>NC_081291.1:212857920-214268545 GCF_030435805.1 Mustela lutreola | reverse complement strand
AACCCCAAGCAGCTAAAATGACACTCCCTGAAAAAACAAAACCTAAGCAAAATAGAAATTGCTCCTGGGCACCACAGGGAAGGCGAGAAGAAAAGGGGAAGCATGGGGCCCGGCTCCAGGCTCCTAAAGCAGCCCGGCTCCAGGGCCTGGGGACCAGCCCAAGGTCCACCCTCGTACTGGCATGCTGATGAGAGGGGAGCCCTGTCCCTCTGGCTTACACCTAAGCCAGTGTTAGGAAAAAAAGAAAAAGAAAAAGGAAAAAAAAAGCCAATTTTTGTTGGTTTATTTATGTGCAATTGATCTGTTAAATGACTACATTGATTTACCCTGAAATTCTCCACTAACGTGAAATGTGCCACTAAGGAACAGGCTCCCAATACTCCGGGAGGGGGGGGCACCCCACCATTTCATTAAACTTGCACCACCTCAAGACCACTTGGTACACAACTGGATTTTTAGGGCCCCGTGTCACAACAATGGAAACCATTTCTGATTTATAAGGATAACAGCATTTAGAATAAAATTCAGGGCCCCGATCAGTGGGCCTGAGGTACTAAGGTACTAGCCCAAAGTGTTATCGAGCTCTTAAACCTTACGTCTTTCTAACGTGTAGGCAAAAATATAAATTTTAGAAACTCTCTAGTGTCCCATGTTCTGGGACCCGTATCAGCACATGGGGAAATACTGCTGTGTGCCCTTCTACAGGAATCCCAGATCAGTGACCCCAAAGGCCTAATGAAACACGTTCACTCCAAATCCTCCATCAGTCACATGCGGGGACAGAGACCAATGCTGAACAGGAACCCAGTGACTCAGCCCAGCCTCCACTCGGCCCCAGGGAGTTCTTCTGCTTGTGGGAAGCCACGGCTTACCCTGCCGCACCAAATGACAAGTTCAAACAATGTCGGGTCACTCTGTGTTTGCTGTCAAGTTCCTGGAACTTAGCCAAACCCATCAAAGCGTTCCACTGACAAATGTAGTGGCTTCCCACAAAGAGAATCACCGCACAGAAAGGGAGAGGAAACAGTTAATGTGGGTTTACCTCTGAGTCCTTAAGCCTCACATAGTTAGAAGGGAAGACTCCGGACTTGTCGCCCACTGTTCCTGTCCACCAGTCACCATCTTTCTTGGTAACCAAAATCACATCCCCTTGCTGAAAGGTTAAATCGCCTTGCTCAGAACTCTCGTAAGTGTACATGGCAATAAATTCTGGTGGGGAGAAACATTGAGATACGGAGAGAGCTTGATTGTTTACAGAAAAAGCCAGACAGCTTTGCAAATGCAAGTTTATGAATAAGGAGATTCGGATAAGATCCATTCAAGAGAAAGGCTTGTCACAGATAAAACAGAATTGCAGAACACCCTGGGCTCCGAATTCCCCAATTGCACATAAACATTCAGTCACTGCAGACAGAGGCACAATTCCTGTGAAGGCCCAGCCTCGGGAACCAAAAAGGCCAACTGCACGTCTACCAACACTGAGTGCCAGGAGTGAGCTATACTTTAATGTCATGATTTCCTTTT
The DNA here is from genome assembly GCF_030435805.1 of Mustela lutreola. Classification (NCBI taxonomy): domain Eukaryota; kingdom Metazoa; phylum Chordata; class Mammalia; order Carnivora; family Mustelidae; genus Mustela; species Mustela lutreola. The sequence goes on along the minus strand of NC_081291.1, from coordinate 214,267,021 downwards.
AAGTGTAAATGGTGTTTACATTTACCAAGTAGTCGTGCTGAGCACTGACTTGGACGCCCGGACACAAGGGCTCTTCTACCCACATCAGATACCATAATTTCCACTTGAAGGGTACCAAGTCACAATTGTGGAGAAGTTTTAGATACAATATAACCTTTCTGTAAATTAAATAAGACACACTGTTCATTATTCAAGTGCCCGAGTGAAAACTTATGCCCTCTTGTGCCATATACACAGATGGCGGGGAGCTGTTAAAACACAAAAACAAAGGATACACACGATTTAGTTAAAAACGGGCATCCATTTGTCTTTCAGGGGCACAGACAGGAAGCAGGGGCTGATAAAAGTACCGTCTCCTCAATCCCAGAAAATAGCAAACCTTTCTGAACAAGTTGAAAAGCAATCTCGTTTTCTTACATTTTATTATTCACTTCTTGAAGGATGAGAACTAATGTTTTTTGTGGTCTTGCATGGGAAGGGTGTGCATTCCAGAGGAACGTTTTCTTTTTAACCGCAAAGAGCTGACTTTACTAAGGCTCGGAAAGCAAATCGTATTCTCTGGAATATCACTACACTAGGGCGGGATGAAAGATTTACAGAAAGATGAGCCTGGGTTTCTTGCTTCTACTTTTTCTCCATTTTATCCTAGGCTTTTGGGTATTTTTTTTTTAAGTAGTTTAAAAGAAAAAAAAAAACACCATTTACCTAGTCAGCAAGTACATTTTTCTGATGCATGATGTCTGCTACTGGCTAAAACTTCAGAGGGAGCCCTTAAATTCAGAGCCTAATGTTAATTAATGGGCAGAAATTTAGTATGGAGGAATCCTTTTGGCTCATTTTAAGAGCCTCTGCAGGGGGTACTAATGAAAGCTAAAACAAACAAAAAACCACAAAGCCCCCTAATGCAAGCGCTAATGTGGGCAGCTCTGCATCGTGGGAGAGCCCTCCAAGGCTGCTGCGTAAGCCGTGGTGGCAGTGACTGCTGGGGAGTGCCGAGCCCGCAGCAGACCCAAGGTCATCCAAGTATGCAGGGAGAACAGAAGCTTCTGAGTCTTGAGTCCTCCGCGCGGCTCAGGCTCACCTCTAGCTACAACTGGAAAACGGATTTCCCACACACGGAAATCAAAGTCTGGCGGTCTTGATAAGGGCATTTTTCTTTCATTACTATCTTCCTTTCCCTGGTTTCTCCGTCCTCTGACCCCTTCCTTCTGTGCTGCTGTCACGTGACCCTTAGCTCCAGTGCGGCCAGCTCAGACAGGGTCCTCGGCGGATCGGCAGATGGAGGCTTCTCCCAGTGATTCCTGCGCTGTGTGCTGCAAAGTCACTTTCTCAAAAACGGATCCAAATGTTGAAGCTACTTTCAAAATGCTTCAGGAACTTCAGAGGCCTGAACTCTGGCTGAACCTAGGACTGCAGCCTGCGATACCAAGGAGACTGAAAAGACCGTGGCTTTGCTCGCCCCAGCGTGCACACAGGCATCTTGCAGGACGGGGTGGGGACTCCGTGAGAACGGGGACATGGGAGGAGGCCCCACGGTGGCCCTCCCTCTGACCTCCCTGCGGAGACATTTACCACAGGGCACTGGCCATTCCCAAACCTACAGATCTATTCAATCTGGTGTATGGTTGACTTGAAATGTGATCGCCTTTAATGCAGTATAATAAGGGACTCATTAATATACGTCGACAGCTTTCCTCTGAACGTCAACTGCCAGGTTCTCCCACGGCCCCCTGGAAGGCCAGCCATCTCCCTCCTAGAGTTTCCTAATATTGCTGAATCACCTGGCGGTGGGTGTAATCAACGTCAGCGGGATGACAATCTCTGTTACCCGACTTTAAACGTGTGTGGTTCACCTGTGACCTCTGCGAGGCCTCAAGGGACAAGGCCTCCATACGTGTTTCCAAACCAATCAGCATTCATCGGAACCGTTCCTAGACGAGAGGGCCCGCTGTGCCGAGTGGCTCGCCGTCGACAATCCCGGAAACGAAGTAAGAAGGCAAGAGCGTCAGCGGACACTCACGGACCTCTCTCCTAAATGCCTGGCACAGCGGAGCTCCTAATCCTCTGCAGTAGCTCTCTACCCGAAGGGGCATTCACTATGCCCACCTTCCAGATAAGGAGGCGAAGGCAGGCTCACGAGTACGTGGCTGGCAGGAGAGAGCCGGGTATAAGCTTCATTGGATAAAATAATAGTGAATCTGGGCAGAACCATAAAATTTGCTTTATATAAAACTGACCACACACGGTGTGTTTAAAAAGCTTTTTGGTGCCTCGTTCTGCTAACATTAGTGGATAAAACACTCATTCAGATGACTGATGAAGCACATATAAACGGAACTCTGCTAATGTTCGTTTCAGTGGGAACGGCAAAGATCCAAAAAAATGCTGGATTTGCTTGGCAGCGATGAGGTCTCTACGGCTGTATTTATAAACTACAGACATTTCTGCTTCCAGAATTCCTTTTAGAAAAGTAACTGTGTTACCGTTGAGACTGAAGGGCCACTGCACCTTAATCCTTGCTGTTTCCCCCCGGAAACAACTGTTTTCATAATTCTTTCACAAGGCATGCTTTCCAAGGAATGCAACAACTTCATGATGGCGAAGAAACTAAATCAAACACACTATCTGCAGAGAATTTATCTGAGGAAGCCACGAAAACTTTGGACACAACCGGGTGGACCTCTGTCAGCGAGGAGCGCTGACCCGACTTCTGGTGGAAAGCCGGGCAGCTTCAGGCAGCGGTCTTCAGTTCGATGAGAACGGCCACACCGAATGCAGAGAAGACTGGAGATTTTTACCACTGGAGCCCGGATCATGTGGGTTTTGTTCATTTTAAACCCCACACCGTGCATGGGCACGGGTGATCCTCAGAATTATTTCATGAAAACAAAGCCCAGGAAATCAAGCCATTAATTATTTGTGCTGTAAATACTCAAAATGACATTTTTAGGCCTGATGTGGTTATTTACCAGGAACCGAAAAACTAAGCTTCTCTGTTTCTTTTGAGGTCAGGGAGACGGCAGAAGTCGCCGGGACAGCTTTACTCGACTGTGTCATTACAGTTTGACAACAAAACGCTGATGTAAGATCAGAGGAGAATCGGCTCTACGAGGGGAAGCAATGGCCACGATTCGGCCACAGAGATGCTCCCCAAACTGGATCCCTAGTGACGCTGATGGGCCTCTTTTAACGGTCAAAGGGCTCGTGACCAAATATCATGACAAGATTCAGTGTTTATGGTCAATGTATCTGATTCTGTTTTGAAAGTCTCCATGAAGTACTCTGCTTCGGGAAAGATCTAACTTCTCATTTTACCTCAGAGTGGGACACATCGGATGTCAATCAATGTAGTCAATTTTAGAATGAAATCCCGTCTCATTTCAAATGTTCACTGCTCATATTCCATGATCCCCAGGACCCTCCTAAGGAGCATAATTTGACTCGAGTTCTCACCTTCTCCAGAAACAGCTGGCTTGGCTGCTGGTGACGCTACTCTCTTCAGACTAGCGGGACTTTCTGAAGAACCAGAATCCATGCTGGAAGAGGTGGGAAGAGAAGGTACTTTAATTTTTATCTTCAAAGAAATGAATACAAATGACACTGATTTTTTTTTTTTTTTTAAGCTGCTTAATGTTTAAAACTCTGCCCCACCTACAGCAGAAAGAAGCCCGCTTCGCTCAGTGAAAACACAGAATGTGCAACAGATACCAGATTCTGAGCTCGCATTCTTGCTTCTCAGTACTTGCTATGTGGGGTGAGCAGCCAATGTACTGCTCTATTTGCAAGCATGGAGGACAGGTGCTTGTCCACAATTTTTGCCATTTTTCTCTCCTTGACGCTCATAATTTGTTTTGAGCACCTACGTGATCACAATAATTGAACTACTACTTTTATGTTAAAAGAGCCATGCTCTAAGGCTCCTAACAAAAGAGAGAATTCGTTTTTTCCGTTATTTCCCCAAATGTTTTGAGCCTCTAAGTCTTCATGTGTATCTGGTGTAGTACGGGGTACTACACATGGAGAGAGGCATAGTCTGCAACGAATTCACAAGAATGTTCCAGGTCTCAGAGTAGAATTCCCTCTTACAGAAGTCACTGAAAAACCAGATATGCAGCCTTCCACAACTGAAGAAAGAAAAGATCACTTATTTGTCAGAGGCTGCCTTCTGCAGGCACAGCCCCTAACTTCCGTAGTTAGAGGATCCGGAAGACAAAATTATCCTGCAACCCCAACTGTGACGCTTAACCAGTGCAAGCAATACTTTAATGCCTAACATAGTTTTCATCTAACAGAAGCAGATAAACACAAAAATACCTTGTAGATTTCCTTATGGGCCCTGAAATGAGTTTCACGTAAGACTTGGGGAACCAACCCTTCTGACCTTGAACTTCTCCAAACCACCACATGTCTTGCTGTTCCAGGACGGTGATGACATCATTTTTGTTAAAATTTAAGTGGTTGTCTTTTTTGGCTCTCCAAGGATACAGCGCTTGGGCCTGTAGTCCCTCCACCTTCTCGCCCTTGTGTGGAAACACATAAAGGACCTCTCGTTACTCCGCGATCAGTTACCAGCTCCGGTGACATCAGCCCTGGCACCAACGCCCCTTTCCAGCCAGCGCACATGGGCGCATACACAGCCACGAAGGGCCCTGCTTCAGTGTAGCATGGGGGCCGGATACGTCCCTGTGTCGTGGGAATCACTTCTTTTCAAAACAAGAGGCGAAAACCTGCCAGCCTACATTGTCTGGCCATCTCGAACACCCCCTCTAACCAAGCCAGGAGGTCATAATATGTTTTGTGGCACCGGGCCCTGTGCCTCTTCTGTCTGGTTCCACTTTAACCCCCAAGTGGCCCAGGGCACCCCTCCCACATTTCCAAAAGCATATGGACATTTGGTGGAAGACCAATATGGGAGCAGAAACGGTATGGAATCTCAAAGGATAAGGGACTGATACTGAGTTCAGGTGGACACGGAAAAATATGCCCCATGTTGGACTGTGCTCGTTTTAGCTCCTTTTTAGAGACACGGGGCATAAATGCCTCGTGATCCCCTGTGAACGTCTACATGCCAATGTGGTTTACAAAGAGGAATGAAATGCGATCTCTGGCTCCCCAAAATAATTTAGGTTAAAAGACTTTATTAACCACAAAGCACCATAAAAAAGGACAGTATGATATTCTCAGCAAAGACTTCACAATTAATGCAGGAGAAAGAGATATACACAATCATCCACAGCACTTTGCAGAATGAAATCTACCACCAATAGGCTCCAACTGTTCACTGCGGGGACACAGAACAAAGAGGAAGGAATTCTGCCTGAGGGCAACAGGGACAATGTCCCAGAGGAGGCGGCACTGGATTCGGGCCTCGAAGGGCGAGGAAGACTGTGCGAGCTAGGGCTTCGGAAGAAGGGCACTCCAGGCCGAGGGCACAGCACCGGCAAAGGCCTCAAGGCAGCGCACTGCAAAGGGTCCGGGAAGAGGAGCACAATCTTGGGGTGCGTGGAGCCTAGTTTCATGGAGGGGTGTAGAAGGAGATGTGGCTGGAAAGGCAGGGTGAGCCATTCATTATCTTTTTAAAAACCGTAACATAAAACCATTATAATATCTTAAGATAATACTAAAAAACAAGTCAACTTTCCATCATGTGTGAAAATGGACAGAAACAAAGGATAATGGCCAAAGACAGCTCATCCAGAACCAACATGTACTTGCCTTAGAAGACATTTTCCTAGCGATGCTCGATGGTGAGCACTGATGCAGATCAAACACCCCAGCAGCCATGGGGCCCACAGCTCCACCCCCATCTTCCTGGGACCTCACCCTCTTAAACCTGCAATGTCCCTCCTCTCTTCCATCCCAGCTCCACACTCTTTCAAATCCCACAGAGTCTCTGCCTCCCATTTTCCCTCCTTGGGTTCCCAGGAGCTTCCCATGGCCACAGCCCGCTGGCTTGCGGCTGTTTTGCGCTGTCCAATCCTCCAGCAGCTTCCATCCGCCCCTCTGCCACGCCACTCCCGACTGGCTGAGTCCTCACCGGCGCCTCATGAACCCTTCCCCGGAGACGCCTTCCCTGTGCCTGCCTTGTCCACCTTTCTGCAGGGACACAAATAACCCAGCCCAGGGCCAGCCGGACCCAGCCTGGCCTCAGGGTTGGAACCCCATGTGTGTCACTTACTGATTTCGTGACTTTGGACCACTGTTTCCTCTCCCTAGGCCTTGGTTTCCACACTGTAACAGAAACACTTCCTCTAAAGGGTTAAGGAAGTGGAGTGAATCTATCCACAGCTTTGCTGGGAGTAATAATGATCACAGTAGCAGCTTTTCTTTTCCCTGCTGTCTCTAACCCCAGGCTGTCAAGTGTGGCTGCAGAGAGCAGAGACAAAGTGCAGGGATGACCGGTCACACGTTCGGGTTAAATCCGGCCCCGGAGTCCCTCACTCCTCTCGGCTGATTCTGCACACTCTGCAGCCCTCAGGGCCCGCTCCCGAGAGCGCGGCCCACGGTCCCCTCTGAACTCCTTTTTCTCCTTTACCTTCCTCCAGCCTCTCCTCACCCCCCCCGTCTCCCAGAAGACGAATGCTGTCTTCTGTGCCCCGCGCACGGTTCCCACCCTCCACCATGAAGTTCTCAGTGCCTGACTCGGTGGCCCCTTCTCCCCGGTGCCCTCCCTCTGCTCTGCTCCTGTGACTTCGGGGTCACAAACGTCTCCACTCGCTCTTTGCTTCCCCAGCCCTTCGCAATCGGTTTCTCTTATCCCTTCCCACGTCACAGGTACGCTCTTCTTGCCACACTGACTGCTCTCTGCCCTGTCACCAACCCCCTTTCTGCAAACAGCGGAGCTGGGACAGAAGCAAAGGGAAGGAACCCCTCTGGGCGGGAGCTCCTCTTCCTCTCCCAGGTCGGAGAACACACACACATACACACACACACACACACACACACACACACCCCTTCTGAAGATCTCACCCATGGCCTCAGAGCTGATCCACGTTCCCACTGCCTGTCAGATGGGCCCGCGTGGTGCCCCACGTTCACCTTAAACTGAACACATCTACAACCCGGATTCTCCTTCCCACTAGAAATCATTTTCTCTTGTGCCCCCGTTTCTCTGAGGTCAAATCCTTGGCTCAATCCGTGACCGCTTTCCTTTCCTTTGGCTCCAAGAGAGTGTGACTCCGTCCTGCTTAACGGTCGCTGCTGCCCCAAGTCCTCTGCCTGCCCCACCCCAGGAAGCTGCTCCAGGTCAGACACTGTCCCCCACTCCCAACTGCCTGCCAGATGGGCATCTGCTCTGTTTGATTACCTGCAGACATTCCCTTCCTTTAACTTTACTATAGTACGTCAACCGCTGCTTTATTATATGGAGTAGTAATATTCAGAACAACTACTTTATCCCGCTCACCTATAGTCAACCAATCTTTTCCGATATATACTCACTGGTCTCCCCAGATCGACTGGCCCAAGCTTTTCCTGAAACCCACTGTCCTACTTACTCTCCTCACAGTATCCGCCGGCTGATAGGCCAGCCCGCTCCTCTACCGAATAAAATCAAGATGCTGTTCAAACACCCCTTCCTGTCAACCTGTGCAGGAGATTACCCCTCTTCGGAACTCTCCAGACTCCCTTAACGCTATTGAGAAAACATGAACCAAATTCACACTGCCACCTGACCCGGATACGTAGAAATAACACTGTCCAGATGCACTGGCCGAATGTGCTGGTACTGGGTCCAGCAGGCCAGGACTTCACACTTCCACCGACTGCCCTTACCTGGCCCAAAACAGGAGACGGAGACGAGCCAGTGGCCGTGGCTGGAGTAAATGCTGATCTCTGCCTTAGCTGGCCGGCACTTGGGACAGTGAGTGAGGGCTGGGCGGCCCACGCGTCCCAGTTGTCTGTCTCTGGCTTCTCGTTCGTGCTGGTGGGCCACCTGGAAGGAAACATAGGCCACCATGAGAAGCAAGTCCTTCCTACACGCCCGCTTCTCACCCACGGCAGACAGAGACCCACTGCACTTATGGGGCTTTCTAAATTCACAAACAAGACAGGGTGGAAAGAGGTTCCGACTCGGGGTTCAAGTCCGAGCTTCACGCCCTAGTGATGAGCCTCAGGCAAATGACAGCATCTCTCTGAATCTTCAGTCCCTCGTTGATAAAATGGGAACAATATTCTGCCACTTTGACATTTGTAAAAACAACAGTACAGCCAGCAAAAAAGAAGTTAGACAGCACCTGTGAAAACAGGCCAGCTTGGCAGCTGACACTTAATGCTCTCTGTCCCCTCCAACTCACAGCAAAATCCAGGTCACATGTCTGGCCACCAGGGTAATGACAACTGGGATCCTTATAGCTACCAGGCATGCTGGATCTCAGGGACGGCTTTAATATTGTGATTTGTATAATGTTAAATAAATATATCTGTGCGAACGCAAATCCAAACACAATTTACTCCTCACGTCTTTGAGACACAAACACATTGGAAAATCAAAATAATTCCTTTGAGGGGTGCCAGGATGGCTCAGTTGGTTAAGGGTCCGACTCTTGATTTCGGCTCAGGTCATGGTCTCACAGCCATGGGATGGAGCCCCATGCTGGGCTCTGGGCTGGGGATGGAGCTCTGCCCCTTCCTGTCTGTCTGTCTCTATTAAAAACTAAAAAATTCCTTTGTGATTCCTTATTTTGGAAAATAAGACACCCATAATAATAGCAGGAGAAGTACACACCACTCATGTATCGCAGGAGAGAGTCACAATGACTGGACCACAGCAAAATGAAATCTTAGAAAACAAAGTATTTGTCTTCTATGTTAGTCTTCATTTTAAAAAAGGGTCAGAACTTGGGGCGCCTGGGTGGCTCAGTGGGTTAAAGCCTCTGCCTTCAGCTCAGGTCATGATCCTAGGGTCCTGGGATTGAGCCCCACATGGGGCTCTCTGCTCAGCAGGGAGCCTGCTTCCTCCTCTCTCTCTCTCTCTGCCTGCCTCTCTGCCTACTTGTGATCTCTGTCAAATAAATAAAATCTTTAAAAAAATAACAATTAAAAAGGCAGACTACTTTTCAGCAGAGGCTAGATAGGGAGGACCTTTCTTAGCATCTGCAACCTCTTGTATGAAAATAAGAGTATGAAAAACTTGCTGTTCCTTCCATCCTTCCCTCCACTTTCTCTGCCCGTGGTCACCACACTTTTCTCCCGTCTGAGCCATCTGATCTTTCTCTAGCTTTATGTCTTGACTCCTGGCCTTCCATCTGTTTCTTTTCAAAGATGATTAGACTTAGAAAAAAAAAAAAATTAAGTAAGCTACTTCTTACTCAAATCACTCCTGCTTGACTGCTTGTCTAAAACACTTTTACAGGATGCCTGGGTGGCTCAGTTGGTTACGCGTCTGCTTCCAGCTCGGGTCATGATCTCAGGGTCCTCGGATGGAGCCCTGCGTCAGGCTCCCTGCTCATGAGTCTGCTGTTTCTCCCTGCTGCTCTGCCTACTTGTGCTCTCTATCTCCCTGTCAATAAATAAAATATTTTTTAAAAAGAGTAAAAAATAAATATTATTCGACAACTGCACACATAGATGACGGTCCTCTATATGTAAGCGTGGACAGCAGTTTCCTCCATCATTTCAAACCTCTGCTTACACGCAGTTTCTAAGGCCATTTCCCAATGACCCAGGGCACCGCCCAACACGTGTGTACCAGCCTGATGACAGAGAACAGAGCAAAGCTTTGAAGGAAACCGCTTTCTATCCTGTTTAAAACCATGTGACAATTCAATTTCTGTTTCTAACCAGCAAAAAAAGGGCTGGTTACAGGCAGGAAATGACTCTGTGCTGACCACCCTGGGTGTCAGATTAGGAAATGGCATTTCTCCGTTCCTTCCCCCCGAAGGAGAGCTGCAGACCAGCTCCGAGCGTGGTGAGACGAGCGGCCTGATGTCGCGTGTGCCCGGACGGCTCACTGCGGGGCGCTGACCGCATCACACCCAGTCCACGAGCAGAGGGATCGGGGAACGGGGTAACGGAATAAGCCCGCTCCTCTGCGCAGAAGTACAGCCCCAAACTGTGACAACAATGGAAAGAAGACTGAGCGAGCCTACACGTACGTGGAGCTGAAGTCAGCCCAGTTGTTGGGGGTCGTGGAGGGCTCCGGAGCGGTCACTGCCACAGGAGCTGGGGGCTCGCGCACGGCCAGCGCGGGGGTGGGGGCGGAGGTCGGGTCAGGCCCGGGTTTGACTGGAGCGGGAACCTCGTTTTCTGGGATTTTCTCTGCATAGTTTGCAGGGAACCATCCTGTCTTTCCTTTTAGTTCTCCTCCAAGCCAGCCCGGTTCTCCAGTTTGGCTCTCATCCACCTGCAGGAAAAGTCACAAAGTTTAACCGCCCTGGAGCTCAATCAGCCCCTGAAGACACCAGGCGCTCTCCCGGGACCAGGGACCAAGCCCCAAGCCTCCCACCCCAGCGGACGGACACCCCGCACGGATGCCTCCTCACCCTCTTATCCTCTCTATGTCTGGGAAAACAGTCTCTAAACATGAACTCTGAACAAACAGTATGTGCTGTGATGCAAGTTCTCCTTCTTTCTTTCTTTTTTTTAAAATGCCCTCCCCACTTTCCTAGCAATGGCAGTTATGATAAAGTGACTCAAGCCCTCAGGCACATAGTTGAAATTCTTAGTTACCCTGAATTGGAAAGTGATGTGACCGACTTCATCACCCGGGAGGTCATGGAATTATTAAGAAATAATTTGACTTGGGCTTATGATTTAAAGCTGAAGCCAAAGGGTGCCATCAACATTAACCGGTACTCTAAAAATCTCTTAATAACTAAGTGGTATCTGTTGAGTACAGCGATGAGAAAGATGAAAACACCATCTTAGAGATCTTAGATTTCTTCCACGGGAAGAAAAGATGCTGTTAACCCACCTAAAAGCTCTTTAATTTCCTCATCATATATCTAATTTATTGAATACGAGTTTATTCATGGCAACAGCCAATTTTATTAAGGTCCTGTGTTTTTCTTTTATTTAAGTTTAATGTCATAAAAGTGCACGTGAGAATACAGAATTCTGCTGTTTAAAACTCTCACAGATGTTATTTTATTAAGTGCTTTTAATGTTTGCATTTTAATTCTAACCTAAAAGGATCCTTCCCAATCACCAGGATGGTTCTACCTATCTTTATGAGTTACCCCCACTATTTTATGAGCAACAGGAGAATGACTTTAGAGGAAAATTAGGCTCACTGTTAGAAAACTGTTTTCATTACTGTATCAAATAAGGGTCTATCAAAGACCTTATCTTATTTTTCTCCCTTATTATATACTGTCCGAGGAGGTAAAACATTGGATACTTCAAAAGACATTAATGTTGCTTTTGAGAAATCATAGAAATGAGTAGGCAGAATCTTAACAATGATTTTGGAAAAACAGAAAAAATACCAGTCTTCTAACTCATGCAAATACACAGGAAAAATAAATAAGTAAATAAAAAAAAAAATAAAGCCCCAAACTACAAAACCAAACATCTACCACCTGTATTCAGTGCAGAGTCGGTGCAACGTTTATTAGCATACTTGAATTTTAAACATGCTTGGGATGGGCCAGAAAAAGTCGAATTACATAGCTTACAACTTAGCTCTACAATTTACCTATAAAACTTCCAGTGAGCAGGAGATGCTGGCACTCTGCTCCACCTTAAGGAACCCTTACTGTCTGGGGTAAAAGCAATTTTTTAAAACTGAGCACGTTCCAAGGACTTCCCCAAGATAAAGAGCAATACTGCTTCGGAGGTTCTATTTTTGGCTTTACAGTTCTGATAGTCTTGCTAACGCTTACATCAGATGTGAACACATTAGCCACTTCTCATTCAAGTCCCCCGTACTGTTTTGTGCTTACGTTTCTTTTTCAGGGCAGCCCCAACTGTTTCTCTAGATGAAGATTTGAGATGACATTTTTTTCCCCCACTTGGATTTTATGTGAAATGCAAATGGCTAAACGCCTTTCCTTCTTCATTTTTATTTATTGGTGATACTATGACATACTTAAAACATCGCCACAGCTCTGCAATGGAAACAGCTGTTTCGAGGCCAGATTGTGCTGGGGAATCCCCCAACTCCTGGGCAGGTTCAACAATAGTCAAGCTCCCAACCCCCTCCACCTCTCGTTCTAAGACCAAGGTGATGTCAGGCAGGAGTGAGTGAGGAAGGAACGAGAGCCTGACACAGGGACTTAGCCTCAGACGGCGAAGGGTAATGGTTAAGAGAAGAGCTCTGCTGTTAGATTACCCCAATTTCAACACTGGTTCTACCATTTATTAACCAGGTGACTATGGGCAACTCACTATCTCTTGGTGTCTCAAGTTCATCTGTCACATGGAGATAGCAGTACCTGTATCATTATGGTGCCTATGAGAATTGTGAAATATTGAAAATGCTGCTTGGCATGAGAGAAGTGTTTAATGATAGAGTTTTAAAAGCCAGAATTCTCCCTTTGTCCCGCTCTCAGCCTGTACTGAAGCGCTCTCCTTTGGGCTTCGGTCCCATTCTAAGAGCCTAGTCTTTACCTTCACTGTAAGGAACCATCCCTGGTTTTCTGTACGGGGCACTCTCTGCTCTAGGAACTTGCCTGGAACCCCAGGCCCTCTCGGTTTGCCTTTTTGCCAGCAGCAACCGTTTAGGGGCTGGAGTTCAATCCTGGATCATGGCCCATCTGGAACTGCTACTCATCTGTCCAAGCAGTAGGACCTTCTCAAAGGTCTGCTGCTTTACTCAATTATATTCTGCTTTACTCAATTATATTCTGTGTGTTACTGTCATTCCCTTGACACAAAAGGTCTTATCTGCTTCACAGGACTTTTAGGACCGACATCAGGAATTGGATGTGAAGTCCCATGGGCAGGTCTAGCTTGTACCCCAAGTAGCTGATCACACCCAGCCCTGTTCTGTTCTGCATACTTAGGAAGCAGACATGGTGCCACATCAGCCTTTTATCTGTGCCAACAAGAGTTCCCCCATCCTTCAGGGTAATGATGAGATCAGTTTTTCCCTTTTAACCAAGGAAATACACCGGTCAACTTTGACAGAACAATAGTTTTAATTAGCCTGATTTGTTTTTAAAGGAATCCATCAATTTTAATGTATAACTTAATTTTAAGATTCAGAGGATATAAGAAAAATTTACTCTTAACATTAACTACTCAGAAAAAGCACAACGGTTCTCATATGAAAAGGAGAAGTATTTCTTCCTGGATTTGGGAAACTCAACCCAAAATGCCAACCCAATGGTGGAAAAACAGTACATATGATTAGAACAGAGCAAGAGTTAGGCATACAGATTTTGCAACAGGGCTGGTTGTAATGTGGAGTTAAATGGACATCAAGTAGATACATCTACTGGGGGCTCTAAGTCAGGGCGATCGGAAATAGTAACAAGACTGGTCTTAATACACTTTCACTTAAGCTGCCCCACTGTAACACCTCAAAGCATTTGGGGTCATTCTAGTGGAACATCATCAAAAAGGGAAACACAACCCCAGATAACTGCGAACATATCTTGAATGTTACCAATCTATTCTACAGGATGTTAATATCCACTGTTTGCAGCAGGGGTTGGATTCAACAGTCAAATGCACACAGCTATGAGGTTCAAGTACATATGGCTGAAGCCCAATACTACTGTCTTTTCTCAACGTTTATATGCTTCGTGGCTGCCAGATTCATCAGGCAGCATATTTCTGAAATCTCTGACCTTGTCGCAAAGTAGGGAAAGAGAAAGTCCCTCTCCCTTCGCAAGCAGGACACAGAAGGAGGACAGCAAGGAGATGTAAACTGTGCCGACTCAGAGCAGCTGGTGGGGCTGCCTGGGATGTGCGGAGCAGCACGGGGAGCAGCAAATGGTTCCTGCATTTGCCAGCCTGGAAATACACGGTCTTCCCAAAACTTTCGGTTTAGAGTATTAAAATTGGGGGTACCTGGGTGGCTCAGTGGGTTAAAGCCTCTGTCTTTGGCTCAGGCCATGATCCCAGGGTCCTGGGATGGAGCCCCACAACAGGCTCTCTGCTCAGTGGGGAGCCTGCTCCTCTCTCTCTCTCTCTCTGCCTGCCTCTCTGCCTACTTGTGATCTCTGTCAAATTGAAAAAAAAAAAAAAAAAGGAATATTAAAATTGTTTTCTGAAGCTCTAATTTAGAGGTCATCAGATCTTTCTTCTGTAGGAACTACTCAACTCTGCCCTTGCAACACAAAAGCAGCTGAGGGTAATATGCAAATGAGCGGGTCCAGCTGTGTTCCAATAAAACTTTATTATGAAATGGGCAGGGGGCCGCATTTGGCCCACTCCTGGAATCGGGAGTGGACTCATCCCTCCAAACAGTGATGATACAATGGCCAATTGTTACTAAACAAGCCAACCTCAGATGTAAAGGTTATGGAAGTCGAAGGAAGGCAGGAAAGAAAAGATACTATTATTTTAAAAAATCTCCCTCAAGAGAAAACAAGGAAAAACAGTGAGTTTAATGTTACAGGAATAAGACCAAATTAAAAGATAATCTTCAGAATGAACTCGACTGGTTGATGGCTGACAACCACTAAAGAAGTATCCCTTTTGGGGATATTTCTAAGAGGGTATGTTTCAGAAATGACTGAGAATTAGTCTTGACAGGAAAAATGCATTAGGTTAGAGTGGCGGTTCCCAAAAGTGACAGTCAGCCTAACAGAACCACCTGGAGGAGATTCTGAATCCTGTATACAGAGTAAAGTTCCCAGAGTCTCTGGCGGTGAGCTCTGGAATGCTTACTTCTTCTAAGCTTCCTGACCAGTTCTAATGTCCTCCTCAGCCCTACACCACCCAGACCTGCTGAGTTATCATCAGCCTGTGCCCTTAAGACAAAGGTCAACAAAAGGGCAGTGAGCAAAGGCCTTCTAAATTTTTTTTTTTAAAGTAAGCTCTACACCCAACATGGCGCTTGAACTCATGACCCTGAGATCGAGAGTTGCATGTTCTCCCAACTGAGCCAGCCAAGAGCCCCTCTTCTAATTTCTAATGCTATTCCAATACATCACGGATGTCAAATTTGATCTATCTGCCCTCCAAGTACCCGGACCTCCGGATCAGAAGACAGGCCATCAGTGTTCACAGTATCTAAGTTCTAGCTGTCAAACTCAAGGTCAAATTAGGAAGTTTCCATTAGGAAGTTCTTCCCTGAGCACATCAGTCCATTCTGATTCCTTTCCTCTTTCCTAGCAGAGCTAGCAAGCATTCACTGAGAACTTCATCAAATACTGGCTTTTTCATGTGTTTCTCCCAACTTTTCTACGAAGATTTTAAACATATGAATGGTAGACATCATCTTATATTTATTTCTATTATAAACAATATTTAGAACAGGACTACAGACAAGATACCACTTTAGTTTTTTAGTCAACTGTGGAAAAAAATATTTTTGGAGAAAACTGGACTGACAGTTAAGATTTTTTAAAACCTCCCTCCAAGATTGCCGACATTAAAAAAGGAAAGGTTAGACTTCTGAAATCTAACAGGATAGTCAACTAATTTATAGTTTGAGAAATCAAAGAATCTGATGATTATGCCCACAAAAATAAGTTAAATCCTGATTAGTCAAGCAAGAGATTGATAATAATGTTCTAATACGTATTTTCATGATCATGTTTCTTAACCTCAAACTTCAGGGAATAAAAAAATTGTTACTATCACATGTCAGTTTCCATGTTTTTATTTTGTGCTGATCCTTAACCTCACGAAGACAATACAGTTGGATGCCATCTGGGGTATAATGCTGCACTGTGCAGTAGAAGACACGGCTGCTGTCCCCTCAGCAAACCAGTAAATTATGTCTAGCTGTGTAATTTCATCCTTCATGACATATTTGGGACGTCTGAGATAAAGCAAACACCATTCCCGACCTGGGTACTCCTCCTCTATTATACTTGTCAAAGCTGGATTTACTTTCAGTGTTCCAGTGTTCCATTAAAAATTATAAATGTTAGTACGTTTGTAAATATGAAAATAATATAAAAGTACAAAAAATTAAACACAAAGCCCCTCTTTACCGCCAAGCAGTAGTCAATGTTCACGGTTTCAGGCTTGTATTTCAAGAATTGAACCACACACACAGAAACATTCACATATATACACACACACAGATTTTTATTTAACCAAAATGCAATTATACTGTTCATATTCTTTTGTTTTTGTTGTTTTATTTACTGGCGAGCTTATCTGTATATGTAGATTATGTAATTTTTTTTTTTACATCGTAAATCTTCCTGCTTAGCTGTATCATAATTTATCTAAACCACTCTCTTACTTATATGGAGCTATTCCTTTTTTGTTTTTACCAACAACACTGCAGTGAACATTTGTCTACCCATGTATTTGTGCATGTGCCGAAAAACCGTCTAGAGGAGGGAGACTAGCAGAATTTCTGGGTGAAGGGGAATGAGAATTTTAAATCTGAACGGGTATTATCAAACTGCTTTTCAAATAGCTTAGTCAACTCATACAACCATGCTGACAGCGTGTATTTCATCTAGTTTCCTGCACTCTTGACAGAGCTGGCTATTATGAAACCTCTAAACTTGCTCAGGTGGGAAATGAAAAATGCTATCTGCTTTTTCTTTTTTACCTTGCATTTCCTGATGCAATGAGGAAATGAGATAAAGACTTTCTGTATATTTTTAAAATCAATATACTCTTCTTCATGTGTGAATATCTCTTCATATCCTTGGACAAGTTTTGTAAGTTTTGGGTTTCTTTCGTATTAATTTTTAGTCTTTATATAATGTGGATGTATTTTGCAATATGCAAGTTTTAATTTTTTTATATTGTCAAAACTGCCCATTTTTACCATTTATGGCTTCTGGTTTTAACTCAGAGAGGTATTTCGTTGCCAGGAAATTATTCCCATATTCTCCTTTAAAAAAAAAAAAAAATTTTTTTTAAAGAAATTTAACTTTTAAATTTAAACTACCTGGAACTTATTTTTGTCTGTAGCCTGAGATGGAGACTTAACCTTATAATTTGCCAAATACACAGCATTCGGGTTAGTCCTCAAACGGAATCTAGTGAAGAGAAATTCAGTACACAAACTTTTATACCTCCTTTTTTTTTGTAAAGCAAAACCTACTACACAAACTTAAAACATATTTGTACCACCACGACAACACCCAAAGATATGTGTACTTACACATTACATAGAATTAAAGTGATTTAAAAGAAGAAAACATTTAATAAGATGCAGACTTCCTGACAGTTACACAGACTTACCCATTCCCCTTTAACCTCCACCAGGAAAGCAAAGGTTTGAAAGCAAGGCAAAATATGTTTAATGAAATGTTTTATTTTTACAACACATCTAAATTCTATTCATCTAGTCAAGCTGGTGGTTAGCCAACTTGAGGAAAAATATCCGTGTAATAAGACTATGTTTCCAAAATATAGCAACATTTTCTCATTAAAGTACAAATCATCTAGAGCACTTCCTTACTGTAACATCTGTAACACTTCCTGATCTCAAGAAGCGAGCACCCTACTTTTCTGTACCTTGTGTTGCAACAAAATCCAGTTTCAAAAACCTAAGGCTCTTTTTTTGTTTTAGTGTAAAGAAACAACTTTGTAACGAGGTCCTCTCTGATGTCACATTGTCCTTTCATAAGGTTTACAGTCTTAGTATGGTATTTTTATATATTTTAACAATTCGTAGGCTTTATTTTATTTAATTAATTTTTCCCCCCAATTTGTAGGCTTTAAAAGCCGCACCATTTCAAAGACAAGGCAGCACGAGTAAAGCTGCTTCGGACTAAGAAAACACAGCGTGGGAAAGAGTCAGGGCTGAACAAGATGCTTGCGATGCCGTCCATGTGCTCAGAGCGCCCTGCCCACGCCACAGAACCTAGCAGTAATTTCTGTAACAAGTGAGTGATGCTGCCACTCAGGCCTTCACACAAGTCCATGATAATTTGAGAAAAAAAACTGTCAGAAATGAAGGGGAGATAGGACTGAGATCTCTGAAGACCAAACACACTGTTCTTTCTATATATTTTGGCTCAGGAAGGATCACAGGGTCGCCACACAGAGGTCTGATGTATACATGCAAGATGAACGTGTGAGTAACAGTGCAATGACCTGGGCGTTACCCTTCTACTTCAAAGACACCTACTACTGGCACCACAAGCCCGTCTATCTCCCTCGGCATTCTTTTGCAATCTGGAACCATCCTCATGTTTAAACAAACAAAAAATGCCAACAGTAATGCAAAGTTTGACCGCTTTTGTGGCTCTTTCTTCTGAGGCTAT
Organism: Mustela lutreola; assembly: GCF_030435805.1. Taxonomy (NCBI): domain Eukaryota; kingdom Metazoa; phylum Chordata; class Mammalia; order Carnivora; family Mustelidae; genus Mustela; species Mustela lutreola. The sequence continues at coordinate 214,248,725 of NC_081291.1, read as the reverse complement.
GAACCAGATGGAAGAACTATTGTTTTCTTGCAGAAAATAATTTAGGTCAACCACGTGGCTTTACTATTTCTCAAACTGGTACTATCGTCTCAGTTACAATCACACGATTCAATTTAACTATTAGTATAATTCAAGGAAATGAACTATGACAAAGCAAAATTCTGAACTCTTTCATGTGCTCATTTATGGGGTAAGACGGCAGATTAACGGTATGTGATTCATGACTCCTCACACAATTCGAAGATCTCACAATTAAAGGGGCAAAAAGATGCACTGATCTAAAGATACAAAAGTTCTCACTGGCAATTGTGAAGGTGATGATAAAGCATTTTGCATTTAGAACTATTTCTTAAAGACTATTCATAGTATTTAAGTAGGAATCTCAACTCTGAAATTATCAGACCTTTACAGATTTAAAAACACGCTAAGGCTATGATAAGAACCCATTTTCTTTAACACCTCTATTCAAGTGATGCTAGGATACATTTCTACACATCATCTTTCGTTCTAGTAGGAAAGGAAGATGGAGCCCATACTTCAAGAACTCTGGATTTCACACTTGGCGACAACTTCACGCTGTCAAATAAAGTGCAAGAGGAGAACAGATGCTAATCATCAACAGAAAAATCACACTCTGACTGGAGTCTTTCTTACCATTACTATGTCTCCAGGCTGGATCGTGATCTCATCGTGACTTCTGGATTCGAAGGGATAGAGTGCTCGGTAATACACCACCTTTACGTTCTCCTGTGCAGAAATGGTAAGTGGGCCTTTTTCTATTTACAAAACAGTGGGGAGAAGGGAACAAAAATAAAGCATTACACGGAACACGTATGCATGACAACAAGCCAAACAGCCGACCCTGCTATTGACCTTAGCATCTGAACCCTTTCCGTCTATTCAAGGAATTTCTGAAGCACAGACTTCGTGCCAAAGGAGAGCCAAATCTGATGTTGGCAGCTCGAATCCATCAGAGTTCACTGGCTGCCGCTCCCTGGACAGAGGCCATCCCAGTGCTGAACGCAGTGAGGCTGTCTTGGGTCCTGGCTGAGGCTCTGGAAGGGCACATCTGGGAAGCATCAGGACCCCTCTCCCCTACCCAGGGCGCCGAGTACAATGCAGCGGTTAGAATGAGAGAAAATGAAGCAGCCAAGAAGAAAACTCCTCTGGCAGGAAGCAAAGCCCAACTTTCCACATCAGAAGACTTGGAAATGTTGATTATCTTTGGCCGCTAAAGCAATCACATAAAATGTTAAGTGCTGACTTTGCCAACAATGGTTATTATCGATCAATTCCAGGGAAGTAAGCCCTCCTCCACATCTCCCAGGGCTGGGGAAACAAGCCCAATGGCAGACCTTATGTGAAAACAGTTTAGATCTTAAGTAAAATTATTAGAAAAAGTCATGCAAGCATAAGACAGTGTGACTTCTGATTCACTCAATAGTACCTAATCACAGCCCTCTGAACTGTTTTGCCCTAGAAATGAAGATGTTTGGCCACACATCTATTTTCTCTGAAAAGCAGTGAGGGGAAGGTGTTATCTTCATGCAGTCCGGAACTAGAAGAGGCGCCACATTTCCCACTGACCACGGGAAGAAGAAATCCTCATTTTATATAGTAGGAGGAAACATACGGAATTTAAATGAATTGCCTAAGATTGAGGGCGGGTGGAATTATTTCTCACGTCCAAGAAAGTATTGAAACATAAATTGTTGGCCAGCCTTTCTCCCTGGACTGCAGGCATCTGGATGTGGGGTGCAACTCTGAACCCCACTCCCATATCTGAACAGTGTGCTTCCTTTTCTTTTTGTACACCAACACAAAGCATGCCCATAATGGAACAAATAAAATCGGTATCATGTGCCATACAAAGGAAAAGGCGGTCACTTTCTTCAGCTGAGTGCTACCGCCAGAGCCGCGCGAGAATCTCAAACATACATACTAGGTTACACGTGATGTAAGAGATACTGGGGACACCTGGGTGGCTCAGTTGGTTAAGCCACTGCCTTTGGCTTGGGTCATGATCCCAGAATCCTGGGATCGAGCCCGGGATCGGGCTCCCTGCCTCTCGGGGAGCCTGCTTCTCCCTCTCACTCTGCCTGCCACTCCTCCTGCTTGTGCTCTTTCTCTCTGTGTCAAATAAATAAATAAAATCTTTTAAAAAAAGAAAGATACTGTTTCTAACCACTTAAAAGGCTTTCATTTATCATGACTGAAAGAGGCAACTTTTGATCGAAGAGAAAAAAAAAGTCCTAGTTTTCAAAAGGTCAGAAGCGTGGCTGCATGCGGCATCGGCTGACGACAGGGACAGTGGAAGGAAGGGGGAAAGGGGCCACTTCCCGTGCCCGGAACAGCTCCGTAATCCCCAGAGCAGAAGAGCGAACCGGAGAAGCACCAGGTTCTTTCCGACCCGGAATACGGATTCCGGGATGGGGCTCGGGGAGGAAACTCGGGCCGCTTTGGTCGGCAAAGGCTCTGGATGCCGGCTTCAGAGGGACCAGAGGCGGGGCGCGCCAGGAGCCCTGGGCAAGCGACCCGCGCTGCGCCCGCCTCTGTGCAAGGAGCGCGGACCCGCCTGCGAGCCGCGGCGCTTCCTGGCGACCCCAGCAGAGGGAGCGTCTCTGCGAGAATGGCTTTTGGCCCCGACTACCTGTGGAGGACCAGGGCGCCTGGACAGCGGGCTTGGCCGGCTCCGGGTGCGGGTGGAAGAGCCGGCTCGTCTTGTCTTGCGCGTCAGGCTTGCTTTTCTCCTCCCCGTCCTTCTTCTTGACACTCTCCTCCCTGCGCGGTTTCTCCTCCTCGTGGCTCTTCCGCGGCCGCGGGTGGTCGTCGTCCGGCTGCGCATGCTCCGTCCACGGCTTGTCCCGCTCCGGCGCTCGCCTGCGAACACAGCACGCGGTTACGCCGGAAGCTCGCGCCGCGCCTGCGCTCGGCCGCGGAAGAGGCTCCCGGGAGCGAGCGGGGCTCCCCGTGGAGCGGACACGGTGCCTCAGGAGGGTCGCTCGGAACCCGTGAGACGGAGGCTCTTGGGCCTCGGCCTCTGAGGGAGCTGAGGAAGTCACGGGACTCGGGAAAGCACAGGAAGGAGATTCCTGATGTATCTGACCAAGTGGCTGGAGACTGACAGCGACTTCTCGACGGGAACCCTGGCATGTCCCTGCACAAAGCTCTCTCACACACACAACAAACGAAGGCGAGAGAGCGGCCCCCCGCGAACACACACGTAGCTCCCCAGAACTGAGGGCAGATGCAACAGATTCCATCGAACCCTTCAGGCAGTAGCCATCCCGTTACTCAGTCTCCGTCTCCGGCATTTTCCCGAACCGGAAAACTGTGTGTGTGTCCACCTGCGGGCGTGAAGGGACACGTGCAATGAACAGATCGTCTAGGCCCTGAGGTCCAAGACGACCTCGACCTGAAGCCCACAGGACAGGACCAGGGATGGGTTTGGTTTTTTCTCTCTCACTGCACAATCGGCTACAAAATCAGAAAACTCACATGCAAAAGGAAGCAATATCCTCATACAGCTCCCTGTACGAGCTCCATGAGCCTTCACACATGGGGAGCAGGTCCTATTAACGTCCCCATTTTTACACGGGAGCAAAATGAGGCAGAGATGTGGAAACGCTTGTCCAAGGTCACACGGCCACACCTGCCTGGGGCTCAACCCCAGGCAGCTCGGTTCCAGGCTCTACACCCTGAACTGCTATCCTATGGCATGGCCAAGGCACAGAGGCCATCCGCTGGAATTAGGGAACTGCTAGAGGAACATAATATAAACAAGGAAAGCTTGTATTCCCCATTTAAAAAATATATTTAGGGGCGTCTGGGTGGCTCAATGGGTTAAAACCTATGCCTTCAGCTCAGGTCATGATCCCAGGGTCCTGGGATCGAGCCCCGCATCAGGCTCTCTGCTCAGCAGGAAGCCCGTTTCCCTTCCGTCTCTCTCTGCCTGCCTCTCTGCCTACTTGCGATCTCTGTCTGGCAAATAAATAAATAAAATCTTTAAAAAATATATACATATATTTATTTCTACTATGTATGCATGTGAAAATTTTGTGCAGTAAAATTTTTAACTTAAATCTTTAACGTTTTACTTGCTTTCAAAGCATCTTTTGAGAAAGAACAAAAAAGTTTTTTGGAAGGGGTCCCCTGTCTATGTTATCAATCGTAACAACAACAAAGCAAACCAGAATTTGCTTAATATTTGCTATTAATAAAAGTCATCATGTATAGTGTCTAACCATGTAATTTCTGAAATTAATTTTTAGGTACTATTTATATGACTGAAAGCAAGAAATTTGCCATTTTTTTATTTGGATATTTTGTGTGGGGATTTCTACTCCATAGAAATGTTAAAGGTCAGTGCAGCACAGAGTGAATAATCAAAGCGTTTATCCACTTTGAAGATAAGGAAAGGATGGAGTTGGGGTAATCAGCACATCCAGGAAGTGAATCCTTGAACCATACCCCAAGAGAACTATAAAACAGTGTTCTAATCTGGCTGGAGACCCTACCCGCCTGCCCACTAGTGAACTGTGCAGTCCCACTTACATGCAGGTGTTTGACGGCACGGGGCTCTGAGTGTAGTTTCTCTTATAAGTTTACCATTTTCTCTCTCTAGCTCACCTCATTGCAAGAACACAGTATGTAACACAAATACAAAATATGTGTTAATCAACCATTTATTATTATCTGCAGGCTTCCTTCCAGTCAACAGTAGGGTGTTAGCAGTTAAGTTTTGGGAGAGTCAGAAGTTACACTCAGATTTCCAACTGAGCAGGGGGGTCTGTGCCCCGAACCCCCTTGTTGTTCAAGGGACAACTGTACTACACACGCCCACATGTGCATCCCCTCTAGGTAATTTAACTGCGCTCAGCCCACAAAAATCAATGACTTGCCTCATGTTCTGTTTCTTTTTTTTTTTTTTTTTTAATATACTAGGTATTTTTTTTTTTTAAGATTTTATCTTTCTGATAGAGAGAGCATGAGCACAAGCTGGGGGTGCACAGGCAAAGTGAGAAACAAGGTCCCCACTGAGCAGGGAGCCCGATGTGGGGCTCGATGCCATGACCCTGAGACTGTGATCTGAGCCAAAGGCAGATGCTTAACCGACTAAGCCCACCCAGGCGCCCCTGTATCTTCATCCTTTTATTCTATCTTCAAAACCAATTTTTACAATTTATGGTATATCACTGAAATATTTGGTCATTTTTATTTCCTGAGTCAAAAATTAATTGACCTTTAGAAAGCAAATATCCAGTAACAAAATCAGACACACCGAAAAGTTAATAAATGAATTTCCCCGATTCAGGACAGAAAGTTACCAGTAAAAGTAACAAACCACAAACACAAATATTCAAACAAAGACAAACAAAAAAATGTGTCTGGATCCTAAGCAGAAGCAAATTTTCTCCTCTTATACTCAAGTTTAATTTGCAGCTGAAGAAAAGGAGAAAGAAGTTGGAGCGGCACACTGTGAGCCCTGCTGGAGAAAGCCTGTGTGGCGAGCACTCAGGGGCTTTGATTTCAAACCCGGCGCTTGGGACAGCCACTGTTATTAAAAGGCTGTGAACTGGAAACGTATTTTGGTCATTGGCATGCAAATGAGCATACCAAGTGTCCTAATTTCCTTGTATAATTCTATTTATCTACATAGTAGTAGCTTAGGAGAGCTCTGGAAGCTAACCAAAAACTTCAGGGGGTACTTATATATGCAAAGATTTATATACACACGTATTTGTGCTTACGTACACACACACACACACACACAACTGAAGGCTATTTCTGGTCAGTAGGTACTCGGAGAAGTCCTGCAAAGTATAATAAATACTCAAAGTTTCCTGCCAGATCCACAATCCACAAGAAAAGACTCACCTTTGGGCTTCTTCTTTTTGTTTTTCTAATTCTATGATTTTTCGCTCTTGTTCTTTCTGTTTCAAACGTTCAGCCTCTATGGACTTCTGTTTCTGGAGCTGTTGCTTATTATGGATTTCTCTTAGTTCCTATAAACAATCAGGGAACAATTCACTTAATGACACCAGGTGACAGGCATTTCCACCGTTTATCAGCATGCAGCATTTTCATAGTGGGGAAGTCTAGCCATTTAGAAGACAAACACACAGATTTGAAAAATGTTAACTTGGAAAGCTGAAATCAGTCTACATTTTGACATGACTGATCTCCAAGAGCTGTTCCAAATTATGTTTTAGTGAGTCATAAAACATTACACCATTTTCCATTACATTCTTTGGAAGGAACTTGCTAGTGACGGGTATTAGAGAAGCTACGTTGTTCAAGTCTTGGCAACAGACATGGACTTAACCAGTTTTAAGGTATGGTGATGATCATCAATAAAACCCTGAGGTACTGCTGATAACAAATCAACACCAGCCTCTGCTGGCTTGGAAAACACACACCACCTCCATCAAAACCTCCCTTTCTTATGCTAGGCGACCTTAGACCGAATGGACATCTCTCTGCTCCACAACCCTGACTGTCCCCACCACATCACACCCTTCCAGAGCATCTTCTCTTGCTAAATCCAAGTATGAAGCTGTCGACTTCCTCCAAACTAACCCATCAGACGGGCTGAAAACAAATGCGGTAACATGACTGTCACCATGTTGGATTGGACCCAACTTCCTCATTTGGTATCATTCCCCAGGAAAAATGGAGATTTCCTTAGCAAACTACTGAAACAAAATGCATTTTATGATATTAAAGTACTCAAGTCAGAAGTTTAAACACCCTAAAGTGTGAAGAATAAAGAAATGCCTGTTGAGGGGGAACCCTCGATTCCATACAGGAACCCAATGGTCACTAGCAGATTCAGTCACCAAGACTCCTCTTGCTTGTGTCAACAATAAATCAGATGAGTCAGTATCCAGTACAGCCAAGGATGCATTTCCAGTTGACTTCCTCATCTGGGTAACTAAGGCTGGTCCCCCACGCCCTGGGGTCCCTTTGGTGAGATACAAGAACTAAAGTTAAGACCACCCTGTCTTCTTCATCTTGTTCACTAGTCAAGTCCAAATGGGCAGGTTTCCTCCTGCCTTGAAAACCTCCCTTTAGGTTCATTCAGAGATGGAACAAAGGCAGAGCACTGTCTAGAGAAGATCAGTGTTGTTATAGTGTTATAATGCACTCATTCCTAGAGAAAAGCCCTAAGGGGTAGGAAAACCTTCTGCTAGCTAAACGGTTCTCAGGATAAAGATTTTTTTTAAAATTTATTTATTTGACAGAGAGAGAGAGATCACAAGTAGGCAGAGAGGTAGGCAGAAGAGAGGGAAGCAGGCTCCCCGCCGAGCAGAGAGCCCGACGTGGTGCTCAATCTCAGGACCCCGAGATCATGACCTAGCCGAAGGCAGTGGCTATCCCACTGAGCCTCCCAGGAGCCCTGTTCTCAGGATAAAGAGCGAGCACATGGATGCATATTTTATAAACCAGAAGTGAGTTTGAGAGATCCTAAAAGGAAGCAGTGAGATATAAGAAAAAGTGTCTGGAGATCAGAAAGTTAGGGGGAGATCGTACTGAGGGGGAACAGGGGAATCACTGGAGGTCAGCAGGCCCTGGAAAGGCAGGGAAGGAAGGAAGGGACTTTGGTGGGGAACCAGCAGATAAGACTGGGACTATCTAGGCAGGATGCAGCAGAAAGAAACAACTCTGTCGGGTCCACAGTGGTGGACTCTGCCCTAGGCATGTGCCCTGGGCATGTGACTTGGATTTGATATTTTAGAGACAAAAGGGAAAAAGGGGCCACTTCTGATTTTTAGAGTAATCTGTACTCTTGGCTCAGTTAATATATCTATGTGAAAAGGAAAACTGCAGAGGGGTGATATTAAATCAGTCTCTACAGGGGCGTCTGGGTGGCTCAGTGGGTTAAGCCTCTGCCTTTGGCTCAGGTCATGATCTCAGGGTCCTGGGATCGGGCTACCTGCTCAGCTGGGCGCCTGTTTCCCCTCTCTCTCTGCCTGCTGCTCTGCCTACTTGTGATCTCTCTCTGTCAAATAAATAAATAAAATCTTTAAAAAATCAATCAATCTATCTATCTACCTATCTCTACAGTCCTAAAAGAGGGACCCAAAAGGTAGGTCCTGCAGAGACAGCGATGGCCTGCCCCATCATTAGCCCAGTGGCTGAGACCTTTTAAAAGGAAGGGGAAAAAGTGACTGAAATGTTTCCTTTTCTTACTTTAAAATTTCACCTTAAAAAAAATAATAAAAATTTAAAAAATAGAATTTCACCTTTGGTTGCATAAAATTCTTTTTTTTTTTTTTTTGAAGATTTTATTTATTTATTTGACAGAGAGAGATCACAAGTAGGCAGAGAGGCAGGCAGAGAGAGGCAGGCAGAGAGGCAAGCAGACTCCCTGCTGAGCAGAGAGCCCGATGCGGGGCTCGATCCCAGGACCCTGAGATCATGACCTGAGCCGAAGGCAGCAGCTTAACCCACTGAGCCACCCAGGCACCCCGGTTGCATAAAATTCTTAAACAGGTTCAGAAAGAATAATTTACGACAACAGACAACAATCGAAAGTACTGAACTGGGAAAAAAAGAAACCTGGATTCTGATCTCAAGTCCCTGATCTTCAGCCAACAGCCGATTCAGAGTGGATGACCCCTGGGTTTTCTTTCTGCTTTAAGATCTGTTAAATTTTTCAACACTGTTGATTACATAAAAAAATTAGTCCTTATTTATTTCAGTGTCTCTTATATTCAGGGTTTTAGTCTTCTTATAGGAATAAACCAAAAAGGCATAACTAGTAAGCAAAATAACCAAGCTGAAATTAAATACAAAGGAGTAAGAAATGGCAGGGGAAGAGGAACCTTTGAGTTTGGTGTTCAGGAGTCTGATTATGTATTAAAAGAGAAAAGCTATTACTTTACCCAGGAAAAATGTATCTCTAGGCAGAGTGATATTCAAAATATTTAACAACAGCAACTGGAGTGAACCCTACCCGTGATGTACCAATGCACCTAAGAAAAGTGGTTTTCCACTTTACCAAACAATTACAATGCATATTTCCTTCCTATACAGGCCTCTACTGATTGAACATTAACTTACAGATCATTAATTACCAGATACAAAGTCAAGACAGGCAGCAGTAAAGCTAGGAATGTCTTAGGAGGCACAATAAAATAAAAAGCAATAGGAAGTGAATTTAAAGAAGCTACAGGAAGAAAATCATGTTATTAATAAGACAGTTTTTAAAACCAATTTTTAAATTTATCAAATATCCAAGAAGGAAGATATTTTGCAATTTTAAAACCGCATTTATTTTGGAGGTCAGCCTCACTAACAGGCAAGGCTGAACCCAACCCTGAACCGTTCACACGTATGTTGCAGCTTCAAGTGCCTCCCAGGAACTGGAGTAGGCAGGGGCATAAAGTCACAGATGTCAGATAAGGTAACAGAAGGCCCTGGCATCTCATGATCTAGAGGTGAAGACAGCGAAGTCTTTCTATCATTCCCTTCAACCAATTCAAGTACTGCTGCGCACAGCCCTGCACAATCGAGATGCGGCCAAGAGGCAGGCACCCCAGGTCTCTCTCTCCTGGGACTTGGGAGCTTAAGACAAAGCAGAAAATTCACGATTCTGAAACTTGACAACTTTTTTCTAAAAGTTGAACTTCTAGGAGGGCAATCTACAGAATGAAGGAAGATTTCTGAGCATGACATGGGCCTTGTGGGGTGCAGTCCCTTCATGTGGTAGACAAAGGGCTTTGTACAGCTCCGTCCTTCCCTTTCAACACTACTGTTTAAGATACTCAGATACTCAAGTGCAGTCAGTTATTTAAAAGTGCCCTTTTTTTTTTTTTTTTAAATTTGACACAGAGAGAGATCACAAGTAGGCGGAGAGAGGGTGGGGGGAAACAGCTCCCTGCCAAGCAGAGAGTCCCATTTGGGGCTTGATCCCAGGACCCTGGGATCATGACCTGAGTCGTAAGGCAGAGGCTTTAACCCACTGAGCCACCTAGGTGCCGCTAAGAGTGTGCCCTTTTAATGCCTTCAGGGAAACATTTCTAAGGTAACAAATAAATCTGTTATCATTAAGTTATCTATTTAGGAAACGACAAAACCACTGGGAGAAGCAGCCATGAAAAACCTCACGATGTGAATTTTAACACCTTTTCCTGGTGGTCAACCTCATCGAGGTAACCCTGCACGTCCTATTAAGTCTTATCACAGTTATTTCTCTATTCTAACGAAGATAAAGACAGAAAAATAAGAAATTACTGAGAACCAAGATTCATGACCTCCCTTGTGGCTCTTCCTAAAGTTAGTTTTTTCTAAAATCAATAACCCTACAACAATCACACTTAATTGGTTGGATATTCATTGAGCAATTTTGATTTTTCTTCTCTGAGTTCTATTCAAGGATATGAGATGATTTACATAGGCACAGTGCGTGGTAATTTGATATTACCTCTTAAGAGAGCATAATGCCTTTCTTAATCAAGAAAAAGTAATTAAACATGCATCAAAGAAGTTTCAGCTATGTGTTATAAATATGTAAGAAAAATAAAACTACAGAATGTGTAGTGTGTGTAAATTAAAGAGATAAGACCTTTATCACCAAGAGTTTCTTCAGCAGGGTCTATGAACAAGCTTTGCCTCTGGGAACACTATGAGACAGCATGAAAACTGGGGTATACAGCCATTTTTCCTGCAGAGAAGGCTCAGAGCTTTTACTAGATTCTGAAGAGGGTCTTTGATCTAATTCAGATTAGGAACCACAATAGGAAGATAGCTGGCATATAAGATTCCATCATGTATTAGCAAAGATAAATAAAAATAAGCTTGCTTTTTTTAAAAAAAAAACTTTCTTCCTTCAACTCGGGGGGAAAAAAATCACTCATTTCCCCTAAAGAATTAAGATATTTGTACCATAAAACATCTTTGGACATCCTATGGCATACAGCCAAAGTATTTCAAAAGCAATATGCCGGACAAATTGAATACTCCAGAAGATTCAACTCGTTCTTTGCCCTGAGAAACATGGCTTGCGTTCAAATTTCCTAATGACAGTTGTTTTATTGCTACGCAAGGGGCGCAGAATCCCTTGACTTAAAAACTCCATTAACCCTTTATTTGGACTCAGAAACACTAAAAAATAAGTGTATTATGTGAAGTGGTGTTACTGGGAATACAGAATAGTATCCAGCAGAACAATACGTATGGGATGCCTTTTCATAAACATTACTTTATATAAATGCTTGTGAAGAGACAAAAACATTAACTAGCAATAGTGACCTGGAAAGGCTAGTAGTTCATGGACATTTATTGCTCATTTGGTCATTAAATTATTTTGAAGGATTATTCTGCTTCTTGCTTTTACCTCAGGCTGTCTCTTGGAAACGTGAGACCAAATAAACACATGTTAATTACTTGAAATTCATGAGCTCAACATTTTAGATCAAAATAAAGCTGTTTAGGACACATCTCTTATGCTTATAATAATCTTCATTCTGTTAATATGAAATGGACCTACGAAACTGATTTTTGCCGGTATCAAAAATTTCAAGTGTTTGTTTTAGCTCAACCTAATACCTACAGAAGTCAAAAGCAGAAGTGCTTTTATATAAATATATATGTCACTTTATTTCTCACCCAGGGAGATTATATAGCACACAGTATCAGAATTTTTAAAAAGCTTTTTGAGTTTAAAAATATAGTTTTAAAATATCCCAAGGAAACGGTTATGAAACAGACTAAAAGCCATTAAAAAAAAAGCCAATCAACAAACCCAGTGAGGACAGGGAAAGTTGTACCAGCATGGAAAAATCTGAAAAGTAGCTATTGCAAAACATAGAAACTGTACCCAAATCAAAGTAAACTGAGGGTCCACTCATCACAAAATTATAAAATATATTTGTTCTTGATGCATTAAAATGGGCAGATTACAAAAAAATATATACTCATCAGTTAAATTCTGAGAGGAGTATATTAATGTTTAAAAACATTCTAAATCTGAAGTCATTATTCAACCAAACAGGAATTCCAGTTCCCCACGGAACGAATGGTAGTCAGTCTATTGTAAGTGCTATGTGACAGCCAGAGATGAATGCACTGGAGTGTGTGTGTGCATCTGCGTGCGTGCGAAAGGGTGAGAAGACAGGTGGACAGAAGAGGGAGAAGAGCTAGAAAATCCTGTCCTCTCTGTACGTAGAGCTAATTAAGAATCTTCACCCATGTCTCCCAAGAGGCTTTGGTATCTACCCTGCTGTTACCAAGAAAACGGACTCTGTTTTGTCCTGAAAATCTGAGTTTTCCCAAAATGTCTCAGTTTCATCTTATAAATCAATAACCCATTATTTTAAATACAGGTTATTCTAAACCATAAAATGGTCAAAGGCTCTGGCTAAACAAGAGAATTAAAAAAAATGTTTTTTCAAAAGATTGAATTCTACATTTTTCCCTTCCCCAAATGACCTTTTGTTAAGCATTTTTTTTCAAGACCTCAAAAGGAAAACCCACACCATAAAAGAAGCCAACCAACCAACCAAGCCTGTGGGTACAGCCCAGAGTCTGGTATATGTAACACCTGTTAATTCTTTTGAGGCTCGGGCACGTTCTGATTTTTTTCTTTATTCAAGGAATCTGCATAAAGTTTCCACAATCACAAGTACATTGAATGAGAGAGTTTTATTACTTTCTGTGCTGGACAAGTCTTTTCATAAGGATCATACAGGTAAAAAGAAAATTTAAGCATGAACAAAAGCAGACAGCAAAGCATGAAACAGCCAAACGTCATTCTACTAACAGAAGAAAGCAATGTTGTTTTTTTATTTGAGTTTACGCTGATTTCTCTTGCTGTCTCTGCTGTCTCTGTACCTCCTCTTTCTGGATCTTTTTCTTTCCTTCATTATTTCCCTTACTTGCATTTTTTTTTTCCTGATTCTCATTCTATTCTGCAGTTTGTTCTCCAGCTCTTTTGTCTTTTTCCCTGGTTGCTAAACATTTTGCCCTTCACTGCCTTCCTCATGAATGAGGCTGCCGTGAAAGCAAGTGTCTGAAACCAAGAATATAAAAGCCTCAGTTAAACCCAAACCCCTTATTTACTATAACTGGCATTCTCATTTTAACATCAACTCAGTTCTTAGGAACAATTTTTCAGACAGGTATCATAGGGGCAGAAGTTCTCTCTCTTAACAGTCTCTTGTGTCTAAGAAGCCTGGATTTCCCAAGTATATTTAAAAAATACAATGCGTAATTCTGAGTTGGTCTGAAATACTCAATTTTGCTAAGAAATAAAATACTGTCCATTTTTAGAATAGTATTACTGACTATAATACTGTCTCCCATTTGATGGAAATACGCACACGGAACCAAATCACGGGTGAGTGCTGTCTTTCAAAATTTCACGGCCAAGTGGCCAATCCAATGACCTATTAAAATACTTGCTATGAAGACAAGACCACAGTTTACAGTACCTTATCTAGCCTGTAGTTCGGGGCTTCCACCACACACACGATTTGTCAAAAGGACACGATTTATACTCCACAATTTATGGTAACTAATCATTGACTTTGACAAAGAAGGCTTCGCGCCCATGGGAAACTCTCTTAGACACAGAGCACTCGACTGCGTGGGGGAAACGAGCACAGAGCTGGAGATAGTTCATCTCTCTTCATCTGAGAAGGAGGTGCGTTGCCTGAGAAGGGCATGGGCACCTTCAGAAAGGAGTTTAAGGGGATGACGCAGCCCAGGAGAAGGGCCAGGCCCGGCAATATGGCCTCCTCCATTGACACTGACTGGAAGAAAGAAATGCTCTAACGTAAACGTCATTCACATTAGGACTTGTTGCCCAGCACACAGTAACTAGACGGGAATCAACACCGACTCAAGCTTTTCAACATGAAACACACCGTCTTGCCTCTCTGAGTGCAGAGTCTCTCATGTGGCACACACTTAACGCCTTGAAAACTGTAAGCCGTACAATATGTTGCCACCCTGTATCATAGTTAAGATACGAAAATATGGAATATTAGGCTGTCCGTGTCAAAGAAAACTGGTACAAGTGACTATTAACATTGCCAAGGGCAAGGAGAAGTCAAGTGCTTCTATTTGAAAAGTCCCTGTTGGTAACATTATTTGACACTTGCTAGAACCACAATTTCATACCTATAGGTAAGGCACCGTATGTAAGAAAAATAATGACAGGAATATCTCTATGTGCCTAAGGCACACAGCTTCTTCAAAAAATATTAAGAGTTTTTGATTTTCATGTAAAATTAAGTAAAAGGAGAAGTTCATAGAAAATGTTTAAATTGATGTTTCTAGAAAATGAATGCGAGAACTAGTGATTTCTTAGTATGAGAAAATATTTGTTGCATACAGAGTACATTTTAAAAGCAGAATAAGTATGATAAACAAATAGGATCCACTAAAGTAAAAGTTTAAGTATTATTTTTCATTAGCAATAATTACAAACAAAATCCATTATTCATGATTAAATCCCTGGTCAAATATTTCATCTGATCATCAGAAAGCTGAAATTTACTGTTCATATAAAAGGCAGGAGAAATACAAAGGATGCTAATCAGGGGATTTCTAGCACAAAAGAGTCAATATCTCAGTGCGCTACCGTATCTGACCCCCTGCCCTCCCCACTGCTGCCACCCCCCCCCCCAGCACTTTCCTATGACCTTAAAAAAGCAGAGTCTATTTGCTACACTGGGATTCCTCTGCTTCTCTTTTCAAGTAATTCTTGGTTTGGGATGATAAATTAGAAAATGAAAGACAGTTGCATCTTGGGATTATTTATCAAATACATAAATATCACATCTATTAGGTAACTGTCTATAAAAATACACGGAAAAATAGCTTTGTCTGAAAGGAAAGAAGGAGCCCTCGATTTCTATGAGATCAGGAAGAGGACTCTAGAGACCTTTTGTTTCGTATATCTGAATCTAGAGCTATTTAAAATCATAACTGTAATTGTAAACACGCTGTATGTTTTCAGTATGTTGCTACCTAGATGAAACATACACTGGCTAACCTGACTGCAAAAGTAATCTTTTTCCCCCTTGAATTAATGACTTCAGCATCTCCATCATTGGTTACCTGGTCTTGGGTGAGGAACCAGGAATGTAATTCTACCTCAAGTGAAGAGAAAGCAGAGACTCCTAAAAGAAGAATGAATCTGAACTTGGTAGAAAAGACTGAATCAGTTATGTTTTAAAGGGGGGGCGGGGGATAAAACATACCTACTCTGTAAACTCTTCTGTGTTTAAGAAACTAAATACAGGGCTCTTGGGTGGCTCAGTTGCCTAACTGACTGCCTCTGGCTCAGGTCGTGATCCTGGAGTCATGAGATCGAATCCCACATTAGGGAATAAATAAAATCTTTAAAAAAAAAAAAAAAGAAGGAAAGAAAAGAAAAGAGGGTCACCTGGGTGGCTCAGTGGGTTAAAGCCTCTGCCTTCAGCTCAGGTCATAATCTCGGGGTCCTGGGATCGAGCCCCACATCAGACTCTCTGCTCAGGAGGGAGCCTGCTTCCCTTCCTCTCTCTCTGCCTGCCTCTCTGCCTACTTGTCATCTCTGTCAAATAAATTAATAAAATCTTTAAAAAAAAAAAAAAACAAGAAGAAACTAAATACATTTAAGATATCCTGATCATGGTCTTATACCTCAGAATCTGGGCAAAACAAGAGTGCTTATGTGACCTTCTAAGTTAGGGATTGCACACGACTTCAAGTTTGCATCAAAAGAAGCGAGTAACTTATTGAAAGCAGTTGTCTACCAGAGAAATATGGAAATTGATTTTTTTTCACTGGAATCCTCATTTGGGGAGTCAGTCACTGAATATAGGTTTAACGCTCCGCTCAACTAAGTTTATATTCTGCATGCCATAAGGCACTCTCCAGTGTCTCCATACCAAGCCGCTAACGACTGAATAAAACTTTCTCTAGGAGAACAAGCTATGTGACTATAAAATAAAACTGTTAAGTCCTACATTTTCTTCTCTACTCTCCAGCTGGTTTCCTTCTGGGAGGGGAGGTTTCGGAGGTAGCAAGTCCACACCATCAGATAAGATGCGTGAGATGACTGGATGATCGCCAAAGTTTCACTCCCAGCAAGGCAGAAGTAATTTTTGCATCATTAGCGTGAATGCTGTGAAGACACTGCTAGACCCGAGAGGCACTGAGGAAACCCCAGGGGTTGGAATGCTGGCTTTCCTGGTCTGTCTCATCGTACAATGATGATAGCTACTAATGAACACGTGCTCTAAAGTCAGGGGGAAAATGATTCCTATTTTCCAACATCATCTAACATCATCCAACATCATTTTCCAACATCCTTTTCCAACAAGGAAAAGGAGACTCAGGAGACTGTATCTAAAATCAGCCTCTAGGGTTATCTCAATCACATTATAAATCTTTTGATGCTTCAATTTAACTGTTTCTGTTTTGGTTTCACCAGACAGGAGAGGAATACTAAAAAAAGTAATTGTAAGGCAATAAAATGTATTTGTTAAGGCCTCCAAATGAGTTGTTAAATAAAATAATAAAGCTACACTGGCTCATCCTTTTTCACACTCTACATTAAATTTGAAGTGAATAATGGAGAACAAAACAAAATAAAAATGGAAGACAGCACTGCTCTTATTTCAGAATGAGTATATTTGGGGAAAGGAATAGAGTAGAAGGAAAGGCTGGGGCCAGCCTTTGTGTCAGCAGCTCTAAGTCAAGACAACATCGGTCAATGACACACAGCAAGAGGGACTGAAGCCACCTCAGCAGGTGTTCTCTTCGGCAAAGGCAATGGTGTTCCAATAGGCCAAAACACACCATAAACAGGCTAGGCATTTAGGGGGAAAAAAAAAATTACCCACTGCAGCATCATCCTCTAATACATGAACTTTGCTTTGGGAGTCATTTTGCAAGAAAAAGGAATCTTAAGAATAAGGCAGAAATCTGGACTACTGCCTAGGTTCAGAAGAGACCCAAATGTTTAACCGTTTGTGTTCCAAGAGACTATTAAAAAGCACTGTGATCATATTCTTTTTGCCTGCAATAGTGACAAGTCACAGTGAGAATTCATGTGGGCATTTTTACTGTGTTTATTCTCAAGACAGAGAAGCTCTACTTTCCATACTTACTTATCTCATACCATCATATATGTGTAAGTGTGGAACGTACATATACCCTCCCCCCCACACACACACAGATTCTGTGTAAGAATGAAAGCAAAGATAAACACTAAGAAGTTGGGTCAAATAATATGTCCCCTAAGAGCACTTCCCTGGCATTGTACAATGGAGAAAAATTTCATTACCTTTTACTCTGGGGGGGGCAGGAGAAGCAAAAATTGAATTTCAATTCAAAGGCCAACTAAATATCACAAATACGCTTTCTAATTTTTTCCTATTTTTAATAATAAAATAGTTTTCCTTTTTCCAGTGCCAAACGCAAAATTACCCAGAGTTAAGTATAAAATATTTTGAGATGGAAAACAAAACTGAGTGTTTGAAAAACAGTGGGAACTTCATTTCTTTTAAGAACAGATTGATAATGGGGCGGCTGGGTGGCTCAATGGGTTAAGCCTCTGCCTTCGGCTCAGGTCATGATCTCAGGGTCCTGGGATGGAGCCCCGCATTGGGCTCTCTGCTCAGCAGGGAGCCTGCCTCCCCCCTCTCTGCCTACTTGTGATCTCTCTCAAATAAAAATAAATAAACTCTGGGGGGGAAAAAAAAAAAAAGAACATGGTTGATTAAAAACTCCAGTATCTACTTAAATCTATATTATATGTACTCATTGTTGGTAGGACAGTTAAGTGCTTGCATTCTGGTTTTGTTATAAGATAAGAGTTAATGGTTGTAAGATGATAAAGTTGCAAATTAAATCAAATCCAAAGAAGGCTGTCACAACCACTTCCACGTTCCTAAAAGCTCTGGCATTTTCCGGAATTTTACCATGTAAATGTGACAAAACCACATACCACTTTTGCCACAGAGACAAAAGCAATTATTCCATTCAACAGTAACACTTTAAAATGAAAGGTTACGAAATACAGATTTACCTTCAAGGACAATCTTGAAGGTAAGAAGTGGCAGAAAAATTCTTAGTTTAAAAAAAAAAAAAAGAGAGAGAGAAAACCATCCCTTTTTAGCAGTCTTCAAGAATGCTAAAGACTCTTTTGGAGCCTTGCTTTTGGACTTGAACTTGATGGAGTTGTCAACAGACGAGGGGATGGAGACGTAGAAAAACATAATCCCGGTTAAAGACAGATGTCGTGTGGGGGCTACTCAGCTTTCATTTACAGATGCCAAATTCATCTCTATATGTTTAGGAGAAAGTGCATTTTGGATTGCATAACACTCATCTTTAAGTATGCAGGTTTGCCGGAAGGCTGACAAAGCAGCATCATAAATTTTTCTCTCTGGAATCGAGTACCAACTCATCACCTTGCCAGTTAGAAAAATTAAAGGGTAGAACATATATGTAGGGACACAGAGAACAGTTACCTTCAGCTGATTATTGAAAATATCAATTTCCTGTAGTTTTGATCTTGTTTCTTTCTCAACTTCATCCAGTTGGTCTCGTAGCTGCTGGCGAGCAAGTTCTTTTACTTCTAACGCCCTTTTGAGTGTCAGAAGTGAATCTCCTATTTTGGAAGAACATTGCAAGATAAGAAAAGCAAATTGGCAATGAGGAAAATGGTTTTTAATGTTCTCATTTCACCGAAGGAGCATCACACCAGTAGAAAAGGAGAAGACTGACTTTAAAAAGCAAAGACCTACTGTGCAAACTGTTTTGCTGAACTTGCTTGAGTTGGTCATTGAGTATCTGTTTTTCTGGAATAAGTCTTCCGAGCATTTGCTGAGCCTCCTAGGAGAGAAGGAGGAAAGCAAAAATGAACTGACAGGGAAAACTACGTGGACATTCCACCTCCAGGCAGACAGGACCGTTTTCTCATCCCTCAAAGACTCTTCTAAATCTCATCCCAAATCCTACGTTAGAAACTGCCTTTAATCACCAGTCAGGGCAGTTCTTGCTTTTTTGCCAAGCAATTAACTATGTGCCAAATGCTTTTCACTGAAATAAAGTTAAGACAGTTAGAGCTCTCTTGAGATTTCTTAAATTTTTATTGACTTACTGCCTATTTAGAAGCTTTCAAAAATGTACTTTAAGTACAACTCAGCAGAGAAAACTGAAAGTATTGATCTCTTCCTTGCACTGGTATCCAATGTAAATGCAGTGACTGTTTGTGAACTGACAGAGTAGTCTGAATAGGAACTACTCTACTCTGAATATTGATACTTAGTAGGGCTGAATTAAGGTTCACCCATACAGCTGAAGACGGAAATAGAAAGAAGAGCTTTCTCATGGTAGAAGCTTGGCTGCCATATGTTTTCCACCATTGAGGATGGACCTAGAATTTTAAACAGGTACATAAAAGTCCTGAACCAACCATTTTTTACCTGATATAAGAAAAAAGTTAACCCACACTGTGAAAGGCTATTTGAAGTTTTCATGGATGACCTGTCAAGCACTGTATCTGCTTAAGTTCAGCTGAGATTATCCCATATAGTTCCTACACATTTCGGTAAAATAACATGCCTTTCCAGCACAGAAGAAAGAATACTTGACTTTCATTTTTACCTTGATGAAGAAAAAACAAAGTCTCACGAAAGAGGGACCCATGATGAGCACTGGGCATCGTAAGTAAAGAATCACTATATTCTACAGCTGAAACTTCCTAAATGTTGTACATTACTAAATGGAATTTAAATAAAAACTTAAAAAAAAAATCTCTATGCACTGGTTTTTGGTTTGAGAAAATAAAAATGCCTTAATTGAAAATTTCCATCAGAGACCAAGAAGCAGTCTTTTTTGGAACAACCATCCTTAGCTACAGACTGGCTCGTAAGCAATAAATCTTTGTGTACCACAATTCTGAGTAGGAGAGAGAGATAGCTCAACAGAGAGGATCTGGAAGCATCTTCTCTTATGAATAATCCACACTCGTTTCCCCCAATCTGGACAAAACAGAATACCCAATTCACACTGTTTCCCCCAAAAGGCCCAGCCAGCTGAGCTTCTCCTATTCTCCCCTCATTCATTCACATACTTAGGAAAGATCTCTCACCCAATCCCAAAGTTTCTTTCCTATACCAAGACAATGACACATCAAGATAAAACCTTGCTCAGACCACTGAGACTATTTAACTTATATAAACATCACTTTAAAATGTCAACCCAAGTTTCTAAAAGACGTCACAGACCAACAGGAAGGGCTACCTGACTCATCCACGAGTAACAGTAAGGAAGGGAACCAGTATCTCATAGCCCATGATATACCTGGCCTTCTTCAAACCATGTATTATTTTTCACTTCACTACTTTTTCAGGAACCCTAATTTGTATTTTATTGTCAATAAGGGAACATACAACTGTCAATCATACATAATAAAAAAAAATATGTTTGGTCACAGGGCATTCAATGGGATAATAAATAAATACATGGCCTTCATTCCTAAATTTTCCAAGAGAATATTTTATGAAATCTCTCATAATTAATGAAAGACATATAAAAAAAATTATCATATAGAACAATATCCTTTTAAAATCTACACGCACTTTTTAGTATGTTTGAACAATTTCTAGCAGTGAACATCTGATACTATTTATAGCATAAGTCATTATCTTAATATCTCAAATTGATTAGGACTTCAAAGTACAGGAAGCAATAACTGACAGAACTCGAAGGAAAAAGGAAAAATTTATAATGATAGGGTCTTCAATATCCTCTGGCAGCAGCTGGAAGAGGTCACAAAATCAGTAAGGACATAGAAAATACAAAAAACACCACGAATCAATTTGCTCTGATTGACGTTTATGAGGCACTCTGCCCAACTACAACAGAGTACAATTGCACATAAAATATTCTTTACAAGTGCACATAAAATATTCACCAACACAATCATATGCTAAGCCATAAAATACATCTCAGTAAACTTAAAAAGATTAAAAAGAATTGAAATCAGAGTATGCTCACAGCTTATCACATAATAAATCAGAAATCAGCAAGATATCTGGAAAACAAACAAAATATTTGGAAACTAGCATAATTCTAGATAATCCATCAAAGAAGAAATGACCAAGAAAATGATTTTGAACTGAATGGATATGAAAACACATTAAAAAGTTGGGTAATATGGCTATGACAATGCTTAGAAGGAAATATATACCTTAATAAAATGTTTGTATCAGAAATGTAAAAAGGTCCAATTCAATAATCTAAGCTTCCTTTTAATGAAGCTAGGAAAAAGCAAATTAAACCCAAAATAAGTAGATGGAAGGAAATAATAAAGAGTATGAATGAAACAGAAAACAGATATACCATAGAGAAAAATCAATACAACCAAAAGCTTATTTAAAAAATAAAATCAATGAGATCAATAAACTTCTAGGTAGATTGATGGAGAATAGGAGGAGGGGAAAGAGGAGGAAAAGTTGAAGGGTGAAAGAAGATACAATTCCCATGATCAGGACTAAAAGAAGTGACATCACTACAGACACTACAGACTTGCAAAGAATTAACAGAATATTGTAAACAACTCTATACAAATAAATTTGACAATTTAGATGAAAAGAAAAAATTCACTGGAAGATACAAATCATCAGACTCAAAAAGAAAATCTGAACACCCCTGTATCTATTAACTACATTTTGCTATTAAAATCCTACCACAAAAAAAAAACCTTCAGGCCCAGATGGCTTCACTGATGAATGAAAATTTAAAGGAAAAACACCATTTCAACACAAACATTTTTAGAAAATGGAGGAGGAAGGAATACTCTCCAACTATTTTCTTGTTTATTACCCTGATACCAAAACAGGATAAGGACATTACAAGAAAACTATAAACCAGTATCTTTCAAGAATTTAAATTAAAAGATATTTAATAATAGCATACTGAATCAAGTAATTATTTTTTTAAATAGTAATACACCACGACCAAGTTTGGCTTATCTCAGGAATGGAAGGTTGGCTTAACATTCAAATTTCAATCAACGGAAATCACCATATGAACAAAACAAAGAGAAAAAACAGGTAAATATCTCAGTAGATGCAGAAAAAGAAAATAATGACCCAATTCAACACCCATTCATGGTTTAAAAAACCTTCAGCAAAAAAGGAACAGGTGGAAAATCCCTAACTGGATAAAGGGCATCTAAAAAAAAATCTACAGCTCACATCATACTTAATGGTCAGAAATTGACTGGTTCCCCCTTAAAACCAAGCCTCTTACCACTTCTATTCACAGGGTACTGAAGCACTCACACACTGCTAGGGAGAGTGTAAAATGGTACGATCACACTGGAAACAGTCCGACAGTTCCCTATAGTGTTAACCATATATTTATATGACACATTAATGGCACTCCTAAAATTAAACCAAGAGAAAGAAAATGTATTTCCACATCAAGACTTGTAATTAAATACTCACTGTAGTCTTATACACAAAAGTCCCCAACTGGAAAGAACCTAAATGTCAATCAACAGGTGAACGGCTGAATAGGGAAAATACTATGCCGTGATAAAAAGGAACAAACTACTGATTTGCTCAGAAATATGGATGAATCTCCACAACATCAGGCTGAGAAAAATCACAAACTTCAAAAATGCTCAGCCACATGCAGGAACGTACCTACATGAATCTGACGGAAGCCAGGTGATAATATGCCGACATGGTGGTCACCACTGGATATATAATAAAATGAAAGTAGAACTGCGTATGGCATTCCATTACATTCCCCACTATTGACCATCTGTCCGTCCCTGGTACTGCCCCTAGACTACTGAACTGCACCTCCTTATACTGTCACGATCCCAATAAAGCCAGTTGCATGAGCGAAACATAGGTCCTACATAATCCATCCCGCCAGCTGCAACCACAGTGGTCTCCTTGCTATGACCACATCCTGAGCACAGGGTACGAGGTCACAACGCTCACGCTACTGTCTCCCCGCCCTCAGCTTGCTGTGCCAGACAGCCGCACCACTTAGCTCTTTCTCTTTCAAGTCTTTGCTCAGATGGGACCCTCACGGAGAAGCCTGTCCTCACCACCTAATACAAAAAATACTGTGCTGGATGGGGCACCTGGAGGGCTCAGTCTGCTGAGCATCCAAAATTCATGGTTTCAGCTCAAGTCATGATCTCAGGGTCATGAGATCGAGCCCCAAGTCAGCCCCACTAAGTGGGGAGTCTGCTTGAGATGAGATTCTTTCCCTCTGTTCCCACCCCTGAATGAATGAATGAATGAATGAGTGAAGACATAAATAAATCCTAAAAAAATACTGTCTAAAATACTACCTAAAAATACTTACCTAAAAAAATAAAGTAAAAAATACTGCCCTCAGGCTGTATTGTCTGGCTTAGTCAGTGCAGTGTGCAACTCTTGTTCTTAGGGTTATGAGTTCAAGGCCTATGTTGGGTGTCAAGATTACTTAAAAATAAAATCTTAAAAAAAAAAAAAAAAAACCTACTACCCTCCTCCTTCCCAGGGCTCTTTTCCTATTCACTCTCTGGAGCACTTTTCATACGCTAATAGAGAACACACTTGACTTCTTTTGGTACTGTCTGTCTGCCCTGCAAATAGAAGGTAAGCTCCACAAAGGTGAGGTCCTCGACTCTCCTGTTCACTGCCGGACCTTCAGTGCCTCCAGGACTGGCACACAGTGCCTCCGGCTGGCACACAGCAGGGCTCAGCAAACACTGTGTTGAGTTTCTTTCCTCAACAACCTACTTTTTAGACTCCTGTCTACCTCCGTCTTCGCTTCCCAGCACCTAGTACACGGCAGATGCTGGATGCTTGCAGGAATGAATGAGTGAAACCAGAGAGGAAAGGCAGGGCTTGTAAACCCTAAAAGCATTTAATGGGTGTGTTTTCTCACCTGTAATTGTTGCTGCAGGTGTGTGATTTCAGCAATTCTCAACTCTCTGGATTTGTTTGTACTCTCAATTTCTTGCCTTTGCGTGGTCAGTCGACACCGGATGTCTTGAAGTTTTCCTTCTAGTTGATGCTTTTTATCATTCTTTTAACAAATGAAAAATAGTAATTATTCTTACCACTTTTAACGGTTCAGGGTTAACAGATGACCCTTGAACAACACAAGGCTGAACTACATGGGTCCACTTCAACTTGGATTTTTTTCAATAAGTAACAGTACAGTCCTGTAAATGTATGTTTGCTTCTTTATGAATGTATTAACATTTTCTTACCTCTAACTTATTTATTGTAAGAATACAGTATATGATACGTGTAACATACGAAGTACGTGTCAATTAACTGCTTATGTTATCAGTAAGGCTTCTGGTCCACAGTAGGCTACTAGCAGCTAGGTTTTAGGGGATTCAAAAATTATACAAACTGTTCTGACTGCATGGAATCTGTGCCCATAAGCCCCGTGTCATTCACGGCTCAACTGTATTCCCAAAACATAATCAAACTTGACTCACTAGAGCTTCTAATTCAAATTCCAGAGTCTTTTTCTTGGCTTTCAGTACAACTATGTCCTCTTGCTCTTTGTTCCTTTGATTGAGTAGTTCTTGTCTTCGATTCCGTTCCCATTCAAGCTGTCGTTGCCTTTCAAGTTCTCGCTTTGCAGCCTGTGACATGTACCAACAGACAACTTAGTAGTTTTTTAGTCCTGACATGATACAATGTCTCTTAATAAATGTAACATCCAGGAAGTCTTTTCATTTAGGGATAAAATGTTACACATTGTAAAAACTTCTATTAAAAAAGAGCAAAACCAAATTTACACAAATACAGTATTCCTTCTCTAGCAAAAGGAGAATATTTAGAAAAGCTATTATAGTTAGATAAGGACAGGCAGGATTCACGCCATCATTGGAATTCGATTATTATGCCTTTAAGAATGTCTGAAGTAATAAAAAACTGTTCTTCCTAATCACTGACTCATAAAGAGAAGAAAAATGTCTTTAGTCTAGTAAAGTCACACTAAAACCCCTAGAATAAAAAACAAAAACAAAAAATAACCCCCAAAACAAAAACTTACTTTTATCAAATGAGAAATTACTCATCTCAAGTTTTAAATTTTATTAATCCCCTATCCCCATAAGCGTCCATTTTCTTTTTACCATTGAAGCTTCCATAATTTCTGCGGCAATGACCACTCTCTTTAAAGCGGACTCTGATGGCCGCTAGGTAAACATGTCCAGAGCACCTGGTACTCTTTTCTTCTTTTTTATTAAAGGTTTTTTTTTTTTTTTTTTTAAAGAGACAGTGAGCAAGAGCATGGGGAGGAGCAGAGGACAGAAGAGAAGAGCAGACTCCCAGCCTCAGGGCTCAACCTTAGGACTCTGAGATCATTACCTGAGCCTAGGACAGATGCTTAACTGACTGAGCCACCCAGGTGCCCCCACCTGTCACTGTCACTGTTCATTGTTACTGCTTCTTCTTCTTTTTAAAGATTTTATTTATTTATTTGACACAGAGATCTCAAGCAGGCAGAGAGGCAGGCAGAGAGAGAGGGGGAAGCAGGCTCCCCACTGAGGAATTGAGTCCAATTCCAGGCTCAATCCCAGGACCCTGAGATCATGACCTAAGCGGAAGGCAGAGGCTTTAACCCACTGAGCCACCCAGGCGCCCCATTGTTACTGCTTCTTATCTACCTGTCCTCCTTTGGGCCTGAGGACACTAAAGTACTTTTCTACAACTACTCTGGGAACTATCGATGCCTGGCACATGGTAAACGACCATTAAGTAATTCTGAATAAATACACTGAAGTGTCTTAAAAATACAAAACAAAGCAAAACACTGAGAAAGGAAAAGTGGTCTACTTCTGGGCTGTCCATTCTGGAAATTAAAATGGTATTAGTATCTGTGTGTGTCTCCTTGAATAAGGCTTACTGCTCTAAGTTATCTGAAGCAACAACAGGAGATGAAACCAAAGTATTGTGTTTTCATAAAGAAAAATCTCTCATATGTAAGACAGATTTCATTCACGCAAAAGAATCATGACAGTGCTTCTGTAGCAATATTCTAAAACTGGAAATTCAGAGGAAAGATTGGTTTAGTCCCTATCCAGGTATGGCCCCAAATTTATGAGGTCTTCCATCAAATATACTGAAGATTTCCTACACATATATTTTTAAAGTGGGAAAAAAGGGGCACAGAATAATTAGTATGATCCCATTACAGGGGTTAAAAAAAAAATTGCACCAAACCCCCAATGATTTCCACCATATAACCTTTAATATTTCTACATACACATATAAATGTAGAGAAAGAAAGTCTGAGAAATTCTTAATCAACACCAGCAATTATGAGACTGGATTATCCAAAGCTTGACGGTGAATGTTCTCAGCAACATCATTCGTATCAGTCAACAAAGCCGAAAACAAGTCGAACAGCCATCAGCTGATGAATGGATAAATATAATGCCGTCCATCTACGTGATGGAATATTATTCGGTCTTAAGAAAGAATAACCTACCGACTCCTGCTACAGCTTGGGACCCGAAAACATGCGCAGTGGAAACCAGACACAAAAGTCACACAGTGTGTGATTCCATGTCTGCGAAATGTCCATCAGGAGCAAACCCACAGAGACAGGAAGGAAATTCGGGGCTGCCGGGGGCCAGGAGGAGAGGGGGATGGGGAGTAACTGCCATATGGGAAAGAAATTTCTTTTTGGGATAAGGCAAATGCTCTGGATGGTATTAATTGATTACGTGACTGACTAAGGAAGAAGGGAAGCAAGAACACATACGCTCATTGTAGTCTCCGCGGCGGCTCACCTCTCGTCTCTCGATTTCTTTCCTCCTCTCCTCCTCTCTCTGACGCTCTAGTTCCCGCTGCTTCTCCAGCTGCTTCTCCAGCTCCAGCTGCCGCTTGCGCTCCTGCTCCTGACGCTCCCGCTCTTTGCGCTCCTGCTCCGCGCGCTCCAGCTGCGCCAGGCGCTCCTGCTCCTTGCGCTGCTGCTCCAAGAGCGCCTGTCTCCGCTTCTCCAGCTCCAGATTGCCACGTTCGAAATTCTCACGCTTCTTATCTTCGAAGGTTACTTGCAAACGAGAAACACGAAAACGTCCAGAAGTCACGATTTAAAACATACTGTTTTCAAAGGAAAATTCAGGCGCATCCGAGAGGTGTAGTGTGCAAAGGCCAACCAGAGCCCCCTGAACCTTCCGCCCTGCCTGTGCCTCCCAGAGGAGCCCTACAACAAGCTTTTTTTTTTTTTTTTTGACACCAGGAAACTTTTAGAACAAATAATTCAGTAAAACTGCAGGATACAGAAACTGGTTGCATTTCTAGACATTCATAACGAACTACTGGAAGGAGAAATTAAGAAACCAATCCCACTTACAGTGGTGTCACAAAGAATACCTAGGAATAAATTTACAGAAGATAGGGAAAGACCTGCATAATGGAAACTGTAAGATGCTGATGAAAGAAACTGAAGACATGATTAAACGGAAAAGTTTTCCATAGTCAGAACGGGACTGGAAGAATTAATATTGTTAAAATGTCCTCACTAACCAAAGCAAGCTATAAATTCAGTGCAGTTCCTATCAGTCCAATGGCACTTTTCACAGAACTAAAATAATTCTAAAATTTATATGGAACCGCAAATTGCCAAAGCAGTCTTGAGAGAAAGAAGAACGAACCTAGAGCTACCACACTCCCTGATTTCAAACTACACTGCAAAGCTATAGTAATCAAAACAGTAGTATTGGCATAAAAGCAAATACAGATCAATGGATCCGAACAGACAGCCCAGAAACAAACCCATGCTTAAATGGTCAATTCATTTACAGCAAACAAAGCAAGAATGAATATACAATGTGGAAAGAAAAGTCTTTTTCAATAAAGGGTGCTGACATCTACCACATGCCAAAGGATGACACTTTCTTCTCACACCAGACACAAAAATGAGCTCAAAACAGATTATAGATGTGAACGTTAGACCTAAACCATAAAACTCCTGGGAAGGAAACATAGGCATTGAACTCACTGACAATGTTCATGGAACACTGCTTTTTGGAATGGACTCCAAAGGCAGTAACAGTGAAAGTAAAAACAAACACATAGGGTTATATCAAACTATAAAGCTTGTGCACAGCAAAGGAAACCATCAACAAAATGAAAAGGCAACCTTTTGAACAGGAGAAGAAATCTGCAAATCACGTATCTGCAAGCAGGCTAATATCCAAAATAAATTTTTAAAAATTTTTTAAATTTTAAAATTTTTAAATTAAACTAAATTGGCCACTGTAATTGGCTTAATTAAGCCAATTAATTGGCTTAATTGGCTTAATTAAGCCAATTAAAAGGCTTAATTGGCTTAATTAAGCCAATTAAAATTAAATTTTAATTTTAAAATTTTAAAATTTTTTAAAATTTAAAACCTCATATTAAGTCAATAAAAAACAATCTGATTTAAAAATAGGCAGAGGTTGGGGTGCCCGGCTGGCTCAGAGAATCACGCCATTCTAAGTCTACGGGTCATGAGTTCGAGCCCCACATGGAATGAGAGATTACTTAAATAAATTGTAAAAACAAACAAATAAGTGGGTGAGGATCTAAAAAGACAGTTCTGTAAAGAGGCCACATAGATGGCCAAGAGGCACGCGAAAAGATGCTCTTACTCATCATCAGTCAAATGCAAATCAAAACCACAATTAGATGTCATTTCACACCTACTGGAATGACTATCACCAAAAAGATTAAGAAATAACAAGGGATGGAGCAACTGTGGAGGAAAGGGTACCCTCCCACAGTTAGGAATGTGAATTGGTGTAGCCCCCACAGAAGAGCAGTGTAGAAGCCCCTCAAAAAACTAAACAAACAAACAAAAACTGCCATCAGATCCACCTACCACCTATTCTACTTCTGGATATTTACCTGAAGAAAATAAACCCATTAATTTGAAAAGTTAACCAATATAGCACTGTTCACAGCAGCCAAGAGATGGAATCAACCTAAGTGTGACTCGATGGCTGACTGGATAAAGCAGAAGTGGTACATACGTACATGGCTTATTACTCAGCCATCAGATAGGACATCTTGGCCATTTGCGACAATACGGATGGACCTTGAGGGTATTACACTAAGGGAAGTTTAAGTCTAACAGACAAAGACATATACCCCATGATTTCACTTATGTATGGAATCTAAAAAACAAAACTCAGATACAGAAATGAGTTTGCGTGCGGGCGGAGAGGGTGACGGCGGTCAACTGTATGGTGACGCTAGACTTAACTGTAATGATCACTTTATAGTGTGTGCAATATTGAATTATATTGTACACCTGAAACTACCACTATATACCAATTTTAGCTCAGTTTTAAAAAATCCTGAATTCTTTGCTAACATACTCTCTCCTCCCCCACTTAGAATCTTTCTAAAACAGCCACTCCACATCACCACCAACCTCCTTCCCTCCCTGTTACTCTACGCTTTCCCTTCGCCATCACCTTGATTGAGCAACTGACCCCCCTCCCCCTCCCTCCCCTCTCCTCTTAGTCAGTAACTGTGCTGATGTGTCTACTATTTTAACAAATAAGATGATTTCTGAAAGGAGAGGTAGGAGGGTGAGTATCCCGTGTTTCATAATGAAGATCTAACTGCGTCCTCATCAGTATGGGGGTCACATTCAGTAAATTTTTTCTAAACCAGGAAACTGAATAGTTTCCTTCTTTGAGAACACCAATTATGAATTTTAGCCTTACTTCCCAGCCAATCATTTTTTTCTCTGATCCTAGCTAGCATACTGTTTATAACCATTTTATTTTCCTTCTAAAGGAGGGAAAAAAAGTCCCGGGGCCCCTGGGTGACACAGTCCATTGAGCATCTGATTCTTGATTTCGCCTCAGGTCATGATCTCAGGGTTATGGGGTCAAGACCTGTCTCGGGCTCCACGCTCAGCACGAGTCTCCTTGAGACTGTCTCTCTCTGCACCACTCACTGCACCCCCCAGCTCACGCATGCACCCCCACATGCAAGCACGTTCTCTCACTCTCAAAATAAGTAAATAAATAAATAAAATATTAAAAAAAAAATCCCAACCTCCATGTCCCTTATGTTTTCAGCAGTGTCTATTCAATTTCATGTTTCTCTCACATGCTCCTCCTTGGAACCAACCCAGACAAGAGAAGCTCTAATCGCCCTCCTGTGCCACACGCCATTCCCACTGTTCTCTATTTCAAGAACTGTCACTTCACCCGTTGTCTTAAGATCTGTAGCTGTGAGCATCCTTTCTTGGCTTCTCCCTACATTCTCAGCTTGGCCTTGACTGCTTTAGAAAGACCTTCTTCACATGTTACCGTCATGGAATAGAGATCAAACCCAGCAAGTGAATTCTGGTTTTCTTGTGCTTTTTGCTCCTTTAGTGGCCGCGGAAGAGGCAGCATCCGTCCCACCTTAAAATTGAAAACCCTCTCAAGTACAGAAAGGAATGACGTAATGATACATGCTACAGTGTGGATGGGTATCAGAAAGAGGAAGAAAGAAACAGCTCTACTTCTCTCTCCCCATGTACACACACCAAGGAAAAGGGACAGGAGGACATAAAAGGCGGCCGCCATCTGCAAGCTGGAAAGAGAGTCTCACCACGAACCAAACTGGATGGCCCTTGATCTCAGACTTAATGGCCTCTAGAAGTGTGAGAAATTCATGTCGGCTACTGAAGCCACCCAGACTACTGTATTTTGTTATGGCAGCCTAAACTAAGGCAATGAATTGTGTACATTTTAATGATCAATTTCCTGTTATGTGAATTTTACCTCAATTAAAAAATACCTCAAAGTCCCTACACATATCCGGCCCTATTTCTGCTCTGTAAAAGGCAAATAATACAAGGCCACGGAAAGAAGGAATGAACAAATGAAAATCTCTGCTGACATCACTTCCTGTTCAGAACTCTACACGAACGTCTACCACCAAGAGGAAAAGAAAATCACAAATTCAAAGGATACCTGTCCTTATCTGCCTTTGAGACTTCATTCCCATTCATTCCCACTATTATCTTCCCAAAATGTTATTCCTTTCCACTTGTAAGGACTCCATTCATCTCCAGTCTCAAAACAACTGTGAACTCCTCCATATAGATCTACTAAGATCTATTACGATCTATTAAGTAAACTCTGCTGTGCATCTGTAAATCTGTCCTTGGGGATTTACTGCACTTATATACTGCTTTGATGATTGTTTCTATGGATGCCCTACATCCTCAATCATATTATAACCTTCCAGAGGGTATGGACCACATTCTTAATATTTAAATTCTTCACTATACTCAACACATAGCTTTTCATAAAGAACATTTTCTTTAAAGCCTGTTTTTGAGAAAGAGAGAGAAAGAATGCAAGCAGTAGGATTTTATTTATTTAAGATGGAGAGAGAGGGGGCACAAGCAGGGGCTCGATCCCAGGACTCCGAGATCATGACCTGAGCTGAAGGCGGATTCTTTTTTTTTTTTTTTTTTAAGATTTTATTTATTTAT
This sequence comes from Mustela lutreola, assembly GCF_030435805.1. NCBI lineage: Eukaryota > Metazoa > Chordata > Mammalia > Carnivora > Mustelidae > Mustela > Mustela lutreola. The sequence goes on along the minus strand of NC_081291.1, from coordinate 214,217,243 downwards.
TTGACAGACAGAGATCACAAGTAGGCAGAGAGAGAGAGAGAGGAAGGGAAGCAGGCTCCCTGACAAGCAGAGAGCCCAATGCGGGGCTCAATCCCAGGACCCTGAGATCATGACCTGAGCAAAAGGCAGAGGCTTAACCCACTGAGCCACCCAGGTGCCCCCAAAGACATTTTCAATAAGAAGTTTATTAGGGGCGCCTGGGTGGCTCAGTGGGTTAAGCCGCTGCCTCCGGCTCAGGTCATGATCTCAGGGTCCTGGGATCGAGCCCCACATCGGGCTCTCTGCTCGGTGGGGAGCCTGCTTCCCTCTCTCTCTCTCTCTCTGCCTGCCTCTCTGCCTACTTGTGATCTCTCTGTCAAATAAATGAATAAAAACTTTAAAAAATAAACAAATGAATAAGAAGTTTATCAGTAAACAAAAACTTAGTTGAAAGAGGAAACTGGAAGAACTAGTGTCCTGAGTAGGTCAATTAACCACTCAGCACTTTAAATGCAGCTACATAACACTGACAAAGTATTTAATATAAAGAGACTCCCAGAATAAATTTCACTTGCTTCTTAGTATCAATTATCATTTCCTTATTAATAATTCATAGCCACCTTAGCACATTTTAATAGTGAGATAGGTTTATTATTATAAATGAGGGTTTTTAAAAATAGGTTCATATTAAATTTAAAATAGCTTTCTGTCATTAACAAGTTTCCAATTCTCTTATAACAATAGGAGAAAATAACAAGAAGCAGTTTCACATGCTATTTCTATCCTGCTCGTACTGAGCAAGCGCCATAAAGGTGTACCAATTTTGAGTGTTTTATAAATAACATTTATGAAATTTTTGTTTAGTGGTAAATAATCAGATTTTAATTTAAAAGTTAGAACAAAGCGAGGGCGCCTGGATGGCTCAGTCGTTAAGCGTCTGCCTTCAGCTAAGGTCATGATTCCACGGTCCTGGGATCGAGCTCCCCATCAGGCTCCCCGCTCAGTGGGAAACCTGCTTCTCCCTCTCCCATTCCCCCTGCTTGTGTTCCCTCTCTCACTGAGTCTCTCTGTCAAATAAATAAATAAACTCTTAAAATAAATAAATAAATAAACGAACAAGGATGCATTAGCCAAGTACATCATGTTCTTATTTTCTCTACATATATTCAAATCCAAAAGCATATCAAGAGCGGCTGCTTTCTGACTAAGGTGACCTAAAGGAACACAGCAAGAATGTCAGAAGCTAAACATATTTTTACCTCCACTGTTGCCTCAGAGGTAGCACATCTCTAATATGATATAAAGACAGCCTTACCAGGTAATTTCTTTTCTAGTTGCTGCTGTTCATCTTCTAAAACTGGTTCCTCGGGTAACCTCTGATCCGCTGCCGTTGAGCTGATGACAGATACACCGCTGCCAGATCGAACTCGTCTGCAATGGTGTAAAAAAAGAAAAATCAGAGTCATAGAAAGCAGTCCCAGTAGAACTGAGCAAATCATGGAAAAGAACTGTTGAGGAGTATGCCACATCATGGAGTAAATTTCACTTACAGTGAGGAAAAGGTAAAGATTTGGTCCTCCTCGCTTACAAAGAGTTTTTAAAAAATGGCTATGTGAGGATCATCAGACCCTAGAGCATCCAGCTCGCTCAAATGTCTAGAGCCATCAGCAAAATCAGGGCAATTCCAGAGGACTGACCTGGTGAATCACCACCATGTGGTCTAGAACAGTGCCTGGGTCACAGTCAAGTGCTCACTGTGGATATCACTACCCTTTCATGGAACATTAGATCCACCAAGGGAAGACATAGTATACTTTACAGTCCCTAAAACAAATCATCTCGTTTACTGGTTCGTTCCACCTTAAACCATTACCTTCATTTTTTAAAGAAATCTACCTTTTCATTAATGCCTCCATTCATTATTAGCCTCCAGTCTTGAGTCTCTTGGAGTGAGTGATCCGTGCAGCTGTGAGACTCTGAGGACAAAGTGTCCAGCTACGGTGTCTTCCGACAGCCAGATTTCTCGGCTCGCGTCATGCACCCATTGACAGCCATGGCACTGTTTCTCTTACCTTTATGGGGATCTACCCCCACCCAGCACGGCATCAGGACAGAAATTCCTATTTGTCTTTCTTTCTCTATTCTGTGTGTTTAAGATTTCATACTTGTCTTTTAAGGTTAAAGCCATGAGCCGTCGTTGTCTGGGAGGGAGGCGTGTGTGGTGCACCAAGGCAGAGGGTATGAGTCCCGGCACATTCCTCCCAACTGGACTTTGCTCTACTCTCTTGACAACTCCGCTGAAGCTGTGTTTCAGACCAGGATAGATTTCTTTAATTATCTTCCTGATTGTAATTTTCTACACCGCCCATATTTTGTTACTTAACCGATGTGTAGAATTCATAGGCAGAATCTCCCTGCCTTACTTTCTATGTATGGGTTAATACGGTTTCACTTTAACTGCTAAAATTTTTGGTAAACATTGACTAGATAGATTGGTATAAAAATCAACAACTTTTTGATGTTTTACTAATAGACTATAGGTACTTTAAAGAACAGAACACACCCAAGATTAACACAGGACCTAGATAAGAACATCTTCTTGAATTCATGGATATTTCATTTCCTTGCCAGGAATAAAAATGACTAAAAGAGACACAGCCAGCAAAAAGCCCTGTCTGAAACTCACATACCAGATACACAATTTCTTGTAAGAGCCAAGTGTTCCTTACCTAAAGGAAGGTGGAATGTACTCCGGAGGCAGGACAGGTGGCAGTGGTTGGCCAGACATTGCCACATCGATGAGGTGCATGGCCAAAATGAACTCTTCTGCTGTGAGTTTTCCATCTTGATCAATGTCAGAAAGATTCCTATTCAACCAAAAGATAACCATATTCTAGTTTCATGAAAATGCATATGTGTTACTATTCACAAGAGACTGAAATGTTCTGTTTCCTTATTCTGACTCTAGGCCAGTTAGTTGAGTCTCACTGGGCCTTGGTTTATAAAAATAGTACCTACTTCGTAGTACTGCTGCAAAGATAAAATGAGACAATCCAAATCGTTGGGATGGTGTCCAGCACTCAGCAAATGTTAACTATGATTATAATTATCCTCTTCTCAAGCCTTGCCAGCCCATTTAAAATGTATCATACTCACATTCTATGTGTCTTTAAACACTATGCTCGACAAACTAGTGGGTCAAGAGAGTAAACATCAAAGCTTCACAAGATGTGGTCTCTATTCACACTAAATTCTGCCCCTGTGGCAGGAAGGCAGCCACAGATACATAAATAAATGGGTATAAAACTTCATTTACAAACACAGGTGCAGGCCAAGTTCTACTCCTTTAGATTAGCTGGCCAATGGCTGATCTAGACCTCCAAGGGCGGATCTTCAGAGCTTTCAGCCCAGAGTCAAGATGTTTGCTGCTCCTCAGTCACAAGATTCAATGACTACCATTCTTCATAATCAGCTTGCCCTAGTAGCTCGTAAGAGTAAACAGATTTTTCCAGCGGATCTAAGAACAGGATTTTACTTTAATCACTTCTGGGCGCCAAAAGAGGATGTAAGACAACCAAGATGTCCGCCAGCATGCCAACCGTTCAGATACGACACTGGGAGCCTGGCTTTGCTAATAACCTAAATCAAGAAATTCCTCTGAATCTGAAATTTCCTTGGGTGGCATAAGCCAGTTTTTGTTATAAGGTATAACAGCCGTGCAGTGACATTTGCCCTTTCTAGAGTACAGTTCCGCAAGTTTTGACTGATTCCGTTGTGTATCCCAATATACAGAACAGTTCCATCACCAGGCAAACTTCTGCATTTCTTAGCCCTTTGCCTTGCGCACAGACCCTGGCAACCGATGATCTCCTTTCTGTCCCTCAAGCTTTGGATTTCCAGATGCCGCACTCCTGCCTGCTCTTCCTCATCTTCTCCTCCTTCCCGGCCCGCTACAGCCACTCCCCGGCAAATACAATTAGAAGGAAGGTGGGAATCCCCCCTCCCCATTCTTGCCTAAATAATGGCTGTAAACACTTCATTAAAACATCTTTTTATTGTATAGAAAGGGAATATAATAACATTCTAGTAGGAGAAGACTCAAGTATTTTTTCCAAAGAGGGCAGCTTGTAAATGAGATACTTAAGCATTCCAATATACTCTAGTGTCATGAGAACACGTAATGAACTACCAATCAGCCTCCATAAGTGTTAGCTCTCAAGGTTACGTTTCAGAGGGTCCTAGGATTCTGGTACATACTCAGACTTAGAGAGATCTGCATGTGTCGTATTAACTAGTATTTATAATATAAATATTATAGATAAATATAACTTTATATTTATAAATATGTAACTGGTAATAATATTAACATATTATGTTTATTACCTGGTCTATTATTATTTTCTATTTCAAAGGAAGACCCCTTAATACAGAGCGGAAGGGACCAGGATGGGTGAAGGGGCTGATTTATAGAGCAACCGTATCAATGGACCCTATGGCAAAATCATGAACCTCGAATCACTTAAAGTAATCAAAGCCGGGCGCCTGGGTGGCTCAGTGGGTTAAGCCGCTGCCTTTGGCTCGGGTCATGATCTCAGGGTCCTGGGATCGAGTCCCGCATCGGGCTCTCTGCTCGGCAGGGAGTCTGCTTCCTCCTCTCTCTCTCTGCCTACTTGTGATCTCTCTCTGTCAAATAAATAAATAAAATCTTAAAAAAAAAAAAAAGTAATCAAAGCCTATTAAAAATCCTTACAAAATAGGGGCACCTGGGTGGCTCAGTCAGTTAAGCATCTCACTACTGATTTCAGCTTAGGTCATGATCTCAGGGTTGTAAGATCGAGCTGCACACTGGGCTCTGTGCTGCGTATGGAGCCTGCTTAAAATTTCCTCTCTCCCTCTGTCCACCCCTCACCCTCCTTTCCTCCCTCTCCCTCTGAAAGAAAAAGAAGTCATTGCGAAATAGACATTTATGTGCCTTCTGATGAAAAGTACACTGTAATATCTCTGATATAGTCTTGCCAAAAAAAAAAAAAAAATCAAACTTGAATCTGAGGAGTGGTTCTCACGAGTGGGATGATTTTGTTCCCCAAGGGGCATTTGTCAACACATGGAGACATTGTCGAAATGGGGGAGGGGGTCATGTTCCTGGCATCTAACAGGTGGAGGCCAAAGATGCTACTGAAGAGCCTGCAATACACGGAACAGCCCCTCACAACAATACAAGGGACAGCCCCCAACAACAAAAAATTATCAGGCCCAAAGGGTCCGTCATGTTGAAGAGGAGAAAATCTGCTCTAGATCTGATTACCAATCTCCAGGAAACACAGGAATAAATGATGCCAACCACCAAAAGATAGACTAGAAGAAACTACAGGATAAACAATCTAGGTTTTTCTTTTTCAGGGGGATTAGAGAAAAAGGGGGAGTTTACAGAACACTTAAAAGATGTGTCAACCAATTGAAGGAAAATACAGATTAATTTGAACAAGAATCTGATTTGAAAAAGTCAACAACAAAAAATTAGGAGCCAGTCTAACGAATCTTGTCAGTATCTGATTAACTTAATGATAAGAATTACTATTAAAAAGTTTTGGTGGACTACTGGTATCCTAGTCTTCTTGAAAAAAATCCCTATCTCTTTTGGAAATACAAGCTAAAATATCTGCAGATGAAAATGAAATATAATTACTAAGATCTGGCTTAAAATAATCAGGAACAAAGAGGGGGGAACCAGGACTGATCACAAGTTGAGACTTACTTTAAACTGTGTTATGAGTTCTAGAGAATTCATTAATCTCTCTGCTTCTGTATCTTTCAAAATCAAAAAGGGGGAAGAGTAAAAGAGGTAATAGTCACAGATGACAGGAAAATTAAGCATAATTCCTATACCCCCCCTATAAATATGGGTATTAATCTAAAGACCCATAAAACCATACCAATTTGAGCCACTTCACACGAACCAAGGAACTTTTCATTCCTTACCATATTGAAGCGAGCTGAGCCTGTGGCAAACTTGATTGCATAAGAATAGTTCTTGCTTGGGGACCTAAACAGAAACCGGGAAAAAATATAAAGATGAATCAGCAAATCATCACTGTCCAGGAAGCCCAATGTTGTGCACGTAAAGCACTATGCAATCTCATGCAATCACAGTGCTTTAAACGATATTTGCTAGTACCCAAGGGGCTTTTTCACAAGAAAATTTAAGCCCCAATGAAAAGAGGGGGAAAAAAAAACCAAAAATGCACACCGCATAATCCAGCATCGACTTGATAAAATTTCTGTTAAATGGATGTTTAATGAAAAAAGAGTATGTAAAAGATCAAAGTTTCAAAATGGAACCTGCCCTTTGATCCATATTATCATCTCTGTTTGTATCAGGCTTTTATTTACAAAACTGAAACTTATTGTCTCTAAACTCAGCATCTTTGTCTCCACAGGACCACTATCGGAGAAGACTGAGAGTCTTATGGGGGAAGGACTTAAGAGAGGACAATTCTTGTAACTGTTTTGTTATAGACTTTAAAAAAGAAAAGAAAAGAAAAGAAAAGAAAGGGGGTCTTGCTCTAGGCTGCACAAATGGCTAATATCACAATCATTTCTTATGTTAGCAATAAAAAATGCCTGGAATTCCAACTCTGCTCTTCGAATCACCTCTCGTTTCTTAAAGCACTTGTAAATATCTTCACCTCTGGCATGAAACTGGGCTTAGATATCAGATAAAGTCTGCAGTGGGAAATTTTGAGTGTTGAAATAAACCAGTGCTGGAGGGAGACAAATATGTCTTCTATCCATCACTGACTCTCAAGCTGTGGCCCCAGGATGACTGACGGACGAAGGAATGGAGAGCTGTCACCATTTTGTTGGGAAGACTGCCAAGTATAAGTTGTTGCTTTTAGCTATTTCATTTTTCAAATGGCACCTCATCAAAAGAACATAAAAGTGGATGTGTTTTTGCAAAGCAAGCAGTAGCAGTTAGGGACCTCGGTGAATCACCCCCAATGTGTCAGCACAGGAAGTGCCCAAGAACTTGCCACGAGATTCGGGCAGGCAGTTTCCTCATTCGTTGGACCTAGTTTTCTCATTTCAGATGTCCCTTCCAGATTTATGAATCTGTGCTCCATCAAATAAGGAACTATAACATGAAGCTTAAGAGAGTGGTCACATGTAAAAAATGCTCAATTAATGGCAGTTAGTATTAGAGACAAAATTTAACCTTGATTGACATATAAAATATGTAATCAGTGGGGTCAAATGTGCCGCTGCTAGATTAGCGTCACTTCCCACAGCGGACGAGCTCGTATCACAAGCTCAGAGAGTTAAATACGCAGATAAACATGAACAAAATCTGCTCATTCAGGTATATATCAAATTTTACCGTCTACCTCACATATTAAAAGTTCTAAATATTAAGACCCTGCATCATTATCTCTGGGAAGAAGACACTGCATTTCATTCATAAAACGAAGATCCTACCAAGAAAGAGGACTGCTGCATCAATGTCACATCGGAATATTCTTTTAATTAATTCACAGCAAACACCAACTATGCTTAGAAGAATTGTTCTCAGATTCACTGACAACATAGTTTTGGGTCTATACAAAGCACTAGTGTGAAACAGACCATGTATAATTATACTTAAAAATGTACTACTGGGGGCGTCCGGGTGGCTCAGTGGGTTAAGCCTCTGTCTTTGGCTCAGGTCATGATCCCAGGATCCTGGGATCAAGCCCCACATCAGACTCTCTGCTTGGTGGGGAGCCTGCTTCCCCCCTGTGTCTCTGCCTGCCTGCTTGTGATCTCTCTCTCTGTCAAATAAATAAATAAAATCTTAAAAACAAAACAAAACTGTACTACTGAATATTCCTTCAGTGCCTATATAATAAGCAGGACTGGTTTCCCACAGTATGCACAAAAATGACAGCTATGTTTTAACAGAGTGAGCGTGGCATTTAGAAAATTTGTGTATAATTACAAGTTGCCCCCCCTTGGATATAAATATATACTTACTTGAGAAGACTGTTGAGATCCTTCTATTAGGGGTAAGGCTCACGATTAGATGAGACCCTCCCAAATCTCACCCAACCCTGATATTTTTTAACAGATGAACTTTTCTTTTGGAAGTAAAAATTACAATTGTAAGTGATAGCACACAAAAAAAAAGATAGTAAGACTCAGAAATTTAAAATATCTTGCTCCACTGCAGGAAAATCCACTCTTCCTTCTTCCTTCTGTATTTGTTAAAGGGCAATTACAATTCGTCCCTTCTCAATGTTCAGATCAGAGGTATCTATTCTCCTTATTAAAATTACACTTTTTACAATTCTGGATTGTTTAGCAGCCCTCATTAGAAACACCTCTGGATAGTATCGTAAAATCCTTTCGAGTGATATAGATAACCAACTCTTTTTTTTTTCTTTCCTTAAATCCACAGAGTTCATATAACCTAACTCTGACCTCTTGTACAAGAAATAAGATCTAAGTAAGTAAACTGACCTCCAAGCTAGATAGTGGCAGAGGCAGATTCAAAACTCCCTGACCAATTAACTTCAGCCTGCAAACTGCCTTAAACACGGGCTCTTTGAGCAGACAGGTTTAAGTTCATGTACAAAGCAGGACTTCAGAACCTGAACCAGTTTGCGCTTACAGCAGTGTTTCTGCGCTAGCACTCTGATTTGCATGCTAGTGGTGTCCACTGTGCAGCAGGACCCTGGGTGTATCTTCCATTTACCAAGAAGCACCCAGCTCAAAGCCTGAGGCACTGGAGAAGAAATTTAACTGTGGCGTTATCAGTAGACGAGAACTCACGACAAGAAGGACAATGAAATCCCTGTTTCCGAAAAAAAGCAAATAGAGAAAGGCATTTGGAGACTATCTATAGTTTAACATCTGGAAGCAATCTGCATTTGGAATCAAAATCACATTTCACTAAATTCATTCTCATTTGTAAATACCTGTTAAGTGTCCACTCATAGTTTTGTCATGACTATTGAATAACTGTCTGTATTTCAGTCTGGACGACTGCGGGACAGCCCACTCTGCCGCAGGAGGGACACTGCGGAAAGAGGATGAACAATGAGGAACATATTGACATTCCTTAACACCAGTGAACTAAGAACTTCTCTAGAAAACAGCTTTACCATTTTATTCACTTTCTAATCACTACTTCTGGATTTTCTGTAATGAGTATTTCTGTATTTTAAGGTTAGAAACATTTCTCTCAAAATAGATATGCTTTTTTATTCCCCCACAGAATCGAGGGTAAACACAGCAGACCAAGTGACAGCTCCAAGTTATTGATACCAGTCATAATTGAAAGGTTCTACAAAATAAAGAAAAATCTCCTTGTCAATGAAGTGATACACTAGTGCCCAGGCTTTTCCAAACTTCTAGAACAGTTCTCTTTTGGCTTAAAAAGCAATGCTGATAGCAAACAGATTAACTTCCTCCAAAGGTATTCATTCCAGACACCTGGGTGGCTCGGTGTTAAGGTTAAGCTGCTGTCTTAAGCTCAGATCGTGATCTCAGGGTCCTACGATCAAGCCCCACATAGGTTTCTCTGCTCAGCAGGGAGCCTGCTTTCCCCTCTCTCTCTGCCTGCCTCTCTGCCTACTTGTGATCTCTTTCTCTCTGTTAAATAAATAAAATCTTAAAAAATAATAAAAATATTCATTCTTTAATATTTATAACTTTCTATTGAGCAAAATACATTAACTTCGTAATGAAGGGGAACCATTTCATTCTGGGGAGTTTCGATTCCCACAAAGGGAGAGTGAACAGAACATGCCCAGGGTCATGGCAAATCAGGGGCTAGTAATGGAAGGAGCTTTGCTTTCTGGCCTGCAATCCAGGGCTGACCTTTCCCTGCTGAGCCATGGAAACAACTACCAGCAGTCAGTGGGGTCTACACCTCCTTAGTGATCAGGTCTCAGGGTAGTTCCACACAACTATCACCTATGGCTTGCCAGAGCCTGGGTCTAAGCTGGACACTTTAAACACAACGGCTAAGCTCTCAGTAAAAGATGGCATTCCATTTCCAGGGCAGATTATAACTAATGTCCCATTTGCAATTTCCTTTGATTTCAACAAAAATATCTATTTCTCATATATAAAAAGCAAAATTTTAAAAAACTAAATCTCTTAGTCATCATTTATATATGTTATCTATGCACTCATATTTGTAATACACACTCCATAAAGCATAGTAAACAACTCCCGAACACTTGAAAAGTATCTAATTATATCCACTTTTTCAATTCTTACACATTTCTTAATAAAAAACACTTACCAAGATCGATTCTGCTGTGAGTAATTCCACAACACGTCTCTCATTTTAAACTAACTAATATTTTGCTGATTCCAACGCTTGCCTACTTGTCAAAAGCTAATTATCTCTCCCCTGCACCCCAGAAATACAGGGTGTTGCACACAGAAGCTGCCCCAGATTATACTTATCAAGTCCAAGTTTTCTGCTGAGACTTTCCTGAAAATTTAAATGCACTGAACTCCTCACTAACAGGTAACCAAAAACTAGATGCCACATTCTAAAAATCTGCTGGAAATTTAAATTATTAAAAAGGTGACTACCCGAAAAATCCCCAACAGCAGTTGTCTTAATAGCATTAATGTTTGCTGACACTGATTATTTATTCATTCTTGTGTCACAAATCAATTTTAAGGCAGATGTGAAAATCTCTCGTGGAAGAGACACAGAAAACCCCAAACTTCAGCACAGTAACAGAGAGAGACTAAGAAAGAAGGAATTCAGTGTTAGATACATCTCAGCTCTGCCTTGTGGTAACATGTAAACCATCAGTGAGGATTTTAACCTCTCGGGGTTTTCTTCCTCATTCACAATTCTGAGACAGTATCTAACTGCAGGTGGTAGTGGGGCCTGAGTGGGATTAATGAGGTGTTTAGCATACAGACACTCAATGATGTTCTGGAATCTTAGGAGTACAACCTTAACTGAGTGGAACACAAATACCAGTACACCACCATTAAACCAAGCTCCCAGAGCAAACTTCCATGGTTAGGAAATCATGCCTTAACATCAGAAAGAACTCAGTTCAACTCCTGGCTCTGCCACTTCAGAGTTGGGCTATTCTGGGCAAATGATTAATGTCTCTGGGCTTCCTCCTTATCTACAACATAGAAGAATGGAGTCGCTTTTAGGGAAGACAGTGAGCCTTTCGAGAGCTATAGTGTGCATAAATCAGCATTCGGCATGATGCTTTTCAGTGTATGCATTTCCTTTAAATCATTTTATAAAGGGTTATACATTGTTCAACTACATTCTATACACTCTTCTCGTTAAAGTGGGAGAATGACTTGGATTACTTCGGAAAGATTTCGAAGGAGGACTAAAACAAGACAAGACGGAAACATCTTCATTTACGTCCCCTTTTAACTGCAATAGTTCTCAGACGGCTTACAGAGAGACTTAACTTTTCATCCTAGTGCAACAGTATGCAAGGGGGAAATTAAGAGGTAAAAGGAAATAAAAATAAGAAAGATCATATGAAACCAAGATCGGTCAAAATATAAGCAGTAAGGTCATACCAGCTTTCCCAAAATTGGGCCACGTATTTGATTAGTAACGACCGTCCACTAATCTGAATTAATTCATTTCACAAAAGGTGGTTTAAAATAAGGTTTCAGTAACAAACCACACAGATGCCATGAGATTATCTGAGATATATTTAAAAATAAGGCAAACGGTGGCTCTAATCTTCATCTAAAGAATTTTATATATAAACTCTTAAATGATTAATACAAAATAGTTATTTTCCCTCCTACCTGGAGTTCGATTTCAATATGTTTAAACATCAGTAAAACTGGTACCTATTTGTTTTCCTTGCTAAAAAAATAACACCCAAAGCTTTTCGAAGAAATGTCATGTTCTTTATCATCTCTGTAACATGTATGTGATAAAACCTGGTAACATTATCTAGAACTAATTACTGGCATCCTACAAAATAGAAGATATTAAACAAGCACACTTACCTAGCCACATCGAATGACTGTGCCTTCTGTAATTTAGTGTTTAGCTGTGACCCGGGACCAGATCTACTAAAGGAAGAGCTCTTTGGCAATGTGGCTGCTGTAAAAATAAATAAATGCTGAAAATTTTAATCCTATGAAGAAAAGAAACATTTCTCTACTAATGAAAGAAAATGAGAATACACAGTCACCAAATATGAGGCAAAAATTATTCTTCCCTTATCAGCCAGGACTCCAAAAGAGTTATTCCCCCCTCACTCCCTGCCCCTTGGCAAAAAATTTTCCACATTTGCTCATTTCTGCTGAAAATCACCTTACTAAGTGGAACTGTTTACAATCCATGGATTTAACTCTCTGTTAAAGGTTTCCTATCACATTTTATGGGATCTATCCCAACAGCTTAAGAAACAGCAGCTTAAATACATAGGATATGCCATTTTCTTTACTTGTGCTAATGGAGTGGAAGTTCCAGATGAGCAGAGCCAAAATGTCAGAGCCTTGAAGTCCTGGCCTGACACCGTGGGGATGCTAGGGAGGGCCAGCTCTCATGTCTGATTCTAATTCAGCCCGGTTAGCCATGTCCCGGGGACAAACGCTGAGCCGCAGCCTCATCCTCCTCCGCCCACTAATCCTGCAACACGTACCACCAGCCACAAAAGAAGGGAGACAGAGCGTGTGGATTCACAGATACTATTGGAAAAGCAACTGCCGGGGCACCTGGGTGGCTCAGTGGTTTAAGCCTCTGCCTTTAGCGCAGGTCGTGATCTCAGGGTCCTGGGATCGAGCCCCACATCGGGCTCTCTGCTCAGCGGGGAGCCTGCTTCCCCCTCTCTCTCTCTGCCTGCCTCTCTGCCTACTTGTGATCTCTCTCTGTCAAATAAATAAATAAAAATCTTTAAAAAAAAAAAAAAAAAGGAAAAGCAACTGCCCACAATTTTCTCAGCTGTCATTCTACCTGCAGACATGGTCACAAATGAGAGGGGAACTACGTGGGACAAGAAAATCTTAAAAACAATAACAAAAAACGGTGGCATATTTAGATTCTTTGGCTATTAAGTCAAAGACAGATCCTGACAGATGTAATAAACCCACATAACTGGGCAGAGAAATGATGACTCAAATACAATCATCACCCATAGCTAAAACCCAGGGCATCCTCACTACCGAATTAGGCAGACACAGCCGAAGTACTTTTTAAAAATAAAAAAAAAAAAAAACCTTCCCCCAGGGACACCTGGATGGCTTAGTTAGTTAAGCAAGCGACTCTTGGTTTGGGTTCCGGTCATGATCTCAGGGTCATGGGACGGAGCCCCAAATCGGGCTCAACAGTCAGCACGGAATCTGCTTGTGCCTCTTGCTCTGCTCCTCCCCTGCTTTCTCTCAAACAAATAAATAAAATCTTTGAAAAAAATTCTTCCCCCACCGGATATGAGTTTACTAAGATTTGTAGACCACATCTATAGTTTATGCTTTCTTTTCACGAAAGGGAAAAGCCTTCCGGTTAAGTCTCAAAATGAAACTAGTTACACCAGGAACTTTCTAATCCTTTCCTTCAATGAAGCGAGAGGGTCTACTCCATCCTTAATGCATCCAGCCATTTAATCAATGTCCTTCTCCCTTCCACCTGATTCACTGTGCCGCTTCAAAGGGAAAAAAAAAAAAAAAAAAAAAAAAAAAAAAAAAAAAAAAGGAATATACAATGTTCCTTCTTCTCCCCAAACATAATCCAACTCCTAAGGGAATGGGCTGTTTATCAGCAATTCCTAGCAGCTGGAGGAAAGTAGTAACTGACACATGGAAATTAAAAATGTTCAATTACTGCTCAAATCTCACTGGCTCCTGTCAAGCCCTGGAAAGGGAATTATGCTCTTGGATTTTAGCTGTCAAGTTCACCTTTGCCCATACAGTACCAGATCCGGCATTTCACTCTCCTGCACTTCTCTTTGGCCTCGCACAGCCCGCTTAATATGTCGGAAAAAATGAGATACCAAGTTTGAAGGAAGATAGTTCCCTCCGGAACAAAATGCCACTCAAAGAGAATCAGAAAGTGAAGACAGAAGATTCAGCAAGACGGAAGAGTAAAACACACGTAAAAATTCAGCCTGTGGACTGAGCAGGTCACATACCAGGATGAGCAAATGCGGGCAGAGGCTGTATGACAGGGGGAGCCCCGTTGGCCAGGGGAGGCACTGCTGCTGTAGGAACAGAAGATACTAGAGGTGGAGACATTCCCACAACTGGAATGGATCCCATTGGCACTGGAGCGACAGCTGTGAGTGGCGGCATGCTGGCGATACCTCCTATTCCTAGGGAGGAAAAACCGCAACAAAATTCACACAGAATCCCTTGTCCACGTTCAGTGACAATTAATCCAAGAGTATTCGAAAAAGCAAATCACTTTCCAGTTGTAATATAGCTCCATTTACAACAGAAACTCAGAAAAAAAAACTTATATATATATATACATACATATAAAGTCAGATTAATCACTTTGGAGAATACCAAAAATTACGTCAAGGATCACATAGTAAGGGCACAAGACCCAACTTGAAGAGGGACCTACGGGCCAAGGTTGAGGATCAGTAAGAATCGTAACTAATAGAACAAAAACCACCAAAGAGAATTAAATTTATGAATTCATAATGATACATAAAAACAAACAAAAAATTCTAATTGGCCATCATGGGTAATAAATTTATGCTGAAAACTGGTATTAATAAAGGAGGAAAAGAAAAAAAATAAAAGAGGAAAAGAAATCAAACCTCTATCCTGCCTTTCCTTTACACACTGAACCTCAGAGAGACAAAACACTGGACACGGAAATTACTCTTTACAGAGCATTCTAACCAGAGTGAAGAAATCATAGAATTAAATAAATGCTTCCTTCCTTTTTTGTTTCTCTGTCTGAACTTCTGGTACTGTGACATAATAAGAAATATATATCTGGTCTTTGTCCACCCCTTCTCCAACCGGGTTCCTGATTCCTGTTCCTGGCAGAGCTCCTACAACCCTTGTGATTTCCTGACTGATAGGAACATCTTTTGTTACAACATTTGGTCTTTGCCCCTGGTTCCTGACACAGGAGCTTCTACGACCCCTGGAATTTCTGGAGTGATAAGAGTGTCTTTTTGTATTCGGATAAGAAGACTGGTGGCGGGGTCCCTAAACAGATACAGGCCAAGGGCTGGTCATCGGCAAGACCACAGCATGGTCAGTGGGACACAATGTTCAATCCCATGCCACCCCTCCCTACATCCATACAGACCTCAGGCGAGCGTAGAGGGGCTAGAGACTGAGCTAATCAATGGCCAAGGAAGGATGTAGCAATCACATCTGTATAATGAAGGCTCCATAAAAACTCCCTACTACAGGGTTTGGAGAACTTCCACGCTGGAAAACACAAGCACATGCTGAGAGGGTGGCCCACCCTCTCACACTTAGCTCTCACAGTTAGGGATAGTAGCTCTCACACTTAGGACCCTACCGGGCTTTGCCCTTCTATACCTCTTCCTGTGCCTACACATTTTGTATGTATCCTTCGTCATATCCTTTATAACGAACTGACAAACCTAAGTAAATACTTCCCTGAGTTTTGTGAGCTGTTCTAGCAAATTACAGAAAGGGGAAGCAGGGTGTGTGGGAGCCTCGGACTTTGTAGACAAGTCGGAGAGAAGTAGGGGTACCCTGGGGGACCCAGCGCTTGTGACTCAAGCATGAAGTGAGGGCAGCGTTGTGGGACTGGGCCTTTCCGTCCTCAGAATGTGACGCTAACTCCAGCAGTTACCGTCAGAATTGAGTTTAATTATAAGATAGTAAATTAGTGT
Organism: Mustela lutreola; assembly: GCF_030435805.1. NCBI lineage: Eukaryota > Metazoa > Chordata > Mammalia > Carnivora > Mustelidae > Mustela > Mustela lutreola. The sequence goes on along the minus strand of NC_081291.1, from coordinate 214,201,440 downwards.
CCAGAGAGTTGGTGGCCTGGTTCTTCTGGACACAAAATTCTTGGCTTAGTAGTTCCTTGATAATCCTAACTATGTCACCATTTCCTTCTGAGATAAAGCACTGCTGGAGAAAAAGTCTGAAGATATTTTTCTACATACGCAAATAATTTTTTGTCTTATTAGAATTTATCTTAGTGTTGGTTTCTCCAGGCTGATATTCTCAAGCACGTGAAATCCTCTTTCAAACACAGTTTCAAATCCTTTATGTCCAGGAAGTTGTCTTCAACTAGTCTTTGCCATTTGTTCTCGTCCCTTGCTTCGGTCTTCTTCTTTAGGGACTCCATCTCCCTTTATTTAACTTCCTTTGCCTTCAATACGGGTCACTTTTCCTCAACTCCTTATTATCTCTTGTTCAATCTGTTTTCATTCTTGAAATCGTCCTCTTCACCTTCGGTTTCTCTTGCGATAGTGTCTCTGGAGTGGCTTCTAGTTTGGTCTCCATTTCTGAAATGACTTTTTTTCCCCCCTTTCTGCTTCTTTCCTGAGTTCTGTCGCCTTATTTCCACAGCTTTAAAATTCCGATTGTGTTGGTCTTCCACGACTTGTGTCATTTTCTTAGTATTTTTTAGCTTTGGAAATTGCAGGTTACTGGGGTGCCATCACTGTTCATGGGGCGTTAGTCGGCTCTTTATTCTCCTTTTTCTAATAATAACTTTGTGTGGGATCTGACCTTGCCTGATACTGCCCGTCACTCATTTTTATGTGCGCCTTGCTTCCTGGGATTTCCAGCCTCTGTTCTCCACCCCCACGTTGGTCTGAACCTTCTCCTCCTGTGGTGTCTGCGTCGCTGCCCTGCTCAACTGATTCTACCCCCAGTCATTTCTCCACAGTGTGGGGGGTTTGTCACAGGTAGAAGCTTTATTGGGTCAGCTTTTAAAAGTAGCTGCTATGAAGATCATCATCTTCTTGCCAACTGACAACCTTTACTAAATGAGTATTTTCTAAATATTTCTGAAGAAATAAATCTGCCAGAGGCTGTGTTTTGTATACCATCTCTCTTGACTGTGCTAAATCTTAATTCCTGGGCGCCTGGGTGGCTTAGTGGGTTAAGCCTCTGCCTTTGGCTCAGGTCATGATCTCAGGGTCCTAGGATCGAGTCCCGCATCGGACTCCACTCTTCCCCCCCCGCACCTACTTGTGATTTCTCTGTGTCAAATAAATAAAATGTTTAAAATCAATCAATCAATCAATCTTAATTCCTGATATTTTCCCACCTCTCTTCAACCATTGGGTTTTCCCTCTCTCTTTTTTTTTTTTTTTTTTTTTTTTAAAGATTTTATTTATTTATTTGACAGAGAGAAATCACAAGTAGATGGAGAGGCAGGCAGAGAGAGAGAGAGAGAGAGAGAGAGAGAGAGGGAAGCAGGCTCCCCGCTGAGCAGAGAGCCCGACGCGGGACTCGATCCCAGGACCCTGAGATCATGACCTGAGCCGAAGGCAGCGGCCCAACGCACTGAGCCACCCAGGCGCCCCTTCCCTCTCTCTTTTAAAAATCCAGGGGCAGGGCGCCTGAGTGGCTCAGTGGGTTAAAGCCTCTGCCTTCGACTCAGGTCATGATCCCAGAGACTGGGATGGAGCCCCGCTTCAGGCTCTCTGCTCGGCAGGGAGCCTGCCTCTCTGCCTGCTCGTGATCTCTGTCAACTAAATGAATAAAACCTTTAGGAAAAACAAAAATTAAAAATAAAAATAAAAATCCAGGGGCACTTCCCATCCTGAACACACCAGCCTTGGGAAGGCTGACAGGCTCTTCCAGGGGTCTGTCTTCACAGTCAAACTCTCCCCTCTTCCAAGCCTCCAACTAGGCTTTTGTCTGTACCACTCCAAAGAAACCGCTTTTCAAGGTCATCTTGCCAAATCCAATCACTGTTCTGTCCCATTCTTCCTCATTCTCACAGAAGCAACTCAAATAATAGAATGCTCCCTCCTTGAAAATGTTCTTGGCCACTGGGCAACCTGCCTCCTCTTGCTTCTTCCCCTTTGACTACACCTTTAAACGTCACAGCACGCCGAGGCTTGGTCCCAGGTCTTCTGCCTGCTCTAACTACACATTCTAAGATATTTCATCCAGTCCCAGGGCTTTTAATGCCACGCATATTCCAATTCTCCCAGAGCTGATGGTCTCTCTTCTGAGATCCAGACCCATGGATTCACCTGCCTCCTTGGAAATCCACTAAATCTCTCAAACCTAATGAGACCAAAGCCTGATATACTTTTCCTCCAAAATACAGGATACAATGAGCCTAACCCTATTCTATCTTCCACAGATTATCACTTCCATACTGATTATCACTATCATCACCTCTTGCCCACAGCAAAAACCTCCCCCCCCCCCCGATTTCCCTGATGCTACTTTGGTTCCCCCCACAACCCAGTCTTCAGATAACAGAAGACTCTCCTACCTGGAAGTTCTCTGTAGCTTTCCACTGCCCCTAGAAAACAAGTCTGATTCCTTAGTGGTTTTATTAGGCCCTAAACCATCTGGCTCTTGCCCTCCCTCCTTGCCCATAAGGCCTACCAATACCTCAGCCAGTACTGCTTTGCTCTCGTTTTTGTTTCCTGCACATACCAACTTCATTTTTGCCTTAGGACCTTTGTTAATTGCTGTTCCATTTGCCTGGAAGGTTTCTCGCCTTGGTTCTCCACACGGCTCTCCTGTCTAGGTCAGCTCAAAGTCATCTCTCCAAGGAGAATTCTGCCTGATCACTTTCTCCCATCAGTATCTCTATCATATTACCATTTTACAGAACTGATTGCCCTTATCTTGCCCTGAAGCCGTTCATCTACTTGCTTACTTTCCCCAACGTAACAAGAAGCTTCACAGTAGCAGGAGCCATGATGTCCTGCTTACCAACCTGTTCCCAGTAACTAGGACACACAGTTGGGGTTTAAAAATAATGGTTTAGGGGTGCCTGGGTGGCTGAGTGCATTAAAGCCTCTGCCTTCGGCTCGGGTCATGACCCCGGGGTCCTGGGATCGAGCCCCGCATAGGGCTCTCTGCTTAGCAGGGAGCCTGTTTCCTCCTCTCTCTCTGTCTACCTCTCTGCCTACCTGTGATCTCTGTCAAATAAATAAATAAAATCTTTAAAATAAGTAAATAAATAAATAAATAAAAATAATGGTTTAATCTGCAGTGCCTGATTGGCTCAGTTGGTCAGGAGCCAGACTCTTTTGACTCGGATTATGATCTCAGGGTTACTCCCCGTAAGAGACTCCACACAGGGCATGGGGCCTGGTTAAGATTCTCTCTTTCTCCCTTTGCCCCTCTACACTCTAAAAAATAATAATAATAATAATAAAAATAATAATGATGGTTTAATCTAATAAAACCATGGGATCTGGCAAAAAAAAAAAAAAAAAAAATTTAAACAAAAGACAAACTCCCCCTGAAACAGTTGTTGAATATATAGTCAAAAAGGAATTATTCTCTGTGTAATATTCCTTCCTCCACTGAAAGAAAAAGAGACCCGGCACACTTACAGAATTTCCTACAATACAGCTCGCTACCCTTGGGCAAGTCACAGCACCACTCACTACAACCCCTTTTTCTCTCCGTAACAGAAGAGGTGAACAAAACAGTTGCTAAACCCACAGCTAGCCTTAATTCCATGTGTTAACCGTGCCTCAGCACCCCTGCAGACCACGAAGCGTGGACAGTGCCGCTCCATGCCACCCCTATGGTTTGGGGAGAATGAACGTGGGAAGAGAGAAGGTGGTAAGGAAACCAAGAGCCTTTGATAAACCCTGTCTGGAGAGGCTCCACCTCCCTTTTTAGGAATGTGGTCTTAAGCCAACTGTTCACCTTCGTGTGTCCTCGGTTCTCTCATTCATGTAACAGGGCTAATAATTTCTGCAGATTTTACAGTTACCGTTATGACCAAATAAAATACAATACCTGCAGGTATAATATGTAAAAGGGCCAGGAAATGCCTGGCCACATAATTTTTACTATTAACTAGAAAGTAATGATCCTAGTAACAAATGATTTTCTTTTCGAATAGCCACATAAGTAGTGTAAAAAAAAAAAATTATCCTGGGTTAAGCTGAGAGGTAGAACTAGAAATACTAGCAAAGGTCAGGTGTTTGAGCAAAGCTAAGCAAAAACCTGGTTAGGACACAACGTACTTTTAACTTCTCTCATGTTCTGCCATTCCCTGGTGATTTGCCTCTTGGAAATAATTTACTGAGGATGCTGATGTGACGAAAAGGAGGGGGAAGAAAGGCAGTGGAGGAGCCCCGGGCAGGAGCTCAGGACTGGATGGCAGAATGGGGGCTCAGAAATTCCAGGCTCCGGGGGTGCATGGCTGGCTCAGTGGGTTAAAGCCTCTGCTTTCGGCTCAGGTCATGATCCCAGCGTCGTGGGATCGAGCCCCGCATCGGGCTCTCTGTTCCGCGGAGAGCCTGCTTCCTCCTCTCTCTCTGCCTGCCTCTCTGCCTACTTGTGATCTCTGTCTGTCAAATAAATAAATAAAATCTTAAAAAAAAAAAAAAATGAAAGAAAGAAATTCCAGGCTCCCTTGGAGGAAGGGGCAGCTTACTTAAGTGGCAGTGAACCCCTTGGGCAAGCGAGGCCGCAACCTCATGGAAATAAAGCAGCAGTGACTCTAGAGTTGAAAGTCCTGCTGCAGAATGGAATAAGAGAAGACATATTAAATGTTAGAGGGAGAATCACTGACCCCTGGGTTTGAGGGAAAAAGAGGAAATGGGATGCCTCAGGTTATTCGACTCTCTGCCCCCCTGAGCTATCTTCTTGCAGCACCGGAAGGAAAGCCAAAAGAAAACCAAATACCCTTTAGCCGTTTTACCCCACAGGTCCTGACCAAAGGTTGGCTACAAGGACCTTCTGGGAATTCAGAACCATCTGTCCTTCAATAAGCTGGCCAGCTAAGGGCTGAGGGCTACGAACACACAATGGACAAAGCCAACCAGGGCCCTGGTCACGTGGAGAGGACAAGCCGTCCTCCACCTCCGCTCTTCCTAGCTTTTGCTCCTGTGTGATTTCCTGAGTTTCTCTTTTCTTCTCTTGGATCCCCGGATCCTTGCCTGACCCCAAACCTGCACCCTTCCCTTTATGACCACAAGTCTTGTGATTAAACATCACCAAAACAAAGGCAATGCACAGTTTGTTTTTAAGAGTAAATCTATTCAGTAAAACCACAGTTATGTCTTTATCTCAGCTTATCATTAATTATATCAGAGACAACCTGCACTGCTACAGACTGCCCCCTTCCAAACCTACTTCACCGGATCACCTGTCATCCGGATCTATTAGGAGGAAGAAAGGGAAACTCTAGCCACAACTTCTGTGTTTTGTTAAAACTGTCTAAGAACTTTCTCATGAATCAGATATTAGATCTGATTACTGTAATCTTTAAAGTCTAGGGTGAGAGCAGAAGAAATCAGAACTCTTGGTGATCTTAGTCAATTAATTCCTGATTAGTTTTTAAGAAAAACACCTGGTTAAAAGGTATCTTTCCATGGAGCTGTGTTTTTAGCTGAGATACTGTTTATTTCGTCCTGCTTCTTTTGTTCCAAGGAAGACTTTAATGGGGCCAGTTTCTCAATACTATGAATTTAAAAATATATTGCTAGATACCATTATCCAAAGGAGCTGTTTGTGTGCTGGGGAAAATGAAGCCAAAAGGAAGCATGTGGCATTGTCAAGGGTCAAAGATGTCGTGAGGGCAATGAAAAGAAAATGCAGCGGTAGACCGCAAGTGTATGTGGTTTGCCCCAACAGGCTGAACCTTTGCTTTCGTTTTGTTTACTAGCACCTGTTAAAAAGAAAACCACAGGAACCAAATGGTGTCACTCAGACCAAGTCACCAAACCTGGGACTTAATACCAAACTAATGGCAGAGTCAACCTCTTCCAGCAACGCGGCCTTAGGCAGTCAGTCAGTCATGAATTTTCGGAGCAGGATCAGGACCAGTGAGGTCAGCTGTCCTATCCACGCTCTTCATCGCCTAAAGGAAGATGAGGTAATTGACCTGATAAGAAGCACCCCCCCACACACCTATCCCTCCAGGGAAAATGATCTAGCCAGGTACAGTCCTTTCTTTTCTTTTGCTAACAGCTTTCTTGCCCCACCCTCCCTCCTGTAAAACCTTCCATTTCAGACAACCTCTCTGAGCTCCCCTCTAGTGGCTCCACAGGCGGCTACCCCTTCAGGAGCCGCTTAATAAAACCAATTACAACTTCAAATCTACTCAGGTGAACTTCTGTTCTTTAACACATGCTAGGGTTCAAATGTGAACATGGTCTTCTCCTCCAGCATTATCTGCCTGCACAGGACCAGGACCATCATTTTTCGGACAGAACTGCCTCCTACTAGAATACCACAAGGCTACAAACAGAAAAGGGGAAAAAGAAGAAAAAGAATTTTTAAGGTCTACAATGAAATATAGGAACCAAGTCCATTTCAGACTTACCAAAGGCTGGTGTGCTAGAAATAGCAACGGGTTGCTGTTTCATGACAGGGGGAAGTGAGGAAGGGAGTTGATACCCTTGCAGCTTGAGTTTGATGAGTTTCATAGCTATGGAAAACTCGACTTGATCCATTCGTCCGTCATTGTTCATATCAGCTAGCGCCCTGCAAACCAACATCAAGGGCGAAGAATGACTCTGACCATAAAAGGGCCTTTCCTAAACCACCCTTCCTACCCACACCAGTCAGCTACCTTCATCCTGGGGCAAACAAAAGAGAAGAAATCCAAGCAGACCAAATGGAACCAAAACTTGTTGACCAAGCTACAGGGAGTAACCTGGGAATACTGGCAAGGCTTTGTATAAAAGTAAAATACTTTCTACTGTGTTATGCTTGACTTAAAGGAAACAGGAGGTAATTTTCAGTCTGAATGCCAGGATATGTACTTTGGATATCAAATGGGATTCTTTTTGAGATGGGGAAAATGTTCTAGAATTAGATAGTGGCCATGATTGCACAACTCTGTGAACACAGTAAAAACCAGTGAATTACACATTTAAAAGGGTGAATTTTGTAGTGTAAATTATGTCATAATAAAGATGTTAGGGGAAGGGGCACTTGGCTGGCTCAGGGTCATGAGTTCATGCCCCACGTTTCCCCTAAAAAGATGTCCGGGGGGAAAATGTCAGAAAACAGAGTTTATTTCTACAGATACTCGTCTAGACAGCACCAACTCCTCTGTGGGGTTCTACCAACCTTCCCATGGAGACTATGCTACGATATAGTTCTACAACCTTTAAAGCTGCGAATATTAAATGAGCTTACAACATTTAAAAATGGCTCAGGGGGCGCCTGGGTTACTCAGTCATGAGCCGTCTACCTTTGGCTCAGGTCATGATCCCAAGATCCTGGGATCCAGGCCCACATTGGGCTCCCTACTCAGCGGGAAGCCTGCTTCTCCCTTGCCCACTCCCCATGCTTATGTTCCCTCTCTCTGTGTGTCTTTCTCTGTCAAATAAATAAATAAATTTTTTTATAAAATGGAACTCAGAAATGGTCAAGTGTAACTTGCAATGAGTGTTTTCCTCCCCAGGATTTCATTTTCTTTTTTTTTTAATTTAATTTTAGTAGATTTGACAATGCTATGTTCAGTTTCGGTGCAATGAGCTTTAATGCATATTCTCTCAAATAAGCTTAATAAGCAAAAAAGGTTTTTGCAAGTGGGAACGACTTTCATGCAAACCACAACTGTGCATTTTGACAATTAACCTCTTTTTAAATTTTTAAAATTAACACATAATGTATTATTTGATTCGGGGGTACAGATCTGTGATCATCAGTCTTATACAACTGTACCCAGCAGTCACCACAGCACATACCCTCCCCAATGTCTGTCACCCAGCTTCTCCATTCCCCCCACCTCCGGCTCCCTTCGAGCAGACCTCAGTTTGTTTCCTAATATTAAGTCTCTTATGGTTTGTCTCCCTCTCTGGTTTCATCTTGTTTCAGTTTTCAACTCTTCTGCCTGAAAAATGTTCATCCCTTTGGGTACCTGGGTGGCTCAGTCAGGTAAGTGCGTGCCTGCCTTTGGCTCAGGTCTTGAGCTCAAGGACACACTGGGCTCCGGGCTCACCAGGAAGCCTGCTTCTCCCTCTCCTCCCTGTTCATGCTCTCTCGCTATCTGTATCTCTCGCTCTCTCAAATAAATACATAAAATCTTAAAAAAAAAATCATCCAGATTTCATTTCTTTTAGTCTAGATAGTAAAAATGTTAAGAGGGCACCTGGGTGGCTCAGTGGGTTAAGCCTCTGCCTTCAGCTGGGGTCAGGATCTCAGGGTCCTGGGATCTGTCCAGCATTGGGCTCTGTTCACCAGGGAGCCTGCTTCCCCCACCCCATCCGCCTCTCTGTCTACTTGTGATCTCTCTTGCTCTCAAATAGATGAATAAAATATTTCAAAAGAAAAAAAATAAATAAATAAAAATAAAGATGTTAAGATGATTTATTTTTTAAAAAGCGATCTACTTTATTTGAAAAAACAAATTATAAGAACAGCTACTCCCAATTAAATTGCCACCACTAGCCATCTTTTAAATGATCCACATCTACGTAAGTGTCCAAAAAAGACAATTAAGTTTCACAGAAAATTATCCTATATTGCTGGAGTTAACTCGAGGAATGAAAACATAAAACACAATGAAAAGAATGATATACAGTAAAGATTAAAAATCTCTAAAAGCTCTTAAGAGTCAACACTCTTATTTTGGGAAGTAAGAAAAAGGGATGCCAGGGTGGCTCAGTGGGTTAAGCCTCTGCCTTCGGCTCAGGTCACGATCTCAGGGTCCTGGGATCGAGCCCCGCATGGGGCTCCCTGCTCAGTGGGAAGCCTGCTTCTCCCTCTCCCTCTACCTCTGCCTGGGGCTCCCCCTGCTTGGGCTGTCAAATAAATGAATAAAATCTTTAAAAAAAAAAAAAAAAAAAGAAAGAAAGAAAAAGTCATCAAAATGGGAGATGGGCTACAGAAGCCATGTTTATGCCTCAGGTGGGAGCAGACCTCCGCTCTCCAGCAGTCTGTGATCCCCTTCGGCAAACCCCACCAGTGGAGTCCGAATTCCACTCACCTACCGAGAGCCTGAGGGTCATTCTGCACATGGATCTTGGTCACCTGAATTCGTACATGAACTGATCACTCATACCCTTTGTTAATAAGTTTTCTGAGGGACTACGTGTCTTTTTCTTGTCAGTTTATAAGAGATTGCTGTATGTGACGTCTTTGCTGCCAAATTTATCTCTCAATTGTTTAGTTTTTAAAATTTATCATTGGTCTGTGCATAATATCGTTACTGTAAGAAATTCTGTTTTTATACCATATGATTTCACTTACACGTGGAATCCAAAAAACAAATTGAACAAACAAAATTAAATGGTAACAGACTCATAAATGTCAGGCACTGTTACACGCTTGAAACTAACATAATACAACTTTTATGAACTAATCCAGCCTCTTCTCATGGAACTAAGAAATATTTTTGCTGTATGGGACGCCTGGGTGGCTCAGTTGGTTAAGCAGCTGCCTTCGGCTCAGGTTATGATCCCAGCGTCCTGGGATCGAGTCCCACATCGGGCTCCTTGCTCGGCAGGGAGCCTGCTTCTCCCTCTCACTCTGCCTGCCACTCTGCCTGTGCTCGCTCTTGCTCTCTGTCTCTCTGACAAATAAATAAATAAAATCTTTAAAAAAAAAAAAAAAAAGAAATATTTTTGCTGTATATTAAATGTTCACATGAAGTGACCTATTTCTGGATTAACAATTCCCAGTTCAATAGGACAGTCATCTGATCAAACTCGCTCCATGGTACAGTCTGGTATCTGGGAAGCCTTTTCCTTTCTTGGGGTGTCTGGGTGGCTCAGTTGGTTAAGTGTCCGACTCTGGATTTTGGCTCAGATCACGATCTCAAGGTCGTGGGATGACGCGCCACGTTGGGCTCCCCACACAGCGCGGCGTCTGCTTGTCCGTCTCCCTCTGGTCCTCCCTCCACTAGCTCTCTACTCTCTCACGTGGTCTCTCCCAAATAAACAAATAAATAAATAAAATCTGAAAAAAGGATTTTGTTTGGCTATTCACAGATGTTTGTTTTCTTCCCTAGGAATTTTAAGATCATTGATCTATTCTACAAACAACCCTACGGGGAACCAAGCTGCCACTGCATTAAAGAGCCCACCAAAGACAATAGCATGTCCATCTATTCAAATTTACAAACATTTCCTTTAATAAGATTAGATCACTTTGGGGGTACCTGGGTGGGTAAGTCACTTAACTGTCAATTAAGCACCAGACTCTTGATTTTGGCTCAGGTCACGATCTCAGGGTCATGGAATGGAGCCCAGTGTGGGACTCCCCACTTAGCAAGGAGACTGCTTGAGATTTTCTCTCTCAATCTCCCTCTGTCCCTGCTCCTCCACACTCTCTCTGTCTCTTTTTTAAAATAAATGAGTAATAAATCTGTTTTTAAAAAGGATTGATCAGGGGCGCCTGGGTGGCTCAGTGGGTTAAGCCTCTGCCTTCGGTTCAGGTCATGATTTCAGGGTCCTGGGATGCATCGGCTCTCTGCTCAGCAGGGAGCCTGCTTTCCCCTCTCTCTCTGCCTGCTGCTCTGCCTACTTGTGATCTCTCTCTCTCTCTGTCAAATAAATAAAATAAAAAGTCTTTAAAAAAAAATAAAAAAGGATTGATCACTTTTTTATGTAAGCAATTGCTTTTTGTAATTTTTTAAAAGATTTTATTGATTGATTTACTGAATGAGAGAGAGAACGCAAACAGGGAAGGGGCAGAGACAGGAGAGAGAGAATCTCAAGCAGGCTCTACACTGAGCCCGGAGTCCCACGCAGGGCTCGTTCCCAGAACCCTGAGATCATGAACCGATCCAAAACCAAGAGTCAGGCACTTATAACTGACTGAGGCCCCTAGGTGCCCCAGTTACTTTTCTTATTAAATGTGTTCTTAGGAGTTTTACCATGCCATCACTATTTTAAATGAACACTTGCCCGTTTCTGTATTTCTTTTCTTTTTTTTTTTTTTAAGATTTTATTTATTTATTTGACAGAGAGAGAGAGATCACAAGTATTATTTTTTTAACCTACAATCACTTAGGTTATAGCTAACTATACTATTGCATAACTAGCAAAGAAGAGTTAACTTTCGTTTCCAATATTTATACACTTCCTTTCTTTTGGTTGGTCTTACTGAGTGTAAGACATCATTGAATGTGTGAACATCCCCTAAGTTCTGGGTTTCAGTAGTGGGTTGTAGTGTTTCACTGTTTAAATTTTGGTAGCGATCTTTAGAACCTGACATATTTAAAAAGTTTCCTTTCTACATATTAGGTATGGGGTGTGTGTGTGTGTGTGTGTTTTTTGTTTTTTTTTTTTAACATCAAATGCCTACTCAGCATCTGCTGATCGGATCACACTTCCTTTCATCTGTTGCTATAATACTGAGAGAATGCCTTAACTCTGCACCAAACTGGCACTCATGGCATAAACTCAAGTTGGTCATAATTTTAAATATATTGTGGAATTCTATTTGCTATCATTTTGTTTTGATTTTTGCATCTATATTCATAATTGAGATGGTCTCTGGCTGCCTTATTTTTGTAACTATCTTTCAGGTTTTATAAAAGAAGTTAAATAAGTAAAATGAGAGGATCAACCTTCCTTCTTTTGTTGAGTTTTTCTAAAAAGATACTCAGCGATATTAGATGGGTCTCAGGGAAAAGAAAAACTTGCCAACGATCAACATCAACATGCATGCTTAAAAAAAAAAAAAATCAAGCAGAGAGATTCTCACTCCCTGTCCCCAACACCGCAGGCCCCCAAACACATTTTTCTAAAAAGAAACAAATATCCCCTGTGGGATAACGACTAGTTGGAGAAGAGACCTGTACCCTAAGAGTTGAATTAGAAGAATGTCGTGTTTCTATTTTTTTTTTTTTTTAAAGATTTTATTTATTAATTTGACAGAGAGAAATCACAAGTAGATGGAGAGGCAGCCAGAGAGAGAGAGAGGGAAGCAGGCTCTCTGCTGAGCAGAGAGCCCGATGCGGGACTCGATCCCAGGACTCTGAGATCATGACCTGAGCCGAAGGCAGCGGCTTAACCCACTGAGCCACCCAGGCGCCCGAATGTCGTGTTTCTAAAAGCCTTCCACTGAATACCTCAGTGGGAGAGGAGAGGAGACATGTAATTCTCAAGGTCCTGGTGCTTGACTTTAAGCCACCCACCAAAATCCCACATTTTTTTTTGAGAATCTTGCGTGATTTTTTCTTAAAACCTTTTTCTCCTCAACTAACAGAATGTAAGTGTTGGGATTCACTGGTAGTGATAACTCAAAGGGCTTTATGCAAACACAGTAGTTATTTCTACAAAGCTCAGCTTTTTCCCCAACCCCTCTTCCCCAGCGAAAAAGCTGGAACTCTGGAAGACCTGAAATTCTATTTCTGGAGGTTCCTCTGCCCCAAAAAAACACCTCTGTTCTGCCTTCCACTTTCCTCTCCCATCTACAGTACACTCATTTCTAATAATCCCCCTGAAAGATAAACTAAAAGCCTAGGAATCTGAAAATTAAATTTAAAAAACCTCCAAAGTGAAAAAATACATATGCAAAAAACAAGCTTAGGTCAAACAATAGCTGTTTATGACTCTTAAAAATGAACTAATCTTGGGGCGCCTGGGTGGCTCAGTGGTTAAGCCTCTGCCTTCGGCTCAGGTCATGATCTCAGTGTCCTGGGATCAAGACCCGCATCGGGCTCTCTGCTCAGTGGGGAGCCTGCTTCCCCCCTTCTCTCTGCCTGCCTCTCTGCCTACTTGTGATCTCGGTCTGTCAAATAAATAAATAAAATCTTTAAAAAAAAATGAATTAATCTGAAATACGCAGCACACATACGTAGCAACAGGCAGGGCTGAGATGAGAAGGGGACCACAGGTATGCTGATATCTTAAGGGAAAAACAAACCACGTATCCCTCTATGCACTGGAGGTAGGAAAAAGTGCTCCAACTCTAAATGAAGGGAAATCTGGCAACATCTACAGAACTACCCACGCCTTTACTCTTGGACCTAGCAAATGCACTCATAGGAATTTACTCTGAAGATACACCAGCAATATAAAAATATTTATGCTTTAGTTCATTCACTGGTATATTATTAGAAATAACTGTAACACACACACACAAAGAGACTGGTTGGATATACTAAAGGTGTTATCTTCTACAATGAGTACTATGTAACTGTAGGAAAAAAAAACCAAAAACAGAGAAAGGCATCTCTAGGGAATGATACCAGTGATTTCCAGAATGTGTTAAGTAAGAAAAGTGAGGAACAAAAGAACATTTAAAGGCGGTAACCTTAAAAATAAGAAGGAAGAGGAAATAATTAAAATATTATTACGGTATTATGAAGTTGCTGTTTTTTCCAGAAGGATGATAAGAAACTAATTCAGGGCACAGGGACAAAGTGCTGGCACGGGAAGGGACACCTCTCTCCGTGCTCCCATTTTGGTACAGTGTTGGCTTTTGGAACCTTGTTAATGTGTGCCGTACTCAGAAATAGAATTTAGTCCACAATTCACAAAAAAGGAGATCCCTAAAGCAAATAAAAAAGGGAAGCTTGTGGTAGGAGCAGGTGGGCAGAGGGAACTACTCTGCATGAGTGGTCAGGAAGTACTTCTCTGAAACCAGAAGGGTAATCAGCCAGCAAGGGGCATTACAGATTACTGGAGGAGGAAGTACCAAGTGCGATGCCCCAGAGGCAAGGAGGAACCTGGTGCATTTCAACAGAGAGAAGGTCAGTGAAACTGGGATACAGAAATGGAGGAAGAGAGAGGTACAAAATAAGAGAAGAGGAAAATAGACGAGGGTCAGCTCGGGTTGGAACTTGGAGCCTAGATAGAACTGTCAGGTTTTCTTCTCAACGGGGAGCTTATAATGGATTTACTTTTTCCAAAGAGAGTGTGGGCACTGTACGAAGAAGGAAATCTAAAGGGGGAAGTATGAGAAAGACTCCAGTAGACAGTAGCAATGGAGACAGAAAGAAATGGCCAGAATGGGGACAAAGTATGTAAATGGAACCAGATGTGTTGATGGGCTGAAGGCGTACGGTGAGGAAAAGAGAGGCACCAAGCGTGGCTCCCAGCAGCTGGACAGATGCCTGATGCCATGCGCTGAGGATGGAGGGGATGAGGGATGGCGGCGAGGGAACAGGAGTCCAGGATGCCTTTTGGGGGAGGGGGATGAATTTGGCAAACTGATCTCCTTGAGGGCTGAAGGTTCTTCTGCCATATGCACAGAAGTGTCCGAAGAAACTAGATGTTGTACAGGTGGTGGCCCTCACCCACGCCCCATCCTTAAACAGATCACCGAGCTATTCTCGTCTTTGCCTTTATGTCTCTGGATCCTGCCTTCTGTCTCAGGGCCCGTGCCCCCGTGGGCCTCCCTTCCCCTCATTTCTCTCCTTAGCAGCCTCTAATCTCCATCTCTGTGGCCCCCACTGCCTCTGATGCCAAAGCCTTCTTCATTCAGCCTCTTTTTATTTCCTGGACCCACAAGGCTCCTTCCTGTCCACCCCCCTCCGCTTTCTCTCTTCCTTCTGCACATTAGGCCAAGGTTGAACAACGTTAAGTATCCAAAGTTGCCAAAAGGATACAGGATATTTGCCAGTTTCCTTTCAGTTCCTTATTAGTAAGACAATTTCTAGGAAGTTATACCATCTTTGGCCACCGTTATGCTTTGGCATTATACCCACTGACTTGACTCCATCCTCTGGAAATTCAGGTCTTCCTGTGTTACTAACTAGAAAGCAGACTGGAAAGATAAGCAGCCCCAAAGAATCAGTAGGTTACAGTTTAAAAGTTCTCAAACTGGGGGAGCCTGGGTGGTGTAGCCACCCAGGTTAAGCTTCCAACATTTGATCTCTTCTTGGGTCTTGATCTCAGGGTCATGACTTCAAGCCCTGCATAGGAGCCCACTTAAAAAAAAGGAGAGACAGATCAATGTCCCAAACTAGCTACATGGAATACAGCATCTACCTGGAACAAAACTATCCAGGGTGTGTAACACATGTATCACTCATGGATACACACCGAGGAAAATAATGCCCAGATAGAGATGATTACAATCCCTAACTCTCAATCCGGTACTTTCTTCTTCCCCACATGACTGACAAAGAGACTGCCCAAACCTTCAGACTCCAACCCAACCCTCCTTCTACCAAAAGGGTCACTGGCCTTCCCTGGGACCGCACCAGAAAAACTGTAACAGAACACAAGATGAGCACAGAGACAGGGAGTGAACACTATTTCACTGGATCAGCTGTTATTATTTATACATTTAAAAGCCTAACTCTGGGGGTGCCTGCGAGGTTCAGTGGGTTAAAGCCTCTGCCCTTGGCTCAGGTCGTGATCTCAGGGTCCTGGGATCAAGCCCTGCACCGGGCTCTCTGCTCGGCAGGGAGCCTGCTTCCTCCTCTCTCTGAGTGCTTCTCTGCCTACTTGTGATCTCTGTCAAATAAATGAATAAAATCTAAAAAAAAAAAAAAAAATTTTTTTAGAGGGAAAAAAAGTGAAATGTACTAGATGACACTTTATTTTTCCATTACACTTATTATCATGTGACACTTTTTATACTGCTCTTAACTATACCCTTTCACCAGACTGTAATTGCTAGGAAAGCATGGATTTTGTCTGTTCTGTTCACTGCTGCATCCCAAGCAGCTTCAACAGTCACTGCCCCACAGAAGATATTCAATAAGTATTTTTCCACTGCTGAATGAATAAATGTTAAGTGAGATTTTCCAGAAGCAGATATGCATCATAAAACTGCTTCTCGAATGAATATTCATAAATTGGGAATATGACATAAAAGCAGAATTCAAGGGAAGATGTAATGCCTGCGAAAGGAAGGTGCTAGTGAGTGACCTTGACTGCTGGTGCAAAATACAATCATATACCAGAACGCAAAGCAAAAGAAAGCTTCTTAAAGGGAAAACAGATGTCACGTGTCCCTCGAATTTAACTCAGGCACTTAACTGCCAGGTCAGTGCCCCTGTTCTCGCTCCCCTGCCCCCCACCATCCCACCTCTTTATTTTAAAAGCAATTCCAAAAACCTGGGTTATGTGCCATTCCCAGCTCAAAGTGGATCAGAAGAGTGAGCGAGAAAGGCATCACGGAAGCAGCTAACTGGAAGAGACGGTCTGGCAGCCAATATGCTGACAACCGGGAAACGGAACATAAAGCAGACACCCAAAAAAGCACAGGAGTCTGGTATCATCTAGTTTCAATTCAAATTTATCTGTATACAAATATATCTATATTTCCCATGAGAGTTTTGCTATTCAGAACACAGTGAATGATTTTCATACTGATGACACTGGTAATCAAGCTTGGACCACATTCTGCAGACTCTGCTTTGAAGGCCACAAGGGATTAGTCAATCTTTATTAATTTCCATTATACTATTAAAAAAGGTCGATCATGGGGCGCCCGGGTGACTCAGTGGGTTAAGCCTCTGCCTTTGGCTCAGGTCATGATCTCAGGGTCCTGTGATGGAGCCCCGCATCGGGCTCTCTGCTCAGTGGGGAGCCTGCTTCCCCCTCTCTCTGCCTGCCTCTCTGCCTACCTGTGATCTCTCTGTCAAATGAATAAATAAAATCTTAAAAAAATAAAAATAAAAGGTTGATCATTTCAGGGGACAGGCAATTATAATTTAATTATATATAATTATATATATAATTATAATTTAATTATATAATAATTATATATAATTATAATATAATTATATAAATAAATATAATAAATTGGACGATTTAGTTATGGGGACTCCCCAGTCCCTGATGATGACAGTGGTACCATTTTGTTTTGTTTTGAGGGTCTATTACATACTGGGCCCCACACTACATCCCTTATCTACAGTTTTTTATACAGTCCTTTATATACTGATTTTTTCAACAATCTTTGGGAAAATATATCTGCCCATTTTCTAGATTAAAAAACAGAGGTCAGAGAGGATGAATACATGCTCAAATGACGAAGACCAAATGTCGTGCAGCTGGGATCAAACAAAGGTGAGTGACTACAAATCCTGTCGTCTTTCTACTACACAGCCAGCCAGCCCCACAACACCAATAAAGCCTGGAAATGAACTATGTGAGGACTGCACGGTGCGAGGAAACCGGGACGTCTCACAACAGACCTCAGCATGGCATGACCAAAGTCATAACCCTAAAATCCAAAATATCTGCCTCTCTTTTTTATTGTCCCTTTTTGTCCTATACGTTCAAAGGACTGAATGCTAATTGGTGATAGTTAATCAAGGAATTCAAAAGTATTTATTATGCACTGACCTTGTACAACACTGTCATAAATACAAGGTAAGGCTGTTTCACTACTGGCCCTCAAATATTTTCCTCACCTTGTGGTCATGAAAGATGGAGAACCATTGCACTATAGAGCAAGAAATGTGGGACATTCAGATGAGTATGGACAAGGGGGATAAAGCTAGAACAAATTCATGAGAAAATATCAAAATGTCAATTTCTCCACTGGAAATTCAGTTTTTTGACAGCGCTATCCTGCAAATGTCATCACTTTTCCTTTTATTCTTTTAATGTTCCATAGGAAAAGACTTTTCAGAAGTATTCTCTGGTAAAAAGTCGTAGAGTATGTCAGACTAGAGATTTATGTTTCCTTTGAGATCTAAAGAAGCCATATTATTGGAATATTTTATTTTACCTCCTTCTGCTTCTGTGACGTTCCAACTTACCATATCTGTGCTAAAACAGGTTGAGGTAACCCAGACTGAAAAAAAAAGTTTCTAGCTTGATCACCTGTAAATTAAATAGAAAAAGTTTCAGAAAAAAACAGCTGACAGATATCTTCTTACAAGAAAATTGCAAGAATAGGAGGCTAATAGTTCTGCAAATATTGACTTAAATATATGCTAAAAGCCACATGGTCAATCTATAAGCAAAAGCAGAATGAATCCATCAGATTGACGAGCTCACTACTTAAAACTTTAAAAATTCATCTCAAAAAAAGGGCCTAATAAGTGTAGGCATAGACTGTCCACTTTAATCGGCGATTAAGTAAGATGGGACAGCTACACATACAACAAAGCCCATCTACAGGAATCCTCAAGAAACCGATGATCCACTCTTCTCCTTTTCAAAGTTCCCTGTGACTCCTATTATCTACACGTCAAACGGTTGGTGCTTCTGGAATACATTTATGGGGAAAAGTAAAAATGACTACAAGAGTCATATCAACAATTAAGAATTAATAGTTTAGGGCGCCTGGGTGGCGCAGTTGGTTGGACAACTGCCTTCGGCTCAGGTCATGATTCTGGAGTCCCGGGATCGAGTCCCGCATCGGGCTCCCAGCTCCAGGGGGAGTCTGCTTCTCCCTCTGACCTTCTCCTCGCTCATGTTCTCTCTCACTGTCTCTCTCTCAAATAAATACATAAAATCTTAAAAAAAAAAAAAAAAAAAAAAAAAAAAAAAAAAAAAAAAGAATTAATAGTTTAAAGAGAACTGTGCACACACACACACACACACAAACACAAAGTCCCCAGGAAATCTAGATCCCATGTTTCCTAAAGCTATCTCCGAAAGAATAACCAAACAGAAAAGATAAGAGGAAACGCAGGGGCACCTGGGGGGCTCAGTCAGTTCAGCAACTGACTCTTGGTTTCAGCTGGGGTCATGATCTCGGGGTCATGATCTCAGGGTCCTGGATCAGCCCCCATGTCAGCCTCCGTGCTCAGCACAGAGTCTGCTTTTCCCACTCCCTCCTCTTCCACCCTCACTCCCTCCGTCATGAGCACATGAATAAAGAAATAAGTAAATATTTAGGGGAAAAAAAAAGAAAGAAAGAAAGAAAGAAAGCGAGCAAAATACAAAAGGAACTTTAGGGATACAGCACTAAGAGAATTCTGTTATTGTTGTTGTTTTTAAATATTCAGAATCTGTTCATTTATTTACATTTCCCATACCAGTTCAAGGCCAAAATTAAACAAGCATTTTACATTGCTTTACTATTTAAGAGAATATGGTTCACTGACCTTTACCAATTCCCATCAGTGATATGCTCAAAACATGTGGCTTGACATCCACAAAGGGGTGCAAACAGGTTTGAATGCAGTAGAGAAAAAGCAACTGAAAAAATACAAGCCCAAGACAAAGGCAGATGTCCTCTGTGTCATATGTGCCCACCTTAGCTTTGCATGACAGATTTTCCACAGATAGAAGCACTAATGATAAATAAAAATGTAAAAATATGGATTCCAATTACCAGTAATAAATCCAGATATTGGCTTTAAACTATGGAACTGTTGATCATGCTTCGCTCTTTCCTCTACAGTAATGGCCCAAATATCCAGGCTGCCTGGAATCCAAAGAAAAGACAAATTAGTCAATGCAAAAAGAATACCAAAGTGCTCACATGCACTATTTCCCTCATACTTCCAGATTCTTTCCCATTATGTTATCAATAATCTCGTTAATTGGGGCACCTGGGTGGCTCAGTGGGTTAAAGCCTGTGCTTTTGGCTCAGGTCATGATCCCAGGGTCCTAGGATCGAGCCTCACATTGGGCTCTCTGCTCAGCAGGGAGCCTGCTTCCTCCTCTCTCTCTGCCTGCCTCTCTGCCTACTTGTGATCTCTGTCTGTCAAATAAATAAATAAAATCTTTAAAAATAGTAATAATAATAATCTCATTAATTAACATCTCTTTATCCTTGGAAGTTATGCATACAAGTTAGAAAATTAAAACAGGCCAAAATAAGAAAGATATTGGGACAAATTCTTTTTTTTTTTTTTTTTAAATCTTGTCCCATAATCTTATAGCTAGCAGGACTGTATAAGACACAAGTTAACAGTCATTTATTTACATAAGCTCAAGCAACAAACCAATTTAAAACTGTATTTTCAGGTGTTTTAAATGTCATGAGAACGTTACGCACAAAGCATAGTTTCATAATTCATATCGCAAATGATTCCATGAAAATCTTTTTGGAGTGACAAAAATATTGAAATACTGGATTGTAGTGATGATTACACAACTCTGTAAAAAGTTACGAAAAGTCACTGCATTGTACAGTTAAAATGGGTGAATTTCATGCTATGTAAACTATACCTCAATAAAGACGCGTTTGAAAACAGGTATCCTGGAAAAACACAAAGGCAAACTGAAGAGAACGGGATTTGGGTTCTCCTTCAGTTTCAGCTCTAAGACTGACCAGATGCCCCTTCACTTCTGAGATCCTCCTCGCTTTTGTCCTAGGTCTCCTCAGTGTCTTAAAAATAATTGTAGCTTTATACATAGATGGAAGACCGTCCAAAGTTCAGATGCTCCCAAAAGGTGAGAACAGGCAATACAGATGTTCATACAAAATACCAATGTGACTGGCACAAAAGCAAAATGTCTTAACGTCACCCCTCCCCTCTCTATGTTGTCTGGTCAGACAGTGACAGGAAAGGTAGGATCCAGTCAGTTGCTGGAAACATAATTACTGGCCACTTCCTATGTGCCAGGCACTGTGTCAGGCATCAGAGACACTGTAGTGACTGAAACAGACATGATCCCTTCACTCAGAGGCCTGTAATCCTGCAACTCCTCCTGCCTTGTTGAAATCGTCCCTAGAACGATGAACTGAAGCAAAAGCAAAAACACAACAAAACACAAACCTGCCCCGTAACTAAGAACAGGGACAAAAAAAGAGTTTAGAGGGTTCTGTACTGGAAATCCGCAGGGACCTCAACGGATGTGATCAGAGGGGTGGTGATTCGTGCCTCACTCTCCTTATGACTAGTCAGACAGTTGCCAAAAGGAAGCCATAATAACGGCAACCTCTCTTTAAACAAAACAAAACAAAATAAAAACCGAGCCAGTAAGCAAAATATTTAACACTTTCATCATAATATTGGGAATATAACCTAAAAAAAAAAAAAAAAAAAACACCAAAACTCTACTTTATGCAGATTAATATGTTTTAAGCAAATAAAGTAAAACAAACAAAAATGTCCTGCTTCCTATTCAAGTTTTGGGAAAAGTACAGAATAAATGATCCAGTTACTTCGACGAATACAATTGTGAAGAGAGAACAGTGAAAGGCAGAAGGGGCACGTGAACTGAGAGCGATGTCTGGACCCTGATAGGAACCAACAAACCATAACAAAAAAAGGTCTGAAGACTGTCAGGGATAACACTGCCTTGATAGATGAGGATATTAACGAATTATCAAGAATTTTATAGGTATGACAATGGTATTATAATTATGTCTTTGAAAGCGTTCACATCATTGAGAAACACACGCTAAAATATTTGTGGATGATATGAGATGATGCCCAGGAGTTGCTTCCAAGGAATCCAGAAGAAACAATATTAAAAATAGGGTTCAGAGGGGTACCTGGCTGGCTCAGTGGGTTAAGCATCTGCCTTGGGCTCAGGTGGTGACCCTGGGGTGCCGGGATAGAGTCCTGAGTCCTGCTCAGTGGGGAGTCTGCTTCTCTCTGCCCCTCCCTCCTGCTCTGCTTTCTCTCGTTATCGCTCTCTCAAATAAATAAATAAATTTTTTAAAAATATTTTATTTATTTGACAGACAGAGATCACAAGTAGGCAGAGAAGCAAGCAGAGAGAGAGGAAGGGAAGCAGGTACCCCACCGAGCAGAGAGTCCAACGTGGGGCTGGATCCCATGACCCTGAGATCATGATCTGAGCCAAAGGCAGAGGTTTTAACCCACTGAGCCACCCAGGCGCCCCTAAATAAATAAAATCTTAAAAAAAAAAAATAGGGTCTCAGGGCACCTGGCTGGCTCAGCAGATAGAGCATGTGACTCTTGATCTCAGGGTCACTGGGCATGGTGCCTCTTTAAAAAAAAAAAAAAAAAATAGGGAAGAAAAAAGAAAAAGGTCTCGAATACATTAAAAGAGAAAAATGTGGGGCGCCTGGGTGGCTCAGTGGGTTGAGCCGCTGCCTTCGGCTCAGGTCATGATCTCAGAGTCCTGGGATCGAGTCCCACATCGGGCTCTCTGCTCAGCAGGGTGCCTGCTTCCTCCTCTCTCTCTGCCTGCCTCTCTGCCTACTTGTGATCTCTCTCTGTCAAATAAATAAATAAAATCTTTAAAAAAAAAAAAAAAAAAGAGAAAAATGTTTGAAAACTTACCTCCAAAAGGTGTTGGAAACTGAGCCATGGTTCTGTCACTTTTACCTTGCTAATCGACGCCTGTAATTGAAATACAACATTTAAGTTTCTGAAAACCTCATTTCTTATATACTTATAAACACACTAACACGCTGGCTTTAATGATCGGAACTGGCAGTAGTGCCAGCGCTGGGGGACAGCACTGCACATCAGTGTCACAACCAAGGGGTTCATTCATTCACTCTCCGCAGCTTCTTAGCGCCAGGTCCAAGGAGGGGCCCTGGGGAACGTGGATGTGAGACTCTCCTGAAACTAGGATTTCAGTCGGGGGAGTGACACCAGCAGCTCAGGACAGCCTGTTTCATCACTACCAGTGGGTTGTTACTCTTTAAATACATGCTTTCTCCCCATCTACACAACTCGCCCATCTGCTTGGTGGCCTCAACACTGGCTTCTTTAAATGAGCACGTAGTACACGCTGCACACTCATAGGAGCTTTATAGCTCTTTATCCCTTCATTGTCACAGCCCTATGACACAGGTGAGACGCACGGGTTACTTCCATGCCCTTATTACAGAGTAAGAAAATGAGAATCAGAGAGATGAAGTGATTCGAGCAATACCACACATTTGGCGACAGAGCTGGATTTGAACAGGGCCAGCAGACCCCAGAGCCTGCATTCTACCCCTGAGAAACACGGCCAATTTTGCGAAAGCCTGTAAACAATGTCTACTGCACTAACGCCCGTCCAGAATACCAGACACAAGCCCAAGGCTCCAAAATCCCCACCAGGCATTCTTTGTTCAAGAAGAGCCAATGTGAAACCTAACCCAGCATCTTCCCCAACAAAAATAATCCACAATAAGCACCATCCTTACACTTAACAACACGGCAGATGCCTACAGTTAAAAATGAGTACTAAATATTCATACACAAAACAATTTAAACACATTTAGATTTTTAAAATGACAGTCCCCTGCCCTAATACTCTTCAATTTTACATTCCAACCTGTCCATGGATTTTTTTCCCCCAACTGTTGTATTTTTAAACTTCCAAGAGCTCTTCCTTGTTCTCAACTCTTCTGTCCTACTACTCTATCCTTTCTTTTAATAACACATCTTTTACTCTCCTGAGCTTTTTATTAACCTGGGAAGGGGCGGGAAGGGAGTATGTTGCTCTTTCGTTGTCTTGGTTCTTACAGTTGTCTCCTTTTTTGTTTGTTGGCTGATTGTTTGTTTTGGGTCTCTCTCACTTTTGAGGCTTTCCTCCTCTCTCTGGTGATCCCTGGCTGCTCCTTCATATTTAAGAGTAAGGCACTAAAAAAGCAGGCCTGGGTGCCAGGTGTGTTGACAGATGGGCTTCTGCACGCGATGGTCAGACGTGCCCAGTCACATTTCACTGGGCCACCTCCAAACATCAGTATACACAGGTCTCTTCACTGGAGCCATTCAGTTTGCCCGACAGAAGGGTACAGGGAGAGTGCTGGCTTTGGGGGGGAGGGGAGGAGTTGAGGGGGGGCAGAAAAGGAAGGAAGACATGAAGTGGCCTACACTTCCATTTGTACGCTAGCACATACACCCTTTATCTTCAGTCACAAGCTTAACCCTTCTGGTAAGCAGCCTCTGTGGGTTTACGTAAAACGGGACTAAAGAAGTCACCTCTCTGCTGGGGATGCAGGTGAAGACATTCCCAAAGATCTGGATACAGATTTTTTTTTTTTAAGATTTTATTTGTTTGGGACGCCTGGGTGGCTCAGTTGGTTAAGCAGCTGCCTTCGGCTCAGGTCATGATCCCAGCATCCTGGGATCGAGTCCCACATCGGGCTCCTTGCTGAGCAGGGAGCCTGCTTCTCTCCCTCTGCCTCTGCCTGCCATTCTGTCTGCCTGTGCTCGCTCTCTCCCCCTCTCTCTCTCTGATAAATAAATAAAATCTTAAAAAAAAAAAAAAAAGATTTTATTTGTTTATTTGACAGTGAGAGATCACAAGTAGGCAGAAAGGCAGGAAGAGAGAGAGGGGGAAGCAGGCTCCCTGCTGAGCAGAGAGCCCAATGCAGGGCTCAATCCCGGGAACCTGAGACGGTGACCTGAGCCAAAGGCAGAGGCTTAACCCACTGAGCCACCCAGGTGCCCCTGGATACAGATTTTTAAAGAACTTCCATTTCAGCTGCAGAACCGACCTCGGTCTTTGGCAGCCACCAAACACTCTGGAGCCTGTCAAGACATTCCTGGGGCCAGCTGACTTGGCCTCCACGTTCATCAGGCCTCTGTAGGCACTACATTGCACTTTTCTCCAAACTCAGTTACCATTCTATTCACTCTTTAGTTCAGAAAATTCTTTTTTTTTTTTTTTTTTTTAAGATTTTATTTATTTATTTGACAGAGAGATTACAGGTAGGCAAAGAGGCAGGCAGAGAGGGGTCAGTAGGCTCCCTGCTGAATAGAGTCCAAGGCGGGGCTCCATCCCAGGACCCTGAGATCATGACCTGAGCCAAAATCAAGAGTCACACATGCTCATCTGACTGCACCACCGAAGTGCCCCAATAATTTTCCAGAAAATTTTAATGTGTTTCATCTCACTTAATCTTCATAATGCTCTTTAAACGGACAGATCACACCTGTTTTTTGCTGAATTTACAAAAGCAGTAAGCTCTCATTTTTTAAAACCACAGTAAGGCAAGGGGTACCTGGCTCAGGGGGTTAAGCCGCTGTCTTCAGCTCAGGTCATTATCCCAGGGTCCTGGGATCAAGCCCTGCATGGGGCTCTCCGCTCAGCAGGGAGTCTGCTTCCCTCTCTCTCTCTCTCTCTCTCTCTGCCTGCCTCTCTGCCTACTTGTGATCTCTCTCTGTCAAATAAATAAATAAAATCTTTAAAAAAAAAAAAAAACATAGTAAGGCAAATAAAACATAAGAAAACATTCTGTTCTGTTCTACTTTCCTTCTATACTATTTACTGCTAAATAAAGAAAAGATTGATTTATCGATCTTCTTGGTACCCAGCCACTTTACTACGTTTTCTTATTGGGTCTAAGTCTCTCAGATGAGTCGTTCTGGTTTTCTAGATCTACATTCTCTGGGAATGAAGAATTTAAGCTTACATTATGTGCCCAAACCAATAAAGCTAAGCTATTTAATAGCTGGGACTGCGGGAACTTTTATATTTTCCCTGTCATGCTGATGGTTTTGGCATTTCATAACCAATGAAATACGTTCTGAATAGTTATGTTTGCTGTTGTGTTTTGGTAAATACCTTTTAAGACATTTAGGCAGTTTCCTATTATTTTTATTTGACTTGAAATTTTCATTAGAAATGGCTGCTAAATTTGTTCAGAGGCTTTGAGTATTTAGTAAGATGATCATGTATTTCATTTTTAAGTTGCAGACTATAGTGACATAGTTCCTAATACAAATTATCCTAGAATGTATGTAATAAACCCAGCTCAGATACGCCTGTTATTCTTTTACTACATAACCACATCCAATTTGCTCATATTTTCTTCAGAATTTTTGCTTAGGGAAGTGTTCTGCATAATTCTACACAACAGAGAATTGAGAGAAAAGAGCAATAATCATGCCTCAGATAAACCTCATTGGCTACAATACTGCCACTGCGCAAAGCTTAGAATCGAGAGAAAATAGATGTATTTCTATCTTACTATGAATTTCCCCAAGGATCTTTTAAAAAGGTATAATACATTTAACAGATCAAGAAATACATGTAAATGTAAAGATTTAACAGTTAAAAGGCCCCAAGAAAAAATAATTTTAAGGGTGTGTTTGAACTAACCTTCAAGGAACAAATAATTCCTTTTATTAAAACCATTCCGGGCGCCTGGGTGGCTCAGTGGGTTAAGCCACTGCCTTCGGCTCAGGTTATGATCTCAGGGTCCTGGGATCGAGTCCCGCATCGGGCTCTCTGCTCAGCAGGGAGCCTGCTTCCTCCTCTCTCTCTCTGCCTGCCTCTCTGCCTACTTGTGATCTCTCTCTGTCAAATAAATAAATAAAATCTTTAAAAAAAAAAAAAAATTCCACAGAGAAAGATCAAATATTCCTCAATTCGGGTTAAGAAATTAGCATCATCAATACTAAACCGTAACTAGGAAAGCATAAACTATGGTCACTTTTCTGTAGATACAGTAATTATATACCTCACTTTAAATGTTTTACAGCTATTCTGAGAGTCACACAGTCTGGCAAAGCAGAACAACTCCTATGGTCCAAAGCACACTAATCATCAGCAGCTCCTTGCAAAGCATTTAAGAGTATTTGCTGTTCACCGTCCTTCCTAGAATTCAGGAAATAATTCCCCACCCTCTGTGAACCTCTTCCGCAAAAGCGTTCACCTGTTACGAGCAACGTTAGACAAAATTTGTCTTCTGACCCTTCTAACCTCCCTCTCTGCTTCCCCTTCATCTGACATCCATGAGTGACCAGGGGATGCACTGTAACCCAGCGTACGCCCCACACTTGTCAACTAACGCCCTTCTCTCTCTTTCCTCCCCTGTTCCTTAAAATTGTCACTGGTCTCAGCTGGATATTGGTAAGGAATGGACCTCATAGAAACTAAGCCACGGAGGTATGAAGATGAGGTACCTTCCAGACTTATTAACACAAAAGCCTAAATGCTGTTTGAAGGATAAGAATATTGGAATAGTCCCCCACACACTTCTTTTCACCACAGGGGCTTCAAATACCATCCACAAATAGGTTCTGTTCAGTTCCTAGGGAACCCCAGACAAAAGCAGTAACACACAGAAGCAGCAAATGGGCCAAACCTTGCAATCCCTCCTTCTTTTCAGTTCTACGCTGCACAGACAAATCATAGTGATAACATATTGGTTCAAGGTATTTTGTTCCTACTTTGAATATACTGGTTATACGTTATTACTATAATTTGAAAAAATAAAAAAATTTGTAAAACAAAAAAAAGAAAGAAAATATCACATATGCAAGATTTCTAAATGTAAAAAAAAGCCTGAGTTCTAGTTTGGGTAAAATAGTTTATGGCCACTACAGGCCCTCTGTCCCACTCAAAAGTAAAAACCGGGCAAAAACTTTAAAAAGCGATTTTCTGAGGACAGTAAGAAAAGAAAAGTAGACAGATTTCAGAAGAGAGTCAAAAGCTCCCCCCATTTTTGTTCACTTTTCAGTAGCAGCTCTGGCCCAAGGGTGGGCCCAGATGTGGAGTGAGGCAGAAGAGCAAAGAGTAAAACTCGAAATCCAGTGTTGGGGAGCCTGGGTGGCTCAGTCGTTAAGTGTCTGCCCTCAGTCCAGGTCATCATCCCAGGGTCCAATACTGAGCCCTGCGAGCCCCCATCGGGCTCCCTGCTCAGCAGGAAGCCTGCTTCTCCCTCTCCCACTCCCCCTGCTTGTATTCCCTCTCTCACGGTCTCTGTCTCTGTCAAATAAATAAATAACATCTTAAAAACAAAAACAAAATCAAACCCAGTCTTTCTGGGCAAAGGGACTAATGAAAATGGCCTCTATGGGCAGGAGAGTGTAAGGATCACGTAATTCTATAAATGAACTCCCACAAGACTCAGGCTCACACCTGAGCTGCAGGACAAAACAAAAGCAACACAGCAAAGGTCTTGAAAACTGATCTCACAATGGAACCTCTGTGTGCAGACAGCACACAGAACTTGTAGTTTGAACCTAATCAGGATGAAGACCTGCTAAAACAAACACCAGCATTGTGCAGGGGATTAACGCAGCACACAGAACCAGACGTGAAATTCCCAGTATCCAGGATGTAATCCAAAATTACGTGACATACAAAGAACTAGGAAAACCTCACCAATTCTCAAAGAAAGGAACACCTGTCATCAACAGGTCCCAAATCCTAGATGATACAAACACTGAAATTACCATAAAGACTTTTTAGAGCAGTTATCATCCATATGTTCCAGGAGGTCAAGGTAAACACAAATGAAAGGACTGAAAATACACAAGATCTCAGCGGAGAAGAAAACACTAGTTTAAAAAGAATCAAATGGGAATTTAAGAGAGAAACTTAGACCATCAAGCATGAAGGAAGAAGAACAGAAATGGTAAATATCTGTGTAAATATAAAATATAAAATTATATTTTTCCTATAATTCTCCTTAAGATATGTAGACTGTTGAAAGCAAATATTGTTAACACTGTCCAGTGGGGCTTTCAATATACACAAATATAATACCTATGACAACCTTTAATATAAAGGTCTATGCCATAAGAGCAAAGGGACTTATAAGGTCAAGCCTTCTGCATTTTATTTGAAGTAGTATAATATAACCTGTAAGCAGACTATGAAAGTTAGGTAAATATATTTAATCCCTGGAGCAACTACTTAGAAAAATAAAAATAAAAAACGAGTATAGTGAAAAAGTGAATAGATAAATGAAAACAGAATGTTAAAAATTACTGAAATAATTTTTAAAAGGCAGGAAAAGAGAAAAATATACAGAGAGGAACAAACAAAACAAAAAAATGGCAGGTCTAATTCTAACATACCAATAATGACATTAAATTTTAATGGTCTAAATACTGAGGAAGATAATAGCTGAGGGGAAAAAAAAAAGCAATGAAACCAAAATCTGGTTCCTTGGGGGGAAAAAAATTGATAAGGCCTGGGCACCTGGGTGGTTAAGTCAGCTAAGTGTCTGCCTTCAGCTCAGGTCATGATTTCAGGATCCTGATACGGAGCTACACTTTGGGCTCCCTGCTCAGTGGGGAGTCTGCTTCTCCCTCTGCCCCCCACCTGTCTGTGCTCGCACTCTCTCATTCATAAATAAATAAATAAATATTTTCAGGATTTTCTTTATTCATTTGAGAGAGAGAGAGAAAGAGAGAAGACAAGCAGGTGGAGAGGCAGAGGGAGAAAGAGCCAGACTCCCTGCTGAGCAGGGAGCCCCACATGGGGTTCAATCCCAGGATGTGGAGATCATGACCTGAGCAGAAGGCAGACGCTTAGCCATCTGAACTACCGAAGTTCCCCAAAATAAATAAAACCTTTAAAAAAAAAAAAAAAAAAAGACAAGTCCGTCCTTTCTGAGATTGATTAAAAGAGAGAGAACACAAATCTGATCAGAATTACCATTAATCCTAAACATAATAATACGGTAAGAAATACTAAAAACAACTTTATGCCAACAAATTTGACAACGTGGATGAACAAACTTCTTGAAAAATAAAACTTACCAAAATTGATTCAAGGAGAAACAGAATATCCATGTATTCCTATGCTTATTAAGGGAACTGATTTTTATTTTATTTTTATTTTTTAAAAGATTTTATTTATTTATTTGACAGACAGAGATCATACATAGGCAGAGAGGCAGACAGAGAGAGAGAGGAGGAAGCAGGCTCCCTGCCCGGCAGAGAGCCCGATGCTGGGCTCGATCCTAGAACCCTGGGATCATGACCTGAGCCAAAGGCAGAGGCTTTAACCCAAGGAGCCACCCAAGCGCCCCAAGGAACTGATTTTAACAGAACCCTTCCCAAAAAAGAAAAGGGCATTCTCAGATGGTTTCACTGGCGAATTCTACCAAACATTCAAGGAAAAAAAATAATACAAAAGCTATGCAAACTTTTTCAAACAGAGGATCAGTGCCCGACTCATGTTTTGAAGCCAGAATAATGCTAATAACCGACAGATATTACCCCCCCCCCAAAATTAGAAGACATCCTAGGGAATACAGATGCCAAAATCTTTCAGAAGATACTAAAACTTTGATCTTAATACTATACAAAAAGGATAATAAAACATGACCAAGTAGGGTTTATCCCAGAAATACAAGATTTGCTTACCATCTGATAATCAGTTAATGTAATTTACCATATCAAAATAATAAAGCAAGAAACCCCAATATGATCAATTCAATAAATGTGTGGGGGGGGTTGACAAAAACTCAAACCCAATAATGATAAAAACTCACAGATAACCAGATTAGTAGGAAACTTCCTCAGATATAGGGCATCTATGAAACCCCACAGCTACACCGTAGTTAATGGTTTCAAGCTGAATTTCTCCCTTTAGAGCAGCTGGGTAGCTTAGTCGGTTAAGGGTCTGCCTTTGGCTTAGGTCATGATCCCAGGGTCCTGGGATGGAGCCCCACCATGGACTCCCTGCTCAGCGGAGAACATGCTTCTCCCTCTCCCTGTGCTGCTCTCCCTACTTGTACACTTTCTCTCTTTGTCAAGTAAATAAATAAAATTTAAAAGAACAAAACAAAAAAACCACAATTTCTCTCCAAAAGATAGGAAAAAGGCAGGAAAATCTGCTTTTACCACTCCTATTCAACATTGTTCTGGAGGTTCTGGCCATTGAAATAAGGTAAGAAAAACAGCAAAATAATAGCTAAAAAATTGGAAAAGAACAAAATGAAACTCACCCTACTTACAGAAAACTCCAAGGAATCCACTAAATATAATAAGTAAATTTATCAAATTCTGGTTTTGCAAAGTGATGTAGCAAAATTGCAAGATAGAAGGTTAATAACATATTAAAATAAACTGAATCCTCATATACTGGAAACAACTGGACAGTGAAATTAGACAGACAATCCCATTTACAGCAGTGCCAAAAAATGTAGAAGCCCTAGGTATAAATTTAATAAAAGACATCCAGGGGTGCCTGGCTGGCTCAGTCTGTAAAGCTTGCAACTCTTGATCTCAGGGTCCTGAGTTCAAGCCCCACACTGGGCATAGAGCTTACTGAAAAAACAAAACAAACAAAAGAAAAGACATCCAAGGCCTCTACAGTGAACACTACAAAACACTGGAGGTGGGGGGGCAGAAATTAAGGAAGACCTACATAAATGGAGAGATATACTAAGTTCATGGACTGCAAAATTCAGTATCATTAAAATTGCAATTCTCTCCAAATGGAACTGTATATTCAAGGCTATTCTAATCAAAACTGCAGCAGGCTTTTTAGAAGAAACTAAATAAGCTCATATTAAATTTACATGGAAATGCAAAGGACCTAGAATAGCCAGAGCAGTTTTTAAAAAGAACAAAATTGGAGGACTTACCCTACCTGGTTTCAAGATTTACTATGAAGCAACAGTAATCAAGACCCTTGGAACCGGTGTAAAGGGAAACTACCAGATCAATGGAGCAGAAAACAGAAGTTCAGAAATAGACTTACACATGCTTAGTGAATTCATTTTTAATAAAGTAGCAAAGGCAAATCACTGGAGGGAAAAAAGGGCTTTTCTAACAAATAGAAGTGGATCAACTGGATACCCATGTGGAAAAAAAGAAAAACAAAAACAAAAACATTGATTCTAACTCCTTACTACACACAAAAATTAACTCAAAATGGGTCAAATTTTGAAATTTAAATTTGAACTAATTTAAAACCTTGTAGTTTAACATTAAAATTCTAAAAGATGAGAGAATACCTTCATGACCCTGAGCAGCTAAACAATAATTTCTTAGGACTCAAATAAGTGTGACTTATTTAACAAAAAAAAAGGGGGGGGGGTGTCATCGAAATGAAAAATTAGCTCTTCAAAAGTACCATTAAAATGAGAAAAAGGCAAACTATAAAGCAGGAAAAATATATTTGCAACATAATCATCAGACAAAGAAACTATACTCAGAGTATACAAGGAACTCTTTTTTTTTTTTTAAGATTTTATTTATTTATTTGACAGAGAGAGATCACAAGTAGACAGAGAGGCAGGCAGGCAGAGAGAGAAGGAGCAGGCTCCCTGCTGAGCAGAGAGCCCGATGCAGGACTCGATCCCAGGACCTTGAGATCAGGACCTGAGCCACAGGCAGAGGCTTATTAACCCACTGAGCCACCCAGGAGCCCCTACAAGGAACTCTTACAACTTAAAAATAATAAGACATATTTGCCTATGGTTCACCATAGCTTGCTTATCCTGAATTGCAATTCTGCTATTCCCAAATAAGCATATTTTTTTTTACAAAAAAAAAAAAAAAAAAGTCAAACAACTGAGAGAGGAAATGGTCAAAAGACATGAACAGACACTTCACAAATTAACTTACAGAAATGGCCAATAAACACATGGAAAGATGCTCAACATTATGAGCCATTAAGGAAATAAAACTGCAATGGTATTTCCACTGGGATGGCAAACACGGAAAAGACTGACCATACCAAGGGCTAGCAAGGAATCTCATGCACTGCTGACAGAAATGTAAGATGCTACAACCTGATGGAAAAATATACTTTTCTTAAAAAGTTGTACAGTGGTGTCTGGGTGACTCGGTTGGTTAAATGTCTGACTCTTGATCTCACCTGGAGACTTGGTATCAGGACCATGAATTCAAGCCCGGTGTTAGGCTCCATGCTGCGTGTGGAGCCTACTAAAGAAAGAAGCAAAAAGTTGGGATAGATCTCACTAAATCTAGCCACTACCACAAATATTTCTATATGAGCATTCATATCAGCTTTATTTTGAAGAGCCAGAACTAGAAACCTGAAAGTTAATCAACTGATGAATGAATGGGCAGTGACATATCTGTTGTACTACTTAGCAATAAAAAGGAACCAACCGGTACTACAAGCCCTAACATGCATGAATGTCCAAGTATCATGCTATGTGCAAAAAAAAAAAAAAAAAAAAAGCAGCAGCAGCCAGGGGTGTGTGTGTCTGTGGGTATAAAATATGACTCCATTTTTTGTAAAAATTCTAGAAAACATAAACTAATCTATAGTGCCAGACAACCAATCAGTACTTGTCAGGAGATGGGAGTAGAGGAAGGGACAGATTACAAAAGTACAAAGAGGCACAAGGAAACTTTGGGGAAAGGTGAGGGTTTCACAGGTATTTGCACATATCAAAACTGATCAAATAGCACACTTTAAAAATATGCAGTTTGGTGCAGTTTAATTATATCTTGATAAAGTTAAAAAAAAGTCACAAGTCACATGCACAAAAAAACCCTCGGAATAAATGTCAAGAGTTCTGCAATCCTAGCAGTTCCATACAAATTAGAGTATCTGTGCTGAACTATCATGTGAGAGAAGAACTTTTTCCCAAAAATTCCCAACAAGTATTTTAATCATTAAAACAACAACAAAAAAGCAACTTTAAGCTCAATTAAAAAATTTAATTGAGGGGAGTCTGGGTGGCTCAGTCCGTTAAGCATCTGCCTTTGGCTCAGGTCATGATCCCAAGGTCCTGGGATCAAGCCCCACATTGGGCTCCCTGTTCTGTGGGGGGCCTGCTTCTCCCTCTCCCTCTTCCCCCTATTGTGTTCCCTCTCTTGCTGCCTCTCTGTTGAATACATAAATAAATAATAACAGTAATAAAAAAATAAAAAGTTAATTGAAGAGACAGAACAAATGAACAGTAGGCTTTTTTTTTAAGATTTTATTTATTTATTTGACAGACAGAAATTACATTTTAGCAGAGAGACAGAGAGAGAGAGAGAGAGGAGGAAGCAGGCTCCCTGCTGAGCAGAGAGCCCAATGTGGGGCTGGATCCCAGGATCCTGAGACAATGACCTGAGAGGAAGGCAGAGGCTTTAACCCACTGAGCCACCCAGGCACCCCAACAATAAGGCTTTTGAGCAAGAATGTTTAATATAATTAAGTGGTGTATCTAAAATTGTGATTATGAATCCTTTATAACATATTTAGTAAGGATAGCGAGAAAATTTATTTTTAAAAAGTTCTTTGTTTGTTTAGAAGTGAGTGGGGTGGGGTATAATCTATGTTGAATGAAACAAAAATGCTTTACTAGAAAACAGAAAATACTCATCTTAATTTCATTATGTCCAGTTTTTGTAAAATTCTATTACAAATAATATAGAAATATATAACAAAATAACGAATGCCCTTTACTAGATACACAAAGACTAGCGGGTTTTCCAAATACCTTTATGACCAAATAATAAATACATGTAACAGCCATATTGTGATTTTCAATTTCACTGAAGTGGGGATAAAAGTCTAGAAAGTATAGAATAAAAACCAGGTACTCTAAAAAAAATGCCACCAGTTAAAAGCCGATCCATCTCTGTAAACACTGATCAAATTCTGCATATATCCTAATGCAGATTAAGTGGAAAAAAAAAAGGAACATCAAAATATCCTTAAGTATATAAACAAAATTTGAATACAATGTAACAGTAGATATGAAGCCTCACAAAAACAGCATTTGGTTTGTGTAAGGAAAATATATATAACCCTAGAGGCAAATTATAAAGGCTTTTCAGAAAAAAATTAAAACTGCATTCACT
This sequence comes from Mustela lutreola, assembly GCF_030435805.1. Lineage (NCBI taxonomy): Eukaryota > Metazoa > Chordata > Mammalia > Carnivora > Mustelidae > Mustela > Mustela lutreola. Next base: position 214,167,091 of record NC_081291.1, on the reverse strand, counting down.
GCCATTAACTATAAAAATAAAGCTAAAACACAAATTTAGAATAATGTGAGAGATGTAAACTTCAGTCCCTTCATCTCTAAGTAATATCATTTGGCTAGCTAGATATTTTAAGACCTTTTCGTTCAAATTTCCAGAGTAGAAATCCTCTCTCGATGTAGCTAAATTTTCAAATGTTAAGAAAAATGAGTAAAAAAACAAAAAAAGAAGGTTTTTTTTTCTGTCATGGCTGAGCATAAGCATATTGGTATTCTCACATTCTCCTAATTTATGATCAGATAATCATTCCTATTTAGATCTTACTTGAAAATAATCCTTTATACTTTTGAAAGACTTCCTCTCTTCAAAGTCTTACTCACTAACAACATAAAAGCTATACTGACCCAACACATACACAGGCTTGTGTCGGTAATTTTTATCTCACTGAAGCATTTCGGGATTATCTTAAAAAAAGCTCATTTCTAAATCCTCATCTCATTCAAATGATACCATGAAGGTCTACTCCCAGAATCAGAGACAATGGTCTACACATCATGCCAAAATTAGGGAGTTGGCTTAGGTGAGGAATTATCAGCGTGATCCTTGATATTAAGAAGTTTACAGGGGCATCTGAGTAGCTTAGTCAGTTAAGCATCTGACTCTTGGTTTGTTGCTCAGGTCATGGTCTCAAGGTCATGGATGGACCCTCACCATCTTGGATCCAAGCTCCACCAGCTTGGAGTCTGCTTTGGATTCTTTCTCCCTCTCCCTCTGCCCCTCCTCACTAGCACTCTATCTAAAGTAAATATATAAAATCTAAAAAAAAAAAAAAGTAGTTTATAATTGGGGCACCTGGGTACTCAGTTGGTTGACCATCTGACTCTTGCTTTCGCCTCAGGTCATGATCCCGGGGTCCTGGGATGCAGCCCAGGGTTAGGCTCTGCACTCAGTGGGGAGTCTGCTTAAGGACTCTCTCTCCCTCTGCTCCTTACCCCACTCACACACGTGCGCACTCTCTAATAAATAAATCTTTTTTTTATAAAAGTCTACAATTAACTCGTACAACTCAATAGCAAAGACACAAATAATTTTAAAAATTAAGCAATCTACAGATTCAATGCAACTCCCATCAAAATATCAATAGCTTACTTCACAGAAGTAGTACTTCACACAAGTAATACTAAAATTTGTATGGAACCGTGAGACCTCAAATAGCCAAAACAATCCTACGAAAGAAGAAAACTGAAGGTATCACAAGCCCCGATTTCAAGAATACTACAAACTTGTAGTAATCAAAAAAGTATGGTACTGACAAAAAAATCAACAACGACAACAACAACAACAAAAAAAACCAGACACATAGATCAACAGAACAAAATAGAGAACCCAGAAATAACCTCATGCTTCTATGGTCAATTAATCTACAACAAAGGAGGCAAGACTGGGGAAAAGACAGTCTCCTTAATAAATGGTGCTGAGAAAACTGGAAGAATGAAACTGGACCACTTTCTCACACCATACCCAAAAATATACTCAAAAGGGATTAAAGACCTACGTGTTAACATCTGAAACCACAGAACTCCTAGAAAAAAACGTAGGCAGTAATCTCTGTGGTGTCAGCCTTAGCAACATTTTTCTAGATGTGTCTTCTCAGGCAAGGGAAACAAAAGCAGAAATAAACTTGAGACTACACCAAAATAAAAAGCTTTTTTTTTTAATTTATTTTTTTTTAGTTTAATAAACATATAATGTATTTTTATCCCCAGGGGTACAGGTCTGTGAATCACCAGGTTTACACACTTCACAGCACTCACCATAGCACATACCCTCCCCAATGTCCATAAAAATAAAAAGCTTTTGCACAGCAAAGGAAACCAACAAAAGGAACAGGCAAGCTGATGAATGGGAAAAGGTATTAGCAAATGACATATCCAATAAGGGGTTAATACCCAAAATGAATTAAAAAGCTTATACAAGCCAACACCAGAAAAAAATCTGACTAAAAAATGGACAGAGGGCCTGAACACAGTTTCCTAAAGATATTGAGAAGGCCAACAGACACATGAAAAGATGTCTGACATTATGAATCATCAGAGAAATGCAAATCAGAAAAATGAGATAGAACTTTACAGCTGTCAGAATGACTGGAATCAAAAAGACAACAAGTGCTTGTGAGCATGTGGATAAAAAGAAACCCCTCTGTACTGTTGGTTAGAATATAAATTGGTTCAGCTACTACAGAAAACTACGGAGGTGCCACAAAAAATTAAAAACAGAAATACCACATGATCTGGTATTCACTATTCTGAATTCTACTACTGGGTACTGACCCAGAGAAAATGAAAACACTAATTTCAAAAGATACACACACCCTTGTATTTATAGCAGCATTATAGCTGCCAAGATAAGGAAGCAACTCAAATGTCCACCACAGGTAAATGGATAAAGAAGATGTGGGGTGTACACACACACACACACTCTCTCTCTCTCTCTCTCTGAAATATTACTCAGCCATGAAAAGGAATGAGATCCTGCCATTTGTGATAACATAGATGGACAATGAGGACATTATAGGTAAAAAAAAGTCAGACAAAGGACAAATTCATATGACTTCCTCTGTATGTAGAATCTAAAAAACAAATGAACAAACAAACTCTTAAATACAGAGAGTAAATTGGTGGTTGCCAGAGGGAAGGTGGCGGTGGGGGGGAGGTGAAATAGATAAAGGTGATTTAAGAGTCACAAACTTCCAGTTACAAAATATGTCATGAAGATGAAAAGTATAGCATAGGAACACAGTCAATAACACTGTAATAACATCGTGTGATGACAGATGGTCACGACACTGTGGGAAGCCATGAGTAATGTACAGAGTTGCTGAATTAATATATTGAACACCTGAGACCAATATGCCATTGTATGTTAAAAACAACCAAAAAATGGGCAAAGGACCTGAACAGGCATTTTTCCACAGAAGATACACGTATGGCAAACGAACATATGAGAAGATGTTAACCTCACTAATCATCAGAGAAATGCAGAACAGAACGACGATGAGATAGGATAGCTATTCCTGAACAGAGAACAGAGAACAAATGCCAGCAAGGATGTGGAGAAAAGGGAACCCTTGTGCACGATTGGGAAGAATGTGAATTGGTACCCATTATGGAAAACAGTATGGAGGCTCCTCAAAAAACTGAAAATATAGGAGCACCTGGGTGGCTCAGTTGTTGGGTGTCTGCCTTCGGCTCAGGTCATGATCCAAAGGTCCTGGGATCGAGCCCCACATCAAGCTCCACCATCAGGCTCCTTTCTCAGAGGGGAACCTGCTTCTCCCTCTCCCACTTCCCTTGCTTGTGCTCCCTCTCTCACTGTCAAATAAATAAATAAAATCTTTTTGTAAAAAATGAAAAACATAACTAGTATTGTGATCCAGCAATCCCACTGCTGAGTACATATCCGAAGGAATGAAATCAGTATCTCAAAGAGATGTATGAACTGCGTGTTTACTGCAGCTTTATTCACAATAACCAAGATAAGGGAAACGATCCAAACACTGGTCAGTGGATAATTAAAGAAAATGTGGTATATGTATATATGTATATATGTACGTGTGTATGTGTGTGTGTAAAATACACACACACTGCAAAATTATTCAGCCATTTAAAAAAGTGAGGAAATCATGCTAATTGAAACATGGATGAACCTGGAGGACATTTTGCTAAGTGAAATAAGCCAGACACAGAGAGACAAATACCATATAATCTCACTTATATGTGGAATCTAAAAAAGCCAACCTCCCAGGACCAGAAAGTAAAATGGTGCTTGCAAAGAGGGAACAAGAAGATACTTGTCAAAGGTTAGGAACTTTCAGTTATCAAATAAGTTAACTTCTGGGGATCTAATATATAGTATGGTGACTATATTTATTTAATAATAATGTATTTTACATGTGAAGTTTGCTGAGAGAATGATCTTAAGTGTTCTCACCACACACACACACACACATGTGAAGTTTGCTGAGAGAATGATCTTAAGTGTTCTCACCACACACACACACACACACACACACACACAGAGTTAACTGTGAGGTGTGGATGTGTTTAATTAGCTCAACTGTGTTAATCACTACACAATGTACATGCTTACTAAATCATCACATTTATACCCAAAAGATATATTACCTCAATAAAGTTTGGGGGGAAAAGGAGTTTCCAATTAAATAGAGGATGGAAAATACACATCAAAAATCTTTGTGTGTGTCTATACGCATACAGAGAGAGATAGAGCAACACGTAATAGTTAACTAAAACTTTGTGAAATGCTTACCGGTACATCTGATCTGTACTAGCCAACTGCATTTTATGAACAGCTCTATGGGTTACAGAACACTGCTCTCCCATCTTACAGATGTAGAAACTAAGGCAACAGTTTCTGCAATTATCGAATGGTAGAAGAGGAAGTCACTTTGGTTGTAGGGCACATGATCATAACCTCATTCTTTCAGGATTATGAACTTATTGGAACAACCATGAAGTAGTTATTAGCCCAGCAACCCAAACGGGCTGGGTGGGAGGTGGGGTGGAGGGGATCCTGTTCCAAGCAATAAAAGCGCTAGAAAACAGAATGGAGGCAGAAAGGGAAACCAACTGTTTGTTTTTTTAAAGCGTCAGAGCAGACCACAGAGGAAACTGAATGGGAGAAATACATCTGACAGATTTTGGCCATGTGAGAAGCTTTTATTTCTTATGTAAAAAAGCAAAGCTTCGGGGCGCCTGGGTGGGTTAAGCCACTGCCTTTGGCTCAGGTCCTGATCTCGGGGTCCTGGGATCGAGTCCCGCATCGGGCTCTCTGCTCAGCAGGGAGCCTGCTTCTCTCTCTCTCTCTCTCTCTCTCTCTCTCTCTGCCTGCCTCTCCATCTACTTGTGATTTCTCTCTGTCAATAAATAAATTAAAAAAAAAAAAAATCTTTAAAAAAAAAAAAAAGCAAAGTTCCTGAAGTGTAAATATTTCTCACACAGAATCCCGAAGTTATATACAGAAATAAAAGCAGAAAGTCCAGAACAGCAGCAACACAATGAAAGAAAGAAAGACCAAAAAAAAAAAAAAAAAAAAGGAAGGGAAAGGGAAAACAAAAAATGAGCAAAGGCAGTGGTTCTATCCATAGGAGAGGATTTCAGTGGAGTTCTTAAAACAGAAGAGCAGGCACCTACTTAGGCCAAAGCAGAGAAGGACCTGCTGCTGCTTCTAAGGTGTGCCTGGCCTACTGCCTGGGAAGCAACGGGCAGGACGGTTGGCCTAGGAGGGCACAAAGCTCAAGGGCACAGCGCGCACTGAGGCAGGGGGTAAAGCATCTGCACCTCTTACAGGCGAGAGGGGGACCACTGCGTACACAAATATGGCCTGTACTGTCCTACATCGTTAAGGGCCTCAATTTATATTTCCTTCTAGTCCTTTCCCTATAAATATACAATTGTCCCCTTCTTTTCCCGCTTTACATTATAATATAAGCCTTTCCCAAGTTATTTTAAAGCCTTTCATAAACATGTTGCTGGAATTAGACAGTAATCTTCAGAGGGAGGCAAACACTCCTATATTTACATATAAAAAATAGAAAAACAGACAGACTAAACACGGAGCAATCAAGAAGTAGGCAAAATTCGTTTTTTTAAAAGTTCAGATGAATGTTAGGATGTTTAAGCCAACAAACAGCCAGAATATGTTTGAGCAGTCTTGAACCTTTCTTCATTTCAGCTTCAGAAAAGAGAGTGAATTATTGAAAGCTAAAGGAATAAGTACTGATCCTTAATTTCAGTATTTACATTAAAATCTCAAATGTTGACATATTTAAAGTAGAAAACCTCTATAAATGTGTATTTATAAAATAGGAAGACCATTTATAAAACAGTATTTATTAAATGTCATTTCACATGGAAAAGAAAATGATATTGAAAGAGGTTATTTGATTTCCAATGTTTTATTATCATAAAGGGAGATTATTCAGAAAATATGAAACGATTACATAAAAACAACAAAAAAAGTACCAACAAGTACTAAATTTAGCAGTTTAAAAAAGGCTACATTTAACATGAGAAATGATTTTTGAGAAATAAAATTTCTAAACTCCAAATTATTGGCATAATTTAAAATGCTATTTTATATTAAATAATTGAACTATCTGAAGCATCTTTAAATACAGGTATGTCATACAAATCTTTCAGATTTCCTGAAGGTTTGAAAATATTTTAAGCATTTTTTTTTTAATATTCTAAGGTTTTTTTAAATTAAGGAGGGGAAGGGAAGGGCATGAATGAAAACATGTATGGATGAAATGAGGCAATTAAAATAGACACTCGGGGCGCCTGGGTGGCTCAGTGGGTTAAAGCCTCTGCCTTCGGCTCAGGTCATGATCTCAGGGTCCTGGGATCGAGTCCCGCATCGGGCTGTCTGCTCTGCAGGGAGCCTGCTTCCTCCTCTCTCTCTCTCTCTGCCTGCCTCTCTGCCTACTTGTGATCTCCATCTGTCAAATAAATAAATAAAATCTTTAAAAAATACATAAATAAAATAAAATAGACACTAGAGTTCACAGAAACAGCAATCTTCACAATCATGTAATTCACATAATCAGCAAATTTCTAATCTACCAAAACAGGGCTAATTTAGGATTTAATAACCTAACAGCAAAAGGAGATTATGAACATACATTATCAGTTTTTCAATTACTGACCACTACCTCGTGAAAATCTTGTAATCCTCTTACATAAATAGGGAAAGGTTATAGGAGGGGTGAGGGAGGGACCAGGGAGTGGTGAGGCATAGGTGGGGAGGGGTGTGTGTGTCACAAACACTCCACTGACCCAGGTTACTGGATTCATAACCAAAAAACACCTGGCCTCAGTATTTTAAAGTGTATTCTTGGTAGAGAAGGTATTTTACATATTGGAACATTTTTTTTTAAAGATTTTTTATTTATTCATTTGACAGAGAGAGATCAGAGGTAGGTAGAGAGGCTGGCAGAGAGAGAGAGAGAGAGAGGGAAGCAGGCTCCCGCTGAGCAGAGAGCCCCATGTGGGACTCGATCTCATGACCTGAGCCGAAGGCAGCAGCCTAACCCACTGAGCCACCCAGGCGCCCCTATATTGGAACATTTTTAAGTTGACCTTAAATTTACAATACTCCAGCAGTCCCAGATCGTGGATAGCTCCATTTGTGTTGCCAGAGAAAAAAGGCAAGCAGGCTGGAAGCTATCAGGGGCTACAGAGGTAAGGAAACAAGAGACCTATTCTTTCTCATATTTAAAATTTTTGGCTTGTATTTTAACAGGTCTATTGTCTACATTCAGTTCAAGAAGTCCTTTCCCAATATTCTGGCTAATTTACTCGAAATAGATTTTCGTGGTACTAAGGTAATGAACTTTTTTTTTTTTTTTTTTTTTTTTATTTATTTGACAGAGAGAGATCACAAGTAGGCAGAGAAGCAGGCAGAGAGAGAGGAGGAAGCAGGCTCCCTGCTGAGCAGAGAGCCCGATGCGGGACTCGATCCCAGGACCCTGAGATCATGACCTGAGCCGAAGGCAGCGGCTTAACCCACTGAGCCACCCAGGCGCCCTAAGGTAATGAACTTTAAATTCATTTCTTATAAAGCATATATTTTTTTTAAACTTTTGTTTGAAAGCTTCTCAAAAGGGGACACCTGGCCGGCTCAGTCAGTGGGGCATCCTACTCTTGATCTCAAGATCACGAGTTTGAGCCCCAAGGTGGGTGTAGAGATTACTTTAAAAAAAAAAATCAAAATGAATAAAAATTTTAAAAAGAACTTGCTCAAAAGGTTTAGTTTTAGGTTAAAGGGCTATAGTATGGAAAGGTACATAAGAGAAATTTGGCGTCAAGGAAATATCGAAAAGGAAGGAAAAAATGTCAAAATGTAAGAAAAGTATAAAAAACTAACTATTTTAAACATCCTTAAAGGGTATAAAATATCCTCAGGAACATTAAAAAAAATACGTAACTCACACTCTACTCATACTATGATACTATCTAGTATTTGAGAGTTATGACAATCTGGTTTTAGGTATTTGTCCATGCACATTTACCCCTAATCTACAATAATACTTTTAATAAAAATTAAAAGGATTCACTAAAAACTACTGTCCCCACATCTCTTCCTTCCGGAGGTTTTCAAATGATATCGAAAGAGGTTTCAAAATTTAGGAAAATTTTGGTTTAGGAAACCAAATTCAAAATTTAGGAAACCTTGAAGAAAAAAAAAGAAATCAAAGGAAATCTTTCTCGTATTAAAAAAAACAACAACAACTCTGCAATGAATGGAAATCAAAAGAGCCTACACCCATGTTCTATAGGGAATCTTATAACAAATCCCACCCCTGTGAAAAGTGTTTGAGCACAAAGCAGAAGTCTCCCTGTAAGATTACACATAAAGGCAGGAGGTACACAAAGCCCTTTTGAAACACAGAGAAAAGGTACTGAAACCCAAATAATAAATGGACAAAAGAACTGACAAATTCCAAACATATAGCCAACCTGATCAATGCCAAATTGTCATGTCTCAAGTTATGGGCCTCAAATGCGGCTTCTACATGTGCTGCTGTTTCAAGCAGGGCAAGACGACCCTTAAGGGATGGACAGCAGGTTCACGAGGAAGATTTTAAGACTGTGCAGGAAGGGTAAAGAACCTGATAAAAAGAAGAACCTTATTACTAAGTTCAAAGAGACATTGTCAACAACATTCGGCCTGAAAAGCTTTAGTGAATATTCAAGCTGTTCTCTTAAAAGGGAATAGGCATTCATCCCAGATTTGTGTTGCTGGGGGAGGGGGTGGTGGCTGGGAACAGAGGTGAGAAGGGGACAGGTTAGGAGCAGTGGTGAGGAATTACTGTCAAGCCCAGCTGTCAGCACATTACTTGGCAACACCACTGGCATTTCAGACTATTTGTTCATTTATTCCTGCTTACTTTCCACAAAGAGAAATGCCCCAGCAGTAGCCTACAGAGCTTCGACAAACAGATCTGAACCCCTATTCTTCTAAATTCTCCTTACGTTAATATTGGCAATGGGAGAGAATTCATCCCAGAGTAATAAAACCAAGACCTAGCTACAGAGTTAAAAAACAAAGGGCAGGAGACAAAAGAACTTGAGAAAGGAATTTAAGAGAGAAGTGGAAATTGACCGACCCCTCTTTGACGTTTATTTCCACCTTCAGACCACCAACTAACTGCGGAGCAACCTCTGAAAAGTAAGTCATTAACCACAGTTTGTTTTTTTAAAGAAATTAGATTCAAGAGCACTACAGCTGCAGATAGAATAAACATTCATAAGGCTTCAATACAGTGAGTGAGGGACTTCATTTATTCCCAAAGGTTCTGCTTTCAAGAGAATCATTAAGAAAAAAAAACTATTTCAAGGTACTGAAAGCTGAAAAAGTAATTCCTGGAAGAATCACATGAGGTAAAACTAAACAACAAACCATAATGTTAAGAATCACAGGGTGGGAGAAAAGCATTTCAGATCAAACTTTTATTCTAAATACAAAATACGGAATGACAAGATTATCAGCCAAACAAATGGGATTACGTGAATTTAACCTATCTTGAACTCACAGACTTTTCAGTACCCTCTCACGCAGAATAAGTGACCCCCCCCAAAAGGAAATTTAACAGGTAATTATAAACATTTATTTTGTCACATGAAAAAAAAAAACCAATAATCCAGGTTAAATGCGGAGAACAAAATGTCATCTCTGTCATGTGGACGTATACGATCACTCAAAAAGAAATCTGAAGTTTCCCTCCAAATAAAAACTTTAGCTTCCACACATTACAAGGCACATGAACCCTTAAAAGCAAACATTAAAATAATTTCTCAAAAAAATAAAATAAAATAATTTCTCCATTATTACATTTTTCCACACTGCAGCACACCAACTGATACCACACTTGCCCTTAAGTCAACACAGTGTACAGCCTCAGTATTCTCACCTTTATCTCTAGGTAATGAAGTTGTACACACCCCCTGAACACAGCCAACAACCAAGCCTTGGTATTACCAGTTCTGCCGTAACAGTGGACGGCTAAGCAGAGGAAAAGTTTTAGAGAGAGCCTTCAGCTTTAGGAAAAAAGTCAAGAAACCACCCAGAAAGCGCAAATGGTGCAAAATAACATTGCAACACTGAAAAGAGCAAGAAAGCAGGAAGGCCTCCTGCCAGATTTTTAAGCCTGCTTCAACAAAAATAGTGCACCAGCTGCATCTGGATAAATTAAATATGGGTTTATAAATCATAGTAAAAGAAGAAATGAAACATATGCATGCTGTGTTTAAAAAAAAAAAAAAAAAAACAACCAGGTGCTAGTATTTATAAACTGCTCTCATCTGAATGTATTCATCTACACTGAATCGGCTACATGCAAGCTTTGGTAATGAGAACGACTGAGGAGCCAGCAAACATTTCACATCTCTGACATCTGCACAGATGTAGTGCCACAATGGATGGCAGTTATCAATTAGACCCTCCAGTCCAATGCAACTAACTCCAGATGCCAGCAAGCAGAAAACTCAATGGAGCTGTGTTTTAATCCCTTTGAGTTTTTGCTAAGGACAGTTCAAGGGTTTGCCCATTTGGGAGATAAAGGAAATCTGCATAGGTCCATGTTGCTCATCTGATCCACACAGAGATGCTAGTAGCCTCCTCCTCGAGCTGAAGCTTCTCTACCAACGGGCGTATAGGATGGGCAAAGTCCAAGGGAAAAAGTCTTACCGCAACATCAATGAAAAGTCACTGAGTGTCATGAATGAGACCAAAGGACAATGCAATCATTAATAAAACCAACTGCGCCCTGCTAGGTGACCCAGGACTTTTACACAGGATAGGATTTATCACCACTAGGAAGTTTTAAGACTAAAAAAACCATTCAGTAATATTAGCATCACTAAAACACTAAATAGACGGGAACTAACAGAAAACCAGACCCCTTTAGAAGGCAACAGCTCCAAGATTCAAATCTTTTATTTCACTTCAGTGACTGAGATACACTGAAATATATTTAAGCCTGAGGAAACTGAGAAAAGCTGAAAAGAATCGTGGTCATCATTTGCTAAAGATTTCACTAATTTCTTTAAGTAGATCCAGCTGTACCACTGAAATACAGAAAGGACATCTGGAAGTTTCTGTTAGAATCACAAATACAATGTGATCTGGAATAAAACTGCAAAAGAAGAAAATCCCGGATTTTCTCAGTTGCATGGTCCCTTTAAAAAGGTTCAACTTCTATTTATAATATGAAAAACTTGGTAGAAGCCAATTTTATACTCAAAATGTGGATTACAGCTCATCCAGAATTCCAACTTAGGCACGTTTGCGCACTTAAAGTTGACTGTATTTCATTTTGGTGTTGTGAAATCCAGTAGAGCTATTAAGCTTTATAATTCCAAACAACATTCACAAGATTCTGAAAAGATAACTATTGTTACTGAAGGGAAGAAAAGTTAATTCATTCAATATGCACTTCACTGCCTAACATTCATCTAGATAAGGACATTATGAAACTATCCCTTTATTCCCTCTCTGACAAAGCTTTTATTTTCTTGACATCCCAACTTTTAAATGCATCTTATATAGTTTTTGTCTAAGGGAATTTGAGCCAATTTACTTAAGGTCAACTCAGCTTGGAAACCCACCACAAAGAAATGAAAAAAAGCCTCAAAATAAGTGTATTGTTGCAGATTTCCAACATTATTAACCATATAGCAAAGAGAGCCCTCTCTCATACTGCTGGTGGGAGGGTGAACTCTTCCAACCCCTTTGGAAAGCAATGTGACAAGGTAAGTATCAAGAGGGGGGAAAAATGTTCTTACTCCTGTACCCAGTAATTCAATTTCTGGGAATCTGCACTAAGAAAATAATCCAAAATGCAAAGATATATGTCCAAAAAGTGTTCACTGTGACTTTATTTTGAACAGTTAAAAACTGAAACAATCTTAAATGTTTGACAGTATTGGAACATTATTAATAGTACAGGTAAATTTTTAAGATTTTATTTACTTGACAGAGAGAGATCACAAGTAGGCAGAGAGACAGGCAGAGAGAGGAAAGCAGGTTCCCTCCTGAGCAGAGAGTCTAATGCAGGGCTCCATTCCAGGACCCTGAGACCTGAGCCAAAGGCAGAGGCTTAACCCACTGAGCCACCCAAGTGTCCCGGTAAATTATGATGTCATAACAAATCTATACAATGAAATATATGACCACTAAAACAATTTAAATTGCGCATCAAAAAAAAAGTTTAGAACTTTATATACATTATTATGTCTACCATGTGGTTCTTTTTCAAAATGCTCTGATAGAAGAAATTATACTAAAAAATAAAAGTTGGATTAAAATTTGTAAACAGGAGGCCTGGGTGGCTGAAGCGTCTGCCTTCAGCTGGGGTCATGATCTTGGGGTCCTGGGATCAAGCAACATGGAGGACTTCCTGCTCAGTGGGGAGTGCTTCTCCTTCTCCCTCTGCTCTGGCCCCTGCTCCTGTTCTCACTGGCTCTGTCACTAATGAGTAAATTTTTTAAAAATCTTAAAAAGAAAAAAAAAAACTTAAGTGAAATCACACAAAAATGGTCATGTTTCACTTAACAGCATTTCGAAGGCAGCTGATTCATAAAGCTTACAGGATAACTCACCCATTTTTTTTAATGAGCTTTGCAGAGAAATACTTCACTAATTAATGTTTTTAAAATCACCTTTTAACGTTTCAGAACATCTAAAGTCCTAATTTTTATATATTTTTCCTTTGAGGCTATATTTCAACAGGTAAGATCCAGAGATCTAACTGAAAATGTTACTCTGCTGAACAGAATAGAAAAGAGAAATGTATATGCTCACCCCATTTAGCTGAAATTCTAATAAAGCTGCTCACTCTTAAATGTCACTCTGTATTACGAGCTGAATATGTTGCTCCAATGGAAATCATGGGCTTCACAACAGCACTGGCAGCAGCGAGACCACAAGTCATTCTGAAATAAAAGCCAACTTTGTGCTCGCTTCGGCAGCACATATACTGAAATAAAAGCCAACTTCTATTGATCCTCACAATAGGTTAGCAAAAATCCACTGAGCTGTCACTAGGCAGGGCAGAGAGGCCAGAAGTCGATCAACAGTTTAAAGTCATCAGACAGAAAGCATCCAGTAAGCATCCAGCTCTGGTCCTTACTGCCTCTGGGCCTTGTTTTGAGTTCCTCTGGCTACTTCTGAGTTAGATTCTTTATCTGTAAAATGTCCATAGTTATAGTAGCTAACTGAAAAGGCTCATAATGACAAAGACTCTCTCCCTGACCACATTTTAATGGGGTTGCTCTAAGCCCTCCTTCTCTTGACTAGGCCTTGGCTTTGGCTCTTGTCTTCAGTCTGTTTAGCTCAATTTTAGCAAGAGCCCTGCTAAGCCAGTTTCAATGAGAATCCTGCTCCACCAATATTGGATCACACTCGATTCACAATCCAAGTTCCTCATCAACAACTTGGATGGGTGAGTTCTTGGTCTGTCTTTAGCCAGAATCCCCCCTTGATGTTTCTTCTTAATAATTTTCCTTCCACTGACCCCCCACTCACTGGCTATAAACCCCTACTTGTCCCTGTGTTCAGAGATGAACCCCATCTCTCTCCTCTCTACAACAGTCTTCAATAACGTTTTCCTTACAATTTTAATAAGTGTCAGAATAGGGGCGCCTGGGTGGCTCAGTGGGTTAAGCCTTTGCCTTTGGGTTAGGTCATGATCCCAGGGTCCTGGGATGGAGCCCTGCATCGGGCTCTCTGCTCAGCGGGAGTCTGCTTCCCCCTCTCTCTCTGCCTGCCTCTCTGCCTACTTGTGATCTCTGTCAAATAAAAAAATAAAATCTTTAAAAAAAAAATTAAGTGTCAGAAAAATTTTTTTCTCTAACAATAACAAAGATTAAAGGAGCTTTAATGTAAGTAAAAGGCTTAAAACTGTACCGTATGTACTTTCGTTCAGTCACAACTATTAGTAAATGTAGCACAATAGGGACACCTGGGTGGTTCAGTTGGTTAAGGGGTTGCCTTCGGCTCGGGTCACGATCCCAGTGCTCAGCAGGGAGCCTGCTTCTCCCTCTGCCTCTGCCTGTGCTCACTCTCTCTGACAAATAAATAAATAAAATCTTTTAAAAAATGTAGCGCAATAACTACATATTTAAAAGTTTATTTAAGCTCTGCTTAATTATTAAGCTCCGCTTAAATAAAATGACTATTTATTACATGACAGTTACTGTGAGAAACATAAAAAATTCAAGGACAGAAAGATACAGGTCCTGCCTCAGCTCAGATTTCGAGCAGGAACAGAGAGTAAATAAATAATTCTGGCACCATGTGCTTCCTACAACAACGGACAGCAGGTCAGAGTACAAAGGCAGCAGAGAAGAGAAAATGATGAACGGAGCATGGTAGAAAGGTCACCAGGCAGCACATATGCTCTGGAGAACGGAGATACGTTTGCAGAAGAATCACTGCCTAGGCTAAGAGTGAACACTCAGGAAGGAAGCCATCCCAGGGACAAGGGTTAGGGGTAGTCCTAGGACTAGACCATGTCCCACTGACAGACCTGAACAAGAAGCTACATGAAGATTTCACAGGAATGCGTCAGGCCCGGATTTACCTTTTCCAATTTACTTTGCCGTCCTGAGGCGACAAAACTGTTGGATCTGGGGAGCAGGCAACTGAAGCCCAAACAGGCACACATTACAGAACTGGCAAGAGAAATGTAGACACTGCCCATCAACAAGTACAAAACTGAAAAAGGAAAATAATTGAGCCTAGACAGTGTATAGAAACACATCAAGCAAAGACATCCAAAATTAATATGTCAACATTAGGCAACCATGAGTAGTTCAATTATTACACAACTACTACAGATTGGTAACTATTTACTAGTGAACTATTCTTACAAAAGAATTGAATTTACCTACCATTTGCAGATCTCTGCTCATGCTCCCTCTGTCTTCCCTTGCCCTGGCCAACTCTTCTGGCCATTCTAAAGTTGGGCCCCTATCTTATTTAGACCCTAGAATGGTTTCATTGAATCTCTGCTCATGTTTCTTTTTCTTTTTTTTTTTAAGATTTTATTTATTTATATGACATACAGAGATCACAAGTAGGCAGGGAGAGAAGGGGAAGCAGGATCCCCGCTGATCCCAGGACCCTGAGATCATGACCTGCATGGAAGGCAGAGGCTTAACCCACTGAGCCACCCAGGGGCCCCTCTGCCCTTGTTTCTTTTGCAAGCCTTTAGCTTAGAACTAGATGCATGTAAACTGCTTGTCTACTGCCTGTTTCTTTCTTTGTTTTTTTTTAATATTTTCATTTATTTATTTGACAGATCACAAGTAGGCAGAGGGAGGCAGAGAGAGAGGAAGGGAAGCAGGCTCCCTGCTGAGCAGAGAGCTCCATGTGGGGCTCGATCCCAGGACCCTGGGATCATGACCTGAGCCAAAGGCAGAGGCTTTAACCCACTGAGCCACTCAGGCGCCCTACTGTCTGTTTCTTAAGTCTGTTACATGGTCTTGGCTTATATAAAATGCATACAAAGGATGTCCAGTGAATGAATGGGACTGAGAATGAATGAATGAAGTAAACACTGAGAACCCCATGTGATCACCCTTCTATCTTCAGGGATCACCTACACAGATTGGAAACTAAACAAGGAGTCTTTTCCCGCGGAGCTTCCTGCTAGAGTCTAAGTACTCCAAATGTTCAGGAACCAATTTCAGTTCTCCAAAGTAACAGATATCAAAGCAAAAACACCCCCCCCCCAAAACGCTAATTTTAAAAGCTGACTTCAACTCCAAATAATATTTCAAGGAATTCAACAAAAATGAATCACTACTTTCCTAAACTTCACAGGCTTATATTAGTCATGTCATTTTTAAGTCAGTAATCTGGAGTTCTGACAGAAATATGTTAAAATATAGTCCAACTAATGAAGCAGATGCTTAAACACATGTCTTTTTGAGGAAAAAAAAAGTATGAATTGGAACACTGATGACTTGTTTTACATTAGTATCTTAACATAGGCAAGGTGGCTTTTTTTTTTTTTAAGATAAACTAGGTAATCATATTCTAGAAATACGTTATTTTAGAGGCAAAAATAAAAATGCTTAAGAGTTGTTCTTTATCGGCACACACCACAGATTCTTCTTAGAAACAGTCTTCATTTTTTTGGCCTTAAAATCAAACAAGTTCAGTTTAACATCAAAGGCTCCTTGTTTATTTACTCAGTACCAAAAGTAGGTTATCACTGTTTTTAAAGAACCTTTTTAAAAGCAAGGTGGTTGCCGAAGGATATGCCAATTCAGGTTGTATGAGATAATGAGGGCTACTGGAGAACATTTCATAATCCACTGACAACTGTCCCTATCTCCTTATCTGGAATGCCGTCCTGAGCAAGTCCTCTCATTTGTTCTCAAAAGTTAACTCATTTCCCAGTGGAACTCATACAAACCTTTTGAGATGGTCAACATAACAATGTAACAAAGGAGACCACCCTGTGAGAAAGACTCGGTCCTGCTCCCAAGACACCCCCACCCCCACACTTCAAGTTCTACAAATTAAGAAACATCAAAACCTCAACACATCATGGGTTATCTCCTACTAAAAAAGGAAGCAGTGCCTATAGCCATCCCAGTGAAGGCGGGAAATTGTTTAATTACTAAGGTTAACATTCTTTAAACTTAATTAAGTATAAGATTGACAAGCTATTGTTAAAAGAAAGTGAATATCCTGTAAAATATACATAAACATGTCCAAATGGTGTTGAAAAATTAACCATATTGGCCACTGACAAACAAAACCACCCAAACCATTGCTAAAGAGAACAACTTCACCCATAAACACATAACAAGAGTCTGGGAAAACTGCAGAGTCTAGTGGTTGGCTCTAGGATCAGATCTGCTCACTTACTAGTTCTAGGACTCTCTAACTCATCCCCCTACATGAAGAATCTCATTCTGATTTTATTGGACCGTACTCATCTTCCCTGCAGTAGTTAACCAGCCAGATCATCCATCCTGAAATTGAAGATACAAAACAGAAAGAGGGAAATAATACAAAATGTGAGTTCAAGGCAGTCAGGCAACAGGCAAATGGTTTCAGACTTCCCAGTCCCAGAGAGCAAAACGTCACTGTAAACAGTAACTCTACCCTGAAAGTGGAGAGGCCAGAAAGCCAGGCAGGCGAGCACTTAGCACAGTTCAATTGCCTTGCCATCAACTTAGCCATCTATCCAGACTCATCACTGTGTACTAAAAATAGGACACAAGAAGGCTTTTATAGCATCGCAGCTGCTAAGAACATTAAGGGAACAAATTTCAAAACATGTATCAGAACCCGTACCCCAGAAGACAAAAAGTAGTATATCTTTCTAGCGTCAAATCAAGAAAAATGAGATGTTAACAACACCTTGCTTTTATATAGCACCTATCTGTGAAGCAGCTCAAATATTTTCGCAAATAAAAAAAAAAAAAAAATCTAATTATAGTACTTCTAACAACATTTCTGCGAAATAGGTAAAATGTAAATATAATTACTTCTGTTTAGCTACTGAAGAAAAGTAGAGGCATATTTAATCATACTGCGAATTAGATTCCTGATCGCACTCCGTCCAGCACTTCCAGCAGTCCATGTGGCCAGGTCACCAAGCACTCTATAACTGTTAACAATGTAAAATCTAAAAATGAACCCCACAGTTACCTGTGTTCAAGAACTCAACTCTAAGAATCAAGTTAGAGCAAAACTGGCTTTAGTTTTAGAAGGAAATCAATTTCTTCTATTTAAAATCTGTTGAATCTACTTTTTTTTAAAGGGTAAATTGAGAAACTATCATTATTATTATTAAAGCCACTTGACATTTTTCATAAGTCACAGAAAGTTAAAGTTCTATTTTCAAACTAACCACTATAAACTGCAGCTTTATGCCTCATTCAAAGGACAAAAGGAATTCAGTTTAAAGTGTAAGGTCAACATATACGAAAAACACACTGGCCCAGGGAAACTAATAGGCTTAAAAACAAAGGATGAGTCAACCAATACTTACAGATCTCAGGTACTTGGAAAAAAAAAAATTATTTTGCCTCAAAAAAGGAATTAAATTGTCCCACTATTTGGCAAGGACAAAAGATCACCTTTAAGTGTTTTATTCTTACTTTTTAAGAGCCATTATTATGAAGTAACTTTAAAAGCCAGTATATGATTACAACATTAAGGGGCACTTCCTTAATATACTGAATATACCTAACTCATCTCAAAGCCAACTCTTGATGAAATAATTCTTTCTTCTCTTCAGTACTATTTAGATAAGGCACAGCCAAAACAGTGCGGGATAACTAAACCCGAACTTGCTACAGGAATTTCCAAACAGATAAGAACTCAAGAACTTTGCAAATACACCCCTATTTGAGAGACAAGAGAAACTTGAAGAAAGTATCCAGTGAAAATATGAGCTCCTTTCTTTAAAGGTAAACTCTTCAATGCAATGTCTGTCTTATAAATTCTATTCAGCCCTTGGTGTCTGTGCTAAGGCCATGAGGGAAAATGGCTTCAACTGTCCCTATCAAAAGCAACTCGCTTTAATGAAATGGATGTCTAGAATTGGCTTCAAAATAATCTGGAGTGGGGCCTGGACGAACAGATGGAAAGAGACGGGCCAAGAGTTAACAGCACCCACAGCTGGGTAATGGATACGGTTCATGGGCTTTCTACTCTCCCCACATTTGTAGGTGCTGGACTTTTTCATAATAAAAGGTTCAACAGAGAAAGAGAAACAAGCTAGTTTTTTTTTAGAAAATGTCTCTGAACCAGCCTATTTTTATAAACCAACAGCTCAGAAATTACTTACCTGAGAATTCAAAAAGGAAAAGAATGTAACTAGCATGTAAAAAATTCTTTAGACTTATAAAACAACAATCAAAATGACCCTGTGGTTTTCTGTTCACACCAGAGTAAGAAGCAGACTTAAGACATCACCTGTCTCTAGGGTTAGGGTTAGGGTTACTAACGTTTATGTCACTGCAATTAAGCCTGACTTAAAATAATGCCCGGTTATTTTTTTTAATTCCATCCTAACAGACATGCTCTCTGAAATGTAATCAAAGGGACTTATGGGATACTCTAGAGAAATTGTTTCTAACCACAAATCCAGACTTTAAATAAAGATTTAGCCAATTTTAAGCCATGCTTTTCATTCGTTTCTAAGCGCTCACCTTAGACCAAACTAAATAAAGCTGATTTTTAACACATTACCTATAGCTTAATAAACATTCCCATAAATCATGCTATTCCGTCTTTGGAAAACTTCATTCTTTTGGATCCTGCTAAGAAATACAACACAAAAGAGACCAAAGACTGTCCTTTATTCAACAGACGAGTGCCATCAAGAACGCTTTCGTCTCCATAAATGATTGGAGGCACTTGACAATCAAGATTAATGTCTGACCTGTGAGTTGACCTTTACAACGGACGCCTTTCTTAAAGGAGATACATGTCCGATTAGATAAGTAGCCACATGGAAACTCAAAGTGATTACTGACTCCCATTTCTTTACGAAGTTATCAGCGTGCTACCAACACAGAACAATCGCAAATCCTTTATAAGAACAGAGAAAAGTACAATCTCGGCGAGGAAACGAAGAAGAACTTGAAGGGCTCCCATTAGTCTCGAGCAGATACTACATGGGGGCGCCTTCTCTCTTTGATCCAGGCAGCTTTACTTAGAAGCAGCTTCTTGAACACAAAACACGCACATTATTTAAGCTGTTGTCCTGCACACACCGCTAACCTATTTGGCAGAGTGAAGGTTTCTAAAATGGAGAGCGACCAGAAAAACTAAAATAGAAAAATTCACCCAAGCTCAGAAACCGGCCACTGAGCAATCTGAGTCTACACCTGGCATTTCAAAATATTTGGAAATTACATGAAGTACCAGGAGTTAATTCCAAAGAGTTTCATGGGCTAATCTGTATCTTCTGCAGGGTAATTTTACAGCTCCGACCAGAGCTCTTTACAGACACAGACACAAAAGGTACCCCTTCAGTAACAGGGGAAGAATGTATCTGTGCCTTAGAGGAGACAAACCAGTTCTCCAATCTATACTGAGACAACAAATACCTCAGCACAGAGGATTTCCCGGCGCTGTGAAGGGCCAAATGGCTCAAGATTCAGTCCTGTTGCCAGAGCTCAGAGGGAAGATGATTAATGATTCAAAAGAACAAGGGATGGGGAACGTGTTCAATGGCTCGCCTACAAGAGTCAGTGGCTGCCTTAAAAAAATGCTTCAACTTTAGATAAAGCAGGCACTCAAGACAGAGGTTCAGGCAGGGGCTAAATTCTTGAATGACTCACATTTAACTTCTCCAGGGTATCGGTCACAAAAAGATGATAGGACTAAAACCAATTTATTATCAAGTTCTTGACTTCCAGGACATTCAAAAGACTGTGCAAACTCCCAAATGGGATCAAGTGATCTCTGAGCAACAAAAAAAGGAAAAAGGGGGGGTGGGGGGGAGCCTGATTCTCTCTAGGAGCTGACTGTCTAGTCTGAGAATCACCTTGTCCCTTAGTTTTCAGGCATCTTTCATCCTTCTTTTGCCTGTTTCCATTCTCGCTGCGGTCAGAGAGGGCACGGAAATGGGAGGTAATGCTTGTGACTGAGTGGAGTCCAGACTTGAGGAAAGAGAATGAGAACAAGGAAAGTTACAATTCATCTTCTATTACTTCCCTGTGTCATCTATGGCCCTCGGAATTGTTGATTGACAAGTGAAGCAAGAGATACTGCAAAAAGGAGAAAAATAAGTGATCATAGTAAGACTACCACCATGGCACTGTTCAAAACTATATGGAGAAAAAAGAGGAAAAGGAATTATTGGACAGCATATAATAAACATGATCAGTAGTGGGCTCCTGAGTAGCCAGACAGAAGATAATCTTTGCCTTGCTTGTACTGAATGCACATTTTTCAAAATTTCTAGAAAATTCATTTAAAAAAATTTTACAGCAAAAATGATCGTCCAGGGGCACCTGGGTGGCTCAGTGGATTAAAGCCTCTGCCTTCGGCTTGGGTCCTGATCCCAGGATCCTGGAATCGAGTCCCACATGGGGCTCTCTGCTCAGCAGGGACCCTGCTTCCACTTCTCTCTCTGCCTGCCTCTCTGCCTACTTGTGATCTTTGTCTGTCAAATAAATAAAATCTTTTTTAAAAAATTAAAAAAAAAAAAAAAAGATCGACCAAAAAGCATTTTTTCATTCAATAATACAAGGAGTTATTCATAGGAACTGCTCTGTACAATGGTCTCAAGTGAAGCTATAGAAGGCATTACAATGAAAAGAACGACTTTCTTACTATTGTCAGAAGTCTTTGCTCACTCCCTCAATAAACATTTGTTAGGAAGCTATCATGTGGGGCTCCTGGGGCGCTCAGTGGGTTAAAGCCTCTGTCTTTGGCTCAGGTCATGGTCCCAGGGTCCTGAGATTGAGCCCCACATCCGGCTCTCTGCTTAGCAGGGAGCCTGCTTCCTCCTCTCTCTCTGCCTGCCTCTCTGCCTACTTGTGATCTCTCTCTCTCTCTGACAAAGAAATAAATAAAATCTTTAAAAAAGAAGAAGAAGAAGAAGAAGAAGAAGAAGCTATCATGTACTAGAACCACTATCAGCTGAGATCCCAAACATGGTAATAAAGATATTTCCTTGTCAGTTCTCATTGTCATAGGCTGCAAACCTTCCTGCCCCCCCTTCCAACTCTGAACACCCATCAAAGCAGGGAACCTTTCTGTAATGTCACTATATCCAAAAATATACTCCAACAGACAATATTTTTGTCAAAATACTGTTGCCCTTCCCATAACACATACCTCCCTACCTGCCCATCCCAGCAAGGTATTATACCTCTTGTCCACTCAGTCCATGTTCGGCCACGTGACTTGCTTTGGCCAGTGAAGTATGAGTTGCAATGACATGCGGCATTTTTGAGCAGAAGAAACCTTAGGAACCATGGGGAGGTTCTATCGTGCCTCTTTTCACTCTTTCATACTGGGTCCTGGAATGAAGCCCACACAAAGGGCATTCAGGTGAAAAGGAAAGTTTTGTTGTTGTAGTTTATGGAGATCCAGGATTGTTTATAATTTAGCAAAAGCTGAACTAATTCCTATGCTCCTGACAAAACTTCTGATATATAGAAGAACACTACAGCCCAATGGGCAGGAGGTAGAAGAAAATAATCTTCTCCCTAGCTGTGCCCACTCCACAGTATATAACTTAATCTTGTAAGAGACAGATGATAATACTTCGGCCCCTAAAGGGAGCAGTCACTTGCCCACTGCTTCTTTTGTTTTGTTTCATTTTCTTCCCCGAAGTCCGGGCAAGCCAACCAGCTGCATTTCAAGCTGGTGGAGACCACCTCTCATTCAACCCTTAGCCATATCACCATCCCTTTCTTGAAAAAACCCTCAAAAAAAATGGCACCAATGAAAATACTCCACAGGACACAAGATAACAAGAAATGTCCAGAGTCATGAAATCTACCCCTTTCATTTGAAATAAATGAACTGCAAGAATCATTATGTTGTACACCTGAACATAATACAGCATTACATGTTAATTATACGTCACTTTTTTTTTTTTTAAGATTTTATTTCTTTATTTTTGAGAGACAGAGCCAGCGTGCACAGGCAGGAGGTATAGCAGGCAGAGGGAGAGGGAGAAGCAGACTCCCCACTGAGCAAAGAGCCCAATGTGGGACTGGATCCCAGGATCCTGGCATCACGACCTGAGCCAAAGGCAGGTGTTTCACCGACTGGGCCACCCAGGAATCCCTATATCTCACTTTTTAAAAAATTATCTATTAAGTTATTTTTTTAATTAGAAGATATCTGCTTTTGGGCGCCTGGGTGGCTCAGTGGGTTAAGCCGCTGCCTTCGGCTCAGGTCATGATCTCAGAGTCCTGGGATCGAGTCCCGCATCGGGCTCTCTGCTCGGCAGGGAGCCTGCTTCCCTCTCTCTCTCTCTCTGCCTGCCTCTCCATCTACTTGTGATTTCTCTCTGTCAAATAAATAAATAAAATCTTTAAAAAAAAAAAAAAAAAAAAAAAAGAAGATATCTGCTTTAGAAACAACAAAATGCGAAAGAATATCATACCTATTAAATAAGAGGCTGCTGTAAAGAAAGCAGGCCAAGCTAGCTAGAATGCACCCGAAGTTAGAGATTCAAGAATTAGTAAAGACCCACCAAAAAAAAACATAAAAAGCAAGGAAGAGTCACTAAATTAATAAAGCACCATTTCAAGGAAAAAGTGATTTTCAAGGAAAATGTGATTAAGTCACATTTTCAAGGAAAATGTGATTAAAAAATAAAGAAATTTATTTTCATAAGCTATATAACCCACAATGAAAACGGGTGAAAACTTCATACTGCCCACGCTGTAACATGAAAACACATAAAGCAAAAACAAAAGGCAATCTCCTGGTACTTACTGGTTAAAATGCAGAAAGTAATAAAACTTAAAAACACAACCTAATTAACGCAGTAGCCAAACTAACCTACTTGCACTGCCATAGGACCAGCGTCACAAAAACCAACTTGTTTAGGGAGTAGCAACCTGGCGCACATCAGAATTGGTTGGGGGGCTGGGGTGCATGGAGTTCAAAAGGAAGCACAGAAGTCATAAACTCAAGTGTTTACAATTTAATGGGGAAAAAGAAAACACATAAAAATACTATGCACCTACATCTACATCTAGGGGAACATACATTTATATGCTAATACACCTGGAACGCAAATATTTACACAATAAAGCTACATACATGCTTTGGCTGGGGATCCAGGAAGCACTCTAAAAAGGGTAAACGTAAAAGGATGTAATCTTATAAACTCCCTAATTATAGGATAAAAATAATCTAGGGTATGCAACTCCGTAGGTAAAGAAAAAGCACTCTTGGGCAAGAAATGCTTAAAATCATATGCCGTTCTCAAGTGTGCCCCTTCAGGTTAAAAAGTCAGGAAGCATACAACAATATATTTAAGAAGCAGATGGAATACTCCGACAAATGTTCAACTAAAATCTTTTTAAATTTAAATTCAATTTAATTAACATATAGGGAATCATTAGCTTCAGAGGTGGAATTCAGTGATTCATCAGTTGCAGGTAACACCCTGTGCTCATCCCAACCCTCGCCCTCCTTAATCCCCCTAATCTCCCACCCCCCCATTTTCCCATCCCCCCCCCTCCTCCCCCAACAACCCTCTCTCTTCCCTAGAGTTAAGTAAGAGACTCTTATGGTTTGTCTCCCTCTCTGAGTTGTCTTATTTTTCCTTCCCTTCCTCTATATTCGTCTGTTTCTTTATAATCTTTTAAGATTTTATTTATTTTTTTATTTGACAGAGATCACAAGTAGGCAGAGAGAGAGGAGGAAGCAGGCTCCCTGCTGAGCAGAAAGCCCCATGTGGGGCTTGATCCCAGGACCCAGGGATCATGACCTAAGCTGAAGGCAGAGTTTTTAACCCACTGTGCCACCCAGGCGCCCCTGTTCATCTGTTTTTAAATTCCATGAAATCTTTTCTTTCCCATATATCCTTAAATTCCTACCTTCTAAGGAAATTATCTTCAAACTTTTGTTAACCCACAAAATGTTCTGTAAACAAAGCCTCACACAAGCTCAAGATATAAAAGCTGAGCTGCTCTGACTAAGTGTGGGCTGGGTCACAGGAAGGGAGTTCCACAAATGGTTACCCAGTACCCAGGACCAGCACCACGAGTCAGGCACAGGCCTAAGGGTAGGGAATTTGAGAAGGGAACAAAACAGAGCCCATGCTGCTAGGGAGCTTATGTTCTAGAATGAGGGGACAGCTAATAAATAAGTAAACAAATAAATATGATCGTTTCACATACAGAGAACCAATCCACAGAAAACGAGGTAGGTCATAACTGGAGGTGGTATCTGGGGTTTCTTCATGAGCCTGAGTTATCAAAGGCCTCTCTAAGAAGACACCGAGGTATTTTCTGGGTGGCTCCGGAGAAGGTTCAGCCGATGCAAAGATCCAAAGAAAGAAAGAGCAGAAGCTGTTCAAGGAACAGAAGGAGGGCAGGTTAGCTGGTCAACAGTAAGTGAGGGCAGTACAGAAAGGAAATTGGAGAGGCAGGAAAGGCAAGAGAGGCCAGACCACAAGGAACTCGTAAAGTGAGGTTTGGATTTTAAGTGTGGGAAGTCTTTGAAAGGTTTTAAGCAAGAGAAGAACATAATCTGATTTATGCTGGGGAAGTTACTGTGGGGAAGAGATTCCCGGGAAACTGGAATCAAGAAAACCAGCGAGGAGGTGACGACAGATACCAGGGGTCAGATGAGGAGGGGTCAGATTCTCGGGATATATTTTGGACAGAAAGCCTCCAGAATCTAACAATGGAGTAGACAGAAAGTGAGTGGAAGAGAGGGTCAAAGGACAGCTGTGACACTTTCGGGCTGCCCACCTGCATGGCTAATGGCACCATTTACTAAGATGAGAAAGGTCTGGGATATACAGATCATGGTAGGGATAGTATTAAGAATTCTCTTTGGGGGACGCCTGGGTGGCTCAGTTGGTTGGACGACTGCCTTCGGCTCAGGTCATGATCCTGGAGTCCCGGGATCGAGTCCCGCATCGGGCTCCCAGCTCCATGGGGAGTCTGCTTCTCTCTCTGCTCTCTCTCACTGTCTCTCTCTCAAGTAAATAAATAAAATCTTTAAAAAAAAAAAAAAAAAAAAAAAAAAGAATTCTCTTTGGGGCGCCTGACAGGCTCAGTTAGTGGAGTACGCGGCTACTGATCCTGGCATTGTAGGTTTGAGCCCCACGTTGGGTGTAGAGATGACCTAAAAATAAAATCTAAAAATCTAAAAAAAAAAAAAAAAAAAGAACCGTTTTGACCATGTTAATTTTGAATGGCCTATTATTAATAGCAACACAAGATCTGCTAGCAGGTGCCCAGCTGACCATCATAGTCTGTAGTTCCTGGGAGAAGTTGGAGCTATAAATGCCCACATACTTGCCCAGGTCTTCCCTGCTTTCCTACTTCTATATTCTCACTGCAAACCCCTTAAAAGTCTTCTCGGAATTCCCAGTGCTCTTCAGAGCAGTGTGAAAACTGAATGCTTATCTCCAAATTGCTACCTAAATTTGCCTATTTGCATACGTGACCAGATTAATTAAGTGCTAAGAAAGTGTATTACCTTGCAAAACAGTAAAAATGAGAGAAAGGAAAAAAAGTAAATTACGTTTGCTCACACTAGAGTATATTTATTTGCTCACATCAAAATAAATTACAGATGGCTTAAAGAGTCCAATGAAAAACACGAAACCATGAAAGTGTACCAGGAGAAAATCAGGGTTAACATTTATAAAACCGTGGAGAGAATGTTCTTGTTTAACGTCATGGGGAAAAAATCCTTAAAAATGGAAAATAATGATGGATGATGGGGTTTAAACACTTCTACAAGTTTTACAAGCAATTTTAAAAGAAATTGGTCAAAAGTATTGAAGCACTTGACAGAAGGAGTTCTGTCAAATTAATAAAAAAAGATTAACCCCACAAGAAAATGTGACAAGGACAAGGGCAGAAATTCAAAAGAGAAGAAATATAAATGACCAATTAGCACAGGAAAAAAAGTGCTAAGCTTCTTATCGTCAAAAGAACAGAATTAAAGCAAGAAGATACTGTATTTCACCTACCAAGCTGGCAAATATTAAAATGACAGTGAGTGTAGACTTGGAGCCTGGGAAGCAATTACTAAGCCCTTTCTGAAGATAACTTGGAAAAGTGTATCAAGAACCTTACACTATACATGTTCTTGGTCCCAACAATTCCACTTCAGGGAATTCATCCTAAGGGTGCGGAGTTTCAGGGGTTATTTGAAAAGATTTAGGTATAAATCATTCTTACCGGATTGGGATTCTCTGTACCTAAAAAAGGTTGCTTCAGGATTACATCTAATGACACAAAAAGATACTGCAGAAAAAATTTAGGTAATAAAAACCTATGATCAGGATAATATGTATCCAAAGGTATCTTCATGTCAAGCGATCTCTAATGATAAAATTATAGGCAGTTAGGGGTGGTTGTGTCTGGAAAGATTAAGCATTCTTTGTGATCTTTTTCTTTTGTTACACTGAGCATATATTGTTAGATAATCAAAACTCTGAGGGGGGGGGGGAACAAAATCGAAAGTCCTAGGCATAAAACAGATACTGAATGGAAATTACCAAAAAATAAACAGACAATAAATAACAATATCTTCACACGATAAAATAATAATTGAAGAAAATTTCTCTTCTGGAAGAGAAAATTTTCTCTATTTATACAATTTCCATTGTGAATATGCCTTACATTGCTCTTATTTTTTAAAAGGTAAAACAAACTTTTAAAAATGGAGTCATTCCCAATCCTCTTTCGCTATTTTAACTATAACAACCATTACTACTACCACAGGGTATTGTTAAGGATTTATCACCATGTTTTCCTTCTCTTCTGTTTCAAAACTAGTTTTTCTTTATGATTCTAAAATCGTCAGGGAACACAAACACGCTGGGACCCATCACCTTCCTCCATATTCTCACTTTTAGTTGACCTAAAGCACTTCAGCCCAGTGGTTCCCAAAGTCTGCTCCCTGACCTGCCTCATCAGGGTCTACAGCAAGCTAGATGGACATGCAAATTCTTGGCCCCAGCCCAGGTCTAGTGAATAAGAAACCTGTGGGCACCGGCGGCACCTTATTCTACCCTGTTCTCCGGGTAGTTCAGATGCATCCTAAAGGCTGGGAACCACACTGTTCCTGCCTCTGTGTTTTGGGCCCTTCTGAATCAAAAAAACCTCTAAGAACAGTCAAATCATTTTTCAAATTAAATCACTGAGAATTCCAATAGTAACACATCAAAACATTCAAGGGGACTGAACTGTTGAATCTCGTATCTTAATGGCTGAAAACAAATTTTTGAAGAAAAAAAAAAAAAAACACGATCCACAATGGAAGAAATCATACCTGTCAAGAGGTCCTAAAGGTACCACCGAGTCCTAAAGACATGGCTTCAAGGCTTCAACAGCCTCTGAGGTAAACACACCTGGCTTAAGGAACACACCGAATGCAAACTCATTTAATTACACGTGTCAAAGGCAGGGCTGCGTAATCAAACAATTACCCAAAATACAGAGTAATCACAACATTCAAGCCGTATCTAAACCTAAACACAACAATCAGGTATGCCCAGAACTTCAGAAACATCTTTTTAAAAGATTTTATTTATTTATTTACAGAAAGAGTTCAAGCGCACAAGCAGGTGGAGAGGCAGAGAGAGAGAAAGAGAGAGAGAGAGCTCTGCTGAGCAGGGAGCCCAAAGCACGGCTCAATCACAGGAACCTGGGAATCATGACCCGAGCCGAAGGCAGATGCTTAACAACTGAGCCACCCAGGTGTCCCTGAGAAACATCTTTATCCCGAACTAATGAATGACCCCAGATCTATTGCGGTCTGAGACAGTAATTAATATAGTCATCTTCCTGTGAAGGAGGTATAAGCATTAAGCATGACAGAAAACAAAGTTTATGCACAGTCAGACAGAGTAGCAAATTTCTGCCACATCTGTTAGTTGGATGGATTGATGAGCCAAATACTGAACTAACGCTAGAGACAAAAAATGGTGTGAATAAGACACCCATCCTGCCCTCCAGAGGCCTGCGGTCCACTCGAATCAGCAGGGACCAAACACTGGACAGGGATCTCCCTCTACCCTGGGGGCAAGAACTTGATCTCTAATTCCTGTTGGAGACAAGAAAACTGGGAGTTTGAGAGGTAAGTCACTTTTCTAGGCCACCCAACCCCCTATGAACCCAAGCTCTATTGGAACCCCTCCAACCTTGTCCTAATATTAGCACCACTTTCAAGGTCAAAAGGAGACAAGAGAATTGTTCGCACCTTACATGAGATTATGCTAATTTCACAATTAAATCAAGAATAAACATGATGTTATGATTTTAAAAGAGAAGTATGAATTAGGTAAAATCAAGGAACATCAGCCAAGTAAAAAAAGTAGTTTCTAAATGATCCCATTTTTGAATGGGAAAAATTATCTATAGAACAATGAAAAAAGGAAAGACAAAAATGGAACAAAATAGTAATACTGGTTATATTAGGTGGTGAGATTACAGGCACTTTTTCTTCCTCTGAAATTCTTTTTTTAATATAAGTTATTTTTAAAATCATGATCCAACATTAAAAAAAAAAATTTTAACCCAGCCAAGATTCCATTAATCAGTGGTTCTCAATAGGTGTGCACCACTCCGCAGAGGATGTTGGGAAATGTGTAGTATTTTTGGTTGCCACATTCACCTGAAGGCACCACTGGCATTTAAGCGGCTGCTCAGGGGCACCTGGGTGGCTCAGTCAGGTGAGTGACTGCCTTCGGCTCAGATCATGCATGATCCCAGGGTCCTGGGATGCAGTCCTACATCTGGCTCCCTGCTCAGGGGGGATCTGCTTCTAGCTCTCCCTCTGCCCTTCTCCCCTGCTTGTGCTTTCTCTCTCCCTCTATCTCTCAAGTAAATATATAAATTCTTTTTTTTTTTTTAAGATTTTATTTATTTATTTGACAGATCACAAGTAGGCAGAGAGGCAGGCAGAGAGAGAGGAGGAAGCAGGCTCCCTGCCAAGCAGAGAGCCCGATGTGGGGCTCGATCCCAGGACCCTGGGATTATGACCTGAGCCAAAGGCAAAGGCTTTAACCCACTGAGCCACCCGGGCGCCCCAAATAAATAAATTCTTTTAAAAAAGGGGCGCCCGGGTGGCTCAGTGGGTTGAAGCCTCTGCTTTCGGCTCAGGTCATGATCCCAGAGTCCTGGGATCGAGCCCTGAGTTGGGCTCTCTGCTCCGCGGGGAGCCTGCTTCCTCCTCTCTCTCTGCCTGCCTCTCTGCCTGCTTGTGATCTCTGTCTGTCAAATAAATAAATAAGTAAAATCTTAAAAAAGAAAAAATAAGTAACAGGCTGCTCAGAACAGTGCCATACAATGAATCGTCCCGTGTAACTTACTAATGTCTCTAGACATTCCAGTGGGGGGGGGGGGTCCATTTATAATGATCTGATCCTAGAACCAAATTCCATTTTACATATGAACACACAAGACTTTGTGTAAGGTTTTACCATCCGTTCAATTTGCTGAGAGTATAATTTAAGAGAACACTGTTTTGAGTTTTGCCAAACATTGTTCCCAATTCCAGCAAAGCCAGGTCATTAACCTTAATGCCTTTCCCCAAGTCTGACTCACCTCCCTCAGCGCACATTTGTAGCAAAGGTGTCTGCTGTCAGCATCCCACCCTCTGTGCTGGGGTGTAGTCCTGCCTGAGTGGCCTGAGCATAGACACATTCAAACAGCGTAAGGTACTTTGATTTCTCATTATAAAATAGTTTGGGCAGGGGTGGCTGGGTGGCTTGGTCTGTTAAGGAGATTCTTGGTTTGGGCTTAGGTCATAACCTTGGGTCCTGCCATCTAACCCTAGGGTGGGGGTGGGGGGTATCTGCACTCAGTGGGGAGTCTGCCTGCTTCAGACTCTCCCTCTCCCTCTGCTCTCCCCTCTGCTCACGCACAACCTCTCTCTAAATTAATATATATTTTTTAAAAGGGCAATAATACACTGATGTTTTTGAAACTGTGCATATTTAATTTAATTTCATGAGAATAACAGAGGCATCAGAAGAAGGGAAGTGCTGGGTCTGACCAGGCTGAGCGTTTGCTGCGATGAGCCCATAGATGTACGCAGCGGATGAGAATCTGGGGGACTTCTATCAGGCCAGGCATGAAAGAGATCTGCAAAACCGCGAAAACAATTCCACTTTTCTCAAGACGAGTCTTTGTTCTGAAGAAGAAAGATACTGCCACTAAAAATTGATGGTACCTTGGGGCGCCCCGGTGGCTCAGTGGGTTAATAAGCCTCTGCCTTCAGCTCAGGTCATGATCCCAGGGTCAGGGATCACATGGATCTCTCTGCTCAGCAGGGAGCCTGCTTCCCCCTCTCTCTCTGCCTGCCTCTCTGCCTACTTGTGATCTGTCTGTCAAATAAATAAAAAATCTAAAAGAAAAAAATTTGATGCTACTTTACCATGAGTTTATTCATTTTAAATGAATTCATGAATGGAAACTTAAAAAAATGCGTTAATTCTCAGGTTTAATTTTAATGTGGTATGTATCAGTAACAGAAGCTACCTCAACAAAAGCTCCTTGGGGTTCCTCAGGTGTATGAAGGGGTCCTAAGAAGAAACAGCTTGAAAGGTACTGGCTCTAGTCAAAAAAGCTGTGGGGAGGAGGGCAAACTGGTAGGAGAGAGCGGGGTGGGGGTGGGGTGGGGGGTGGGGGGTGGGGGGTGTGGAATTGGGTGGAGCAAGTACTAAGCCAGATCAGTAGTGCCTGATTACAGGGGTTTAAGGAATTCAGGAGGAGGGATAAGCTTTTGACTCCAGCAGCTGAGTAACTAGGAAGCCACTCAGATTTTAATGCCATAAACATGTTATCTTGTGTAATAAAAAAATTAAAAGGTAGAAAATAAATCCAAGAACATGAAAGCTTAAATGAAACTACTGGCCCAAACCACCCTTTTTCGGGCAGATACAATAATCATTAAAAACACCTCCTGTGGCGACTGGGTGGCTCAGTCTTTAAAGCGTCTGCTTTCTTCAGTTCAGGTCATGAGCCCAGGGTGCTGGGATCGAGTTCTGCATGGGGCTCCCTGCTCAGCAGGGAGCCTGCTTCTTCCTCTCCCACTCCCCCTGCTTGTGTTCCCTGTCTCTCTGTGTCTCTCTGTTAAATAAACAAAATCTTAAAAAAGAAAAGAAAAGAAAAAAACAAACAAACAAAAAAACACCTTATTCACCCCCTGCTTCTCGTCTATACTAACAACCCAGAATGTTGGGACAGCATGAACACAACTGGCTCGCACTGTGGCTCGCACTCCGTGGCCACCAAGGATGGAAAAGGAACCTTGACAGGGAGGTAGGAGAGCAGACACATCCTCTACTCCCAAGGCAGATTCTTTTTTTTTTTTCTTTTTTTTAAAGATTTTATTTATTTGACAGAGATCACAAGTAGGTAGAGAGGCAGGCACAGAGAGAGAGAAGGAAGCAGGCTCCCTGCTGAGCAGAGAGCCCGATGCGGGGCTCGATCCCAGAACCCTGAGATCATGACCTGAAGGCAGAGGCTTAACCCACTGAGCCACCCAGGCGCCCCCAACGCAGATTCTTGTTCCACACGCTCTCCTTCCTAGCGTGTGGCTAGAGGCCTGGCTTATTTTCTCCTGGCAAAGCACCTCACCTACCCTAGCCCAAGAGGACAAGCCTGTAGGGGCCCACACCAAGGCTGTTACCAGGAGAGGTACCTTGATTATTTGAATCCCAAAGACCCCTATCAGCACCTATTTGTTCCTATTTAGTTCTAAGTTCATTTAAAAAATTAATTAATTAACAGGGCACCTGGGTGGCTCAGTCATTAAGCCTCTGCCTTTGGCTCAAGTCATGACACCAGGGTCCTGGGACCCAGCCCCCCATCAGGCTCCCTGCTCAACAGGAAGCCTGCTTCTCCCTCTCCCACTCCCGCCTGCATATGTTCCCTCTCTCGCTGTCTCTATCAAATAAATAAATAAAATCTTTAAAAAAAATTTTTTTTAAGATTAAGAGAGAGACAGCAGGCATGCAACAGCAGGGGAAGGGGCAGAGGGAGAGAGAGCAGCAGACTCCCCACTGAGCAGGGAGCCCCATGCGGGGATCAGTCAAGCCCAGGACCCCTGGGATCATGAGCTGAGCCAAAGGCAGACACTTAACCAACTGAGCCACCCAGGCGCCCCTAAGTTATTTTTTTTAAAGGGGATCTTTTAATACCCTCCCCACTTCAATCTTTTTTCTCATTTCTTGTTGGTAGCAAAAACCCTCAGAGGAGTTCAAATGGAATAAATGTTTGCCTCAAAGACAGAGACTGGGAGAAAACTCTAAGAAATCTATTTGTTCCAAAGGGCTGCAGAAAAGGGAAGAGATGCTCTAAGAGGCCCTAGGCTGAACCAACCTCTAAGAAAGGAAATGTTCAACTAGAAAACTGGGACCAGAAGCACTCTGGGCATGAATGTGGACCCCAAAGCTCCCCATCTCTCCTCCAACTACCTCTTTGCCGGAGCCCTTGCCTTAGGCACCAGACCCAGGACCCCTCCCAATTCTACTATCGCTATCATTCAAAATACAGCCGACCTGTCAACAACGGAGTTGGAACTGTGTGGTTCCCCTTATGTCTTATGGACTTTTTTCCACAGTGTAATACAGTACCATAAATGTATTTATGATTTTCTCAGTAACATTTTGTTTCCTCCGTTTTTTGTTTTTGTTTTTGTTTTTTAATTTTATTTATTTGACTAAGAGAGAAAAAGAGCTAGAGAGACAGCAAGAGAGGGAACACAAGTAGGGGAGTGGGAGAGGGAGAAACAGACTCCCCGTGAGCAGGGAGCCTGATCTGGGACTGGATCCTATGACCCTGGAATCATGACCTGAGCTGAAGGCAGTGGCTTAACTGAGCCACCCAGGCGCCCCTCGCCCAGCTAACTTAAGAATACAGTATATAGTATCTATAACAGACAAAATCTGTTTTACTAGTCTGTTTATGTTAGCAGTAAGACTTCCAGTCAACAATAGGCTATTTCTAGTTACGTTTTCGGGGAGTCAAAAATCATACATGGATTTTTCGACTGTGCAGGGACTGGTACTCCTAACCCCCTCGTTGTTCATGTTGGGTCAGCTGTACTGCCGAGAGGTTCAACTGTGAGCCTTCTAAATGGGAACTCTCTAGAAATATTCCCAGAGAGCTAATACCATACACACACGGAGGCTGAGACAGCAGACAGCACGGTGATTAACAGTGCAGGCTCTATGGTGCCTGGGTGGTTCAGCCGGTTAAGCGACTGACTTCGGCTCAGGTCATGATGCCGGAGTCCCAGGATCGAGTCCCCTATCAGGCTCCCAGCTCCATGGGGAGTCTGCTTCTCCCTCTGACCTTCTCCCTCTCGTGCTCTCTCTCACTCTCTCTCTCTCCCTTAAATGGATAAATTTAAAAACAAAACAAAACCCACAAACAAACCAACCAGTGCAGACCCTAGCCAGACTGCATGGGTCCAAATACCAGATCTGCCATGGTCAGGTTACATGGGGAAACACCTAGAATACTGCCTGCATTCAGTAAACACTAGTTGTTGTTATACTTCGAATGCATCACAGATTATAAAAGTCTGAGGGAACCGAATATGATAAAGTTAATCACCATACGGAGCATCACTCCTATTGTAAAAGGCATTCAAATAAAAAAACCATAAACTTGGAGCGCCTGGGTGGCTCAGTTGTTAAGTGACTGCCTTCGGTTCAGGTCATGATCCCAGGGTCCTGGGATCAAGCCCTGCATTGGGCTTCCTGCTCAGCAGGGAGTCTGCAAGCCTGCTTCTCCTTCTCCCACATTGCTTGTGTTCCCTCTCTAGCTGTGTCTT
Source organism: Mustela lutreola (assembly GCF_030435805.1). Classification (NCBI taxonomy): domain Eukaryota; kingdom Metazoa; phylum Chordata; class Mammalia; order Carnivora; family Mustelidae; genus Mustela; species Mustela lutreola. The sequence goes on along the minus strand of NC_081291.1, from coordinate 214,132,546 downwards.
CTATCAAATAAATAAAATCTTAAGGAAAAAAAAACAACAACAACATAACCAGCCACTGAGATCCTTTCTCTAAACTGAAGACTTACAGCGTCCCAAAAAGAACACCCTGGTTCCAAATCTAATAATCTCAGAGTAATAAAGACATAAAACCACGCCATAGTCCAGAAAGAAAAAAAAAAAGCACTTGGCTGACGGTTTATTTTCTCTCTGTTTTCAAAAATGCCTAACACAGGCACTCCACACATTAGTTTTTTGCTATTAGCACTTAACATTTTCACTAAGACACTGGTTCTCTAAATTTCTGGCCTCCGGACTCTTTCGTACTCTTTAAAACTTGAAGATCCCAAAGAGCTTACCTTAGAAACTTTTAAGAAACAGACATATACGAGCGCATAACCCATTAGCCATCAAAGGGATGATGTCATAAATACAGTATAGCCACTGGAAAATTATGTTGTATAGTCACAGAGGAGGAGAATAAAAAGGGGGAGTTAACACCTAACTATCACCATGAAAAACCTGAACTTTGAAAGTGTCTCAAAGAGAGCCAGGAGCTCCAGACCAGACTCTGAGAACCTCTGCACTAAGGAAAGAATGAGTATCAAAAGTCTCACGGCTTTCATCTTCTACCTCTTCTCTAGATCTACACAAGAACAATGATGACACATTTCACTGAACAATGTATGACCTGAAAATAGTCCCATCCTAAAATTACAGAAAAATGGTAAAGGGAAGTATTTTGACAAAACCGCCACTAAGGTAAACTAAATGTTTTATCTAATTTCTTTCCATTTTTAAAATTATAAATAGGGGTGCCTGGGTGGCTCAGTGGGTTAAAGTCTCTGCCATCGGCTCCGGTCATGATCCCAGGGTCCTGGGATCCAGCCCCGCATCCGGCTCTCTGCTCAACGGGGAGCCTGCTTCCCTTCCTCCTCTCTCTCTGCCTGCCTCTCTGCCTACTTGTGATCTGTCAAATAAATAAAACCTTAAAAAAATAAAATTATAAATAGAGGGGTGCTTGACTGGCGTGCAATTATGCCATCTCAGGGTGGTGAGTTCAAGCCCCATGTTGGACATGGCTCTTACTTAAAAATAAATTAAAACAGTGAATACATATAACAAAAATTAGCATCTCAACCATTTGGAAGTGTATAATTCAGTGACATTTAGCACATTCCCCATTTAATACATTAATACCATCACCAACATCTAGTTCTAGAACATCGCCATCATCCCAAAAGAAAAACACATATTCTGCCCCCAGCAACCACCAATCTGCTTTCTGTCCCTGTATTTGCCTATTCTGAGAATTTCATCTAAACAAAATCATATAGTACATGGTCTTTCGTATCTTGATTCTTTCGCTTACCATGTTTTCAAAGTTCATCCATTTTGTTGAAGGGACCATTCATTCCTTCTTATGACCCAATAATACTCTGTTGCATGCATATACCACAATTTTTCCAGTGATAAAACAAAAGTGGATAGACATTTGGGAGTGTTTCCACCTTTCGGCTATTGTGAATGACGACGAACACTCATCTCCAAGTTCTTGTTTGACAGCTCTTTTCAATTCTCTGAGGTATATACTTAAGAATGGAATTGCCAGGCCATATGATAACTCTAAATTTAGCTTTTTGAGGAACTACAAAACCGTTTTCCGCTGCAGCAGCACCATTTTACATTCCCAGCAATCACATTTAAGGCTTCCAGTTTCTCCATATTCTTGCCAACACTTGTCAATTTCCATTTTGTTTTTCTTTTTTATGACAGCCATCCTAATGTGTGTGAGGTGGCATCTTGGTTTTGATTTTTTCCCCTAATAACTAAATGCACTGTTGGACATTTGTATGTCTTCTTTGGAGAAATGCCTATTCATGTCTTTTGCCCATTTAAAAAATTGTGTTGTCTCTTTCTGTTGGATTTTAAGAATTTTACATCTAATTATGTTTTGTAAGTGCGTGAAAGCACTTTAAACTGACCACGCATCTGGTCTTGCCTTCTCTACCAAGCTTTAAGACAAACACCAACCTTCCACATGACAAAGAGGGACTAAGAAATTAAAAAAGGTCACAGAATCAACTATGTAACACCTTCATTTTTATCTTAAATTATAAATCCAGGACCGGATCACAGATGATGATGACATCATGATTGGAAGGGACACCTGCTGGCTCAGCTGGTTAAGTCTCTGCCTTCAGCTCAGGTCATGATCCCAGGCTCCTGAGATCAAGCCCCACATTGGCTCCTGCCGAGTAGGGAGCCTGCTTCCCCCTCTCCCTGCCATACCCCCTGCTTGCCCACACTCTGTCAGATAAATAAAATCTTTAAGAAAAAATGATGATAATGGTTTTTCTTATAAAGTGCTTACTAATTAGCAAGGCACTGTGCTACATGCTTTCACATCCTCAAAGCAACCCTACAAGACAAGAAGTATAATTCACCCCATTGCACAGATGAGGAAACAGAGGCACAGAAAAGTGAAACCGCTGGCTTATGGTCACACAGTCAACAACTAAGCACTTTTGCTTCTTAATCCGTTTGCTGAACTGCCTCTCAATCATGAACTAACAATAAATCCTGCCCAATTACCTAACCCAGGACTTTAAAAAAAAATGCTAGTAGCTACATTTTGGTATGTCACTTCCAACTTCCACCACCCACTGTCTGGCACAAAATCTTTTAAGCTAAACTCTTGGTTCTAGAACTTGCCTTTTAATCAGGTTTAGGAATGTCACAAAGAAGTAAACCCAAAACCAGATAGGGGAATGTCATCCTATCATTCCAATTTAGATCTTTTCTAACATGTTTGACTGTGACAAAAGCCCATTCATGATATTGTGGCTTTACGTCTATTTCCTAGAGTGTCCAGAATGCATCTCGACCAGAATTTTAAGAGGTTAGTTACCAACAAAGGCAGGGCCTAAAGGCTCATCTAATTCAAACCCATAATTTATAATATAATGTGTATCAGCTAATGGTTTCGTAAACTAAATCTCAAACCTGAGAAGAGATCCAGAAGGTAATGTGTTTTATAACAAAACCAGTATGAACCCAATTACAGGTATAACTGCCTGATTTATCCAGTATGGCTACAACTGTAGAGAGTTATGGGACTTCAGAATGTGAAAGAACTTTAGGCCCTATCTCACCAATCCTTGACAACTCCTGCTCCTTCTAGAATCAAAAGGCAAGCTAAAACTCTGAAATGTGCCTACGTGATAAAAATGCTCATTTATGGGGCACCCGGGTGGCTCAGTGGGTTAAGCCTCTGCCTTCGGCTCAGGTCATGGTCTCAGGGTCCTGGGATCGAGCTCCACATCGGGCTCTCTGCTCAGCAGGGAGCCTGCTTCCTCCTCTCTCTCTGCCTACTTGTGATCTCTGTCTGTCAAATTAAAAAAAAAAAAAAATGCTCATTTATGCCAAACTTCATTTCATAATGTTATAATACTCCTATCTATTTTTGCGGTAATTCAAGAATTTCCTATAGAAGTTTAGCTACCCAGTATGTCATTTGTAATGTTTCCATTACGACAAATGACAGCAAGTGTGAGGTTCTATTTTATCATCCGTAACATAACCTTATTTACCCTTTATCTCAGAGAATTGCAGAAAACAAATTTTAGGTAGGACATGTCAGTCTCTCGCAAAATACATGAGACATGACAGGTACTCGGTAAACATTCCTGTGTTTGTGACAAGTCATGGGTGTGAGTCAGAGAATACCAAAAGCTATCCTAAAGGAAACTTTTCGAAAGCGCAACTCGGATTCCTTATCTAAAGGTCACTTATCTGATGAACTCGACCGTGTATAGCTGAGAATCTAGACGGTACAAGGAGAGCCTCCTGATGAGGACAACAGGCATGATCTGCAGTTATAAAGGGAATCCGAGGGCAACTGGGTGGCTCAGTCAGTTAAGCATCTGCCTTCGGCCCCGTTGATGATACTAGGGTCCTGGGATGGAGCCCCCCATAGGGCTCTCTGCTCAGTGGGGAGCCCGTGTTCCTTCTCCCTCTGCCTGCAGCATCCCCTGCTTGTGTTCGTGCGCTCTATCAAATAAATAAAATTTAAAAAAAAAATAGAGGAAATCTGTTCACTCCTCAGGCTAGACCTAATATCATTTCTGACGGCAGAAGGCTCTGTCGAGGTTCTCTCTATATAACCTACCACCTATTCGCTGAAAGGTTTCATTGAACTAGGGCTAGGAGGGTTCAACATGTAAAACATTAACACAAATACACTCAAGTCACAAAGGAAATGTAAAATGCGTGCATCTTATGATGGGATTGTGAAATTAAGAATTATATACCAGAGAGACCTAAAAAAGGATGCAAAGAGATACAGCCTAAAGTCTGGGGTGGGGGTGCTCAAAGGGAAAAGGGAAACGACTAAAAGCTGGGGCAGAAGCTTCTACGTCAGTGAGACCCAGTATGGCCCAGAAGGTGATAAGCCAGAGGGCACAGCAACATGCTAGGCTGGGGGAAATGAAATGTGAAGAAAGGAAAGTGCATGTAACAAAAGGATCATCCCTGCAAGTGCACGTGGCCAAAGTCCAGCTGGAAAAGATGAGCAAGACACTAGAAAGGTTAACAAGGACAGAACGTGGAGCACCTGGGTGGCTCAGTGGGTTAGGGCCTCTGCCTTCGGCTCAGGTCACAATCTCGGGGTCCTGGGATTGAGCCCCACATCAGGCTCTCTGCTCAGTGGGGAGCCTGCTTCCCCCCCCCCCTGCCTGCCTCTCTGCCTACTTGTCATCTGTCAAATTTAAAAAAAAAATCTCTAAAAAATTAATTTCTTAAAAAGAAAAAAAACCTAAGGACAGAGCATGAAGCACTCATCAGATTGGGAGCAAAGGTTTAGATTTTCTCCTATTAGGGAGCAATGCTCAGCGTGGACCCTGGATCCCTGGAGTTCCCAAGACCCTTTCAAAGGGACCCAACCCAGGCGTTATTTTCTCTTTTCACGGTGTTTCTATTTGTGGTGACGAAAGACAAGGCTGGGTAAGCCGCTGCCACAATGTCCTCGCGGTCATGCAGTCCTCGCTGCCACACACGTTTAAAAAAAAAAAAGGCGGGGGAGGGGGGCGCCTGGGTGGCTCAGTGGGTTAAGCCTCTGCCTTCGGCTCAGGTCATTGTCTCAGGGTCCTGGGATCGAGCCCCGCATCAGGCTCTCTGCTCGGCGGGGAGCCTGCTTCCCTTCCTCTCTCTCTCTGCCTGCCTCTCTGCCTACTTGTGTTCTCTGTCAAATAAATAAATAAAATCTTAAAAAAAAAGAAAAGAAAAGAAAAGAAAAATCAGTTTCATTTCAGAATGTCCTTAAGAAGTCTTTAGAAATTATTACTTTATTAAATCTCAGCCCTTGAATACATGTGTTTAATACTTATGAGACTAAAAGGGAAGTAATCAGAAAGCACTTCTATGGGACACAGACCATGACCGACTCTCGAGAAAACACTCTTGTGCAAACTTGTGAGCTGAACTAGCCACGTTCTTCGTGGAACACAATTTTTACTTGGCAGAACAACAGAAAAACTATACTTCCTCGGGACTTAAGTGTTTGGCAGATGATTTCTCAAAAATGGAGTGAGCCTACTGCTTTGAGAAAAACTGACAGTACCTGTTGCTAATGATAAAAGCTGAGCTTCTGGGAACTGGTAATGGGTATTGTTGAGTTCGAGTGCTTGCTGACATTTAGAGAATTTTTTCTTAGGATTTTTTTTCTCTTTTAAGGTTTTTGCCTTTTTCTTTTATTAATTTTATTTTCTTTTCAGTGATCCAAAATTCATTGTTTATGCACCGCACCCAGCGCTCCATGCCATATGCCCCCTCCTTCATACCTACCACGGGCTCACCCAACCCCTCCCCTCCCTCCCCTCCCAAACCCTCAGTTTGTTTCTCAGAGTCCACAGTCTCTCATGGTTTGTCTCTTTCTTAAGATTTTTTTAAAGTTTACTTATTTGACAGAGACATACAGCCCGGAAAGGGAACACAAGCAGGAGGAGTGGGAGAGGGAGAAATAGGCTCCCAGCTAAACAGGGAGCCCCTTGCGGGGTCCTGGGATCGAGACCAGACCCGAAGGCAGACACACCCAACAACTGAGCCACCCAGGCGCCCAAGAACTTTCTAATAAGATGGGTGCTGATATTTTTTAAGATTTTATTTATTTATTTATTTATTTGAGAGAGAGAAAACGAGTGGTGGGGAGAGGCAGAATGAAAAGAGAGAGAGAGAGAGAGAGAGAAGGTAACTCCCTGCTGAGGAGGAAGCCCCATCAAGGAGTGGCGGGGATTTGATCCCAGGACCTAGAGATTATGACCTGAGCCAAAGGCAGATAGATCGTTAACCGACTGAGCCACCCAGGCGCCCCAAGATGGTTGCTGATATTAACAAATGGTATGTTGTGGTACTGTTTAATGAAACATATCAACATTTGAAAGATCTACATGACTCAGTGAACTAATATTTTCCAAATGACCAATCCATGATGTTACAAAATCACGAAGGAGTAAAAAACATCCATCCAAATTGCAAAATGAACTAACAGATTTTACCATAAGGCGGTATGAAAAGCTCACTGACGGAATTTCAGATTCTGCACTGCACCAACCCTAAAGAAACTACCCGTGTCAAATTTTGGTACAGTATCAAAGAATAACCACAATTTTCTGAAAATGCCATCAAAAGGCTCCTTGCTTTTCCAACTACATATCTGTATGAGGCCAGATTTCTTTCAACTACTTCAACCAAAACATTTCGCAACCAACTGACTGTAAAACAGATATGAGAACCCAGCTGTCTTCTATTAGCCAGACATTCAAAGAGGTTTGCAAAAAATGTAAAACGGTGCACTCTTCTCACTAAATGTTTTTGTTTTGTGAAACGGTTTTCATAAGTCTGTTATTTATGTAGGCACATAATGGGTTTATTACAGATATTTTCAATAAATTAATAAAATGCTTTGTAAATGACTCAGTTTTAATTTCTAACCAGGCAAATAGCGATGGACTAAAACACACACACACAAACAAAGAAAAGCTCCTTGAGGTCCTCGATAACTTGCCAGAGTATACAAGGGTCCTCATACCAAAGTTTGAAACCTGCCACCACAAGAGATGCACACACAGGGGAAGATTTCATTTCAACGCAGCAGATGTACACATACACTCCTCTGGCAACGACGGGACGGTAACACGGAATGGAGCAGGCCTAGACCAAGCAGTAAGAGCGAAGTGGTGACATGAAAAATAAGGAGATTCAGGGCTAAGACAATAGCAACAGACACAGAAGAAAAGAGGTGAATTCAAAAGATGTTTCAGAGGGGGCTCGGTGGGTCGGGCGTCTGTCTTCAGCTCAGGTCCTAGTCCAGGGGTCCTGGGATTGAACCTCTCAGCGGGGAGCCTTGTGATCCTTTCTCCCTCTGCACCATGACCCCCAGCTCGTGCTCGCTGGCTCTCTCCCTCCCCCTTAAATAAATAAATAAATAAATATCTTTGTGAGGTGGGGGGGATGTTTCTGAGGCAGGAGAATTGACAGAATCTAGCAACCAATTTCAGAATCAGAAAACATCCAGGCTGCTTGCTTGCATGGCTGACTTGCAACACATATCTGGCTTAGAGAGAGGTACTGACTCTACTCCACAGAGATCTACATACTCTACAGAGTGACAGTCAGGTCTAACAACAGCTCTCGGACTCTGAGTGTCCTACAATTCAACTCTGACACATCTCCCTGGAGTTAGTACAGACCCCACAAGCAAAGGGCTCAGTTCCACCTCACACACCAGGCAGAAGCCTTGAGTAGCCCCCAAAACTACCAGGCAGCCTATAAATGTGGGGATTCCCACAACCACCACTCTTCCCAGGTTCAGGAACTCGTTGGAACTCCTCACCAAGCTCGCGAAAGCACTATTCTTGTAATTAGTTTAATTATAAAGGCTCCAATTCTGGAATAAGTGAATTCAGGAGACTTACAGGTAGAGCACGCAGGAGGAGAGCTGTGGGCATCCGTGTCCGCTCTTCCTCTATGAACTCTGGTGCCCACTTGGTGTCGTTCTGAAATGCTGGTGAGGTTGGGGTCCAGAGCCGATGGCCAAGAAAAGAATTCTGAGAAGTCTTTGGTGCCAAAAGGTGATTTTACTAAAGCCTGGGGACAGGACCCATGGACAGAAAGAGCTGCCGCACCAGGGCTGTGAGGCGTGATGGATTATATACTCAGGAGTTGGGGGAGGTAAGGACTAGGGGAGGTGTCCAAAGGGGCTTTCTCAAGATATTGGAGGCCTTGCCATTGTCAAGATAAGGTTGTTTCTCCCTCTAACAAAGCATTAACATTAAGCAGGTTGGGAGTTTCCAGGAGGAATGTTACACTCTGCCTGCCTCAAGTATCCGTCAATGGGCTGCAGATTATAAAGAAACTGAATTTTATTTACATTCCCTCTGCCTTTGTTTCCCACACCACTATGGAGGGAAGGGATCCAAGAAGTTTGAGACCTTGGGTTTCTGGAAGTTGGGCTATTGATTAGAATGCTTTTTCTTGTCAGTCACTAAGACATTAGTAAACTGAGGGAGACTCCTATCTTGCAGGACTGTGACCTGTATTAGCTAACGATTTGTTTTTCCTTCCCTTAGTTTTAGGAAAGCCAGGAGGGCCTGAGAAGTGTCACAGGTATCCATCCCACTTGGGGAGGGGGGCAGTTTGTGAGGTGTCAGCCTGTGCTGTGTCCTCAACTTGTCTCTGCTCCCTCATCACCCCCATCCACACATCTAAATGTTCACCAAACTGGGGGCGCTAGGGTGGCTCAGTCGGTTAAGCGTCTGCCTTCGGCTCAGGTCACCATCCCGGGGTCCTGCGATCGAGCCCCACATCGGGCTCTCTGCTCAGCTCTCTCTCCCTCTCCTACTCTCCCTGTGTTCCCTCTCTCACTGTCTCTCTCTCTCTGTCAGATAAATAAAATCTTTAAAATAAATAAATGAATGAATGAATAAAATAAATGCTCACCAAGCCAGAAGATGTCCAAACCTCACCCTAGGATTTTAGGGGTTTCATCAGATATCCACAATTGATTAAATCACTGCCCACATGACCAGACTTACACTCCAGCCCCCCATCCTTGTTGGGTGGGTGGGAGGAGCTAAAAGCCACGTCATTAGCATAAACTCAGGTAAGGTCTAAAGGGACCCATTTATTTTATTTTTTTTAAACAGTTTTTCTTTTAACATTTTATTTATTTATTTGATAGACAGAGATCACAGGTAGGCAGAGAGGCAGGCAGAGAGAGAGGGAGAAGCAGGCTCCCTGCTGAGCAGAGAGCCCAATGCGGGGCTCCATCCCAGGACTCAGGACATTCTGGAGGTTTCAAGAACTCTGTGTCAGTGGGGCGCATGGGTGGCTCAGTGGGTTAAAGACTCTGCCTTCGGCTCAGGTCATGATCCCAGGGTCCTGGGATCGAGCCCCGCATCGGGCTCTCTGTTCAGCAAGGAACCTGCTTCCTCCTCTCTCTCTCTGCCTGCTTCTCTGCCTACTTGTGATCTCTGTCTGTCAAATAAATAAATAAATCTTTAAAAAAAAAAAAAAAGAACTCTGTGTCAGGAATCAGGCACAAAAATCAACTACACTTTTTCTTTTAATTACACTACAGAGTACCTGACATAGTTACTGATGTTTAGTAAGTACTCAAAAAATAACTGCTGTACATAAAGTGTTGGAACTCAGAAAAAAAGACAGAACTCCAGGTATACACAGAAAACAGATTTATTTGTGGTAGCCAGAAGTCTAAGATTAGAGATGACTGTCCTGGAAGAGGGTAGAAATAACAGCTCTGGGGACAGAAATACAGCAAGGTAAGGAGCCCTCAAAGGAGAGCAAGAAGTCCTAGATAAAAGATAGAGGAAAATACACAGAGCATAAGGCAGGGAAAACCAAAGTAGAAGAGAGTTTCTAAAGAAGAAATGTGTCGGGGGGGGGGGGGCACTCAGCAGGCTCTGTCAGGAAAGCATGTGACTCTTGATCTTGGGGTTGTGAGCTGGAGCCCATGTTGGGTGTGGAGATTATGTAAATAAGTAAAACTTTAAAAAGAAAAAAGAGGAAGAGGTGTGTCAAAAGTCAGAGGATGGTCAAGAAATGAATGGCGGAGACTTGGGCACAGGATTCAGCAATGGCGGGGCAGAGGCAGAAGCGCACTAAGATGAGTCAAGGGAACGAAGACAAGACAGCCAACAGGAAACTACTCTTCCAGGAAACACGGCTGTCGCAGGATGGCACGAGACGCCAACAGGTAGCTGGAGTCTGACAGCATCAAAGAGAGGACCCTGAGCCCCACGTGAAGGATGGGGCAGAGGAAGCAGAGAACAAGGTTAATTCTGATGCGAGGTCTTGGAATGACAGCAAACCCTGTTGTACGCGCCCTTCAGGCCTGCCCAGCCTGGCCTCACCTTCTCCACTTTCCTCCTGGCGGCCACAGTGCTCCTTCATGGCGTGGGCCCTGCTCCCATGCTGGCTCCTCTGCCTGGGAAACAACTTTTTTTCCCTCCCCTGATTAACATCTGTCCCTAACCCAGACCCCAAGTACACGTCACATCTTCTCTGGACTTTGGACTGGATGAGGTCCTCCTGAACGCTTTTTTTTATAGCCTTTACAACAGCTGGAAATCATTTATTTACGCAGGGCGGGTTTTTTTTTGGTTTGGGTTTTGGGTATGGATTGAGGGCAGGGAGCTGTCACCACTGTCCTGCTTGCTCCTACCTCAGCGCCTGGCACCCAGCAGTCAAGCAGGACGTAGCTAGTTAGGGAACATGCGCTCGAGACTCAGAGGAAACAGAAAAGAACAGCACCTAGAACCCGGGGAAGGGAAGGAGACACCCACCTCTTCCTTCTCCCTCTTATCGCAAGAAGCAAAGAGTAAGTGTGAGTCAGACGGATTTACAAGCGCCACTTGGGAAGTGGGCAGCAGGCCCAAACAGGAGGCAGATTTACTCTGGAAAGTGAAGGTTCAGATGCCTCGGGGGAAGCCTGAGGCGAATTTGGGGAGGAAGGGAGAGAAAGCTGAGAAAGGCTCCTTAGCAGGTCACAGCTAAGTGGGGAAGAAGTCCACAAGTTTGCAGGCTTCTCTGCAGCCAACCGCTGGCAGCACTAACACGGGAAATAGGGCGCAGTTGGGATGGTCTAGCGATGGGGTCCGCAGGCTAGAAATGACAGAAGGACGACAGGACAAGGGAATCGCTGACGGGACACGCTCAGAGTTCCCAGGTGCACAGAGAAGGAAATGAAACCAGAAGGAAATGAACAACTTGAGAGAAAGGGAAGAAGGACCAGGAAGTAGTTTCTGGATGGAACTGTTGTAATCGGAGCGTGTGAAATGAATTAGAACACAGAATCTTAAAACTACATGCAACATATTTTTCAAGATATCATAAGCTCTTGCCATCTACTGTAATCAGTCTCTTACTACAACAACAACAAATCTCAAAAACGGGCCCATCTCTTTCTGAAAAAGGTCAAGTTGCTATCTTTCCTGAAGTCTAACTAAAAAAAAAAAAAAAGCAGATGACTGAATAAAGGATATCCCTTTCCAGCTCCAACTTTTCCACAGTAGATACATGTTTATCCAGCAGTTCCAGATGAGCACAAGTTTAAAAAGCCTCCAAGCATGAGCCAAGGCAGAGTGCTAACGAACACACCTTAGGCACTGAGAGAATCTGCAATTATAGAAGCAGCCGAACCGGTGACAATAATGGCCACAGTTCCAAATTTAATGTGATCTAACCAAATTCCAGACGAGTCTCCCAAACTTCATTCTATTCAGAGAAATCACAAAATAGTAAAATATATTTCGTTCTAAAATGAATGAGAAACGACACAAATTCTGTAGGCAATATATTGACCATTTAAATTCAAGCAGCAAACTTTATTGAAAAGCATGTTCATATATACTTTTGGTTGTTTTGATGACTTTGTATCATTTTATTAAGGGCTTTTATCAAAGGCTATCTTTTTTATTCTTTTTTTTTTTTTTTTTTTTTTTTTTATTTGACAGAGTGAGTCACGGCGAGAGAGGGAACACAAGCAGACAGAGGGAGAGGGAAAAGCAGGCTCGGCTCCCGCTGAGCACAGACCCCGATGCGGGGCTCATCCCAGGACCCTGGGATCATGGCCCGACCCGAAGTCAGTCGCTTAACGACTGAGCCACCCAGGCGCCCCTTAAAGGCTATCATTTAAAAGAAGAGAAAGGGTCACCAGCAGCCCCCTTCCACATGCCCACCGTTCATGATGAGTGTGTTGGGCACGTGTCTGCTTGCTCGGCACTCTCTTCTCCCAACTGATACCATTTTCCCTCCTGTTAATTCCAGGTTAGGTACCAATCTCACCAACTTGTACAAAAAGGCCTGGGCCAACCAATGAGAGCGCCGCCCTCCCCCGCGGAGAGGACGGGTTCAGGCACGTGATCAAGCCAGGCCAATAGGAACCCCTGGATTTGACAGGTATGTGAGTCAACACATTCTCCTTTTTTTTCTTAAGATAGTTTGCAAATAAAGAAGTTCAGACAAATATAGTTATAAAGGATTACCGTAACACTGAATTTTGTCTTCCTTCTACTATTATCCTTTCCTTCTCTTCCCTTCACTTTTCTGTTTTCCCTCCCCACCCAATCCTTAGGATAATGGACTATGTAAATTAAGCATTAAGCTTTTTAGACATCACCATAAGGCAGAAAGCTAATCTAAGAGAGGAAGCCTAGTCCTGGGTAAATTAAGCTCTGATTCAATTTCTTGGTATTTAGATATTAAAGCTGAGTCTTGTTTCAGTGGCTTGACCAGAACACACCTAACAGACTTCAAATGCACCCCCTACCTGGACACACTCGATACTATATGTACACTGTGAGTATCTCTAGTATCATTTTTTTGCATGAGGCCACATTGTTACATGTATGTGAAGGGAAATAACACCATGAAATTCTAGGACATTTCTAAGTACATTCCAAATCTCTTCCTTCCCGTTTTCCCCCACCTCGAGATCTGAACTGGTTTAAAAGAGGTAAAAGTTAAAAAAAAAAAAAAAAAAAAAAAAAAAGGAGGTAAAAGTGGAGTCCACATCTGCAAAATGGCCTTCCCAATAAAATCACGATTACCAGAATTAAACTGTGTACTTCAGCAATCCTTAATTTTTAAGGTGGTTATTACATGGAAAAATAATGACCAAACTCAGAACTTCCCAACTACTGTACTTTCAAATGAGTCACAGGTGTGCTCAAGGTTCTGCTGCCCTCAGGTCTGAGGGATGATGGCTATGCTAATTACCAGGACTAATGTGCTACTAATTGTATAGGATATTTTAAAAAGCTTGAGAAGCACTGAATAAATGACCAGAAGACTCCTGGAACTAAGACTTCTAGCAAGGTGGCTGGTTACCAAGGAAATTTGTATAAGGTCAAGGCGCATTCAATAAATGTTCAAACTCATTGGTAGTAGCAAAAAAATTCAAGTTAAGGGGCACCTGGGTGGCTCAGTCATTAAGCATCTGCCTTCTGCTCAGGTCATGATCCCAGGGTTCCTGGGACTGAGCCCCACATTGGGCTCCCTGCTCAGTGGGAAGCCTGCTTCTCCCTCTCCCTCTGCTTGTGTTCCCTCTCTCACTGTGTCTCTCTCTGTCAAATAATAAATAAAATCTTTTAAAAATTTCAAGTCAAAATAAATAAAATGAACATTTTTCTTAAACGGTTTTACCCAGTCATGGTAAGGGAACACAAAATAGGTACACACCGCCAGGGGAACACACTGGAGGGCAGCGGCAGGCTATTGAGGCTTGGAATGGATTCCAATATATTAAGTGAAAAACACAGGCTATACAACTGTATATACTGAGATCACATAAACTGGCAAGCCAATGAAGACTGAATTCAGCCCTTGGGTATGCTCTGTTTGAAACCCAGTGCATTTATAAAAATTGTGGCCCACATAAAAATTGGGAGATTTCATATTAAATTTGTATTTCTAGATTTCCAGCTTCTCTTGAAGAACTAGAAGGTACAGTAACACCAACGGGAATCCTCCCAGGGGCCATCCATGGACCATCTTCAGTGCCCAGGTCCCTAGCATATCCTCATGTCTCCCAGACAGAGAAGCTCACACCCAACCTGCTGAGAAATTTGAGCAGATTGACCCTTCCCAGTGTATGAACAGTCTTTATCACTGGATGGTGAAATTCTAGGTCCACTTTCTTCTTCCCTTATCTGTATTTTCAAAAGTTTCCTTCAATAAACACATATACGTGCTTATTGCTTTTGGAGTGAGAAAAAAAAAACATGTTATTTTTTAAATTACCAAATCACAACTGCAATTTCACTTCATCTAATGAAACTGAAACAACTAAAGATAACAGATAATGACTGTGGTTTAAAAGTAATTGAACTAAGGAAATAATGTAAGGTTACAATTACGGCAGTATTTCCCTCCCTTTGATACTAATTAAAACACCAGCTTGGACAGACAATAGCAGCGTTTTACAAATTACATCTTCCTCAAAGTGAACAGCTTCTATAGATACTCAGGTCATAAAACACCCATTTTAAGGATTAATTCCCCTATATTCAAAGTTTCTTTCACCCAGAAACATAAACACACAATCTTTATCAGAAATCTGTTAATCAATTAACTTAATGCTTAAAAAGTTAAATAATTCCTGATCTTTGTTTTACATTGTTTGATTTGGTTTGACCACTATTAACAGCAGTTTTACGAGAACTCCAAAAAGCTTCTACCAGTCACCATACATCTCACCCCATCTCTGAAACCTCCCCCTCACAGAGTATCTTCATGCTAAAGAAAAACTACCAGGCTAGGTAGAAATGCCAATGTCTGCAGAGAAAGTAGAGGCAATTCAACATTTCTCTCTTGCTCTCCTACAAGGCTCTCCCACTCCCATGACATCCAGAATTATTATTATTATTTTTTTTTAGATTTTATTTATTTATTTTGACAGACAGAGATCACAAGTAGGCAGAGAGGCAGGCAGAGAGAGAGGAATGGAAGCAGGCTCCCTGCCAAGCAGAGAGCCCAATGCGGGGCTCAATCCCAGGACCCTGAGACCATGACCTGAGCCGAAGGCAGAGGCCTAACCCACTGAGCCACCGAGGCGCCCCCCAGAGTGATCTTTTTAAACAAAAGCAAATCACGGGACTCCCCTGCTTAAAAATTACTTTAGCTTCCTACTTCCACTGACTGAAGAAAATTCTAACCAGCCTGTCTCCTTTATTCCTTACCTGTCTTTCCAGTGCTCACCGAAGTAGGTGACAATCAGGTCCTCAAATACCCATTTACTCAACAGGCCAACAAGTAACCGCTCAGTGCCCGCCCTGCACCAGGCGCTGCTCTAGGTCCTGGGGATAAGCAGTGAGCGACACAGCCAGAACTCCCTGCCCTCCTGAAGCTTACCTTCTAGTAACCTCTCTACCACCTTCACTACCTCCTCAATTTCTGTAATCATTTAAAGAATTTTTTTTTAACAGGGATATTGCATTTATTTTTTTATTTTTATTTTTATTTAACAGTCCGTGAGAGAAGGAACATAAGCGGGGGAGTGGGAGACGGAGAAGCAGGGTTGTCCCTGAACAGGGAGCCTGATGTGGGGCTTGATCTTGGGCCCCTGGGATCATGACCTGAGCTGAAGGAAGGCGCTTAATGACTGAGTCACCCAGGGGCCCCTTATTTAAAGAATTTTAAAGCAATCATAATGACTGTGTTGAAGATATCTGGAAATAAGCAATACTACCCATAATAATTTCATTTTCATTTACTGATTTTGTTTAATAGTAATTATTTATTGTAAGCGAAGCAGAGATGAGAAACAGAAGAGGGGGACCTTTACTCAGTGGAACCTGGTACATACCAGGAATGGCACTGATTTGTCAATTTTTCAAGCTTTCTCTCATACTAGCTATAAAGCTCTACTAGCTTTTAGGTCAGCGACCAAAAGTTAATATTTCAATTCTGCCAGAATGGAGCAGTCGAATTTAAATAATTCCAGACGCTGAAAGATAACTTGTTTTCAAAATCTATTATCTTAAGTTTGCAGCAGAAATGGATTTTTATAAAACCTTGAATCCCAAATGAACAGACTCTCATTAGAGATAACGTACAGGAATGGTGTGTGTGTGTTTATACAACGGCTTATAATACAAAACACTGCCCTTGTTAGAACAATGTAACTGCTCAGGAAATCGGCCTCAGAGAAAAGTAATTAGCCCTACACACACGCACTCACACTAAGACGAGACAAGTGCATCCCACAGCAACTTGATTCCAATGCTTTTATCTTAAGAATCAGTGTCCTCGGGGTGCCTGGGTGGCTCAGTGGGTTAAAGCCTCTGCCTTCGGCTCAGGTCATGATCTCAGGGTCTTGAGATCGAGCCCCGCATCAGGCTCTCTGCTCGGCAGGGAGCCTGCTTCCTCCTCTCTCTCTGCCTGCCTGATCTCTGTCAAATAAATAAATAAAACCTTAAAAAAATAAAAAAAAAAAAAAATAATAAAAAAAAAAAAAAAAAAAAAAGAATCAGTGTCCTCCTTGGGGCACCTGGGTGGCTCAACTGAGCGTCCCATTTTTGGTTTCAGCTCAGGACATGGTCTCAGCGTTCCTGAGATGGAGACCCACGTGGGGCTCCCTGCTTCAGCTCTCTTCCTCTCCCTCTGCCCTCCCCCGCCCCTCTCAAATAAATAAAATTGTTAAGGAATCGGAGGCTGGTCGAAGCATGGCACCCAAAGCCACTCAGTGGCATTCATTTCCATGAGCAGTGTCCGTGGCTCGCACCACCAGTCACCAGGCGGACTTACAGGCAAGACACAAGGATGAGAAAGACCATCAAAGGCAGAGAAACCAGGCAAAATGCCCAGTCAAGCAAGAGGATCAAAAGCACTGCTCTCTTGCAGTAAGGAGAGGACTTTAATTTTCACCATCAAGGTTAAACAACAACTACTGACCAACCGCTAGACCTTGTTATTTGCACAGTCCTGTTCAGATGAATCCAAAATTCTCCATCACACCCCTCAGTTCAACTCCTGGCTCTTCCACTCAACCAAGAATGAACAATACTCCCCTACAACCTTTGTGGAGCCCCAAATATGCCAACAGTGAGAATGGGTTTTAGCTTCAAACTGAGCTGTGCAGTCCGACCTCAGCATAAGCTAACTCGGGCCAGAGAGCTTAAACCCAAACAATTTCACCTGTGCTCTCTCTGGGCCCTAAACTTGTAAGATAAGCGGCCGGATTATTCATTCTACTAGAAACAGGTCAAAAGAGCACTGATGAATTCAAATAGATTAACCTGTTTTAAACTCACCTTGTTAGAGGGCAACAAAATGTTAATGATATTTATTAATAGAAGGTGTTTTTTTTTTTCTTCTAACAATCTCCCAGTGGATCTGTGACATCTCTGTCCAGTGAGGGCTTCACATTCCTGCAGCAAACTTCCACAAGCTGCTTCAAATCTCAAAACTGGCCAGTGTGGGAATGTTTGAGCAGACTTCCAGCTGTCTCCCTGATCATACATCCACATGGAGTTCTTTCCAAGGCAAGGCCACGCATTACACATTACAAGTGAACCGTCTTTTCAAATTCCACTCGTCTTCTCTGGGACTCCAACCCTGCTTTTCATCGGGGGCACTGAAGGAAAACCACCTCACTGGAAAGGCTAACGAGCTGCTCTGAGAGATGAATGTTAGACAGTAGACAAGGCCTATTTGTGAGCTAACTTACACTACTCACTTCTCAATGAGAGGGACTCAAAACTATAAATTAACATACATCAGGGAACCTCTAGGTTATGCCAAAACTGAAATCAGAAATGTAAAAATACCCTCAGGCCTATAAATTGTGTCCGGGGAATGGGTGGTCCAGTGTTGTGGCTGAAAGTTTGGCCTCTGAAGTTACACAGGGTAGCCACTTGCTGGCTCTTGGAAGTTCCTTCACCGCTGGTACCTCAGTTTCCAAGGCATATTCATCTAAAAAAGGACAATTCGGGGCGCCTGGGTGGCTCAGTCAGTTAAGCGTCTGCCTTTGGCTCAGGTCACGATCCCAGAGTCCTGGCATCAAGCCAGCATCAGGCGCCCGGGAAGCCTGCTTCTCCCTCTCCCACTCCCCATGCTTGCGTTCTCTCTCTCACTGCCTCTCTCTCTGTCAAATAAATTAAAAAAAAAAAAAAAATCAAATGATGTAAAGGGACTCGCTAAATGTTAGCTATCACTATTACTGGTGTACAGATTTTCTGAGTTTCCAGATCACATTCCTGAATGCGTCACATTCCCATTCCTTTCTTCTTCCTAAGAATAATAGTAATTCACTAGTTTGTCACTGGTTAAGTCATTCCAAAAAAAAAAAAAAAAGAAAACAGAACTCTCAACCAGGACGATAGAGATATGAACTGCTACAACCCATCTAAATGGCAGTATGTATCACAAATCTCAAACGTATCATGTACTGTACCTTGATCCTACAAATCCACTTCTAGAAACTCATCCTACAGAAAAATCATTTCACAAGCATACACGGAGGTGTTTATAGGAGAACAGTCACTGCAGAGTTGTAACAGTGAGGGGGAAAAGGAAACAAACTAATGTCTGACAAAAATTTTAATGGTTAAATTATCACACACATATAAAATGGAATCTTATTCATTTATTAAACTATTATAACTGACAATATAGATATGGATTCATTGTAACATGTGAGGCCAAAACCAAAAAGTTACAAAATGATCATGTATAGCAGAGCTCATACTTGTTACCAAAAATGGTAAATAAAAAGCCACATGCACAGAAAAAAAAAAGAGAGAAGTTTGGACAGGTATGTACTGAGGTAGTGGATTTATGAGAATTGTATAGTTTTTTACTTTTCTGTATCTCAACTTTTCCACCATGAAGATGCAATTCTTTCTTTATTTTTTTAATATCTTATTTATTTGAGAGAGAGACAGAGATAGTGGGAGAGAACACAAGAAGGCAGGAGAAGGAGAAGCAGGCTCCCCACTGGGCAGGGAACCCCAGATGGGACTGGATCCCAGGACCCTGAGATCATGACCTGACCCAAGGCAGACGCTTAACTGACTGAGCCACCCAGGAGCCCGCAAATGCAATTCTTTAAAATACAACGGATATGAACTGATAAATAGTTTGGTTCTGAAATACATAATTAAGCTAAAAGTAATGACAAGATTATTTTTATTTAGGAAAAAACCTCATATTTACATAATACTTGATGATCTATTAGATACTTTTAATTTTTTATTAACATATAATGTATTATTTGTTTTAGGGATACAGTTCTGTGAATCATCAGTCTTACACAATTCACAGCACTCACCATAGCACATACCCTCCCCGAGGTCCATCACCCAGCCACGCCAATGCCTCCCACCCCCCTCCACTCCAGCAACCCTTAAGTTTGGTTTTTTTTTTCTTTTTTTTCTTCAGATTTTATTTGTTCATTTGTCAGAGAGAAAGCGCACAAGCAGGAGAAGTGGCAGGCAGAGGGAGAAGCAGGCTCCCCACTGACCAAGACCCTGGGATCATGACCTGAGCCAAAGGCAGACACCCAATGGACTGAGCCACCCATGCATCCCTGTGTCCTGACTATTAGATACTTTCAATAGTTACCCAATTAAAAGTTAGACATATTAAGTATCAAGACATTAGGGTGCCTGGGTGGCTCAGTGGGTTAAGGCCTCTGCCTTCGGCTCGGGTCATGATCCCAGCATCCTGCGATGGAGCCCCACATCAGGCTCTCTGCTCAGTGGGGAGCCTGCTTCTTCCTCTCTCTGCCTGCCTCTCTGCCTGCCTCCCTGCCTCCCTCCCTGTGATCTCTCTCTCTGTCAAATAAATAAATAAAATCTAAAAAAAAAAAAAAAAGTATCAAGACATTAGCAAGAGACTTCAAGTGATGGATTTCTACCATCAAGTGCAGCAGTACAAGAATTAAATGGGTTAGTTTTGGAATTTTATGTATTTTTATACAACTCAATTCCTTATCATCCTAATTACCACTTATTAAATGAACATATCTCAAGAACTTATGTAAGCACTCTGAAGTATTTAAACTTAACCTACTTAGTATTATTCCCATTCAGCTGAAAAGACTGAGACCCTGAAATGTTAGACTAGATCAGTCACAGACTATGGGGTCAAACCCAGTATCCTCTAGAAATTTTACTCCCAACTGTTCAGCACCCTCAACTATGTAACAGAAACTGTTATTTACGGGGCCCTTCACTGGATTCTGAAAGAAAGGAATGAAGGCCATATTTTATTAGGAGGAAAAATGAAACTGGAAAACATGACAATTTTCCGCATTTTTTATAAACCAATTTTTACAGCATTATTTGGGCTTACCATAGCTTAAAAAATGGTATTTTGAAAATAGCGATAACACAGTAATTTACCATTACACTGCGACTTGAATTTACATTTTGAGTCTCTAAGCAGTATTTTTTTTTAAAGATGCATGTACTTTTTTTTTTAAAGATTTACTTATTTATTTGACAGAGAGAGATCACAAGCAGGCAGAGAGGCAGGCAGGCAGAGAGAGAAGGAAGCAGGCTCCTGGCTGAGCAGAGAGCCTGATGCGGGGCTCGATCCCAAGACCCTAGGATCATGACCTGAGCCAAAGGCAGTGGCTTAATCCACTGAGCCATCCAGGCGCCCCTCTAAGCAGTATTTTGATAGGAGCCTTCTCTCCAGCTTAATTGCCTTGAGCAAGCTATGCTTGGGAAAGATTCTCTCTTTTCAAAGCCAACCAAACTTACAGAAATGACTGGGCATAGTGTATGCAGCTCCTAATTTATAAAATTACTGACTAAGTAATAAGATTAATTTTACAAGAAATGGTTTTAAAATGTGGCCTCATTGCCATGTTATTCACTCAGTTCCTCCAGGCACTCTTCTAGCACTGGAGATAGAATGATGACTCAAAATCCCTACTCTTCCTTTTTTTTTTTTTTAAAGATTTTATCCATTTGCCAGATCACAAGCAGGCAGAGAGGCAGGCAGAGAGAGAGGAGGAAGCAGGCTCCCCGCCAAGCAGAGAGCCCGATGCGGGACTCGATCCCAGGACCCCGAGATCATGACCCGAGCCGAAGGTAGAGGCTCAACCCACTGAGCCACCCAGGTGCCCCTATCCCTACTCTTCTTAAACCTTTATTTTATGTGCATTATGTACCTGAAGGTTGTAGTCCGTTTTTTATTAGCAGCCTAAGGTATAAAACTTAGTCTGTTATTTAAAATATCTGCCATCCACTTCAGGAGATGATCTTAGGAGATGCTTAGCAAGAGGGAAGCAGAGCATCAACTGTTCGCCAACTTTACTATCTCAGGAGAACCTGGAGAAGTTGTTTAAAAAAAACTGGTTCCAGGGTGCCTGGGTGGCTCGGCTGGTTAAGCAACTGCTTTTGGCTGAGGTCCTGGTCTGGGAGTCCTGGGGTTGAGTCCCGCATTGGGCTCCCAGCTCTGCAAGGAGTCTGCTTCTCCCTCTGACCTTTTCCCATCCATCTCATGCTCTCTCTCTCTCTAGTAAATAAATCAAATCTTAAAAAAAAAAAAAACACAACTATTCCAGGGCCCCACCTCCAGGAGTCTGATTCTGAGGTTAGGAATGACCAAAAAACCCTCTATTTTTAACAAAAACTTCACTTCATGCTGATCTAAGTGATCTGAGGTCCAGACTTTGAGAAACCCACCAGTAAGTGGAGCCCTTCAGAAGAAAAACGATCATTCAGAAGAGAATAGCTCCAGGGCAGTGGAACTTGAACTGAGTAACATAAACCCAACCCTCATGTAATTAGTTCTGTATAATTCACAAATCCAGCAAATTAAAAAGATGAGTAAGAATGGAGCCATTTACCAGCACCTCCTTCTTAATGTCTAATGGGAGGTTTGAATTTGCTTCCATCTAGGCATTTGATGAAAAGATGAATTTAAGTCCTACCAACAGAAGAAATAAACATTAAGAAAAAGGAAATTTCTAGTCAACTGCAAAAAAAAAAAAAATGCTAAGCGGGACAAACATTTCATGGAACTAACTTGCTACCACTCATTTTATGCCCTATTTCACAATGCTTAGTATCTGAACAATCCACAGGGTTCCAAAGTACATCAAAAATTTGTTCATTTCCTCTCCTACTCAGGCAGAATAATAATAATAGAGTATTGTGAAGGTGCGACGGGGCCTCAGCAATTTCAACAGATACATTCTTAGATAAAGAAATGCCATTAAAAAAAAAACTATCAGAAATGTTCCTTAGTGGAACTACTTAAGTTAGTTTTAAATAGTTTTAACGTGTCCCTCATTTACAATTTAGATTACTTAAAAGATCCTGGGTTCTTTACCAACCTCCTACTGAAAAAAAATTCCCTTCCATACTACAAATATGTGCATTTTTAGTTATAATAAGCAAACACCCATCAGTACAACATAACTGTGTCACGTAAACTAGAAAAATAATTTTAAAGAAAAACACAGCATTTTGATCTGAGAGAGAGAAAAATCCTAACCTTGGGGGAGGGTTTTAAGTTTCTGCACCTTAAATCATCTAAAAATAAAGGTACCCAGACAAATACATTCCTCCCATTTTAGAGGTTATGAGTAGCACTTCACAAGTCATCTGGTCTGCTGGGTCCTGGCTCTAGTTCCTAACCTCAGATCCTGTCCACTACCTAATCCATGAGATCTCTGATCATCCGTTCAAAGGGATTAGCAACATTGCCTCTCGTTAACGGAATGGAGGCTGTTCCCGATGCATCTGTTTGTATGGTATTCGTTTTTTTTAATCTGTTCTTTTTACTGTACTTGCTTTTATTATTTGTACGTTTGATCCCAGAGACAGCAAGAGTAGGACGCCAGGAGATAAGCACAAAGAAACGCATCTGTCCGGAGTGCGCATGTATTTAAAATTTCAGGCCGGTGCTGCCTTCAGAATAGCACTGATGATGGCAAAGTTCTAAAGGAAACTTTCATATTAACAGGCTACCAAAAATCTCCATAGCCTCCCACTCAACAGAAAAAAGACGCCAATTTATTTCTTCAAAAGCAAAGCCTTCTTTAGTCTGAATCACAACAAAAGATGCCCACAGGAAATGTTATCTGCGAAGTTGTTTTCTGATCCCACGGCCAACACAAGTAAAGGAAGGTGCGACCCATTCCTCGTCGGTTTCCTTTTCCTGGGGATTCTGATGATTGCCATTTCCTCGTCCAGCAAGCAGAGCCCGCAATTGTGCCCTGGGTCCACACCGCAAGACCGCGTCCGTGCGTAAAGGGAAGGAGCCGCGGCGGACCCCGGGGACGCGCTCCCACCGAAAGCAGAGCCGCTTTCTGCTAAATGCCATCAGAGTCCGCCCCGGCCGGACGACTCAGGGCCGAGCGGCATTGGCTGCCCTTCACTGACAGCGATTTTGCAGGCACGCGACAGAGAGAAAGAGAAGAGCCGGGGACTCGAGGCCCGAGGGAGAGGCGGGCGGCGCGATGCCGCTCCCCGCGAGCTCCGGGTCCCCGAGAGGCTGGCGGGGAGGCGAGGCTTGGCCAGCCCGCCACGCTCAGGCGGCCGAGGGCAGCGAGGTCAGCCCTGGAAGGGCCGACCGCCCCCACGCCCCCTGGGGAGGGAGGCGACCGCGCTCGGCCGGCCGGGGCTGCGGACGCCCATTCAGCCCGACGCCCGTCCACGGCCGCCACCCCCTCGGCCCGCCGCGGCGTCCCGGCCTCCCCGCGCCGGCCAGCCGGCCGCCCCGCCGCCACCCCCGGGAGGATGGGGAAGGACGAGGCGCAGGGGCCGCGGGGGCCGCGCCTCCGGGGCGCGCGGCAAAGGCTGAAGGGCGGCCCGCGGGACTCGCGCCGGCCCGAGGGACGGGCGCCCCGGGCGGCCATCGCGCCGACCCCCGCGCCGACCCGCGCCCCCGCCGCTTCCCCGTCCAGGCCGCCGCGGTCCAGCCCGCTCCTCACCTCATCTCCAGGCGGGTCCGCGCTGCAGCCCCAGGGACAAATCAGTGCAGCTGACTCGCCGCGGGGAGGGACGCAGGAGCCGCAGCCCCGCACACCATCCCCGCCCGCCTGCCCGCCGGCCCGTGCGTCCCGGAGCCCGCTCGGGATTCTCCCTCGCGAGCCGCCGTACTACGGAGCAACCAAGCTGCGCTCCCTCCCCTCTCCTCCGCTCTTCTCTACCTCCTTCGCTCCCTCCCTCGCTCCCTCGCTCCCACCTATCTCCTCATCTCCCTCCGCAGCCTCTCCCGCCCTCCTCCACCCCTCCATCTCCGCCCACTGATGGGTGGGAACGAATAGTCGGCCAATCGGGAGAAGAGGCCCGCACCTCCTCACCGCCCCTTACCGCTATGCCCGCCCACCGCAGGAGAGAGGGAGGGGGCAATTAAAAAAGATGGAAGAGGACGGAGTGACAGCCAAAGTAGCCAATCAGCAAGCACAAAGGGTGTGGGCGGGGAGGACGGCCTTGTCTCCCCGCCCCCTTCCCAGAAGGCGTAACCAAAAGCTTCTGGTCTGGGATTTCCCTGACGGGGCTTATGGAGATTTTGTTTCACGATTTTGGTCCATCTGCCCGTTGTCGCGCGAGGCACTGGGTAGGAGGCACTCAACTAAATTAGTCACGAAAGGTCTTAAAGGAGAGAACAAGGTAGAGGCGAAAAAAAGGCGGTCACAGTCCAGACTAGGCGGTAGGGCAAACGGTCGGAACGAGGAAGGGTGTGGTCTTTAACAGAAATTTACATAAAACGGAATCTATCCTGGAGACTACAATTTCGCCCATTTACTGGTAGCCCCTGGCTCCACCCTTCTCCACCTGGCGGAGCATTCCGGGAGATGTAGTTCCGAGTTCGGTTGCTATGGCGTTCTCCACAGCCTCCGGTCCAGGAGTGACGAGCTACCTGGCCAATGGGAGCAGCGCCTGGGCAAGCGGGGGCGGGCCCTCTGCAAAAGGACTCCAAGGTGGCGGTGGCGAAGACGCAGGCCGTTGGGGCAGCTCAGAGGCAGGTGAGCCCCCGGACCCGGGTTCTGTGTCTTGGGAAGCGGGGCTTTGGGCTTTGGACGCCTCGCGGAACCGTGCAGCCCTGGGGTGCATGGTGGTTGGCGTTGCACCCCAGCGCCAGACCGCGTCGGGCCCAGGCCTAGCTTAGCTGAGGCCGCTGAGGGGCGGGAAAGACTTGACTGACGATTTCCTGATCCTTGCGGGTTTGGATGGTAGGTTTTATCTCAGTTTGCATCTCCCTCTGCATTTATAGAAGCAAAAATCGAAGCTCCCTTCCACTGAACTCCCAGGTTGGATTCCTACCCCCACCCCCACCCCAGCATTCTTTTTGTGCTAGAATTTGAGTTTCTTTTTCTTTTTCTCGTACTCCTCTGCCACCGCTTTTTCCTCCTTCGCTTTCCTTTATCGGTGAACCATACACAAAGCAAGGGTATTCCCGTTTACGTGATTATACGGTCGGGTTTGCCCACTTAAGAGAAACAGCAAAAAACTCCGGAGATAACGGCTCAGAATCATGTTGAAGTCAGATGTTGAATTGGTAGGTCTGGGCGGGGCCCGAGACTCTGCATTTCTCACCAGCTCCCCGGAGCGGCTCGTCCTCTTTCTGAGTAACCGGGTGTTCTGTCTGCATCAGCTCTGCTCAATGCAGGTGTAATGCGAGGCACTTTCGTTTAAGCCAGTACATCCAATATTTATCATTTCAACCCATCATCAGATACCTTAAAATTGAAATATTATAAATTCTTGTATTTATTGATTTTTTTTTTTAAGTAAGCTCTACGTCCAATGAGGAACTTGAACACACAACCCCGAGATCAAGAGCAGCCTGCTTTAGACGGCATGAGCCAGCCAGGCGCCCCAATTCCTTTTTTTTTTTTCCTTAGCGTCTTCGAAATCGAATGTGGGTTTTACCTTGACAAAAGGCCTCAGTTCTAAATACACAGAGTTCACAGGTTCCTTAGCCACCTGTGGACTAGTGGCCCTTGTTTTTGGACGGCGCAGGTCCAGATGATTGAGGTGCCCTGTGCAAGAAACTAAAAGGTGCGAAAGCTCAGAGGGTTGGTTGCATGTGACCAAACCCTTTGCTGCTCTGTCAGATGGGCCTGGGCACTACTTTAGAGAGGTTCTCTGCCCAGTTTGCAGAAATAAGAGCAAAAATAGCCAACCAGCACTTACTGAGCGGTGATTTTTGTGCTGGGTGTTGTACCGAGTGCTTTGCTTGTGTTTCATCTTTACAACCCTTGGAGGTAACTATTATATTTTGGAGATACGGAGTCGAAGACCTACAGGGTTAAAATTGAGTAGCTTAAAGCCATACAGCAATAAGTAGGATAGCCAGGATTCAGACTTGGGTCGATTTTGACTTCTAAATCCTGTCAACCGCTATAGTGTATGATTGTTATTTTTTAATCAGTAATTTCACTTCATTGATGCCTCTGGTCCAGTTTATGGCAGATGAAACGTTGAGAGGTGAAACAGCAGGTTTCCTCATGAAAGGTCAATTTGCCTATCAGTTGGAGTGACATATTTTGGTAGTATTATAAATATTTCATGCTGTATATATTTTTAAGTAAGCTTCAGCCCTACATAGGGCGTGATCAAGAGTTGCATGCTGTAGGGGCACCTGGGGAGCTCAGTTGGTTGAGTGTCTGACTTTTCATCTTGGCTCGGGTTGTGGTCTTGGAGTGGTGGGATGGAGCCCCGCGTTAGGCTCTGCTCTCAGCACAGAGTCTGCTTGTGCCTCTCCCCACTGCTTGTGCTCTCTGTCTAACTCTAAAATAAATAAAGTCTTCACCAAAAAATTGCATGCTCTACCAACTGAGCCATCTCCATGCTGTATTATAAATCTTTCTTTAAAAAAAAAAAAATTCTTTTTTGGAGGTGCCTGGGTGGCTCAGCAGGTTAAAGCCTCTGCCTTCGGCTCTGGTCATGGTCCCAGGGTCCTGGGATCTAGCCCGGCATTGGGCTCTCTGCTCAGCAGGGAGCCTGCTTCCTCCTCTCTTTCTGTCTGCCTCTCTGCCTACTTGTGATCTCTGTCAAATAAATGAATAATATCTTTAAAAAATAAAAAATTTAAAAATTAAAAAAAAATTCTTTTTTTAATTTATTTGAGAGAGAGAGAGCAAGCACGTAGGGAGAAGCAGAGGGAGAGGGACAAGCAGACTTTGCACTGAGCTCGAAGCCGGACTCGGCTCCATCTCACAACCCCAAGACCATGGCATGTGCTGAAACCAAGAGTTGGAGGCTTAATTAACTGAGTCACCCAGGTTCCCCTCCATGCTGTATTATAAGTAATAAAAAAATTACTTCCCCAGTACTATATCCAGGCCAGTAATGTGTCTTGATTGATTTGTGTACCTCCCTGAAGAAAGAGGAATGAGAAAGCTTAGAAATTCTTAAAATATTTCACTGTGCAGTCATAGGGGTTTTTTTTATTTTGTTTGTGGCTGCATCTTTTTTTTTTAGTTATTCTTAAAAGTACTGTTTGCTTCTCTGAACTTTACATTGAATGTTTCAAAAACGACATTATGGTTTTTCTAGACCCACCAAACAGTACTATGCTGAGCTGAGTTTTATGATTAGAAGAGAAAAATAGACATGTCTACACATGCTAAAATATGATATTTTACGAAATATTTTTCTGTTTTTTACATATTGTAGGAAATATACATCTTCTGAATTATTTTCTCTTCATTGTGGATTTACTAGTAAATATTTAATCAAAATTAAAATTCCTTTTTTGCTTCTGAAGCAAGAAATGGTTTCTTTTTTTTTTTTAAGATTTTATTTATTTATTTGACAGAGAGAAATTACAAGTAAGCAGAGAGGCAGGCAGAGAGAGGAGGAAGCAGGCTCCCTGCTGAGCAGAGAGCCCGATGCGGGACTCGATCCCAGGACCCTGAGATCACGACCCGAGCCGAAGGCAGCGGCTTAACCCACTGAGCCACCCAGGCGCCCAAGAAATGGTTTCTTAAAGGCCCTATAGTGGATGGGAAAATTAAATAAGCATTTACAAACTACAGTCATTTTAGTTAAAAAATGATTGTTTACATCAATTGGAGAAGGGAGAGTGTGGTAGAGATTTAGGAAGGATTCCTCAATGGCTTATTTCCCTCATCACCACCTGCATTGTCCTGGTGTCACATCATTAAGGTAGCATAAAGGAGAAAAGGTCATAATCACATCATACCATTGCCATAATCAGAAGAGGCTGTACCTGTAATATGATCATGCTATCCCCCATCTTCTTCAGCTGCTGCTTGAATCCTGTTTATGAAGCCACTGTAAATGTTTATTCAGCCTCTGTTTAAATACTTCTAGTGATAGAAAGCATGCAACTTAATGAATTTTCCAAAGATTGAAGTTAGATACTTAAAATGTGAACATAGAAAGTTCTTGGGGCACCTCGGCAGCTCAGCTGGTTAAACATCCAACTCGATCCTGGCTCAGGTCATGATCTCTGATGGTCAGATCAAGCTGGGTGTCCAGATCTGTTAGACATAAAGCCTCCCTGGGATTCACTCTCTCCCGCTCCCTCTGCCCTTCACTCACCTACCAAAAGCAAGTTCTGAAAACACACATTATTAGCTAGAAAAGCTTTTCAGGGGTTTAGCCAGGTGTGAGCCCTGTCACCGTGTTCTGTTGCCATCTTGTCAGGAGTTTTATGCAACTAGTGCAGTTGTATGCAGCAAACAGCTGTGTACTGTTGTTTATGCAAAGTGTCCTTGGAGTATACGGATTTCTAGAGATTGTTGCCTGCGCAATGCAGAGATGTCCTCCAATTATTACAACCATGCATTTGCCTCTCTCTTTAAGAAGCAGAGGGAGCTGGGGCGCCTGTGACTCAATGGGCTAAGACTCTGCCTTCAGCTCAGGTCATGATCCCAGGGATCCTGGGATCAAGCCCCACATCGGGCTCTCTGCTCAGCGGGGAGCCCACTTCCTCCTCTCTCTCTGCCTGCCTCTCTGCCTACTTGTGATCTCTGTCAAATAAATAAATAAAATCCTTTAAAAAAAAATGTTACTATTGAATCCTGATGACAAATGGCCACAATATTGCAAAGTTGATATTGGGCAGTAATAGAAATGTGAGCATATAAGAGTTTGGGCTTCCAGGAATTAAGTTGTCCATAGGCGGATTGGATGAGGGAAGGATATTAAGCCACTCAGCCGTGTGTGGCCATAGCTGAGGGCAGACATTGCAGTGTTAGCACATCATTTGTGCTAACGCCCATCAAACCCAAACATGAACAAGTGAGCCCGGACATCATAAAGGAAAAGGAGACTTGAGTTAATAACTTGATACAGAGGAAGGAATTATGATAGCCTCTAAATTATCCTTGATGACAGAAGATTAGTACCAAAAAAATCTTGTCTTGGGAAAAGGTGACTCCAGTTTTTTGGGTTGTTGTTTTGTTTTGTTTTGTTTTGTTTTGTTTTAATATTTTGTTTATTGTGTACCTCGGGACTCAGTCAACAAAGCATCTGCCTTTGGCTCAGGCCCTGATTCCAGGGTCCTGGGATCGAGTTCCATGTCAGACTTTCAGCTCAGTAGGGAGCCCTCTTCTCCCTGTGCCCCTCTTCCTTGCTCATTCTCTCTCTCTCTCTTTAATAAAAATCTTCTTTAAAAAAAGGAAAAAAGGATTTTATTTATTTATAAAGGAAGAGAGAGTGTGTGGGGAGGAGCCGAGGGAGAGAGACAAGCAGACTCCGAACAGCACAGAGCCAGATGTGGGGCTCAGTCCCACGACCCTGAATAATGACCGGAGCTGAAATCAAGAGTTGGTTGCCTGAGCCACCCAGGTGCCCCAGGATGACTCCAGTTTTGTGTCTGTTGAATTTGAGCTAGATCTGATACTCTCAGAACACTTGTGGTCTGAAAGTGTAGATAAGGAATAGTCTGTAGTGGTTTTATTTACAATTATTAATACATGAGCTCCTTGAGAGATTAAGTGTAGCAGAAGAGCAAATGGAGTTCACGTTGCTATTATAACGAAAAGGAAACCATTCAAAGTTTCTTCCCATTGGTTTTTTAGAAATCGCTTTAAGGGCGCCTAGGGTGGCTCAGTGGGTTGGGGCCTCTGCCTTTGGCTCAGATCATGATCTCAGGGTCCTGGGATTGAGCCCTGTATCAGGCTCTCTGCTTAGCGGGGAGCCTGCTTCCCGCTTTCTGCCTGCCTCTCTGCCTACTTGTGATCTCTCTCTCTGTCAAATAATTAAATAAAATCTTAAAAAAAAAAAAATCTGGGGCGCCTGGGTGGCTCAGTGGGTTAAGCCGCTGCCTTCGGCTCAGGTCATGATCTCAGAGTCCTGGGATCGAGTCCCGCATCGGGCTCTCTGCTCAGCAGAGAGCCTGCTTTACTCTCTCTCTCTCTGCCTGCCTCTCCATCTACTTGTGATTTCTCTCTGTCAAATAAACAAATAAAATCTTTAAAAAAAAAAAAAAAAAAAATCTGATGTTAAAATATAAAATCTATTCTTTTTATAGGGCATATTAGCCTACAGTTTTGGGGTCTTTTTTTTTTTTTTTAAGATTTTATTTATTTATTTGACAGAGAGAGATAGCGAGAGAAGGAACACAAGTAGGGGGAGTAGGAGAGAGAGAAGCAGGCTTCCCACCAACCAGGGAGCCCAATTCAGGGCTTGATCCCAGAACCCTGGGATCATGATCTGAGCCGAAGGCAGACACTTAATGATTGAGCCACCCAGGTGGCCCTAGCCTATGTTTTTAAACAGGTTTATTTTCATTTAAGAGTTTTATGTAACACTTGTCACAAAGTTTACAGTAGAACATATAATTTTGAAATTTTACATGACATTGATTTTTAGAAATGGCATGATAAGCATTATCTTATTATATTTTAATTTATATTTTTATTTTATAAAATAATAAGCTGGATGACTCAGTTAAGTGTCTTGATCTCAGGGTTGTGGGATCAAGCCTGATGTTGCTGCTAAAGAGCTCTCTCTCTGCCCCTCTCCCCCACTCTCCGACTGTGGGGAAAAAAAAAAAGATATTGTTATTTTATTTTCTGTGTGCAAATATCTTTACATTCAATAAAAGTGATATTAAATAGTGGAGTAAGTGTTCCATTTAATCTAGACCAGTGCCTGAGAAACTATACTATCCATTCTACCATTTTCTTAGTGTTAAGAACTCAGTATTCCTTTTGGTGATCTGCAAAACAAGTAAATAACATGTTCTCAGTTTTCTTCTGGCCACTTTTCTGAAAACACTTCCCTTTCTTCACTTTGTAACTTTGAGGATATATTTGTTCCCACATGGTTTTTTATTAGACCAGCTAAACTACTTTTTTTCCTACTAAACCGGCCAAATTTTTTTGTTAAGATTTTATTTATACGACAGAGAGAGATACAGTGAGAGAGGGAACACAAGCATCAGGAGAGGGAGAGGGAGAAGCAGGCTTCCCGCTGAGCAGGGAGCCCAATGCAAGCCTTGATCCCAAGACCCCAGAATCATGACCTGAGCCGAAGGCAGAGGCTTAACCCACTGAGCCACCCAGGCACCTTAAGCAGGCCAGTTTTAATTTAGAGGAACCATTTAGGACAATCTGACTAAAAATGTTGACATTATCATGTATATAGTATTATCATGTATTATCGTGTATATAGTATACATTCTATAGTATATAGTATAATGTATATAGTATACGTCATCATATTAATAGTATTTGCCTATGGGGACCAGGGGGCCCTGGGGATACAAACAAGCTCTTATCTTCGAGAGTCTTTGAAATTGGGGTATATGCAGGAAGATGCCCTTGTGACCACTGATCTGGGAAACGTGCAAAACATGCCATATGTTTTAAGATGCGTTGCTCAGGGGCACCTGGTTGGCTCAGTCAAAGGAGCCTGCAACTCTTGATCTCCAGCTTGTGAGTTAAGCCCCACGTTCAGTATAGAGGTTACTAAAATAAGTAAATAATCTTTAAAGAAAAAAAAATGAGATAGGCAGAGAAGACAGTGGCTTCCAGAATTACAACAGGAGCTGCTTGGAAATCAAGGTATTGAGTATTGACGCAATTGTTTCATCTCTCAAAAAGGAACTACTAATAGCTCCAGACTGAGTAGGAGCAGTGATTTCTTTATTGAATAGTTTTAGAAATTGACTCTTCCAAGCAGTAGCTGGGAAAACCTGCTAGTTATTAAGTGAATAAAGCAGGGTTTTGTTTGTCGATATGTAATGAAATCTGGAAGCATGGAACAGATAGGATAGATTGAGTTTCGCTGGGGGTGATTTCAGAGAAGGAGTAAGACTTGGGTTGTGTTCACTTGGCAGAATCTGTAGAGTAAGTTTGGCACAATCTCAAGAGAGAAAGCACTGCCTGTTAAGTCCTGAGACAGGGATGACCTGGTGTTGGGATGACCAGATGGCGTGAGGTCACACGGACTAGCTCAGAAAGAGAATATGTGTTAGAAAAACAGGGGAGTAAAGTAGATCAGAGACAATGAGTATTCCTTTTAGACAGCCTTGAAAGTCAGGCAGAAGAGGTTGGATTTAAGGTTGTGGGGATGGGGCCCCTAGGTGGCTCAGTCAGTTAAGTCTCTGCCTTCAGCTCAGGTCATGATCCCAGGGTCCTGGGAGGGAACCTTGCATCCGGTCTGCTTCTCCCTCTGCTCCTTACCCTGCTTGTGGCTGCTCTCAAATAAATAAAGAAAATCTCTAAAAATAAAAATAAATAAAGTTGTAGGGAGGGGTGACTGCCTGACTCAAATTGGTAGAGCTGCAACTTTTCATCTCAGTGTTTTAAGTTCAAGCCCCACATTGGCTGTGGAGATTACTTAGAACTATTAAAAAAAAAAAAAAAATCCATGTATAAGTGGCCCTGTGCAGGTCAAACTTGTATTGTTCATGAGTCAACGATATTTTGAAAATTAAACAATTGTGGAATCCTTAGAGATGCTTCAAGAAGTTCACAGAATACAGGCTTAATACTTCCATTAAATGGTTTATAAACTGATACAGAAGAATTAGGGGTATGACTTTAATGAGTGTCTTGACAATTTACTTTTTCTTTTTAATGGTCTTTTTTAAGATTTGAAAGCCCTGGGTTGCCTGGGTGGCTCAGTCTGGTAAGCATCAGACGCTTGATACCCGTTGAGTTCTGATCTTAGGGTCTTGATTCTCAGGGTCCTGAGGTCCAGTCATGTAGGGCTTTACTCTTAATGGGGTATCTGCTTGAGATCCTCTCCCTCTGCCACCCCCACACCGTGTGTGTGCATGTCCCTAAGTGCTTGCTCTCTCGTACTCTTTTCCATTTTTTTTCCTAAAAAAAAAAATATATATATATATATACATATATATATATATATATTTTTTTTTTTTTAGGATTTTATTTATTTATTTGACACAAAGAGAGAGACATCACAAGTAGGCAGAGAGGCAGGCAGGGAGAGGGGGGAAGCAGGCTCCCTGCTGGGCAGAGAGCCAGATGCAGGGCTCGATCCGAGGACCCTGAGATCATGACCTAAGCTGAAAGCAGAGGCTTAACCTACTGAGCCACACAGGAGCCCCAATAAATCCTTTTTTTAAAACCACTGAATTGTTGGGGCGCCTGGGTGGCTCAGTGGGTTAAGCCTCTGCCTTCGGCTCGGGTCGTGGTCTCAGGGTCCTGGGATCGAGCCCTGCATCGGGCTCTCTGCTCAGGGGGGAGCCTGCTTCCTCCTCTCTCTCTGCCTGTCTCTCTTCCTACTTGCGATCTCTCTCTCTCTGTAAAATAAATGAATAAAATATTAAAAAAAAAAAAAACACTGAATTGTTCACTTTATATATTTATTTATTTATTTATTTTTAAAGATTCTACCCATTTATTTGACAGAGAGAGACAGTGAGAGAGGGAATACAAGCAGGGGAAACAGCAGAGGGAGAAGCAGGCCTCCCGCAGAACAGGGAGCCTGATGTGGGACTTGATCCTGGGATACCGGGATCATGACCTGAGCCGGAGGCAGACACCCAACCACTGAACCACCCACGCACCCCTAAAGAAATCTTTTTTAAAAAAGTGTTGGGGGGGGGGGGGACTTGAAAGCCCTGTAAATACCACCTTTGGTAATTAAAATTGAGATCTGTGGCTCTGGTAAAAATTTTTTAAGTATATCTAATAATTTTTATTGACTAGCAAAGTGAAATTCACCTTGGTTTGAAAGGTTGAACTAAGCCCATTCTTGGTAAAACATGTACTCAGAGAGTGTTGCATATTCTCTTGTTTGACCACTTTCAAGACTTACCTGAATTTTTGGTTTGAAAGCTACATTTAAGGCGCCTGGATGGCTCAGTGGGTTAAGCTGCTGCCTTCGGCCCAGGTCATGATCTCGGGGTCCTGGGATCGAGTCCCACATCGGGCTCTCTGCTCAGCAGGGGGCCTGCTTCCTCCTCTCTCTCTGCCTGCCTTTCTGCCTACTTGTGATCTCTCTGTCAAATAAATAAATAAAATCTTAAAAAAAAAAAAAAAGAAAGCTACATTTAGAAATACATTTTATCCTTTAGCAGTATTATTTTTCAATTTTTGCTTTTATTTGGTCTGGGAAAACATTTTATTTCATGTTTTTATATATATACATATGAATTTTTTTTAGGTGACTATGAAAGGCTTATATTTTCAAAAGAGTTCTACAAATGAAGAAATAACATTTGTATTTCAAGAAAGGGTAAGAAAAATTATTTAATTATTAAAAGAAAAAGGTAGTTTATTTTCTCTATGTAATAGAACCAATTTTAAATGACCTGTTATAAGTTATTTTGAGTGGAACTGAGTAAAAATTACTTAAATGAAACTTACAAACTCCTCTAATCTTATGTGAAATTGGTACTCCGTATTATAATATAACTATATTTTTGGAAGAGTTGCTTCAAAAGAGTTTTTAGTTCCTCAAGGTGGTGGTATAAAACAAATTAGGAAAACAGAATAATTGCAGAATTAACCCAACCTATTCAGAATACCACAATAGAGTGAGTATTCAGATTGTAGCTATATTTCAGAAAATATTTCTCCCGTGTTCTGAAATGAAAGAGGTGTAAGAGCATTGTTTTCCACACCAAATTCTGAGCTTTGCAAAATTACCTCATTCACTAAACTCATAACTGTTTCTCACTCTTGCGCACTCTCAGAACATGTAATAGAATTTGCATATACTGGTGGTTGTTTGAAAGGTCTGTGGCAAGCCAAAATCATTCCACTGTCAACTTAGGGCCCAAAACTAAGTGCTGTGTTTATTTCATGATAGTAATAAGAATTTCTGGATCATGAATACAATCCAGTTTTTCTGTTATCTTTTACTAACTCCAAAATTAGTCAGTTAGGAGTCAAAATCTCAGACAGCTTGTCTTCTACCACTGAATCAGGATCAAGGTCAAAATCTCAGACAGCTTGTCTTCTGCCACTGAGTCAGGATCAAGGTCTCAGAGGTTTAATTGGGGCTCGGGAAGAATCATACACAGGTTCATACCATCATCATAAAATCCACACATTAATCAATAATATTGAATATCTTCATAATATCATCAAATACTATCAAATCTGAAACTTAAAAAGAGATACTCCCAGAGTATTGTGTTCAAGCCAAATAAAACCGTGATCTCTTTGATAGGTTGTAGGGGGGCCTACAAAAGTAACTATTCATACCCAGCTTTTGATCTCATTTTTGGCCATATCAGGAGCTGAGGGGAATATTTAAATGATTGGTACCAGCATAGGGGTATTTGGCAGAAGGGATACTATATTTCATAAATCATACAGGCGGGTGACTTTGAATCCCTGAGTTGTGAATGATACTTTGCCTTTGAAGATATATCTGGCTGTGGAATAGTGGGGTAATGAAGATTCGTTAGGTTTCTGTTTTGACCCCAAAATCCCATGGGGCATGCTGAAATGTCTAAGACAGATGTTAAATAAGAGATACACAGCTAACACCAGACAATTTCATTTATAGCATTAAGAAAATTCCAAAATCAGTGAAGGCTATGTGTCACGCGTGTTAGGATATCCCTGTATGTGTGAAGATTTGATGCTTTGAGATTATTTAGATTGAAATAAAGTACAGTATTTGTTGCTCTCCTTTTTACCCTAAAAATGTATTGCCTATACATAGATCCACAGTTGGTATCTATACATTTTTAAAATAACTATGGCTTTTTAAACATTTCACCGCAAAATTCCCCTTCTTTTTTTTTCTTTTCTTTCTTTTTTTCTTTTTTTTTCATATACTATGGGATAATTACTTGTGGCTTTCTCAGTTAAGTTGGCTGTAGGATTTGGGGTCTGTTTAGTTTTGTTCAGTTAGCATGACAGTTTTCACAACAGAAAGGCATGTTCTCAAAGAAATGTGTTATTTGGTTCTAGGAAAATCTTCCTGTTGTAGAGGATAACTATGTGAAACTTCAAGTTAAAGCTTGTGCTCTGAGCCAGATAAATACGAAGGTATGATGCTTTTACTCTGACCAAAAGTCAAATGAAAGTTTCCTGGCATATTTGGTATACAAACATATAACGATAAATGACTTCTGAGTGCCAAAAAATTAACATCCTTAGAAGACTAAAAGAGCTAGGGAAAAAAGGTAATGTCAGCTTGTTTGTTTCTGTATTAAATTATTATCTAGGGCCCCTGGGTGGTTCAGTTGTTAAGTGTCTGCCTTTGGCTCAGGTCATGATCCCAGAGTCCTGGGATCGAGCCCCACATGGGGCTTCCTGCTCAGAGGGAAGCCTGCTTCTCCCTTTCCCATTCCCCCTTCTTGTATTCCCTCTCTCACTATGTCTCTCTGTGTCAAATAAAGAAAATAGTTTAAAATTTAATTAATTAATTAATTAAAAATAAGTTATTAAATGAAGTCAGACAGTTTATATTATTATATGAAAATATTTTATAAACTCCTTTACATTGTGAGAATTTACAATTACTCAGGCTTATTAAGGAAGAAGTTACTTTTTTTTTTAAAGGCTTTATTTATTTATATGAGAGAGAGAGAGAGCACAAGCAGGGATGGGGTAGAAGGAGAGGGAGCAGCAGACTCCCTACAGAACAGGGAGCCCGACATGGGGCTCGATCCCAGGACCCTGGGATCATGACCCGAGCCAAAGGCAGAGGCTTAACTTACTGAGCCACCTAGGCACCCCAAGGAAGAAATTACTTTTATAAATAGCAAAAGTAAACCTAGAAATCTAATCAATGATTTATTTACTATTCTGTAGATATTTCTAGTTAATGTGTTTAGAAAGGGTTCGTATTCATATTCTTCTCGTCATTTCTCTTGCTCATACTTAACACATCCCCAGCCTCATACCGCCCCACGGTAATCATCCATTATTTACAGGAAGTACAGGAAGAGTCTTCAGATAGTAAATAAAGTGCGGTTCAATGTGCCATGATAAATAAAGCAGGTCCATTTACTCAGTTTTATAAAGATTAATACTGTGGCTCTACTGGACCCCTAACTTACTGGGTTATAATGCCATCATAATTTCTAGGAATCTAAAAGCCTTCTGTGATAGTCACATTTAGCAGAATTACTGAACAAGGTCATAGGTTTCCACTGGACAACAGGAGCATGACTTGAGAAGTGAATTAGTCAGATGCCTTGAAATCCTTTCACTGGAAGTGCTAGTACTCACTACTCCTTGTCTGCCAAGTTCTACATTCAGACCATCCAAGATAGTCTATGAAAAATTCATTGAAATCCCTAGTCTCAGAAAATTCTCTCCATGTCTAACAGAAAGAAATAGTAAATTAGAGTAAAATCAATTTAATGGAATATTGCCCAACTCTGAAACACAATGTTCATAAAAACTGTGTAGTAATGTAAGAAAATGCTTGTGGTAGATGAAGGGCACAGGATGCATTGGTTTTCTTTTGTTTTTTTAAGAGTGTATTTATTTGACAGCAGGAGAGCACAAGCAGGGGGAGGGGCAGACGGAGAGGGGGAAGCAGGCTCTATCCAGGACCCTGAGATATAACCACAGGATACAGTTGTAACATGATTAAAGCTCTGTAAAAGTCTGCATGGAAGAAATATTGTAGAACACCCCATATTTCTATAAGCATGTCATAAGAACATCTTAGGAAAAGCATAAAGTTCCACATTGAAAAGGAGACTTTTCTGGCCATCAGGTATATATACAGGTGATCAGAAATTTTTAAAATAAAGGAAATATACAAAAGGATTATTTCAGTTTATTCTTTTTGTGGTTCTTACAATCTTATACCTTCAAATATGCCTAGCATCTTTAGTATCATTATAAAAGTATATGTGGCAGGAACTTAAGCTATAGGTTTATGTACAGTCTGCCACTTTAAAAGTCAAGTACCTGATTGGTTCAGAATCCAGTAAAATAATTTTTTGAAAACTAATTTTTTAAAAATTAAAAAATAGTTTATCCTTTTAAAAAACAATAAATCCTTGGGGCTCCTGGGCTGCACAATTGACAGGTGTCCGACTCTTGGTTTCAGCTCAGGTTGTGATCTCAGGGTCATGAGATCGAGCCCCATGTTGGGCTCCACGCTGGGCAGGGAGTCTGCTTGAGATTCTCTCCCTCACTCTCTGCCCCTCTCTCTCATACTCTCTCCCTAAAAAAAGGAAATAAATAAATCTTTAAAAAATAATTATCTACCCTTTTAAAAAAGAAACTCCAGTCTGAAATTGTTTGGCAGTTTCCCTTATGTTATCTCCATCACTTTTTCCTGCCTACCCCTTACCTAAGACTTGTGAGAAAGATGTGGAAATGGAGAACCTTTTCTTCTATTTGGCTACATCCCCTTTATTCAACAGTGTCCTCTCCAGACTCCCTTCGCCCCACCAGAATGAAGTGACTGGTAAAAGTACTTAGTCAGAGGCGCCTGGGTGGCTCAGTGGGTTAAAGCCTCTGCCTTTGGCTCAGGTCGTGATCCCAGGGTCCTGGGATCGAGCCCCCTCATTGGGCTCTCTGCTCAGCAGGGAGTCTGCTTCCTCCTCTCTCTCTGCCTGCCTCTCTGCCTATTTGTGATTTCTGTCTGTCAAATAAATAAATAAACTCTTAAAAAAAAAAAAAGTACTTCGTCAACCAAGAAGAGTTTTGACTATTACTTCCCTTCTTACCTGACAAGTAAAAATGCTAAACATAGGATGTTAATGATAATTTGAATAATAATACCCATTTGTAAATTCTACAGATCAACTAATTACTCTGCAAACTCTTGGTTTCCTACTATAGAAACTTATTTTGTGAAGTTACTTGCTTTGTCTTAACTCTAAAAATTAAATCATACTTGCGTTTTTCTATGGTCTGATTTTTGCTCTTACTTTCCTTATGTATGAGAAGGGGCCAGGAGTTATTCTAACAGTAAGCGGTCTTTGTCATGATTTAGCTTCTGGCAGAAATGAAGATGGAGAAAGATTTCTTTCCTGTTGGGAGAGAAATTGCTGGAATTGTGTTAGACGGTAAGTTTATTATAGATGTAAATATCTGTACTTGTTTTCTAAGATGAAAGAATTAAATGGGAGCTAATTGATTTACCAGTACATAAAATTATATACACGTCCTCAGATGTGAAATTTAATTATACAGAAATATTTCTCTCTTTTAATTAAGAAGAAAAGTGGAACGTAATTGGTATTTTTAAAATTTTTATTTATGTATTTTATAATTAAAAAAACTTTAATTAGAGTTTAGTAAATATTTGGGGATTATATGTTTAAATCCATGAGTAATCGTATTCAGTGAAATAACCAATGTTATTCTTTTTATAATGTTTACAAACCATAAATTACTTGTGTAGGTTGGCTTTGGGCCAAAATTTATAATAATAGTAACTACATTCATATTCAATTTTTCAAGTCTGCCTAAAATTGAGCACTTAAAAGCAGACTGCTCATGCAAAAATGGGTTCTAGAGAGAAATAAGCAGTAAAATTTTACAGTTGCCTTAAATCAAAAAAGATTTTTTAAGTTTTATTTGGTGAATAAAGATAATAAGCATAAATAGTTAAAATAATTTTGTTTCTAAATACACCTACACTTCACGTTCGTTGTTTATAAGCAGTTCGTGATCAGTCAGTATGTTCGTCTTTCTGCAAATGTGAATGAATGAGAATGTGATGTGGGTCGGACCGAGTTTTACCTATGATTTTAATCTGTAATATAGTTGACTCTTCCTTCTTGTTTTCTTCAGATACAGCTAAATTATAATTTCATTTCCTCTTTCTTCTGCTCAGACTGTAGGAAAATAAAAAGAATTCTGATAGCTGGAACACCATCATTGTCATATCATTTAATTCATTCATTCATTTATTTACACCACATTTTATGAGCATTTGCTAAGTGCCTGGAATATTAAATGAGACCAAGTCCCTGCCCTCAAAAGAATTTACTCTCTGGGGGAAAGACAGATACATCCACATGAGCAGATGATTATGAGACCTCAGAAGAGATCTGGCCAGCCCAGCCAAAAGAAACAGGAAAGGCTTCTTGGGTACAGTAACCAGACACGAAGGAGGGGAATCAGACTCAGCGCACAGGTTAACATGAACAAAGACCAAGCAAGTAAGAACGTGATGTATTACAAGAATTACAGTCTGGTGTTGCCAGAGCAAAAGCAAAATTCTGGGCAGGAGTCAAGATACTTGACAGCAGAGAAAGTCTTTTGTCGAGAAAATTCTCTTCAAAAATAGCAGAATGAAAGATAAAATATTTTAATGATATAAACAGGGATTCTTTACCTCCAAAATATGAGGCAGGAGGGTAGACAAGGGCCAGAGCCATCATGAGCCTCATACATCAGATTGGGTTTTAGGAAGATCATTGGTGTGGCCATATGAAGGGTACTTTTAAGGCGGTAGGCAAGAGGACTGGTCAGGTTGTAGACTAACAGTCAAGAGATGACAAAGTCCATAACCTAGATAGGGATGGCAGAGGTGTTGGAGAAATATTGAGGAAGGAGAGTCAGCAGGACTGAATAATTAACTAAAACAGGATAATAAAAGCAGGTTAAGGTATGAATCTGGTTAAGTATGAATTGATGCCAGTAATAGAGAAGGGAAGGGGATCTGATTTGGAGGAAGATGGTGAGTTTAGATGTATACTTGTTGAGTTCAAGGTCCATGAGTGACATCTCACTGGAGAGGTCTGCTAAGCAGTTGATTGAGTTTAAGCTCAAAGGTAGAGAGTTCTTGCTAGAAATGTGTATATTTGAGAGTTGTCTGCATGTCATTTGTGTTGAAATCAGAGTTGATGAGCTCACTCAGGAAGAGAGGAGAAATGGAGGAGGCCAGTCTTTGGGGGACAGCTGAAAGGAGTGTGAAGGAAGCCAGTGGAAAAGGATCAGAGTGATCCCAGGAAGACCGGAATCAGTAACTAAAGGGAAAGGGAAGAACATAACATATCAGAATGCAAGAGTGCCGGGGGATGATGACACAGGAGGATCCAAAGAAAGCAAACCAAAAAGAGGGTTC
The DNA here is from genome assembly GCF_030435805.1 of Mustela lutreola. NCBI lineage: Eukaryota > Metazoa > Chordata > Mammalia > Carnivora > Mustelidae > Mustela > Mustela lutreola. The sequence continues at coordinate 214,091,108 of NC_081291.1, read as the reverse complement.
AAAAGCAGGAATATCAAACTTAGAGTTGCTTGTGGAGTACCAAGAGATGAACTCTGGAACCATCCTGGCCATAGCCAGCCACAGAGGCCACGTCCAGATTCCTGGCTTCCATCTTCCTTCATCCCGTTACCGTAGTTCCATTGTCTGATAACTAGGAATAATAAAACCTACATCGTGGGTTACATGTGATGGAGATCACATGTGCTACTGCAAGTAGGCAGTCAACAATGTTTGGGTTTTTTCTTCCTTCTTGTTCTTATTTGAACAAAAATATTCTAAAGAATTGGCTGTTGGCAGAGGCTCTTTCTCTATGTGTGCAGAGAAAATGTAACCAAGAAATTGCTTGACACCAGTCTGAATATATTTCTGTAATCCCCCAATCAGAGTAATTCAGTGCATGACTCTTATCAGAAACTGCCATTGTATGTCTAAGGTTCTGTACCTAAAATAATGATTGGGCTCGCCACAGGAGGGGTGGAAAGTGGTATAATCATCATAAGAGCTGCGGAGTGGATTCTTTTCCTTTATTCCTTCATCCTTAGCTAAACGGACATCCTTCTCTGTGGTGTCAGCAGCCTCATGGCCCAGATTTTGTGGAGCATTGTGTGCAGAATCCAGATTTGAGGTGCCTTTACTATTGACCCTCAGAATGTTCTAGAAGTTCTTGGCCTTTTCTCTGAGTTAGTGAATTTTTTATAAACCCATGGATTTGTTGTAATCGTTTAGGAAGGTGGTATTTAAGGACCTCACAATACAAATTGTTAATTTTCTCCCCTCTTTAAGTTGGAAGCAAGGTGTCATTCTTTCAACCAGATGATGAAGTCGTTGGTGAGTTACGATTTATAATCCTGTTGCAAGTCCTCTGTTTACTGTCCTCTCTTCTTTTTCTAAGACAGCTATTCATGTTTATTGTGTGCTTTGTATAGAAGGATACACGTATCCTGATGTTTTAATTTGTTCACAAATACCCACTGATGAAGAAAATTGGGAGTTTAATCTCAATAGCAGAATATTTAAGACTTTCTAATATCTGACTATTGAACAATACTATAGATAGAAAAATGACCGTAGGTGTTACCATGGTTGGTGCAGCCCTTTCCTGACAGGACCCCAGTCTCTGACTAGACCACAGATTCTGGAAAACACAGTGGCAGGTCACCTGCTTGAAGACCGCTGACTGACTCGGCTGTGTGGCAGTTTCACTCTCCATTTGAAGCCTGTGTATCCCAGAGCTGCTTCCCCGCTACTCTCATAAAACCAAAAGTTCAGGGGCGCCTGGGTGGCTCAGTGGGTTAAAGCCTCTGCCTTTGGCTCAGGTCATGATCCCAGGGTCCTGGGATGGAGCCCCACATCAGGCTCTCTGCTCAGCGGGGAGCCTGCTTCTCCCCCACCCCCCGCCTGCTTCTCTGCCTCCTTGTGATCTCTGTCTGTCAAATAAATAAAATCTTTAAAAAAGAAAAAAAAAAAAGTTCACTGGAAACCCCTAGTTTATTGGTTATTTTAAAAATCCACCGTGAATACTATTCTGCAAATACATGTATTTATATGATTACATCCTAAACAGTCACACAAACATAAAATATGACCTTAGTTGTTGTCTTGAAAATTACCATTTCTGTATGGAAAATATTCATAGAAAGATACTCAGACTTAAAAAATATTTAACTTGATGGTATGCTTGAAGTTGTTAAGAACAGATTTATGGTAGGTTTTTACTAGCTTTTTGTAGTATTGCCTTTGACTCATGTATTTTATTTTTGAGAGTTTATTATTTCTGTCTTTTTTAAACTTTTTTATTCATCCTAGAAGTCAGTGACACTGTGTTACTCAAGACCAAAAATAAAATCAGACTGGCATAGAGGAAAATGGGATTTTATGGGAAGCATCTTATGGAACCATACTGTGGGAGGTAGCTGTGCATCAGAGACACTTTTATTTTATTTTATTTTTTAAGATTTTTATTTATTTGTCAGAGAGCACAAGCGGGGGGGGCAGCAGGCAGAGGGAGAAGCAGGCTCCCCGCTGAACAGGGAGCCCCATGTGGGACTTGATCCCAAGACCCTAGAATCATGGCTTGAGCTGAAGGCAGATGATTAACCGACTGAGCCACCCAAGCGTCCCACATCAGGGACAATTTTAACGAGGAATCCAGGTGCCCCAAAGACTCTGACTTGGCTCTGTACATCAGACGCCATGTTGACCAGCACTCAAGAGGTGACAGAAGAGGGAGAAAAAGAAAGAAAGATAGTATAGGCGATACAGCGTTCATGACATAATGAACAGTCTACTTCCATTCCATAGTTCTGAAGGCTCTCCCTTCCCCACACTAGTTATTACTAGAATCTTCCTAAAAACTCCAATGAACAAAATGTAGACTAATACTTAGTAGAATCTCATTAGGAATGAATTCATTATGGGATTGTTTCCCTTAAGTTTCTCCTGTTAATTTCCAGGAATTCTGCCCCTGGATTCTGAAGACCCTGGACTTTGTGAAGTTGTTAGAGTGCACGAGCATTACTTGGGTACGTGCCAGTCTTTGCAGCTCATGTAAGTCTTGCATCAGTGATGTCTGGGGTGTTTAGTAACGTTGCAATGTTTTTGCATCTTCCCTGGTAATAAATAACTTGGCTGGTCATGTGACTACTGCTAGCTTATATTTATTATCCATAAAATTCATATTCAGAGCAAATAGCGCATAGACCTTTAAGTTTCACTTACACTGCAGTGGTAAGAGGTTTGAAAAGTGGTTTCTTCCTTGGCTGTGAAATCATATCCCTGATCAGAATTTTTTTTTTTCATTGAAGGATGGTTGGCACACAATGATACATTCATTTTAGGTGGAGAATTATTTTTCTTTTTTTTTTTTACTCTTTATTCTTGGTTATCAGTTGAAACTAAAAATATATAAAATCTACATAGTATTTGTAGAGTCTGAGACAGGAAAGAATCAAGAACTCTTGTCTTTGGTTTCTTTTTTTTTTTTTTTTTTCCCTAAGATTATTGCCTTTGGTTTCTATTGCTAATATATTTTGACCAGTTGTTTAGTTTAACTGAAATAGTAATCTTTCCTATAGTAATTTTCTTCTTGAATATTTAAAATAAATATAAACACACACTCTTCAGGAAACCATAGGGAAAAGTTGCTGCATCTCCTTCGTAATCAGGGAAAGGCAATTTAAAACCACTTCAGGATACTGTTAAGCATGATTAACAAATTTTATAAGGTCTAACCATTCCAAATGTTGGCAAGGATGTGAAAAGCAATGGAATGTTTTATGCACCAGGAGTGTAAATTGATACAAATACTTTAGAAAACGGGGCACCTGGTTAGCTCAGTCAGTACAGCATCTGACTCTTGATCTCAGGGTTGTAAGTTCGAGCCCCACTTTGGGTGTAGAGATTACTTAAAAATAAGTAAATTTTAGGGACGCCTGGGTGGCTCAGTTGGTTAAGCCACTGCCTTCGGCTCAGGTCATGATCCCAGAGTCCTGGGATTGAGTCCCAAATCCAACTCCTTGCTCAGAAAGGAGCCTGCTTCTCTCTCTGCCTCTGCCTGCTTGTGCGTGCGCTCTCTCTCCCTGACAGATAAATAAATAAATAAATAAAATCTTTAAAAAAAAAAAAAAAGGTAAAATTTAAAAACTCTTAACAACAACGAAAAGAAGATAATTTAGCATTATCTAAATAAAGGTAATGGTGTATGTACCCTAGACCTATTAATTCTACTAGTAGTTTTGTATCTCCCAGAAACTCGATGTGGATCAGTAGATAAGCCCAAGAGTTCCTAATACCAAGGTTTAGAACAGTGGAATAAAAATGGAAACAGCCTGAATAGATGTTCTTCACCAGGAAAATGAACAACTAAAGATATTCCTAGATTGTAATTCAACTTGGCAGTGAAAATCAATAAACAGGCAGACATACGAATATGGATGAATCTCATAAACTGTTGAGTAAAGAGAGCAAGTTGCAGAATACAGTACGATACCGCATATTTCTGTAAAGTTCAAGAACATAGAAAATTAAGCATGTCTTATTTAGGAAATAAACAGGGATGAAAAGTCAGGTGTAGCCTTACCTATGTGGGCAGAAGAAGAGGATATGATCAGAGTGGATCCCTGGGACTGTGGTGGTACTTCTAATAAGCTGTTTCTTATGCTGGGATTTACATTATTCATTTCTTTCTTCCCTTTTTTTTTTTTTTTTGTTCTTCATTTCCTATCAATAGGTCAGCATGTGCTGTTTTGTATTCTTGAACTATTTCATTACTATTTTCCCTGAGTTATTCGTTAAGTAGTATAATCCCTAATCAGACCTTGTGGTGACAGAAATCCAAATTGGATTCTAGATTATTAAAAATAGTTAATTAATACATCTGTGTCCATACAGTAATTTGAACTAGACTAACAAATATGTGGCATTTTATTTCTAAAATTGCAGACTATAAATAGTCTATATTTAACTTAATGACTGTCTAATATTCCCAAATAATACTATATTATTTTATTAAAATTTAATTTCAGGGGCATCTAGCTGGCTCAGTTGGTAGAGCATACAACTCTTGATCTTGGAGTAATGAGTTCAAGCCCCCTACTGGGGATACAGTTTACTTAAAGTTAATTGCAGAAGGCATTTTTCTGGAAATCTGAGGCCCATTATAGTAAACCTAGAAATGGAGCCAAGTATGTGTCTTCCTTTGAATAATAAACCTCACTTTCAAATATGGTGCTGTCAAAGTCTCTGATCCATAGCTGTTTTGATATTATACAGTTTGAAAATTGAGGACCACGGCTGGCTTTTTTTTATAGGTAACTATACTAATTTTGACCCAGAATTTCCCTGAGCCTTATTTCACCGATTCTTTTGAGAACCTGGTAACTATGGAATCAAATGAAACCTCTCGTTTGGATTCCCAGGCATGAGTTTTGACCAATTCCCCTAAACTAAATTGTTACAGAAAGTTAACTCTTGAAAAGACAAACCAAAAAAGGCCCACTCTTTTTTTTTTTCTTTCTTTTTTTTTTTTTTTCAAGATTTGGCGTGATTTATACACATTTCCATCATGTCTTTACCAGTTGTTTTTTAATAATAGCTTCATTGAGATGTAATTTACATATCACAAAATTCACCTTTGTAAACCATACAATTCCATCATTTTTAGTATATTCACAAAGTTGATCAACCTTATCACTAATTTTAGAGCATTTCGTCACTCCAAGAGGGACCTCCATTCCCACCGGCAATTATTCTCCATTTTCCCTCCATAGTTCCTCAAAACCGTGAATATACTTTCTCTTTCTATTGATTTGCTCATTCTGGACATTTCATATACATTAATCTTGCAGTATGTGGTCTTTTGTAATTGTCTTAATTCACGTAGGTCAAGTTAATGCATAGTGTAACATCTATCTGTATTTCATTCCTTTCAGTGGTTGAGTAATACTCTATCGTACGAGCATACACATTTTGTTTATCCGTTCATCTATGATTAGATATCAAGGTTGTTTCCACTTTTTTTGGCCATTATGAATAATGCTGATCTGAACATTTGTGTACAAATTTTTGTGTGAATATATATTTTTATTTCTCTTGGGTATAAACCTAGGAATAGAATTATTAAGTCATGTAATAACTCTACATTTAACATTTTAAGAAACCAACAAACTGTTTTCAAAATGGCTCCAACATTTTACAGTTCAGCTAACAATGAATGAGGGTCCCAGTTGCTCCTCATCCTCACTACCACTTGTTATTTTCTGCCTTTTTAATTTTAAGCATTCTAGAAGTAATAACCTTTTGTGGTTTTGATTCTTATTTCCCTAATGACTAATGATGTTGAAAAATTTTCATACTCACTGGACATTTGTATATCTTCTTTGGAGAAATGTCTGTTCAGATCCTATGCCCAGTTTTTAAATTGGGGTTTTTTTTTAATTGGTGAATTGTAAGAGTTCCTTATATATTCTAGATAGAAGTTGCTTGTCAGGGGTGCCTAGTTGGCTCAGGGGGTTAAAGCCTCTGCCTTCAGCTCAGGTCATGATCCCAGGGTTCTGGGATCAAGCCCCACATCGGGCTCTCAGCTCAGCAGGGAGCCTGCTTCCCTGCCTACTTGTGTGTTCTCTCTCTCTGTCAAATAAATAAATAAAATAAATCTTTTTTTTTAAGATTTTATTTATTTATTTGACAGAGAGAGAGATCACAAGCAGACGACGAGGGGGCAGGCTCCCTACTAAGCAGAGAGCCCGATGTGGGGCTCCATCCCAGGACCCCGAGATCATGACCTGAGCCGAAGGCAGAGAGCCTTAACCCACTGAGCCACCGAGGTGCCCCTTATGGTGTCCTTTATTTTTTATTTTTTATTTTTTTAAAGATTTTTTATTTATTTATTTATCAGAGAGAGATAGGGGGAGAGAGCGAGCACAGACAGACAGAATGGCAGGCAGAGGCAGAGGGAGAAGCCGGCTCCCCGCCGAGCAAGAGCCCAACGTGGGACTCGATCCCAGGACGCTGGGATCATGACCTCAGCTGAAGGCAGCCGCTTAACCAACTGAGCCACCCAGTCGTCCCTGGTGTCCTTTAAAGCACAGTCTTTAAAATAATAGGTGGACTCCAGGTTATTCATATTTTCTTTTGCCTGTTGTGCTTTAGTATTTCTAAGAATCCATTGCCTAAGCTTAGTTTACAAATCTTTACACCTATGATTTCTTCTAAGAATTTTATAGATTTAACTGTTATATTTGCTTCTGTGATCTATTTTGAGTTAATTTTTATATATGGTATGAAATAAAGGCCCAACTTTGTTCTTTTTGTTGCATGTAAATATCTAGTGTCCCAGAACCATTTGTTGAAAAGACTTTTGCTTAAAAAAAAAAAAAAAGAAAAGACTCTTGCTACATCCACTGAATTGTCTTGACACTCTTGTTCAAAATCAATTGACCATAGATACATAGATTTATTTCTGGACTCATCCTATTCAGCTGATCTATGCATCTGTTCTTATGCCAGTCAAAATTGCCTTGATTACAGTAGCTCTGGAATAAGTTTTATTTTGGTCTTTTTAAAAATTTTAAATTCAATTATTAATATATGATCCATTATTAGATTCAGAGTAAGAGTTCAGTGATTCATCTGTCTTTTTTTTTTTTTTAGATTTTATTTATTTATTTGACAGATCACGAGTAGGCAGAGAGGCAGGCAGAGAGGAAGATGGGGAAGCAGGCTCCCTGCTGAACAGAGAGATCGATGCGGGGCTTGGTCCTAGGACCCTGAGATCATGATCTGAGCTGAAGACAAAGGCCTTAACCCACTGAGCCACCTAGGTGCCCCTCATCAGTCTTTAAAAATACCCAGTTCCCATTACATTACATGCCCTCCTTAGTGTCCATCACTAAGTTACCCTAGGCCCCTTCCCCTCCCTCCGAGCGACCCTCAATTTGTTTCCTGTGATTAAGAGTCTCTTATGGTTTGTCTCCCTCTCTGATTTCGTCTTGTTTTATTTTTCCCTCCCTTCTCACATGATCCTATTTTGTTTCTTAAGTTCCACATATGAGTGAAATCACATGATAATGGTCTTTCTCTGATTGACTTATTCGCTCAGCATAATATCCTCTAGTTCTATCCACGTCGTTGTAAATGACAAGATTTCACTTTTTGATGGCCAAGTAGTATTCTATTTTATATATATAAATAAGTTTTATATATATATATATATATATATATATATATATTATATATATCTTCCTTATCCATTCATCTGCCAATGGACTTTTTCCATAGTTTGACTATTGTGGACACTGCCGCTCTAAACATTGGGGCGCAGGTTCCCATTTGGATCACTACATTGGTATCTTTGGGGTATATACCTATAAAGAACTTATTAAACTCAACACCCAAAGAAATAGTTCATTGGGAGATGGGCAAAAGACATTTGTCTCCAAAGGAGACATACAAATGGCCAACAGACACATGAAAAAATGTTCAGCATCACTTGGTCTCAGGGAAATACAAATCAAAACCACAATGAGGGGTGCCTGGGTGGCTCAGTGGGTTAAGCCTCTGCCTTCGGCTCAGGTCATGATCCCAGGGTCCTGGGATTGAGGCCCACATTGGGCTCTCTGCTCGGTGGGGAGCCTGCTTCCTCCTCTCTCTCTCTTTGTGCCTCTCTGTGCCTACCTCTCTGTGCCTGCCTCTCTGACTACTTGTGATCTCTGTCTGTCAAATAAATAAATAAAAATCTTTAAAAAAAAAAAAAAAGCACAATGAGATACCATCTCACACCGATCAGAATGGCTAAAATTAACAAGTCAGGAAACGCGAGAATGTAGAGAAAGGGAAACCCTCTTACACTATTGGTGGGAATGCTAGCTGGTACAGCCACTCTGGAAAACAATATGGAGGTTCCTCAAAAAGTTGAAAATAGGGGCACCTGGGTGGCTCAGCTGGCTATGCGTCTGCCTTTAGCTCAGGTCATGATCTCAGTGTCCTGGGACTGAGCCCTGTATTGAGCTCAATGCTCAGCACGAAACCTGCTTCTCCCTCTCCCTGTTTCTCTTCCCCCTGCCATTTGTGCTCTCTTTCTCTCTCTCAAATAAATAAATAAAATCTTAAAAAAAAAAAAAGAATAGAGCTACCCTAAAACCTAGCAAAAAAAGACCCATTCTTTTAGGTGTTGCTGAATACCCAAGATTTATAGATGGGGCTAGAAGGAAAAAAGCAAATCGGTACATCAGTTTCCTAATTATAAAGGTTAAACTAAGTCAAACCACACAAATGATCTTTTATTTTCCTGCAAATCAGGAGGACTGTAGTCCAAAAGTCCATTAACATATATAAAGAAAATAATTCCAGATATTCCTTGAGAAAAAAAAAATACAGTACAATGTTTCTTTCAAAGAGGAACATTAAGAATGGCCACTTATTGGGGTGCCCCGGTAGCTCAGTGGGTTAAGCCTCTGCCTTCAGCTCAGGTCATGATCTCAGGGTCCTGGGATTGGGTTGTCCGCTCAGCAGGGAGCCTGCTTCCCACCCCCTACACCCCCAACCCAGCCTGCCTCTCTGCCTACTTGTATACTTGTGATCTCTGTCAAATAAATAAATAAAATCTTGTTTTAAAAAAAAAAAGACTAGGGCGCCTGGGTGGCTCAGTGGGTTAAAGCCTCTGCCTTTGGCTCAGATCATGATCCCTGGGTCCTGGGATCGAGCCCCCCGTCGGGCCCTCTGCTCCGCGGGAAGCCTGCTTCCTCCCCTCTCTCTCTCTGCCTGCCTCTCTGCCTACTTGTGATTCCTCTCTCTCTGTCAAATAAATAAAATCTTTAAAAAAAAAAAAAAGAATGGCCACTTATTGTGACGATTTGCCTATTGGCCTTTGGGCAAGACACTGGGCACAGTCAAACTAGGTAGCCTCTAAGCCCTGTTGCAGCCCCAACATTTCATAAAAGAGGAAATAATTTTAGTATGTTCCCTGAAGATTTGCAGAAGGAAATACTCAGTTTAGCACAACTATATTTTAGTTTCTGTTAATTCTTTAGTGATTTTTTTTTAATTTTTTTTTTTTTTAAGATTTTATTTATTTATTTGTCAGAGATAGAGCGCGAGCGAAAGCGAGCACAGGCAGACAGAGTGGAAGGCAGAGTCAGAGGGAGAAGCAGGCTCCCCGTGGAGCAAGGAGCCCGATGTGGGACTCGATCCCAGGACGCTGGGATCATGACCTGAGCCGAAGGCAGCTGCTTAACCAACTGAGCCACCCAGGCGTCCCTTTAGTGATTTTTTTAAATGAAAGTTGGGCACTCAGTCACCTTCAGATAAGTTTGTTCTTTTACCAAACCAAAGAATTAGGCTCCAGACAACTTCCCCAAAAAGGTCTTATTAATCCTGCTGCAGTATATTAAAGATAAAGTTAAGAAGTTGAATAAATTATCTAGTTCTTTTGTGCTTTCAGTTCTTAAGCCATTTAGGTCAAACATAAAAGTAACTTTTTTCATTCAAAATTTCATACATTTTCAGCATTATTTTTTTGAACTTAAGGAAGAATGAATTGAAATTATAGTTCTTGGGTTTGATATGCTGTTGTTATGATCCCTGCCTGGCTCTTTTATTTATACTTCTAGTTTTTTACAACGTAATAAACACTTGTGGTCCACCTAACACAAAAGCAGCGATCTCAGCATTAAACCACATTAAACCGGGACGTCTGGGTGGCTCAGTTGCTTAAGCGGCTGCCTTTAGCTCAGATCATGATCCCAGGGTCCTGGGATTGAGTCCCACATCAGGCTCCTTGCTCGGCAGGGAGCCTGCTTCTCCCTCTGCCTCTGCCTGTGCTCACTCATTCTCTCTCTTTCTGTGTCTGACAAATAAATAAATAAAATCTTAAAAAAAAAAAAACACATGTTATCTTGCTATGTTAGAGGCTTTGCTCTCTGAATGTAGTTTTATGACTGTTACCTTTTTTAAAGGACTACATGTTCAGTTCTTTGTTTCTGGGTTTTTTTTTTTTCTTTTTTTAAGATTTATTTATTTATTTTGGGAGGTGGGGCAGAGGGAAGGAGAAAATCCTGAAGCAGACTCTGCTGAGCATGGAGCCTGATGCAAGGCTTGAGCTCAGGACCCCAAGATCACCACATGGGCCCAAAGCAAGAGCTGACCGCTTCACCGACTGCTGCCCAGGCGCCCGTACACGTTTGATTTCTTAATGAATACATAGGCAGTCTCATTTCTTAAAATGGAAGATGTTCCCCGCAAACTATAAATAAACTGTAGGTACCTTGAGTGTGCACAGCTAGAATTGATGTGCTTTCGAGTCAGCATTCACATTTATTAGCTGTGTGACGCCAGACAGATTAATTACCCTGAGCCACATTTTATAATCAAGAAAATTGGGAGAATAGGTGTCTTAAAGAGTTTGATAAAGAATAATTACCATGTGTGAGTGGTATCCCCTGGTGCTCTATCTTCATGCCTTGCTTGTGTGAACACTTTCAGCATATACGCGTGGGTGCTCTCTCCCCGCTAGATGGCACTAGTTAGTTGATGTGTGCGGTGCTGATGGTCCTGGGCTGCTGTCTCCGCTTCAGCGGGAAAATACTTGAAAGCTGGCCAGGACTACAAAAGTGTTATAAAGTTGGTTTTAGGTAAAATGAGAAAGGATGGCTTTTACTGTGAAAATAATCACATTGGGTGTACAGAATAAAAACGTAAAAATTAAAGAATTAAATGTATTTAGGAATAGCTTAGGGCGCCTGGGTGGCTCAGTGGGTTAATAACTGCCTTCGGCTCAGGTCAGGATCCCAGGGTCTGGAGATCGAGCCCCGGATCGGGCTCTCTGCTCAGAGGGAAGCCTGCTTCCCCTCCTCTCTCTCTCTCTCTGCCCGCCTCTCTGCCTACTTGTGATCTCTGTCATAAATAAATAAAATCTTAAAAAAAAAAAAAAAAGGAATAGCTTAATGGTCAGATCATATAGAGAGCTCTTAAGTTATATTAGGAGTTTACATTTTGTTTCAAGTGCAGTGGAAAGCCATGGATGAGCCAACATCAAGGGTCAGACAATCCACTGAGACACCAGGCGCCCCGCCACTGAACTTTAAACAGAGAAGGGTTAGCATGTTGTGTATGTTGTTAAAGATAATTATGGGGGCACCTGGGTGACTCAGTTGATTAAGCATGCAACTCTTTTTTTTTTTTTTAAGATTTTATTTATTTGACAGTGAGAGACAGAGAGGGAACACAAGCAGGGGGAGAGGGAGAAGCAGGCCACCCAGGCACCCCAAGCGTGTGACTCTTAATCTCAACTCAGGTCTTCATGTCAGGGTGTTAAGTTCAAGCCCTTCATTGGGCTCCATACTGACCATGGTCATTTTGACTCTTCTGTTTTCCAAAAAACACCATTAGGGAGATTGAAAAGAGAAGACATAAAGTTGAAAATAATATTTATAACACATAAACAAGTAGTTCATCTAGAATATATTTTTAAATTCCTATAACTCAATCAGAAAAAGACAACATAACAGAAAAATTGATAAAACAGTTGGTCATTTCACAAAAGGAATTCCAGGTGGCCAGCAAACACAGAAAGGTGCCCAGTGTTAGCTGTCGTGAGGGAAAAGCAAGTTAAAATCACAATAAGAAACCATTACACACCCAAATGATTGGTAAGAATGTGTAATCGTGCCAAGGGATGTTCAGAGTAACGGGAGCGCTGTTACACAGCTATGGGAGAATGAATTCAGACCGCCACTTCCAGAGGATGTGATCAAGTCGAAGGTTGTATATATGCGACCTGGGATTTCCATTCACTTGTACTATCCTAGAGAAAACCCATGTGACAGCATAACATCATCGTTTATAGGAGAGCATTCTTAGCAGCACTGTTTATAGCTGACACAAACTGAAAACACACATCCTCCTTGAACGGGGGGCACGCATCACCAAATGAAAGTGTTCTCACATCATGGAATGCCACAAAACACCAGAAAAGGGGGTGCCTGGGTGGCTCAGTTGGGTAAGCGACTGCCTTTGGCTCAGGTCATGATCCTGGAGTCTGGTTCTTCCTTTCACCCTCCCCCTTCTCATGCTCTCTCGCTCAAATAAATAAATAAAATCTTAAATAAAACACACACCAGAAAAAGGAAAGCACTATAGCCACATTTACAAAAGTGGGTGTGTCTTCAGTGTTGAGGCAAAAAAGCACGATAGGAAAGAGTGCCTGTGCTATGATTCCATTTAGTTAAAGTTCCAAAACGGTCAAACTCCGTTACTTTTTTTTTTTTTAAGATTTTATTTATGTACTTGAGGGAGAAAAAGAGATCACAAGTAGGCAGACAGGCAGATGGAACAGGGGTGGGGGAGCAGTGGGGAGCCCAGTGCAGGGCTCGATCCCAGGACCCTGAGATCACGACCTGAACTGAAGGCAGAGGCTTAGCCCACCCATGCGCTGGTTAGGAAGGCATCCATGGGTCCTAAAGGATGGTGGTGAACAAGAACTGAAGTCAGCGTGTTGGCGACCTCTGGTGGCAGAGATGGGGCTGTGTGCTCTCTTGACCGGGATTGGGATTACTTGTATATTTGCTTTGTGTGTATCCACCCATCTGTACTGATGTTCCCTGTACTTTTCCGCATGTGTTTCATTTCACAGTATAATGTTTAAAAATACACACACACCGGCTCCTATGCTGAGGATGCCTTATGTGTGGGTGAGAATGGAACTAGGGAAACCAAAATGTAGGCAAAAGGTAGCAGGTGTAGTAGCTTGGACCAGGGCCACCGAGGGAGGGGAGATGGCCAGAGAGACAGATCCAGGAGGCAGGACTAAGAGCACGTGCTAATGGGGCGCTTCCTCTCGTTCTTTGCGACAGTTCACAAACCAGAAAAAGTTACATGGACAGAAGCCGCTGGAACCATTCGGGATGGAGTACGAGCCTATACAGCTCTGCATTATCTGTCTCATCTCTCTCCTGGAAAATCAGTCCTGATCATGGATGGAGCAAGTGTAGGTGCTAATAGTTCTGCTAAGAAACAGATCAGAATCCACTAAACTTAGGAAATAGGCCACCCATTTGCTAATGTAATTCTTTTTTTTTTTTTTTTTTTTTTATTTATTTATCAGAGAGAGAGAGGAGCGAGAGCGAGCACAGGCAGACAGAGTGGCAGGTAGAGGCAGAGGGAGAAGCAGGCTCCCTGCCAAGCAAGGAGCCCGATGTGGGACTCGATCCTAGGATGCTGGGATCTGACCTGGGCTGAAGGCAGCTGCTTAACCAACTGAGCCACCCAGGCGTCCCGCTAATGTAATTCTTTACCGATAGCTTGTGCACTGCCCATTTTGTTAAAACAGGCAGCCTTTATTAACAGCAGATAAGACTTCACTGTGTTCCGTTTCTTACTACTTTGAATCTGCTAGTACACTAAAGAAGCAAACAAACCATGTTTTTCTGCCTGTTCCACGAAGCCTGAAGTAGCTCATGAAACCTTTGAAGTCATACCCCAAAACTCCCAACCAGTTTTGTGTTTCCCTCACACCGACACTTAACGTTGGTTAGATGTTGCATTTATAGACAAGTCACGTAGGATAAAAAAATGTGCTACTGTCAACACATTACACGTATCAGCAAAAAAATTTATTCAAGACCCTAGAAATAACATAAAAATAGATGACAGTCTAAAAATGTTAGAAAACTTGCGGTCCGTTTTTGTAGTTTCATTATCTGTCTGGCTGATGATGAAATGCTTTTACCCCCTGCTTTTCTGTGCAAAAAAAGGCAGAAGCGTCTTTGACATTGGCTCCAGCCTGATGTCCAGCATCAGGATAGTAGTGTTTTCCTGAACTTACCATCAGGTCAGCAAAAGGATGGAGCTATTGAAAGTGTTTTGACCTTTTTTTTTTTTTCTTAATGTTTTTATTTTTTATTTTTTATTTTTAGAGATTTTATTTATTTATTTATTTAACAGACAGAGATCACAAGTAGGCAGAGAGGCAGGCAGGGGCACGGGGGTGTGGGGGGGGAAGCAGGCTCCCCGCTGAGCAGAGAGCCCAATGCAGGGCTCAATCCCAGGACCCTAGGATCATGACCTGAGCTGAAGGCAGAGGCTTTAACCCACTGAGCCACCCGGGCACCCCGAGTGCTTTGATCTTTAAAGAAAGATAGCTGGGCGCCTGGGTGGCTCAGTTGGTTGGACGACTGCCTTTAGCTCAGGTCATGATCCTGGAGTCCCGGGATCGAGTCCCACATCGGGCTCCCAGCTCCATGGGGAGTCTGCTTCTCTCTCTGACCTTCTCCTCGCTCATGCTCTCTCTCACTGTCTCTCTCTCAAATAAATAAATAAAATCTTAAAAAAAATAAAATAAAATAAAGAGAGATAGCTGAGGCCAAGTTTCTGAGCACAGCCTTTACCTCGAAACTCTGTGCAGCAGTGGGACCGAGTGAGAGCATGTGGCACACACACCTTTTCTGCCATCCTCCTGAAGAAGAAAGTCAGTCAGATGTCCAACCTTGTCCATATTTTTTTTCCTCTTCTATCAGATAATATTGTAACTATTACACTTTATTAAATAGCTTCTAAAGCAAGTTAGATACAGCCTCTGCCTTAACATCTATAAACCCATTGGGTATTTTTGTCTCCACAGGCCCTTGGTATGATAGCTATTCAGTTAGCGCACCACAGAGGAGCCAAAGTGATTTCAACAGCAGGTAGCCTCGAAGACAAGCAGTGCCTCGAAAGACTTAGGCCTTCTCTAGGTGGGTAATCCTACTCAACACAGACTTGACAAGAGAAATTTTTATGAGGTATCACTGTAAAGACTGTCCTCGTAAAACAAAGTACTCCCAAATGAAAGTCACTATTAAAATGCACTTAGTCTCCATGCTAAGTCCAGGTTTACCTGAGTGATAGTTTTAATTTTCATTCTTTTTAAACCTACATCTCTCAATGTTTTTCTTCTTTTTCGCCCTATTGTTACCAACGTACCCAAGTCTGAATTAGCTGAACTTGGACAAAGTTTAGCAACACCTGATCCCTTTTTGGTTTTATTCGTAAATCAAGATATGTTTCCGTCACTCTGTAGGTTTCTCACCCTCTTTTACTAAAAGTTATCTGTTTTCTAAAGTTATCTGTTTTCTGTGATATGCTGGGAAGGAAGATGATCCACTTAAACAGAAAACGCGGGTCAGGTATAGTTTATGGTGAGGAGGATATGGTGGAGACTAGGGAGCTCTTGAAGAGATTGAAACTAAGGACTGAAATGTGAGACCTGGAACTATAAAAATCCTAGAAAAGAGGACAGGCAGTAATTTCCCCAACATTGGACATAGCAACTTTTTCCCTAACTGTGTCTCCTGAGGCGAGGGAAATAAAAGCAAAAATAAGGAGGTTCTTCAAAAAGTTGAAAATGGAACTATCCTATGAGTAATCATACTACTAGGTATTTACCCCCAAAATATAAAACAGTAATTCAAAGGGGTACATGCACCCCTTTTTAAATTGTAGCATTAATGGGCGCCTGGATGGCTCAGTGGGTTAAGCCGCTGCCTTCGGCTCGGGTCATGATCTCAGGGTCCTGGGATCGAGTCCCGCATCGGGCTCTCTGCTCAGCAGGGAGCCTGCTTCCCTCTCTCTCTCTCTCTCTCTCTCTGCCTGCCTCTCCATCTACTTGTGATTTCTCTCTGTCAAATAAATAAATAAATAAATCTTTTTAAAAAATTAAAAAAATAAATTGTAGCATTAATATTTACAATAACCAAGTGACAGAAGGAGCCCAAATGTTCATTGACTGATGAATGGATAAAGAAGATGTGGTATATACATATACAATGGAATATTATTCAACTATAAAAAAGAATGAAATCTTGGCCATTTGCAACAACACGAATGGAGCTAGACAGTATAAGGCTAAGCAAAATGAGCTAATCAGGGAAAGAAATACATGATTTCACTCATGTCGAATTTAAGAAACAAAAACGCACAAAGAAAAAAAAAGACAAACCAAGAAACAGACTCTTAACTGTAGAGAACAAACTGATGGTCACCAGTGGGGAGGTGGGTAGGGAGATGGGGGAAGCAGGTGGTGGGGGTTGAGAAGACATTTACCTTGATGAGCCCTGAGTGAGGTATGGAACCCCTGAGTCACTGTATCACACACTTGAAACTAACAGAAAAGTATGTTCACTATACTGGAATTTTTTTTTTTTTTTTTTAATAAAAAACGGCTCAACAAAAAATAAATAGATTGTGGGACGCGTGGGTGGCTCAGTTGGTTAAGCGGCTGCCTTCGGCTCAGGTCATGATCCCAGCGTCCTGGGATCGAGTCCCACATCGGGCTCCTTGCTCGGCAGGGAGCCTGCTTCTCCCTCTGCCTCTGCCTGCCATTCTGTCTGCCTGTGCTCCCTCGCTCTCCCTCTCCCTCTCTCTCTGACAAATAAATAAAATTTAAAAAAATAAAAAATAAATAGATTGATATATATATATTGAAAGAAATGACCAAGAAGGGGAGAAAGCGGAATGGAGAAACTAACAGATGAGGAGAGGAGGCCCAGCCAGATTGGGGGGGGCAGGAAGGAGCATCAGGTTCATTGAGTGTCAGCGGGAATGATCTCCCCCGAAGTCCTCGGCAACCTTGTGTCAGCGAACCAGGGAGCAGCATCTAGAGGGTTTACCCAGCTTGTCCAAGGAGCCACGACGCCACTGGAGTGGGATTTGAACCCAGGCCTGTCCAACATGAAAGCCCGTGTTACTCCAAGACTTGGAAGAAAGGTTAAGGCAGGGGCTGGAGAAAGAAGAAAAAAAGGAAGAGACTGGAGATGGAATGAAGTGGTGGAAGAAAGCACTGAGCAGAGTTTTTGAAGGGAGAGGTTTCTTACTGGTTAACCCTGTCCTCCCCAGGCGCTTCAGTCCCCTTTCCCTGGCGGCCTCCTCACTCCCGCCCCGCCTCCCGCCCCGCCCCCCGCCCCGCCCCCCACATCTTTTGGGGGCGCCAGTCGGAACCCCGCTGACAGGATTTCTTTTACATGAAGGTGCTAAAAACTCCTGAAATAAATTATAAACATGTGTCTTCATTTGCCAGTTCAAATGCTAAGATTTTCATTGTATTTTTTCATTGCATTGGCTTGTTCTATTGAGATAATACTCTTAAAAATAGTTTGGTTTTCACTAACTGCTCAAAGTAATCATGTTTTTTTTCCTTAACCTTCAAGGTTTTTCTTCATTTTGGGGGAGCAAATGGGAAAGGGAGCAGGGGAATTTCTATGACTGAAAAAGGTTAAAACAGCCTCTAATAGAGAGGTACCATATCACACCAATACATTTTTTACATTTTAGCTTTAAACTCTCTTAACTCTAAACATACTTGAGAAATTGCTTAATCTCTTAGTTTATGCCTTAATATGTATGTATCTCTGTGGTTTATAGATTCCCTGTTCTGACTATATATCTTTTAGTGATAGGGAACAGTGCTCTTTTTTTCAGTAGGCCAGCCTTGGAACGCCGCATCCACAAAATGTTTAGTATTTTTATCTGATTGAATATACCAGTCCCTGCCTTTAAATTGATCCTTACCACTATTGGGTAAGAAGAGAAAAAGTAAAATTTGGATCCAGTAACTGAACCACTCCATACAGATATTTATTTGCTTTTCTTTTTCTCGGATGATTGGTGTTGGTCACATAGAGAACAGTACAATTGCCTGACTTCCTGTCCTTTACAGCCCGAGTCATCGATGTATCTAATGGAAAAGCCCACGTTGCTGAAAGCTGTTTAGAAGAAACAGGTGGCCTGGGAGTTGATATTATCCTAGATGCTGGAGGTGGGTACGTTACTAGATCAGTAGTCTGTGTCGTTTTTGTCGTGTGATGGGTGCATTTCACAAATCAAATAAAATATATATAAATAAAGCCAGATAAGGATTATTAACATATTTTGTTAAATCGATGTCATGTTTTGTTTTTAACTTTTCTAGTTAAACTAGAGCTTCTTGAATCCTCCTGTAAACACGGTCTAGAAGAGAGAGTATGCTTACTTTAAAATACAGGCACTGGAGTTTATAAGAGTTTTGACAAATATGAACAAACATCTTCTCATTGGTTGCCAGACGATACATACTACTGTAGCTCTCGGCCAGACGCGGAGTTCTGCTGTGTCTGGCTGCCCTCTGTTGGGTGGCTGACTTCTGCAATCTCTATTTGGAAAAAGCACAGAATTTTGTTCCATTTTTACCTCCCTGAACCTTTTGTTATTTAAACAGTATCTATTTAACACCTAATCTGTACACACCTAGGTAGTGCCATTGCGTGGAAAGCTTGCAAAGAGATTCTCTTCATGCTTTGTTAAGATTTGTGTTCTGTGATGGGAGTCAGAAATGCAGCTATGACCATCTTAATGTTTTTCTTTTTAACCAGTATTTTCAGGACTTGAAATTAACTCAGAGAAGCACTTCTCGGCCTTTTGGCTAAGATCAGCTGTGAATATTAACACAGAAAACTCTTTCAGTGGAAGTGAACGTGTACTTTCATTTTTCAATTTTGCCAGATTACTTTTCAAATATACATTTCTTTCTTTTTTTTTTTTTTTAAGATTTTTACTTATTTAATTGACAGACAGAGACAGAGATCACAAGTAGGCAGAGAGGCAGAGGCAGGCTCCCCACTGAGCAGAGAATCCAATGCAGGGCTCCATCCAGGACCCTGGGATCATAACCTAAGCCAAAGGCAGAGGCTTTAGCCCACAGAGCCACCCAGGCGCCCCTCAGATATACATTTCAATAATTATGTCAGTGTATGACTTTCTTAAATCTATGAGTTCCTTAAGCAGAAGTCAGATTTTCCCAAAGAATTAAGCTATCAATGTTACGATTAAAGCTACCAGTCTTAGTTATGTGTTGTATTACCTTGCCTGGTTTTCAAATGAAAATAAACTTTTTGTCATTTATTATTTCACTTATAATTGATTCTAGAGTAAATTTTATGACCAGTTTTAAAGCAAAAAGTATGTTTTAAGGTATCTGAATACATTGTGTGTTATTTTTTTCTAAGAAAAATTCTTCCTTGTTCCTACATTAAAAAGTAAAAAGGACTAGTTTGAAGAATTAATGTTTGCCAGATTACTATAAAATATATTTCTTGTCTCTCTCTCTCTTTTTTTAAAACTATTCCCTTGTAAGTGAGATTATATAGTAAAGATGATGAACCAGCTGTAAAATTACAACTACTACCACATAAACATGACATCATCACACTTCTTGGTGTTGGAGGCCATTGGGTAACAACAGAAGAAAACCTGCAGGTATTATCAGAAACAATAAAGCATTACTATTACATTGAAAGGTTATAATTAACAAAGAATAATGCCTAAGTCTCTTGAGGCAAGATGTGAAGAAATTATAAATTCTGAATTATACCTGTTTCTAAAGAAATGTAACTTTCTTTTTTACTTTAGATACATGTTGGCCAAAATATAGAAGTAGTGCCTACTAGAGGAGTTCATTCAGCTTTTATTTAGTGGTTTGGAAGAAGTGACTTCTGAATTTTTTAGTAGTATTTCCGTTAAGGTTTATTTTTTTTAGTAACAAACATTGTTGACACATACTTAGCAAAATATTTCTATATAAAATTATGATAATTCCCCATTCACATTGGAATTTACTACAAACGTGTATATACACATTGTCTCCCGAAGTTACATTTCTCAACAGTATTCAAATTTTATCATGGTTGATATGCCAATACCATAATCCTCGTATATCAACCTTCACTAATTTTCTAACATCCTCATGATGACAACTGATAAGTAACAGCCAGCAATCTCATTCTTACACACACGCACACACTCGTGCACACACATACACACGCGAGCACACAGCACACACTCCTGCACACACTTACTGTTTCATCATTTTGGACAATGAATTAGAAAAGAAAATGTTACAGTTTACATATTGTTATTAAAGTTTATATAGTATTTATTTGTGATTTGGGTATTTAATCTGCATAGAAGTTTTTCTGGCTCAACATACTTATCTCTGTCTGCTATTAAGCTCACAATTGTTGATCAGTCTTTGTGCTTTCTGTCCAAGTTGGATCCTCCGGATAGCCATTGCCTTTTCCTCAAGGGAGCAACGGTGGCTTTCCTTAATGATGAAGTTTGGAATTTGTCAAATGTGCAACAGGGAAAATATCTTTATATCCTTTTTATCTACTGACTTGCGTTTCTGGCTTGAAATCTACCATAAACTCTCATTAAGTTCTTCAGAAATGGTAATTGATAGTAATAACAGCTAACTTTCATTGAGTATGCCAAACGGTGTTTCAGGTGCTTTGTAAGTATTAATATATTTAAGCATTAAAAAACAGCCCTGTGAGGTGTCAGTACTATCATTATGCCTGTCTCACAGGTAAAGAAACTGAAGCATAGGAAAGTCACTGCATGTTCCAGGATGCAGCTAAAACGTGATGGGACAGGAATCACCCAGGCAGTCTTGCTGGTTTGTGAATGGTAGATAAACTACAGGATACATGTAAAATTCTGTTTCATTTTCAACTTGGCATTTCGGAAACTACACATCCCCTTGAAAGGCTCTAATCTGTGCTCTGATGGTGCTGTTATGTAAGACGTTTCAGAATGCTTATCTGCACTAAAGAGTTTGTGGGATGTTTTAAGATGAACAGTGCTGGGAAATCTTCATCAAATGAAGACGGTTTTGATTTTTTTTTTTTAATGGAATTCATTCCGAGAAAAATCTGGCAAATGAAGCCAAACCATTCCAGTTTTGGTGAAAGTAATGAAATCTTGTCTGGAGAATGTAAAAGCATTCCAAAAGAATGGTCCAAACCTCTTTAGAATTTAAGAGAAACTCTGGGTCAAACTTATGAAGACTTTTTTTTCTAAGATAACTGTTTTAAAGGCATTTGCACCTGCTAAAAATTGTAATACATTGGATAAAACATAAATTCTTATTATTTAATAGAGTATATCTGTATGAAGAAAGAAACTTGTAAGTCTTAAGTTTGTCTCCACTGAATATCATACTTTGCTTTCGTTAAATGTATGTAGTTTATATACACGTGATACTTATTAAGGCCCACCTTCTCTAAGAGCAGTGATGGAATTAATTCAGAGCTTTCAAATAGGAGTATTTCAGCACTATCCTGCATACATTGAGTTGTAAAAAATACATTTCAGAACCAGAACATCCCCTTAATGTACTGAATCTGTGATTTGAAAGTATTTCTGAATAAATATTTTTCTTTAAATTTGGAAAATAGACTTAATTTTTAACTTCCTAGAAGAATTCATTAGATTTCAATTCTAAGCAACTTAATTGTCCACTAACGTAATTATCAAGAATCTCATAGGATAACAGCATGTGTTAAGAGTACCACTAGATACAGTGCATTTTGGATCTTACATGTCAGGAGCCAGGCTAGCTCCTTTGCCTACATTATTTAATTCCCTCCGTACAAACACACTCTTAGAGTTTCTGCTGGCATTTTCACTTAACAAGAGTAGAAAGAGAATTTGCAATACGGGGAGAATTCTTTAGGTCCTCTTTAAGAAAATCTTTAAAATGGCTGATGATCAGACTTTCTAATTATATTTTCTAAAGACTTGAATTCTCAAGTCCCAAATCAGACTCTAGTCCTCACTGGTGCTAAACCCCCCGATCAGTTCCCGTGTGAGCCAGTTGCTTCTTGTGATTTAACAGCCTTCCTTCCAACAGTGTGATAGATGCCATATGTCATTCTCTACTACCAGCAATTTCACACTCAATCCTAAAACTGTCATCGCAATTAAACAACTCAATTTTTTTTTCTTAATTTTACACTTACTTTTTGAGTCTTGTAGTGACAAACTACAGTTTGTTAACTTTTCTGCACACAAATTTTGAGCCACTGAGCAGTCTGTTTAGTAAGTAAACGTGCATCTAAGAGATATGAGTGCTAACATTGTTTCTAACTAGAAACACCATACATAGTGCTAACAGGAAAACCTACCCGTCTGGGTTAACACTAGTGGTTACCTAGTACAAGGCATGAGGCTCGCTGCTTCTGCCACTTGTCCTAACTTAGAACTGTAGGCTCTATTTAATGTTTCCACTTCTCTCACATCAGTTCCCCATTTCCCTGTTTTCAAGGTAAACTTTGCAGCTTACAGAATTTCTGCAAATTAAATTCTCCGTTTCTGAGAGCGCTGAACTTAAAATAGGTGACCTGCGTAACATCTTATTGACTGGGTTTGTTCAATCCTCTCTCTGTTACATTGCCACCTTAACAATCTTTCCAGCTACGTATCTTAAAAGATGTGATGGAGAAGTTATCAAGCGGAGTTTTTAGGTACGCATAGTAACCAAATCATTGTTTGTTTTTTCTATGCTCCAGGTAAGGCAAGCGTTTCCACTTGTTTCAGTTTCCACAGCATACCTCTTGCCTCCATATTTATTTTGTTTGGATAAGTAGCTGCTCTTTAATTATTTCTCAAAGTGTTCCTGGGATACATCAGTAAGCATTCGCGAAGATAGAAGTGGCTCATTGGTTCTCCTTATACTTTCCGTACCACACCACACAACCTTTGCTTTTCTCATCACCGTTACCGGAGTAATGTGAAATGACCCATAGCTTGAGAAGAGGGAAAATACAGTTTTGTTTATTTTTATTTGGATCTGGGAGTAGATAAAGGAGGCATTTTTCCACATCAGAACTTACCCAGTTTTAACAGTGGAAATACTAACGGACAAGTTTACTTAAATGGACAAGATTATTTAAAATAATAGAATTGGGGCGCCCAGGTGGCTCTGTCGGTCGGGCATCTGACTTCAGCTCAGGTCATGATCTCCAGGTCCTGGGATAGAACCCCAGGCTCGCTCTCACTCCCTTTGCCCTTCCCACTGCTCCTGCACTCTCTCTCTCACATAAATTTTTTAAAAATCTTAAAAAAATAATAGAATTGAACTACAGCAAGTGTCAACTCTCATCCTGTTGTTTTACTCATCTTTCCCTTGACCTAACTGTATAATAATTTCATTCTTTCCCAGGCCTCAGTTGGATGAACCCATTCCACTGTATGAGGCGAAAGTTACCATGGAAGTTGTTCAGAAAAATCAAGCAAGAAAAAAGCAAGTTGTTCAATTTTAATTTTGTTCTTTCTCAGCCCTCAGTTGGATAAACCCCCTCCAGTACTTGAAGCCAGAGTTTCCTTGGGAATTGCTCAGAAAAGTCAAGGAAGATAAAATCAGATTGTTCAGTTTTCCTTCTGTGAGTCAAGACGCTCAAAGTTATTTAAGGTTTTTGAAAAGTGTTTGGAAAAATTATTGTACGAATGGTCAAGACCGTTCCGTTAATTAATGTCTAAAGGGAATATGCTGAAATTCTTTTGTGCTTGTTTTGATACATTTTCCTCTGTTATAAAATTCTTTCCATGAAGAAAATTGCTTTCAGGAAAAACTATGCTACTCTATTGATAAAGTTGTTAGTCTTCTGGTATGTCAAAATAACGTTATTACTGTTGTACCAACTCCGTTCTCAATACCTTCCTTCCTTAAGGAGCCTTTGCTGTCGTAATTGAATCATTTGAGTTTATTTTCAAGTCTCAAAGGATCTAGTCCATAGACACTTTAAAAATTTTTCAAGCACTCATTTATTTCAGGGTTTCCTCGGGATCAAACAGGACCAGCACCGTAACTTGCCGGCGGCAGCTGCAGCGTGTGCGGGGTGGAGGCGACTGGGGGCTGCTGTGGCCATGCGTGGCAGGGGCTAGGAGGCTGCACTTGCTGATGCCTGCCGGGGTTCTCTATTTTCTTCGGCCAGGGGCAGGGAGGCGCAGGGCGCTCTCGCCAGCTCTAGACGTCGCCGCTGCCCTCTGTAAACCTAAGAAGCTGCAGCTCAAGTGTGACGTCTCCTTTTCATCCAAGCGCCATGTTCTGGGCCCATTACATCTCTGCTGCAGATTTAAATGGCGTGTCAGTTATTTCGGTGCCAGATAGGGGAGTGCCCGTCGGTGCCCCGGACCCGGGGCCTCTCGGCTCCCGCGACCCAACTGCAGCCAAGGACCCAGCCGGAGCGCCGGGGAGCGGAGGGGACCAGACCCAACCAAGGCATGGGGGTGGAGCCTCGCGGGCGGCCGACGTCGCTCGCGCTCTGCCGCGCCTCGGGGGTGGGGCCACGTCGGGGGCGGGGCCGGCGCGCGCGGGAAGCGCCGGCGGGGAGGCCGGCCGGCCCCTCTGCGTGAGCCGCGCGTTATGGCCCTTTCGGTGCCTGGCTACTCGCCCAATTTCAAGAAGCCCCCCGAGACTTTGCGGCTCCGACGAAAACGGGTCCGGAGCCGCGGGGCGGCCGCCTCACCCGGGGAGCAGCCCGAGCCGGCGCCGCGCCGCGCCGCTCTGGCGGCCGGGCTGCTCCTCCGCCCCTTCCCGGCGGCGGCGGCGGCGGGCAGAGGCGGCGGCGGCCCGGCCGCGACCCGCAGGAACCCGTTCGCCCGCCTGGACAACCGGCCGCCGGCCGCCGCGGAGCCCCCCGACGGGCAGCCCCGCGGCCCGCAGGAGGCGGAGGGCCCGGTGAGTGTGCCGGGCCTGGCCGGCGAGGGGCTCTCATAGTGCGGGGATTCGCTGTGAAATCCGGGCAAGTTGTCGCGGTCGAGGGGAAATGGGCGCGGAGGGCGGCAGGCGCCGCGGTCGAGGGGCCCTGAGCCTTGGGAGAGGCCGCTCTGGAAGCTGGGCTTTGTGTGGAGCGCGCCCCGCGAGCGCTCCGGCCGCCCGCCCTGAGGGAAGCGCAGGGCCCTGGGGCGCGCCCCCCGCGGTCCTGCCGGGCTTGGGCCCCTGAGGGTTAGAGGTCAGTGGGAAGACGGCTCGAAAAATCCCGGAGCGACTCCTCCAGGAGGGCCGCTGCTCAGTGGGAAGGTTACAGGAGACCCTCCCTTCTCCCGCGGTCGAAAATATCCTGGAGAAAGAGGAATGCTCGGGAGTCCTGGAGTCCGAATTTCCTAGCCCTTTTCTTACCCCAGAGCCTTTTGAAACTTTTGAGATATCTACATCAGTTATTAGGCGCACGTATCCCCGCCCCCCCCCCCCCACCACCACGCCATTTTGACAGTAAAGTTCGGACTGAAACCCTGAGCTAGTGATTTGCATGTGAATTCCTGCACTTGCCTTCGCGGAGGAACTCGTGTGCCCGGCGAGGCTCTGTCCGTGTTCACGCGAACTCCAGCATCACTTAGGACTGAAAAGAACCGTTGTTTTCCCCCCTCAGTTTTTAGATTCTAATCAGGAAAATGATTTGCTCTGGGAAGAGAAGTTTCCTGAAAGAACAACCGTTGCCGAATTACTCCAGGTAATAGTTTGTAAATGTTATTAGAATGTATACTCTTACAATCTAAATCCATACCTCTCAGAAACATTTACTTGCAAGATCGCTTTGCCGGGAGTGCTGAGTGATCATCTGTGCCAGGGCTGTCAAGATGGCATCGGCACCGGCGTGGAGTTTATACGATGTAAAAATGGTGTTTCTCGTGGTACCGACGCCAGGGTTGGTGTAGATACAGGTTCCCCTGTTCCAGCTGTTCTGACACTGTTTCTGTGTGACCGGTGACAGCTCCAGCTCATCAGTCCACGCTCCGCTGCTGTTTGAACTTTGTCCTTAACTGAATCTTCAGACTCGATCCCCAGATGACCTCCGCAGGTTGTGGCATGTCGCGGAACCTTGCTGACACCACCACAACACACGCTCGATCTCTTGATACAATCCGCGGATTTTCCTGTTGTGATGGTTTAACAGATAGAGTTTGACCTAATAGGAGCAGGCGACAAGAGCTAAGA
This sequence comes from Mustela lutreola, assembly GCF_030435805.1. NCBI lineage: Eukaryota > Metazoa > Chordata > Mammalia > Carnivora > Mustelidae > Mustela > Mustela lutreola. Next base: position 214,064,830 of record NC_081291.1, on the reverse strand, counting down.
CCCACTTTCCCTTTCACGGAAATAGATGGGGTCTTTTAGAAATAATTCCCCCAGGGTCCTGGGCTCCCTGCTCAGCGGGGAGCCTCCTTCTCCCTCTTACGCTCCCCCTGTTTGTGTGCTAACTCGCTCGCTCGCTCTCTCGCTGTCTCAAATAAATAAATAAAATCTTTAAAAAAAGAAAGAAATAGTTCCCCCTTACCTGTTATTTTTATGTGATGTCACCTCAAAGAATCATTGTAAAGTGGCGAAAATTGCCTTGAAAAGACAGCAAAACAGTCTAGAAGGAAATTTTAAAATCAGGAAATGCTTGTTACATATGGCCTCTTAAGAGCCCTGCCTGAGTTCTTACTCTTCCCTGCAGGAGCTGCTTAGCCCTGGCTCGAGTTTTAGAGGCTTAAAAGGTACTTTTGAAAACACTGGAGGGGCCCTCCTATGGCTCAGTCCGTTATGTGTTTGACTCCTAATTTCGGTTCAGGTCATGATCTCAGGGTTGCAAGAGCCAGAGTTAGGCTCCCTGCCCAGTCTGCTGGAGGTTCTTTCTTTCTCCCTCTGCTCCTCCCCCACTGAAATAAAGAAATAAATCTTTTAAAAAATAATGAAACACTTGGAATCCGGTTTTTGCTTTGACAGCAAAATCAATAATAGATTTTGATTTCTTTTTTAATTATGATCATGGGAATAGTACATGCCTCTTGTAACTGAACTATGTAGAACTATATATAAACTGACAGGTAAAATGTGCCCCTCCACCAATACCACCCATAACAATAAATCCCCGCTTCTCAGAGAAAACCACTGTCCGAAACCACAGTTGAGTAACTCTTTCTAGAGTGTTTCATAGTGTGTAGTGTGTTTTAAGTGTTACTTACAGAGTTTATAAAATTTTGACATTTCTGTGATCGTGCTGGTTGATCAAATCTGTAGATTAAAAGGGTTTTGGGGGGCGCCTGGGTGGCTCGGTGGGTTAAACCACTGCCTTCGGCTCAGGTCATGATCTCAGGGTCTTGGGATCGAGTCCCGCATCAGGTTCTCTGCTCAGCAGGGAGCCTGCTTCCTCCTTTCTCTCTCTCTCTGCCTGCCTCTCTGCCTACTTGTGATCTCTGTTAATTAAATAAATAAAATCTTTTTAAAAATAAATAAATAAATCAAAGGGGTTTTGAGGTGGGTGGGTTGGTTCGTTGGTTTGGTTTTGGTACTCCACTAATTTTTGTGTTCTCTGTTTTCTAAAAGACTCCGCAAGTATCGTTCTCCGAATCTGATACTCCATCCTCAGAAAGTACCGAGTTACCTGTGGACTGGAGTATTAAAACTCGACTCCTTTTCACCTCTTCTCAACCCTTTACCTGGGCAGATCATTTGAAAGCCCAGGAAGAAGCTCAGGGTGTCATCCAACATTGTAGGGGAACAGAAGTTACTTTGCCTCAAAGTATACAGGTAATTCTGAGAAAACAGATAAGTGTTAAAGGAACAAATTAGTTGTAAAACGTGCTTCTCTGCAAAATGGCACAGATACTTCCTTCTATTAAGTTCTTCTGACATTTAGAGACACAAAGACTTGGGAAATTTTGTATTTCCTAAATGGTGCTTTCATGCAGTTTTTTCTGTCAGATTCAGTAACTGCCCATTAAATTTAGGGACCTGTCCTGAGAATTAGTTAATGGGTTGGGTAGGAATTGTTTGAACTAAGCCATTCTTTTTTAAGGTCTTTTAAGCAAGATAATCTACGGGAAAGAAATGGAAAGCAATTGAGTAGGATTGCAAAGGCAGATTGGTTATTCCGCTGCTTTGCTGATACGGCATGTGTTCTTTTTTTTTCTGTATACTAGTTCTTGCTTCGGGGTTGATAGTGTGTTGTAAATACTGCAGTGGAGGTCATGAGTTCTAGAATGGTTTTGGAGAAATGGAATTGCTCGCCTCCCAAGCAGCCCATCAGCTCAAACTAGATGAAAAGGGATTACCTCAAAGAGGCCTTGGTACGGCTTTGTTAATAAATAGATCTGGAGGATTTGGGGTTCGTGTTCCCCATTTGTACTGGCTGCTGTTGGAACAGTTGTGAGGGGAGCGCGGCGGAACATAGTATCGCCTACTGCAGCATAAATCCCCACAATCCTCCTTGGTAGCAGGCGGCAGGCAGTGCTGAGCCCAGGGAACGTTCCCCGCTGTATTTAAGTCTTCATTCTGATACGTTTTAACAGTCAAGAAGCACAGGCAAGAATAAACCACCTTTTAGGCGCTGTAACCGCTATTAATACTTTCCCATAAGAAACAGTAAAGATTCTGAGAATTAGTGGCATATCGATGCTTTTTAATGAAATCGTCTACTTCTAATGTGCCCAAAGCTGTCCAATATCATCTCTGGATTTTAGGATCCCAAAGTCTCCACTGAGCTCCGTTGTGCCTTCCAGCAGAGTCTTATCTATTGGCTTCACCCTGCCTTTCCTTGGCTACCGCTGTTCCCTCGCATCGGAGCTGATAGAAAAATGGCTGGAAAGATAAGCCCTTGGGCAAATGATGAAACCTTGCAACACGTTCTAATGAGTGACTGGTAAGATTTTTTTTTTTTTTGTCGTTTTTCAGGCAGTTGTTTGTTTTGTTTTGTTTTTTAAAGATTTTATTTATTTATTTGAGAAGAGAGATCATAAGTAGGCAGAGAGGCAGGCAGGGAGAGAGGGGGAAGCAGTGCTCCCCGCTGAGCAGAGAACCTGATGCGGGACTCCATCCCAGGACCCTGAGACCATGACCCAAGCCGAAGGCAGAGGCTTAACCCACTGAGCCACCCAGGCACCCCGAGAGACTGGTAAGATTAAAAACTGGTGCATCCAAAAGTGAATTTTCATTTTACCAGTGTTCTCTCCTTATTTGTGATGTGGAAATGTGTAGTAGTAAAATGATCTCTGTGTCCTTTTGAATTATTTTTTTCTAAGCTGTTAATAACGAATGTTTAAATTAATTAATTTTTTTAAAACTCTTATTCACTCTTCGTGCAGTTGTGGAAGTATGTGTAAGTGTTCCATAAGCATATACAGATTTTCTTTTATGTTATTCTCAGTGGCTGCTTCCTTTCTCATCAGCAGAAGCTGCTCAGAGAAAGATCAGCAACCAATTAGCAATTGTGTTTTATTTAAAGAAAAAACATTTAGTGATTAAGCAGTAAACACGATTGGTTAAAGTATTTAGAAGTCATCAGTGAGTCCCATGACCGATCTGAGTCCTGTAAAAACCAAGTTATATATGTAGTGGCAAAAATTCGAACCATTTTCAGTAATAAATGTATTATGTTTTCAATCATGTATCAAACCGAATGATATAAAACTGAATTTTAGATGCTAAGCTAAATACATTTTAAAAATCTAAATTTTGCTGCTTCATAGGTCTGTGAGCTTCACTTCTCTTTATAATCTGCTGAAGACAAAACTTTGTCCATATTTCTACGTTTGTACATACCAGTTTACCATCCTGTTCCGCGCAGCAGGATTAGCAGGAAATGATGTCATCACAGCTCTCATATCTCCTACAACTAGAGGCATAAGAGAAGCTATGAAAAATGAAGGTAAAACCATTGGCTTAAAATGAGAATACCACACTGTATCTTAATTACTTTCCTTAAAAGCTAAAATGTGAATTGTCTTTTTGCCAGTTGAATGGTCTTTTATCAATCTTACCTACAGAACCATCTTTATTTCTGATTTTTTTTCCCCAGCAGTGCTTTAAGCTGTCCCCAATGCATAGCTTTAAGTTAGTGGTATTCCGGGTGCCTGGGTGGCTCAGTGGGTTAAGCCGCTGCCTTCGGCTCAGGTCATGATCTCAGAGTCCTGGGATCGAGTCCCGAATCGGGCTCTCTGCTCAGCAGGGAGCCTGCTTCCTCCTCTCTCTCTCTCTGCCTGCCTCTCTGCCTACTTGTGATCTCTCTCTGTCAAATAAATAAATAAAATCTTTAAAAAAAAAAAAAAAAAGTTAGTGGTATTCCCTTCTCTGATCTGACCACCACGTGTTAACCTGGGAAGTTCCCATCTGAATATGTTCCTCTAGAAATTCCTTGATAGTACAAATTACCCACCCCCTTTTAGTAACAGTTTTGCAACTGGGTCAACCATTAATGATCATGGAATCTATTTAGTAGGTTCAGTCAGTACTTTACGAAAGAGTACCTTACCACATGCAGTGAGAGTGTGTATTGTTTCCTGAACCTTTTGTTTGAAAAGAGGGTGTGTGTGTGTGTGTGTGTGTGTGTGTGTGTGTGTGTGTGTGTGTGTGTTGGGCTAGTGTCAAGAAAGCTTGAAAGCTAGTCCCTTAATAGATCAAGGGTAAAAGCTCAGATCTTTAGATTTCATACTCTGTAAAAGTAGGGCATACCTGTTAAGTTCTTTAAGATTATATTAAAGAGGGCGCCTGGGTGGCTCAGTGGGTTAAGCCGCTGCCTTCGGCTCAGGTCATGATCCCAGGGTCCTGGGATCGAGTCCCGCATCAGGCTCTCTGCTCGGCAGGGAGCCTGCTTCTTCCTCTCTCTCTTTCAGCCTGCCTCTGCCTACTTGTGATCTCTGTCTGTCAAATAAATAAATAAAATCTTTTAAAAAAAAAAAAGATTATATTAAAGAAAACTCAGTTATATTCTTCTTTTCTCACGTAGGTATTGAATTTTCTCTGCCGTTAATAAAAGAAAATGGCCATGAGAAGAAGGCACCTGGGACCAGCCTGGGACAGGGAGAGTATGTGATTAAAATCATCTTTTGTGTCACCTAAGGACTTACGGACTTGGTAGAGTTGTTTTGTAGAGGGAACCGTTTTATGAACTGGAAACTCTTAACTGTAACAATTTTCTAGGGAACAAGTAATCAGTGACGAGGATGAAGATGAAAGTTTTTCCTGGCTGGAAGAGATGGGTGTGCAAGATAAAATTAAAAAACCAGATGTGCTCTCTATCAAGCTGTATCCTTTGTTATGTTAACTGCAGTTGGTTTCCATTTAATTCCGTTAGTGAGCTACTTTTGTAATAGTGACGGACAGCTTTCTTTGACTATAATCTTAAATTACCTTAAGATCATATTTAAACTAATTTTCCAGCACGACACTAAATAACAAACTCCCTCAGTACCAGTAAACCATGAACAATTACTACTATTTTTTTAAAAAATGAAATTCCATGGAGAGCATGGTTGGTGTTTTTGGTTTTTTTTTGACTAGAGAAGAAATTACTTTTTGTGAGGTGTCCACTTCTAGCAAATTCACATGGCCAAAGAGAAATCATTTTGATTTAAACCACTGAGTTATAATGGCAGCAGAGTTGGGTGGCGAGAGCATTTCCAGTTCGGAATGGGAAGAAAGGGTCCGAAGTGATTCAGAATCAAGGTTTTTTCCCCATTGGTTATGGGATTTAAATTTGCAAGTTCCTTGATGGTCCTCTTCAGATGTAAAGAGAAACATGAAGTGCAAATGGACCACAGACCGGAGTCCGTTGTGTTGGTGAAGGGAACGAATACCCTGACGCTGCTGAATTTTTTGATCAATTCTAAGAGTTTAATTGCCAGCTCAGGTCCACAGGCAGGACTTCCACCAACCCTCTTATCGCCTGTAGCTTTCCGAGGTGCCACGATGCAAATGCTTAAGGTAATGAAAAGGGGGGAATAAATCACTGATCCTCATAAATTAGCCTTTTAAGAATAAATCAAAGTCTTCATTTTTAATAACTCCTGCCATTTTTTATGGTACAGATTGTGTCTTTGCTTTCCTCCCAGTGAAAAAAATCATTCATTTATAAAGATGTATCAAAGAAATGAGATCAAAATATGGTTATTACAGAAATGTTTTATTTGAATTAGATGAAAATAATTTTTTCTGACTGAATAAATATGATTGGCAACAAAAGCATTTTGCCATATGGAAAAGTTGCTCGATCTCATTTTGTCTCATTTCTTAACCAGTAAAGATCCTAGCCGAGGTTGTTAAATTATTAATCTCAAAACTTGAATCATGGATAAGTGAAAAGAACAGCTATATATCTACAGTACTGAAAAAAATTATGCTTGTAAATACAAAAGGTATAGTGAATGTTATTAGCAGTAGAATTTTTATTTACTTTTAAAAAATAGAATTTATTCTTCTATTTGCCCAGTATTCTGCATTGAAATTATGTTACTGAACTGGAATGGGAGTGAGGGGGAGTGGGAGGAGGTACGTGCTTCCAGTTAGGGAATAGAGGAAGTCGGGAATGAAAGTCACCGCATCGGAGCATAGTCAGCGGTGCTGTGACAGCACTGTCTAGCGACAGGTGGGAGCTACACTTGAGAGCACAGCAGAATGGATACAGTTGTAGAATCACCATTGGACCCCTGAAACCTATGTTAACATTGTGTGTCAACTATATTTCCACTAAAAAAATTTTAAGATTTTATTTATTTATTCATGAGGGACAAATTGAGAGGGAGAAGCAGAGGGAGAAGCAGGCTTCCCACTGAGCAGGGAGTCTGATGTGGGACTTCTCCCAGAACCCCGGAATCGTGGCCTGAGCCAAAGGCAGATGCTTGACCATGTGAGCCACCCGGGTGCCCTCCATTAAAAAAAAATTTATGGGGGAACCTGGGTGGCTCAGTGGTTAAACCTCTCTTAGCTCGGGTCTTGATCTCAGGGTCATTAAGTTTAAGCCCCAAACTGGGCTCCATGCTGGGTATGAATCCTACTTTGAAAAAAATTTTTTGAGGGCACCTGGGTGGCTCAGGTTGGTTAAGCCTCTGCCTTCGGCTCAGGTCATGATCTCAGGGTCCTGGGATCGAGCCCCGCATTGGGCTCTCTGCTCAGCGGGGAGCCTGCTTCTCCCTCTCTCCCCCTCTGTGCTCTCTCTCAAATAAAAATCTTCAAAAAATTTTTTCTTAATAAGACAAGTGTATTACTAAGTCAGGATACCACATGAAAAGTTATATTCTTTAGAACATGCTTACACTGAGTCATAATTTGGAGGTGCGTTACAGATGGAGAATTAACATTTTTCCTCCTATAGCATTCTTTTGATGTCTTGTGAGCTACTTTATGCTACAGTCATGTGTAGTAGCTGCCGTCACCATACAGTGCTATTACAACACCATGGACTCTTGCCTCTGCTCTACCTTCTTCAGTCCATCATTGGTTAGTAGAGAGGAAAACCCACATGAAGTTATTGAACAAGTCTTTGGCTAGGGACAAAAGCTTGAGAGATGGTGACCGTCAATTTTTCTTTAAATTTTCTTGAAGGCACGAAGTGTCAATGTGAAGACACAAGCTCTTTCTGGATACAAAGACCAGTTTAGTTTGGAGATCACAGGTCCCGTCATGCCTCACTGTCTGCATTCTGTAACCATGCTACTCCAGTCTGCACAAAAGGGGTCATTTTCTGCTGGACTGTATACACATGAGCCAACTGCTGTATTTAACGCCTGCCCGTCAGTGAAGGAAGGACCGGGTAAGGTAAGGAGACTGCTGTAGGGACGCCTGCGGGGCTCAGTGGGTTAAGCAGCTCAGGTCATGAGCCCAAGGCCCTGTGATCGTGCCCCACATTGGGCTCCTCGCTCGCCAGGGAGCCGGCTTCTCCCTCTGCCTCCTCTGCCTGCCGTTCCCCCTGCTTAATGCGCATGCTCCCTCCCTCTCTGATAAATAAAATCTTAAGGACAAGAACATAGTAAACAGCTGTAAGCATTTCATCGTAGCTAGTTTCCTCAGATGGAAGAAGTGAGTTACTATAAGCCAAACTTGTGTCTTAGGGTGTTAAACTGCACTAATTGTAACTTTATCAATCCTAATTACTAAGATGAAGGGGTAAGATTGGTTTTTTTGAGGTAGATGTTAGGAATTTAGATTGTACTCAACATGACTAGAACTTCCCCAACACAAAGAAAAGGCAAGTTATGTGTTCATGGCCACCTCAGATCTGGAACTTTATAGTACCTGATTCTTTCATTATAAACAACTACAGATATTTAGTATTTGCCTGCAATTTTCGTCATAGTTTTTATTTACAGGTTATAATTAAGACCTTTAAAATTGCCTCATGCTTTTATCATTTGCCAGACTTCTAAGAGTAACCAAAATTATTTGTGGATGCTGGAAAACTTTTAGGGTTCATGTCTATTGATAATGAACTGCCTTTATCTATGAACAAATAAGTAAGGCAGTTGTTTTTCAAAGTTCCATGGAAATGACTAAAATCGGAGTGTGCAGGGGTGCCAGGCTGACTCAGCTGGTAGAGCATGCAACCCATACCACCAGTTTATTAACCTGTACTGTTCAGCGTTATCAATCCTAATTACTCAAAAGCCCCACACTGGGCACGGAGCCTACTTTAAAATCTAAAGGGGAACTAGCTGGTTTAGCCGGAAGAGCATGCAGCACTTGCCAGGGTCGTGAATTCAAGCCCCACGTCGGGTGGAGTCCCAAGAGTGAAGTCTGAGTGTCCAAAGAGTGATGTGCTTTCTAACTGACCTGAGTACAAATTTCCACAGGAGACTGTTCTTGAGGAGCTCGCTAACTGTGGGTTGCATCGTAAGACTCTGGACCAACTTAGTCGAACACCAATACTGGGAAAATCATCTTTACGACATGTGGAAATGAGTGACTACGTTTATAATTGGAGATCCTGAACATCAAAGTAAGCCTAAAAGGAATCTTTGAGGAAAAAAGCCTTCTAGCAAGGAAATTCAAGATTGTTATCCCTTTGGCTCTAAAGTTCATTTTGGAAGTTAAAGGAATAGAACGATCTTTAAAATATTCAAATGTTTATAAACATTAATCTTTTACTTTATTACATGAGTTAAACAGAGGATTAAGATTTTAAATCAGCATTTTTACTATTCTGATTAGCTCGTTCAGATATGAAGATAACCCCCAACTTCTTAGAAACATCAGTAACTTGAGACTTCCAGACTTTCAACCTAATTTATAAACGGAGTAGAAAACTGATGTCATGAATGTCAGATTTTCCTTGCAAATGGGAACTGAAGCTAAATTACTGTTATCTCCTGGCATTATGACTGATGGCATCAGGGCAAAACTATATTTGATAAATCACCTGCAATTATAGGCAGGTTCTTTTTATAAAGATAGAAAACAAATGTAGACCATACCTGTTGAGCTGATGATTGTTGATGTGTCTCTTAGTTGCTGCTTTCCTTCTGATTTATAATTATTCTCTTCTCAAAGATATTAAATTTGGTTTTTTAATGCATGTTAAGTCAGATAAGGTATTTTGTATTCCCCACAGAATAGTGTTAATAATTGTAATGTATGCTCAGCTGTCATGGTAAAGTAGTATTTATTGCTCCTGTAGGGGTGTGTGCATGCGTGCGTGTGTGTATGTGTGTGTGTGTAATTCAGATTTTCTTAAAAATAAAAGTACTTAGAAATCAAAAGCATTGGGTAAAGAAATAACAGTATTCAGTGAAGAAGTATGTGTTCACTTTATGATCCAGAAAATAAAACACCACATTTATTCCAGAGAAGTTTATATTTGGGCCTTAAGCTTTTGAAAATAAAGTTTAGAGACATAGCATTATGAATACCACTGTAATACACATGAAATATTCTATCAGACCCTAAAAATTAACATAAACTTAAAACTTTCTCATAGTCAACAAAATAGTGGCTGGGTGCCGATTTTATTAGGTAAGTTGGTTACAGCATTTTAATTATCATTTAACGTCTATCTAGGTGTAGCTGAAATTCAAAATGCACATCAAAGTAAAACTATATCACAACTCAATGCCATACTAAATGTACTTGGCCTCTGCAGTAGAATTCTAATCAGACTTCATTTTGACTCCCTTCTCATGGCCCAGGTGGCTTTGATGGGAATGCAGGACTTAGTGCAGATCATCACACAACATACCACTTTCTGTTTATAACCTCTACAAAATTTTAAGGGGAGATGGTGGCATTAGCCCTGTGGAACAGATCTTGCTTAATTACCTCAATAACACTGGCCCAGTATCTGTCCAGCAGAACCCATTGTGAACTAGTACAAGGTGCACAGCCCTTCACTGATTACAGGCAAGTGTTAACAGCAGCCTAGCCATAAGGAAGGGAGGTTACATCATAGTACAAAATACAGTATAAAAGCGTTATTTAACATTCCACACTGAAGATTACGGATGCCTTCAAACAATCGTTTGGATGTTAGCCACTTAAACAAATACATCACTAAGGTAAACAATATAAACATACCAAAACCCTGTATGGTTAAATACAATTTCCATGGTACAAAAATCAAAGCCTGGAGATGTTTGTACAGATTGCTTTTTACACAATGTCTTAAATTGCCAAATATTTACAACATTAAAGAGGAAATACATTTTGATGCAGAGTAAAATTATCTGAAATGATTAATATAAAACCTCAATCTATCTACGTGAGGCACTCCTGAAGCAAGTGGCATTAGCCATGAGGTCCTTTGGTACAAGGCCCATTGCTTGAAGAACCACAGTAGCTGCTGTGGCTTTAGCATGCTTCTTATTAGGGCTGGCAAAGCTGGGCTGGTAAGCGCTTCCATTTATCAATACCTATTCAAGAAAAACATACAATTGGGCTGGTAAGGGCTTCCATTTCTCAATACCTATTCAAGAAAAACATACAATAAGAACAGCATCAAACTTTAATATCTATTAGCTTTGTATTTTTTCACTAAATGCTAGAAAAATAATTTACCAAAATATAACACCCACACTGTGTAAGTCAAATTAATTTCAACCCAGAAAAAGCAAATCATTTGGGAAAAGGGACTGCAAATTAAAAGCAGGTCTCCAAATGGGAGGGCGGGGTTGGGGGAGAGGTAGGGAATGGAGAAAAACCCTGATAAAACTATTAAAATTAATTCTCCATGTTCCATTAGAAAATGTCAACAAATGATCCACCAGATTTGCCCATCTTTTTCCCTCCATCATTTTTGAAAAATAGGGTATTAACAGGTCATGTTAAAGTATACTTATTTTAAAATCCCAAATCCCTATCACTTCTGCCCACACATACATCTTCACTCCCAACCCACAATGTATCAATCCTGTGACCATACAATGCTTATCCCTCACCCTCTAGGCATCAAATTAATAAGGGTACATAATGCAGAAATTCATATTTACCCTAAAGAGAAAATGTTTGCGATGATCAGGGCCACTATCATGGACCAAGAGAAATTCTGGTGGTTGCCACCTTCTCTTATTACAGATTTCCATCAAAGCAGACACAGGATGTTTGCCTACAGAGGGGAAAAAAGCCATTAATTTTCACTCTCTGTGGTAACGAATTAGGAATTCAAGGTGGGGGATGGGACAAGAGGAAATTAAAATGTGCTCTCACCTGACAGATCTTTCATTGCAGCAGAGAAGTTTCCGGACCGCTTTTGTGCTCTTTCTCCTACTGCAACGAGACCTTTAAAATAAAAAGCCAATGTTCACTGAATAAACTCCAAAGCATCATTTTAAACTTATACAATGATTCTAGGAACGTGAATCACAACCTATGCCTTCCAATAAAATATTCAACTCCCACTACCCTTAATTTTTATGTAATTTGACTTGTTTCCCTATGTTTCAATATATAAACATATACATCATGTTCATATACCTTGATACTAGAAATTGGGAAAAAAAATCAAATGTTCAGAGAACACAGAAACTTAGAATATGAATAGTGCCATATTTAACATCTCCAGGACTGTTTCTTTCTAAGTTTAAAAAGTAGTGGCTATTTACTACAAGTGATTTCTAAAGGCTTCCAATGCCATTAAACAAAATGCCCAATTAAAGTTCCCCAAAAAGTGAGGATTTTAGGCCACACACCCTGAACAATTAAAAAAAGAGGGTGTCTCTAGAAATGGGTCTGTATTTTTCCCAGCAAACAACCACTTTCTGACTTATCAAATGATATGAACAGAAGACAGTCTCACTGCATAATCTCCCTTTCCAATGGGATTTCACTGTATTACTAGCCAACATCCATGCTTTCCTGGGAATTTTCAATCAGTTCCTCACTAATTTTGTCACTATGCTTCTCGAAACCCAACACTGTTAACACAATTCCAAAAAGGATGTTCCCTGTAGCTACATGACACATTCACAGCTGTTCTCTTCCAACCAGTCACCTTCTAGGACACACAAAAAATGTGTTCAACTTGTATTAAGACAATGCCAATGTGGTATCAGTACAATGTCCTTTCCTAATTTGATCCAAAATTTGAACTGATGCCACAGCAAGGATGACTCTCATGCTATTTCCAGCCTATTTTGAGAATCATGATGATAAATCCTACCAATTTCAAATTTTAAAAATGGCATCACAGTGTTCACAGAATATCACAGTATTCTCTGGATGACAATATAGAAATTCTGATGCAAAACATTTTATAAGACACAATTTGGTCCGAGCTGGTTGGTTTCCAAATTCACGGACAGAGTAATTTAACTACATTAACTTCAACTTTACCTTTCTGTTTGCAAAGTTAAAGAAAATTAATTCCAGTTTTGAACTTCCCAGTTCTTAAAAATCAGGATTTATACGAGCTATTAAAATCACAAAGCTGACAGCTCAGCCCCATCTATGTAAGACGTTTTTCCAAAGGAAGGTATTATTTAAAAGGTACCAACTGGCGGTCATCAATGAGCACTAAGTACATATATACATATTTTTATGTGAGGGCAGAGAGCAGAGGAGGGAGAGAATCCCAAGCAGGCACCACACCTAGTGCAAAGCCTAATGCAGGGCTCGATCTCACAACCCTGAGCATCATGACCTGAGCTGAAACCAAGAGTCAGATGTTTAATGGACTGAGACACCCAGCAGCCCACCCCCCTGAGTGTATTTTTAATACTTAGCAACTGTGTGCAGGCTATGTAGACAGATCTCCACCTGAGTAGCAAAGTACTAGTAAAGACAAAAGTCCCAAGGTGCCCCAAGCACAAGGTAATACGAACAGCTGATGCTGCGGTCAGCAACTGTCTCCAGCCCCAGCCCAAGAAAACTCAACTAGAGCTTAAGAAAGGGACATGCCAAAAGGGTTTATATAAAATGAAGACAAAACAGCACTCTAATAGGAAATGAGAATATGTGGGATAAAATATCTGAGAAAGGTAAAAACTACATCCTACCTAGAAACAAAGACAAGTATATGAAGTATTTGTTCCCTGTCAAGAAAAAAGAAAAGGGGATACCATTTACTAAACTAAAATCTAGTTGAAATTTCAATTACACTGATTTATGCACACTTCCGTAATATTAAGCAACTAATATAAGACCACCTTTTAGCTCCAATCAGTGACTCCATCCGTATCCATAAAAGCTGCCACAAATGGGCAGAACTTTCATGTCATAACAGCCGTAAATATGCCCCACTTAAGTATCACAGACATCAAAATATAGGAAGGTTACTTTGGGAAAAAGAAAAAAATTTTTTTTAAAGAGGCACCTGGATGGCTCTGTCGGTAGAGTGTAGGACTCAAGATCTCAGGGTTGTGAGTTCAAGCCCACACTGGGTATAGAGCTCAATTTAAAACAGGATGGGGCACCTGGGTGGTTCAGTGGGTTAAAGCCTCTGCCTTCGGCTCAGGTCATGATCTCAGAGTCCTGGGATCAGCCCCGCATCGGGCTCTCTGCTGAGCAGGAGCCTGCTTCCCTTTCCCTCTCTCCCCCACCTCTGTGCCTGCTTGTGATCTCTGTCAAATAAATAAATAAAACCTTAAAAAAAAAAAAAAGGAAAATTTAAAAAAAATAATAAAATAGGATGGTAATGAAACTCTAAATATTAAAGGAGGCATAATCAACATTCCCGAAACAATGTGTTACCTTTTCGGTCTGTCTTAAAATCAACTAGGATAGGCTCCTTATTTCCTTCTTTGTTTTTTCCTAATCCTTCTCCTTCTCTCCATCCCATTTTTCTCATCAAAACGGCTCCCATTCCTCCAGTTACCGGGGCTGCTCTTAAGAACTGATCCTATCCAAAGAAAGAAAGGTAAAATGTCCCCATTGCACAGTTAGAATTTGGCTATAAACTCAGTGTAACTTTAAAAAAAAATCTTATTTTTCTAGATCTGATACAGCAATTAAAATTTCTATAACTTATATACATACTGTAGTGTGGATGTTCTAATTACTTCACATTAACATAAGAGTATTTTCAAAGTCAAATAAGGCAGATAAATGGCAGTTTAAAACAGTGGCCCTCATGCCCCCCTCCAAAAAAAAAAAAAAAAAATTAGAACACTCCTGTTTTCGTCCACTATTTAGGTTCACTGGTATCTCTTCTTAGCTTGCAAAATAAAAAGAAGGCAATGTTAAAACAGTCAATAATATTAATTGTCCCAGGTGTACCTAGTTAATGAATAAAGCCCAGAAATCATTTAGAAATAGTTTGGACACTGAAGAAGCATACTGTTAACATCCCAAGTTTTCTTCCCCATTCTACCATAAAGCAAGTATAAATATTTTACTAAGAAAATCCCTATGAAGCAAAAAAGATAAATCTCTGTATTTACACAGTAAGAAACGGACAGTCACATAAAATACCCTGTCATTACTACCAAACTGAAACTGAATTCTTTTAAAACCTAGCGTGATGTTAAAAGACTTGTAAAAAACTCCTTAAGCGTTTACATACCTAGGCCTCGGTGGCAGCAGTGTTGTGAATAGTAGGGCTGGCACTGACCGGGGCAAGAAGACAGCTACAAGGATTTGGCCCTGAAACAAGTTTCCATACAGAGGGGTGAAAGTTCACAGGTTATTCTGTGAACAGTCATCTCTCTTGTATCCAACCCACTGAACCATAATTTCCATCAAAGCAGCAAACCACTTAATGTCATAAGATGCACAACTATCTACATTAGCATGGTCAACAGTCGTTTTCACACATTGAGAAATAAACAGGCAATGCCTCTATTTTAAAGGACATCAGCAAACGAATTCTATTGTTGAGGTTTATGGCCATTTTTTAAAAATTTGTAACATCTCCAAATCCTGCTTTACTTCCCCTTGTTATTAAATTTTAGATTTACATTTTCTAGCAAATCTACAGCAAAAGTCATTAACTTATCAACAGAGGGAGTCAAAACTTTTGGTAGCTCTGGAAAGAGTATGCATAAATCGTTTCCTGTATTGATAAGTTAATACTAAATGTTTTATTATCTTGTTTTTACACACAGTAGTAAAACTGTATCATCTTGTTTTTTCCCCAGCTTTGTAAATTCTATGCTGGGGAGCAGGCATGCCAATGACGTGTGACTAGACATTAAGTTCAACCAGGTGCTCTGATGGAAGGAGGCAGCTGTGGAGGTAAAAACATACCCCTGGTTCAGTTCCTTATTTGGTGCAGGCCATGCAGTGTTGATGTATAAAGAGAAAAGTTAGCTGATGCTTGGGTATCGACTGCCTTGTTGCTACACACCTAGAATGACTTTTACTTACTTCCAGGTTCATCCGCCCCTCTTTTCCAGGAAACACTCCTAAAAAAAAGGGCAACTGTGCAGAGTATAATGCAAATCCCCAAAAAACCCAGGCTTCCAACTCAGTTTCCATTCTCTACTATCTTCATGTTTCTTTACCCCAGTGTGTACACAGTTCACCAAAAAGCTGCTTAATCTAATGAAACTGTAAGAGCAAACAATACCCATCGGGTCTTGTTCCAACCACTCAATTCCAAAAAAGAAAGGTTCTTTTAAGTCAGTTACCAGTTAAAAATGTTTTACTGACAAACAGTAATAATGGTAAACTTTTCATTCTTTTTCATCTAAGAATATACTGTAACAAACTAAAAAGAATATGGAGAATGTTGTCATTCTGTGGAGTTTTTAACAAAAAAGAGGGTGCTGGGCAATAGCAAGGCAAGAAAACCTGTATGATCATTGAAAAAGTTTTCTAAATGCAATAAAGAGACATTTTGTGGTATTTGACAGTGAAGATGTTAAATTTTCAGCTAATGACTTCACATTTTTATAAATGTTCCCTCCTTTGTATCAGTAGCAAATGTTCTTCTGTAAACATATAAATGGTAGTTTTTCTGAAAGCACAGCCTTCTTTAGAAACTTCTCTGATGAACAAATCTCCTAATTTATCAAAATGAGTTACATAACATTTAACATGATGTGAATTATTTAAAACCTGTCAACTGCCTAGAAGACTGGAAGTCCAAAAAAAATTAAGGGAAAGTCTGCGGGGAACCAATTTAATCCTTAAGAGATTCATTTTTTGCAGGTTATGTTAACGTGATTTTTAGAACTATATAAGCATTATGGATCAAGTTCATTATCCAAATGAAGTCCAAAATTTTGCAATGGAATAGCATTCAGAAGTTTCTATCTAATAACGTACAAGACTATTTAATCTGTATGTGTCTAAATGCCCATATAAGCTTCAAGTTTAACTTCGTGAAATACTGAGCACTCAGCTTCAAGATTAAATAGTATGAAAGACTTAAAAGTATTCAAATAGGTGTATAACTGTAATTCTTCCCAATGAGATGAGAGCCATTTTCAAGTACTAAACAAATCACTACTTTTAAACACTGTAATACAGTTAAGTCCAAAATGAACTCAAAATTTAAAATATTTTGCTAGATTTTCATCTTTTTTCTAATACCGATCCCTAGTAAATTATAAACAAGTTGTAAATTTTCCATAAATCTGACCATATGCCCACCATACACTTATTATAATGTGCAACTATCTCCCCCCCATGACAGACAAACTGAGGGTATATGTTTTATATTAATTTGTTAATAAGAGGGTCATTAGAGATAATGCTATCAAAATTGAAGTATTATGAGATTAAAAGCTCTGAAGCAACCAAAATCTCCTTTTGCCGAAATTCAGTTCATTCCCTAGCAATCAGCCATTCTTCAATAGGTGCTAAGGCCCATCACGCTATTAATTACCACCCTGAGAAGCAGTAATAAGAACTTGTCTTCTTATGACACTTGGAGACTGAAATTCCAATTACTTGCCCATGATCATAAAAGCAGTCAGGAGTACAGCAGGATAAAGAAACCTTCCCAATCCTTTAGACCACGCGGCCTCCCAGTTCAGCACTGCCATGCTGCCAGTACTCCTGAAACAGATTTCCCATCACCCATCCGACCAAACCACATCCCTTCACCAGAAGGCATTTAGAAAGCCCTTCATAACCACCTAAGACTCCCCCAACAATGAGGCAGCCGTAGGTGGAGTGCACAGGTCTCCTTGCAGGAATCTGAAACCAGGAGCACCTACATCTTCACAGCACGAGGCGTCCGTCCTCTCCCTTGTATTTAGGTCTTACTCTGTTTTTTTCATGACATCAGTGGTTCTCAAATTGAGCCTGCGGATCACCAGAGGCCACCAGGGCCTAAATGGTGGTCCACAGAGAAGTATCCTCTGTCCCCTCCCCACCCGCGTCACCACCCCTTCAGCACTGCCCACCCTCCCCCACACACACTCCAGCCCTCCTCCCCAGCTGTCCAGTCCCATGGCAAAATCACCACATGCAGAGCTAATCCTGGGGCCTCCCAACCAACTTGCTGTAACCGGCCGCGGACAACCACTGGGATCGGGGACTGGAGATCACCAGAGGGATGAGGAAGGGCCAAGAGTGCTTACAAGAGGGCACAGGCACTACGGAAGGGGAAAGGAGGACAGAGGAACAGAGAAGTGGAAAAACTGGGATGGGAAGAGGGCTCTTGGGGGCAGTGATCCACCAAAAATACACCTGTAATAAAGTATCCCATGATGAGAAAAAATTTGAGAACCACTGCTTTGAAATCATTAGATTAGTAGTCCAACAGGAACTGTGGAACATTCTGCACAGCACCTAAGATACACCGTTAGCATTCAAAACAGTTTTTAAAAACCACCCCCCAAAATCCCAGTGGCAGCAACACAGAAATAAAACTTGAGGATATAAACTGAGCAGCTCTTAAGCCCCATTTATCCATCTGCCATTGTCTCACAAATCAGGTCCATCTTCAGTGTCCATCTTGAGTATGCACACAGCGCAAATTTACTCATGAATTTTGGTTAAAGTCACTGGCCTCTTTGTGCATTTTTAGTAACACATTTTCTAAAAAAATCTTAACTTTGTACTTGGCCACTTTCATATATGCGGATGTCGTGTACCTTTTTAATCCAGGCTTGGGCACCAGTATTGGCCAACTGCTCTTGTGTCAGAACCTGCACTCCCGTACTTCCGGTAAACTGACCGGGAATGGAGTTCAGCTGAGCCCAGGCATCGATCTGAAGGAAAAACAAATGCCTCAATGAATTAAGTAAAAGTACTTACCTAGTCAAAATCCCACTGATTTATTTCACTACATGAAACGGTTTAGGTCATTCTTGAAAAGGCTGACCTGAAACTTCAACTTTTAAAACAGTATGCTGAATTTTTATACGTATTTAAATTTTTTCTTAAATGCTCCAAAGAAGCACTTTGGTGACATTCAGTGGGTCCCATTTGTAACAAGATCTGAGATGTATTTCTAACAACTAAAAAGCGTAACTGTAATGCTCGTCCTTCAAAGTATCACATGAATACATGAACAGTTTGTACAGCAAAGGATCCCCACCCTCTGCCTATGTACACATATAAACGTCATAACCACCGGAGTTTTTTAACTACCTTTTCTGTGGTATTAGAAATCCAGAATAAATTTGAGAGACATGTTTAAGGAGTAATAAACACAGGAAATTGTACAAACACATAAAACAGCTTTCTTTAAAAACTGAGCACTACGTTAATCACCAACATTTATTGTGCAGGTTAAAGAATCAGTTGTCGGTCCTTCAAAGTAGATTTACTGTACCCTGGTATTGTCAGGCAGTATTATTTTCTTATCTGTCTGAACGTGTATTTACTGTTTCTATACAGATCTACCAAAGGAATGCAGAAGACAAATGGAAAAGCTGTCTACTGTTAAAAGTACAGACCATGGACTCAGACTGCCTCATCACTTTTTTTTTAAATTCCAGTGTAGTTAACATACAGCATCATACTTGCTTCAGGCTGACTAACCACTGTCAGTTTCCTCCGCTGAAACTGCAAGTCATAATAGTACCTACATTTCAAAGGACTACTATGGGCACAGAGCTACTTTTATACACCAGATAACGAACTCTTTAGGGCAGCGAATTTTTTCTACTGTATTCTCCTAAACAGTTCCTGCCACATAGTACACAATAAATATTTACTAAATGAATGATCATGCCCCAAATCACTTTCATTTTAAATAAACTAATAATGCCAAATTATTTATTTCCTTGGATTTTTAAGATAAGGACCTACATTTCAACAGCATGCCACAGACTTTGCTTATGACACAACTATCTAATTAAATTCTCACTTAGACATTAGAACAACTACATACCCGTTCCTGAGCTCGATTTAACATGCTCATGGCTTCAAGGTCAAATGCATTCTCACTGAGTCTTTTCTGAGCAAGTGCCCGCTCACTCATTGCTGTTGAGATGTCCACAGGCTAAGAAAGAAAACATAGATAATTATCTCAAATTATGAGAGACCCCCTAAATTCTAAAAAATGCTCTTTAGCCGCTACATGTCACAGAAAATAGTCTTAAAAATTAACAATCTTGCAAAGTACAGGAAAAAAATGCCAAAAAGGAAACTTGGAAAGTAGATGAGGATTTAAGAGAAGTTATAAAGTATCAGAGGCAGCAGCTGAACTCAACCCAAAATATGATTTCATATTTTCTACTTTATCAAATTACAATCATAGAAAACTGCCAAGAACTTAAAACTCTCTGGCCTTCACTAACGAGTCATTTACCAAAAAACTGAGAAATTTTGAACTATTTTCTAACTGCTAACTTTATATGCATTAGTTTTCATTTTACCTTACTTATTAGCATAATGTTCAGAAGGTTCCTGAACAAGCGAGCAGAAAACCACTATTGTTATCAGTGGTCTCCCCTTCACTCATCCACACAGCTTTTCATCTTCTTACGGATGCTCAGGGGTAATTTGGTCTTAAGAACTCCATTTCTTTGAAAAATATCTCAGTTCACATACATTAATGACCCAAATTAAAGTATTTCTGTGGGGGTACTGAACATGAATGGAAAACACTTAAAATGAGGTATATCTGAATGGACTTAGGTCTTCCTTTTCAAAGCTCATACCTTACCTGTAAAAACTTTGTGCTAAGCAGATTGATTTTATAGTTTAACTTTTTTAAATGTTTCATAATGTCCAGGAAAATTCTTACAAGGGTAATCTTTAGAGCACATTCCCAATTTACCAGATTTGTGGAAGGCTCAACCGTAAAAGAAAAATTAAGTATTTGATGTTCTTTATTCTAATGTTAAGAGCTCATACTGACTTATATCAACTCACCAATTTTTAGCACCCAAGAAAATTCATTTTCAGAAAATGTTTATTTGACATGGGAAGGTTTTCCCAAATTCATTTACAAAGAATGATTAATGGGTACTGCATGGATTTGACAAACATAAGAAGTCAGTAAGATACGCTAACGGCTAAGGATTTTTCCTTAAAAGCTAAATAAAGGCTATCTGTACCTTAACTGTGTACTGCATATGAAATACTTCTCCTAAATCAAAGACCTATATAGCAGAAAAGGAATATGTGACAATGAGAGACTAGTTCTATCTCATGCATTAAGAATTACTAATCTTTTTGGGTGCCTGGGTGGCTCAGTTGGTTAAGTGACTGCCTTCAGCTCAGGTCACAATCCTGGAGTCCTGGGGTCGAGTCCCGCATTGGGCTCCCTGTTTGGCAGAGAGTCTGTTTCTCCCTCTGACCCTCCCCCTTCTCATACTCTCTCCCTCTCAAATAAATAAATAAAATCTTAAAAAAAAAAAAAAAAAAAAGAATTACTAATCTTCCTTTTCCTACCTTCAGAATGAACCCTTTTCTTGCATCACTCTTAGTTATCTTGCTGAATCATAATACTCTGCTAGCAAAATAAAAATTTTTTCACCCAGATTCTTCTGTATTACCTTCTTAAAAATGAAAAGTAAAATGAATCTAAACTCATTCTGTAATTATACTGTTTACAGATCACAGGAAAGAAGATCTTAAATTTCTCAGTCAATATAGTAATTATCCATACTAATTATGTCTGGGGCCTATAAAAAATATGTAGGCAAAATCACAAGTAAACACTAAAAGCTTTAGTATCTTCACTCTTTACTTCTACTCTAATTCTGATTAAATGCTGGTACTTTAAATGAGAACCCAGATATTTCGGGCTGAAATTTACATTCCTTTGGACTATCTTAGATGTTTCCTAAAACTGTTTGGCAGGATTATCGATGTAATTCGAAGGCCCACCAAATACACCCCAAATACTATTCATCAAACTTGCCTGAACTACTCTGTGTAGCAGTCTATAAACTTTTGATGTTTAGATATAGATGGGTTTTTATTCAAATAAGTCTAAGCTTATAGGAAGTAATGTGGAAAATCTATCTACCCACCACCCTAAGCCCTGATTCCCAATTTCCAACTATGAATTTAGCCTTAAATAGGCAGTTAAGATGGCTTTGAAAGTTCCCAACTTTTCCAGAATAAAATTTTTCCCAACTGGAAAGCAAATGAATACACCTATCTTTGAATTCCGCCATCTGGAAACATATCTTCATACTTTTTTCTTTTTAAGCTTTACTGAATAAGCAGATAACCTAAATGTCTCGTCGTTTATCCCCAGGATGAAACTTCATTCAAATCTCAGTAATACTTTGTTATATTCACATCTCACGCTGGAAGAAATTTTAATATGACAACCTTGATGTTTAATATAAATTTGCTTTAGATAGAATTACAACTACTTTCTTCCTGAAGTAACATAATTTACTCAACAGGCTTACCAAGTGAGCTGCAAATTCATGTCAAAACCTTATTACCCAACACTAATCTATTAGTTTTATATTCGTATTTTTAAATGTGAAGAAATATACTCAAAATAAAATAAACCAGGATTATCTTAACCGCTCAAGGATCCTCAAGAGTTTGAATCAAAAACCATGTTTCCGGTTTTCAAGGTAATTCAAAATATGCAACAATGCACAAAAAGCCAAATATAATCCCCAAAGCATTAATACTCAAGGACTAGACCAAATGTTATGTATCAGCATTAAAATTCCCATACAGTATAGAGCTATTCTTTAGAACACTGGCATTTAGTATAGAGCTATTCTTTAGAACATTCTCTACAGTATAGAGCTATTCTTTAGAACATTCTCTACAATGACAGCAAGTGAGCACTTGAAATGTGTCTACTAGGGCAATAAATGAACTGATCTTTCAGTGGCCAGTGACTACATTGGACTATATGTTGTGCATATATGTGTGTACATAAACCGTATACAGTGGGTTATACTATATAGTGAACTTCAGAGCCTTAACCATCTTTTTAACGTTGCTCAGAAACAGGAATATGTCAAAGGTACCAAAATGATGCTTCTTAAAAAGCCCTTCTAGGGGTGCCTGGGTGGCTCAGTGAGTTAAGCCTCTGCCTTTGGCTCAGGTCTTGATCTCAGTGTCCTGGATCAAGCCCCACATGGGGCTTTCTGCTCAGCAGGGAGCCTGCTTCCCCTCTCCCCCCCAAACCCCCCCTTCTCTGCCTACTTGTGCTCTCTGTCAAATAAATAAAATAAAATAAAATAAAATAAATTTTTTTAAAGCCCTTCTAAAAGCAAATGGGGAAATAATCTTAAATCTCATAGAGTAGTATTGTCAAGTTGTCATCAACAAGCCTTATTTGTTTCCCTTAATATACTGCAGATTTCTTCAAGTTTAATTATGATACCATAATAATATTCTAAGTATTGTAACAGGGGAAATGTTTAATTTCCTTTAGGCTAGAACTTATTCTAAGAAGTAAAATCTATGTAAGAGTATACTGAATTATAATTCCAGTTCTCATATTAATAAAAACCTATCCAAGTTATTTTATCTCTGTACTACAGCAACACCACCAATTACTTCTTCCATAATCCACAAGTGTCAGGAATAATGAAATCCATAGTATAACATGCATTTCACAGCCCAAATTATTGTGTGCCTTCTGTTATCTTCTTCATTTTAAAAAACCCTAAATCAAAAAGAAAAAAAAAAACACACACACACACACACAAACCCTAAGTCAATTTACTTCTCCCTTTTGTCAACCCAACTACTTACATAAATAAAACTATTACCTTAGGTATTTCTTACAAAGTCAATGAAAGGATACAAAAGGGCTAAAAAGAAGTATTAGGAGGGGGTCAGTCAGATAAAGAAAAGAAGCCCTGTAATATGGCAATTACAATCTGTAAAGATAACTGCAGGTATCTTAAAAGACAGTATAAAAGGAACCTTTTAATTTTAAGCACATGAAACTAAGAAAATGCATCTGACCTATATGTAAAACAGGATTTTAAAATACTTAGTAAAAATTAACAAGTTACAAAGAGAAGATGACAACTACAAAAACAAAAGCCACACAAAATAGAGTATCTCAGTTGTCATGCGTTGGGTTTTTAAACCACGAATTATAAATCTTTTTATTACATTATATAGAATTTTCTAGTGTAACTCTTCTACATTTAATCTAAATAAACTACAATAAGAAAACAAACAGATAACCTATTAAATGGTTCCAAGAAATTCGGTGTTAATCACCGAGGAGAATCCAAGGAAAGAATGCATGACAAGGCTGTATTTAACCATTCTAGCGCTGCCAGGACCCATGTGTTTAATTTTCAGTTAAAACTTACATCTTATTCCAAGAATTGAGCTTTCCTAAACTATAAATTTAGAACTTCTACACTTAAGAGAACTGTAGCTCCACTGGGATGTGAGTTTTCAATAAAACAAACCAGGCACACTGTCTACCTCCCTCTGAACCTCTAAATATTTATGATTAATAGTAAACCCAAGGAAATTTTATGTCAAAGATTACATTTAAATCTTCTACCCAGTAAGTCTCTATCCTAATTACCAAGAATTAGTGCCCCCAAGGACGATTTTTTATGTATTAGTTTTCCAACATTTTTGATTTCACTGTTTTTGATTCAAATTCACACAAATAGGGTCAAAGTTCTGTAGTCACTCCTTACTGAGGATGCTGCTGGCTGGCTTCAGGGTAGGAAGACGATGCTATGGCAGTAAGGCACAGTCTGATGAGCTGATAATCCGTAAGATACGGATTTATGTTGATCCATCCACATCTATCCACTCACGCTTATGTCAAAGAGCACTCATGTGCAAGACAATTGGTGGGGTTAAGGATTACAGCAAAGCTAAAATCGAATCTGTGATCTTTGCTTAAATGTTTTAAGCTCAAAACTAAAAATACCACAAACTCCATTTACATTAAAATGAAAAAGATTGGTAAGTTAAAAAAAAAATACTACTCATTTAAAACATGACCATTTGAAAGAACTTTCCTTTTACTCTACAAAAAGGCTTTATTTCAACCCCTGACAGGGAATCAAAAGGGTCAATGCTCCCATAAACGACACCAACAGTATTCCACAAACACTGGTGTATAGAACATAATCTTACAAATGAATTTGCAAGCTATAGCTAAGTAACTGGAACTAAACATTTTATATTGTGACCATTTCCTCGAGGTGTTTACCATTACTGTTGTATAAAAGTAGAGATCTAAAAGGCAAAACAAAACCCTACTCCTTTTCCTCTTGTAAAACTTTTGGGATTGTTTCTGCTTAAAATTAAAGTTAACCTATATATTTTTTCAGTCTCATCTTCTAAGAAACTAGCTCAAAGAGTTCTGATATCAAAAGTTGTATATAACCTCCCACAGAAGAAATCCACTTTTTTAAGCCCTCTGAACTTTTTCTGCTGCTTTCATGAAAGACCGCTTAATATTAAATTTGAACACCCAACTTTTCCCCTTGGGATTTCTTTGGAATAATTCCCCCCATTTTTAAAATGTGACAATGAATTTTGAGGAGAGACATGGCTAAGGCACCTCACTATCAGTGTCAAGACTGAAAGTGGCAGAGTATTAAACTTCAAATATATATATATATATATAAAACATAGTCTTAATAAAAAAAAAAACATTCATCAGGATTCACTAAGCATTTTTCCCATGTTCAACTAAGGTTAAAATAGTTATGATCATGTCTCAGGATAATCCCTTGGAATTTTTCAATATTTCTAGGGCTTCACTCAGCTTAAAATTTTTTCTCACATAAATAATCTTCTTGTGTTTTTCCCAACTCTGTTAAATGATTCATCTCCGAGTTATCAAAAGCCTATGTATCAGAATTTCTAAATAAGTCTGTTTGGCCCTCATATCATGATTTATATTCAGCTACTACAAGATTTAAGTCCATTGCAAATGTCAGTTAACCTTTCCCTCTTGAGATGTGCAGGTAGCCTGATTTGGGGAATTAGCAACTGAACTACTGAACTGGCTTTACTAAAACATTGTCCAAACCAAATATGCCTTCCTCACTGGTGATAGTTTAACTTGCTTCAACTGCTGAATCCCATGTAAATATAAATCATCACTGGGGACTATAAGTTGCATTAGCTAATTATCATGTCTGGCTTAATCATATAGAACTTGCTCTCTCTCAAAATGCCACAGGTCCAAAAAACAAAAACAAAAAACAAAAAACCACACCACAGTGAAAATGTCACCTGTGAATAGCCCAGGGCAAAAAATACACTATCAAAAGATTTCTGATTTGGGTTCTGTTCACTTTCTGATTTTACAAACAGGATTTATTTGTAATAATGGAGGTGTTTAGTGGAAAATGATATGGCCAATGAAGGGAACCCGAGTTGGAGAGAACAGGTCTCTTTGACCTATGTTATCCCAGAACTGCAAGAAAAGAAGTGGGGAAGAAGTCCCACATTGTAAGGGCATCGTATCTAGTCCAGTGCTTGGACAAACATCTGGGCTTTGGAACCAAGGGCAAGAGGTGATAACTAGTCTATAGTATCATTCAAAAACTCCCACCCCCCCCTAGTAAGTCTCCACCCCCCCAGATCCCCCAAGCGTGATTTTGCACAACAAGTTAAATAAAAGTAAACTGTTTATTAAAAGATACAGCAAAGGTACAGATACAGAGATACATACAAAGATACAGATATATATATATATTTACATATATATACAGTCTTGCTGTTTTCATGTGCACTGTACTTAGCAGCACATTATTTAATCAGGCAGCATTTTAATGGGGTTGTTTTGACACGTGGCATTACTACTGCGTCATTCTGACAAGATACAACTATAGCCTCATGGAAATTTCAAGGTGTGAATTCCACTTCTCCAACTTTTAATAGTAGCAAAGGGGAAGGAGAAGGGAAATAGGAGTACCAAGGCTGAGCATTAGGTTAAACACAAGAATTCCAAAGGGCCAAGGTAACACAGGGAAGGGAAAATGATTTAAATTAAAGGCTATCTGACAACAACCCAGAGAAACCATTATTTAAGGGCAATGGACTATGTATCCAAGATGCTCACACATCAGCCTACAATGACCTTTTCCAATCCAGTTCTTGTGTTGAACCTGAGGATCTGCCTCTCTCTGCTCAATCCCTCCACCCAGGAGATTTGCTACCACCAAAATCTAGAGCTATAGAGCCTTGAAGCAAAACGGGAAGCTAAATAGTTGTACCTTGGGCTACCTTCCCATAAGTGCAAGGAGGGCCCAATGTTGGGTAGGGATGTGATAACACTGTTCTCTGCAATTCGATGCTTTTCACTTTGTGGCTTGGTTCCACAAAGTGAATTGCATCGAGTTACTGTCAAATGAGAAGCTGCGGGTTGTTTCATCTGTCGTCTAACCCGGCCCTGCCGTTTAACCCGGCCCTAAGAAGAGTGAAACAGAATCCAAATCAGATATAAGGTAACAATAAAATGGGAGATTCAGGTATTAAAAAACAAAAAACAAAAAACACAATATTCCTCTTACTTACCTCAGAGGGCAAATTGCTGCTGAAAACATTATCATCATCTTTGTTTTCTTCACCATTTTTCTCTACAGGAACCCATTCTCCATACACACTATCTGCTTCTTTTTTTCGATGTTGTGATCCAGACGACACAGGAAACTCTTTCGTTAACGTTACCTGGCTTTTTGGTGGAGTTGGCTTTGCCGCAGCAATCTAAAAAATAATGTATTTCCTTAATTAAAACTGAAAAGACTTTCAACATAATCGGAAAAGTTTCATTCATTTTTTCTCACAGTACATAATCCAAAAATTAAAACACTAAATTCGAGTTTTATTTAGTCTCTATGCTGTTTCATCAAGCCATAAACTCTAATACTCACATTCAGATTGAAAAAAATGGGTTTGGGTTCACTGAGTTTAAAGGGATGATGATAAAAAGGAGGTTCTTCTTCCTCTTCGTCTGAAACATGAGGTTTATTCACTATCACATCATCATCTTCTTTACTCTGTGCGATCTGTTTGCATTTCTTAAAAAAATAAAAACAAAAAATAAATCTTACACTTTATATGGAATAAAATGCAATTAAAAAATCAAAACCACATAAAATCAACTTTTAGCAATAAAACAAGATTAACAACAGGTTTTAGGTAAGTAACTTAACTTATTAGCTATTATTTAAACACACTCTAGCTGGTCAGTCAGTCAACAACATTTATTGAGCACCTACTATGTGCAGAGCACTGTACTGGGCACTGTCCAGGGAATACAAAAAAAAAAAAAAAAAAAAAAAAAAGTAGAAGACATGGTCCCTGCTCCCAAGGAGCTTACAATCTAGTTCAAGAAAGAGAATTACATACACGTGAAATAACTGAGGAACGCTTTTACAGAGCAACACAATTAACAAGTGCAAACTGATATAATACAAACTGAGTACATAAGTGCTGAAACAACAAAAGCTTAAGAGAAAACAGAATCAGGCAGAATTTGGTAATCAAGGGCTATTCCTTGAAGAATTCTAAGCCAGATTTTCATAGTTAAGAACAAGGATTGGCAGGAAAAGAAAAAGAGTCATCCTAGTTAGATGGTGATATAAAGGTGAGAAACTTACTGGAAGAAAAAAAGGTCTGAAAATGAGGCTTAAAAACATAAGGGAAACACTAAGCGTTCACAAGGTTTTAGATAAGGAGCTGAGATTTGATGCGCAAATAGAAGCTTTCACTAAGTTCTTAAATTAAAAAAGTTGTAATTCATATTGCAATAAATCTAAGTTTGAAAACAAATTAAGGAACTATATGAACCCCCAAATGCATGGCAAAATAAAAAATGTGAAACTTCTCCAACTAGGTTAGATGTAATTGTCTCTCCATAAATGTTCAGTAAGTTGAGTCTCTAAAGGAACAAAACTCAAGAATGAAAAATAAGGCATGATGGAGAGGGTCTTAACTGATGAGGTCTGACACATAAAGCTAAGTCCATTCCTTCCCGAGAAGCTAAGGAACAGACTCCATTACCTGGCTTTATAAAAAGGTCAGAATAAATTTGGGTGGACTTGTCTATACAAGCAGAATTTGTCACATCCATCATCAATTGAAAATGTTACAATAGGATAAAAAGCTCAACTGGCCAAAAAACACAGAGTATATACCAAGCTTGTAAAGGGGAACAGAATATATTGACAGTGGCAGGCTGGCATAAGGCTAGCCAATAACAAGTTTCAATATATGAAACAGCGTGATATTTCTGGATCCTAGCAGCAATATTTCAGCGTCCTCCCAAAAAAAAAAAAAATAATAATAATAATATTAACAAAACAAAGCCAAAAAAAAAGCCTCAGTTGAAAAGATCAAATTCTTAAAAACAAAAGTAAGTGTGTTTAAAATATGTTACTGCCAAAACCCGAACCGCAGGAAGAACTGATAATGGCCGGCCATTATCACCAATGGCTGGTACCAAACAGCCAAAACCCGAAATGTTGATGCGTAAGAAGTTCCTTTCAGGCAATGGCCAGCTATTCTCATTAATTTCCAAGCTCCGGTGGCAAAAGATCATTTCTGAAGATTGTCTGTGTCTTTGCGTATATGCAGTATACTCGTGGCGATCAGTGAACACGTCGTGAATGGAAACGAAACTGTAGGCGAGCTTCTGCGTGTTGCTCACTCAACACCTCCTCCATTCAAACGAACCGTCCCACTCCTCAGTCAGTTTGGCTTCTAAAACTGGAAAGCAAAAGTAATGGGAAGTAACTTTTAGCTAGCGGAGCTTAGCCATCCCGGATAATGGCCTGCTAAACAGAGCTTCTGCCGCTGCCACATCTGTATTTCGGGTTTTGGCCACTCGGTGCCAGCCATTATCAGTTCAGCCCACAATTCGGGTTTTGGCACGCTCCAGAGTCAACATCACTGAAATAATCCATTTAAGAATGTAAACAAATTCTGTCTAGCTTACCTCAGTTAGTTCTTCTATAGTAGCTCCTCCTGACTTTTTAGCTACTTTCTCTTCTATTGTAGGTGGAGGTGCAGGCTTTAGGTTTGGCGGTAAAGGAACACCAGCCTTAGCACACATGGCAGCTGCATTAGCTTTGGCTATTTCAAGTAACTGAGCCTTATCTGGAAGAGGAAAATATAAGCAGTTTTCCTACAGGCTAATACACTTTGTATTATCTAAAGTCTGATATGGCAACAAAATTAAAAGCATCAATTTTCTGCCCTAATATACAGCTGTGATCAAATCACTCCTTGGCTGAGTTTTTAAGTAAATGACGCTAGTAAGTTGACATTTAGCTTCCCATTCAAATACTATACAAAATAGCTAAATTATACAATGGTCACTCTAACACACACACACACACACACACACACACACACACAGCATAGCCTTCTTTATTTTCCTATGATGCCCTTGAACTTTCCTTCTAATATCTGACATTTTAAATCACTCTTTAAGCCAAGTACAAGTGCCAACTCTTCTAACAGGACTTAAGTCAGAATTTAACACTTCTCCAAAGTGCCTTATCTATACCAGTACTTACAGTAATCACCACAATCTGTTTTTTTTGGCAGGTTATGATTTAGTAAAAGAGACATATATGCATTTTATCCACGTCTCCTCTACCAACCTATAATCATTTCAAAGATGTCATTCTATGAATAAAAAAAGAACTCAACTTTTGTTGAACTGGATGCATTTTCCCTCACTTCTTTGGACTGACCTAGAAATGTCCAATCTACTAAGGTAATGATAAATTATCCAGTACTACTGCAGGTAGTAATACACTAGCCATCAAGTTTTAATCATCCCCACACACTTATTACATCAAGAGAAACAAGTGCACTTCACTTTTTAAAGCAGATTATTAAAATACAAGTCATTTTAGTAAATTTGACTTTGTTTTGCTAGTATCACCCACCCAGATAAAAACTCCACACATGCAAAATTCCCTATTCACTTCCTTTCCGTTCTTTATCCCTTATACCAATCAGAATTACCTTCACACAGATTTAACAGCCCTGTGTTGCCATTTTCAAACATGTAACTTACTAAAAAAGAGATACTGTAATTTTAGGCCTATTTGTAAGAATCTATGTTGGAACAGATATAATAAAACAATTGAGCATATAAGCCTTGTCAATAACTAGACTTGTACTTTCTATCTTTATTTATGGAAGAGAGCTGAAGCAAACTAAAACTTTCAAGCATGAAAACACTTTGGTTCTACCACAGTCCAAAACAGGCCTTTTAAAAAAATTAAAAAAACAAACAAACAAAAAACCTTTAATTATAAGTGTACTTATTCCTACACAATTTCCAAATACAAGCAAATCTAATTACCACTGATCCTTGAGTAATGAGAAGGGTTAAAGGCACTGGCTGACTCCTGTGTAGCTGAAAACTGCATGTAAATTTGACTACCCAAAACCTTAACTCTGATAATCTACTGGTGACTGGAAGCCTTACTGACAACATAAACAGATCAACACATATTTTGTATATGTATTACATGCTATGTGCTAAAGAAAAAAAAATTTTAAATCATAAGGAAAATACAATACTACCACCTCATTTATCAAAAATATCCACATGTAAGTAGACCCATCCAGTTCAAACCCATGTTCCCAGAGTCCACTAAAGAAACTTAAAGACAGAAATACTTACTGTCAACCAATCACCCTTTTCTGACTCTAAGATCAGAAAACAATTATTTAAGACATTCTCTATTACGATGCCATTAATTAAAATGACTTACTCAAATCTGTTAGGCGTTTAGGTGATCTGCCTCTTTCAGAAGACCTGGACCGTTTACGGCGGATGGGAGATCTGCTAAACCTTCTTCTCAATGGTGTTCGTGATCTCCTTAATCTCACTGGTGAGATACTAAAGCTTCGTCTCCTAACCACAGACCTCGATCTTCTCCGGCGACTAGGGGTGCGGCTCCGGCGGCTTGGGGTGCGGCTCCGGCGGCTTGGGGTACGGCTCCGGCGGCTAGGGGTGCGGCTCCTACGGCTAGGCGTGCGGCTCCGGCGGCTTGGGGTGCGGCTCCGACGGCTTGGGGAAATACTAAAGCTCCTCCGCCCCACAGATCTAGATCTTCTTCGACGACTTGGTGTGTGACTCCGACTCCGACGACTTGGGGTGCGACTGCGAGCTCTAACTGTTTTCCGGTTATCCCTGGAACTTGATCTTTTTCTTTTTCTTTCCCTGGACTTTGACCTGTGCTTTGGAGATCTTTTGCGCTTCTCTTTTGATACAGAGCGCCTTCCTCTGGACTTTGACCTTGACCTGCTGCTCCTCCTCCTGCGTCTCGAACGGGACCTTGAACGCGTTTGAGAGCGATGAGACTTGGACTTAGATGATCTCTTCCTTGCCCTAGAACGAGATTCGCTGGTACGCTTGCGTGATTTGTGTTCAGAAGACTTGGAACGCTTACTTCGAGATCTTAATGAAGAGTCCCTTTTCTTCTCCTTCTCACCTTTGTCCCGGTTTTTGTTTTTCTTGCTTTTCTCATGTGTGTCCTTAACTTTTACAAAAATTTCATAATCATCTTTTTCCTCTGAAGACGACTCTGAAGCTCTTTCTGGTATACTGATTACAACTGGACTGGTAGCAGATTTGTCACGTTCAACCTCACTTGGAAGTAAAGGTCCCTCAATGCCAGCTCTAAGGCTTGTAAGACGTTCCATGTCCTTAGGAAGTAATGGTCTTACTAAATCTGCTTCATTAATATCATCAATAGTGGCAGAAAATCCTGAATCTGACTGTATCTCTTTAGTAGGGAGAGGTATTTCTTTATCTTCTCCACTGCTTTCTTTAGGACTGAGAGCAACTGCTAATGTCTGGTCACAGTCTTTTATAGATAATGGTCCTTCTGCATCCTTATTAATAAAGTTATTAGATGGTAAATCAAGATGAATGTCTTTAGCAGGCAAAGGTCCCTCTATGTCAGCTTCGCTACCACCACTAGGGCTAGTGGAAATGATCATGTCATGTTCAGTATCTTGAGCAGTTAAAGATACTTCAGCATCATAATTACTAACTGAACCAAGAGCAGATGCTATGGCAAATTCAATACCCTTACTCGTTCCCACTGCATCAGGTTCAAGAGCAAGAGGGCCAGCAGAAGACAGAGTTCCTCCATCAGCTTCACTAACACTAGAGCAGGTATCCAATACTGTGCATTGTTTAGTCTCACCGATCGACAGAATATTCCCTTCACCAATTTCACCAACAGCACCAGTACTGGCAGCAGACGCTGTATTATGTTCCATCTCTTGAGCAACAAAATGATTGTCTGTTTTAAGGTCTGTATCTGTACCATGTTCACTTTCATATGGGTCATTCTTCAGGTGTCCTTCAGCATGTGGCTCTTCATCTGAATGCATGGGAATCTCCTGCATGCCAATCTCTGGAGCTGTATTTTGATCACTAGATAGTAAATTCACTCCTTTTACAACACTAGACTCCAGTATCATTGGTGTAGACTCTAAAACCATCTCAGTTGGTATTACTTGGGTCTGCTCTGAGACAGTGACAGCAGGCTCTGAAATTATCACAGTGGGTTCTTGGACAGGAACAGATGGTTCTGAAACAACTGTATTAGACTGAGGAACTGACACTGCTGGTTCCAGCACAGGCACAGTAGGCTCCAGGGCAGAAACAACTGGCACAGGAGTGGTTACATGCTCAGATTCAACCAAGGCCAGGGTCTCCGGGACACCCTCAGCAGGTGTGTCTGGAACAGCCACAGCTATTGGGTCAGAGACAGCCACAGCTGTTGGGTCAGGGATAGCCACGGCTGGGGGCTCTAGGACAGCTGCTGTTGCTGGGGGCTCTGGAACAGTCCCTGTTGGTGGCTCTGGGACAGCCACAGCTGGGAGCTCTGAAACAGCCATGGCTGGCAGCTCTAGAGTGCTCTGTGATGCCTCTGGATTAGCTGCAGCTGGATCCAAGAGAGAAAGAGACACCTCTGAGGCATGTCCTGAAGCTTTCATGGAATCAAAGGTTTCTGCTGTCTCAGACATAACTGAAGACTCTGATGCTAATACAGTTGGTTCAGCTGACATTATGGTAGTTTCAGATACCATGTAAGTCACCGCTCTCTCTGGAACAACTTGATGTTCTTCTGCTACTACAGCAGACTCTACAGGTGTTGATGTAACCGAAGACTCTGGCTCTAATGCTGGGTCAGGAACAGTCACAGCGGCCTCTGACGCTAACGCTGAAGGATCTGATGCTGACACTGAATAATTAGCAGGTAATGCCGAAGGCTCGGAAATCTCACTTTGACTCACAGAAGGTTCAGACAGCGACACAGACTCTTCAGGAGGTAATGCGGGCACCTCAGTAGGCCAAGTATTTTCAGCTGTTAATGCTGACTGCTCAGTAGGTAATGCTGGACCCTCTGGTGGTTCCTCAGGAGGCAATGGTGGTGTCATTGGTGGCTCCTCAGGTGGCAATGGTGGCATTGTTGGAGGCTCTTCAGGAGGCAAAGGTGGCACCATATATGCCTCCGTATATGTATCAGTATAAGAATCGGTGTAAGAATCAGCTGCCATAGACATCATTGAACGATCAGCAGTGTAAGATGACATCATAGATCGGTCAGCTGCAGAGTACGATGACATCATAGACCGGTCAGCAGCAGAGTAGGACGACATCATAGACCGGTCGGCACTCATGGACATCATAGATCGGTCAGCCATTGGGGACATCATGGAGCGCTCGTAAGCTGACATCATAGAGCGTTCGTAAGCTGACATCATAGAGCGCTCAGCCATAGGGGACATCATAGAGCGCTCATAGGCTGACATCATAGAGCGCTCATAGGCTGACATCATAGAGCGCTCAGCCATAGGGGACATCATAGACCGCTCATAGGACATCATAGAGCGTTCATAAGATGACATCATGGAACGTTCTGCAGCATAGGACATCATCATAGAACGTCTAGATGCTAACATCAGGGGTCTTGGTGCTAACCTATATGGCCTGGGGGCTATTCTATAGGACCTGGGTGCTATCCTATAGGGTCTAGGAGACATCCTATATGGATCAGGAGTTAGTCTGTAGGGATCATGGCCTAATCTATAAGGGTCTTGCCCTAACCTGTAGGCATCATGGCCTAACCTGTAAGGGTCATGACCTAACCTATAAGGATCCTGAGCTAACCGGTAAGGATCCTGAGCTAACCTGTAGGGATCTGGAGATTTTGAACCCAACATTGCAGAATCTTGGGTACTAGATGCTAACATCTGGGCATCCATGGAACCAGATGCCAACATCTGGGCATCCATGGTGCCGGAGGCTAACATTTGAGAGTCCATAGTGCCTGATGCTAACATCTGAGAATCCATAGAGCTAGTAGCTAACATCTGGGAGTCCATGGTGCTGGTTGCTAACATCTGGGAGTCCATGGTGCTGGTTGCTAACATCTGGGAGTCCATGGAGCTGGTTGCTAACATCTGAGAGTCCATGGAGCTGGTTGCTAACATCTGAGAGTCCATGGAACTGGTTGCTAACATCTGGGAGTCCATGGAGCTGGTTGCTAACATCTGAGAGTCCATGGAGCTGGTTGCTAACATCTGGGAGTCCATGGAGCTGGTTGCTAACATCTGGGAGTCCATGGAGCTAGTTGCTAACATCTGGGAGTCCATGGAGCTAGTTGCTAACATCTGGGAGTCCATGGTGTTGGACGCTAGCATCTGGGAGTCCATGGTGTTGGACGCTAGCATCTGGGAGTCCATGGTGTTGGACGCTAACATATGGGTCTCCATGGTGTTAGAAGCTAACATATGGGATTCCTGAGCCATCAAGGGATCCACTCCTACTGTTACAGAAGTCTCCCCCACTAATGTAGTAGGCAGCTCCTGTGCTACCGTATTATAGGATTCCAGCGCTGTCGTCGAGGGCACCTCCAGGGACTGCGACACGGTCATCGTTGACAGCTCCGTTGTCACCACAGACTGAACAGAGATCTCCAGCGCCACAGTTGCCACAGGCTGCCCAGGCAACTCTGGTGCCCCAGGCTGCCCTGGCAACTCCAGCACCCCCGTTGCCAGAGGCTGCCCCAAAAGCTCCAGTGCTCCAGCTGCCCCAGACTGCCCCGAGAACTCCAGTGCCCCAGTTGCCATGAGCTGCCCAGGCAACTCCAGTGCCCCAGTTGCCACAGGCTGCCCTGACAACTCCAGTGCCCTAGTTGCCGAAGGCAGCCCTGGCAACTCTGGCACCCCAGTCACCGAAGGCTGCCCTGGCAACTCCAGCGCTGTCGTTGCCACTGGCTGTCCTGGCAACTCCAGCACCATCGCTGCCTCAGGTTGCCCCAGCAACCCTGTTGCCGTTGTCACCTCAGGCTGCCCAGGATGTTCCACCGCTGTCATCCCCACAGGCTGCTCCAACTCTGACGTCGTCACAGGTTGTTCGGTCAACTCCATTGCTACTGTTACCGCAGGCTGCCCTGGCAACTCTACTGCTGCTGTCACCGCAGGCAGCCCTGGCAACTCCTGTGCCATCACAGGTGGCTCTGGTACCTCCTGTGGTGGCTCCAACCCCACGGATGGTGCTGGAAGCCCTGGTAATTCCTGCGACAACTGTGGCACTGATGTCGCAGAGGGCCCCGGCAACTCAGGCACTGCCGTCGCAGGGGGCCCTAGCAACTCAGGCACTGGGGTAGAAAGGGGGCCTGGCAACTCTGGCAAGGGGGTAGCAGAGGGCCCAGGTAACTCCAGCACTGGAGTCACAGGGGGCCCCTGCAACTCCGGCTTGGAGGTCGCAGGTGGCCCCGGCAACTCCATCACTGAGGCCACCGACGACTCCGGCTGCTCCAACGCTGTGGTCTTGGGGAGCTCCAGCAACTCCTGTGGTCTTGTCATGGATGAATCTGCAATCTCCGATGGTACTTCGACAGGCTGCTCTGGCAATCTGACCCCTTCAGTTGCTGAGGACTCTGGAAAATCCATTGTTGTTGATGTGCTTGGCTCAGGGTGCACCTCAGTAGGTATCTCAGACAATAACACAAGGGTTTCTGAAGGCTCTAGCCCTTTTGCTACTGGAGGTTCTAACATGACCTTTGATTGCTCTGGAGGTGTGGTCTCCAAAGATTTCAACATAGGCTTCATCTGATACTCCATTGACATTGTTACAGCTGGCTCAGGTGACTTTAGCATTACTGTTGAAGTAGGCACTGGTGCCGTTGTAAAGGAATCCAAAATCTTTGTCATGGATGATTCCAGCGTGACTGCCACAGACTGCTCTGACTGCACTGAAATTGTTGATGTTGATGCAACGGACAGTTCTGCAGTTTTTGTAGCTGGCTTCAGAGTTTCTAAGGTGTGTGCCTCTGATACCTCCATTGATACCACAGGAGGTTCTAATACAACTGCAGGAGATTCACTGGTCTCAGAAAGGCCAAAAGCTCTTACAGGATGCTCCAGTGCCACCGCTGAAGGCTCAGAATCAAACTTCAAAAAGGAATCCGATTCTAAATCTATGTTCCCATCATGATGTGATTTCGCCTTTGATTCAGATTCTTCTGGCTGTCTTTTATACTTTTTTTCCTTTTCTTTCTTCTTTTTCTTCTTTTTATTTTTGTGCTTTTTATGCTTCTTTGACTTTTTGGTGGGAATTTCATCGGTAGGATCTGTTTGTACAGACACACATTTACTTTTTCTGGAGGCCTCCTTCAGGTCTGAAATTAAAGAAAATTAATTTTGTCAAACATTTCCCAAAGTAAGCTTAGCTAACTAATAAAGCTCATAAACAAAATTTACATCCCCACATTAAAACATTATAGTGTAAAGTTTCTTGTTAAATAAAGTTGCCAAATAAACTATCTTCTAAGAACCAATTATCTAAAGACTAAATAAGTTCTCAGTTAAAATAAGTTCTCAGTTTATCACAAAAACTTCAAAGTCACATTAAAATGTGTTTTACTAAACCTATTTACAACTATTTTTTCCACCTCTCAAATTATAGCATGCTACTTTCAAACTACACTTAGGGAAAAATTTCCTATTATCAACTGTTAAAATTCCTTTAAAAATACGTATTATATAATTTTTAATGACTATTTAATAAGCCTATTTATACAAAAAGCAACATGGCACTGGCTCTGGAACAGACAGTCTGCTTTCAGATCCTGAATCAATTACCACTCACTAGATGAATGAACTTGGTGAAATTACGGACACTGTTGTCTCCTAGAGTTAGAGGACAAAGTAAAGTTAAAACATACAAAGTACACGGAACAATGCCTGGCACATAGAAAGCCCTCAGCAAATGCTGGTGATTACTTTTACATACACAAAGGGCTAAACAACTAACGTAAAGCATCAACACGAAACTTGAATTTTATCTCATCGCACCCATGTTACATTCTAAATAAAAACAGCTTTTCCTTCAACACTCTTCTAAAATTACTGAAGTAATCTTAACGTCTTCACTTAAAAAAAAAGTCAGTGCAGGAAAGAAATTCTTACACTCCTTTACATTTAACCCAAGAACACTGCATATCTGAAAGGAAAAAAAAGCTTTTCTACTTTACAACTAGACTAATTTACTCTAATGCCAGTATCAAATTAGATAAATTTTACTGATCCCAGAAAAGCTGATCAGAAACACAGGCCACTAAGACTATGAAAAAAAAAAAAAAAAAGAATACATGACAAAATCCATTCCAAAGCAAAACAATTTTCTATTTCTTATTTATTATCCACCTAATGCTAGTCAGCTAAGTTACACTTAAAGAAAAAGCTGATACAATCATAAATCTAAGTAGAGCTGAAATCTATGCTTTTTTTTTTAACCATATTGATCAAAAATAATAAAAATAAAAAATAAAAACCCATAACCACCCCATTTCCAAAACGGAAGACAGACTGTTCGGGTTTTTTTTAAGATTTTATTTTTTTGACAGAGAGAGACACAGTGAGAGAGGAACAGAGCAGGGCAAGTGGGAGAGGGAGAAGCAGGCTTCCCACTGAGCAGGGAGCCCGATGCAGGCTCGATCCCAGAACTCTGGGATCATGACCTAAGCCAAAGGCAGACACTTAACGACTGAGCCGCCCAGGCACCCCCAGAAGATAGTTATTTTTACAGGTGATCATAGATCTTTCATTTCTAAGCATCAATTATTTAAATAATTCCCGAAACACTAAATACCAAAGCAATGATTCCTCTCCATTCATTGCACTTTTAAGAGGAACAGATGCAAAAACAAGGCCATCTCTGAGCTTGGGCTTTAAAAATAAAACCTCCCAGGGTTTTAAAATTATCACAAATTTGGTCCAGCTCCTGTACCTTCCCCAAAATGGACATTTACACCATTGTTCTATGAAAACCCACATTCAAAATCCTGGTAGGGAGTCACTACAAAACTGAATCGAATCAAGTTATATTCCACCAACAAAGCAATCAAGTATCAATGCTCACGTTTCAGTACAACTGTATTTTCAGATAAGACGATAAAGTCATCAGGAAATAAACTCAAACTTACTGAAGTTTTAGAACTACTGAAGATTTTTAAATACCTTGCAGTAAAAAAAATAGTATTAGCTACTTAAAAATCTTTAAGTTTTTGAGACAGCTGATTATCTCCAGCTTACCTGGCTTATATCGTAGTTCTGTATCTAAGACCCCAGAAAGTACTTCCTCTATCTTCTGAACTATTTCTTCATTTGGGAGGCTCCTGGCAGAGGCAGCTGCATCACCTGCCTGGTTTCCTTCATTAGGTGTATTTGTTTCACCATTGAGCTGGCCTTCACTCCTTCCACTTGACAAGAAAAGTTATCAAGATTCATTATTACTTTTACCACACCACACAATGAATATTTATAACTCAGCTCATTAAAATAATCTGACATCGTTCATACATTTTACCATTTTTGTATTTCTTTCAGATGACACTCCCCACCAACCATCCTTCCTTCACCCTATCTACTTAAAGTAGGTACATTTTCATTTTTACATACTTAATTTTCAGAACTACTAAAGTTAAAGGGAAAAAAAACTTTAAAACAGCTTTCTAAACCTTTAAAAAAAATAATAAAATAATACCAGAAATCTAAACTGATTTAGATTTGGGTTGCTTGCATATTTATCTCAGGGCAGAAAAACTATCACAATCAAAAATCACAAATCCAAAGAAAAATATACCACCTAATATACATGGTACAATACACCATTCTAACATTATGATAGAAGCTACAACCACAATAAAACCACATCTGTGCATGGAAAACAATCACCATAAACAGTATCAAGGAACAGTTACCACAAACATATTGAGTAAAAAAGGGTAAATTGTAGCCTCTGATCAATTTTAGACTGATCAAAATTACTGAAATACTGTATCAAGTTTAAAAAAAAAATACATTCATACAATTTTTACCCACTGATCAAGAATCCTGGTATTTTTCTGGCATTAAAAAAACTCATGGGAAACAAGTGACATTTTATTTATGCCAAGAAATTATTACAGTAAATTAATATGCATTTTCAACTCACAGGGCTAGAAAAATCTTGAAATGAGAAGCATGTCACTTACCTAGTCATTTTTACTACTTTTTGTCTAAGTAAAATTGTTTTTGAAAAATAATCTCAACACATTCAATTTAATTAAAATTAGCTAAGAAATCAAACAATTATGCTCCACTACCTGATAAAAGTCTGAATGGTCAAAAACCAAAAAAATTTCAGTAATTAACTGTTATTTGAGAACACTTGGTTTTCTAACATGACTCGCATAGTAATAATTAACATTTATTATTAATTAGCCACGGGTCTACATTTCTTAACTCATTTAATCCTAACACAACTCAGTGATTAGCACTAACATTCTGATTTTACAAATGAGGAAAATGACACATAGAGAAGAACCTAACTGAAGTTCATGCAACTATTATGAGGTGAAGCTGGCATTCAAAACCAGAGCTCCTACCTTAACCACCACAGACAAAAAGACAGCTCTTTACTACTTAAATGTCAGCCTCCTTACCCAAACTGATACATGTAAAAACAGATGGGACAGTATGGCAAATATAGCTCACAAAATGACAAGCGAAATTTTGTTTTTAGATTGATAATGTATTACATACTATTTGACAAACTAAATATTCCTCTAAATTTACCTAGTTTCTGGAGCTCTTTTACACTTTTCCTAAGCACTTACACATACACGATCACATTAGTAAAGCATAGATTTGATACTCAAGAGAATTACAACTTTAAAGTCTGTAAGAAAATAATCACCTTAAACCTATCAGATATTTATCTCAGTTACTGAAAAAGGAAAAAAATTTCAAACCAACAGCTAACAATACATTCCTACAATAGAATTCTATGAAGCCATAAAAAAGGTCCCAAGACAACCGAGAATGTGAAAAAGACAAACTTGTTCACAATCAGATGGAAAAAAAAAAAACAAAACAAGATCACACTTCACAAAATATGTGCATCTGTACACACAAGGAAAAAAATGAAAGAACATAAAGAACATTATTATGTGTCTCGTTTATTCTAAGCTTTTTACAATGAAACACTTGTTTCCCAAATACAAAAACAGATTTTTAGAAGATGTAAAAAGACATTACAGCAAGCAAACACAATCATCGCCTGAAACTATTAAAGTTTTCAGAAAAATCATACTCCCTTTACCTCCAGACTTCTCTCATCATCTAAAAATCACTAATATATACAACAAAATTTAAAACAGCAATGAAACGAGTATGATTTCCTACTTAAACAATATACCCCGCAAAAATAGTGATTTTTAGCGGTACTACATACCATTCCCCCAATAACGCTATGTTAATTTCAGCGCTTCATTTAAAAATGCGTTTTCAAATTCATGTATTGCTCTTCCTCTCGACTTTTAAAATATAACTAGCAAAAACATCTGAACCAGGAACAAATATTTAGGCTCTATAAAGCAAAAATACTCCAAGACAACCACGAACACAACATGACCAACACCATTTTCCTTTCTGAATAAACATCAATTTCTTTGGAAATCGCTTCCTGTTCAAATTTTGTGGAACCAAAGGTAAACTACGCAAAGTCTAAGAGCAACGGCAAAAGTAGCGTGCTGGTCAAGATGTCAATTGGGGCGGGAGCAGCCCAAAAAAAAAAAAAAAAAAAAAAACTAAACACAAAGCCTACTATCCACTTGTCAAATTGAGAAATTAATACTAATTCAAAGTCCCTTTCCATCCTCACCTCGAACATTTCGTCAAAGTACCTAACATTAATTTGTTAGCTGCCTTAACTTCAATTTCTAATCCATTAGAATGCTGCCTGGTAGAAGCCACTGGACACCAGGGCCCGAATAATCTAATTAAAGGATCCCGACCCCCAAAAGATCTGAAGCGTGCAATAATAAAGCGGATTTAAGATTACTCAAGAAACGGCCGTTAGAGACCCTTTCCGGTCATAGGCACCGGCCGGCGAAATCCGCGGAGGCGGAGAGGGGGAGGGGAAACGCGGCGGCGGCGGCGGAGCTGAGGAACTAGGCCCGTCCCTGGTGGACAACCAGGCCTACAAGTAGCTTAAAGGGAGGAGATTACCGAACGGGAAAGAAAAGTAAGCATCTTAACTCGGTTCTATTAGAGGGAGTCTGGGGTTACCTCAGAAAAAGCGAAGTTCCTCGCTGGAAAGGGAGGGAGCGGATGGGGGGGGGGGAGGGCCCGGAAAATGGATCCCAGGCCCAGGCGGGGCTGTAGCGGGGCCTGAGGCGAGGAACGACGGCGTCTCTGAAGAAAGGTGCCGTGGAGAGCTACACGGGGCCCTAGCGGTCCCTTGGGAGCAGAAAAGTCTGGGAAGCGTTTACCTGGAAAGCTCCTGTTGAATTTCCCGGAATTTACTGACCACGAAAGACCTAAAAATCTGCTCGATGTTGGTCGCCATGGCGTCCGCTCCGTTCTCTCAACTCCTCCTCGCTAGTCCTCCAGGCTCCCAGCATGCCTCGGGAGGAGGCGCAGCGGCCAATTCCGTCTCTCGGCGTCCTGATTGGCTTCTGTGGGAGCGTCCAGACTGGCACGCTCCGCCGCTGGACCAATCAGTGAGCACGGCCCAGTTCTCCTCCGCTGTTTCTGAGCGGCTAGGGTAGAGGTGCTGACGTTTGCGCCGCGCACGACTATGTCCGCCATGTTAGTGACTGACGCAGGCGCCATTACAGGAGAAGTCTCTCTTGAGGCGACTGTGTCAGCTTAAGTTGTCGGTCTCTCAACAGTGTTTTGGGAAGCTTAAGAGGCTTACTAAATGCTCAAGACTATAGAGCATGAGAAAAGGAAAAAGGAAGGCTACGTGGCTTGATACGGGGCCTCCGCCGTTTCTGGGTGGCGCCAAGTTGTTTTGGCAGGGAGATGCATCCGGAAAAGCATTAATCAACGCCCGCCCTCACTGTGGTGCGAAAAAGAACACGTTTTCACCCCCATTTTTTTTTCCCCATGGCATCTCATTAACGCTCCCCCCACCCCCGCTTTTTGCAAGCACTAGGCCAGAGGTCTTAAGCGGCCTGCCGTCCAAAGCCTGGTGCATTTCTAGTCTCGTCGGGATACCAAGCGGGTCAGCTCTGACTCGTTACCAGCACCCAATTAGCTAATCGTGGGTTTAGCATTTCGGAGCTCCTCTTCCACAGAGCTCTGAAGGCTCCTGAGGAGGAAGAGAGACGTTACGTGGCGCCTAAAACTACAGCGATAAACGCGCAAGTTCCTGGTAGCTTTACTGTGGAGTACGCGGAGGCCGCGCACAGGAGCCAAACGCAATCGCACTTGATTACCTCGCTGCGGCCACCGCCGGCCGCGCGCTGACCAATGGGGTGGTGCAGCCGGCGGCGGGGCGGGGCGGGCGGGGAGAGGCGCGCGCCGGATTGCGCGGGGCCGACTTCCGGCGCGCGACGGGAGCCCGTGCTGTGAGCGCGCCGACGAGCGTGCGAGCGCGAGCGGTCGTACCGCCTGTGGAGGTGCAGAAGCCTTCTCCGATTTTAAGTAAAGTACATTTATGCTTTGATTTGGGGGTTTAGTGTCAGGAGTGGGATGAAACTGTAGAAACGCGTTTGGCTGTCGGAATTCTGGTCTTGTTTGTAAACGCCGTGGGTGGGGGTTGGCCATGTGCTTTTCACTTCTTTTAACTGAGGTTTTCGTTGGATCTTCCACTTTCCCCGCCTTGTAAGATGTCGGGCCTGGTACCTTTATGACTTTTTTAGGTCGTAAGCCTAAATTGCATATTTTCTGTTCATGCACTCGGTCTGTAGCAGACTTAGTCCACTTTTGTCATTGGTTTCTGCTTTGTGTTACTCGCCTGTGTTACTCACCGAGCCCTTCGCAGAGGCTCTACCTGGCTCTCATTCTCGTTTTAAAGTTCCCCAGTTAGATGGCTGAGGCCCACGAAGGTTAAGTTCTTCATCGAACCCCGCTAGTAAGGAAGGGGCAGTCTCACACCGAACCATAGCGCTTTGGAGGCCGGGCCCCCTAACCACTCCTCGAGTGGATTCCTTCAGGCTGAGGCCAACGCTATTTCGGTGATCCGCGTAGGAACTAGGACAGTTAACCTTTAGTGCTTCTCCTATTCAAACTAAGTGTATTTTTTCTCTAGATTTCAGAAAAAGTCTGCTTATTTCAGATATTTCAACACACGTGGCAAGTCTTTTCTGCTAAAATAGCTTTTGCCTCTCTGAGACAGGAGTTCAGCAAAAAATTTTTTTCTTCCAAGTTTTCAGTGATCATAATCTCAATTGTTAAAAGAGCATCTGAATCACGATTGCACACAACGGGAATCCGTAAAGTAAAGAGGCCTTACTTTCTCTTAGATAGGTGACCTACGGCGAGTTATTTAACATGATTGGACCTAGTTTCTGCTCTGTAAAATGAGGTGGTGATCGTACCTACCTCGCAAAATTCTTAGATAAGTAAAGTAGTTCGTGAAAAGTATTTAGACAGCATCTGGCACAAAGTAAGGACTCAAAAATTGTAAGTTTTTTGTATTATCATCTTAGATTTAAGTATAATCCTGGCATCACACAAGAAGTTACTGATTGATTTTCTGTTTTCAGTTTGCCTTCTACATAATGAAATGCCTTCTAGAGATTAGTAAATTAGTGTGACAGGATATTCCTTTGGCTTTTCTTTTCCATTTAGTACTTATTCCTGTCCCTAATGTGTGATTTTATATAAAAGTAAAAGATAGGGGCAGCTGGCTGGCTCAGTGGGTTAAGCTTCTGCCTTTGGCTCAGCTCATGATCTCAGGGTGCTGAGATCAAGTCCTGCATGGGGCTCTCTGCTCAGTGGGGAGCCTGCTTCTCTCTCTCTCTGCCTGCCTCTCTGCCTATTTGTGATCCATGTCTGTCAAATAAATAGAATCGTTTAAAAAAAAAAAAAAGTAAAAGATAGAATATAAAAACATTTACTACTGCTGAGTATCAGAAATTTTATTAGCTGTTTATAAATGTCATTTCCAAAAAAATGTCATTTCAGTTAGCCCTTATGTAGCCTCTCAAGGCAAGATCTCCTATTTCCATCTTTTAAGATGTAAAGAAATTGAATTAGAGATCGGAAGAGCTTAGCCAAAGTCATACTGCTCACTTGAGTTAGGTGTTGCATC
The DNA here is from genome assembly GCF_030435805.1 of Mustela lutreola. Taxonomy (NCBI): domain Eukaryota; kingdom Metazoa; phylum Chordata; class Mammalia; order Carnivora; family Mustelidae; genus Mustela; species Mustela lutreola. The sequence goes on along the minus strand of NC_081291.1, from coordinate 214,019,880 downwards.
CATCCTGCTAAGAATCAAATGCCATAGTCAAAGTAAGACCTGGTTCAAGTTTGATTTTGCCTTCTCTACCAACTTCCTAACATATTACACTGACTTCTTAAATCAGGAGTCAGCAAATTATGGCCATTGTGGCAGATCCTTCTTGACACCTATTTTTATACATTTCACCAAATAATTTTTACATTGTTAAATGGTTGGAAAAAAGGAAGAATGATATTTTTATGACATGTGAAGATTGTAAGATCCTCAAATTACAGTGTCCATAAATAAACATTCTCATGCTTATTCTTTATAAGCTTCTGGTAGCTTCTTATCACTTAGAGCAGAACAGAGACAACCTATGACCTACCTCCCACTGCCTAGTTGTGTAAGGTTTTACTGGACATTGCCATGTTAGTCCATTTCTGTATTGTCTATTGCTGCTTTTGTGCCACAGTAGCAGAGTTGACTTGTTACTATAGAGAGTGTATGACTCTCAAAGGTTAAAATATTTACTATCTGGTCCTTTACAGGTCCCAGTCTAAATATTTCTTTCAACTTAGAACTTCGAAGTCTATTATTTGTAGCATCACAAGACTTAAAAGCAGGTACTTGAAATTTGGGGTCTAAATTTGCAATGTTAGGATTCATGTTTAACGGAGGCTTGATGATTAGAAGTCTATAAAGGTGGAAAAGTGAAGCCTAAAGAATGATTACTCATAGGTTTTTGTTTTGTTTTGTTTTTTTAAACCAGGTTACAAGCTAAGTCACCATTTCATTCCTTAACCTAACTGTAGGCCAGTCTTCCTCATTTTTAAAATACCTCCCTTTGGGCAGTGGAACTGCAACTCTTGATCTCAGGGTGATGAGTTCAGGACCCACATTGGATGTAGAGATTACATACGTGCAGACCTCCCTAATCTTTGTGAAGTATAGTCATCCTCAAATTATGAGTTCTAATTTTTCACGAATGAATCTTTGGAATATTTAAATATTTAGAAATCACAATTTCTAATGTATGTGCATTCTAAAATAACAACTCTGGTTTTCTTTCTACAGCTTTTATTTCCCTTTTGGATTCCTGCTTTGCAGAGAGAGCAATGGCAGCCCAAGTACTTGTAATTGGCAGCGGTGGAAGGGAACACACACTGGCCTGGAAACTTGCACAGTCTAATCATGTCAAACATGTGTTGGTTGCCCCAGGAAATGCAGGCACTTCCTCCTTGGAAAAGATTTCAAATACTGGTAATCACCTTTCAATGTAGGGAGTAATAGTTAATAATAGTCAATAGCTATGCAAATTCAAATGTTTTCCTTGACTTTAAAATTTATGTGGTAATTTAAATACTTGCCTTATGTTGTAAATTTTAGGTATCTTCTTGTTCAGAGTATGGCATTTCTTTATCTTAAATTAGTTTAAACCTTACAAAATATACCCATTGAAAAAGTCACAAGTGCCTAAGGTTAAAGGCAATTTGATACGTATTTTTAGAAATGAAAAGTTGAGCAGTGCTATTAAATGTAAGTTTTGGCGATTCTAAGTCCTTACTAGACCTCAATCTTTATCTCTTTCACTGGTAAAAGTGAAAAAATGATCAGTTCTTATGCTACATTAAATTCTTCAGTGGCTTCCTGTGGTACTTAGAATAAAACTCAGACTCCAACTCCTTAACATTCCTTCCAAAGCCCTTTACAATCTGGCTTCTGCCTGACTTTCCAGCCTGATATTTTATATCCTCTGTTTTCTTTTCACTGTGTTCTGTCCATGCAGTCCTATGAGTTTCCCAAACAGAGATGCCTAGAATTTGGTATTTGTTTGTTTCCACCCCTAACATGACTGGCTCCTCATCATTCAGGTCTTAGTTTATCAGTTATCTCCTCAAAGAGGTCTTTCCTAAAGTTTTTAAGTAAAGCATACCCCCTAATTCATTGTTTTCAGTCATGAACTATTATATGTATTTACTCTACTTTTCTATTGCCTATCTCCTCTCTTCATTTCCGCTCTAGAATGTAAGCAAGGAACGCTTCTGTCTTGTTTTTGCATTGTGTACACCATGCCTATTACCCTATATGGCACTTAATATTTGTGGAGAAAACATAGATCCAACAAGCCCCAAATTGGGAGAAAATAATTGCATGCATAGTACCAAAAATAATTTAAAAAAAAGATAAATAAGATTGTATCTGCTTCCCTGGGATTTTAGCTTTGTAGGTGAGGTGTATTATATGTGTTTATTGAAGAATTGATACATCCTATCTAGATCTAGCTGATGTTATAAAGGCCAGCCCGTGGAAATCTCCCAAGATTGCCATGGGCCTGCTACCACTTGGAGCAACAGGTTAGGTGTGTCCTTTCTCTCTTGCCACTCTCTGTTGTACAGAGGTGGTTGGCTTTGATCAGCCCAGTTGTGTTTGCAGGTACTAACCCAAAGTGCATGGTACTCCACCCTTAACCTACTCAAGCAGCTCCTGTAGCTTGAGAACTCTGCCATTTCTGCACTTTCCCCAACACATCACAAATGTCACAGAGTAGTATACAACTTCAGCCAACTTCAGAATGGTGGTACAGATACAGCAAAGCAGGAAGGCGCCTGTAGAACCAATACAGTATATGGTTGGTCCTGCTGCTAGTTACTTCAAATTCCATCGAGAAAATATTCCTGGCTTGTCAGTCGAAGTAAGCTGTGTTACTTCATTCAGGGGGCACCTGGGTGAGCATCGAACTCTTGATTTCCACCCAGGTCATGATCTTGGTCATGAGATCAAGCCCTGCTTTGGGCTCTGCCAGTAGTTGACTTCTCCTCTCCCTCTACCCTCTGTGTGCCCCCATCCCACCGTGCTCTCCCACACACTCTGAAATAAGTGTCTAAAAATAACTAAATAAGGGTGCCTGTATGGCTCAGTTGGTTAAGCAGCTGCCTTTGGCTCAGGTCACGATTCCAAGGTCCTGGGGTCGAGCCCCGCGTTGGGCTCCCTGCTCAGCAGAGAGCCTGCCTCTCTCCCTTTGCCTGCCGCTCTGCTTACTTGTGCTCTCTTTTATCTGTCAAATAGATAAATAAAACCTTTAAAAAAAGGTAAATAAATAAAATTGTCATTCAATTCTTAGCTTACCCATCTTTGCACAAAGACCCTTCAGCTCAACCAGATACAGTATCTCAGTTCACCTGATATTATCAGATTTCCCTAATTTGTTCACACTTGGTTTGGTGTTTTTTTGTTGGTTTTTGTTGTTGTTTTTGCTTGCATATTTATTACCAAACATTCCCATATAAGCATCCTAAGCATAGGGACTCTGTGTTAACATCTTAACCTAGTGACTAGCTCAGTATCTAGGACATGGTGGTTCTCAGTAAATCTTGAGTAAATGACATTAAAAGGCAGTTTCTGAGTATATTCTGTGGGACATTTTTTTGTTTATGATCAATGTGACATGAATACCATAGTCAAGAAAGTTCTTTAATACCTCTTTGGGAAGCTTCCTGGTATTTTCATCTTAACTAGCTGTAGTAATCAAGGACTGAGCCTCATTGGTTAGCCTAATGCATTAGGCTCTGAATTTCTCATGGTACAACTATCATCTGTACTCATAAAAGAAAAGCAATAGTTAATAAGCCTTTCAAAGTATAGTACTTATGTTTCAGCATGACTGTTAATTTAAAGAATGTTTGTATCAAGTGAGGTGGGGTATGTTTTTTCTATTCACAGCCATCTCGATCAATGACCACACAGCCCTTGCTCAGTTCTGCAAAGATGAGAAAATTGAATTCGTAGTTGTTGGACCAGAGGCACCTCTGGCTGCTGGTAAAGTTTGTTTTCTGTTTATTATTACAGTATATGCAAGCCAACAGGAGCTTAGAGATCATCTAAGCCAATTCAATTTGGGGATGAGGGTTTCTGCTATCATACAACATTGGAAAAAGAGCTTTCACCTTGAAATTTATGGAGTCTCCATTTTTTCCGTGACACATCAATAATGTGATGAATGAAAGAGCAAATTTGCAACTGTGGAAAATATTTTAAATGTTTCTATTCTGCTCTGTTCTGGTATCCAGTTAATAGTCATATGTTTGACTCTAACAAATAACTTTTGCTGTGTTTGAATCACATGTTAGTAGTAACGTTTTTGTTCATACGCAGTAGGCAACTTGAGAAACTTACTCTCTGCCACTACTTATCCGCCTTATGTCAATGTAGATTTAGTCTAATCCTGATTCTTCAGAGTCAGAAGGCTCTGCAGAGACCTTGGTTCACCTAAAGCTGCTCATTTCTGTCCATAGGAATTGTTGGTAACCTGACGTCTGCAGGAGTCCGATGCTTTGGTCCCACTGCAGAAGCAGCTCAGTTAGAGTCCAGCAAGAGATTCGCCAAAGAGTTTATGGACCGACATGGAATCCCAACTGCACGGTGGAGAGCTTTCACCAAACCTGAAGAAGCCTGCAGCTTTATAATGAGGTAGCTAAAAGATTGCCTGTGGGGGGCCATTGTTTTGTTAGGATATTTATTTATTTATTTATTTAAGATTTTATTTATTTACTTGACAGACCGAGATCACAAGTAGGCAGAGAGGTAGGCAGAGATAGAGGAGGAAGCAGGCTCCCCGCTGAGCAGAGAGCCTGATGTGGGGCTCCATCCCAGTACCCTGGGATCATGACCTGAGCCGAAGGCAGAGGCTTTAACCACTGAGCGACCCAGGCGCCCCTTGTTAGGATATTTAAACACACAGGTCACTTTTGTGTCACAGGTTTTTAGTATGATAATCATGGCAGAAAAACTCATGCTGTGTAGGTTGCCTTTCCTCCAACGTCAAAGTAAAATGGGACCCTGTGCATGTGTAGCTGTACAATCTTGTGGCCTTGCAGAAAGAAGATGTTTTTAACATTACTGAGGAGGTTCTAGGGTAAAAGATACATTTGGTTTAGCAGTCCTGCACTCCTTATGGTCAAACTAATAAACACAGTGGCATCTTAAAACATGAAGGATGTTGATTCTTTCATAAATAATTAACTGGATTGAAGAATCATCACTTGGCTTTCTGCCATTGCCACTTAGATCTAAATCTTAAGACCAGACATTCTTGTTCTCTGTTGTATCAAAAATGTGAAACAATGAATGGTGGTAGACACATGCTTTTGCCCTTTTTTGGTTGACACTTACCCCTTTTATCTGTTACCTTTTCCTTTTAGTTGAGTCAGTTTCATTCTTTATTCATTCTTCATCCTACAGGGTTTCTTAGACAATGAAAGTTATTATTTCCTTGTAGCCAGATGCCTTGGGTAAGTAACAATTTTGTTACTTACTTTGGGTAAGTTTCTTTCTAGATCTCCAGTCCCACCCAACAGAAGAAATTACCAAGAACAGTTTTTTCTGTGTACTTTCAAAAATGACTTGTATTTTCATGCTTATGATGGTCTTATACAGTCACATCTTCTATTGGAATGAAGTATAATTCACTACTTTGCTCTTAAGGATCCTTCCATGCTTATGCTATACAACTGCTTCTGTCTTCCAAAGATGTTGCCTGTATGATCTCATGATAAGTGATAAAAGCAAAATTGTATGTACCATATAATCACAACTATAAAGGAATACATAGGGAAAAAATCCCAGGGGGAGAAGTGTATCAAAATGGTGTTGGTATAAGTAGTTCCTTTTTCCCTGCTTTTTGGTGGTTGCTATAGCACATTTCAGCACTTGAGGCTTTTGAATTTAAGGATTTGTTGGATGTTGAAGATTACTCTGTCTTCACAGTGCAGACTTCCCTGCTTTGGTTGTGAAGGCCAGTGGTCTTGCAGCTGGAAAAGGAGTGATTGTTGCCAAGGGCAAGGAAGAGGCCTGCAGAGCTGTACAGGAGATCATGCAGGTAGGTTGTTCCTCTGGAAAAGTCACACTGTGCTGGGTACTCCTTAAGTTTATGAAATGTTCCTTAAGCTAAGAAGAATCTATCTAGCAAACATACGGGTAAGTTTTTTATAATACCATGTATTATAATACATCTCTAATAAAAGGGTCTTTAAAGATCTATATTGATGGCTAAATCACCATGCTGTTCTTTGGAAGTAAGTGCTAGCATGCTTTGCTGTCTGCTGCAGAAAAGTAGAAAATCCTCAGACTACAGAACATTCAAATTCTCAGCCATCCACGGAAGCAAAAAGTATTTGTCCTTGGTGTCCCAAGTCTAAGAAGGGAAGCAATGAATTAATAACACATTTCTTTTACTATCCCTCTTGATTATTGTTCTCCCTTATGGAAGTCTGTTTTCAAAGGCATGCTGTAGTATAAGGTTAGCAGACAAACATATCATAATTATAAGCGGACATGAGAATTAAGTGGTAAGGATGAATATATATTTTTTTCTTCCATGATTAGAAACTAGAAAGCCAGATCCCCAGAAGAGTGTTAATGATTTGTTCATTTCATCTGTACCAGTGCTGGCTCTGCATTATTGCCACGTGTCAAAATAGAAAACATTCATATGGGGCGCCTGGCTAGAGATTACTAAGCAAATAAATAAACTTTTAAATGAATAAAGTTTATTTATTTAAGTAATCTCTACACCTGTGGGGTTCAGACTCATGACCCCAAGATCAAGAGTCACATGTTCTTCCCAACTGAGCCAGCCAGGCACCACAGATAAATAAACTGGGGGAGAAAAAAAGGGAAACATTCATATGTTCCTTTGAGGCTCTCAGAAATGGAAAAGGAAATTACAATACTAGTGAATTAGTTAATAATACAAATGGTGAAAAATGACGATAGCTCATTGAGTAAATATTAAGAGCCTTTTTCTTTTTTTTTTTTTTTTTTTTGGTACAAGGATAAAGCTTATGGAGCAGCTGGAGAAACAATTGTCATTGAAGAATTTCTTGAAGGAGAAGAGGTGTCTGTATGTATATCCACCTTTTTGGCTTTTCTACAGTAGGAAAAGCTGTATTACCTGCTTTGTGAGCCCCAGAAAGACATGATTTATTTTGGTTGCTTCATCTGAAGGCAGAAACCCAACACTTACAAAGGAATTTGTGTATGTTTAATGTTTTCGATGCAAGTGAAAAAAAAATTTATCCTCTTTTAATCCTGCCCTGTATATCAGTAGAGACTTGAATTTTTATCCCATATTATTTAAGGGGGGTAAGGTTGAAATACTTCACTTTGAGAGTAGCTTGACCTTTTTTTCTAACTGGCTCAAAAATTATAGATCCCTCAGAAATTGAGTATACAAGATGTTTTGATTTTTGCTATAGATAGTTTAGGCTTATTTATGTTTCAACTTCCTTTAAAAAAATTTTTTTCCCCCGGTAAGAGTTAAGGTTCATATGGTTCCCCTCATTAATTTTTTTTTTTTACTTTTTGCCATTTAATAAGTAGACTGTTTTGTTTTTTCTACAGTGTCTGTGCTTCACTGATGGAAGGACCGTGGCCCCCATGCCCCCAGCACAAGACCATAAGCGATTGCTGGAAGGAGATCATGGCCCCAACACAGGGGGAATGGGAGCCTATTGTCCAGCACCTCAGGTACTTCCCAGAGGCTCAGCTTAAGTTCAGTAGTCATTGTTTAAGTCATCTCAAAGAGCTCTTGGATCATACTTCTCTGTTTTCTATACTTAATATTACTAATCAGCAGTTTGGATGTCCAGTTAAATGAAAACTATCTCTTCTAGTGTCATTCTAAAACCTTTTCTAAAGTCTGAAGAATTAAGTTGTGTATAGGTTGAATAGATCCTTTTAGTTCCTGCTCTCTACATGCTATATTTAGGGCATGAGAGCCAATTAAAGTCTAAAATTATTTTTTATTCACCTTTAGATATCCAAGGTCCAGCACATAAGTGCTCAATAAATGTGTGTGTGTGAAACAGAGATGAATTGAGAACAAAGTCAGACTATAATTAGTTTTTATGGTCTCTGTAATTCATGGTGGGTACATAAAGTATGTTTCCAAACAATTTCGGGACAGTTTTTATAAGAAATCTGCATTGGGTGTCTTATAAGTAGAACTAGTACTTCAGAAACTCACCCATTCTTTGCACTGAGGATAGTCAGTGTTTATTTATGCTGATAATATAGTGCCTTATACACATTTTTCTTAATTAAAAATATTAAAAACAGGATTTACTTTAAGCTATAAGTATTAAAATAGCTATTTGGGAAATGTGATTTTAGTTTAAGAACCATCTCTAGGGGTACCTGACTGCCTTAGTCAGTGGGGAATGTGACTCTTGGTTTTGCGGTTTTGAGTTCAAGCCCCATGTTGGGTATAGAGATTACTTAAAAATAAAATCTTTGAAAAATAAGATATTTTTCAAAAAAAAATTATCTCTAAGTCTAATTTTTACAATTAAATTTATAAACTCAGGTTCTTTTTCGTTTGTTTTTTTTTAAAAGATTTTATTTTTTTATTTATTTGTCAGAGAGAGAGCACACACAGGCAGACAGAGGCAAAGGGAGAAGCAGGCTTCCTGCCAAGCAAGGAGCCTGATGTGGGACTCAATCCCAGGACCCTGGGATCATGACCTGAGCCAAAGGCAGAGGCTTCAACCCACTGAGCCACCCAGGCACCCCAATGTGAGGGTTTTAAAAGCTTATGAATTTAAAGTGCTCAGCCTATCTAAGGAAGTAAAATAATAATAGTTCTCACTGTCCCCTTTCATTGTCCCATACAAAACTGCTTATAAGATGGTTTTTGTTTTTGTTTTTTTAAATACCCAGTTACATTTAAATGTTCCTGCATGTTCCCAGGTTTCTAAGGATTTGTTTCTGAAAATAAAAAATACCATTCTTCAGAGGACAGTGGACGGCATGCAACAGGAGGGTACGCCATACACAGGTGAAGCACACTGACGTCATGGTGGACATTATTCTTAGAGTGACTTTACACCTTGATAAAACTTTCCTGGTTTCTCTTTTTTCACCTCTTTTTAATTGACCACTTTTGTAATTTTTGCCATGTTAGTACAGAACCTCAAGTATTAGTACCTTAAATTCTAATTTTCAGCCGCAGTGTATTCATTATAGTTTGTTTTTGTTTTTGTTGCTGTTCCTTTCCCATGCAGGTGTTCTCTATGCTGGTATAATGCTGACCAAGGATGGCCCAAAAGTTCTGGAGTTCAATTGCCGTTTTGGTGATCCAGAGTGCCAAGTGGGTAATAGTTAAAGATAATACAAGTGTTATTTTGTAGATGTGTGGTTTTTAATCTCAGGATTTATCGGCCTTGAAATAATTACCTTTAAGGAATATATGCAAGTTCTGCTGGTACCTCAGTGAATACATCGTCTAGAGAGAACTAAAATTTCTCAGCTGCCATGTTGATTGTGTTTTTCCAGGTGATCCTCCCACTTCTTAAAAGTGATCTTTATGAAGTGATTCAGTCTACCTTGGATGGCCTGCTCTGTACATCTCTGCCTGTTTGGTTTGAAAACTGCGCTGCAGTAACTGTTGTGATGGCAAGTAAAGGCTATCCGGGAGATTACACCAAGGGTGTGGAGATAACAGGTGAATATCCGAGAACAAAAGGTGGAATTACTGAGTGACAAGTGACCAGCGTTAGGGTAGGCCTTCCTTCCAGGCTATGCTCTGCTCCTTTTAGGGGCCTGAGGCCATCAGAAACCTTTCAGGAGTTTTTTAACCATGTCGGATGAGGGTATGCAAATATCCAAAATTACAGTATTTGAAAAACTGCCATCCATGTCCCTTCCTGCACAAGGAAGACCTATATGGGCCTAGCCAAGTTTCCAGAGTACCACTCAGTGTGCCTGTCTCTCCTGTCCTCCAAAAGCCCTGATAATAGAGGGAACTCATGAGAATCAGCACATCATTAGTAGAAACTACATCAAATAAACTTCACAGAGGCATAATCGTAACTAGACACCCCACCCCCACCTCCTTTTTGCAGCGTACCCCATAGTCACAGAATTAAAACAGTTTCAAAACTCTTCTGTTTCTCTTTATGGGAAGTGAGGCATCTCTTATTAAATGATATTAAATAAAACAGTGTCTTAAAACGCCAAATAAGTTCTAGTGCCATAAGCCCAAAGGCAGACCTCCAAGATCCCTGGCAGGCTCTCGTTTGACCTTTCTCAGACCTTAACGGTGTCTTTGGTTCAAACACTCTAGTTCCTGCTTTGCCCAGACAAGAAGTTCATTGCCTTGTGAATCCCAGTCATGGTACCTGTGCAGTCAGGAATCAATTGCCTTTTTTTTTTTTTTACTTTATTTTTTTAAGATTTTATTTTTTTATTTATTTGACAGAGAGAGAGATCACAAGTAGGCAGAGAGGCAGACAGAGAGAGAGGGGAAAGCAGGTTCCTTGCTGAGCAGAGAACCTGATGCGGGGCTTGATCCGAGGACCCTGAGATCATGACCTGAGCCCAAGGCAGAGGCTTAACCCACTGAGCCACCCAGGCGCCCCGATTGCCTTTTATTTTTATAAGATTTTTTTTCTTTACCTGAGAGAGTAAGTACTTGTGTGCACACACACTCACATGCGAAGTGAGCAGGGAAAAGGAGAGAATCTCAAGCAAACTCCACACTGATCATGGAGCTGGATGCAGGTTTTAGTTTCATGGATCCTGAGACCATGACCTTAGCGGAAATCAAGAGTGGGATGCTCAACCAACTGAGCTACCTAGGCACTCCTGATTGCCTTTTATTTATTTATTTCACAGAGAGAGATCACAAGTAGGCAGAGAGGCAAGCAGAGAGAGAAGGGAGGGAGCCTGCTGAGCAGAGAGCCCGATGCGGGGCTCGATCCCAGGATCCCGAGATCACGACCTGAGCTGAAGGCAGAGGCTTAACCCACTGAGCCACCCAGGCGCCCCTCCTGATTGCCTTTTAAAGGAACAAAGAGAAGGGATAGAACCAAGATCACTTAACATTGATGAAATTTCCCAAAGATTGAAGTGACAAGTGTAATAGTCCTTTCTTTGGCAGCGGTATTAGGTATTCCAATACTGGTAGGTACATGGGTACCTATGACTAGTGCCCCTGTGCTATAAAAACATGTAGGGAATATCTTCGTTTACATTTTAGCAACTGGGATGCTAAAAGAGAAGTGATAACTAAAAAAGATAAACAATATATGAGTGGGGTGTTGTTGGGATTTTTTTTTTTTTAAATTTAGAAGTTCTCTTTGTGTAAAACTGCCATGTTGGTCACTTGAGAATATAGAAAATATGGTCTAATAATATTTTAAGTGTAAAATTATACATGAGAGCTTAAGAATTCGAAAGCAAATTAAGTTAGGGATTTTAAATTGGGCCTAAAACCAAATTTAAATCAGATTTGTTTTAAGATTTTGTAATTGTTATACTAGGAGAAAGATTAAGAATATGTTTTGCATTACAGTTACTCTGTTGGTTATTTAAAGAAGAAAGAACGAAAGCAATTTGTATGGCCATGATAAAAAGAAATTCCTTTACTCATAAGTAAAAGGTGACTAAGTATAGGTTTTATTCATTGATGTTTAAGGATTTTTTTTTCTTTTTTCCCTTCTAAGTTTTAATTCTTAACGTCCTGTCAGGAGAGAAAAGCGGTACAGCTGACCCTTGAGCAACATGGGTTTGAACTGCATGGGTGTACTTAACATACACGGGTTTTTGTAGAGTACAGCACTATAAATGTATTTTTTTCTTATGGCTTTGTTAATAACGTTTTGTCTAGTTTACTTTATTGTAAGAATATAGTATATAACATACAGAATGTTACATATTAGATATGTTACATATTATATACAGAGTATGCATTAATCGACTTTATATTATTGGTATGGCTTCTGTTCAGCAGCAGGCTCTTAGTAGTTAAGTTTTTGAGGAGTCCAAAGTCATATGTGGATTTTGGACTATGAAGGGGGGTCAGCACCCCAACCCCAGCATTGTTTAAGCATCAGCTCTACATTTAAGTTTTTAAACTTTTTAGACTTAGGTTATGTTTTTTTCCCTACCCCACTGAAACAATAGTTCTTTCATGAGGTTATAATACAGGTTAATGATGATACAGTTACCACCCTAGAGCAGAACAGACTGTTCTTGAGACAGTCTGTTTGCTATCTTGTTGCTTTATTCCTTCCTGATAGGATTCTTGTGAAGATTCATTTAAATGAAATAAAAATCTTATTGAAAAAAATCTTCAGGCATCAGGGCCGCTCAGTCAGTCAGGCATCTGTCTTCAGCTCAGGTCATGATCCCAGGGTCCTGGGATTGAGCCCCACATTGGGCTCCCTGCTCAGTAGGGAATCTATTTCTCACTCAGCCTCTGCCTCCGCTCCTCCCCAACTTGTGCTCTCTCTCTCTCTCCATCAATAAAATAAAATCTTAAACTTTAAAAAGAAGACTTAAGGAAATTATAAACCACTTCAGAAGCGTTGACTATTGTTATTATGTAAATGTGCTCTCTTACAGGGTTTCCTGCGGCTCAAGCTTTAGGACTGGAGGTGTTCCACGCAGGCACTGCCCTGAAAGATGGCAGAGTGGTGACTAACGGGGGTAGAGTCCTTACGGTAACAGCGATCCGGGAAAATCTCATCTTGGCCCTTGAAGAAGCCAAAAAAGGATTAGCTGCTATAAAATTTGAGGGAGCCATTTACAGGAAGGACATAGGCTATCGCGCCATAGCTTTTCTCCAGCAGCTCAGGTAAATTTCCTACCGAGATAGATCTAGCACAGCCTCATAACTGATGTAAATGGCTATATAGAAAATTCTTTTAACCTTATACTAAGCCATTCTGTAATCTTTTCTCTCTATGGAACTGCTCTAATTTTGACTTACATTTAGTCTGAGGCAAAACTAGTTAGAACGGTATTCACATGGGGGTGCCTGGGTGGCTCAGTCTGTTAACTATCTGCCTTAGGCCCAGGTTATGATCTCCAAGTCCTGGGATCGAGCCCCGTATCAGGTTTTTCTATTCAATAGGAAGTCTGCTTTTCTCTGTCTCTCTCCCCTGTGCCCCTCCCCACCACTCATCCTCTCTTTCCCTCTAATAAATAAAATCTTTAAAAAAAAAAAATTCAATTGAAGTGGGAGAAAAGCTTCATGGTAGGTCTTTGTGTCTGAAAAGTTCAGTAAAGGGGCGCCTGGGTGACTCAGTAGATTAAGCCTCTGCCTACGGCTCAGGTCATGATCTTAGGGTCGTGGGATCGAGCCCCGCATCGGGCTCTCTGCTCAGCGGGGAGCCTGCTCCCCCCTCTCTGCCTGTCTCTCTGCCTACCTGTGATCCTTGTCTGTCAAATAAATAAATAAAATCTTTGAAAAAAAAAAAGTTCAGTAAAATCACAGTGATAATAAGGACTTTTTCACATTGTATATTTGAAATACATGTAATCATTTGTCAAGTATTCATCAATAAAGATGGGGAAAGGATTTTTATTCCTTGAGTTACATATTTTAATATTTCGGTTGTATTTTCATCTTAGTTCATGATTTTGTCAAAGATTTCAAGATGAAGAGACACCTGGGTGGCTCAGTGGGTTAAGCCTCTGCCTTGGGCTCAGGTCATGATCTTAGGGTCCTGGGATTGAGCCCCACGTCAGGCTCTTTGCTGAGAGAGAGCCAGGCCCTTCTCTCTTTCTGGCTGCCCGTCTGCTTGTGATCTCTCTCTCTGTCAAATAAATAAAATCTTTTAAAAAAAAAAAATGAAAATATTGGCCATCTACCTTTGCTACTTAATTTGATTATACTATAAATTTTGGCAGTCTCATTTTGTTAGTGTGTTTATATTTATTACTAAGATGTATTTTTACATTTTAAATGTAAAATGTAAAATTTTTACATTTTAAATGTATAATTTGTTAGTACATACAATTACTCCTTTGTAAAATCAATAAACTATTAATTGCAAATGTGGGTGATTTGATTTCTTAAGTATATATCATAGTTTCTGTTGTTCATTGAGTTTGTGAGATAAATGTCTTAGAAAAAAATGTGAAATGTTTAGCAACTTAATTAAACTTAATCCTATTAATTGATAGACAAATATATTTAAAGTTTAAATACTAGAAATTGTTTAGGATTAAGAACATTAAAATACCACGCTTAAAGTTTTATTTTTATTTCTTATTTTAAAATAACTGGATTCCATTGAAATGACCAATTGCAAAATTAAATTTGTAAATTAAAGATGAAGAAAATGAGAGGCAACAATACCAGCTGCTACCTAAGAAAGTTTTTTTTTTAATCAGCATAACTTTGTTTCCTTTCTGAACATGACCCCCAGACTACTAATTTCATTGGTATTAATTGCCAAAGCTCTCAACTCTTATTTGTACCCTGACCCCTTGTTTCTAATAAAATTTCACATATTTCTTCATGTATCATTACATCCCAATAGGCCAAAGTACTCATTTTTGTAAGACAAGGCTACTGAATTCCCAGGGCTGTTCATGAGTTTTAGATGCACTGCTTCAACATGTTGGCCCTATTTAGAAGGGAATAATGCACTGAGTATCATTATCTGGTTTTGTTTTTTCCAATGTGTTTTTACCTTGTTTCTTGCTGTCTTCAGCTATAAGGAAACTTACACAATTCTCTACTGCAGTTAAGAGTCCAGTTTCATTATTTAGGGATTATTTTGTAGAGTGTGTATAATGCCAATTTTCACTTTTTTTACTCCATTTTGACATTGCTTCCTATACCAAAATTAAATAGAAAAGTGTGGCAAAATATCAGTATATCTAGCTACCTGTGGGTACCTGAAGTACTTCTAGAAGAAATAAGTAAAGAGAAGTAGTTCTCCACAGTGATGATACAATGGAGTCAACTGGGGCAGTTACTTAAACACATTCAATTTTCAGGGCCTACCCCTGACCAGTTAAAATTTACGGCTGGGGCCTGGCACAATGAGATACATGCAAGTCATCTTCTGTTTTAAATAATACCTTAAACTAATTTTCCCTGGTACTTAGGTGATGTGTTTGTTTCATTTAATTCTTTAGGGGCCTGACTTACAAGGAATCTGGGGTAGACATTGCAGCTGGAAATATGCTGGTCAAGAAAATTAAACCTTTAGCAAAAGCTACCTCCAGACCAGGTAAGTCAGAGCCTGTCCTTTGCTAGTTCGTTAACTGTGACGGGCATTGTGAATTGATTGGGGCTTTGTAGTTTACTGAGGAAAACATTCCAAGTTAATGCCAGGTTGCTAAGTCTTTCCCTGTTTAAGCCAAACCCATAGTCTTCTGCTTTCTTGTTTCTAATATTAAGGAAAGCATTTCTTATACATAATGTTAAATTCAAAAAGATAAATCTACCCCTTTTGTATATAATTACTTTCTTGGCCAATTCTTTGAGCATGTGGTACTCTTCCGTTCTCAGAAAAGGCATCTCTTATTGTAGCCATGTTTATGAAGAAATGGTTTGTATATCCATGTTTAGTCTATTACAGTGCAGCCGGTAATTAATTTCCTCCTCATTAGGCTGTGATGTTGATCTTGGAGGTTTTGCTGGTCTTTTTGATTTGAAAGCAGCTGGTTTCAAAGATCCTCTTCTGGCAAGTGGAACAGATGGTGTTGGAACTAAACTGAAGGTAAGCAGATACCTATGTGATTGATTAAAGGCCTTTTGTGAATGATAGAGAATTTACTATATACCAAATACATATTTTTCCCCTCTTGATATATATGCGCTGGAGAGAGCCATACCAAATAACCATAAAATATGGCTAAAATACGTACATTTTTTAACAGATTTTATTTATTTATTCAACAGAGAGATCACAAGTAGGCAGAGCAGCAGGCAGAGAGAGGGGGGAAGCAGGATCCCCGCTGAGCAGAGAGCCTGATGCAGGGCTCGATCCCAGGACCCTGAGATCATGACCTGAGCTGAAAGCAGAGGCTTAACCCATTGAGCCCCCCAGGCTCAACCCTTTGAGCCACCCAGGCGCCCCAAATATGTACATAATTCTTACAACACAATGTTGAAACTCTATCCAGATGGAAGTGTTATTGGAGGGGATTAAATGGGACACCTTTGGGGGTAGCTGGGTGGCTTAGTCTGTTAAGTGTTGGACTCTCAGGTCATGATCTCAGAGTGGGGGGATCCAGCCCTGCATCCAGCTCCATGCTCAGCAGGGAGTCTGCTTGAGATTCCCTCTGCCCCTCCCCCATCCCCAAACTCCCTCTCTCTTCCTCTCTAAATAGATTTTTTTTAAAAAGATGGGGAGAGGGACGCCTGGGTGCCTCAGTGGGTTAAGCTGCTGCCTTCGGCTCGGGTCATGATTCCAGGGTCCTGGGATCGAGTCCCACATGGGGCTCTCTGCTCGGCGGGGGACCTGCTTCCCTTCCTCTCTCTCTGCCTGCCTCTCTGCCTGCTTGTAATTTCTCTCTGTCAAATAAATCAAAAATAAATAAATAAAAGATGGGGAGATACTTTGGGGGCACCTATGTGGCTCAGTCCTTAAGCATCTGCCTCAGCTCAGGTCGTCATTCTGGAGTTCCCAGATCTGAGCCCCACATCAGGCTCCTTGCTCAGCAGGAAGTCTGCTCCTCCCTCTCCCTCTCCTCCACACCCCTCCCATGCATGCTCTCTCTCTCAAATAATAAAAACCTTTTTAAAATAATAATTTTAAATGGGATAGTTTGGGATCAAATAGCTTATCAGAATTTAATATTTTATCCTTAGGTGTTTGGAGCAGCTGGCCAAATAGCAATATTTATTAGCCTCCATCAATAAACTGACAAGGTATAATTTGGAGCATATCTTCTGTGTTGTGTGTTGTGCTTCTTTAGATTGCCCAGCAGTGTAACAAACATGATACCATTGGTCAAGATCTGGTTGCAATGTGTGTCAATGACATTCTGGCCCAAGGGGCAGAGCCCCTTTTCTTCCTCGATTACTTTTCCTGTGGAAAACTTGACCTTAATACAACTGAAGCTGTTGTCGCTGGAATCGCCAGAGCCTGTGGAAAAGCTGGATGTGCTCTCCTTGGTATGACCATCCGTTTTAATCACATGTCCTTTTTACTATATTTTAGCCCTATGTATAAATGCGATTACTACTTATATAGCTAAGAAGAAAAACTACAGATTACATCATAAGACAAGTAAAATATAAATAACATTACCGGATGAAAACTTAAATCTTGCCCTCAAGCTCCTCCTCAAGGGTTTGTCCCCCAGATTCCTACTCCTAAACTGTAAGCCAGGCCTTACCTTTTTCCCTGATCTTTGTTTACTATTTCCATTCCTGTCTTTCTCAAAGTCCTCATGCACAGACAACATTAAGGGTTATTTCCTCCTTACTGGCCTACACCAGAACTAGATGATTCCTAACATTCTAAGTCTTAAGCATTATTTTCCAACAGAAGTAACACTAAGAATAAAATATATCTAAGATTTACAGAAATACTGCTTAAATATATGTGGGAACTTTGAGCAAAATGAATTGCAGGTTGCCCAAGCAATGAAACTACCTCTTTTATATTAACCATTCCCGTGGACACATCTGTCCCCAAAGCCAAAATTACCTTTTCAACCATCTTTTAGAACAGTTTGTAATTTGGAGACTGCCTACCTAGACCCTATCTTTACATATCATCACAAAAGTGAGCTATGCTGTACTTCTTAGGCCAGGGCATTTGGATGTAAGCAGCCCTGATTAAATCACTTCTCTAATAAGCCCATACCATCATCTGGAATACAGGATGATTATAAAGATCAAATATAAATAAAAGCATTTGTAAAATTAAACTGCTATAGAAATGACATTATATTCAACCAAGCATTCATTCTTTGACAATAATGCTATTCTGGGCTATACATTTCCTTCGTGGAAATTAGTACTGTTTCCCTTGGAATCATGCTCGGTCGAAAGTTCTTTTAGGCAGCTAATAGAGGACTTTTTTTTTTTTTTTAATATTTGCGGAACATAGCTATGTGTTTAATTGTTCATAATAAGAGTAGGGATGCCTGGCTGGCTCAATCAGAAAACTATGCACCTCTTGATCTTGGGTTTGTGAGTTCAAAGCCCCATGTTCGGTGTAGAAATTATATACAAACTTAAAAAAGGAAAAAAGAGTACCTGGTGTCAGTACTTCCCAGGTAGGTTTATAAATACTATGTGACTACTTCGTTCTTGTTTCATCATTCTGCCAGGAGGTGAAACTGCAGAAATGCCCGACATGTATCCTCCGGGAGAATATGACCTAGCTGGTTTTGCCGTTGGTGCCATGGAGCGGGATCAGAAACTCCCTCACCTGGAAAGAATCACTGAAGGGGATATTGTTATTGGAGTAGCTTCATCTGGTCTTCACAGCAATGGATTTAGCCTTGTAAGGAAAATTGTAGCAAAATCTTCCCTCCAGTACTCATCTCCAGCACCTGAAGGCTGTGGTGATCAGACCTTAGGTAAACACTCATATTTAAATTTTCCTTAGAAATATGTGAGCACCTCTTAATGGGTTAGTCTTTCATTAGTTAATTAGAATGGAATAAATTACATTGCCCTATGAGTTCACTGTTCGGACCTTACCATAGAACTGGCGTGTCTGTAGGGTCAAATCATTCTCTATTTCAGAATTGTTATTGACATATGCTTTGGTTTTATGTTCATAGGCTAAGTTTATCTCTTCTCTCCAATACACAGGGGACTTACTTCTTACTCCAACCAGAATCTACAGCCATTCACTGCTACCTGTCCTACGTTCAGGACACGTCAAGGCCTTTGCCCATATTACTGGTGGAGGATTGCTAGAAAACATCCCCCGAGTCCTTCCTCAGAAGTTTGGGGTGGATTTAGGTAAGATTGCTGAAAGGAACTTTTGTTCAGAAAACCATTTGGAAATAAAATGCATTGTGGAAGAAAACCCATGTTAGTTAGTACACATATAATTATATATGTGGGGAAGTAAAATTTTTTTTTTAAGATTTTATTTATTTGACAGAGAGTGAAAGAAGGTACACAAGCAAGGGGATGGGGAGAGGGAAAAGCAGACTTCACACTGAGCAGGGAGCTCAAAGCAGGGCTTGATCCGAGGACTCTCGGATCATGACCCAAGCCAAAGACAGACATGTAATGACTAAGCCACACACGCGTCCCTATATGGAAAATTCTTAAATTATTGAGGTTTCTCAGCAAAAATAAAACTGGCCTTTTTTTAAGTTTTTTTTTTTTTCCTCAGAAAAAATAAAACTAGCCTCTTTTTGCTTTATTAGCCACATTTTTAAGGTGTAAGGTCCCCTCGTGTAATCGACTTACATAGATGAAGTGCTTTGGGGGATATGAGAGGTTGGTAGTCTCAGGCTCTATCAAGATAGAACCAAAATATGCCAGGAAGGGAAATGGTAGCCTATGCAAGGGACAAGCAGGACCCAAACCAAGGCCATAGAGAAGGGAGACAGATTTGAGAATCACTTACGCTTAGAAAGAAAAAGAAGTCCCAAGTTTCTAGTTAAGCAAGTAAATATAGACAGTAACATCCGTGATGCAGGAGGAATAGTAGATTTGGAGTAGGAAGTGGCAATAGTGTTTTTTTCACAAATATTTACTTATCTATTTATTTTTAAAGATTTATTTACTTATTTGGGAAAGAGAGTGCAGGGGGAGGGACAGAGGGAGAGAATCTCAAGCAGACTCCCCGCTGAACCCACAGCCTGACGTGAGGCTCAGTCCCGTGAGGCTCAGTCCCGGGACCCTTAGATCATGACGTGAGCCAAAATCAAGAGTCAGATGCTTAAACCAGCTGAGCCACCGAGGCGCCCCTATTTATTTATTTTAGAAGAGTGAGGGGAGTGCAGGTGTGTGCAAGGCCAGGGGTGGGGAGCACAAAGCGGGAGAGAATCTCAAGCAGACTCCGCACTGAATGCAGAGCGCAGCATGGGGCTTGATCTCAAAACCCTGAGATCAAGATCTGAGCCGAAATCAAGTCGTACGCTCAACCAGCTGAGGCACCAGGCGCCCTGGAATAGTGTTTTAAGTCTTCAGTGTATTTATTATGAGGTGTCTGGGAGCAGAAGTTGCTATCAGGCTGAGGTTAAGTTTGGTGCTCAGATGCGGATAGTAATAGTTATAGCCAAAAGAGTACGGGGACTCCACTGTTACTCCTCAGTGCTCTGTCTACTTTGAAGGTTGACAGAGGTAGAATTACTAGAAAAGAACAGTCAGAAGCAGGGAGTGAACCAAGTAAAAGTATGAACCCCACGGATTTGAATATGACAGTGGTCAGCGGCGTCAGTTGCAGCCACGGGATGTAGGATGCGAACTGGAAATAAACCAGTATGATTCAGTCAGCTCGGAAAGCATCTCAGTGAGTGCAGAGGCCGCCCACCACGTGATCATGGGTGTAGTGGGTGGCAGAGATAAATAGGGACAGTGAGCGGAGGCTGCTGATTCAAGAAACTTACTGGTCAAAGGGAAGGGGGAGATCATTACTTATACTCATAGCAAAGTGAGCAACAGGGTGTTCCATCCCTGTTTTTGTAGGGTAACAGAGGAACTGCCCCAGCTATCACGGTCAACTAACATACATTGCTTTAATGGACTAGAAGCTAAAGAAGTTCACATAAAGTAGCCCTTTTTCCCAGTGAGGTACGAAGGGGTTAGTGAGATGAGCAGACCCAGGAGTGAGGGCATGAGAAAAAGAGTAAATAATGAGATAGTCTAGTCAGAAAAAAGAATGAGACAAGAAGCACTGAACATGAAGGCGAAGGTGGTTGTGTGATTTTTCTCCCAAAGTATGAGTATGTAGAGCCTTGAAACATGAATTAAAAAAAAAAAAAATGGGGGGCACCTGGGTGGCTCAGTGGTTTGAGCCTTACTGCCCTCGGCTCAGGTCATGGTCTCAGGGTTCTGGGATCGAGCCCCGCATCAGGCTCTGTCAGCCTGCTTCCCCCTCTCTCTCTGCCTGCCTCTCTGCCTACTTGAGATCCTTCTCTCTTTCAAATAAATAAATAAAATCTTTAAAAAAAAATTTTTTTTTTTGAGCGGGTTGGTCCAGTCAGGCTGGAAGCAGCTGTGGGTGCCCATGAGTGGATTTGCTGAGCCAACAGTAGAGTCAGAGTACATGAAGCTCAGAAAGAACCCGAAGAATCCGAACTGATCATGACATACAGTCGATTTCACCATATTCCCAATAGCCGTGGTGGTTGAGTCACACAAATGTCTGTGTCCCAATAAAAAAGAAAGGCCCTTACATCAGCCTCTGAGGTTTCTTCTAGGAATCCTACTCCACCAACAGACTTAGGTAAGGCATTTTCAACATTAAATTTGCAACTGGTTATGTTACTGCTGACATCTGATCATTTTTAGAAACCAGGCTTGTAGCCTGTCAGGGTTTATTTGTTTGTTTGCTTACAAACAGATACTTTATTAATCATTTTGCTAAAATGAGATTATAGTTTGGTAATCTTCTATTTATTCTGCCATTTACTCTACCATCAATATCCAGCTGTCAGAGTAGCATCATTTTTGAGACAGGTATTCCATTCTTTTTTTTTTTTTTTTTAAGATTTTATTTATTTATTTGACACACAGATCACAAGTAGGCAGAGAGAAGAAGGGAAGCAGGCTCCCTGCTGAGCAGAGAGCCCGACGTGGGGCTCCATCCCAGGACCCTGAGATCATAACCTGAGCCGAAGGCAGAGGCTTTAACACATTGAACCACCCAGGCGCCCTGGGTATTCCATTTTTTTACGCATATACCACTATTTGGTTTTGTGTTGCTGTTGGCTTTAGACTGTTAATAGAAGAGTGAACATCACTGTAGCTAAATCTTTGGAGCTCAGCTTGTAAGAGTGGACATTTCCCAGCTGGTAGAAATGGAATTAAATCTGATAGAGGAGAAGGTTCATGAATATGTGATGCTCCCTAAAAATTGTATCAACTCCAGAGCATTAAAGAACTGATTATCCAGTGCACCTGACCGGGTCACAGAGTAGAGCATGCGACTCTTTATCTTGGGGTCTTGAGTTCATTCAAGCCCCACACTGAGGGAAGAGTCTACTTTAAAAAATAAATAAATAAAAATAAAGAACTGATTATCCAGCAGATCCACCAAATTAATAAGGGGAACTGATGGTTAATCCTATTTTTTAATAAAAAGCTACATCCATAATGGCTTCCCTTTCTTAGGAGCATCATAAATAAATATTTAATTTAGTAGAGTTTTGGCAAGTCTGATCCCATAACTGTAGATTCTAAACAACTATCCAAATTTAAATTGTATGTATGTTGTGTTTATGCCTTTACTTAAAAATTTTTGTCAGATTTTTGTTGTGTTATAACAGACCTAAATCTAAATTTTAAAGTAGATATGGAAAGGAACACCTGGGTGGCTCAATCAGTTAAGCATTCAACTCTTAATTTCAGCTCAGGTTATGATCTCAGGGTTCTAGGATCAAGCCTTGTGTTGAGCTCCACACTCAGCCGGAAGTCTGCTTGTCCCTCTGTGGCACCCATTCCCCCACCCGTAACCCCCACATGCGCATGTGCCCTGTACATTTCTTCTAAATCTGTAATGTAAGCCACCTAGTTTTTCATCACACTTAGGGTGCATTTTGGTCATCACTAAGACCCAGCTTTACATTTGCAAACCTTTACTGGAACTCAGTTCGTAACAATCTATTAAGAGACTGCTAAGAATTTAGTTAATGCACCACAAAACCTAACTTAACTGTTAATACTGGCCAAGTGTATCAGCAAAAATATTCTGGATGAGGTACAAATGGATCCCACCCAAAAACTCTGGAAGGCCAGTTTATAGTTCTACCCTACGTAAAAGAGCAGAGCTGCTTGTATTTCCACAGCTTTGTATATATGCACACGTTATATTTTGTGTGTGACAATAGGCTAATCAGACAACTCTTCCCTGTTTTCAGATGCCCAGACCTGGAGGGTCCCCAGGATCTTCTCATGGTTACAGCAGGAAGGACACCTCTCTGAGGAAGAAATGGCCAGAACATTTAACTGTGGGATTGGGGCTGCCCTCGTGGTGTCAAAGGATCTGGCAGAGCAGATTCTGAGAGATATTAAGCAGCACAAGGAGGAAGCCTGGGTGATTGGCAAGGTGGTGGCATGTCCTGAAGGTAATCACTCCTTGATCCGTTGTTCTTGGGTATCTAACCAGAAGTACAACTCCGCCCCGCCTCCGAAGCTGTGTCCACCTTTTAGTCCGGCCATTGCTGGGGCAACTGCATTTACATAGCTGTAACCGGACCGCGCCCGAGCTGGTACCACCGCATTTCTCCTCACTTGGGCCGAAGAGCTCTGACTCCTCTGTGCAGTAGTCCCTGTGCGCAGCTGCACCCCACAGGACAACCCTTAGCCAGCGGAGCAAGTAAATACCCACTTTAGGGACAGAAAAGGGAACAGTTCTGAAGCAGTCTTCATAGCTCTTTTGAGGCTCACAGTGGAATCAAGCCCCAATTGCCCATGTGGTGACCAGTTTAGTGACACACTCTTCTGTTGGCCCTCCGTGTCACGTTTCCCAGAGCCTCCCTCTGGTTTCTTGGGATCCTTCCCAGAGGAGTCTTTCCACAGGCGAGACCTTGTCTCGGGCTCTACCTCGTGATTCAGTTCAGTTCAGGAAACTGTGAAGCGAGCGCCCTGACAAGTGTTGTGTATACTCAGGACTCCGTTAGAAGTACTAGAAATAAGGAGAGTGGCGGAAAACCCACTCAGATTAGCTAAGAGATGCCAGGCCTTGCCAATTATATCTGTGTATGCCTTTCATTTATTATGTAGGTTTCATTTCAAGCAGGTTCTCCAAGTACCAGAAGGATGTTTGAGTCCACATCCTTGAGCTCATATTGCAATAGGAAAGAGAGGTCCTCTGTCGCTCAGCATCTTCTGTCAAATCTTTGAATGGCCTCACTTGTGTCACATGCCTCCCCTGAGGCCAGGAGATAGTGGTATGCTGTGGCTTTTAGTTGAAGTAGGCAATTATAAATGTTCTCTTTCAGGAAGTTTTTATGAGTGAATAACATTAAGTAATACAAGTCTAGTCTTGTTAGTGTTTTCATAATTTATTTTCAAGATGAGGTATTCTCAAGTTTTCATAAAATACTTTTCTCTCCATTATTACTGTTAGTTCACAGTTCCATTCTTATTTATTGGGTGTGTTTGACATGAAGGTTCTCCTCGTGTGAAAGTCAAGAATTTGATAGAAACCATGCAAATAAATGGATCACTATTGGAAAATGGCACCATGAAAAATCATTTCTCTGTCCAATCAAAAAAGGCAAGAGTGGCTGTCTTAATATCTGGAACAGGTAAGATATGCCTTCCTCTTTACTGTGGGGCTGTAGAAATGCTCTTTCTGGGCCTTTGGGTTGCTCAGTTGGTTAAGTATCTGCCTTCAGTTAAGCCTGCCTTTGGCCCAGGTCATGATCCCAGGGGTCCTGGGCTTGAATCCCACATCGGGCTCCTTGCTTCTCCCTCTGTCCCTCCCCCTCCATGTTCTCACACATAGGCGCTCTCTCAGTAATTAATTAATTAATTTTAAAAAGAAATGCTCACTCCCCCCACCCCAAAAATCCTTCCGATTGTGAGGAAACTGTCAGTAGAGTGGGGCAGGGGATCATTAAGGACTGTTTTGTTATTCTGTGTCCTCAGTCTTTCTACTTTTCTCGGGCTTTTGAGACACCTAAAGGCAGAATAGAGGGTATAAGGAAGATGGTTGAAGAAAGAGAAACCAGAAGAAATGGAAAATCCAACTTTCTCGTTATTGCTTTCTAGATAAAAAGTCTTAAAACAGCTGAGGTGGTTTTTTTATGGTAATAAGAATATGAAATTTATGGTTGACTCTTACGGATAGAGGGATAAAATAAATAATAAGAGTGTTGTATTCGCTCAGATGGAGATAGCATGTTTATTTTTCCCACTGTTGTACATAACATTGCTGTGAACATTTTGGTAAATATACACCACATTTCTAGGTGCATATCTCATTATTTCTTTAAGATACATTACTAGAAGTATCGTTGCTTTCCAAGTCCATTTTAAGGTTTCAATATACTTCAAGCCCAAATTAATGGTTTTTTTAAAAAAAAAGCTATTATAAGGTTCATAGTGGTTACTTCTTTTTTTTTTTTTCTTTTTTTAGATTATTTATTTATTTATTTATTTGACAGAGAGAGAGGTCACAAGTAGGCAGAGAGGCAGGAAGAGGGGAAAGGGAAGCAGACTCCCCCCCCCCCCCCCAGGAGCCAGTCCAATGCGGGGCTCGATCCCAGGACCCTGAGTCGAAGGCAGATGTTTTACCCACTGAGCCACCCAGGTGCCCCCATAGTGGCTACTTCTTAAGAGGGGTGATTTTTCAGGGCAGCTGGCTAACTCCGTTGATAGAGCATGTGACTTTTGATCTCAGGGTTATAAGTTTAAGCCCTATCTTGGGCACAGATAGGGATTGCTTAAAAAAATAAAATCTTAAAGAGGGTTGATTTTTCTTGCCTAATTAAGCAGCTAATTCCTCACCAGTCAGGTTTTTTTTAAGATTTTATTTATTTATTTGACAGACAAAGATCACAGGTAGGGAGGGAGGGAGAAGCAGGCTCCCTGCTGAGCAGAAAGCCTGAAGCAGGACTCGATCCCAGGACCTTGGTATCATGACCTGAGCTAAAGGCAAAGGCTTAACCCACTGAGCCACTCAGGCGCCCCACCAGTCAGTATTTAAATCATGTTACACTGTTTCTCTTACTGTGCTTGATCATATTATTTGTAGGACCAATTATATATCCTAGAACCAGGAGTGCCTACATTTTCCTAAGCTATTAATCCATCAAGAGAAGGAATTTAAAAGCCTCACATATTTTGCCAGTCTTTTCTAAGATATTTATTTGGAAATCTTGACCATCTGCTATGCAAAATGGAACATATCTTTATTAGGACACTTAAACTTACTTGTGTGTTTTTCTCTCTTTCAGGATCAAACCTGCAAGCTCTCATAGACAGCACTAGGGAGCCAAGTAGCTGTGCGCACATAGTCGTCGTTATCTCCAACAAAGCCGCAGTGGCTGGCTTAGATAAAGCGGAGAGAGCTGGAATTCCCAGCAGAGTGAGTTACTCTGACAAGTGTCTTTCCTGAAGACTGTATTTAAACTCATAACCTGCCCCCTCTACCCCTAACATGACCTCTAACTGTAAGGGTAGCTTATTCTTTGGATTTCTGGATTGGGGTGTGTGCTGGGCTGCCTTTCTACTTCATTCTCCAGGATGTCTTTATGAGAAAGAGGGCAAGCATGGTCTATGTACAGGTTGAGTTTTAAATTGTTTTTGGTAATTCATTGAAAAAGTTGTGCTGATTTTTTTCTATTACAGGTAATTAATCATAAATTATATAAAAGTCGGGTAGAATTTGACACTGCAGTTGACCAAGTCCTTGAGGAGTACTCCACAGACATAGTCTGTCTTGCAGGATTCATGAGAATTTTATCTGGCCCCTTTGTCAGGAAATGGGATGGTAAGCAAAACCTGTGTGACACCACATTGAGATATCAGCTGAACGCACACTGCAGGGCCATTAGCCTCCCAAGCAACCCAATGGTGAAGTATTTACTAGGCTCTTTTAACACAGGTTGTGATTTAATTTCCTCAGCTCAGAGAACGACCCAGTGATCATTTTATCTTGTGCCTTTATCAGTTTTCTTTGGCCTGCTGTAATCAATCACTTTCTAACACAGGTTAGGTTACTCACATTACTAGCATTTCATCTTCTGAATGGATCATTCAGTAGAGACATTTTTGCTTGTGTAGACATGAAAGAAAATGATCCCGTCTCCCAACATGGAGAGTCCATCTACACTTCGTAGACCATTGCCACACATGGCAAGGAAGGCATTGTTTCTGGAAAACGCACCTTGTGTTCTAGCCCTTTCCACTAAAGTTGTGACTGCGTCCTGCTGTTCTTTTTTGTGCCCCTGTTTGGACAACAGATGGATTCTCCAAAGAGTTCGTGGTTTCTTAAGTGACTATGGTTAAAGTCCTTGTGGAAAGTGGCAATGCCACTTTGTGATTAGAGGTCGAGCACGTAGACACCGTGTAGGACTCTCCGCTCTCTTTCTAACAGCACGTGCCAGCAGCAGGCCGCGTCTCACTTTGTCCCGCTTCTAGTCACTGCAGGCGCCTACTCAGAGCGCCTCGTGTGTGTTCAGTTGTGCAAGGCAGGAGGTTGCTGCGCCCACGGCTCCTAGATGAAAACCCTTATTTCCCTTTCATTTCTGTCTTCTACAAATAAACACCCATCCCAGAGAAACCCTGCTCCTCCTGACTTCCGACTCTAGACAGAAAAACATACATTCTTTGGTAGAGGACCTAGAATTTGTAAATTCTGACCACTGTGTTTTCATTAATTTCTAGGGAAGATGCTCAACATCCACCCATCCTTGCTCCCGTCTTTTAAGGGTTCAAATGCCCACGAGCAAGCCCTAGAAGCTGGTGTCACAGTCACCGGCTGTACCGTGCACTTTGTAGCTGTGAGTATGTCTCTTTCTACCAAAGTATTATCTGTGTCTTTATGTAAATTGTGCTAGCTAGAAAGTAATGTTCAAAACTTCTTCTTCTTCCTCCAGGAAGATGTAGATGCTGGACAGATTATTTTACAAGAATCTGTTCCAGTGAAGAGAGGGGACACTGTTGCAACTCTGTCTGAAAGAGTGAAATTAGCAGAGCACAAAATATTCCCTGCAGCCCTCCAGCTGGTAGCCAGTGGAGCTGTACGGCTTGGAGAAAATGGCAAGATTTGTTGGGTCACAGAGTGAAGTCTCCCAACCCGGGAGTAGAGCCACTTCTGAAAGAAGTCTGGCTGTGTGCATGGTGACTTTTATCATGGACTCCGTGGAGAAGAATACTGAAAAAGAGGTCTTCACTCCCACCCCTGGCCATTTTTTTTTTTTTTTTTTTTTTTAAGGAATAGAGATTCGTTAAAAACAAGACTGGTACAGCATAGCTAAGAGCTATGTGCCACCACCAGTGGTCTTTCCAGGTTTACCTGTTCTGGACCTTCTTGTTCATAACCAAGTTGCTCATTCAGAATTCTTTCGCTTTCAGCCAGACAAGATACCAGAACTCTTGGTCTTCTCCTTCTGAATGATACCACCTCCATTTTTTGTAGTTACATGTGCTCTGGTATTTGAAGAGTTAACCCACAAAACTCCCAAGTTACTGTCTCTCCCCTATATTATGTAATCTGTACTGGTTTGAATGGAAACGTCTCTAATTACCCTGATCATGATTTAATGTCACAGAATTTGTGTGTAGCTCCCATTTCTGAGGGATAGTATACTGTGTGCTTTGAAATATTATTAAACATCCCTCTAATTATTGGCAGTTTCTGTACTACTCTGATTGTAGCTTCACAGTTATTCTGTATGTTATCAACATCCTTACTTTTATAAATACTAGAAGGTTATAGGGAGAGTTTTGGTGGCATCCAGATTCAAACATAGGACTGAGGCATGTTACTCAGCCTCTCTGTCTCTGTGTCCCCAGCTACTGACACAGGCAAATGCTGTCATGGTGGCTTTGATCATTAAGTTAATACGTATGAAATGCCAAAAACCGGGCTTGGCACAGAGTAGGCCCTCAAAGGTCAGCATTTACTTCATAGCTCTTCCCAGTTATGAAAGCGCTTGTAACTCACTACTCTTTCAACAAATACATCTGAATATAAGATTGAGAATGATAATAAACAGAATACTGGAGGCGTGCTAGGTGCTGCTTGGGAGCAGTGAGGGCTAATGGAAGGCACTGCTCCCAGACGAGTAAAGAGTAGAATGGCGCTGCATAGGTTTTCCACTCTGGCCATTTACTCCCAGTCTGGATATACAGTTCTGGAACTGGGAGGTGTAGGTTGACCTACTAGGCACATGTACATGACCTCAAGCTTGGTACCACATTTCCCCCGTAGCAGAGTGAACAAGGAATGACCATCCAGCCCCAAAGCAGCCAGCAATCCTTCCACTACTGGGCAGCCTTCAAAGCGATGTGGCCTAAGATCTGCCTGCCCAGCAGGAGTGCGCCTTACTCGCAGGATACATGGAGGCCCTGTTCGAATCCTCCCTTGGAGTTCAAACTCAAGTTTAAAGCAGTCATTTTATACAGAAGATACAAATTCTAGCCTTACAAAAGGAAAGAGTAGGCGAGTAAGAGGAGAGGCACCTTCCCCAATAGACCTTAATCACTGCCTCTGGTGCAAGTAGGTTTCCCCAGACCCAGGCAGCTGGCCAGTGATGTCGCTCTTACTCAGACTACAGTGGGCAAAGGCCATCAAATTGGAGGTTCAGGTGCATCATTTCACATAGCCCCTTTGCTGTAAAAACAACTGATTCATTTGTTCTGGAGAGTACACGCAACATTAAATACCTGTTATGTACATGCCAAACATTGTCCTGTGAAGTTTATAGAAAGTTAAAAGATAGAAAGGAAAATGGTATTGGTGGATAAAATCACAAACTTTAATAAAAGTAGAGGGGGTCCAACTGTTCCTCAGCATTGCTGGTGGTAAGAAGTGGAAGGATTCAAGTGTGAGTTCCAGAGCAAGTAAGCCAAACGTTCTAAAGAGGAGTGTGAAATTTCTAAGAGAAACTTCATGTTTCTAAACTTCATGTCTCTAAATGTTCCTTCTCAAATTTTTTACTTAATCCTTTTTAACTGCTATACAAACATAAAGTATAATATGGTATCTAGTCATAATAAAGTTTAATAACTGGTACAGCTGCTAGAGCCTCTTTTTTTTTCCACCACATTTCCCTCGGCTACTCTCTTGTGCTAAGGGAACAGAATTCTCTTGTGCTAAGAGAGCAGAACCATAGCCAAAGCCTTGCCCCAGGAGGAGACAGTCAAGGACACTTTTCTGCCAGGCCATGTTGGGCTCTGCTGACCCCACTTCCAGTGGTCACTCCATCCGCCCTGTCGCCACAACTGAAGCACTCTGACTGCCTGTGTTTCAGGGTCACTCATCCAGGCTTAAAGTCCCAGGTAGGAAGATCCAATTGGCCAAGTTTAGGTCACCCCACCCCTCCCACAGCCTCCTCAGCTCTCACAGCCAGGAGCCAAGGGAGAACAGAAATACAGCCTCATGCTGCTGGACAGCGTGAAACTGCCTCGCAGGACGGTGGCTGCCCTGGGCACACTGAGGGGATTACCTTGCACAGCAGCCCCCATGTGACACGGGCCCGACCCCACCGTTCGGGTGACCAGTGCAGCTGCAAGTAGTTCAGGAAGATTAATAAAACCCTAGTTTTTTTTTTTTTTTTTTAAGTTCATGTTCCCGTTAACACTGACAGTTCCTCTAGGCCTATCTCCCCCTGAGCTGCCTTTTTACCAGTCACCTCTGTAATACATAAGTTTCTGCCTCCTCCACTACTGTTTAAGAGATGGGCTCTCATAGCCATGCTTTCACAAGCCCTGTCAGCCTTTTCTTTACCACAACATAGGCCATTTTCCTTTTTAGCTGGAGCCAATTGGTTTTATATATATATATATATATATATATATATATATATATATATATATATATATATTTTTTTTTTTTTTTTTTAAAGTTAATCTCTACATCCAACGTGGGGCTCAAAGTCACAACCCTGAGATCAACAGACACACACTCTTCCAACTGAACCAGATGGGCACCCCTGGGGCGAATTGTGTAATTAACATTTTAAATTAATTCAGAAGTAGAACCAATCCAAATGTCCTTCAGCTAATGAATCGATGAAGATACGTCGTCTATCCAGACAATGGAGTGTTAGAATCATTAAAGGAAATGAAGGACTGATACGTACAACATGGAATCTTGAAACAAGCTAAGTAAAAGAATCCAGTCACATACCGCACGTTTATAATTCCATTGGTATGGAAGGTGCAGAACAGGCAAATCCCTACGGACACAGAATAGGTAAATAGTTGCCCAGGGCAGTGGGGATAGATGTATTTTGAGGGTGTTGACTAAAGGGTATAGCGTTTCTATTAGGTACTGAGAATGTGCTAGATGGTGGAGATGGTCCCATGACTCCATGGACATATCTAAAGCCACTCAACTGTATATTTTAAATGGACGAACTGTGTGGCGTATGAATTATATCCCCATAAAACTGCTTCCCTAAACAAAGCTACAACTCCTAATGTCACTATAAAAACATTAATTCATAGTTGTGGGGTTTTGTTTTTGTTTTTTAAGATTTTTATTTATTTATTTGACAGAGAGAGAGATCACAAGTAGGCCAAGAGGCAGGGAGAGAGATAGGAGGAAGCAGGCTCTCTGAGCAGAGAGATTCGGGGCTCGATCCCAGGACCCTGGGATCATGACCTGAGCCAAAGGCAGAGCCTTAACCCACGGAGCCACCCAGGTGCCCCTTCAGTTGTGGTTTTTTAAAAATTTAACTTACTCGAGAGAGAGTGCGCTAGAGAGTGAGCACTAGCAGGGGAGGGGCAGAGGGGGGAGGAAGAAGCAGGCTCCCCGCTGAGCAGGTGATGAGGGAGCAGGAGGCTGGCTGAGGACAAAGCAAAGGCTGGCACCTGGCTCCCTCTCTCTACTGGCTCCTCGCCTCTTCTTGGTAGTATGTGTGACTTTCCTCAGGCATCCCTGGCTGCCCTAAAAGAAAAACAAATAGTTAACTTGCAGAGATCACAACCCTGCAAGACAGGAGTCTCCCTTGGTTTACAAATGTCCTAGAGAATTACAACAAAGAAGTTACCTTATCAATAGCCCAATTTCCAGAGGCACATAACTCAGTTCCTCGAGCCCTAACATCACCCTCCCCTCCATAAACAAAACTGAGGCTGAGGTAGAAGGAAATGTAAAGTTAAATTTCTTCTAAACCCAAATCTCACTAACAGGGACGCTTGATAGCAGGAATGTGACATTCCACCAGGAAACTCCCAATTGTCTTCATGCTAGTGCCTCGTTAAAGGGAAAACCGGCCTTGGCTTGATAGTAACCAGGCCTTCAATATCCTGACAGTCTTCTTGACCCTGACAGCCCTTCGGAACTCCCCCTTTGTCCTCACCTACCCAACTCCTGTGTATATAACCAGCCACTCCTCACATCCCCCAGGGCAGCAGCTCTTCCTGCCCATGGCTCCTGTCCCCGTGCTTTAATAAGCCACCATTTTGCACCAAAGATGTCTCAAAAATTCTTTCTTGGTCATTGACTCCGGACCTCACCCCACCGAACAGCACCTAGGTTCTAGAACTCCATCACAGGGAGCCTGACAGAAGGCTCCGTCCCAGGACCCTGGGATGGTGACCTGAGTAGAAGGCAGATGCTTAACCACTGAGCGACCCCACCCAGGCGCCCCTAATTAATAGTTTTTTCAATACATCAAGATCACATTTAATTTGATGTTGTAAAATATATCACACATTTGATATACTTCACATTCAGGGGGTACTGAAAGACACCCCCCCCCCCGTCGTTAACTAATTAACTGCTCTTTTGTTGTGTAAGAGTACCCCTCCTCCCCTTGCAGTGAAAAGACCCTTCCCCCAGGGTTGAATTCAATGTAACTGCTCTTTTGCCTTTCTGTAACTGCTTGGCTTTTAGGGCATGACACTTGTCTCCTGTTTGAACAAGATACCTTCTCCTAATAGCCGAGGCATGGTCACATAGGCAAGGGGGCTGCATGGTCACGTAGGTCACGTAGACAGGGGGCTGCATAGTCAGGTAGACAGGATGTCTTTCTGCTGAGTGATAAGGTCAAACTTCCCCTCTTTGTTTCCCCTTCCCGCCTTTCTCTTCGCGCGAGGGGGTCTTCCAGGGCCAATCCACTAACACCAAGTATGCCTTTTTTCAAATGTTCAAATTGTCAGCCAATCGGCCCCGTCCCATCCGGGACTTGTTTGTACCTGTCTATAAAAATCCTGCACCACCCCAGCCAGGTGTGCTCAGCTAGCAGGAGCTGCTGACCACCCGCAGGCGCCTGCGTAACAATAAAGAACCTCTTGCTGATTGCATCCAGTGGCAGTGTTGGATTCTTGGGTAAGGGGATCCGCGGGTCTTTCAGTACCTGGCTGGCTCAGTCAGTGGAGCATGTGACTCTTGATCTCGGGATCATGAGCTCAAGCCCCATGTTGGGTGTGGAGCCAACTTTAAAAAAATAAGTAAGAAAGAAAATACTTCACATTCAAAATATGAAGTCACTTAAATGAATATAGATATAACTTCCATGCTTTGTGTCAGAAATCATATTAAAATCTATATTGGGGCACCTGGGTGGCTCTGATGTGGGAAACAGAAGCAGGAGGAAAATTACTAAATTTCCTGATTTACTGACAAGCCCTTAAAACAGGCAGAGTGACTCTCCTGTAGGGACTCAACTACCCTCACCTTGAGGCTTTGCTAAGGGCAAAGGACAATCCTAGCCTGGCTGACCCCCTACCCCCAACCAGGATCCTATAAGTCTACTTTAACAATTCCTTTAGGAAACTTTATCTCTAAACCGCCAAGATACTGTCGACAAGCATTCCCAAGCATATGGCCCACTGATACACATCTAAAGGGTCTCTCAGGAAGGTTTTATTACTGGTAATGAATAACCTTTTCCCCAGATAATTGCTAGCCCCTCAAGGTCTAGAAACCTTACTTCCAAAATTCCTTAGAGACTTACATCACCCCCTAATCCCCGCCCCAATTTACAAGTATATAATGGACCACTCCTCACATCCCCAGGGCAGCAGCTCTTCTTGCCCACAGGTTCTGTCCCCGTGCTTTAATAAGCCACCATTCTGCACCAAAGATGTCTCAAGAATTCTTTCTTTCTCATCTGCCCAGACCTCACCCCACCGAACCTC
Source organism: Mustela lutreola (assembly GCF_030435805.1). Taxonomy (NCBI): domain Eukaryota; kingdom Metazoa; phylum Chordata; class Mammalia; order Carnivora; family Mustelidae; genus Mustela; species Mustela lutreola. The sequence goes on along the minus strand of NC_081291.1, from coordinate 213,986,207 downwards.
ACCTATGTTCTAGAACTTCATCAGCTCAGTTGTTAAGCATCTGCCTTCCGCTCAGGTCAGGCTCCCTGCTGACCTGAGAAGGGAAGCCTGTTTCTCCCTCTCCCACACTCCCTGCTTGTGTTCCTTCTCTCTCTGTGTCTCTCTCTGTGAAATAAATAAAATATTTTTTTAAAAAATTTCATTTATTTATTTGACAGATCACAAGTAGGCAGAGAGGCAGGCAGAGAGAGAGGAGGAAGCAGGCTGCCTGCTCAGCAGGGAGCTCGATGTGGGGCTCAATCCCAGGACCCTGAGATCATGACCTGAGCCGAAGGCAGAGGCTTAACCCACTGAGCCACCCAGGCGCCCCAAATAAATAAAATCTTAAAAAATTAAAGTAAAATAAAATAAAATCTGTTTGTCTGAACGGCAATCCTAATCCTCAATCCTCCATTTTTTTTTTTTTTAAAGATTTTATTTATTTATTTGACAGAGAGAAATCACAAGTAGATGGAGAGGCAGGCAGAGAGAGAGAGAGGGAAGCAGGCTCCCTGCTGAGCAGAGAGCCCGATGCGGGACTCGATCCCAGGACCCTGAGATCATGACCTGAGCCGAAGGCAGCGGCTTAACCCACTGAGCCACCCAGGCGCCCCTCAATCCTCCATTTTTAACCTGGTAATTCTTAACCTGGTAATTCTCGCAGGTGACTTTAGTACAGATGCTAATTCCTCAGTCCCACCTGTATCCTAAGCATTGCCATAAAAGCATGAAAATTTCAGTATTTCCAATCAATTTAATTTAAAAAAAAAATTCATGCATTGAAGTGTTCGTGGGCACTCACAGTCAACCTGCATTTTAAATTTTTCTGCATCAGGAAACTCCACAAACTCTTACAGGGGAAAAAAAATTGTTTTGTTATCACAGTATCACTCAATCCCTTGACTGCTTCAGTTAGGTGCAGAAACAAAATAAGATCTATTGCCAAAAAATCATTTTAAATTAAATATTCAGCTGACAGATCTAATCCGTCTCCCTTCATTTTTGTTGAAAGCCAAGTATTGAAAACCTTCCAGTTTAAAGGATTTATCTTGCTTTCTTAGCATCCGCAGCAAATCAGCCTTTTCAACTGCGCATTTGTTTGGTGCCCTGAGGGTGTTCAGAGAACCCTAGTAAGATTCGGGATGTATGCAAGGCGTGCCTTTCTTTTGCAAAATGAGGGAATTTTGTTCGAGAGAGGTGGGATTGCTTTGAACCTTCAGGGAATCGAGCCTGACTGCTTGGATCACACTCCTAGCTCATTAGCTCAGAGACAGAGTTCAGGCACTGGGACTGAGTGGGTAGGGGAGTGTAGATGATTTAGGTCATCAGAGTGCACAAGTCACAGAGCTTCAGAGCCCTAGCATGCTTAGCAATCAAGTGAGAGAAAGGTCTTCAAAGGAACCTGAAAATGCACCAACAGTGCGGTGGCGGGCCCAGGAGAGAGGGCTGCCACCGAAGCTGGGAGAAGGGGGTCTCAAGGAACAGGAAATAAGTTTCTGGCTCCTTTCTCCTCTTAGAGGCCAAGGTAGAAATAGCTCCCGCCACCCCATCACGCACCTTTCAGCAAGCCAGAAAAGCCCACATCTGACATCCATCCCCTTGCGCGGGAGGCTCTGGGGCCCCAGGCAGGCTCCCCAGAAAGCCCTGGAGAAGGAGAGAAGGAGGCAGTGTCCGCCAGAAGCCAGATCTACACGTCCAGCCAGAGGAAACAGGACAGTAAAGCCTCCCCTTCCTTTTCAAGTTTTCCATCTGGCCGGTCACAGTTTGGGGAACACAAATTCCTCGAGTCCACTGAACAAACGTGTGAGGATCACACAACCCGGATATTTGTCTGCTCAGACTCCTGGAACAGAAGACCGCAGACAGGGGCTTATCCAGAAATTCTTCTCTCACCGTTCTGGAGGTTGGATATTCAAGATCAAGGTTTCTGAGGTCACCTCCTCACTGCGTTCTCCCTAGCCTTTCTGTTGCGCCCAGGCATTCCCCGGTGCCCCTGTGTGTGTCCACACTTCCTCCTCTCCTAAGGACACCAGTTAGCTTGGATTAGGGGGCACCCCAATAGCCTTATGGTAACTTAATTGCTCCTTTAATTATTTCCTACATACTAAGGTACTGGGGGGTTAGAAGTTCAACATTCAAATTTGGGGAGGGGAAAAACAATGCAGCTCTTGACGTCTATTATCTCCTCCCCAAATTAGTGCCAGTTTTCAGGTGGCCCTTCTGGGACAGAGAGCCACGACTGCAGGGGGCATCTTCTGGCCACTAGAAGAGCCAGCCTGACTGCCATCCAGGCTTGACTGTTGGCAGAGATCATGCTGAATAAGGGAGCGTAAACGCTGTGGGAGTCCTCTGCAAATATTATTTTCTTCAAAAGAATGTTGGTATTTTTTCGGATCAATATATGCTGTTAAGTGAGAAGGCTAAAGGAAGGTGTGTAGGTGTACTGCGCTCCCATTTGTATATTAAAGGGAAATGGGAGTAACATGCACTCTTTTTGTTTTTGAGGTTTTTTGTTGGTGGTGGTGGTGGTGGTGGTGGTTTTTGTTTTTTGAAAGAGAAGCAGGGAGAGTTAGAGGGCGGGAGGGGGTGGGACAGGGGCGGAGGGAGACTCTCGGGCAGTCTCTCCACTGAGCACGGAGTCCCACGTGGGGCTTGATATCACAACCCCGAGATCTGGACCTGAGCCCCAATCAAGAGTCAGATGCTTGGGGCACCTGGGTGGCTCAATGGATTCAAGGCTCTGCCTTTGGCTCGGGTCATGATCTCGGGGTCATGGGATCGAGCCCCACATGGGGCTCTCTGCTTAGCGGGCAGCCTGCTTCCCTTCCTCTCTCCCTCTGCCTGCCTCTCTGCCTTCTTGTGATCTCTGTCAAATAAATAAAATCTTTAAAAAAAATAAATAAAATCAGATGCTTAACCAAATGCACCACCCAGGCATCCCAAGGGCATTCCCTTTTTTTCTTTTTTTTAAAGAGTTTATTCATTTATTTGACAGAGCGTGAGTGAGCACGAGTTGGGGAAGGGGGCATAGGGAGAGGGAGAAGCAGACTCTGCACTGAGCAAGAACCCCAACATGGGGCTCGATCCCAGGACCCTGGGATCATGACCCGAGCCCTGAAGACAGACCGCTAACCGACTGAGCTCCCAGGCGCCCTCCCAAGGGCATTCTCCGGCGTTGATTATCTCCACAAGGGTGCACAGCAGCTGCTACCCCTGCCTTAGCCAAGGAGGGGGCAGGGATGAGAGAATTTTCAGGCGTTTTTGCTTTTTAAAACTACTATTCAGTTTGTTAAAGTTACACATTCAAAACTCAGCTTACAGATCTTGTTTTTTTCAAAGACTTTATTTATTTATTTAACAGAGAGACATAGCAAGAGAGGGAACAGAGTGGGGGAGTAGGAGAGGGAGAAGCAGGCTTCCCGCCAAGCAGGGAGCCTGATGCAGGACTTGATCCCAGGACCCTGGTATCATAACCTGAGCCGAAGACAGACACTTAATGACTGACTGAGCCACCCAGGCACCCCTATTTTTTTTTTTATTTTACTTTTTTTTTTAAGTAATCTCTGAGCCCAACATGGGGCTCGAACTCACGACCCCAAGAGCAAGAGCCGCCTGCTCCACCCCACTGACTGAGCCCGCCAGGCAACCCTATTTCTTAGTAAACATTAACCATTGCTGTGAAGGGGACTTTGGTTAATAGTTGACTCCACTGACACATGAATACACTTGAGGCTGAATTTTAAGTTTGCAATGCTTGCTTTGCCTTCGCAATACTTTTATTATCTGACTGAAGAATTCTCTGAGAATTTTTTTCAAATAATTTTTTTTTAAAGATTTTATTTATTTATTTGACAGACGGAGATCACAAGTAGGCAGAGAGGCAGGCAGAGAGAGAGGCAGAGAGGCAGGCAGAGAGAGAGGCGGGGAAAGCAGGCTCCCCGCTGAGCAGGGCACCCGATGCAGGACTCGATCCCAGGACCCTGGGATCAGGACTTGAGTCGAAAGCAGAGGCTTAACCCACTGAGCCATCCAGGTGCCCCAAGAATTACTTTTATACCTTCAAAAATTTTAAGTTGATGGCTAAAATTCTATCAGATGTGTTGATAACATATAAATTGAGGAAGATTTCAATTTTTTAAAAAGATTTTATTTATTTTTTTGAGAGAGAGTGTGCACCTGCGTGAGAGAAAGGGAGCACGAGTTGGGTGAGGGGCAGAGAGAGAAGCAGGCCCCTCGCTGGGCAGGGAGCCCATGGGGGAGCTCCATCCCCCAACTCCGGGATCAGGACCTGAGCCAAAGGTAAATGCTTAACCCACTGGGCCACCCAGTCACCCCAGGAAGATTTCAATTTTAAATCAAAGTCTAAATCACTTGGGTACACATTTTCAATGATAACTTATGACTGCCATAAGATTTTATTAGGTATGAATTTCTAAATATTAAACTTTATTAAATATTAAATATAAACAAAATGCCAACTGTACTGCCACTTCCTGAAGGCACCCGGGAGAATGAGGCACAAACAAGTCACCTGCAAGAGAGTGGAAGCAGGGGACAACAGTAGAAAAGATTTTGTCGCCGGGTGCCTGGGTGGCTCAGAGGGTTAAAGCCTCTGTCTTCGGCTCAGGTCATGATCTCAGGGTCCTGGGATCGAGCCCCACATCTGGCTCCCTGCTCAGCAGGGAGCCTGCTTCCCCTCTCTCCCTCTGCCTGCCTCTCTACCTACTTGTGATCTCTGTCAAATAAATAAATAAAAATCTTAAAAAAAAAAAAAAAAGGAAAAAGTAAAGACTGTCACCCCAAACAACTCGTCAGTCCCGTATTTATTAGATATAGACAGTAACCAACAAAGGAGCCGAAGAAGGCTATACATTAATCATATGTCTTGTAGATAAACAAGAAGGAAAGCAAAATATATCTGGTCAAGCAGCATCAAGTTTATCGTTGATCAAACACATTCAAAGGGCTCGTCTAATTAGCCACGGGTGTCTCCGGGGAAGGCAAGAACGGAAAAAAGCAGCAGGCGGCGTTCTGTCCTGAGTGAGCCCGCATCCCCAGCTACAAGGACGCACATCATCCTCTGCCCCAGAGGCCTGTTGCCAGTGTATGTTTTTCTTAAGGCTGTATCTAAACATGCTTGGTAACTAGTAGAATTTCTCATGGGTTATATTTTAAGTAATACATTGTTCTGAGGGACAGTTACACTGCACTCCCAATTTCTTAACATAAAAATACAGACACTTTGATTTTCCATTGAGATAGAATTCATACTATCAAATTCAACTGTTGAAATACAATTCAGTGATTTCTACAATAGTGACAAGGTTGTGCAACAATAACCACTACCTACTTCCAGAACATTTTCATTACTCCAAAAGGAGACCCTGGTCTACTAGCACTCACTCACTCATCGTTACTATCTGGCTTCTTCACGTAGCATGTTTCCAGGGTCCATCCATGTTGTGATGTGTCTCAGCACTTTATACTTTTTCATGATGTTGTAATAATCTGTTGTGTGCATATGGCACATTTATCCATTCTTCGGTTGATAGGCACATGGGTTATATCTGCTTTTTGGCCATCATAAATAATGCTGCTATGAACAGTTAAATACATGTGGAAATAGATTTCCAGTTCCTTTCAGTATACACCCAGGAGGGGGAACTGCTGAGTCATGTGACAACTCCATGTTTTAACTTTTGGGCACTCGCAAACTGTTTTTTTCTTTCCTTTAATATTTTATTCATTTATTTATTTGACAGAGAGAGAGATCACAAGTAGGCAGAGAAGCAGGCGGGGGGGGGGGAAGCAGGCTCCCCCCTGAGCAGAGAGCTCGATGTGGGGGCTTGATCCCAGGACCCTGAGATAGTGACCTGAACCCGAGGCAGAGGCTTAACCCACTGAGCCACCAGGCACCCCTCGCAAGCTGTTTTCTAAAGGAGTTGTTCCATTTTACCTTCTCACCAGCAGTATGTGAGGGTTTGGGATTTCTCCTAACACTCGCCATCACCTGTTGTTCTGATTACTAAGCCACTGTGTCATCAAGGATGTAGAGTAACAGGTATTCCTGGATAGGTTGGAGTGCAAATTGACTCATCCTTTTCCAAATATAATTTAGCAAAATATATTTATTCAGAAAATACACTGGCCACCTTTCCATGACTATACCTAGAGATCGGGTTCATTCTTTTTACAGGCTGCAGAGTGAGGGATGTTTCATAATTTACATTTCCGATCGCCTGCAGTTACTTGCTCCCTCCCCCTTTATTTTTATTTTTTTAATTTTGTTTGCTATTATAGTGATTCAAGTGAAAATCTTGGACTCCTTCTAAGATTTTCAGAGGTAATCAAGATCCTAAAGTTTGTGTGACGCGTTCTTATGCTGAGCATGGCCTTTTAAATGGCCAATTTATTTATTTAAGATTTTATTTATTTATTTGACAGAGAGATCACAAGCAGGCAGAGAGGCAGCAGAGAGAGAGGAGGAAGCAGGCTCCCCGCTGAGCAGACAGCCCGATGTGGGGCTCCATCCCAGAACTCTGGGATCATCACCTGAGCCAAAGGCAGAGGCTTAACTGACTGAGCCACCCAGGCGTCCCTAAATGGCCAATTTATTAAGAACATTCTGTCATTGCCACTTTGTGTATTTTTATTATGTTAATGGTTTGGAGAAAAAGATCTTTTTTTTCTTTTTTTTTTTAAGATTTTATTTATTTATTTGACAGAGAGAGATAGATCACAAGCAGGCAGAGAGGCAGACAGAGAGGGGGAAGCAGGCTCACCGCTGAGCAGAGAGCCAGACGCGGGGCTCGATCCCAGGACCCTGAGATATGACCTGAGCCAAAGGCAGAGGCTTAACCCACTGAGCCACCCAGGCGCCCCAAGATCTTGTTTTTCTTACTAGCAGAATTTTAGGGCCTAGAGAATTTCTGGGCCTAGAGAAGAGAAAGAAATTGATTTGTATTTTTCTTTGATAAACCACTTGGCATCAGGAATGGGACAGATATCAGCACATAAACACATGCTTGCAAGGTACCCAGTTGAAGATAAATGATCCTTGAAAGCCTGAGTGAAGTGGCAAACTTCCGCGCTTCTGTTTTCTGCACGAAGTGCTGAAACTCCGAGTGCGTTTTCGAGAAGACAAGGCAGGGAGAAAGGAGACGAGAGGTATACGGCACCTGACTGGGCCTGGGACAGGACAGATGGCTACTCGCAACTTTTAGGAAATTCTGCTTGGTGGCTTTGAATGGAACCCTCCCTTCTGTGTCCTCTAAAACATCTTTAATGAAATAACCATTTTTAAGAAAGATTTTATTTATTTGAGAGCAAGAGAGAGAGCATAAGCAGGGGGGAGGGGCAGAGGGCTAGGGAGAAGCAGAGACCCGCCCAGCAGGGCCTAATCCCAGGACCCTGGGATCATGACCTGAGCCAAAGGCAGCCGCTTAATTGACTGAGCCACCCACGTGCCCCTGAAATGTCCATTTTTTCACTGATTACTTTACGAAATGAAGAGGAGGGCTCAGGCCTGCCAGGGGGCCAGACGACACAGGCACAGAGCTCCCAAGAGTGTTGCTGGGAAATGATTTCTTGTTCTTGGCACTTTTGTCAGCTGATTTGGACACAAATAATACATTTCAAAATCTAGTAAATGACTTAACAAAGGTCTGGTGCTACTAACTCCATTCTGAAATAAATTCCTTCCGGAACTGAGGGTGTTATTTTAGAAAGCTATATGCCAAACCAATATGCAAATACTCTTTTAACACTTTCTTTCCTTTTTGCAGCATGTCTGCCCTCTGGGTTGGGAAGGATATAGGAAAAATCTTGCACTAACTCTGCAGATCAAATCTGCAGATTTAGACCGGCAGAAAAATCTGCCACTGGGGCGCCTGGGTGACTCAGTCAATTGAGTTTCTGCCTTTGGCTCAGGTCATGATCACAGGGTCTTGGGGTTGAGTTTCACATCAGGGTCTTAGGATCCACCAGTCCTGCATCGGGACTGCTTCTCCCTCTACATGCTGCTTCTCCTGCCTGTGCTCCCTCTCTGACAAATGAATAAATAAAATCTGAAAGAAAGAGAGAGAGAGAGAGGGAGGGAGGAAGGAAGGAAGGTCTGCCACAAGCTGTGTAGCTTTGGGCAACTGTGACCATCAAAAATGTTTCCCCCGGGGCACCTGGGTGGCTCAGTGGGTTAAAGCCTCTGCTTTGGGCCTGGATCATGATTCCAGGGTCCTGGGATCGAGCCCCGCATCAGGCTCTCTGCTCAGCGGGAGCCTGCTTCCTCCTCTCTCTGCCTGCCTCTCTGCCTACTTGTGATCTCTGTCAAATAAATAAATAAAATCTTTAAAAAAAAAATGTTTCCCCCATTTTATTTTCTCTTAAGGGCTCCAGCTTCTCCACATCCTCACCACTTGTTATTTTGTTTTGTTCTGTCTGATAGCCGCTGTCCTAATGCGTGTGAGGTGCTAACTCACTGTGCGTTTGATTTCCTTTCACCAGGATCAGTGGTGCTGAGCTTCTCTGCGATTACTTGTGGCCCTTCGAATGCCTTCTTTGGAGAGATGTCTAGTCAAGTCCTTTTTGCCTATCTTTAATCTACTGATTTCTTAAAACGATTTTTATAGTTTTATATAGTTAGAATCATATATAGAGCCTTTTCAGATCAGTTTCTTTCACTCAGCAATATGCATTTAAGGTTCTTCCTTTTCTTTTCTTTTTTTTTTTAAGGCTTTATTTATTTATTTGACACAGACAGAGATCACAAGTAGGCAGAGAGACAGGCAGAGAGAGAGGGGGAAGTAGGCTCCCTGCTGAGCCGAGAGCCCAAAGTAGGGCTCGATCCCAGAACCCTGAGACCATGACCTGAGTCGAAGGCAGAGGCTTTAACCCACTGAGCCACCTAGGTGCCCCTCTTCCTTGTCTTTTCGAGGCCTGACAGCTCAATTACTTTTTATCACTGAATGATATTTTATTGTATGTACAAACCACAGTTTCATTTGCTGAAGGACATCTTGGTTCCTTCCAATTTCTGGCAATTATGAATAAATTCTTTTTAAAAAGTTAAAAAGTGCCTAAGCAGAATAGTTGTAATACAAAAACCTTCCAAATCATCTTTCCCCAGATTTTCCGAATAACATTTCACTCCATCTGGTTTATTGTTTGTTCTTTCTCCCTTGCCCTGTACAAGCATTTATTTCTAAGTCACTGGAGAGTAATTTGCAGACATCATATCCCTTTCTCCATAAATATTTCAACATGTACTTCCTAAGAACAAAGACAGAAACACTCACTCACTATGGATATCTCCCAGAGTAGATAATTAAACCGCGCTGTCAAGGAAAGAACAGAAATTATGCGATTCTTTCATTTCATTTAATGTAAGAAATGCTATTTAATCAGGAAGGGCACCTTCAAAAGAAGTTTGGGTAACAAACTAGATTTACATACTCATTTCCTGCGCTCTTCCATGGAGAACAGCTCGGACCAAATGATCCAGTATGACCTCACCAGAGGGCAGGCAGAAGCACAGGGAGGCAGGCAGGGAACCTGACGTGGGGATCCACCCTGGATGGCAGGATCATGACCTGAGCTGAAGGCAGACTCTTAACTGACTGAGCCACCAAGACACCCCAGCATCAAACTCCTTCTTCAGCAAACAGAAATGAATGAAGATGGCACCCAGAGGGGTGCCTGGCTGGCTGTCAATACAACATGCAACTCTTCATCTCAGGGTCTTGAGTTCAAGCCCCACCCTGGGTGTGGAGCCTACTTAAAATAAAAACAGAAAAATGAAAAATAATTTTTAAAAAGATGGCACCCAGAAAGGAAAGCATATTCATGGTGGTTCTAGGAACTGTAGCTCTAGAAGTTACCATTTGCAAGCGTCATCGGACAATATGTGGTTTTAAGATGCAGACCGAACCACAAGTCAAGCTTCAGGAAGTGTAATTTTTTTGGTTACTGTGGTAACTTATGGGCAATAAATCAGTTTCTTTGCAATTATCAAAGAATAAACAAATAAAAGAGAAGGAAAAAAGACGTGGATTAAAACAGAGCCTTTGGGGGACCTGGCTGGCTCAGTCGGTGGAGCCCAAGATTCCTGATCTCAGGGTTTTGAGTTCAAGCCCTACGCTGGATGTAGTGATTATCTAAAAATAAAATCTTAAAAAGAAAAAAAAAGGGGGGGGCACCTGGGTGTCTCAGTCGGTGAAGCACTGGCCTTCTGCTCAGGTCATGATCCCATAATCCCGGGAGATCAAGATCTGCATCGGGTCCTTTGTTCAGTGGGTAGCCTGCTTCTCCGTCTCCTTCGACCTGCTGCTCTGCCTACTTGTGCTGTCAAATAAATAAATCTTAAAAAAAATTTAAAAAAGGCACATATATAGAGGGAAAGAATGGTAAAGCAAATGTGGCAACCCAATACAATACCCAAAAGCTGGCTGCCTTCATATTTCTTATACATGAGAAAAGTTAATTCCCCCAATCAGTTAGCTGGTTTGCATTTTGCAGCTGCAAGTGTTCCTACTGGATTAAGCAGCCAACTCCAATTCGCTTTCTACAAGTACACAATCATGCTATAAAACTGACACTTTTTGAGAGAAACTGACTGACAGTTCTAGTAACTTACAAAAGGCACTTAACTACATAGTGCTAAAGTGCAAACATCAAAATGAGATTTGTGATGAGTCCTTTCAAAACGCAAAGTGCTATAAATATAGGAGTAGTTTTTAAAGCTGTGTTTATGCATTCTTTTCCACTTTAATGCTGTGTTTAAGATGCTGGCCAGAAAAGTTAGCTCTGTAGAAACACTACTTTGCTTCACACAGAACTCTACGTTGTTTGCTTATAAGGAAATCCCTCTGCATCCGTATTTAAGTCTTTCTCTGTGCAACTACATAGGAGGTAGCAACTTCTTGTTACATTGTCTCATTCAGAAGTTTAGAAAGGCCAGAACCTATTTCTGGCTCCTTTTAGGAAATACAGTCATAATAGAATACATTGCTTAATGCGCCAGGCATTTTGCAAAGTGGCTTACATATCTTGTGCAACTCTCACAAAAATTCAGTGCGTTTTATGCAATTATTATTTCATCGTACGTAAAATGAGGAAAATACACTTACAGGGCTGTTGTAAGGATTAAAAGAGATTATACATGAAGCACTTAGCACAGCAGCTGACAAAAAGTGCTAAATATACACTTACCATTTATTGGTACCCTTATTTTACTGGTAAACAGACACAGAGAGAAAAGCAGTTTTCTGCCTTTCTCTATTTTTTCTTTTTTAAAAAATCATCTCCCCGTTCAGGAGGGGGAAACAGGAAATCCCCTTGACAGTGGCTGAGCTCAAAAGCCAGGAGACCCCTGTTTTGATCTGGATCTCGACTGTCCTCAACCCCTACCTACCAACGCCTGGCTAGGCGAGCTGCCCAGTAAGTAGTTGCTGAATTAACGAAGACCAGGTTTCTCGCCCGGGTCAGGGAGACGCTTCTGGGTGGGGCAGAACGTTCAGGTCTGCGCTCGCGCCCCATCTGCAGACCCGGAAGAGGCTGTTTAGACCTGTTCGGGCAAACGACCTTGTCGACCCTTCCCAAAAGCACGTTACCGAGGGCCGTCGCCCCCGAACCACAGCGACTTCAAGGTTGCCAACCTACACTCACCACACCCTGCAATGGAGGATGCCCACCCCGGTTCCGGCCCCCGCCACATTTCGCTTCCCCCGCCCCCCGCCTCCTCCCGGGAAGGCATAGGCACCTGGCGAAGGCCGCCGCGTGCCTCACTTTCCCCCGAACTACATCTCCCACAATCCCCATCGGCCGGACCCCCACCCCCGCGGCTGGTGGGAGTGGGGGCGGGGCGGAGCCTTCCGAGCCGTCCCGCCTGTGTCCCCCAGGGTAGAGTTCATTTTAGGAGAGATTCCGGGGTTCCCTGTTAAAGTAGGACCTCTGTCCCGATTAGGTCCGACTCTGTCCTCTGTACCCACTGTGGTCCCCTCACGGTAAGACGACAGATGGTCTAGTCCAGCGGAGACACTCCCCCTGCGCAGGGAGACCGGCGGAGAGCGAAGGGCAAGACCGCGCACGCATGCGCAGAGGCGCAGCTTGGGGGCGGGAGCCGCTAAGCCCCTTCCCAAGGCTGTGAAGGTGAGTAGGGGGCGGAGCGGGGCGTGTCCCTCGGGACTGAGCACTGCCGGGTCTTGGCCACCCGGGGCTCAGCCTCCACCATCCAAACTATAAAGCCGTTGACCCCAACTGTCCAGAAACTTGGAGTCCCCAGGAGCTCGGTTCTAGCGTTTGTACGTCAAAATCCCACTTCTGATTAAACCACTTCTGGCATTTAATTGCCATTATCTAGTTGTAAGTTGTTCTCTTCTGCTAGACCATGAGTTTCAAGAAATAACAGCTAACGTGTCGGGAGGGCCCAGATTTCATCTCGGTTTTCTAGCATGTAGCAAACATCTCCTTGGTAAGGTAGGGAGCTTTGGGACACTTGATTTCTATTCAGTTTACTGTCAGGCTACGTACATACTTGCTCCTGTTCTCTGTTTCATGTGTGTAAGTTTCATGAGAAGACCCCTCGAGATGATGAAGACAGTTTTACACTAAAGATGCAGTGGCCGTGATGAAGTTGATAATTTGCTGGGGATACAGAGAATTAAGCAAAACCTTATTGTGCCCTAACCCTAACCATTTTCCTTACACTTTGCTCTGTGACTGGGTTATGTTGCTTTATCTTGGGGACCAACATTTTCTCTTAAAATGGGCAGACTGGATGAGATCTCTAAAAACCTGCAGCTCTGAAATTCTGTGGTTGCTTAGTGAGGAGTAGAATCCAGATTATATCACAATATGTTAATACTAAGCATCATCAACTTCAATTTCTCTGCTAACATATGTGAAATATAGCTATAAACATTTGGCAGCAGCATTAGAAAAATACCGCCCCTTATCGTACCTGTAATTTCCTTATTGCTGAAAACATGAGATTGCTGATAATACAACTTCCTTCACTCTTTATTTGTTGTCCGTTTGTAGGCCATCACTGGGAAGATTATGAACATGACATATGTGACAATGGCTCAAATCTTAAGGTCTCATCTGATAAATGTTCCAGTGATATCTAATAGACAGAAAATGCTCCCATATCTTGGTGTCATTAGACACAGAGCAGTGTCAACTCATATATCCAAAAAGAAGATGCGAGAATATTATAGGCTGCTAAATCTGGATGAAGGTTGCTCTGCGGATGATGTCAGGGAATCTTTTCATAAGCTTGTCAAGCAATACCATCCGGACAGTGGCTCTGATACTGCGGATTCGGCAACATTTGTAAGGATCGAAGAAGCTTATCGGAAGGTGTTTTCCCACGTGCTAGAACAAACAAATGCCCGACAGAATAAAGTTGAAGAAGCAGAGGAAGAAGAAGACAAATTCAAATACAAAACACCCCAACACCGGCATTATTTAAGTTTTGAAGGTATTGGTTTTGGAACTCCGAGTCAACGAGAGAAGCAGTATAGGCAGTTTCGAGCTGACCGTGCAACTGAGCAAGTCATGGAGTATCAGAAGCAGAAGCTACAAAGCCAGTATTTCGTGGACAGTTTAATTGTTAAAGATGTGAGGCAGAGTAAAGAACAAAAGATAACTCAGGCTATAGAGCGTTTAGTAGAGGATCTCATTCAGGAGTCAATGGCCAAAGGAGACTTTGATAACCTCAGTGGGAAGGGAAAACCTCTAAAAAAATTTTCTGGCTGTTCATATATTGATCCCATGACTCACAACCTGAACAGAATACTGATAGATAATGGATATCAACCAGAATGGATCCTAATGCAAAAGGAAATAAAGGATACCATTAATCAACTCAGAGAGGCGATCTTAGCATCCAGGAAAAAACTTGGGAACCCCATGACACCAACTGAACAGAAACAGTGGACCCAAGTTTGTGAGCAGTTTCAAGAAAACATCAGAAAACTAAACAAGCGAATTAATGATTTTAATTTGATTGTTCCCCTCCTGACCTGGCAAAAAGTCCATTTTGATGCACAGAAAGAAATTGCCAGAGCCCAGGAAGTATATGAGAGCCTTGTAAGAGCAGAAGAAGTCACAAATAAAAACCCAAACAACATTGATCGGGGAGAAAGGGAGAAAACACCTGAAGTCAAGACAGGTTTTTTTAACTGGATGAATGTGTGGAAATTTATTAAAACATGACCACTTAAATATTCACAGTACTGCCTCAAACCATTTTCGGTTGTACTGATGTCACTCTTAGAAGCTGAGATATACTGTGGTAACACAAGTGATGAGAACTCTGAATCTCTGTACTTTTTTCAAAACTAATCACATCTCCAGGGATGCGTGAGGGAGAAAGCTGTAAGAAACCGAGCTTGAGACATGTTTGACCAGCTTTGCTCTGAGGACGTTGCAGGAAAAGAAGGGAACTTCTAGGAAAAAAAACCCATTCTGGAGTATAGATGTCAGTCATGGGTGAAATGAATTAGGACAAGGACTCAGAAGGGGAGTCATATAAAGGGCATTCCAGAAAGTCTTGGTGCAGTTTTCAGCTCTAATAACTCAAAAGACAGTTGGCTGTTGCCATCTTCAAACATAGTTACTGCAGCAAACAACTATAACAAGCAAGCCTTAAAAAGTATTATCAGAAGTCACAAAACTAAGGAATGGACTGTAGGCAAGCAAACTTTCAAATGATGAATGTCTTTTTGCAAGCTTGCTACATACATACCCCTGAGTTATTAAAGCTTACAATTGTTCTAAGACTTTCAGGACATTCTTTATGCGGGTGGAAATGTTATAATCAGGAAATTAGCCTAATGGATTTATTGCACTCTTCTTTTTTTTATAAACCGTCTTTGTGGAAACTGAATCAAAACAAAACAAAACAAAAAACCACGAAATACCCGAGTTGTACTTTTTCTTGCCTAACTTCATTATGTTAGCTGTACAAATCCATCAGCCAAGCTTGTTGATATAGCTGTTCTAGAAGTAGATTCTAGTGGCCACTTTTAAAGAGTTTGGGTATATTTTCTGCATCTTTGGAGGTAAAAGAAAAAAAAAAAAACTCCTTGGGCTCAGTGGAAACTTGAGGTTTCATTTCTGGCTTCATCGCTAAGTCTACCTGAAGCCTTTCTGTGTCATGTTACAGATTCCCCAGGGGCTTTTTCTGTATGAAAATCTCGGTGTAGGGATCCAATTTCTGGTCTAAGGAACTCTTTCATGAATGAAAAGGTGTCTGAATTTTGCTCCAGTTTGCACTTTTGGCAAATGACTAGAGATTGACATTCGTGAGATTGTTGTGTTCCATCCACTTTCAAAAAAATCTGACTTTTTTAAGTTTGTGTAATTGCGTTAGCCACAGAGTTGGGCTACTAGAAGAGCACCAAGTGTTCAAAGGGAGATCTGTTTCCTTATTGCGGGCTTATGGATGTGGTTCAAAAGGGGTACTTGCCACTCTGATTTTGAAAGAACAAATTATTTTGTAAAGTGCGTGATGGTTCAGTAAAACTGCATCTTCCGAGGAAATGTCAGGGCCTTCTGCTTAGGTGATGGGGTAATTAATTGGTATTACATGTGATTATTTTACTGAATGAGTTATGTGCCTTCTCCAGTGATGTTATTACTCTAAACAGAATTGTGACCAGTAGGAAATGTAGCTACATAATAAGAAGTATAGTTATAAAACATTTTAAAAGACTAGGATTCTGTGAATCTTGTTAAGAATGGGAATTAGAGGGCACCTGAGTGGCTCAGTGGGTTAAAGCCTCTGCCTTAGGCTCAGGTCATGATCCCAGGGTCCTGGGATCAAGCCCCGAATCGGGCTTTCTGCTCAGCAGGGAGCCTGCTTCCTCCTCTCTCTCTGCTTGCCTCTCTGCCTGCTTATGATCTGTCAAATAAATAAATAAAATCTTTAAAAAAAAATGGGAATTAGATGCATGACGCCAAGTTGCATTGCAGCAACATAATACAAAGGAAACCATTTTGGGGCGCCTGAGTGGTTCAGTCGTTGGGCATCTGCTTTTGGCACAGGTCATGATCCCAAGTTCCTGGGATCGGGCCCCGCGTCGGGCTCTCTGCTTGGTGGGGAGCCCGCTTCTCCCTCTCCCTCTGCCTGCCGCTCCCCCTGCTTGTGCTCTCTCTCCCCCAGTAAAATAAATGTCTATTAAAAACAAACAAAGGAAACCACTTTCAATATTGGATGACAGAAAGGTAAAGTTATCAGGAAGCACTAGTAAATCCTGAATTTCAGCACACCACGCCTTATGTTTGTAAATGTTATCTGTATTAATAAGGTTAATAAAGTTCATTTTAATGATTATCCAATGGTCTCTTGTTATATAAATAACCACTAAGAAGAATAACCGTATTTTTGACTGACCACCTGAATAAATGCTTTTTATCTTTTTGATTGATGATATAAAAGCTGTAAACAGATTGTTCTTGTGAAGAAGGCAAATTCACTCAGTGAAAAAACATTTACTAATTTAAGGAACTAAGTTTCAGGCCAGAGAAAAGATTTTGGCTGGTTGGTCAGTGTTTCTTGAATTGTGATCTGATGCTTCCTTTTCCTCTGAGGCAGACTTGACCTTTTACTGTCAGTGTTTCACCTTCTAACTTGGCCACTTTTTCAGATGTAGTGGTAATGTCTGAACAACTCCTGAACAGCCTCGCATCAAACACTGCCTGATTCCTAACCTTGAATTTCAGGGCTCCTTTCTTCAGACTCTAGGACCAGGACCCTGGCCCAACATCCTGAGCATACAGCCTCAAATTCCAGTGACTTTTGGCTCCCAGCCATGTGAAATGGTTTATGCCCTTGTTTTGTGTACCTGAGGCCGGTTTGGTACCTGAGGGCTCTTAATTTTCTAGAACAGTTGCAGTACTATTCCTTTTCTTCATGGAGCCACCTGGACAGAGCTCTACACTTGGCATTGGGGTACCTCACAGAGATGGGAGTCATCTGTGACCTTGGCTGTATAATCAGGGCCTGCTGCTTCCTGATGCCCTTCCCTGCTGCTAGCTGCCTGGGACCACCATCACTGGGACCCAGCGACCATTTGGGACCTTCTCGGTACTTCTCAGGCACCCCTCACGCTGGTTTGCTGTTCCTAGAAGGGTTGCGTTTCCTCTTCAACGATGTTCTGTTCATTCAGCGTATATTTGTCGAAGTCCTGAAAGGGAAGCCACCATCCCACCATCCGGATGGTCAGAAATCACTGAGGGGGGACATATGGACCCCTCAGCCCCAAATGTAACCCCCAGTTACTCATTTTCCTCACTCTTACTGCTGCCACCACCACCCTGGTTCCAGGCAGGGGACACTGACCTCCCTCTCCTTCCCTGGCCTTCAGGCAGACCCACAAATGTGGCATAATACTTCTTGCCCAGCTGAGACCAGACTGCCCCATCAAACTACAGCTTCCTTCAAGGCTTGGGATGACATAGACAAGGGGAAAGCAGTCCTGGGGACAGAAGAGCCTGGCCTGTGGCCCTCCCCTGTTCATCTCTGAGCCCAGTCCTCAACCTGCTGTAGGGGCAGAACCCACCGTTCTCCCACCTCTGAGAGAACCCTCAGGTGCCCTCAGCATGCCTCCACTCCCCCAAGTCTAGATTTAGGAAACTAAGAACTACGGAATTTTCTTTCCTGCCGAGACCAGTTTCAGAGGTCTGGCTTCCTCTTTGAGGACCCACACCTTCCCTAGATGACTAATGGATGTCACTGTCCCCCAGCCCCGCCACCTCTGGTCCTACCTGAGAATCTCAACAGGACAGATTTATCAAATAAGTTTAACATTGTTATAAGAGAGACCTACTCCAAATAAAATCTTTTAAGCAAAAGGGGGCGCCTAGATGGTTCAGGTCATGATCTCGAGGTCCTGGGATCCAACCCGTGTTGGGTTCTGGGTTCAGAGGGGAGTCTGTTTGTCCCTCTCCTTCTGCTGCTCATGCTGTCTTTCTCTCTCTCAAGTAAATAAATAAAAACCTAAAAAAAAAAAAGAGAGAGAGAGAGAGAGACATACTCAACAGTTGTGGCGCGGGTCCTTCCTGGTGTACTCTGAGAACCTTTAGCAAGGAGTGTATGGTCCAGTGTTGACTCAGCTTTATAATTTACAGCTGGACCTCTCTGCTTTCACCTCTGTGGGTGAACCTGGGTCCATAGCATTGTCCCCTCCACCTAGCTACAGTTTACACCATGAACTGCCCAGCTGAGCCCCAAAGCTTCTCAGTGAGATTTGCTTAAAGATGAACTTGACGGCTGCTCTACTTTTGGCTGCCTCCCCTCTTCCGAGGGACCTGTATTGATGGTGGTAGATGTCATTCGTCTAGCGGGGATGTGGTTCCTAACACAGGAAGCCAGATCTTCAAAGCTGCTCTTCACAGGAAAGAAGAGCCTTCCTTTCCTTAAACATGCCCCAAAATGGTCCTGTGACCCAGGCTCTGGCAAGACCTGTCCTTGGGGGACAGGGATCAGAATGAAGCATGGAAAGAACGAGGCTGGGTCTCTGGAGAAGCCTCACTCAGCTGCGGCAGGAAGGAGGTGGCTCCCAGGTGCATAAAGTGGCATTAATGTCACCTGCAGGGGTGGCCAAGTCCCTGGCTTAGCGGCAGCTTCGGTCTTCTCCTCCCTAGGTCAGTTCTTCTGTGTCGTTTCAGGCACTGCTCCTAACAATCTCGAGCCACTTTCCGCCCTCCTGCAAGGGCCCATGTCCTTTAACAAAACCCTTTTCTGCTTAATCCTGCTGGGAGGGGAGGGGCTGCCATTTGCAGCTAAGCACTGTGACATCCAGATGGGATGAATCTCCTGGCTTGGGGACACCTGGCAACAATACACCAGGTTGTGGAGTGGGGGAGTGGGGGACTGGGGCGGGGGCGTGGACTCTCACTAAACTCTCAGCTCTGCCATTTGGTATGAGATCTGGGCAAAATACCAAACCTCGATGACTTACGGATTACTCAGGGGTAAACGCTCAAAATGGTGACTGAGTGTGAGGATTCATTGAGATATTCTCTGTGAAGAACCCAGCTGGTGACTGCCATGGGGTGGGCACTGCACTCTAAGAATTAAATGACGCACGTTGTTGTGCTAATAAAATAATAAAAAGAAGGTTTTAAAATTTTTTTTTTATTTTTATGGTTTGTTTAAAAATTGTCCCATAGGGTCACCTGGGTGGCTCAGTGGGTTGAACGTCTAACTCTGGATTTCGGCTCAGGTCATGATCTCATGGGTTATGGGATTGAGTCCTGCAACAGGGCTCTAAGAGAATTTGAGAATTTCTCTCTCTCCCTCTCCTTCTGCCCCTACCCCTGTGTTCTTCCTCCTCTCCTCTCTCTCTCAAATAAATCAATAAAATCTCTTAAAAAGTGTTCCATAGCTCTTCTCGAGGGAATATTGATTTCAAAGCTGATCTTGCTAGTCGATTTCCTGAACTCACTGAAATTGTTCTCTGACATGCCTTCAGCTAGCAGGAGGCATTAAATGAAAGTGTAGAAGCCAGCCAAGAAAGACCACATATTGTACTTTTCCATTTATATGAAAGGTCCAGGATAGGCAAATCTCTAGAGACAGGAAGTAGAGCAGCGGTTGGCTAGGGCTGTGGTGTTTGAGAGGAAATGGGGAGTGACTGCTAATGTTTATGGGTTTCTTTTGGATGTGATAAAAGTGTTCTAAAATTGATGGTGGTGGGGCTCCTGGGTGGCTCAATGGGTTGGGCCTCTGCTTTAGCTCAGGTCGTGATCCCAGGGTCCTGGGATCGAGCCCCACATTGGGTTTTCTGCTCAGTGGGGAGCCTGCTTCCCCCTCTCTCTCTGCCTGCCTCTCTGCCTACTTGTGATCTCTCTGTCAAATAAATTAAAAAAAAAAAAGAAATGTTTAAACTTGATGGTGGTAATCGTGGCACAACTCTGTGAACGTACTAAGAACCCCCAGACTATGTATTTTATTTTATTTTATTTTTTTAAGATTTTATTTATTTATTTGACAAAGAGAAATTACAAGTAGGCAGAGAGGCAGGCAGAGAGAGAGAAGAGGAAGCAGGCTCGCTGCTGAGCAGAGAGCCCGATGCGGAACTCGATCCCAGGACCCTGAGATCATGACCTGAGCCGAAGGCAGAGGCTTAACCCACTGAGCCACCCAGGCACCCCAGACTGTGCATTTTAAATGAGTGAATTTTATAGTATGTGAAAGCTGTTTTTTTATTTTAAGATTTTATTTATTTATTTGACAGAGATCACAAGTAGGCAGAGAGGAAGGCAGAGAGAGAGGGGGAAGCAGGCTCCCTGCTGAACAGAGAACCCGATGCGGGGCTTGATCCCAGGACCCTGAGATCATGACCTGAGCTGAAGGCAGAGGCTTTTTAACCCACTGAGCCACCCAGGCGCCCCCAGCTGTGTTGTTCTGTTGTTCTTACAACACATAGCTACTCTTGCCAAACTGAGTGATGGCCTTACATAAACAGGAATCCACAAAGTGGAGAAAATAGACAAAAGCAAACACATTTGGTAAAAAATGATTGAAAGAACATGGTATTTAATTATATATAATTTAAAAAAAGATTTTATTTATTTGACAGAGAGGCAGAGAGAGCATGAGTGGGGTGAGGGGCAGAGACAGATGGAGTGGGAGAAGCAGACTCCTTGTTGAGCATGGAGCCCCCCTGGGGGCTTGATCCCAGGACCCTGGGATAATGATTTGAACTGAAGGCAGATGCTTAATCGACTGAGCGACCCAGGTGCTACATGTACAAAAACTTTCTATTCTAAAACTCAACATGGTTAAGCCGTAGGCACCCCAAAGTTCTTTATTTTGAAAAAATCTATTTTGAAAATTCACGTGTATATAGTAAGAGATTCAATCGATGCAAAAGGATAGACCATGAACGAATGAGCTCCCCACTGCTGCGCAGACCCAGACCTCCCAACCCTACTTCCCAGATCTAACCACCATCAACAACTTCTTGCACATGTATACTAGGTTTTTTTTTTTTTTTTTTTTTTTAATAAATGACCACAAAATTAGTGGCTTAAAGAACTCAAATTTATTGTCTTACAGTTCTGGAGGTCAGAAATCCAAAGTAGATCTTACTGGTAGAAAATCAAGGTGGTGGTGAGGCTTCACTCCTTCCAGAGACTCTAGGGGAGAATCGGATTCCTTGCCTTTGCCAGCTTCTAGAGGCTTCTTGGTTTGTGGCCCCTTCCTCTATCTTCAAAGCCAGTGACAGCAGGTGAGTCCTCCCTGCTGTCAGGGACCCTCCTGCCTCCCTCTTCCACTTATAGGTTTACCTTGGTCCCACCTAGATCATCCAGCATAATCTCCCTAGTCTTTTTTTTTTCTAAGATTTTATTTATTTATTTGACAAAGAGCAGGAGAGAGAGCAAGAGAGGGTACAAACAGGGGAAGCAGCAGAGGGAGAAGGAGAAGCAGGCTCCCTGCCGACCAGGGAGCCCAATGTGGGGCTTGATCTCAGGACCCAGGACTCCAGGATCATGACCTGAGCCGAAGGCAGATGCTTAACCAACTGAGCCACCCACGCACCCCATATTCTCCCTGTTTTAAGGTCAGTCAAATAGCAACCTTAATTTCCTTTTGTTAAGTAACA
The DNA here is from genome assembly GCF_030435805.1 of Mustela lutreola. Classification (NCBI taxonomy): domain Eukaryota; kingdom Metazoa; phylum Chordata; class Mammalia; order Carnivora; family Mustelidae; genus Mustela; species Mustela lutreola. The sequence goes on along the minus strand of NC_081291.1, from coordinate 213,964,578 downwards.
TAACATATTCAGAGTTTCTGCGAATTTAGGACATATTGGGGGGAACCATGATCACACCACCACAATAGCCTTCCAAAAGTTTAGGTATATTATTTACATGCACACACTGTCTCTCCATATCTCTCTCAAAAACACACAAACATGCTCTGTGTTCTTATCTTTTGCTTCACTAGTCTATAAATAGATCTTCAAGGTCTTTCCAAATGAACACATCCAGCTCTATTATCTGTTAAGACTGCCTGAGACGGTTGTATGCTCTCATGGAAATAAGAACTAATTGATACTGAGCAGATGAAATAAGTAGTAGTGCAAGGTTATGCAGAGAGAGACACTGAGGCATAGAGACAGGAGACGTGAGCTGAAGCGATCATGAGTCCGGAGTGAGATAGGGCGTGATAGTGCATCACAAGCTATGAGGTACAGAGAAGCTGACAATAGCTTATTCTTGTTGGATGCTTTCCTTGCACTAATGAATCTTCACAAAAATCCTATGACATCAGTACTATTTTTAACTCTTTTTAAGAGCTGAGGAAACGAATGAGGCGCAGAGAGGTTTAGCAACTTGCCTTGGGTCACACAGCTAGAAATTGTCAAGGGTTGGGATTTGAACCTGGATTGTCTGTGGTTTCTCTGCTTCCAGATCCCTCTTTTTTTTTTTTTTTTTTAAAGATTTTATTTATTTATTTGACAGACAGAGATCACAAACAGGCAGAGAGGCAGGCAGAAAGAGAGGAGGAATCAGGCTCCCGCCGAGCAGAGAGCCCGATGCGGGGCTTGATCCCAGGGCCCTGGGATCATGACCTGAGCTGAAGGCAGAGGCTTTAACCCACTGAGCTACCCAGGCGCCCCCAGATCCCTCTTTCTTAAAAAGATTTATTTATTTGTTTATCTGTTTGTCAGAGAGAGAGTGCACACACACAAGCAGGAGGAGGGGCAGGCAGAGGGAGAAACAGGCTGAGCAAGGAGCCTGACTTGGGACTCAATCCCAGGACCTCAATGTGGGACTCCATCCCAGGATCTCGATCATGACCTCAGCCAGAGGCAAATGCTTAACTGACTGAGCACCCAGGTGTATAGCACTCAGATCTCTATTCATACCCACACACTGTGCTCTGCTGTTGGCAGAGAGGTTGCTGGAGCAGATCACATTAGCGACAGCTTCAACAACGAAGACTCAAGACACTGAGTTCCTGGGGCTGTCTTGCATTCAGGGCGTTTTATCGTTGGACTGTCACTCTCGTCCTTTACCTCCCTTGAGGATCCTGCCTCCCTGACTGCCCCTCAGACCTTTAGCAAGGGGCAGTGGGACACAGTGGTAAGGGACTGGGGCTTGGGACTCGGGAGACCGGAAGTCAGATCCACATTTTGCCACTCACTAGCTCCGTGACCTCGAGTTTCTTGAGTTTCTGTCTCCTCATTAGTCCAACGAATATACAGTTGACCCTTGCACAGCAGGGGTTCAACTCCGTGAGACCACTTACCTGCAGGACTGTAAGTGTATTTTCTCTTCCTTATGATATTTTTTTTTTTAAAGATTTTATTTATTTATTTGACAGAGAGAGAGATCACAAGTCGGCGGAGAGTCAGGCAGAGAGAGAGAGAGAGAAGCAGGCTCCCGCTGAGCAAAGAGCCTGATGCGGGGCTCGATCCCAGGACACTGAGATCATGACCTGAGCCGAAGGCAGCAGCTTAATCCACTGAGCCACCCAGGCACCCCATGATATTTTTATAAAAGATTTTATTTAATTATTTGACGGAGAGAGAGAGGGCACAAGCAGGGGGGTAGGGGAGAAAGAAGCAGGCTCTCCCTTGTCTGCCGCAAGGCTCCATCCCAGGACCCTGGGATCATGACCCAAGCCCAAGGCAGAAGCTTAACCGACTGAGCCACCGAGGCGCCCCTTCCTTATGATTTTCTTTATAACACTTGTTTCTCTCTAACTTACTTTATTGTGAGAATACAGTCTATAATACGTATAACACACGATGTATGTGTTAATTGATTATGTTACCGGTAAGACTTCGGGATCAACAGTAGGCTAAGCAGTGAGGTTTTTGGGGAGTCAAAAGTTTTGCAGGAATGTTTGACGGGTGAGGGGTTGGCGCTCCTAACCTCGGCTTTGTCCAAGGGTCAACTGTAATCAGACCTAACTTGTGGGGATAGCTGTAATCCTTAGCGATGATGAATATGAAATGCTGAGTGCAAGGTGAAGTCCTTACTGGGAACTCGTGGTTTTCAGTGGAGGCATTACTGCCCCCAGAGGACATTTTGGAACATTGCGGAGGGTTCTTCAGACAAGAAAGGAGGGACACTACTGAAGAAATACCATTTTGCCCATTTGGACCAGTACGTTTTGCTGGCTGGCACAAGTCCATGCAATCCTAATCGTGAAATATTTCAGGGGCCCCTGTCAGTTAAGTGTCTGCCTTCGGCTCAGCTCATGATCCCGGGGTCCCGGGATTGAGCCCCACGTCCGGCTCCCTGCTCAGAGGGGAGCCTGCTTCCTCCTCCCTCTGCCTCTCCCCCTGTTTGTGCTCTCTCTCGTTATCTCTGTCACTATCTCTCTCTCTCTCTCAAGTAAATAAATAAAATATTGAGGGAGACGCCTGGGTGGCTCAGTTGGTTAAGCGGCTGCCTTCGGCTCAGGTCATAATCCCAGCATCCTGGGATCGAGTCCCACAACAGGCTCGCTAAGCAAGGAGCCTGCTTCTCCCTCTGCCTCTCCTACCACTCTGCCTGCCACTCTGTCTGCCTGTGCTCACTCTCTCTCTCTGGCAAATAAATAAATAAAATCTTTAAAAAAAAATAAAAATAAAAATTTTTTAAATGAAAAAAAAAAATCCAAACATCATGTCGAGCCACATTTAGGAGGGCAGAGCCAGGAACACTGAGTGTCTGCAGGGCAGGTAACCAGAAAGACACATTGTTCTGTGTCTTGGCCACCATCCAAAGATCTCACCGCTTATTCATGTGGATGAAAAAAAATCTGTTTATAGTAATCTAAACTTGGAACAGAATCATATTTTACATAGAGACACAATACACATCAGGGGCATAATGCAAAATACACTATTTTTTCCCACAAATGCAAATACTGTAAAAATTGTACTTATTTTGGGGGGAATTTTACCAAGAGTTGGACCCCATTTCAGAACATCATTAGTGATGGAACCATGGCTGATGGCATTGAATTGGCAGTACTATATGCCTATTGTTGTTTGCTTTTAGTGTTGAATGCAAATACATCCGAGAGGAGATTGGATTTTAATTAAGTGCCAATTATTACCACATTAGTGGGTCTTCTAGTCAGGATCCAAGATGACCCTCAAAGATCCCCACTTTCTTTTCTTTCCTTTAGTTTTTTAAGATTTATTTATTTATCAGAGAGCTAGCGCACAAGCCGGAAGAGTAGAAGGAGAGGGAGAGAGAGCATCCCAAGGTGTGGCTTGATCTCACAACTCTGAGATCATGACCTGAGCTGAAACCAAGAGTCAGTCACTCAATTGACTGTGCCATCTCCTTTAAGATTTCGTTTTTAAATAATCTCTGCACCCATCGTGGGGCTTGAACTCACAACTCTGAGATCAAGAGTTGCATGCTCCCCCGACTAAGCCTGCCGGGCACGCCAAAGGTCTCCACTTTCTGATGTTAACATTTTTGTGTAGTGCCCTCCGGTAACATTTCAGATTCCATCTATGTGACCAATAGAGTCTAAGAGAAGGGACAGCATGTCACTTCTGAGGCTGGAAGCTTCCTGACTCTCACTTTCTGCTAGATCGCTCACTCTGGGTGAAGCCAGTTGACATGACTTGATGCAGCCTCGTGGAGAGGCACGTATGTCCAGGAACTGAGGTCCCGGGCCAACAGCCAGATGAACAAGTGTTACCGGAAGCAGAGTAGATCCTCTGTCAAGACTTCAGGGATCTGGAGCCCCCACTGACGGCTGAACTCTAAGCTCATGGGGACTCCTGAGCCAGAACAACTTAGCTAAGCTACTTCCAGATTCTCGATCCTTAGACATTATGTAAAATAATAAATAAATGTTTGATTTAAGTCACTAAGTTTGAGAATAATTTGCCACGTAGCAATAGACAATAACGTAGACATACACGAAACCCTGTAGTCTCACTAATTTCATTAATAAGCATTGTTTCAAAAATAATTTCATACTACTCTTCTTGTACAAAGGAAGTCAATCTATATTGCCAAAAATTACAGGTTGAAATGACCATATGAATCTGGGGGACACAGAGAGATCAAGAGAGAGCACAAGTAGACAGAGAGGAAGGTAGAAGGAGAAGGAGAAGCAGGCTCTCAGCCGAGCAGGGGGTCCCTTGTGGGGCTGGATCCCAGAGCTCTGGGATCATGACCTGAGCCAAAGGCAGCCGCTTAACTGAGTGAGCCACCCAAGTGCCCCTCAGATAAATAAATCTTAAAAAGAAAAAAAAAAAAAAAGCCCTAGAGTTTATTGGGTGACTGGGTAGCTCAGTTGGTTAAATGTCTGACTCCTGATTTCTGCTCAGGTCATAATCTTAGGGAGCCCCGTGTGGGGGTCCCAGCTCAGCGAGAGATTCTATTTCCTCAGCCCCTTCCCCTGCTGGTGCTCACGCTCTCTCTCTTTCCCCCTCTCAAGTAAATAAATAAAATCTTAAAACAAACAAACAAACAAACTCACACCCCAGATTTTTTAAATTAAATTACATTTTTTTATTATTCTAAAGGGTTTTTGAAAAAATTTATTTAATATAGAGAGAGATCACAAGTAGGCAGAGAAGCAGGCAGAAAAAGAGGGGGAAGCAGGATCCCTGCTGAGCAGAGAGCCCGATGCTGGGCTCGATCCCAGGACCCGAGATCAGGACCTGAGCTGAAGGCAGGGGCTTAACCCACTGAGCCACCCAAGCAGCCCGATTTTTTTATTATTCTAAAAAGCCAATTCGAATTTTATTCCTGTTACTTACAACTGAAGGCGCCCCCTGATAAATGTATTCGCTGTGACTTTCTGCTATCTAGACTGCAGAAAGAGATGTCTCCTCCTTCTCCTGTGTCATACGATCCTCCAAGCTTCGGTATCATTTCTCATCTGAAGACCCAGTTTTCTTCCCAAATGAATGACACCGAATATCCATCCATCCTTTCGGGGGATCATTTCAGATCCATGGGAATATGATCTTAGTCTCAAGATTCCTTTATCCAAATATAACAGTTCTACTGACTTCTGTGAAATCTTCTGTTACAAAACCCCCTAAGTTTATGGAGGAGGAGACTTTTTTTTTTTTTTTAAAGATTTTATTTATTCATTTGACAGACAGCGATCACAAGTAGGCAGAGAGGCAGTCAGAGAGAGAGGGGAAAGCAGGCTCTCTGTTGAGCAGAGAGCCTGGTGCGGGGTTCAATCCCAGGACGCTGAGATCACGACCTGAGGCTTAACCCACTGAGCCATGCAGGTCCCCCTAGGAGTACATGTTTACACCTTATGCTTTAGTCTTTCATTTCTGCATTGCACACTGGGTGGGAAGTGAATACCACTGCCTTAGAGTACAGTACGCTCCAAGCAGCCTTGAGAAAATAAGAACAAACCAGAACCCATGGGACCTAGGGTGAAGGACAGCTTGGACTCTTCCTCTCTCTTACTAGATTTGAACTGGCAGTATTGAATCCTACCTGTCTAGTTTTCGGTGAAGCACGTCTTTTAGAACTGTTCTGGCCCAAGCCTGAAAAGGTCCTGAAGTCACAAAGACTCCAGATTCTAGAAGGGCCTCTCTGAGGTTCTCAGGAAATAGGGATTTAAGAAAACATATACTTAGGTAGCTACATGACAGAACACCAATTGAATCAGGGCAGGTGTGAAGTTTTGTTTAAACTGATTTGTAATTTTACTAAAGACTCAAATCAGTACATTTGAAATCCCAGTACATTTCAAATGCCCATATTTTTGAAAAGAATATATATAACTCTCTGTAGGGTAGAGGCTTAAAGCATAAGGGAGAAGCTAACTGCATTAATGTGAGTCTGCACTCATTTCTGGAAAAGCAACTGAAAGCATACATCCTCGGGGCAGGTTAATAGTAACACCTTCTTTCAAACATGGAGGTAAGCATTTTCTTACAGATATTCTTCTGTTTAAAAACTTGCTTTAAAAAATCTTAGGAAATCTGGGGCGCCTGGGTGGCTCACTTGGTTGGACGACTGCCTTCGGCTCGGGTCGTGGTCCCAGAGTCCTGGGATCGAGTCCCGCATCGGGCTCCCAGCTCTGCGGGGAGTCTGCTTCTCTCTCTGACCTTCTCCTCGCTCATGTTCTCTCTCACTGTCTCTCTCTCAAATAAAAAAAAAAAAAAAAAAAAAAAATCTTAAAAAAAAAAAAGTTAAAAAAAAAATAAAAAAAATCTTAGGAAATCTTAAGATACTTAATACTTTTAAAAGTGATGAGTTTGAGACTATGATAGGAACTCCTACCTGTCCCCCATATCCATTCTTTCTCGGTAGTGAAGCCTTGTTTTCCAGGCTTCCTTGACATTTAGTGTAGCTAAGAGACTGAGTTTTTTTTTTTTTTTTCCAGTAGGATAAAAGCAGAAATGATATGTATATGTAGCTTTTGGGAAAGGTTTTTAAAGAGAGGGGGTGTTTCCTTCTTCTCTTCTGCCAGCTGTCTTCTCTTCTGATGGTTGAAATGTAATCATAATGGCCGGAGCTATGGCAGCTCTCTTAAATCATGAGGTGATACTGGGAAAGGAACTGGGTATCTTCCAAATGTCTATATATTTGAAAACATAAATAAATACATGTAGGACTCTCTTGATGGAATAATGAAGGTGAATCTGTCTCCATGGAGTGTCAGACCATCTCTACACTAACTCCAGGCTTTTTAAATGTAAGAGGGAAATACTGATTTTTGTCTAAGCCATTATTATTTTGTGTTTTTTCCCCCCCATGCTATTTGCAGGCAAACCTACTCCTAACACAATAATGAAAAAATAAGCAAGATCTAAAATCTTATTTAAAAAAAATCAACTTTCGTAAGTTAGTAAGTTTTATATGATTTGACTAGTTTTAAGGTTGCACATATTTCAAAAGTAAATTATTCAATAAATATTTATTGAGCACTAGATCCTAGCACAAATATCTGAATAATGGATAATGTAACTGTAAATGCATTAGTTGCCAAGTGACAAATATACAAGATAGAAAAATAGTATCCATGAATATGTGAAGTGAGGGTTAGTGGGGAAAAAAACCACAAAGCATGGATTACTCCTCTCACATGCATAAAATCTATAGGAGTAATAGGAAGAGAAGAGGATGGCATTTTGTTGTAAGTTGGGACACAAAACCTTTTTTATCATCCTACCACAAGTAAAAAACTTTTTAAGGTTCCCATTCTTTTTTCTTTCTTTTTTTTTTTTTAAAGATTTTATTTATTTATTTATTTGTCAAAGAAATAGAGAGCACACACAAGCAGGCAGAGGCAGAGAGAGAAGCAGGCTCCCTGCCGAGCAAGGAGCCCCATGCAGGACTTGATTCCAGGACCCTGGGATCATGACCCCAGCCGAAGGCAGCAGGCAGCAGCTTAACGGACTGAGCCACCCAGACATCGCAAGGTTCCCTTTGTTAATAATAACTGTATTCACAGTGCCGTTTCCTCCAAACAATTAAATGGCTTTTTAGATTCTGTAGGAAATTTAGATGGGCCTTTCAAAAGCTGGTTAAGGTATGCTGAAAACTGAAGATGCAGTGTGTTTATTTTTATTTATTTATTTGCTTATTAAGTTCCACACCCAAGGTGGGGTTTGAACTCACGACTCCAATAGTCACATGCTCTACGGAAAGAACTAGCCAGGTCCCACAAGATGTAGTGTCTTCAGAGGAGGCAGTTGGCGTTGGCTAATTGAATTTAAATTAAAAAAAAAAAAAAAACAAAAACAAAAGAAGAAGAAGGAGGAGGAAGAGGAGGAGGAGGAGGAAGAAAGAAAAAAGAAAGGAGACAGTTGCAAGAGACCTAACTATAAGGAAGCCAAAAGTCTGGGTGGGTCCCTGGAAAAGCATCAGGCAGAATTAGAAGACGGGTTGTACCGTGCTGGTTACCTCGTACTAGTTGCCAACAGTACTAGTTGGCAGCCTTGGGTGAAAAACTTCACTTTTCCAGGCTTCCATTTCTGAGTGGTGGGGATTAGGATAGGGCATCCCTACAGACCTTCACTTCCCGAGATGCCCTTTTCGGGAGCACGTGCGGCACCGCGGGGCCTATGGCAGAGTCCGTGCCCTGTGGGTCTTGGGCTCCCCGCGCTCGTGATGTCACGGATGCTTCACTCGAAGTCCGCTAGCAGAAACGCAGCGGTGGGAACCGAGCCCCCACGCCGTCTGGAAGACAGCACTACGGCTCAGGTCTACGCGGCCGCGAGCCCCAAGGCGCAGAGTCAGCCCACAGCTCCCGGAGCCGCAGAGTCGCGGTACCCTCGCCCCGCCCCGCCCCCTGGCGCCCCGCCCCGCCCCTGGCGCCCCGCCCCGCCCCCTCGGCCACTTGCAGCGTGCCGATTGGTCGCTGCGGTGCGCACGGCGCCGCGCCCCGCCGGCGCCCCCAGCCTAGCGCCCGCCGTCCGCTCCCGGCTCCCGGGGACTGAGGCGGAGCCGAGGACGCCGGCCGGGACCCGGCGCAGCCGCCACCTCCTCTTCGCGCGCGCTCGGGGTCGGCGTGGGTGTCGGGGAGGCCAGGTGAGTGCGGTCGGTCGGTCTCGCGGCGCGCGGGGGGCTCGCGCCCGCCGTCCGCGCGTGGAGAGGCGCCCCCGGCCGGCCCGGCCTGCGCGGTGCGGCGGCGCCCAGCCCGGCCTCTCCCGCGCCCGGCGCCGCCCGCCGGAGCGGGCCCGCGGAGCGCGGGGGCAGCCTGCGGACCCGAGACCTCCGCCGCTCGCCCCGGCCCAGCCCGCGTCGCCTCGAGCCGACGGGGGCCGTGACGCCCGGGGATCCGCTCTCGACCCGTGCGGGCCGCACCGCCGCGGTACCTGGCCGTCCTTTGCGGGTCTGGGAGGTCCGGAAGGTTCCCATCTCGAGCCTCTCGGCCGCCCAGGGCCGCGGGCAGGGGACAGAGGCGGTGGACGGCTCGCACGGGGAGTCTGGGGACGACTCGTCCTTCGTCGCCCCTCTCGTTTGCTCCGAACCATTGCTGGGAATATTGTCCGGGTCCGTGGACTTTCCCGACTCTGGCCTCGGGTGAGGCAGGTACAGAGGTGGGAGGAGGAAATGCTGGCGGCTCGGCATTCTTTCGGCAATTCATCCTGAAGTGTGGAGTGCCCTTTTAGGTAAGCGGCAGCAGAGACTTGCCACTGTGGCAGGGGTAGTTGAGCTGGGGGAAACCATTCCGGGTTCTAACCACTGAATTGGGTTCCGAGTTAATCACTGGAAGGTGCTTCATCACAGATAGGACCTTTTTAAAGCCATAGCAGTGATGAGATCGACTGTGCTCCATCCCTTTGCTGTTAGTGCCCGGTGAACGTGTGCGTGTGTGCGTGTGTATGTGTGTGTCTGTGTGTGTGTGTGTGGGGGGCGGGAGTCAAGCCTCTGATTGGAGTATTTGTGTAATCGCCGTGATGCCTCTCGAAGACAATTTCTCTTCTCGGAGTGTCCCACCTCTTCCCTCAAACTCTTCGTCTACCTGTACCGTGAATCCCTTTTCTTAATTCCCGGGACTCTTACTCCTAGGCTTGTCACACTTCTTTTCTTTTCTTTTTTAAATATTTATTTATTTGACAGGCAGAGATCACAAGTAGGTAGAGAGGCAACCAGAGGCGGGGTGGGGGGAGCAGGCTCCCCGCTGAGCAAAGAGCCGGATCGGGGGCTCGATCCCAGGACCCCGGGATCATGACCTGAGCCGAAGGCAGAGGCTTTAACCCACTGAGCCACCCATGTGGCCCTCACACTTCTTTTCCCCATCAATCTTTAGTCCCTTATCTGGCCCCTCGTGTCTCAGATCCGCTGAGGTTTCAAACGTAGAGCACACGTTACATTTTTATTTTTTTAAACCGATAATAGTGTTGCCAGACTCTTCGATCTTAAAATGAAAATCAAAAGTTATCTTGAGTACTGATGCTGCAGGAAAAGCAGGTTTACTGAGAGCCGCGGGAGGATGTCGTTTTCCTCTTCCGGAGACACGCCCCCACCCCCATCCTCTGCCCACTAGCCTTACGGCAGCCTTAACTGGCCGGTCTTTAATGAATTCGCTTATGGAGTCCAAGGTAGAGCATTTCTCTGATTCGTTTATCCTTATTGCTACTTTTAAGTGATAACAGTGACATATCTAGATTGTAAAAAAAATTTTTTTTAACATTACAGAAGAATATCAAGTGAAAAGTTCAAACAGCACAAAAGTGTATCAAGGAAAAAGTGGGAATTGTTGTTCACTTTTCATTCTTTATATATTCAGTTCCATTCCCTAGGAAGAGATCGTCCTGTAACTGTAGGGCAAGTGACTTATAGTAATACCAGGACACATATCCGTATATGTATGTGTGGACCTACCTCATTTTTAAAATGCTTTGTACTATGCCATTGTTCAGATGTACTCTAACATATTTTATTGGCTTTGTACTGATGGACATTTTGGATGTTTCTGGATTTTAGCTGTTAAAAGCCTTGTTGCAAGAAATTCCTTTTGCCCTTGTAGGATAAGTTTCAGGTAGATTAAATTTAAATAGATTATTGTACTTCAGTATAATGAGTGCCCTTTCCACAAGGAATCGTTTTTATAATTTAAAAGATTTTATGATTTAAAGGTGGTAGCTAAATTTGTTGGTTTTAAGTGCATTTCTTAGAATCTGAGTGTCCTTTTATATTTAGAGACTGGATCAAGAAAATTTTGAGGACCTGGTTAAAAAATGGTGAATTTTTATTTTATTTTTTATTTTATTTTATTTTTATTTTTTAAAAGATTTTATTTATTTATTTGACAGACAAAGATCACAAGTAGGCAGAGAGGCAGGCAGAGAGAGAGGAGGAAGCAGGCTCCCTGCTGAGCAGAGAGCCCGATTCGGGGCTTGATCCCAGGACCCTGGGATCATGACCTGAGCCGAAGGCAGAGGCTTAACCCACTGAGCCACCCAGGTGCCCCCAAAATGGCGAATTTTTAAACCTTGTTTCCACTTAGTGGTGTTGACTTTTAAGGTTATATTCATTCCTTTGATTGGCTTGGCAGGAATAAATAGAGAAGGCCTTCAGGAAGAGATTTGTGAACAGACATATTTTGTGTACTTTGTCCTGTGGTAAGCACCTTAAATATCCAGTCATAACAAATTCTTGTTCTCTTTTTAAAAAAAAATGTTTCTTTTATTGTGAAATGTATCCCAGGGCAAAAAAAAAGTGTGTAGAACATACAAACGTGTGTGTGTGTGTGTATACATACACACACACACACACACATATATATCCGTATATATATGATAATATGTGATTTTTATATATACATATGTGATATATATGTGTTTAAAGAATGTTATGTGTTTAAAGAATGTGATTGCTGAGATCATTGTATCTATCATCAGATTAAGAAATAAAACATGTGCATCTTTCTTCCAGAGGTAGCCTCTATTCTGATCTGTTAGTCTTTTTCTTGCTTTTTAAAATAAACTTTCCACATATATACACAAACATACACATACACATACACATATATATTGACCCTTACACTACACACAGCAGACACATACACACATACCCGTCCTAAACAATATATTTGATTTTGAATGAATAGTGTTAAAAATCTCACGCAAATAGGGGCACCTGGGTGGCTCAGTGGGTTAAGCCTCTGCCTTCGGCTCAGGTCATGATCCCAGGGTCCTGGGATCGAGCCCCGCATCGGGCTCTCTGCTCAGCAGGGAGCCTGCTTCCTCCTCTCTCTGCCTGCTTCTCTGCCTACTTGTGATCTCTGTCTGTCCAATGAATAAATAAAATATTAAAAAAATAAATAAATAAAATAAAAAAAAATTTCACGCAAATAGATAATGAGCATGTTTCAAAGTTTTATTTAACTGTTACAGAGAGTGCCACGACAAGCTGGTTTTCAGAGAATTTAAGGAATATATGTAGTCCACAAGGAAAGGAATGTCTGAATAAAATTGCCGAGATATAATTGGTTAATGTTCCACACAGCCACAAAATCATCATGTCTTTGGGATTACTCTTTTCTACCAGGCTAGAAAAATCGTAACACCTTATTAATTTCTCCAGTTAAGCTCAAACCTTACAGGACTATAAACTATATTAACAGTGGGGTTTTCATTAAGTTAATAATTAGTTATTAGTTATAGTTAATATAATTAATTAATTATTAATTATTTCCCCCAGAGTGCAGATGAATTCCAAACATGCTTATTAGAAAATACTGGAGCTTTCTAAATTTGAGGTTCAAATTTTGTTTCATAATTGTAAGCCCAGACCTGACCAGGTAAGAAAGCCCGTTATTGTCACTATTAGATGAAGGTTTCCAGGAGAAGATAAACAGAATAGAATGGCTTCAGCTTCCCTGTCTGTTTCCCTGTTCAGCCTTTCTGAGGAAGCTAGTAATAGGGTTATGAATGAGTCTTAGGAAGTGGGGTTCACCACAGTGAGGGCTTCTGGAAGGCTCTAGTATGGATCACACACAGGCACACCTTATTTTATTGTGCCTCACAGATACCGCCTTATTTATTTACTTATGTTTTAGTGAAGTGAAGGTTTGTGGCAGCCCTGTGTGGAGGAAGCCTGTTGGCACCATTTTTCCAACAGCATTTGCTCACTTCGTGTCTCTGTATCACATTTTGGTAATTCGTGCGGTATTTCAGACTTGTTTATTGCTATATTTGTTATTGTGATCTGTATGACTTGCTGAAAATTCAGATGATGCTTCCCACTTTTAGCAATGAAGTAGTTTTTTTTTTTTTTTTTTTAAAAGATTTTATTTATTTATTTGACAGAGAGAGAGATCACAGCAGGTAGAGAGGCAGGCAGAGAGAGAGAGAGAGGGAAGCAGGCTCCCTGCTGAGCAGAGAGCCCGATGCGGGACTCGATCCCAGGACCCTGAGATCATGACCTGAGCCGAAGGCAGAGGCTTAACCCACTGAGCCACCCAGGCGCCCCAACAATGAAGTAGTTTTAAATGAAAGTATGTACAGTGTTTTCTTAGATGTAGTGCTATTGCACCCTTAAAAGATCACAGTACTGTGTAAGCACGGCTTTCATAAGCACTTAGGAAACACAAAAATTCATTTGACTCATTTTGCGAGGATATTCTCCTTATTGCTACGGTCTGTAACCGAATCGATACTATCTCCTAGGTCTGTCTGTACTGGAAGGACAGCAGAAATGAGAGAGTGAGCTGCTCTTTATTTTCTGCTTTTTGAGCTCACGTGGCCTGCCCGCAGTTACCAGGGTAGGTCAAAGCAGAACCTTTCTGTGAAGGAAGTGAGTGTCCTCTGCTGGTGCAGCGGCCGGGCTTGGAAGGAGAGCAGGAACAGTAGCACCATATGATCAAGATCAAGCCAAGCCCGGCTGAGCACAGATAGGAATCTGGGCCAGGTTTCGGGGCATTCAGTCATCGGGTTAAAGAGCTGGTACAGCAGCTGGGCCGTGTCTGTCTCGAGTTACACTACTTCAATCTGGCCTGGTTATCCTCCTCGTCTGGGGCACAGCTGGATTCTCTTTCGTCCTCCTATGTCAGATCTTTCCTGTATCCCCGATTCTCTCCCTTTTAAAAAATATTTTTATTATTGGAGTATGACATACAAGGTTACATTAGTTTCAGGTGCACGATGCAGTGGTCTGACAATTCTGTGTGTTACTCCGTGCTCGCCGCAGTAAGTGTAGCCACCGTCTGTCACCATCCAATATATCCTCAACTCCATTCCCTGTGCTGTACTTGTCGTTTCCCAGCTTATTTATTTTATAATTGGAAGTTCGTGTCCTGCATTCTCTTTTATTGATTTGTTCTCTCTAGTGGTGCTCAAACTCTAGTAGCTTCTTGACATGAAGGGTTATATTTTTGGAGTTCTTGCCTTCCTGAATATGTTTTGATCCTGTACTCATGCTTCATGGATACTTTTTCTGGTAATAGAATTTCAGTTGAAACTAATTTGCCTTCAGAATTTTGAAGTTGTTGCTCCATTGTTATCTCCTTCCAGTATTTTTTATTTTTTATTTTTTTGAGAGTGGAGGGGAGGGGCATAGAGAGAATGTTAAGCAGGCTCCACGCCCAGCATGGAGCCCAACTTCTTGCTCGGTTTCATAATCCTGTGACATGATCTTGAGCGGAAATCAAGAGGCAGAGGTTTAATCGCTTCACCGACTGAGTCACCCAGTTGCCCCGGGATCTCACTTTCTACTGTTTCCCCCAGGTTTTTGAGCTCTCCCTACTGCTGGCTTGGGAACTCAGCTTTCTTGGCTGTGCTTAGTCACCACTGCCCATCTGCCCTCCAGCTTTCAGAATTTCATTGCTATTGTCTCCTCTTTTATTCTCCATATCATTAGGAGTCTACGACTTTAAAAAAAAAAAAAACAACTCCCTTTATTGTAGGGGCACCTGGGTGGCTCAGTGGGTTAAAGCCTCTGCCGTCAGCTCAGATCATGTGCCTGGGGTCCTGGGATCGAGCCCTGCATTGGGCTCTCTGCTCAGTGGGGAGCTTGCTTCCTCCTCTCCCTCTGCCTGCCTCTCTGCCTACTTGTGATCTCTGTCTGTCAAATAAATAAATAATATCTTTAAAAAAAAAAAACAACCTCCCTTTTATTGTAGCTTTAGTGAAGTGTCAGGAGGGAGAAAAGTGAGATGCTGATGTGCAATCTGCTGTCTCTGCCTAAAGCAGTGGTAGGTTTTCTGGACTGAAGAGTCGTAGCGGTGTTGCCAGGAGCAGAGTGTTTGCGACAAAGCGATCATATGTATATGAACTTTCTTTTTGGTGTGGAGTGATCACACATGCTGAACAGAGCTATTATTAATTCTCACTTTCTGGGGCACCTGGGTGGCTCAGTTGGTTAAGCGTCTGCCTTCAGCTCAGCTCAGGATCCCAGAGTCCTTGAATCAAGCTCTGAGTCGGGCTCCCTGCTGGGTGGGGAGCCTGCTTTTCTCTCTCCCTCTGCTACAGAGAGAGAGGGAACACAAGCAGGGGGAGTGGGAGAGGGAGAAGCAGGCTTCCGCCTGAGCAGGGAGCCAGATGCAGGACTTGATCCCAGGACCTTGAGGTCATGTCCCGAGCCAGAGGCAGATGCTCAATGACTGAGCCACCCAAACCCCTAAGAATATTCTTCTCTAGATCTTTTCTGAACTCATTTCAATGCCTTTGCTTTCCCAGCAGTGCTTGCGAGGAGGGTTCACTTTCATCTGTGTGGGTTGGGAGCTGTGACCCTGGAGCCAGTTACTCTGAACTGGGGAGGAGGGCATTTCTGAGCAATCCCAGAGGATGTAAAGATGCCTCAGTAGCGCTCTGCTGGAGAGCCTGGGTAAACGTGGCCTCAGGGAGGGAGTGGAATAGTCCCATGGAGGGAGCAGCTTGTGGATTACATAGCTGTCATCTGAGTTTGGGTCACAATTCATGAAATGGGCAATTCTTATTTCTTTTTCAACTTTTTTATTACAGAAAATTTTAAGTGTATAGAGAAGTTGAACAGTGGATTCAACATTTTACCGTTTTGCCCTATTTGCTTTAGTTTTTTTTTTTTTTTTGCTTAACCAGGTGATAATATGTTGTTGACATTGACACTTAACCCCTAAATATGTAAGCATTTGTCTTCTAAAAACAAGATCATTCTCTTACATAACCATAATTCTACCATTATCATACCCAAGAAAATAATTGTGTAATGTCTTTAATATCTGACCTGTATTCAGACTTTCCCATGTAGCCCAGACTGCCTTAAAAATTTTTTTTGAGGGTGCCTGGGTGGCTCAGTGGGTTAAGGCCTCTTAACCTTCAGCTCGGGTCATGATCCTAGGGTTCTGGGATCGAGGGGCACCTGGGTGGCTCAGTGGGTTAAAGCCTCTGCCGTCAGCTCAGGTCATGTGCCTGGGGTCCTGGGATCGAGACCCGCATTGGGCTCTCTGCTCTGCAGGGAGCCTGCTTCCTCCTCTCTATCTGCCTGCCTCTCTGCCTACTTGTGATCTCTCTCTGTCAAATAACTAAATAAAATCTTAAAAAAAATTTTTTTTTGAAACTAGAATTAGTGAAGGTTTGTACATTTCACTTGGTCTGTTAATTGTATTTTTTTTTTTAAAGATTTTATTTATTTATCAGAGAGAGAGAGGGGGAGAGAGCGACCACAGGCAGAGGCAGAGGGAAAAGAGAAGCAGGCTCCCTGCCGAGCAAGGAGCCCGATGTGGGACTCCATCCCAGGACGCTGGGATCATGACCTGAGCCGAAGGCAGCCGCTTAACCAACTGAGCCACCCAGGTGTCCCTGTATGTTTTGATATAGTTGAAATTAATGATTAATGGATTTGATATAGATGAAATCCTTTGAAGTTTCTGGCTCTTGGAGACTGCTTCATTACAGTCTAGATGGTGACGCTTAGAATCTTAGTAATGGAAGGGACCCTTGAGTGAATTTGGTTTAGTGATTCCTGTGGTATATGGGAAGTTTGGTGTTTTGTTGCTGTTGTTTTGTTTTTTAACCTGGGAAGTTTTAAAAAATAGATAACTTGGCATTTTTCTTTACTTTATGATCTTTGTGGGAGGGGTGTCACAATTACCTTTTTATTTTTTAACTCTCCAAGTTACTGTGAGGTTAGCTTGGTACTGCTCCCCCGACCTGTGTTTGGGAACCACTGATTTAGTCCACCTGTATCATGGGCCAGTGTCACAACTTAAAGAATGTCAGAGCCAGTACTAGAAGCAGTGCTCTTCATGTTCTTTTTTTTGTTTTGTTTTTTTTAAGATTTTATTTATTTGATAGAGATTACAAGTAGGCAGAGAGGCAGGCAGAGAGAGAGGAGGAAGCAAGCTCCCTGCTAAGCAGAGAGCCCAACTCTGGGCTCGATCCCAGGACTCTGGGATCATGACCTGAGCCGAAGGCAGAGGCTTTAACCCACTGAACCACCCAGGCCCCCCACTCCGCCCCTTATAAAACATTATTTGAATACCATTTGTTTTTTTCTTTTTTTTTTTTTTTAAGATTTTATTTATTTATCAGAGAGAGAGAGGGGAGAGAGCGAGCACAGGCAGACAGAATGGCAGGCAGAGGCAGAGGGAGAAGCAGGCTCCCCGCCGAGCAAGGAGCCCGATGTGGGACTCGATCCCAGGACGCTGGGATCATGACCTGAGCCGAAGGCAGCTGCTTAACCAACTGAGCCACCCAGGCGTCCCTGTTTTTTTCTTTTTAACATATATATATTTTAAATATTTCATACTTTAAATTTATACATTTATTTGTCAGAGAGAGAGAGAGAGCACAAGCAGGCGGAGTGGCAGGTAGAGGCAGAGAGAGAAGCAGGCTCCCCGCTGAACAAGGAGCCCAATGTGGGATTCGATGCCAGGACCCCAGGATATGACCTGGGCCGAAGGCAGCGGCTCAACCCACTGAGCATTGGAGGCATCCTTTGAATACCATTTGTTAAGCATACACACAAAATAATTGCTCTGCAATGTGGTATACTATTTTTTTTTTAAGATTTTATTTATTTATTTGGCGGAGAGATCACAAGTAGGCAGAGAGGCAGGCAGAGAGAGAGAAAGAGAGAGAGAGAGGGAAGCAGGCTCCCCGCTGAGCAGAGAGCCTGATGCAGGGCTCGATCCCACAACCCTAAAATCATGACCCGAACTGAAGGCAGAGGCTTAACCCACTGAGCCACCCAGGTGTCCCGTGGTGTACTATTTTTAAAGCAAAACAAAGACTCATGAAAGCATTTATGCTAATTCCGCCTAGAGAGGGAAATATTTGCTGTGTGTCCTGAAGGTTGAATTGGAAGTTTGCCTATAGACAGTAGATGGAAGGGGCATTCCAAGGGTATGTGTGTGGATATGTTTAATATTATTGGTATATGTTAAATTCATATATCTAGTATAGAAAGGTATCATTATATCAGATATTTAGTATATAGTGCCATATATTATATATAATATATAGTAATACATATCTGTATTAGGTCTGTGAAATATCTGAGTATATTTATGTCTAAATTACATATATGATTTATAAATATAAATATAGGAAGTGTAAATATAGCTATATACAATTTAGCAGCTTGCCTCACAGTAGGTATTCAGCAAGTGTTGGCTGCCTTCCGCCTTCTGTTTCTTTATGGCTTTATGTATAGTGTCAAGATGGCAGGAGATAAGAAGGCTATGTCAGGGAAAGATTTTAAGTACCCTGTATTTTCAGAATTTATCTCAGTAGCTGTTGGAATTTTATGAAAGAGTGTCATGATCCAGTCTGAGTTTTAGACAATTCTGGCAGAATATTGGACTTGGGAAGGCAAGGGAGATGATTTTAGGAAATAATATGTTTGAGTATCCAGTCACAGTAGAACTTATTTCCTTCACCCAGATGATGTGTTGGATTACCAGCTTTTATAGGTTATCAGTTTCCTTTTTTTTTTTTTTTAAGTATTTATTTACTTGACAGGGAGAGAGAGAGACAGTGAGAAAGAGAGGGCACAAGCAGGGGGAGTGGCAGGCAGAGGGAGCAGCTGGCTCTCCACTGAGCAGAGAGCCCAGTGTAGGGCTTAATCCCAGGAGCCAGGGCTCATGACGTGAGCCAAAGGCGGGCACTTCACTGACCGAGCCACCCAGACGTCCCCAGATTATCAGTTTCAGTAAACCTAAGTACAAGGTTGACTCTCTCATTTTATGACAGGATAATGAGACACGTATGCATTTCCCATTTTGAAAGCTGTAATAGAGTCAGTCATTCAGCAGGTATTTGAGCGCCTAGCCTAGTGTGCATCAGGCACTGTGCTAGGCTCTGGGGGAACCCCACAGTGAGTGAAAGGGACTTCAGACTGTCCTTTTTGGAGCTTACCCTCTACAGGGGAGGTAAATATTCATCAAATAATGATTAATAATGCAATACAGGGGGCTTAGAAA
Source organism: Mustela lutreola (assembly GCF_030435805.1). Lineage (NCBI taxonomy): Eukaryota > Metazoa > Chordata > Mammalia > Carnivora > Mustelidae > Mustela > Mustela lutreola. Next base: position 213,945,553 of record NC_081291.1, on the reverse strand, counting down.
GTCATGAAAGTATCATCTCTCACTTGGATATTTCAGAAGCCTATGAACTGGTCTCTCTCTTTCCACTCTTAGCCCTTACAGGGTGTTCTTCCACTGAAGCCTAAGGGATCCTTTTAAGTGTGTGTCACTCTGCACAGTACTCTCTTAGGGCTCTCTTTCAATCAGTGAAAACCCGAGTTCTCACAGTGGCCGCCAGGGCTCTGTGAGTATCCTTCCCTGCCTCTGTTACTTCCCTGATCTTGTTGGCTTCTACTTTTCCGTCTCATTCACTCTGTCTCGACCACACTGGGTAATACCCAGACACCACCTTTGGGCCTTTGCCCTGCTGTTGTTCCCTCCGACACATATTCAGAGGGCCACCTCTCTCCCTACCTTCGAGTCTTCGATCAGCTGGTTCCTTCTCAGTGGAGCCTCCCTTGACCACCAGTATGACATTTCAGCCAGCCCCACTATGGCCTATACTCCCAGTGTTCCTCACCAGCTTGTTCTTTTCCCCCCATGACACTTATTACTTTCTAATGTGGTACGTGATTCTTTAAATAATTATGTTTAGGGGCACTTGGGGGCTTAGTTGGTTAAGTGGCTGCCTTTGGTTCAGGTCATGATCCCAGGGTTCTGGGATCAAGCCCCGCGTTAGCAGGAAGCCTGCTTCTCTCTCTTCCACTTCCCCTGCTTGTGTTCCCTCTCTCTGTCAAATAGTAAATAAATAAAATCTTTAAGGGGCGCCTGGGTGGCTCAGTTGGTTAAGCAACTGCCTTCGGCTCAGATCATGATCTTGGAGTCCCGGATCGAATCCCACATCGGGCTTCCCTGCTTAGTGGGAGTCTGCTTCTCACTATGAGCTCTCCTTTCCCAGGTGCTCTCTCTCTCTCAAATAAATAAATAAATAAATAAATATTTAAAAAAAATCTTTTTAAAAAATTATGTTTATCGTCCCCTCTCCCTACCAAGCTCCACACAGCCAGTGCTTTTTATCTGTTCATTGATGTGCATTACGTGTCCAGTACTGATATGTAGTAGACATTGTCAGTAAGCATTTAGTGAGGGAGGGAAAGCTGGTATCTGAGTGAAAAAGTGATAGCCAAGCTGAGCACTGTAGTGTGAGTCGGCGTTAACAAGGTGAGCCGGGAGCGGAGAGGAATCAGACAGAGGTGTGCAGGTTTACTGAGGTGACTGAGCCAGTCGGCGGTACTGAAGAGAAACCAGTATGACTGGAGAGAAGACAGAGTGATGTAAGAGGAAGCTGGGGCCCACTGTAAGGACTGCGCTGCACTATAGACTTCTGTTTTTATCTTAAACAATAAATCTGGGAGGGAAATTAGAAGTTTCAAGCAGGAGGGAAAAACCAAATTTGTGACTTAAAAAAACAAAAAGGAAAGTCATTCCCGCTGCAGTATGGAAGTGATATTGATGGGGGCGGGGGTGGACGTGTCTGCAGCAGTTGGAGGCGCTGGTGGAGGAGGAGCGAGTGCGGAGGCATCCTGGGGTGGATTGGATGTGAGAGGGAAGAAGGAAGAAGCAGGGATGAGGCGTGGGTTTCCGGCTCGTAAAGCTGGATGCATGATGATTCATTCGTTGTAGTGAATCCCGGAAGGAGATCAGTTTGGAGGAGGAGATCGTGACCCCGGGTCCCGATACGTTGATTTTTGAGGTGACTTTGAGACAGCCAAGGGATGTCTTGAGGGATTGGATGTATGGATCTGGGATTGGCTATTTCAGTCTGCATAGCAACGGCACAGAGAAGTAGCGGAGGGGAGGATTTGCCAAATAACCCACATTTTGAATAATTAAAAGTTGTTAGCAAGGATATTACTGGGGGAGATTATATAGTTTATAAAATTAAGGTCTCTTGAGTAATCTATGTTCCATGTCCTTTACTTTGCTTTTAGATTTAAGTCTTTTACCAAAGTTGGTGGTACTAACTACCTTTTATTCTTGTTACATGTAATTCACAGGTCAGAAGGCAAATAAGCCTTTCCTGAGATAAAGTACGTAAAACGTCTTTTCCAGAAGTACTTAGATCTCTGAATAATTCATGCTGTTGGGTTTTAAGGCCTATAAAATATTCACACTGTGAGTGGCTAGAAACTGGGTTTATAGCAAACCAAGAAGAAAAGCTCTTCTTCGGACTCCTTCGGCAAGATCCGAACAAGCAGCAGTCACCACGGTCACTGCAGACCTCGTCTGACTGCTTTCTTCTGTCTCCGGAGGATCAGAGGTTCCTCTCAGTTCAGTGCCGCCCTCGGCCATCTCGTTCTTCTCGGTCCCCCGGCCGGTAGTGGAACAGTAACTTTCTCTTTATGAAATCCGAGATGGGGGAAATCCTGTGACACTCACTCTGATGCTGGGCGGCAGCGTAGTGTTGGAATGGTCAGAAGCACAGACTTCAGGAATAGCTCTGAAGGAACTTCAGAGGCAGTCCTGACTTTCCTCCTTGCTAGCGGGGTTAACCACTCTCTAAACTTTCTCAGTAGTAGGAGATAATTTGAGGGACTGCCGTAGAGGGTTGTGAGGATTGAAGGGAGTAGTCCCACAAGTGGGGTCTTCCTGAGGCTGGAATGGAGTGGTCTGTAAAGAGCCAAGCACCTGCCCGCGTCCTGTAACTATGGGCTAGTAGTGCTAGTAAGAGTGGGGAAGACCGAGGTTTTATTTTTTGTTTCATTTTAGTCAACTTGTTCTGCTCTGGCTATGTAGACCTAGCATCTTTTTTTTTTTTTTTTTTAAGATTATTTATTTATTTATTTGACAGAGATCACAAGTAGGCAGAGAGGCAGGCAGAGAGAGAGAGGCGGAAGCAGGCTTCCTGCTGAGCAGAGAGCCTGACATGGGGCTCGATCCCAGGACCTGGGATCATGACCTGAGCCAAAGGCAGAGGCTTTAACCCACTGAGCCACCCAGGCGCCCCTAGACCTAGCATTTTTTTTTTTTTTTTTTTTGACCCAGACAGAAACCACGTTTATTTCACAAACACTGGGAAGACGGGTTGGGGAAGAGGCGAGACCTAGCATCTTGAATGATGTTTTATGTTTTGTTTTTTTATTTTGTTAATCTGATTTTTTTCTAATGGATTTTTTAATGATACAAATTGTAATTTAATGTAACAAATGTTAGCTGATTGCTCTGCGAGCTTATAAATCTGATGATGAGGGCTGTTTTATTCATCTTTATTTTCCCCACCATGCCTTACTAGTAGGAGGTGTTCTGTAAATATTCAGTACATGCTCTAGGGGAGTTTTGCGCTGATTAAATGCCATCGCATCTACAAGTCTGCTATAGTGCCTGTGTACAGTAACTCAAGGAGGAAAGGACGGGAGTCAGAGATGAACACTGAATCAGTCCTCAGTCCTCTTTCACATGTCCTGGGGATACCTTAACTGCCCTGTGACTTCAGTTACCATTAAGTACTGGGACTTTCTAATCTGTATTTCTGTCTTAAACCACTCTTTCAGTGGTTTCTGTACATCTGTCTTAGGTAATTTCTACCTGGATGTCCTTTTTTTTTTTTTTTTTTTAAGATTTTATTTATTTTTTTGACAGAGAGAGAGGAAGCAGGCTTCCTGTCGACCAGAGAGCCTGGTCCCTGAGATCATGACCCAAGCTGAAAGCAGAGGCTTTAACCCACTGAGCCATCCAGGTGCCCCACCTGAATGTCCTTTAGTCCTTCCAAATACGCTATGCTCAGATTCTCCCTTCCCTGTTTCGACTAATGGTCTCACCATCCACCAGGCATCCAGCCATTGTCATTCTTAGCTTCCCCCTGCCTGTTGATAATGCCGCTTTAGGACTCCTCAAATAAAAACCCTTTCTTTGGGCGCCTGGGTGGCTCAGTCGGTTGAGTGTCTGCCTTTGGCTTAGGTCATGATCCCAGAGTCCTTGGATCGAGTCCCGCATTGGGCTCCCTGCGAGTTTGCTTCTCCTTCTGCCCTTCACCTCACTTGTGCTCTCTCATTCTCTCAAATAAATAAAAATCTAAAGAAGTCACAAAACAAAACCCTTTCTTTGGCTTTACTGATGTGGCTTCCATGTACATCCTTATTCTCCTCTGGTCTAGAATGAGGGCAAGTTGGGGCGCCTGCATGGCTCAGACTGTTAAACGTCTGCCTTTGGCTCAGGTCATGATCTCCGAGTCCTGGGATCGGACCCTGCATCGTGCTCCCTGCTGAGCAGGGAGCCTGCTTCTCCCTCTCCCACTCCCCCTGCTTGTGCCTGTTCTCTCTCTGTCACAGAAGTAAATAAAATCTTGGGGCGCCTGGGTGGCTCAGTGGATTAAGCCGCTGCCTTCAGCTCAGGTCATGATCCCAGGGTCCTGGGATCGAGCCCCGCATCGGGCTCTCTGCTCTGCGGGGATCCTGCTTCCTCCTCTCTCTCTGCCTGCCTCTCGCCGACTTGTGATCTCTGTCAAATAAATAAATAAAATAAACCTTAAAAAAAAAATCTTAAAAAAAAAAAAAGGCATGAGGGCAGGTGCCTAACATTTCTCTTCAGTCTCTCCTCTACACCGTTGCTGCCAGCATCGTCTTCCTAAATCACAGAGATGACCTTGTCACTTCCCTACTGACAAGCCCAGAATTTTATTCCTTCTTTTTCATCTGCCAAACTCTCGAGCTTCAAAACCCAGGTGAGTTTGCTCTTCCTCTGTCAGACTGTCCTCTGCTCTTCCTAGTGAGTACTGGGATTTAACAGTTTCATATTTCTGCTGTAGTACTTTACACTGTAGCTCATAATGTATGTGTATTACAGCCCAGATTGTAATGCAATATTTGTTCTTCTGACAGTGTTCCTAACCAGACTGTTCTCTACGTTGATTGCCTTAATCATTTTTATATACTCACTGCCGAACACTAATAGCATTTATTTATTTATTTATTTATTTTAAAAAGATTTTATTTATTTATTTGACAGAGATCACAAGTAGGCAGAGAGGCAGGCAGAGAAAGTGAGAGGGAAGCAGGCTCCCTGCCAAGCAGAGAGCCCGATGCGGGACTCGGGCCGATGGGGGACCCAGGTGCCCCCACTAATAGCATTTAATAACCAGTGAGAGACAGCAGACCAGACAGATGGTAGTGTAGAAATCTGATTAATGGGAACATTTCTGAATTAGATGTTCTTTGGGACTTTGATGCGTACGGAAATTTCTCAGACTGTGTTTGTACGTTGAAGCGTATCGTTGTTTTCTTCTCTTGCTTTTGCAGTTGTCCTTGGGTCTTCTAAACTGAATTTTTGGAAATGAGATGGTTGAATCACTTAAAATGACCTCTAAAAAGGATTCCTATTTCCTTTTATAAAGAAATTGCCTCTCTTAGTAATAAGAATAATTGCTATCGGGGCGCGCCCTGGGTGGCTTAGTGGGTTAAAGCCTCTGCCTTCAGCTCAAGTCACGATCCCAGGGTCGTGGGATCAAGCCCCGCATCGGGCTCTCTGCTCAGCAGGAAGCCTGTTTCCTCCTCTCTCTCTGCCTGCCTCTCTGCCTACTTGTGAGCTCTGTCTGTCAAATAAATAAATAAAAATATTTTAAAAAAAAAGAATAATTGCTATCTAATATATTACAAGACTTGTGGGTCAGACCAGTAATCTGTTAGTTAGTTCACTAATTTTGTTTTTGTTTTTTTTTTCACTTGGTAGCAGGGTCAGTTTTGTGGGAGACCCTACCAATAATTTTCTTGACCTCAAAAAAGTCAGAAGTTTATTAAAAGCAGTTACAAACATATTACATTATACAAAGAGGTTTTTCGACAGGCAAGAAAAATCACCATTTCATTGTGTTAATTATAATAACTTTTGAAATTTTTGAATTTTGCAGCTAAGAGCTGCAAACTTTGAAATCAGACAAAAAGCAAAACAAACACGTGATCCTGTCACCCATATATATAATAATATAAAAGTATTGGGTGTTTGTTTTTCTGGGTTTCTACTTATGTGTGTGTTTTTATATGCATATTGGTAGTTCTTTTTTTGAAAAAGGAAATAATGCCATCCATACAGTTTTAATAACCTACTTTTTTCACTTAATATTAACCATCATCATTGACTCGTGCTGTTAAATGTTTTTCAAAAATAGATATTTTTAATGTTTGCATTAACTAAACCATTTTACTGAACTATTTATTCTATCGTTGAACATTTAAGTTTTCTCTTAAGTAGTCTTTGCCTTCACTGAGTCTCCCAAGACTTGTTATCTTAGATTAAGTATTGTGTGCTTGATTCCACTTCAAGCCAGGGAGCCAGTGTTAGGAGTATTGCCAGTTTATGTTAGATCAGCACTGTGTCATGATCAAATATGCTTATCTTTTAGTGAATGTCAACAGTAGAACTCACATGAAAGTCATTCCTCCTAGTTGAGAGGGTTCATTCTTAATAGACTAGCCCTTTCCCCTCACTTTCCTGTCCTAAGTGTTGCGTAGTGACTGGGCTCTTGGTAGCCTTGACTCTTTTTCTCCTTAAAGTTCTTCATCTGGTTTCCGGTTATGACGCTGTGAAACCCAAGTCCTTCATGAGGTCAAGGTTAATTTGCAGTGTGATCTGGCCTTACCTGCGACTCTCGAAACTTACTCTAAGCCAGCCTGTTCCACTAACTATGTCCTGAATCTCTGTGGTATCAGCTAATTCTTCCTTGCTGGTACCATAGGGACCTAGTGGCTTTGTGTGTGATTTTCCCTCTCCCTCCTCTTTCCCTTTTGTTTCTTCTTAATCTAATCGACTGTACTTAGCTTTTATTTATTTTTATTTTTATTTTTTTTAAAGATTTTATTTATTTATTTGACAGAGAGAGATCACAGTAGACAGAGAGGCAGGCAGAGAGAGAGAGAGAGGGAAGCAGGCTCCCTGCTGAGCAGAGAGCCCGATGCAGGACTCGATCCCAGGACCCTGAGATCATGACCTGAGCAGAAGGCAGCGGCTTAACCCACTGAGCCACCCAGGCACCCTGTACTTAGCTTTTAAATTTTAGTTTATTTTAATATTTTATCAAGTGTTACCTCTTGATAGAGGCTTTTCCCTGATCACCCTTTAAAATAGTTCTGCCCTTTATTCCCTGTTAGCATCCTGCATATTTCCTCCATAGTAATTATTTGCGTTACTCCAGTGTTTCTCTGCCTCACTCCATCCCTGACCCTCCAGTCTGAGCCCCAGAAGGGAGGAGGTCATGACATTTCAGAAATCATTGTATGCAAATAGCTATATACTTTCTGCTTCTAGAACTATTTTTAATCAGGTTAATATATGGGAAATGAATATATGGGAAATAATTGGAAATAAGACTTTTAACTTCAGACATTGTCTTAAATTCATGGTGACCTTCTTTATTAACCAGTTAATATTTAATCTTTGATGATATAAAATGTGCAGGACTTCGGTGTAGCTAAAGCATATCTGGATGATAAACTTCTAGAAACATTTTGTGGGTAAAATTTACATTCTGTAAAATACACATGTCTTAAGTGTACACTTCAGTGACTTTTGATAAATGTATGTACCTGTATAACCTTTATCCCGGTTAAGATACAGAGATTTCCATCACCGTCCCTCTCCCCCCAAAATTCCCTTGTAGTGAGTCCTTATCCCCTGTAGGGGAAGCACTATTCTGATTTCTGGGGCTGTCAACTAATTTTGCCTCTTATTTATTTATTTATTTAAATTTTAAATCTTGCTCTTTTTTTTTTTTTTTTTAAAGACTTTATTTATTTGACAGACAGAGATCACAAGTAGACAGAGAGGCAGGCAGAGAGAGAGGAGGCAGGCTCCCTGCTGAGCAGAGAGCCCGATGTGGGGCTCGATCCCAGGACCCTGGGACCATGACCCGAGCCGAAGGCAGAGGCTTTAACCCACTGAGCCACCCAGGTGCCCCAATTTTGCCTCTTCTTAAGCAAACTGCATTTAAATGGAATTATACAGTATATACTCTCTTGTGTCTGCCTTCTTTCTTTCTTTCTTTCCTTTTTTAAAGATTTTATTATTTGACAGAGAGAGAGATCACAAGTAGGCAGAGGCAGGCAGAGAGAGAGAGGAGGAAGCAGGCTCCCCGTTGAGCAGAAAGCCCGATGGGGGGCTCGATCGCAGGACCCCGGGATCATGACCTGAGCCGAAGGCAGAGGCTTTAACCCACTGAGCCGCCCAGGCACCCCTGCCTTCTTTCACTTAAATCATCTTTGAGGGTTTACTTTTTTTTTTCTGTGTGGTTGTATCAGTTTATCCTTTTTTGTTGTGGAGGAGTATTCCATTGTATGAATCAATCGTAACTTTTTTTTTTTTTAAGATTTATTTATTTATTTATTTATTTGACAGAGATCACAAGTAGGCAGAGAGGCAGGCAGAGAAAGAGGAGGTGTGGGGAAGCCGGCTCCCTGCTGAGCAGAGAGCCTGATGCGGGACTCAATCCCAGGACCCGGAAATCATGACCTGAGCCGAAGGCAGAGGCTTTAACCCACTGAGCCACGCATGTGCCCCACTTTTCTGTTTTTTTTTTTTTTTAAAGCTTTTACTTATTTATTTGAGAGAGAGCAGAGATAGCACAAGCGGGTGGGCAGGGTGGAGCAAAGGGAGGGGGCGAAACAGTCTCTCCGCTGAGCTTGATCCCAGGGCCGCAGGATCCTGACCTCAGCTGAAGGCAGACGCCTAACCAGCTGAGCCACCCCGGTGCTCCCTCGATCATAACTTGTTTATCCATCCATCTATTGAACATTTAGATCGTTTAATTTGGGGGCTATTGTGAATAAAACTGCTAAAAACTTTCTTCTCTAAGTCTTTTTTTATGTGTGGATATGTATTTTTACTTCCCTTGGGAAATACCTAGGAATGGAATTGCTGGGTTATAGGGAAGTTTATTTTTAACTTTATAAGAAACTGTCACCAGAAATTTATGAGATTTCCACTTGCTCTACAACCTTATCCTGATTTAGAGTTGTTGGTTGAGTTGCGGTTCTAGTGCATGTGAGATGTTATTTCATTAGTTTGCACTTCTCTGTTGACTGATCATGTTGAATACCTTTTTATGTGCTTCTTGATCATAAATTGTCTTTTTAAGTCTTTTGCCTATTTCAAGTCTGCTTAAGTCTTTTGCATTTTTTTTAAAATTTAATTTTTTATTTATTTTTAAAAGATTTTGTTTATTTGACAGAGAGAGATCACAAGTATAGGCAGAGAGGCAGGCAGAGAGAGAGAAGGGGAAGCAGGCTCCCCGCTGAGCAGAGAGCTCGATGTGGGGCTTGATCCCAGGACCCTGAGATCATGACCTGAGCCGAAGGCAGAGGCCTCAACCCACTGAGCCACCCAGGTGCCCCATCTTTTGCACTTTTTATTGCCTATATTTTATCTTATTACTAATGCTTAGTTCTTTCTATATTATAGATCCAAGCCCTTTGTTTTACAAATACCATCTCCCAGCCTGTGTTTCCAATGTTTGGACCTTCTATGAAGAATATGTTAATTGTACTTATTTCAGAATATATTAAATGTACTTATAATATATTAATTAGTACGTATTAAGTGATAACGTTACTTTAAATTTAGAGGTATTTCACCTGAATCCATATTTAAGCATATTATTTGAAAATATAACTAACATACTGTTTAGAAATAAATTAGTCTTTGTGGACATGTTATACAGTTTTACAATTTTTGCTTTACATAGTTGTCTTTTAAGTAAAAGAAAAGATGGTCTTTTATGTTTACCCACCTAGTGATTATTTCTGGTTTTCTTCGTTTCTCCCTGCAGATCTTAGACTCATCTGGTGTCATTTCCCTTTAGCCTGAAGAATTTGCTTTAGCATTATTTTTAGTGCAGATCTAGTGATGAATTATCTCAGATTTTGTTAACCTGAAAATATTTTTATTTTATCATTTTTACAAAAAAGCTTTATTGAGATATACATAAGATAACATTCACCAATTTTATGTGTACAATTCAGTGATTTTTTAGTTTATTTACAGAGTTGTGTAATCATCACCACAATCTTATTTTTAAAGTTTTTATTTATATTCATTAGTTACCATACAGTGTATTATTAGTTTCAGGTGTACAGTTTTGTGATTCAGCACTTCCGTACAATACCCAGCGCTCATTAGGACAAGTGCCCTTCTTAACCCCATCATTTATTTCACCACCCCCCCCACCTCTCCTCTGTTGACCATCAGTCTGTTCCTTGGTCTCTCTCTTCCCTTCCCCTGTGATGTCTGACCACAGTCTAATTTTAGAATCTTGTATCCATTAACAGTGACTCCCTATTCCACTCTCCCCCACTGTCACTAGGCAACCACAAATTTACTTTCTGTCTCCAGATTTGCCTCATCTGGATATTTCATATAAATGGAATCACACAAGATGTGGCCTCATGTCTTTCACTTAGCATAATGTTTTTGAGGTTCCTCTGTGTTGTAGAATATATCAGTACTTCGTTCCCCTTTATCACTGAATTTGTATTCTGTTGTATGATATGCCACATTTTATGTGTCCGTTCATCAGTTGATGTAGGTTGGATTGCTATACTTCTTGGCTGTTATGATTAATGCTACTATGAACATTTGTGTTCAAGTTTTTGTGTACATGTATCTTTTTATTTCTCTTGGGTAGATCGATAGTAGAATGGTTGTCATGCTCCCTTTTTGAAAATATTTTGTTTTGAGAGAGAGAATGCACCAGGTGGGGGAAGAGAGAGGAGCAGAGGGAGTTAGAGATTCTTAAGCAGGTTCCATGCTCAGCTCGGAGCCCAAGTCAGGGCTTGATCTCATGACCCTGAGATCATGACCTGAGTGAAAGTAAGAGTTGGATGTTTAGCTGACTGAGCCACCCAGGTGCCCCATCATGCTATCTTCTGAAGAATATTTTCACTGGATACTGGGATTGATTACTTAAAAAACAAACAAACAAACAAACAAACAAACTAAAAAACACTTAAATTCTCTTCACTGTCCTGGTCTCTGTTGAGAAGACAGTCATTATCATAAGTTGATACTTTTTCCCTTAAAACTACTGCAAGGTGTTTCTTTTATTTCTGATTTTCAGCAATTTGATTATGACGTTTCCTCTATTTAACCTAAGGTTAAAGGCTGAGCTTCCTGGATTTATAAATTAATATTTATCACCAGACTTGGGAAATTATCAGCCTTTATTTCTTCAAATATTTTTTTCCTCATTCTGTCTTTTTCTGGGAACCAGTTAAACATATATTGGATCAGTTACTAGTGATCCTTAGTTTGCAGGAGCTCTGTACATTTTTTTTTTTTTTTTTTCAGAAAAAAATATCCCTAGGGGCACTTGGGTGGCTCGGTTGGTTGAGTGCCTTGGGCTTTGGTCATGATCCTGGGGTCCTGGGACCGAGTCCTGTGTGGGGCTCCTTGCTCAGTGTGATTCTGTTCTCCCTCTGCCTGCCACTCCCCCCGCTGTGCTCTTTCTTTCTCTCTCTCTCTTTTTCAAATAAATAAATAAAATTAAATAAAATAAAAAGAAAGAGGGGCAACTGGGTGGCTCAGTGGGCTAATCCTCTGCCTTCAGCTCAGGTCATGATCTCAGGGTCCTGGGATCAAGCCCCTCTGTTGAGCTCTCTGCTCAACAGGGAGCCTACTTCCTCCTCTTTCTTTGCCTGCTGCTCTGCATACTTGTGATCTCTCTCTCTCTTTCTGTCAAATAAATAAAATCTTTAAAAAGAAAGAAAGAAAGAAGAATCCCTTAAAAAAAAAATCCTGTTCTTTAGACTGGATAATTTCTTTTGATCTTCAAGTTTACTACCCTTTTCTTCTGCTGTCTCTAATCTCCTAGTAAGCCCATTTAGTTAATTTAAAATTTCAAAAATGATAATTTTCAGTTCTAAAATTTACATTAAAAATTGTGCATTGAAGGGGTGCCTGGGTGGCTCAGTGGGTAAAGCCTCTGCCTTCAGCTCAGGTCATGGTCTCAGGGTCCTGGGATGGAGCCTTGCATTGGGCTCCCTGCTCAGCGGGGAGCCTGCTTCCCCCACCCCCCTGCCTGCCTCTCTGCCTACTTGTGATCTCTCTCTGTCTGTCAAATAAATAAATAAAATCTTAAAAAGAATTGTCCACTGAGATCCTCCATCAGTTTAGTTATTTGGACCATGTTCCTTTAAGTCTTTGAATGTGTTTATATTGGTAGCTTTAAAGTCCTTGTTGGCTAATTTCAACATCTGTGTCATTTTGGGGTCTGTTTCTATTGACTTTTTTTTTCTTTACTCTTTGAAAATAGATCACATTGTTCCTGTTTCTGTGACTGTCTAATAATTTTTTACTACATGTTAGACATTGTGGGTGATACATTATAGACACTCAGTTCCGTTATCATCTTCTGAGGGCTGTCAGTTCTTGTTCTAATAGATGGATAAAATGCTGGCTGACCACCTTTAACTTGTAGACCCTTGGTGTTACACCTTGTTAGAGTAATGCCAAGGTGTTTACTGATCTCTGACTTGGTGGAACTCAAGCTCTAAAGTATCTTGTAGTGAGTGCAGGGGAACTCTGCTTAGTTCATTTAGCCTTCCTGCTATTTTTTTTTTTTTTTTTTTTTCTGCTGAGTTTCTTGCAGTTTCCTCCATGGGTGTCCTGTTTGGGGGCATTAGGTATTCAAAGAGAGTTTATATTAAAGCGTTTGGGGCTCCTTCCTGTAACTCCCCCCTTTCCAAAATTTCCTCTCTCAGTTCCCAATTGCTCCAATAATCCTGAACTCTTATACCTCAAACCAAAAAGGCTGTGGCATTTTTGGTCAAGTTTTAGCCACGGTGTACCACAGAGACTCACCTGGGCTTGGAGTGGGAGACTAGGGGTTCTTCAGAGGAAAAAGCTGTATAAGAGTGGGTCTTACTCATTGTGTTTTCTTTCAAGGGTAAATCCCCTCCAGTTTCTGTCTGCTTTTCAGCACTCTTCAATGCTTTCAAATATTTCCCCCCCCTTCCTTTTTGGAATTTAAGGTGTTCTTGGATCACCTCATCTGAATGTACTTTTTCTGAAAACTCCCCCAACATGTTGCACCCTTATAGTTCTTTATGCACATGATTTTTCTCCTAGTTATCAATTGCCGCATTCCTGATAACTCCAAAGCCTAGTACTTTAAAATAGCCATTTAATTGTGCTTATGGTTTACTATGGGTCAGGAGTTGGTAAAGGGCACAGCCAGGATGGTGTCTGTGCTCCATATATCTGGGGCTTCATTGGGTGAAGCCGGAAGTCTGGGTTACCAGATGGGGCACAGTAGCTGGAACAGCGGTCTCCCAGAAGTGGCTACTCAAGCTTCTGGCAGGGGAGGCCAGCTCTTGGCTGGGAACTGTGGGCCAGAACGCCCGTACACGGTCTCCTCACAGCATTGTGACCTTGGATATTTACATGGCAACTCGGAACTCTGGTACCCGTGTTCCAGAGAACCAGCTACGAGCTGCATTGCCTTTTTCCATCTAGTCCTGGAAGTTGTATGGCAGAAGTTACGGAGCATCCCGTCTGCTGTGCTGTTGCTCAGCCGGTGTTTTACAGTGGGCCTGAATTCAAGGGGAGGGCCAGAGATCGTTTCTCAGTCAAGTGGAAGGGTCAAAGAATTGGCAAACCAGCAGGCTCATTTAGTAAATAGCAGCCTCCCCCCGTGTCCCAACAGTCCTACCTACATGTCAGTAGGTAGTCCTCGAAGTACTGGATTTCTCTTCTGAAGTCTAGGTTTGGACTGAAAGCAGATTTCTGTTTAAAATAAGAAAGGAAAAGATATTTCACTTCTTAAAAACATTTCCTCAGAGGGATTTTTTTTTTTTTTTTTTTGGTCTTTTTAGTGGTAGAATACAAAGTTTAATGAAAAATCCATGCCTACGGGGTGAAAATGGCAGGCTTCCTTGATAATTTCCGCTGGCCAGAATGCGAATGCATTGACTGGAGCGAGAGGCGAAACGCCGTGGCTTCTGTGGTGGCGGGCATATTGGTAAGTGGAAAAGCCAGCTCGTTGGCATGGCTGCCTCATGCTTTGCCCTGAAAATTAATGTCGATTCCTTTGGAGCATGAATACCCTTTCGGAACTGTTTATTTCACTGTTACTTTGTATGAATAATTAGAGTTCCAGATACGACTGAACAAAACATGGTTTTGACTTTGTACTTTTTTTTTTTTTTTTTAATTTTTAGGGTTTTTATTTATTTGACAGAGAGAGGGAGCACAAGTTGGCAGAGTGATAGGCAGAGGGAGAGGGCAAGCGGATTCCCCACTGAGCAGGGAGCCTGAGTAGGACTCGATCCCAGGACCCTAGGATCACGACCCACACTGAAGGCAGTTGCTTAACCGACTGGGCCACCCAGGCGCCCCTGACTTTGTAAATTTGTTAAGCTTAGTATCTTTTCTTCAGCTTTAGTGATAATACAGTTATAAGCGGTAGCATTTTTAAGTCAGTGATACAATTTTTTTTTTGTTTTAAAGATTTTATTTATTTATTTGAGAGGGAATGAGTGATAGAGAGCACGAGATGGGGGAGGGTCAGAGGGAGAAGCAGACTCCCTCCCGAGCAGGGAGCCCGATGCAGGACTGGATCCCAGGACTCCAGAATCATGACCTGAGCCAAAGGCGGTCGCCCAACCAACCGAGCCACCCAAGTGCCCAATGATACAATATGTTTTAGTCCTGTAAGCTCCTCAGAGGCTCAGAATTTGGTAACCAATAGTGTGGTGTAACTCAGCAAGATTCACGACGTGTGGACAGCAGCATGGATGAGGCTGCCTTAGAACTGAAGCCCCGAGGTGCTCTAGGGAAGGATCGCCAGCGCCCCCTGGGCCCAGTGGCAGCTCTGATGGGGATGAGACGAAGTCTGTGGAGGAAACTCTTGCCTCATTTTCTTCCTTTTTTTTCTTTTTCGACTTTTTATTATAAGACATGTTGAGCATATATAGTCAACAAAAAGAGAATGGTGTAGGGAACCCTGCTCACCCCATGTTCCTACAGCCCAGCTTCGAAACGACTCAAGACCAGTCTTACTTTAGTGGTCCATTGCCCGCTCCCCGCCCTCACTGCATTTCCGAAGCAAACTGCAGGATCGATCACAGTTAAAAAAAGTATCTCTTTCAGTATATAGTTCTATACCTGAAGTCCAGTAGGGGAAAATAATAACCCAGAGCAGGAATTAAAGATAATTGTGATGCTTCCTTTTTTTTTTTTTTTTTTTAAAGATTTTATTTATTTATTTGACAGAGAGAGGTCACAAGTAGGCAGAGAGGCAGGCAGAGAGAGAGGAAGGGAAGCAGGCCCCCTGCTGAGCAGAGAGCCCGATGCGGGACTCGATCCCAGGACCCTGAGATCATGACCTGAGCCGAAGGCAGCAGTTTAACCTACTGAGCCACCCAGGTGCCCCCCCCCCTTTTTTTTTGGCTTTTTGTGATCATCTCACCTGCACTTGATTTTTCCATGAAATTGTTTAGCAGCTTCTCTCAGTCTTTGCAGTTTAGTTTACATAGAAACGTGACATTTGGGGCTCCTGGGTGGCTCAGTCAGTTAAGCGTCTGCCTTCAGCTCAGATCACGATCCCAGGGTCTGGAGATTGAGCCCCACATTGGGCTCCCTGCTCAGGGGGAAGCCTGCTTCTCCCTCTCCCACTCCCCCTGCTTATGTTCCCTCTCTCACTATGTCTCTTTCTGTCAACAAAATAATAAAATCTTAAAAAAAAAGCCATTTTACAAACTCATGTTCAGTCAGTTATACCGTATTTAATCAAACTGCATAATCAATTAAAACTATGGAAGGCTTAAATAGTTTTGGAGACCTGACAGCTGACCCTTGGTAAGCACACAGCTCATTTGTGGACACAGAAGAGCTTAGGCCTATCAGAAAGGAATGTTTTCTAGAGAGAAGGAAACATGTCAGGTAATTGGGAGCTGGTTAGCTGGAGGTTAGTTAAGCAGAGCTTCAGGGGCACCTGGGTGGCTCAGTCAATTAAGAATCCGACTTTTCATTTTGGTTCAGGTCATGATCTCAGGGTCCTGAGATCAGGCCCTGTGCTGGGCTCTGTGCTCAGCCAGAGTCTGCTTGAGTTTCTCTCTCCCTCTGTCCCTCCCCCTGCTCTTGCTCACATGCCCTCTCTGTCTCAAATAAATAAAATCTTTTTAAAAAGAGAGAACTTAAGTGCCTATAATTTATGGTGGGCCAAAGAAGCAGATAATTCATTTTAGAAAACAAATTTTTTATCCTGCATTGAGAGCAGAACTTCAGAATCTTACAGATTTGACTAGGTTAAGTTCACGTCAAATGCTATCAAGAGTAGGTAAACTGAAGATTCTTATTTTTTATATTTCCACATCCAGAACTCAAACCAGAAATACCTTATGTTTCATTTACATGGTCTGGAGAAACACAGGAATATTGCAGAGCAGGTAACGTTATGCTGAACCAAGTGTTCGTGTTATTTTAGTGACTTGGGCTCTTGCACAAGTTTTTTACAGGTTGGTGGATAATGATCGACGCGGCCGTGGTGTACCCTAAGCCAGAGCAGCTGAACCATGCCTTTCACACGTGTGGCGTGTTCTCCACCTTGGCTTTCTTCATGTAAGTATGAAGGTGATTCTTAATTCAAGATCAAGATTTATCTCCAAAAGACATGTTTGCCGTATAGTTTAATGCTATCTGGAATAACTTTTTAATTTATCAGTGGATTCTTTAACATGATAAATATCTATATTTTTCCCCATTTTGTGAAAAAAAAAATTTTTTTTATCAAGAATGAGTATTGAATTTAGTTACATATCTTTTTAGCATCTGTAAAGATGATCACATGATTTTTCTTCTTACACTCTTTTTAAACTGGTCACTGTATTTTATCTGTCCCAAGATTATTTTTTGAATTTGAATATTTCTGAATATGAGGGTGCTGCTTTTTTTTGGTAAGATTTTATTTATTTGACAAAGAGAGCACAAGCAGGGGGGGAGCAGCAGAGGGAGAAGGAGAAGCAGGCTCCCCGCTGAGCAGAGAGCCCGACACCCAGGTGCCCCATAATTGATATATTTTTTTTCTGGGTAAAAATATCATGCATCTTAAAAAAATCATTGGCATCTTGGATTTAATGAAATATGTTACAATTCTAGATTTCTTTGTAGTGGTGAATCATTCCTAGAGTATTGTAACACATGGAACTTTTAGCATGGAGTGTAATTTTTTTTTAATGTGTTGTTTGACTCTGTTTGCCAGTAGCTGGGGGAAGGGCAGAATTGGCCTCTAATGAGATTGGTTTGTGACTTTTCTTTTTTATTAAGTCATTTTTGGGTTTATCGGTTAAGTCTCATTTCATAAAAGATTTTGGAAACTTTCTGTGGGTATTTTGTATTAATATTAAAGACTATGTTAAAACATTAAGATTATATAATTTTCTTATACTGTGGAGAGTTATAAAAGTTAAATTGTGCAGGTGCATGGGTGGCTCAGTCTGTTTAGTGTCTGACTCTTTATTTTTGGCTCAGGTCATGATCTCAGGGTCTTGAACTTGAGCCCCCTTTTGGAGCCCATTGTGGAGCCTGCTTAGGATTCTCTGCCCTCCCTCCCCATCCTGCTCATGCCCTCTCTCTCTAAAAATAAAATATTGCAAAATTGTAGAGGATGGAACTACTTATCTCCATTAAGGATGCTGAGAAGAGGCTACATTTCTACTATGAAAGCATCTTGCTCTAATAAAAATAGCAAGAGAGGCTGAGTAAAGTGTGCCTGCTTGTTATACAGAGATCAAATGTGTGACTTTGAGAAATGGATCAGGGAAAAGCACTTGACTTTTAACCAGAGGGGAACTTAAGTCTTGATTGTAACGAGAACCTTAAAATACGATGACTCACACTGAGTCACTTGCGTATGAATGTAAAATAGGCAAGGAAATCAGAAAATAGGCCCCTCTTTTGTAATCTTTGGAGACAAGTGAATAGTAATTTCTTCAAATTAAGGATGTTTTCTGGGTGTAGTTTAGGTACAGAGTCCTGTAACATTTCTGTCCACTAGGATACCTGTTAAATTAAAAGATATGTTCAGTTATTCAGATACTGACTCTAATTAGGGAATGTTTCTCTTTAAATATATGTAAATATCTGCGACTGGTTTAGTAGCACTCAAGCTCATGAGATGATTTTGTGTTGTTCCAGGATAAATGCTGTGTCCAATGCTCAGGTGCGGGGGGACAGCTATGAAAGCGGCTGCTTGGGAAGAACAGGTAAAGGCACTTTGAGTTTTAATGTGCGCTGGCAGAGGGAGATTTGTTAGCAGGAGAAGAAAGTCTCTTTATAGATCTAGTTAGGATTAGATAGATTTTTTTTTTTATTAACTTGAAAAAATGTTTGGTGTTACTTAAATCCTTAACAAAGTTAAAGTTACTGCCAGAAGTACTATTTTAGTCAGGTTTTGCTGCTCATAGTCTATAAATAAAATGTTACTATTTAAAATCAGTGGCTCTTGGATTTCAGGTTGCTCCCCCGCAGAGCTTTAGGATTTAATTAATCAATTACTCAGTTTAGTCATGGAATTACTCAGAAGCTCCCCTAGTGCAGTTTGCTAGGATAGTAATTTCTCTAGCCAGCAGAAAGGTGATGCTCCTTTTTTCTCTCCCCAAGTGGGGCTAAACCCCTTTTAGTCGTTTGTTCGTTTTTTAAATCCTCATTCAGTTCATTGTTATAGCAGGTGTATGCAAATACGGGGCTGCCTTTGTATGCACGCCAGGTATTAGGGTCGCAGTGTTTCTGGTGTTCCGTGTTCTTGAGTCACTGCAGCAATGAATGGAATGATAAAGCCTTTTCTTCATGCAGGTGCTCGAGTTTGGCTCTTCATTGGTTTCATGTTGATGTTCGGGTCACTTATTGCTTCCATGTGGATTCTTTTTGGTGCATATGTCACCCAAAGTAAGTATTTTTTTCCTCCTTTATTTCACAGAGACTCAGGTATGTCTTTTACCTTTAGCTTACTCCATCAACTCCACCGGGAGTAAAATTTAGTGTAACTGTTCACTTAGCTTGAAGATACGTAAGTTGGGGTCCTTGAGTGCAATGGTATAGCCTGGTTGCAGAATTTAAGCCACCAACAAGACCAGGTAACACTTGGCCATCTCTAGAGTGTCTGATTTCCTTCCTAACCCTGGGAAGCCAGGCTTTATACTGGAAGGCCCGTTTACTGAGGGTTGTAAGTGGTGAAGTGGGAAACCTGTACAGATCTCCGTCCCTTATCCGCGAATTCTAAAATCCACAAAGTGCTGCAAGTCAGGTGTTTCACAATCAGCTTGGCAGCGACATCTGACCCGAGTTGACAAGGGGCTCCTCGTGGTCTCTATTCCGTTGAGTAAGTGTTCACACGTTTTCTTGCTGGAATGTGGTTGTATTAGACTGTGGATGCTGGTCCAAACAGAGCTGGCGGCCTCTTTGATATTTATGGCCTTGTGTTAACCATTCTTAAATGTGAAAATTTTTGAATTCCAAAACATACTCACAAGGATTTCTGCTCAGGGGTGCGTACCCCAATACCATTCCGCAGATGCCTCCTTTCTCCAGCTTAGTCTGGAATTTTTCAGGAATAGACACAGGGCAGGTTTTTAGGAGTAAGACAGTGTGTGTGTGTGTGTGTAGCCTTCGTGCAGAAACTTCATGCTCACTCCACTCAGTGTGTGTGTGTGTGTGTGTGTGTATGTATGTATGTATGTATGTATATAGCCTTCGTGCAGAAACTTCATGCTCACTCCGCTCAATGGCCTGAGCTCGCAGGCCGCTGTTCCGCGTGGCTGCTCCAGGCACCGTAGCTTTCCTCCAGGCCAGGGTCGAAAGGCAGGACCCAGGCCCAGAAGAACCCGATTATCTCCCTTCACTCCAAAGACAGGAGTCTGTTTCAGATAACACATAACACCACTTACTCACCTTCTGTCCCCTCTCCCCCCAGAATCTCTTTGTCACCCTGCTTAAGGGTCACCTCTCCTTGTCCTTACCCATAGCTGACCTTTTAATACTCCTGGTAGGACCCTTTCAGGTCCTTAGTTCGATCTTTGGAAACTTTGTCTTTCACTTGGTGCCAAGTAAGTCAGTATAAGTGGTTGAGTACTGTTTAAATAACGCTGCTCATCAAGTGTAGCTAAAATGTGTTGTTTTAGGGGCGCCTGGCTCAGTTGGGAGGTTTTGCAGCTCTCGATCTCAGGGTTGTGAGTGTGAAGCCCCACACTGGGTGAAAAGATTATTTAAAAATAAAGTGTTGGGACGCCTGGGTGGCTCAGTTGGTTGAGCAGCTGCCTTCGGCTCAGGTCATGATCCCAGCGTCCTGGGATCGAGTCCCACATCGGGCTCCTTGCTCAGCAGGGAGCCTGCTTCTCCCTCTGCCTCTGCCTGCCATTCTGTCTGCCTGTGTTCGCTCTCTCCCCCTCTCTCTCTCTGATAAATAAATAAAATCTTTAAAAAAAAAAAAAAAAAAAAAAAGAAAAAAAAATAAAGTGTTACTTTAGTTAATTAAAAATACTAATGGAGTACACAGTTCTAGTATGAAGTGCATATGAAGGAAAGTACTTTTTTTTTTTTTAAAGATTTTATTTATTTATTTGACAGAGAGAGAGCACAAGCAGGGGAAGTGGCAGGCAGAGGGAGGGGGAGAACCAAGCTCCCCGCTGAGCAGAGAGCCTGATATGGGGCTTGATCTGAGAACCCTGGGATCATGACTTGAGCTGAAGGCAGACACTTAACCGACTGAGTCACCCAGGTGCATCACACAATCTAATTTTAGAGCATTTTATCACCCCCAAAAGAAACTCCTTACCATTAGCAGTCACTTCCCATTACCTTTCTCCACCAGCCCTTGGCAACCACTAATCTATTTCCCGTCTTTGTAGATTGGCTTATTTTGTATAAATGGAATCATACAAGGAAGTGTGTTTTAAGTTCACTCTATCCCTGACTCTAAGTGCTCTTACTGGAAGTTTGCTCAGTTACTTAAAGCAACAGGTGAAACTTTCTTGTTTCTGTTGGGAAAATGGGCATAAGTTACCATTTCTGGAAGGCGTATGGGGAAGTATCACGTTTGTAAAGGTTGTGTACTCATTGGTTGTATTTTAATTTTTAGAGAACTAGTACACATTGAGAAATTTCTCAGTTATGGATTTCATCTTTATATTTCTACAGCAATGCTCAGTATTTTAGACTTTTCTGTTTATAAACTCTGAATACGCTTTTACTTCAGAGGGCATTTCTAACACATACTTCAGATCTTTTGCTGTACAGATCTTCTTGACCTACTACTAATCATAACAGCAGCTAGCATTTATATAGCACTGTATGGGCCAAGTACTGTTCTAAGCACGTACATGGTCTAACATTCCCCACACTCTGTGGGGTCGATGCTGTTATAATGCCCACTTTACAGATGAGGAAACTAAGGGCATACTGAGGTTAAACAATTTGCCCATGGTCACACATTTAGTCACTTGGTGGAGGTGGGATTCACATCTATGGATCTGGGCTTAGACTTGGAGCTCTTGACCATGCTGTTGTACTGTTTGCTATGGTATATAGAAAGCTAAAAATTGAAGGTTTTTTTTTCCATCAAGTCTAGTATTTTTTTTTTAAGATTTTTTTTAATTTATTCATTTGACAGATCACAAGTAACAGAGAGGCAGGCGGCGGGGCGGGGGGAAAGCGGGCTCCCTGATGAGCAGAGAACCCGATGTGGGGCTCGATCCCAGGACTCTGGGATCATGACCCGAGCCGAAGGCAGAGGCTTTAACCCACTGAGCCACCCAGGCACCCACGTCTAGTATTTTTAATGGACAGTTAAAACTCTATAAAAATTTTTTTTCTTTTCCTTTGAAGATAGTAACTGTTTCTTCCAGGGAGATTCAGTGAAAGAACATGATGATGAATTAAAATGATCCTTTGTGTATCTGTTATAATTGCACAATAAGATTCCTGAATTCATCAAAGAAAATAAGTTTACAGACTATTAAATCATCCAGAATTTAATGTGTACCTTTCTAACATTTTATATTTCTATATAGTAGGTCTGCCCCTTATCTGCAAGGTTTACGTACCAAGAACCCCCCCACGAATGCCTGAAACTGTGGATAGTATTGAATTTACTATGATTTCCCCATACATAAGGACCTATGATAAAGTTTAAGTTATAAATTATGCGCAATAAGAGATTAACCACAGTGACTAATAATAATACAGTGGAACAATTATAATAGTATACTGTAGTAGGTTATGTGACTGTGGTCTCCCTCTCAAAATCCCTTGTTATCATACCCACCCTTCTTGTCCTGGTGATGATGTGAGACGGTAACATGTCCCTGTGATGAGGTGAAGGTCGGTGAGTGCCTCAGGCATGGGGCACACTGTAGGCTACTGCTGACCTTCCCATGATACATCAGAAGGAGGATTGTCTGCTTCTGCAGGCGGTGGACCACGGATAAGCGAAGCCTCGGGAGGCGAAACCATGGATGAAGGGGAGGGCGCTGTATTGACTGTGGAAAGGAAAGGGAGAAGCGGCTGCTGTTTCCTCAGAGTTCTGGCTCAGCTGCAAGCGTTAACAGTTACTTCAGACGAAAAAACTATGAATTTCACTGTCTTTTATCCAGAGTGAGAACAGTCCTTTGTGTTGGGGGAGAACGAGACTGACATTTTCTTCCTTCAGTTTCATGACAGATTTCTTAGCATTCATGCATAATAGCCGTAGTTTCTAACATGCAGAGCGTGTCCTTATGAGGGGCACGGATGCTTTGTCACCGCCGTTTGCCTTGTGTAATCTTCTAATGCGTGTTCCTTTGTGCAGATACCGATGTTTATCCAGGACTAGCTGTGTTTTTTCAAAATGCACTTATATTTTTTAGGTAAGTTGCCTAATCTTTCTTTCTTTCTTCCCTCCTTCCTTCCTTCCTCCCTTCCTTTTGCGGGGGGAGCAAAATGGTGGTCTTGTTAAAGCGTGGGGACAGGGCCCGTGAGCAGAAAGAGTTCCTGCCCGTTGCTTAATTTCTTCACCATACCTGAAACATTCACAGAAGTGTCACTTTCTTCTAAGAGCGGCATATAGAATGTATAAATCCTTTGAATTAATTACAGTATAACTTCTTTGAAGAGGTGAAAATTCTACTATTATATAAGGACAGACAAAAACCATTTAATTGGGGCCCTGCTATGAGCCAAGAGCTCAGCTGGATGCTTTATGTATGTTCCCTTTTCAATTCTTGTATAATTGTCTTAAGTACTGACTACTTACGAGGTTGGTGGTGTTCCTGTCTTATAGATGAGGAAATAAGGGTCAGAGCCTACTTAAGGGCAAGTAATTGCAGAGCTGGGGCTTGAACTCAGACTACTTCCATAGTCTGTTAAAAGACCGTATCACGCACCTTTATTAAGAAAAAAACCAGAAAAACCAGGATTAGTACATATTATGCATGTCATATACAAAACTTGGTTGGGAAATTGGATTTTTTATTATGTTTTTAAAGATTTATTTATTTATTTGACAGAGAGAGAGATCACAAGTAGGCAGAGAGGCAGGCAGAGAGAGAGAGGAGGAAGCAGGCTCCCTGCCAAGCAGAGAGCCCGATGTGGGGCTCGATCCCAGGACCCTGAGATCATGACCTGAGCTGAAGGCAGAGGCTTAACCCACTGAGCACCCAGGCACGCTAATTATGTTTTTAAGAAAACTAAAAAGTAAATATAAAACTAAAACAATGTTAGAAGTATTTCTTAGGGGCAGTCTTCTGAAAAAGAAGAAAAAGAAAAACCCTAAAATGAAGCCCATGGGGTGCCGGGGTAGCTCAGTTGGGTAAGCATTTGGCTCTTGATCTCAGCTCTGGTCATGATCTCAGGGTCATGAGTTTGTGCCCTACATTGGAGCCTCCTAATAAAAAAAATATGAAGCTCATATCCTATGCTTTTCAGAATGAATGTCTTTTAATGTAAAGAGAAGTATTTTAGCCATCTACTTGTAAATGTATACCCCCACAACCTCAGAAAATTATTAAGATCTAAGCCTTGAAGAACTTGGTTTCCATCACTGTTTTTAAGCAGTCTGATTATGGTGCTCGCTCATGTACTGTGATGTAGTTTTCTGCGTGTTCATTGTCTTCGGGGTTCATTGAGTTTCTTGGATCTTTGTGTTTAGTTTTCATCAAATTTGGAATCTTTTCGCCATTATTTCTTCAAAGCTCTTCTCTGTTCATCCCCCTGTCCTTGGAGTCTAAGCACATCTACACGGGGCTGCTTGAGTCATCCCATACCCCCAAGTGCTTCGTCCTTTTTTGTTTTTGTTTTCTCTCTGTGTTTCATTTGGGATACTTGCTTTGTTATATTTAAAGTCACTTGTCTCTTCTGCAATGTCCATTCTCCCGTCCAGCATACCTGTTGTCTCAGACATGTGCGTTTATCTCCGTTTGCGGGATTTTCCTTATTTCTCCTTAGCATGGTCATGCCCTCCTCTGCCTTCTTGAACATATGCTGTATGTTTATAGCCATTTCAGTGACCCTCAAATTATGTCAGTTCTGAGTCTCTTCCTGTTGTTTCTATCTTGTCTTCATTTTGTTTGTTGTCCCCTCCCATTGTTTCTCTGCATGCAGTGGCGGGGGGCGGGGTTGTTGAATTTCTTGGCATTCCTTTAAACATTTTTGAGCTTTGTTCTGGGTGCACCTAGGTTGCTTGGAAACAGTCTGATCCTTCTGAGTCTTGCCTGGAAAGCTTGGAGGGCGGAGGCCGAGAAGCCCAGTTTAGGACCAATGCGCCCCCTTACTAAGGTGGTGCCCTTCCCACGCTGTGGGTCCTGAGGCTTCGTCCCACTCTGCTAGGGAGACTGTGAAGTCTTCCCAGCCCTGTGACAGCTCTGGGAGTTGTTCCTTCCCTTTCCTTGGGTCGTTTCTCAGCATTCATCTGCTGATCAGTACTCAGCAGAAGACTCATGGGGAGCTCCTGGGAGTCTCCTGCGCTCCCTCTCTAGCTGTCTGTTCTCTTCTCCACAAACTCCAGCCCCTTCCCTGAACCCTCAGCTCTGTTCCTTCCGTTTAGGGGGACCACTGGGCTCTGCCCTCTCCCTGCGCCATGACCTGGACGCGCGTGGCTTTGAAGCTGTGCGACAGTGTCTGCTGTCTTGTGATCATGTTTCTTGGGATGTGACCAACAGCCTTCTGGGGATACAATGAAGTTTTCCTGAAGACGTCTTAGGCACTGTTTCTGTTTTTGTTTTTTTTGAAGATTTTTATTTATTTATTTATTTATTTAATGGGGAGGGGTGGAGAGAGCGAGAGTACAAGTACGGGGAGTGGCAGGCAGAGCGAAAGGGAGAAGCAGACTCCCCACTGAGCAGGGAGCCCAGTGCAGGGCTCGATCCCAGGTCTCTGGGATCATAACCCCAGCCAAAGGCAGACGTTCAACCTACTGAGCCACTCAGGTGCCCCAGGAACTGTTTAGAGATTAAATTGAAACTGAGAGTCATGAGACTGGGCAAACAGAAACCTCCCGCGTAGGAAGGCCTGTGCTGCTGTGGACTGTGCTGCGTCAGCCTCGTGCTCTGCTCCGAGCCCGGCAGGTTTGTCGGCCCGCTTGGGCCTCCTCTCTGTACCAGGATGCGGCTCCCGCATCTCTGGCCACTGTGCCTCTGCTGCTTTGCAGCTGGCCCTCCCACCAGCACTGGCCACTCACTTTTGAAGTTTCTCAAGGTTCCGGTCCCGGCCTCTTCTTCCTTCCAAGTGAGCTCCTTTCCGCTCAGGCCTTGGATTACCGCATCTGTGCCGATGAGTCACAGAGGTCTGTCCGCATCTGAACCGTGTGTCTGCTTGCCTACTTATCTTGGGTGGCTGACATTTCAAGTCCAGCACATCCATCTTGCCCACAGCCCAATTTCTGGTCCCAGCGTGCGCCACCTCTCTGCTCCCCGCCCCCTGCCCCCTACTTTGCTGAGATCATCCCCACGAGATCATCCCCGCTCTTATGTCTCAGCTTAGCCACCACTGTCTCGGGAGGACCTTCGTGACCTCTCTCACTCGGCGGAGCATTCTGTTTCACTCTCTTGGCACCAGGTGCATCGCCTTGACCGCATTTTTTTGCATTGATATTTGTTTGTTACCCTCAGGCTCTCAGCTGTGTTCGTGAGCACCTCTGGCCTTGTTTTGACTCCTGCATTCCTAGCACTTAGCTAGGAGCCTGCGGCCTGGCCAGGCCTCTGGGTCCAGTAATTATATGGAAAATGTCTGTTTTCGAATTCTTCAGTTATTGTAGAAACCCAGAGTTAAAAGGGGCTCTGATGCTGTTACTAGGAGAAATCCCCCTTTCCTTACAGGTTTCCTATCCAGTAACTCTCCAGGCTTTAAGAGAGCGTATGTAATCAAACTTAGCTGTCAAGGTCAACAAACCAGCACATTCAGACCAGCACCACTGCGGTCTTTATGTTTAGAAATTGACACAAAGGAATCAGGGAGCCACCTGTCAAAGCATAGTCAGAAAATGAATTCTTTGTTGCTCATTCCCAGGCATTGTTTCCTCATGATTTCTTTTCATATCTTTCTAGTACTCTGATCTACAAATTTGGAAGAACTGAAGAGCTGTGGACCTGAGAACACATCTTAGATCGCATTTCCTTCTGTTTTGTTATATTTGTAGATAAGTTTTTCTCTCTCAACATAATTTACACATTGCCAAATGGGATAGTTTGTACATTAAATGTTTCATTTCTTTACACTTTTATGCTCTGAGTTTGGAAATAGTTTTATGAGGTTTCTGTCCTTTTTTAAAATCATTGAATAGATTGTTAATATGTACATAATACAAAACCATATAGATGGCATGATGAGTGTCAGTTTTTTATTCCTGAAGATTTAAAGCTTCATCTGTTCCCTGAGCCAGGGTTGTATCTTCATGTCATTTTAGAGTTAACTGTTTTGTTTTAGTATCTTTAATTTCTGAAGATGTACAAAAAACAAACACACACACACAAACACAAAACCACAGCTCCATGTATCTGAAACAAGCACTGAGCCATGAACAAGGGTATTTCAGCAAGTTGTAATTTATTTTGGCTTAAAATGAGATTTTTTTTTTAAAGGAAAAATGTTTGTTATGTATTAAAGAAGTGGACTTTTATATGAAGATTTTTTAAATGCCTGAAGGACTAGTTTGAAAGCCTCTTTTAAAAACGATTTCTTTAACATGACTTTATGCGGAAGGAGAGAATTCACGATCAGATACGCTCGGTTTTTCGTGGCCGATGTGAAAAGGCTGTAGGGCAGCTCAGCAACGGGCTTCTTATGAAAGCCACGCCGCGATCTGTCCCATGGGGTGCTCTTGGCGGGCTGCCATTAGCTGACCTTACAAAATTCAGCATCAAGCAAGTTTGAGACAACTGCAGTTTAGAAGCAAGAACCATATAAAAAAACTGGAATAATTTGTTTCAAGATAAAGCACTTCTACCCGAAGGGAATTATTAGGACCTAGTGAAAGATGAGGCATTTCCTCCTCTTCATTCCCAACTGCAGGTGTCTCTTTGTGCTAGCTCTCAGACTTTGGGTGAATTCTGCCTGCAAAATATACCTTCAACCTGAAAGTCCGCAATTCCAGTCCAAACCTCCTTTTGCTGAGCTGGAAACACTGTTTGTGCACCATGTGTATGCCTACGAGAGACAAGGCAGCAAAGGGACTGTTGGGTCCTTGTTGCTACTTTTGCTTTCCTTTGTTACACAGGCTTTGTGTTGCACTTTCTCCCTCCAGAGGGATTTTGTAGCACCTTTTGTTGTAAGACAGACTACTAGCAGTGCTATTAACATGCAGCTCCTAACGCAAGCCTTGTCTTGCTCCGTCCTCTCTGCTCTCTGAGAGGATCTCCCGTGCACAGAGTATGAAGCGACGGTGGAACGCTGTGCCTTTGCCTAGACACCTTCTTGTTTAATGACGTTTTCCTTTGTTGTTGTTTTTCCCTCTAAATGTCAGTAAACTTTGTCTTGCCTCCCAACAACTTGTAAGACTGATTACTGGTGGCTGTTCCTTTGTAACGTGTTGCAATAAATATTACTTATCACACATTCCAATATTGTGAAATCAGTTGGAGAAAATGAGCCATAAAAAATCAGCTTATTCATTTTCAGTTATTCAAGTGGACCCGGTCATAGAAGCGGTTTTTCTTGGTGACATAAAGAGAAATACATTCTACTCAGACTTGTAAAATGCTGGTATGAAGGCTAGTGAAGGGTGTGCCAGAAGATCGATTGAAATAGTAGTTGTTTTATCTATTTTTTTAAAAGATTTTATTTATTTATTTGACAGGGGGAGAGAGATCACATGATGTACACAGAGAGCCAGGCAGAGAGAGAGAGAGGAAGGGAAGCAGGCTCCCTGCTGAGCAGAGACCCCGACGTGGGGCTGGATCCCAGGATCCTGAAATAATGACCTGAGCCAAAGGCAGAGGCTTTAACCCACTGAGCCACCCAGGTGCCCCTATTTTCTCTGATTTTGATTCTGACATGAATTTTTTTTTTTAAAGATTTTATTTATTTATTTGACAGAGAGAGATCACAAGTAGGCAGAGAGGCAGGCAGAGAGAGAGAGGAGGAAGCAGGCTCCCTGCTAAGCGGAGAGCCCGATGTGGGACTCGATCCCAGGACCCTGAGATCATGACCTGAGCCGAAGGCATCGGCCTAACCCACTGAACCACCCAGGCGCCCTTGACATGAATTTTTAAACTGTGAGCAAATCAGTTTTCCTCTGTTGACTCACTTAAAAGGAGGGGGGGATAATGTTTGTATCCACCCTGACAGATACTGTGAATAAGAAAAGATGGACATTTAAAAATACATGGGGGGGAGGGCTGGGGGGTGCCTGGGTGGCTCAGGCAAGCATCCGACTCTTGCTTTCGGCTCAGGCCATGATCTCAAGGTCACGATATCGAGCCCTGCATTGGGCTCCACGCTCTGTAGGGACGGCTTTAGATTTTTCCTCTCCTTCCCTCTCTGCTCCTCTCTGCTATGTTCTTTCTCTCTCTCTCTCTTAAATAAAATCTAAAAAAAAAAAAAAAAACCCTGTGGGATTCCATTAATAGAAAGCTCTCCCTTTTGCACAGGTTCAGTAGCTGTAGAATCGGAGTGTCTTTTGTTTTTGTATGTGGATTGGTATTACCAGAGCATTCTATGTCATTACACTGTTTCTGAGGTCCTTGTATTTCTTGTGGTGTCGCCACTATGAGAAAACAGAGGCTAAATTTTCCCATTATGTAAATTTTGATGTGTATCAGCATAATACAGTAGCAAAGTTAGGGAAAGATTGATGTTATCACGCCGTGTAACGTTCGCTACTTGGGCAGGAACCCCACTCAGGTGTTTGACATTGAACTCAGGTTCTCCACATTTTTCCACAACAGAAGGCTTTTCAATCATAACGTCAACTTTCACTGTTCCATTTTAGATATAATGACTTCATATCATTATGAAATAACGTCTGCCAGCCTTACGAATTAATCCCAATTTTTCCTGCACGCTCTTGTCCTCATGCTCTCTGTTGGATTCTGTTTCATGTTCATAAGGGTTTCGGCTACTTTTAAATAATCTCGAGGAACAGCCTATTAAATCCTGAGGGAGAAACATCTGATGCTAATTTTATTCTCTAAACAATTAGTCACATTTTGTGGTTAACTGTGTGTGCGCTTAGGTTAGAACAGTCTCATGACTGTATCTGTTCAGACAGGAAAATTTGAAGTAGAAACCATACTTGAAGTAGAAATTATGGTTTGAGTTACTCTGTTGATTGCTTTTATTTCTTTGATGGAAGACAAAGGAATAGCCTGGAGTAACTGATAGGTTCAGTGTTTTTTTGAAGAGTTATGGAGGACAATCAGGCTTGATTTAATCCTGGAGTGGGTCTTCACCTTGACGGAACTGTGGCAGTTTTTGCTTTCCTAACCCATTCCTTTCTTTTTTTAATTTAAGATTTTATTTATTTGACAGAGATCACAAGTAGGCAGAGAGGCAGGCAGAGAGAGAGGAGGAAGCAGGCTCCCCGCTGAGCAGAGAGCCTGATGTGGGGCTCGATCCCACGACCCTGGGATCATCACCTGAGCCAAAGGCAGACACTTCACTGACTGAGCCAAGCACCCCAAGATAGGGGGGTTCTGTGAAGTCTCCCCAACACTGAATTAGCAGGTGATGGCTGCTGCAGGAGATAAGGGTTAGGTTAGCCTCTGCCGAGTTTTCCTCAAGCCATCAATATGTAACCTTGCTTCATATATGTCTCTGTTGAAAACCACCTTATTTAATATCCCCCATTCGTTAACGTTGAGCTCAGAAGGCACTATCACTCATGCCTCAAGGAAGCTTCTGTGTCCCTGGTGGTCTTTCCAGGAGGCCCAGCGCAGCCTGCTCGAGCTCCCCGGGGACACAGGGCAGACCTTCCGCCCAGCACTGGCGCTGGTTCCTGCAGCGACATCAGCAGGACCCCGCAACGGGAGGAACGTGGAGGCAAATCGAGCGCGGACAGGGCCTCGGTCCCAGCATGAGCGTCGAAGCAACAAAAGGGCAGAGCTCCCGGGGCTCCGTCTCAGCTGGGATCAGTCTCAGCTGGGATCACACCGGGCAGGGGACTCCATTGTGGGCCAGTGGCCTGAGAGTGTCCCGAGGATGATGGGAGAGCGACACATCCCTCCTCCAAATCACGAACATCCACTGTAGCGACAGAGCGCCCACTGCCCTCGTGTTCCTCCCACACCGTGTCCTCTTCCTGCCCTCATTCCTCTCAAGGCCCATGTCCTTCCTCGCTCTGGGCCCTGCCGCTGGCATTCCGAGTCAAGGCCCTGCTTCTTCAGGATGTGTCCCTGCTCCACGCTGAGAGCTGACACGCACCTGAGAAGGTCGTCTGCGGGTAGCATCTGAAACCTGCCTCGCCCACACCGGCCCTGGACTCAGATGGCCAGGGGAGACCGAAGAAGAGGCTACTCCAGGCTGCTAGGTGGCAAGGGTTTGTTAAAATTATTTTAGCGAGGGGGCGCCTGGGTGGCTCAGTGGGTTAATGCCTCTGCCTTTGGCTCAGGTCGTGATCTCAGGGTCCTGGGATCGAGCCCCGCATCCGGCTCTCTGCTCAGCGGGGATCCTGCTTCCTCCTGTCTCTCTGCCTGCCTCTCTGCCTATCTGTCTATCAAATAATAAAATTTTAAAAATCTTTAAAAATTATTTTAGAGAGAGAGAGCTGGAGCACACGAGCATGGCGAGGGGCAGAGGGGGAGAGAGAATCTCAGGCAGGCTCCCCTCTCAGTGCAGAGCCTGACTGGGGGCTCGATCCCACCACCCTGACATCACGCCCTGAGCTGAAACCCAGAGTTGGCGGCCTGACCCGCTAAATCCCCCAGGCGCCCCAGATGGCAGGTTTAATGCGCAAAGGAACTTGTCGACGAGGCCTGAGGCTCCTCGGGGGCATCAGGGAGATGAGTGGATCCCCGCACAGGTGCAGGCACAGATGCCGCACGTGTTCTCAATGCCGCATCCCCATCTCCAGGCCGTGTCCTTGGAGCAGCCTCTGGGCACAGGAAAAGCAAGGGAACCCACCTTCCAAGGACCAGAGAGGGGGTGAGGAGCTAGGGGCCAGCTCCCGAGTCAACGGGCCACCCCATCTTTTCAGTGACCTTCTCCAACAAACACTGTCCTACATGTGTTCTCCTTTCGCTCTCGGTTTGGAGGTGGGCCCTTCTAGCTGGGGAGGTAAAGTAACCTGCCCTCGGACTGGGGTCAGGATTGGGGTCACGGTCATGGCTCAGGCAGTTTGCTCCCGAGGGCGGGGCCCTGCTCTTCCCTCAGCCCGCATTCCCCAAGCCTCCCCACAGCACCCGTGTTCTTTTTTTTTTTTTTTTTTTTTTAAAGATTTTATTTATTTATTTATTTGACAGACAGAGATCACAAGTAGGCAGAGAGGCAGGCAGAGAGAGGAGGAAGCAGGCTCCCCGCCGAGCAGAGAGCCTGACACGGGGCTCGATCCCAGGACCCTGATTTCATGACCTGAGCCGAAGGCAGCGGCTTAACCCACTGAGCCACCTAGGTGCCCCAGCACCCGTGTTCTTGAGAAAAACAGGTGTCATGTGGGATGCCTGGGTGGCTCAGTGAGTTAAGCCACTGTCTTCGGCTTAGGTCATGATCCCAGGGTCCTGGGATCGAGCCCCAAATCAGGCTCTCTGCTCAGCAGGGAGCCTGCTTCCTCCTCTCTCTCTGCCTGCCTCTCTGCCTACTTGTGATCTTTGTCTGTCAAATAAATAAATAAAATCTTAAAAAAAAAAAAACAAAAAAAAAAAAACAAAAAAAAAAAAACAGGCGTCATGGCCAAAGAAGGCTTGGGAATCCTCAGGCTGAACCAGGCTAGAACATTTTTCTTCTGTGAAGTTTTTTCTTTTATTTATTCTTGAGAGAGAGAGCACGAGCCCATGCAGATGAAGAGGGGGGAGGGGCAGAGAGGGAGGGACAAGCAGACTCCACACTGAGCCTGGAGCCCAAGGTGGGGCTCGATCCCACGACCCCCAGATCACAACCTGAGAGGAAACCAAGAGTTGAGGACAGAGAAAGGAGGAGTATTTCCAGCGACACTGTCCCTAGAGATTTCTGGTTTGGAAGTTGGGGTTCCTAGGGAACCACTTATATTTAGTTGGTTTACTCCTCCCTAAATCTGGCCCCGCCCCGCCCCGTATTAGCTCTGTGACCCCAAGGCTGTTTGCAGGCCTGGAAGTGCTCTTTGCCAGAAAGAATGCTAACAGGTGCCTAACTTTGTGCCTGGAAACAGTTAAGTGCTCACCAAAAGCGGGTCCTTAACCTCTCCAGCAGGGCCTTGCCTGAAGGGAGGGACGTTTCCTTCCTCTTTCGATGGCTTTCTAGTTTCTTGGCACAAGGTGGCGTGCCACCTTCAAGAAAAACCGCCTGGACTCCTGGTTTTTGTTTCCTTTGAGCCTGCCTGTGCTTAAGTCTTCGCAGGGTTCAGAAAAAGTTTCTGTCGTTTGACATAGGGGTTTCAGATAATAATTGGTGCCTCTTCAAGGTATTTTCAGTTTCTACGAGACGGTGTGGCGGGCGCCTTCCAGACCCTCAGGGATGGTGCAGAGAGCACCAGGCTTTGATTTGGGAGCACCTATTCCAAGGGCCAAAAAGCGTTCAGGATGATGGTAAGTGTATTTCCCTCCATTCTGAAAGTCGTGAATTTATTTTTGTTTAATTTTTTTTTAAAAAAGATGTGATTTATTATTTATTTATTTTAGAAGGTTTTATTTATTAGAGAGAGAGTGCACACAAGCAGGGGGAGCAGCAGGCTGAGGGAGAATCAGACTCCCCGCTGAGCAAGGAGCCCAATGTGGGGTTCGATCCCAGGACCCTGGGATCATGACCTGAGCCTAAGGCAGATGCTTCACCAGCTGAGCCACCCAGGTGCCCCAACTTAGAGAATTCCTATACAACCTTCAGATTCTCCAAATATAAACATTTTACTGCATTTACTTTAGTCTATATTTTTTTCTGAGATGTTTGAGAATATGCTGCAGGTGTGATGCCTTTTCGTCTTTGAATATTTCTGTGTACATTTCCCTAGGTCCTAACCACAGTACACACAACACCAAGGTCAGGACAAGCACTGTATCCAAATGCTGCTAGTTGCCCTGTTTATGTGCTTCACAGTAAAGGAAGACGAGGGTTTTCCGGTTCTAGAACCCAATCCCTGAGGACGCGGTGCTCCTGCTCGTGTGTCCCCTTACAGGCCCTCAGCGTGAACAATTCTTCGGGTTGTCTTTCGTGACTGAGCATTTTTGAAGACTTCAGGCCAGTGCATCGTTTTGTAGGATGCCCGTCAGTTTAAGTTGGCGGGGTGTTCCCTCACGAATCTAGGTTATGCGTTTTGGGCAGGAATAGGACAGAAACCACATTTGTTATGAGTCATTGAAACTGCTCGAGATGGTGTCTAGCTGCTCTTTTTCTCCTTTGTAATTAACTTAGGCAGCTTGCAGGGACAGATTAACTTAATAAATCAAGTAGAACGAACTGATTTGTTTCCCAACAGCATTATGTGGAGTCGAATGAAAGTAGGTGGCCCTGGGACAGGGCGGATGGATATACCTTTGTATGTACATTTGTATGTAGCAAATGATAAGCCTTCCCTTTCCTTACATATACACATGCTTCTCCTCACGGCCGGGCACTGTGGGGCCCCCAGGGGGCGCTATCCACAGCACAGGAACACCAGACGCTGGGGTTTACTGGAAAATCCCTGGCTCAAAATGTCTTGAAAGTCGGATGTCTAATTCACACAAATACAGGCCACAGGGGGTCTGGTTCCAAGGAACCCATCATCTCTGCGCTCCCTATTTTTGGCAGAGGGCCCACTGGCCTCCACTGAGCTGCAGGCTCCCCTGAACTCGGCCTCCATCCAGCCCGCTCAAGGACAGGGTCGGTTACATGCTTTGTGGGATACAGATAAGAATTCAGTCCCTCTTCTCCCGGATACCGTGGGAGCATCAGACGGCTCCTTGCAGGGACTTTGTATACACTTAAGTAATGGGAATGGTTCTGCTTTTTCCTGTCCAGTGAACAGTTCACTGTGGAGATCAAGGGGGATCAAATACTCTTGGGGAAGGGACACACAGTAAATATTTTAGGCTCCGCAGCCCTCCTCACTTCTGCTGAGCCGTGCAAAATCAGCCGGCAGTGGTCCAGCCATGATGAGCATCACCGGGCTCCAGTAAAAGTTTATTTACAGACACAGAAATTTAATTTTTTTTTAATTTAAAATTTTTTTAATAAACATATAATGTATTATTAGCCCCAGGGGTACAGGTCTGTGACCAGGTTTACACACTTCACAGCACTCACCATAGCACATACCCTCCCCAGTGTCCATAACCCCACCCCCTCCCTCCCCCCCCTTCCCCCGGCAACCCTCAGTTTGTTTTGTGACAGTAAGAGTCTCTTATGGTTTGTCTCCTTCCCAATCCCATCTTGTTTCATTTATTCTTCTCCTACCCCCCCCCCCCCAAACCCATGTTGCATCTCCACTTCCTCATATCAGGGAGATCATATGATAATTGTCTTTCTCTGATTGATTTATTTCGCTAAGCATAATACCCTCTAGTTCCATTCATGTTGTTGCAAATGGCAAGATTTCTTTTGATGGCTGCATAGTATTCCATTGTATACATCTACACCACATCATCATTATCCATTCATCTGTTGATGGACATCTAGGTTCTTTCCATAGTTTGGCTACTGCAGACACTGAAATTTAAATTCCATGTACTTTTCATGTGTGATGGAATACTATTCTTTTGATTTTTCCCCCCCAAACTGTTTAAAGTTGTAGAAACTATTTTTAATTACAAATGCGGGGAGCAGGCTGGCTTTGCCGAATGGCTTGCAGTTTGCCCTGTTGTAGCTGACGGACAAGATTGCTTCTGACTCATTTTATGGTTAGGTACTTCGCTTGACGAGAAACTAAATCCCAAGTGAGTATAAGTATGAATCCCACTGACTAGCTCTTCATGTGACAAAGTAGAACCAGGTGTTTCTTGGGGGAAGATACATAGAAAAGAAGGCTCTCCCTCTACTAATTCCTGTCCTTCCCCCCCAGATTATAGGCCCGGCCCAGGCCTCCTCGGGGTGTTTACCGAGTTAGGATGCTGAAGCAGATGTGGTGTCAGGGCATACTCTCCCCTCCGACACAGTAACATCGGAGAGCCTAGCCTCAGTCAGGCCTCTGGGAGCAGCGTTTGCTTAGAAGCTCAACCCCAGGGCCAATTCCTCACCAGTGGCACAGGCCCCGAATGAGAGAGAGAAGTGACCCCATCAATGAGTGCTAGAAGCTTCTCCTTCTTATAGTCACTCCTTCCCCTCCCCTCCCCAGTGAGGTTTGGCTGCCCGGAGGGGATTCTTTGGAAAGCAGACGTTACAGCAAGTGTATCACTTGGGGTGTGTGTGTGCGTGTGTGCCAGTGGCGGGG
The DNA here is from genome assembly GCF_030435805.1 of Mustela lutreola. NCBI lineage: Eukaryota > Metazoa > Chordata > Mammalia > Carnivora > Mustelidae > Mustela > Mustela lutreola. Next base: position 213,909,684 of record NC_081291.1, on the reverse strand, counting down.
GGGGGGGGAGTGGACAAGCAACTACATGTCCGCTTCCTAAATGCTAAGAGTCACAGAAATGGATTTTTAATCCAGAACCTGTTGATACTTACACGATCGGAAGACGCACACGCCCGGTGGGTGTCACCTTTGACTGGTAGCAAATTCTCTTTACTGCCTACAGGCCCCTGTCTTGGTCAACGCATGAGTCATCCTGGGTGACACACACATGTGGCTTCTGAAAGTGCCCTTTATACCCTCCTAGGGCATCAGGGGACACATGGAGACAGTTCTCACTGAGTGACCATGAGGCCTTGGGACCTCTACCGGGTGTTACTTAAGAAAACAGAAATTTAGAGAGAGGAATTTTAAATGGTTGAAACTTTGCAGAAGATAAAGACCAAAATCAAGAAAGTGAAGTGGAAAGCAGAAACTTCACAATGACTTTTAAAAAGTTAATTATAGTCTTTTATTCCTAACGGGGAAAAAAAAGGCTTAATCTCTGGGAAACTATTTACAGGACTAATCATATTTCAAGCCAGGTGTTTGGATATGAAGAAGGGCCACTTAATGTCCCTTCTTGGGACAGGCTGGGACAGGTGACATGGTCTGCCCGAGGGGCTTCATCAAGGAGGGGACCTCGTGTCCTGGCTGCTGACGAGAAAGTGTCAGAGGCGTGCCGGACGCCCATTTGCTAACAAATAATTACATGTCTTTTTAGTGTTTAAGAGAAATCTTAATCTTTCGGGGACATATCTGTAGAATTATTCTGAAAACGCGTATGATTAGAAAACTCTTAGTTTGAAGAAAAAAATCAATAAGCTTGTCAGCCCCATGAGACCCGTGACATCTTCCCAGGCACTGACGGGCCTTTTGGGGACAGGAAAATGGAGGACCGGATTCCATAAAGTGCTGACATGGACATCAGCAGCTTCCTTGGCTCAGAGCCCTCACCCCACAGGCTAGCAGACCGCACCAGAGTTTTGGGTCAAAGTGCTTTGGGGAACATCTTCTTGCTCCTTTGCTGGAAATGAAACAACGGACACCGAGTCCCAGGCATCATCCGTTGGTGACGTGTCCTTGTCCAGGGCCTCTAGGATAGGCTGGCTCGGGTCCTTCAGATACTTGAAAAGGTTGAAAATCAACAGCGTCATTAGCTTCTCAGTTCAACATGGCGGACCTTCTACCTGGTTGAGTTGGTACCTTCCTATTCTGACCACCACCGAAGCCACTTCTCAAACAAGAACGCCCCTCACATCAACAGTCACCTCAACAGGAATCCCAGGGCCAGCCAAGCTCACACGGTGCCTTGGGAAAAGCACGTTGTGACTTCTTGCCTCTGGGGCAGGCTTGGGGCCTGTTCTCCCCGGAAGTGGCTCTAGGATTCTCCCTTTCCGGTGAGGGAGGACGAGGGGCCTCTAGTTCACCCCTCATGGGGGAAAAGAGGGAAAGTTGGCCCGTGTCTTCCTCAGCCCCTCTACCCACCGGTCACTTCCACCTCACATGACACACACCAAGTAGAGAAGCAAGGAGAGATGGAGGGGGCCTCATGGCGCCCCACCTGTCCCTTCCCTCAGGCCTCAGCACCAGGCTGAGCCATCATGTCACCGCTGCGTGACGGAGAAACTCCCGTCTCGCTGCCAGACGGGCCGACAGACATCGAAACACAGAGAGCCCAGAGCTGACTGGCGACAAGAGGAGCATAAACCAATCCTGAGCGCTTCTGAAACCTCAAAAATATAAGTGAAACCTGATTCGTTATTCTCGTGCAACCTCAGTGCCCTTTGAAATCTATTTTTCACACTTTCCCAGGGAAGTGAACCGAAAGACTCTGTTTTAGACCCACAACCCAAAGAAACAGCTAGTAGTAAATTCACCTCACAGGGACCTGCTGGTGGTTTTACCGTGAGAGAGATTCGAGCAGGTAAGATGCCAACACCCACTGAGGGCTGTTACTGTGTGAAAATATTAACCAGGGAAGGTCTTTTGTTTTTGTTTTTGTTTTCTTTCCTTTTCTTTCTTTCTTTCTTTCTTTCTTTTTTTTTTTTTTGTGGTAACACTTAACGTGAGTTCTACCCTCTTAAAAAATTTCTAAACGCACAATACACTACTGACTCTAGGCACGATGACACAGAGCAGCTCTCCAGAACTTACTCATCCTGCCTAACTGGAACTTCATGGCCGCTGAACGGCATCCCCCTGGGTCCCTCTCCCCCGCCCCCGGCAACCACATTCTACTCCTGCTTCTATGAGGTGGACTATTCTAGATGCCTCACGTGAGTGGAATCGGCCTGGAGTTTTCTAGTGGGAGACTTCACGTGTAATTTGAGTTCTGTCTGGGTACTTTAAATACCTCATGACGGAGGAAGGAAGATAAGGGACTCCAGCTTTTTCTAGAAGCACTACTCTTTCTCTACAGACTTGGACCTTATCTAACACCTATTCCTTCTAGGTGTTTCCAGTACCTTTACTCCGATTTTACTGCTAATAAACCTCCAGAGACAAATGCTTTTAAATAATCTTCCATCGGCTCCTAGAAGGCTGGGCCACCTCACAGAGCCTGGGTGGCGGTGGTGGTGGGGATGCTGAGCAGGAAAGCGACTTCCCACGAGACCCTGTCCACCTGTCTCCCTCAGGTCTTTCAGAATATTAGTGACATCCAGGGAGCTCTCGGTGTGGACGGCTCTGTACCCACAGCCCTGGGTGCGTGTCCTCTAGAATCCTTCTGAGTGCACAGCTCCTGCCCTACAGCCCTGTCTCCACCGCCTTCTCACCCTCTGCCAGGCGTCCCGGCGGCTTTCTCCACAGGCGATCTCTTGGCCACGCCAGGCCACCTTTCCCACCAACTTCGTGCCATTAAAAAAATTGTTTTAGGGCACTTGGGTGGCTCAGATGGTTAAATGTCTGCCTTCAGCTCAGGTCATGATCCCAGGGCCCTGGGTTTGAGTCCCGCATTAGGTTCCCTGCTCCATGGGGAGCCTGCTTCTCCCTCTGCCTCTCATGAATAAATAAATAAAATCTTCAAAAAATTGTTTTAAGTTGTGGTAAAATACATTACTAGAATTCAGAATTATCATTTTTAAGTGGTATAAAATACATTCACACGGTTGGACAAGCCCCACCATCTCTGGAACTGTTTTAATTTTGCAAAACTAGAACTCTGTCCCCATTAAACGCTAACGCCCCATTCCCCCCTCCCCACCCACACCCCAGTGCCCACCACTCTACTCTCAGTCTCTGTGCGCCTGACTCTTCTGAGTACGTCACAGAAGTGGAATCACACAGAAGTTGTCGTTTTGTGACTGGCCTTTTCACCTAGCATGGTATCTTCAGGGCTCACCCGTGGTGTTGTGTGAGTCAGAATCCTAGTCCCCTTAATGGCTGAATAACATTCCATTGTGTGGCTAGACCACACTTTGTTTATCCGTTCATCCACTGACAGAAACTTAGGTTGCTTCCAGCATTTGGGGGTTGTGCATATTGCTGCTATGAACACGGGTGTACAAATAACCCTGTACCACTTTTTTTTTCCCTCCAAGTAGGCTCCACACTCAGCGCGGAGCCCAGCGTGGGGCTCGAACTCACAGCTGTGAGATCAAGACCTGAGCCGAGATTAGGAGTCGGACGCTCAACCCACTGAGTCCCCCAGCGCCCCTGCCCTGAACCACTTCTAACTCCACACTCTGTGTCCATGGCTTTGTCCACTGCCAGACTCCTAGGCGTTACCACGGGGCCGCAGAGGGATGACATGTCACCCCCTGGATGTGTGCACACGTACCTCTTCGATTTGTGACGGGATGCTTGGCGGAGAGTGAAACCAGTATTTCACCAGGCCTTTGTATCTCAGCACCAGGAAGAAACAGCCCCCCGCCAGCGCCGCCAGCGACAGAAAGACTCCCACGGTGATGAGGATGACTTGTTGAAGCTTGGTAGTGGCTTAAAAAAGAGGACACAAGAGTGAACAAGAGGCCCATCCCGCACACGATACAAACACCGGGTCAGCCTTCACTGCCAACTGCTTTGGTAGTGTCCACGTCCTCCTGAGATGGACACACACTGTCCCTCCCCTGCCCAGCCTTCCGCACTTGAGTGCATAACTAGTAAAAGCAACCCTAAAACTGAGCGGCGTTAGCCGTCTGTGTGGTGTCACTGTCGCAGATCTCAGCACGAGCTGGTTAAATCTACTTGGGCGCTGGCTTCTCGCCCCTTCTCCCTGGGTCTCCCCACTGCCACTGCCTCCACCTCGTAAGCCAGCCCTGGTTACACTACTCAGGGATTCTGGTCCCAGCTCAGAAAGGATGAAGGAAGGCAGGTGTTACCATCCATCATTGTTTCGTAGCAAGTTATGTTGCTTAAGCGGCCGGGCCTAGAGGTGTTGCAGGATGTGCGAAAGAGATGCGCCTTCACTTGTAAACAGTATTCTCTTAAGGGTCTCAAGCCATCCAACACGATGGAGTTGCTCTTGAAAGGACCTTTAACCTACGTAAAAAACGCCAACAGGAACGTATGAAAATGACCCAGAGAGATGTGGTTGAGCCACTTGTAGCTTTGCCAGTGTTTCCTCAAATTCCCAGGGAACACCGTCACCAAAGAAAGAGATTCTTTTTTTTTTTTTTTTTTAATTTAAATATTTTATTTATATATTTGACAGAGAGAGAGATCACAAGTAGGCAGAGAGGCAGACAGAGGCAGAGGGAGAAACAGGCTCCCCGCTGAGCAAGGAGCCCGATGTGGAACTCGATCCCAGGACGCTGGGATCATGACCTGAGCTGTTTTACCAAATGAACCACCCAGATTCTGTTTTGAAAGAGTCACTGGTTTGCAGTGAACATATTTTATGTGTGAAAGTGGTGAACCGTGTGGAGAAAGATGCTGAGGGCTTCAGAGCTGTCTTTCTGGCTATGAGGTCTCGGGGGCCTGCCGTGGCCACGGAGGGTCCGCCCCTGGAATTTAGCAGGCCCCCATATCTGGGATGAAATTTTCTCCTGAAATGGGGCGCCTGGGTGGCTCAGTCAATTAAACGTCCGGCTCTTGGTTTCAACTCAGGTCATAAGCTCAGGGTGGTGAGTTCGAGCCCCGAGTCATGCTCAGGGGGGAGTCAGCTCATCCCTCTCTCTCCTTCCCGCACTCTCTCTCTCTCTAAAATACATAAATAAAATCTTAAAAAAAATAATAAAATTGCCTCAACGCCCAGCGCATCTACTTTAAAATCACTATTTCTTACTTCACGGTTAATGTATTCTAGATTCACGGTTAATGTATTCTAGATTCTTCAAGCTAGGGCGCCTGGGTGGCTCAGTTGGTTGGACGACTGCCTTTGGCTCAGGTCATGATCCCGGACTTCCAGGATCGAGTCCCGCATCAGGCTCCCAGCTCCTTGGGGAGTCTGCTTCTCCCTCTGACCTTCTCCTCTCTCATGCTCTCTCTCACTCATTCTCCCTCAAGTAAATAAATAAAATCTTAAAAAAAAAAAAAAAGACAAAAAAAATAGATTCTTCAAGCTAGCCAATGGACAGAGGGAAAAAGAAATCACGGTGGGAAATAACATTCTTTTCGTTCCGAGCCTGGTTTTAGTTTTAACTGAAATGTGCTGATGCCTCTTACAGAGTTTTGGTCCACATGATCTTGGCGAGTTACGTAATCGGGACACAGCTGGGTCCCAGATTCTGGAGGATTCTGTCTCCTCCCCTCAGCCTATCCCTGCTGCTGCCGCCCTCCCTCTGGAAACTTCTAGTCAAAGGCTTCTTGCTCTCCTGGACAAAGTGGCCATTGTCCCACAGGGAAAAGAGGGAAAGATATATTATGGCCGTATAGGATTTCTTATAAGGGGATTGCTTTCCTATTTTTTAAAAAAGATTTTATTTATTTATTCGACAGACAAAGATCACAAGTACACAGAGAGGCAGGCAGAGAGAGGAAGGGAAGCAGGCTCCCTGCTGAGCAGAGAGCCCAATGTGGGGCTCGATCCCAGGACCCTGAGACCATGACCTGAGCCAAAGGCAGAGGCTTTAACCCACTGAGCCACCCAGGCGCCCCTGCTTTCCTATTTTGAGATGTAGCAGAAAAACGCCACAGCCGTTTGAAACCGTGGTATAACATATGCTCAGCGACACGGAGACGAAGCTGCTGTAGTGTTGGCTGAAAACCGGCAGATTACTCAAGAGTATGTAGAGAGCATCTTATTTTTAAAAATATAAAATAGTCGCATTACTTAGGAATCATAGGACCATGGATGATTTTTCTTCCTCCTGTTTAACGCTGAGGGACTGCCAAGGCAGAGGAGAAAAATTTTTGCTTGTGATGCCCCATAAAGCAATTTTTAAAAAGATTTCTTTATTTATTTGAGAAAGAGAGAGAGCATGCAAGTGTGGAGGGGCAGGGGCAGATGGAGAGAATCGCAAGCAGATTCCCCATTGAGCGTGGAGCCCTACTGGGGCTCAATCTTACAACCCAGAGATCGTGACCTGAGCCCAAACTAAGAGCCTGGCACCTAACCGACTGCGCCATCCATGCGCCCCACCCACAAAGCCATCTTAAGTATAAACTTCCTCTGGGGTTTATTTCAGCTGCCAGTTGGCATTTCTAGAATTCAGAATCAAAGACTGCAGAGACCTGAGACCGCTGTCCTTGGAGGGTCTGTTTGCCAGGCTAACCAAAGCCGGCACCTGGGAACTTAGAATCCAGAAATGCCCCACCATTCCCTAAGTAATATCGGAAGCTAATGGTGAAAACAATGTTTTCTATGCTGAACACCTGCTCTCCTTCTAGGAGTCCGGAATTTTGATCTGTGCTAAGGAGAAGGGGCCTGCGTTTCCAGTAAAAGCCCTGGGCACTGCATCTCTGATAAGTTTCCCTGGTAGACAACATTTCACACGTTGTCACGGTTTGTTGTTGGAGGAATTAAGTGTGTCCTGTCTGAGTCATTCCGGAGAAGGTTCTTGGAAGCGTGTGCCTGCCTTCCTCTGGAGTTTGGCCCGTGTTCCTCTTCCCTTTGCTGATTTTGCTTAGTGTCCTTCTTCTGTAATGAATCATAGCCGTGAATACAACCATATGCCAAGTCCGTGGGTCCTTCCAGCAAATCCAGGGCTGGTTTTGGGGACACAGACTCACAGCTGGGATGTGGATATTTTGGTGGCTCTCACACTCATTTGAGCCCTAGAATCTTTGATCCACAAGTCCAAGGTGTAGCTGCTCTGGTAGGAAGGGGGAAAGGGGAATCCCTTCTGGAATCTTCTAGGCCTTCTCCATCCCACTTGACCAGACCTTGACTTTTTGATTCAGGGAAATGGTGAGTTCCTTCTTCCTCATATGATAAGTGTCTACTCTTCAGGGAGTTTTGCCTTCCTCAGTGTTTTAAGATTCACCATGAAGAAATGGGGAGGAAGGACAAGTGTGAGCTACGGCGCGGAAGATCCACAGAGCAGGGGGCGCCTGGGGGGCTCAGCTGGTTAGACGTCTGCCTTTGCCTCAGGTCACAATCTCGGGGTCCTGGGATCGAGCCCCGAATTGGGCTCCCTGCTCAGTGGGGAGCCCACTTCTCCCTCTCCCCCTGCGTGTGCTCTCTCTCTCTGCCAAATAAATAAATAAAATCTTAAAAAAAAACAAAAGACAAAGTGCAGAGCACGGACCCTGGGCTCAGATGTCCCTGCGCTGATGTGCTAGCTGTCAGCTGCTGACCCTGGGCCACTTACTCAACCAGCTGGTTTCCTTCTCTGTGACACGGCTCGGGACAAATACTAAATGTGTATCTCAAATGCCTGGTGCAGAGCCCCACGCAAAGAAAGCTCTCGATTAACATAAGTTTTTACCATTATGAAAAACTATAACATTTCATAATACACTAAGTCCAAACCATTATGCCGTACCCCTTAAACTTGTGCAGAGGTGAATGTCAGTTATATCACAATAAAACTGACCAACAAAAAACCAAAACAATTATAATACTGTTGAGTTTAGGAAACCCGGAAGCTCACAGAGATAGTGACACGCAGCCTGGACAATCAGGCACGCGGATGACCGAAGGCCAGCACTGTCCCTCATATTACTAGGGCTGACCAGGCCCTGCTGGTCTGATGCCAGCTCTGCCAGCCTCGCGGCCCGCTGCAGCCCCTCCTGCATTCCTGTGAAGATCCCGGCGCTTGCAGATCCCGAACCTTCCCACACCCTGTCTTCTTCCCTAGAAGGCGCTCTCTCCTCCCAGCAGACTTTTCACCTGTTCATATGCGCTCTCTTTGCAAATCATACAAACCACAGCAATTTACATAAATCCTGCAGACTGCAGGGGGGGATTCCTTGTTGTAGAAACAGGCTTTCTAGAACCTTCTCCACACTTTAGAGTGCCCCACGTGCTCTGTGCGCACCCCAAACAACGGGACTGGCGTGCTGTCAGGCAGAGAGGGGCCTTTGGAGCTACCTGGCAGAAGGGAAGGCTCAGCATAGGGAGCAGAAGCTCGGGTCTTGAGCAGAAGGATTAAACCCGGTTCAGGGCTCAGACCCCAAGGCAACACCGGGACGCTCTGTCCTTGTCTAGTTCCAAGTTGATTTTTTTTTGCTGTATCAGAAAGTTCGAAGGAAAGAAAATCAAAACAAAGTAGAAAAAATGTAGAAAAGCAGAAAAATGCTCTTGCCTTTTGGATTCCTGCCTTTTCCCAGTAATGGACATAGTACTGGAAATAGCCCAGGTTGGGAGCGACGTCGAAGGGAGAGGAGAACCTGATGATGAGGGAGGCTTCTCCCGGCGTCACCCAGATGCTCTCGGGAGGCCCAACGGTCACTGAAACAGAGTAACGACACAAACACAATGTATCACACACATATATATGTATACACACACACACACACATACATTTTATATATAATACAACATATGATCTTATTTTTAATTTTATTTTTAAATTTGAACCCAGTTAATTAACACATAGTGCACTGCTAGTTTCAGAGGTGGAGGTAGCGACGCATCGGTGCCTACCACACCGGGTGCCATTACGTCACGTGAACTCCCTCACGCCCACCCCCCACCTACCCCATCTCCCACCCGCCTGCCCGGCCCCAGCAGCCCTGGGCAACCTTATTTCCTATGGTTAAGGGGCTCTTATGGTTTGTCTCCCTCTGTGATTTCGTCTTGGTTTATTTTCTCCTCTCACACATGATTATATATGTCTATGGCGTGTTCACACACCCACACCCACCCACACACACATTTTTAAATCCAGTGAGATCGCGTTCTGGCACAGCGGACTCCCAGAGACTAGTCTGGGCACAAGCTTCACGTGGCAGGCCACGGGGCAGGAAGGCCACAGTGTGGCACCAGGGCTTCTGGTCAGTGGCAGGAGGGCCCTTGCAGCTGTCCACGTGTTGGCCCAGAGCCAGTCTCTTCACCCCACCCCCACCCCCGCCCAGTCCCCACCCCAGCACACGGCTTCCCTGTAGACTGAGACCCACAAGAGGCTGGTACAGAAGCCTCCCAGGCTGAAAAGCCCCAATAGCCAATATCTCTTACGACTGCACCGCAGAAGTTTCCAGAGTCCCCGTGAGGGCCACACGCAGTTACAAGAATTGCTGCACTCGGCCGAAGACACGGGTCCCTTGGAGGCACTGGAGGGGCCCCAGGGAGGTGCAGCTTATCAGTCAGGGGTCATTTTGCCACAAGCGATGCTGCTTAGGAACGTGGCGAACAGCCACCATGACTGGGTTTCCAGAGAAACAGCCGGAAGGTTAACCACAGTCAGATTTTCAGGCAGAGGGGGAGACGGGGACAGGATCTTGCTCCCCTTACCTACAACCTGGCTCCTTTGCAGATCTATGTTTAATACACATTCGTACTTCCTTACAAATGAACAAAAGTGGTATTTATAAACAGACCATGTTTAAATATAGTACTGGAGAGATGTTGCCATTGGAAGTCTGTTTCTTGAAGCTTTTCACAGAGTTCCCAGGACCCTGAAGCACGTTGAAGGAAAGGTTCCCTCTTGTACGAAACAATCACTCAGACGGAGAGTGTAGCTCGGGCCCCACGAGTTCTGAGAGGCCCATCCATGCGCCGTCTACACGTGCAGCCGATCGGATCACTGTGGCTAGTTGTGCGTTTGAGACTGTTCGTGCTTTCCACACTCCCAGCTGGGCAAGGCCCTGGCACCTGTTGGGCAAGGGGCTGGTCCCTGCAGGGTTTGCAGCCATACTGCAAACTGTGAGGCTGTGGGGGAGAGACTAGGTCTAGACAGAGACCTGGCCAGCCTGGTCCCCGCCCCCACCCCCGCCCGGCCACCAGCTCAAGCCACGTTATCCTCAGACCTTTCTCCTCTGTAGGACATGTTCTCTAGACGTTTCTGTGGCTTCCACGCAGGGCTGGGCCTGGAAGCTAGGGTGCCAGCCTGAGCGGTCATTTCGTCCCCCAGAAGGTCAGGGTGGAGAGAGCTGCCCTTCGAGAATTCTGGATCCGGGATCTGGTACCAAGCGACAGGTGCCAAGAGGTAATGATACGGGTTTCCTGGGTTTGATGTAGAGTGTGAATAAATGCCTGCCGCTCTTAGCCCTCTTCATCAACGAAGCACTTTTTGAGGGGAAATGAGCCTGTCTTTTGAGGGGGAGACGATCCGCCCTCTCTCAACACACGGAAGGGAGTCTCGATTATCTGCGGGTGAGTCTCCATTATCCACGGGTGACTGCTGACGGCAGCTTCCACGGACCAGCTCTCCTTGTAGACCAGGCAACGTGGATTTTCACGTGTCCACACAGCTCTGCGTACCCGCCACAGAAGGTCATCTTCGCTCCGACAGGGAGAAACAGAAGCCAGGAGGTCATCACAGTTGCCCAGAGACCTAGCCAGTAAGGGGCAGAGGCGGGATTTGAAGCGAGGCCGATGTGACCCCCAGCAGCTGCCGCCGCCAGCCATCTCCTCTTCCCCGCACACACGCTCATCCTCGTGTTGGTTGTGTCCCCCAAGTGCACAAGTGCTGGACCCAGCGATGGGCTCTGAGGACACGTCTGCCTCCGACTTTGCAAGTGAGGGCAGGGGATGGCTGCCCAGCCGGGAACCACCTGGGAACACTGCTGCCCAGCTCAGGCCGGGAGGACGGGGAGCCGCGGATGGCTGGCACTGGACCAGCGACTTTCACAACAGGCCCTGCTTCCAACTCCGTTCTTCTTCCCCAGCACCAGGGCCAGGGCTCACCATTACTTTTTCTTTTTCTCTTAACTAATTCCCAGCTAGGTGACATTTCGCAGCTCAGATATGTGCTGGTTCTCTACGCAAGGACAGGCGACTTGTCCGCGGTAACTGTCTGGCCCGCGGGGACTGCGCTGCCTTCTCTTCCTGTCCCCACACCATCTGGCGCAAGCTGTGGGTTGCTCCTCCAGCTTCCCAAGGCAGACACGCTCAGACACGTAGGAAAGAGAGGGAAGGTCGTGGTAACAACTCCTGTCCTCATCACCCGACTTCCACCCACCTCGAGGTCGTGGTCAGTTTTTGTTCCTCTCATCCCCCTTGCCCTCCGCCCTCCCACTCTCTGGATTATTTTGAAAAATCCCAAACACGACATCATTTCATGTGTAACTACTCCAGTATGTGTCTCGAAAGCCTAGGACCTCCCGCCCCGCTCTTAAAAACATAAAATACCATTATAGGACCTAAGATAAATGAACAGTAATTGCTTACTAGCCCGTCAAATAGCTAGACCGTGGCCACACTCCCTCAGCTGTCTTCTCCCTCTGCTTAGTTTGCCTAAACTATGAGCACTGGGGCTCTGGGACACAGCCGACCCTGTGGGAAATGAATCACGGAAGGAGCGAAGCACAAACTAGAATCTGTCCGTCCTTATGCCCCCTTCCGATTTCTGGGAGCACATCTGCTCATTCAACCAAGCTCCATGGCACAAGCTCCACGGCATATCCACCATGAGCCAGGCACTGTTCGAGGCCGAATGAAAGTCTTTCTTAAACATAAAGGAAGCTGTGCCGGAAGAAAGGAGGGTGATCAGTGAAGCCAATATGTTCCATCCAGCCCAGAGGCCAACGAGCTTTTTTTGGTAAAGCGCCCTAGTAAATTGGGCTTCAAGAGCCAGGCAATCCCTGTTGCAACTGTAGCTTGAAAGCTTGAACTGCTGTAGCTTGAAAGCATCCACACACCATACATTATTAACAGACGGTGCAACTGTGTTCTAATAAAACTTGATTTACAACAGCAGGTTGGCGGGCCGGATGTGGCCGACAGGCTGTGGCTTCCCAGCCCCTGGTCTTAGCAACTCACAGTCCTCTAGCTCGAGCCTCCGTGCTCAGGACGTGGGTTCGACCACCATACCCACCTGTTCACTGGCCGTGCGGGGCGAGACACAGGACAGGGGAGCGTGGAGTCTGCGTGGCTCAGCGAGGAGGAAAGTGAAGAAAGCCTGAATGATAAAGGAAGCTTTAGAGCCAAGTTCTCTTACCATTCCAACAGGACAGGAACCAAGGCACTGTCAGCCAGGGGGAAACCAGGTCCTCCAGCTTAGCTCGGACGCGTAAAGAGATGTTGAAATGTGGTGGGAAACCCGTTGAGAGGCTGCTCGGGGTGAAGTTACACTCCGGCTTGGTGAGGTTCATACAGTTCACACCTAAGTCGTTGGCGTCATACCACCTACTGCCAGAGAAGCTGCAAAAGAAAACAGGCTTTCACTTCGTGGATTTCACTCTTCTGCCACATCCAACAGTTTCCCCAGAGCAGATTATTATTATTTTTTAAGCAGCTTTCCTGAGATCCAAGTTGCAGATCAAAGAATCCACCCCAGTGAAAGTGCACAACCAGTGACTTTCAGGAGATTCGCGGGGTTGTGCAAATATCACCACGACCAATTTTAGGACATTTTTATCATCCCCCGAAGAAATCCCATAATCCCATATCTATTAGCACTCACTCCCCACTGTGCCCCAACCCCCCAAGCCCTAGGTGACCATTAATCATCTCTCCTTTCAGTTTCTCAGGGTTTGCCTCCTCTGGACACTTCCTACAAATGGGCTCATGAACCGCATGGTCTTCTCTGATTGGCTCTTCCCACGTAGTGTGTTTTTCAGACATGATGTGTGATGCTTATAGGACATTTGTTTCTCCATTGGCCTGTTTATGGTCATGTTGGTTGCTCCCACTTTTTGGCTGTTGTGGGTAACACTAAGAAATAGTCACATGCTAGTTTCTTTGCGGGTATAACTTTTCAATTCTCTGGGGGCAATACCTAGGAGGGGAACTGATGGGTGATACCAGAACTCTTATTTTTAACTGCCTTCCCAAGCGGCTGCACCATTTTACATTCCTACCTGCAACGTATGAGGGTTCCGATTTCTCTGCATCCTCACCAGTACTTGTCATTATGCCTTTTTTAATTATAGCCATCCTAGCGACTATGCTGTGGTATGTCCCTGTGATTTCAAATTTGCATTTCTCTGATGAATATTGGTGTTGGGCATCTTTTTATGTATTTATTGGCTATTTGTGTATCTTCTTTGGAGAACTATCTACTCAAACCCTTTCTCTGTGTTTTTCAAAAAGATTTTATTTATTTATTTATTTGACAGAGATCACAAGCAGCAGAGAGGCAGGCAGGGGGGAGGGGGGAAGAAGACTCCCCGCTGAGCAGAGATGCGGGGCTCGACCCCAGGACCCTGAGATCATGACCAGAGCCAAAGGGGCTTTAACCCACTGACAGAGTTGGTCTTTAATTGTTGAGTTGTAAGAGTTCTTTATATATTCTGGATGCAAGTCTTTTCTCAGATTTTTTCCCATTCAGTTCTGCAGCTGATTTTAATTCTCCAAGCTCAACCCCTGCAGCTGGCATCTTTAGGCAAGCTATGGTGTTCCTACAAACCCCACTCATGCTTCCTGCTACTGTGGAGTTCTGTTTACTCCATAGCTGCACATTTAACGTCTGCGTCACCCGTATGAAAACCCTGCTAAATACAAGGGCACATATTCTTGTAAATGACAGCTCTGACCTCTGTTCTCAGGTGGCAGACTTGAGGAAAACCAGGGAGGTGGCTGCTAGAGACCCCACTGGGGGGCAGTAGGCAGTGTGCTCTGTAGAGACACGCTGTGCCCCCAACAGCGGCTCTGGCCTAGAAAGCGAGGCGGGGAGAGACAGAAGAGAGGAGAGAGGAGGCTGGGGATCATTGCCACTGTCTTCCACACGCCACACGTGCTTCTAAGTGTGCCTCTGACCTTGACCGGGAACTCTTCTGTCGAAGTGGCAAGTGGCAAGATGAAGTCCACTTCAAGATGTGTGGCCACGGCTTCTGTGGCTTACCACCAAGACCCGGGGCCAGCCCGTGCTGGGGAGAGGGGTCCCCCAGCAGAGGCACCCTCCGGTCTTAGATTGGGGGTGCGCTTCAGAAGGGGTAAGTGATCTTTAAACAGGTTAACACAGATACTTAGAGACACTCTAACCTTCTCCCCGCAGATCCCAGCTGCTGAACTTGGGCGAAAGGCTCCCCACATTTCAAAGGTCACTTCCCCACGCAGCAGGGAATGGACCACTCCGGCTCCCCGTCCTCCCCTCTCCTCCACACTTGGCCCTGCCTCAGAACTGCTGTTGAAAAACGGTTCTCCACAAAGGGGTCTGAAGAGGGACAAAGCATCCGAATTGAAATGACAGCTGACACGAGACAGCAATTTCAGGGGGAAGAGAGGAAAAGGGAGCTGCATTGGGAGGCCACATTGCTTTGTCTTCGCAGACCAGAGAAACGAGGGGATGTTGGCAGCACTTCAATGAGCGCAGCCTGGAGAGCGTGGCCCCCCCCCTCCCTCCGACTCTGGCCTCCTGGGGCCCGGGTGCTGGGGTGCAGGGTGGGGGTGGGGTGTGTGTCGTTTGAGTCTCACCCGAAGAGTCCCCACTGGCTCCCCCCTCACCATGTGTCCAGCATGGCTGCCTCTGTCCCTGAGTTTTCTCACATGAAGGGAGCAGGGCACAGCGGCCACACACACGGACTCTGGAGCCAGATCACCTGGGTTCAAATCCCAGTGACTTCGCTTTTCTGTTCCTTAGTCCCTTTATCTATAAAATGGGGATAAATGATGGTATTTGCCTCCGAGGGGGCATGAAAGTCGAACCAGCTGACATTAGGAAAGTGCCTGAGCCAGGACGGGGGACCCCGAAAGCACCACGTAAATCACTTGTTCCACACCTGGGCAGCTGTGGGCTTCACTGTCCAGTCTCTGTTGCATCACCTCCAAAAATGGCAAGTGTCCCCTCGCACCCAGCAATTCCTCTGCTCCAAATATACAAAAACAATCAGACAATTTATGTACGAGGACGCAGACTGGTGACCATCTACACCCGCCAGTGGGGAAGCATTGACTGTATCACGTGTGATGCATCCTCTGATAAAACAAGCGGTAAAAATGTTCACACAGGGACGCCTGGGTGGCTCAGTGGGTTAAGCCGCTGCCTTCGGCTCAGGTCATGATCTCAGGGTCCTGGGATCGAGTCCCGCATCGGGCTCTCTGCTCAGCCAGGAGCCTGCTTCCCTCTCTCTCTGCCTGCCTCTCCGACTACTTGTGATTTCTCTCTGTCAAATAAATAAATAAAATCTTTAAAAAAAAAAAAAATGTTCACACAGAGATTGCTAGGAGGATCACTAGGCTCACACACCTAACTACATTTGGTTGAAAAAAAAAAAAAAAAAAGGAAGCAGTACCCAAAGACATAACCCCAGTTTTGTTTCATTTTTACGCACACACGGGCACATTTTCAAACCAAGTGCACGCATTTAGGAAAAAAGTCTAGAGAGAAATACGCCAGAAGGAGAATAGGGATTATTCTTGGGCTATAGAGCACTAGGTTGTTTTAACTTTATTCTTTCTACTTTTCTGGGTGTTGTAGCCTTTTTGTAAAGAACACGTGTTGTTGTTAAAATCAGAAAAAAAAAAGGAAATAAAAAATGTTTCAGAAGACTGGCTGGTCAGGTTAAGTTTTTTAAAAGTGAAATCTCTCGAGTTTTTAATGTCGGGACTAAATGAAAAAAAAAAAAAAAAAAAAAAAAGAAACACTGTGGGTCCAACCCAGCACGAAGGTCACACTCACTACAACCCCTGATTTAAACCTGAAAATTTCCCACAGTTCTCAGTGCAATTTGGCTTTGGCTACTGTACTACCAGAAAACAGGCAGCTTCATTTCTAATTACGGTAATGCTTTGCTGTAGGAAAAGTTTTAAGTCCCACAAGACTCAAAATGATTATTTCATGTCACTAAACCGTCCCAAACATGTAAAAGTCTCTGAAAACAAAACAAGAGCAAAGGCCGTCCTCTCATCAGATTTGTGACTGGAAAAGAAAACAAGACCAGCCCGGGTTTCAGTTTCTCGTCACCCCTCAACTTTTCCAAAGAAGGACGTTCACATTCAACCCATCCTTTATTTCTTTTACTAGAACCATCTTCTATCCTGAGAAAACCATCTCCAAAGTGCTTTCCAAAAAGGAAACGAAGTATAATAAACATGTGAGTCTGGGAAAGGAAACCGTCAAAGGTTTTAAGGAATATTTCCACTATCTCCTGGCGCTCTGTCGACCCACAGATGTACTTCCCCCTTCAAAGCTAAGGAATGCTAGTCAGTACTTCCTGTCACCAAAAGCTTGTTTAGTTCTACGATACCATGTTTACTGAGTGCCGAGTAGGGCAAGCTTCGTGGTCACAGGACCCGTGCAGGGGCCCAAGCCCCACTCTGAGGAGTCACTTAATTTGATACGTGGCTGCCGCCATCTTGAGATTCTCAGTAATTCTGAGCAAGGGGCCTCGTACCATTTTCATTTTGTGCTAGACCCACAGATCATGTACCTGGTCCTTGTGGATCTGTCCGCTTACTGTAGATTGCTTTGTACTTACTTGAGGACCAGCTAAATGTAATTCAGACATAACCCCTAAACCCTGGTTTAGAATCTATTCTTATTTAGCAAATGTTGTTATAATGGACATCGAAGGTGAAAACGAAGTCATCTGGAAACGTGCTCCTCTTACAAACTAAGTGCCTGTAATTTTTCCAGGTTCCTTCCCTGTTCTTGACCACAGATATGGTCCAGATTTTACATAGTTGCAACCGCTACCAGATTATCCTTTTTAATAGTTCCTGAATGTTCAATGACTAGTTAACATGACACAATTTGGCATTTTTCTGCTGACGGACACGAATGTATACTTCAATGTCTATCTATCTTCATGAATATGAGTGGTTTTTTCTTCCTTCTTTTTTTTTCTTTTCTTTTCTTTTCTTTTTTAAAGATCTTCTTTATTTATTTGAGAGAGGGAGAGACAGCACGTGGATGAGAGGGAGAGAGAATGTGAAGAAGATTCCACTCTGAGAGCCTGACGCGGGGCTTGATCCCACAACCGGGAGATCATGACCTGAGCTGAAACCAGGAGTCTGATGCTTACACGACTGAACCACCTGGGCACCCCATTTCTTTATCTTTTTCTGATGGGAGCTTCTATCAGCTGTGTAGGGGGAAAGTAACGTGGACATTTCTGTGACTTGAGCTGTCCAGTGGCTAACGCTGCGGGAGGAGGGCTGGGACGATCTCCATCCACCACGCTCTCCCAAGCACGGAGCATTACTATTTCCTTACACTTTGTGTGACTGGTAATACGAAACGACTTGGCCAATAATTTTAACTTCGTCTTCTCTTAGCCTCTGTAACATAGTAAACATGTAACCACCGAGGACTTCGATTTTGTCTTACTTCTTCCCCTGTGTGTTTCTGTTGTACACCAAGGGATGAGAAAGTGTGAAAGCCGGTGAGAGAGAGAGGAGGGCCCAGAAGAATGTGTGAAATGGAAAACCCCTTTTAGAGATCGAGAATTAGTAGCAACTAAGTGAATACTTTCCTTAGTAGGCCAAATCTGGTCTGTAAAGTTCAATAAACCAGATATTTCAAACTCGAGGAAGATGAAAGCTACAAGGTGCCTCCTGCCCTTTTAAGACAGGAAGCCGTCTTCTACAAACCTCTCCCGAACCCAAAGAGACGATAGTCGCCCCCCAACTAAGAAGCCCCGTAGGTAGGCAGCCCAGTCTCTGCGACACCAGTGCCGTTTAAGCCTTCGCATGGTGGGAGGTTATGAAATCTCTGTCCTTGGAGATTTTAAAAGTACAAGAGGAATATCTGTTTCCAGCGGATTTGCTGGCAATCCTGCCAAGAGGCAAGCCGGAGCCGCTGGCCCTGGGGCTCCCCGCACCCCTTCCGTAAGGACGCCAACAGAAGGATCCGGCTTACTATTTGTACTGCACCTGGTAGACCACCGGCCTGCTGTCATTGCTCAGGGACCCCGGCTCCCAAGTCAGAACCTGCTCGGCGTTGTACAGGTGAACCTTCGGGTTTCGAGGAGCTGGCAGCTGGGAGAGAGAGTCTTGAAAGGGGCAGGGAGTAAGAGAAGGGGGTAGAGGGGAGAGAGAAAACAGGGGAGGGTTGAGAGAGAAAAATCGGATTACAACAATATTTAAATGCACAACTCCGTTTTTGTCCAAGTGCAGAAATGGTTATTGCCTAATGCATGTCCCCTCACCCTGGCCTTGGACTAAGTATGGCACCAGTGACACAGCCCATGGGAAAGAGAGGCCTGGGGCCTGCAGGTTGCAGTTCTTAGCAACGGGGCCCGGGTGCCAGAGTCTGGCTCCACTGGAATGCATGCTCTATCCCAAATAAGCACGTGTGGCTGGGCAGGTGAACTTGACAGTCTGGGCTCACGGTCTTCTTCATGAGCAAGGGGTAAACAGCTGTACTGTCTGTAAGTGAACGCTGAGTCGGTGGCCATGTGACACGCATTGGCCCCAGACTAGCCTTAGTTGCGGATGTGCATTCGCATCAACGGAGTGTGTTAAACTCCATGCACACGCATACACACTCACACATGCAAGCCCCAAACCAGGTGTGCAAACCACAAAGGCACGTGGAGGGTAAGACATGTCCTTTGGGCTTCGTAAGGGTCGCGCTGTTTCTCAAGAACCCCCAGTATCACAGTCGCCAAGGTCCTGCTTAAAGCACAGACCACCAGCCACCACCCCCACCCCCCGACCAAGAAATCCACATCTCCAACAAGCTTCCCAGCTGATTCTCAGGCACGGTGAAGGCTGAGGGCTACAAACAGCGAATAACACCCACCCTGGGGAGTCACCGCCAAGGTCAGAGCCGCCCTCCTGGGGTGACCTGGACTGGGCTGGGGACCACAACTGCCGCAGGCTCTTCTCTTGCAAGAAAACATGATCCTGACGGGCTGTTCTCCGAGGTGGAAACATGAGCAACCAACGCCCAGGAGGTGGAAAGAAGGGTTTTGAAAAATGTGCTGCTCCAGAATTCGGAGCAGGAAGTTCAGACCATATGTTTTCGGGAAACGCATCCCATCTCAAGAGTGGTGTCTGTCTGGCTCTTCCTCTGAAAGACGTGTTACTAAGAGTCCGTGGCCACTTGTTTACCTCCAGAATGCCTGCTGTCTCCACAGCCCGGAGCTCAGGCGGGCCTCAGTTCCAGAATAATCCTTATTCAACCAGCGGACCAGCACTTCTACCAATTTGCATGAAGGCCAAAGGCAGGCTGGGGTTGCCTGGGAGGCGGCTCTGCTGGGCAGGCCCAGCTCGCTCCTCATGGCTGCTGTGCGGGGCCCGCAGACCCCAGAGCGCAGTGAGCACTGGACAGCGCCCCCGAGGGGAGGACTTCCTTAGGGCCCAGCGCCCAGCAGCGTCAGAGACCCGCAGTTTCCCATGGATGCTGAGACGAGGCGGCACGGATTCAGTGTCTTAAAACAACCCAGCTCGATCGCTTACGGTTCTGGAGATGAGAAGTTTGAAACTGCTCTCCCTTAGGTAGATTCTGGGTGTTGGCAGGGCTGGGATCCTTCTGGAAGCTCTGGGGCAGAAATGGCTCCTTGCCCCCCTGCAGCTTCTAGAAGCAGCCCACATTCTTTGGCTCTGACTCCTTCCCCCGGCAACAGTGGGCTGATTCCTTTTTTTTTTCTCTCTCTCTCTCTTTCTTTTTAAGTGACTACCCATTTATTTATTTATTTTTCAAAAAAAAAATTTTTTTTTTGAAAATTTAGTCATTTATTTTAGAGAGCAAGGGTGAGAGCACGAGCAGGTGGGGCAGGAGGAGAGGAGAAACCCAAGCCGACTCCGCCTTGAGCCCAGAGCTTGACATGGGTTTGATCCCAAGAACCCTGAGATCACAACCTGAGCTGAAATCAAGAATCAGACACTTAACCGACTGAGCCACCCAGGTACCCCTTTTTAAATATTTAAGTTCTAGGGGCACCTGGGTGGCTCAGTGGTTTAAGCGTCTGCTTTCAGCTCAGGTCATGATCCCAGGGTCCTGGGATCGAGCCCCGCATCGGGCTCTCTGCTCAGCAGGAAGCCGGTTTCCCTTCCTCTCTCTCTGCCTGCCTGTGATCTCTGTCAAATAAATAAAATCTTAAAAAATAAATATTTAAGTGAACATACAGTGTTTACTGTATTGGTTTCAGCGGTAGAATCCAGTGATTCATCACTTACGTAATTAAAACTCTCAAGGCTCATCACAACACAGGCTCTGCTGAAGGCCCATCCCCCACTGAGCCCATCCCCCACCCACCTCCCTCCACCAACCCTCAATTTGTTCTCCATTGTTAAGAGTCTCCAATGCTTTGGGTTTTTTTTTTCTCTCTCTTTTTCTTCCCCTGTGTTCATCTGTTTTGTCTCTTAAATGCCATATGAGTGACATCACACGGTATTTGTCTTTCTCTGACTTCTTTCTCTTAGCATCGCACACTCCAGCTAGATCCACATTGCTGCAAAGGGCAAGATTTCATTCTTCTGGATGGCGGAGTGACATTCCACCACATACACAGACCCCGTCTTCTCCACCCATTCCTCAGTCGGTGGACATTTGGGCTCTCCGGACAGTCTGGTTATTGCTGCTCCTGCTGCTAGGAACACTGTGCCCGTGAGAATCTGTATTTTTGTACCCTTTGGCTAAATAGTGGTGCAATTGCTGGACCAAAGGGTAGTTCTATTTTTCACTTAAAAATTTTATTTATTTATTTATTTACTTACTTACTTACTTATTTATTTATTGGAGAGAGAGAGCAGAGGGTCAGGGAGAGAGAGAATCCCAAGCAGACTGTGCAGCTCAGAGCCCAACTTGGGGCTCAATCTCATGACCCTGAAGTCATGACCTGAGCCAAAATCAAGAGCTGGTGCTCAACCGACTGAGTCACTCAGGTGCCTCTCTATTTTTAGCTTTCTGAGGAACCTCCATGCTGTTTTCCACCATGGCTGAACCAGCTGGCCTTCCCACCAACAGTGTAGGAGGGCTCCCCTTTCTCCGCATCCTCGCCAGCATCTGTCATCTCCTGTGTTGTTAATTTTAGCCACTCTGACCGTGTGAGGGGGTAAGTCACTGTGGTTTTGATTTGTATTTCCCTCTTGCCAGGTGACGTGGAGTATTTTTCATGTGTCTGTTGGCTGTTTGGATGTCTTCTTTGCAGAAATGTCTGTTCATGTCTTCTGCCCATTTCTTAACTAGATTATTTGCTTTTTGGGCATTCAGTTGGTAAGTTCTTTATAGTTCTTTTAGATACTAACCTTTTATCAGCTATGTTGTTTGCAAATACCTTTTCCCATTCTGGAGGCTGCCTTTTGGTTTTGTCGTGTGTTTCCTTTGCTGTGCAGTTTTTTATCTTGATGAAGTCCCAATAGTTCACTTTTGCTTTTGTTTCCCTCGCCTTTGAAGACGTGTCTAGCAAGAAGCTGCTGCGGCTGAGGTCAAAGAGAGTGCTGTCTGTGTTCTCCTCTAGGATTCTGATGGATTCCTGTTTCACATTTAGGTCTTTCATCCATTTTGAGCTTATCTTTGCATACGGCGTGAGAAAGCTTCTGGTCCAGTTTCCTTCTTCTGCATGTGGCTGTTTCCCCAGGACCCCGTGTTGAGGAGACCAGGCCGATTCCCTTCCATGCTGTCACCACACTGGTCTGACTCTCTTGCCTCCCTCTTCCATCTTTTGAGGACCCTTGTGACGACACTGGGACCATGGAGCCCATTTCCCACATGAGGTCACGCAGCCACAAGCTCTGGGGCTTAGGACGTGGATATCTTTGGGGGCCATTATCTCGCCTGCCGCGGTGCCCTCCACCATGCCCCCGTCTCTGGGGAGGACTGTCTCCTGGCGCCCGGATCTCCAAGATCCAGACATCAGCTAAGGAAGGAAGCACCAAGGGCCCGAGCAGGAAGGGCGGGTCCACCCCAAGTGACAGGTGGGCCAGAAGAAAGGCTTCCCCGTAAACGTGGAGTCTCCAGATGGGCCTTCTACGTTCTTCAGCTTTCATTTTCCCGACATGTGGGGAGCTGCCCCGCAGTGTTACTCTGACATTTGACTTTCCTGGAATCCCCTGCCCTACCACATTCAGAGATGATAACAAGTCTTAAAACCGAGGGTTTCACAATGAAGCACCGGAGACTGCCCACTCCGTAGCAACTGCCTCACCGCCCTGCCCTCTGCACCTCTCGGAAGGCCCGACCTTGAACTGCCTCGCCCCTGCACCACAGCCCTCACGGGCCCTCCTTGTTCCTGGGAAACTCAGAGCCTGCCCCTGCGGCTCCTTCTCTGGAACCTTCTTTCCCCTTAGGCCACAGCTCTCTCCCCTACTCCCTTCCGGTCTCTGCTCTCACTAGAGTGGTTTCCTGTGTAAAACGCGCAGGGCGCGGGGGTCCCTGTCTCTGCTTGACTCACCCGCGTGGTGCTAAGTCACCACCTGGGTCCTCTGTTTACACCATGGTGCTTAGGAGCATGGATTCCAGAACTAGACAGCCTGAGTTCAAAGCTGCATGCTCCTTAGGACCTTGGGCAAGTTGTTTAACTTCTTTGTGCCTCAGTTGTATCATCTGTAAAATGGGTACAGTACAGACTTTGCAGTGTCATTATGAGGAGAGAACGACCTAGTTTTATGCATGGGGCTGAGGACAGGGCGAGCACCTTGTGGCCCGTGCCTCTCCACATTGCTAACGGTTTATCGACGGTACCTCTCAACACGAGAGTGGGGAGCTCCAGGAAGGCTGGGTGTTGTTGAATTGGGGATTGTTTTATCCCCCCTGCCTGGAAGAGCAGGCACTCCAGATCTGGGGAGTGACTGGCCCGCAGCCCAGCGGTGGGCTTGCCTTCAGAGAGTACATAACCGATTTCTGGTCCTCAGCGGTTCATTCTTCCACTCGTAAACCAGGCAGAGCTTAGGTTCCCTTTTTCCTTCCTTGCTTTATGCTCAAGTTCCTCCCTTTTGTTTGGTCTCTGCTGCAGCAGGGCATGGGTGGACAGCTCCGGGCTGTGACCTATCTGCTCGGTTCCAAAGAGTCAGTGTATCTAGGGTCATGGTGCCTGCTGTCCAACGTGTCCGCAAGGGCTCTGCGGAAGGAGAACAGAACTTACAGACAAAGGGCTTAGGCTGAAATCCTGATCCTGTGACCTACAGCCACAGGTTCGGCTGACACAGCTGAGCCTCGGTTTTCTCCTGAATCGTGCAACCATGCCCTCTCTCCTGGAGCTGGAGCGAGGGGCACGCGCAAGATAGCAGATGAAGGGCAAATCAGACACTGCTGTTTGAGTAAATGTCTAAGACGTGACTATTTCAGGGTGTCCCGATTCCTCATGGCACGGCTGCCTGTGCAGGTGGCGGGCAGCACCCGGTCACCCAGACGCTGTCTTCAGGGACCCGCGACGGGGCACCGAGCCCCGCGCTGAGCATGTAATTGATGGTCTGCCCTTGATGTAGGCAGAATAGCGCCCCTTCCCCAAAGATATCTGTGTTCAGTGAATATATTAGGTTTCATGGCAAAGGGGAACAGAGGGTGTAGATGGAATTTAGGTTCCTCATCAGACCTTAAAATAGGGAGCTTATCCAGAAATTGCTGGGTGGACCCAATGTCATCACAGCGGTATTTCTCCGAAGCTGGAGGAGCCAAGGCAACGATTCTCCCTCTAGAACCTCCAGAAAAGAATGCATCCCCATGGACACCTTCAGTTTAGCCCAGTGGAACCAGCATCTGACTTCTGACCTCTGGAGCTGTAAGACAATACATTCTCTCGTTGTGTAAAGGCACTGCTTACGTGTTGTTTGAAGGCGCTCAACTGGGGGTGATTTGTTACAACACCAGGAAGTAAGACGGTCCCTGGAGGTGGACACCAGGGCTTTAATGACACCCCAGCTCTTATGAGACAGAAGCTCGAAGTAACGGTAGGGTGTACACAGTTCCAGTCCCTTCCCTCTCCGCGGTCTATGCGGGCAGTCACCCACAAGCAACTCATGGTAAGAGATGACGTAGTGATCACCCGTGTGAAGGGTATTCTCTGCCACTCACAGCTAGAGCTCCTCCTGCGCCCCCTTCCTGCCCTGCCCTTGACCTTGGATGCAGCCTGGACCCAGGCATTTGAGACTTTATGCGTATTTAAGAAAAGGCTAGCCTGGCTCTCAGAAAGACAGTTTGGTTAACATACATCACACACAGAGCGGCGCCTGGGCGGCTCAGTTGGTTAAGCGTCTGCCTTCGGCTCGGGTCATGAACTCAGGGTCCTGGGATCGAGTCCCACACGGAGCTCCCCACTCAGCGGGGAGTCTGCTTCTCCCTCTTCCTCTGTCCCTCGCCCACCCCCACTCATGATCTCTCCCTCTGTCTCAAATACAATAAATAAAATCTTCCAAAAAACTCCCACACATCACACACAGAGAATAAAATAAAGTGCATTAAAAGAAATTCACACTAAAATTAATCATTTAATCTTGACATCCAAAGACCCTTCAGATTCCTCCCATGGATGGGGTGTTATGATGAACGTCCATGACTTTGCAGGTGAGGAGATATCAAAAAGCATTCCCTGAACGCTCAGCTGTAACCAGCAAGTTGCTCTGGTCAGTAAGTCCTAGACATCCGCTTACTTGCCCAGACCATTTGTCCCCACCTAAAAAGGTCAGTTTTGTCTCCTTGAGAACAGATGGGGCTATCTCCTACTTGAAGAGAATGGTGGGGAAAAGAAAGACAGTGCATGTTTACAAAACCTTGTCTGACCTAGAAAAGGAGCCTAATAAACGCTATTACTATCATTTTCAGTTTGCCCCAAAACATGGCAGTTGCTTAGTAGTTTCAACTGCTGAGTGGATGGGCAGACAAGAGTTACTTGCTGCGGGACCGTCTGGGTGGCTCAGTCAGTTAAGCACCCAACTTTTGATTTGGGCTCTGGTCACCATCTCAGGGTTGTGAGATCGAGTCCTGTGTTGGATTCTGTGCTCAGCGGGAGTCTGCTTCTCTCTTTCTCTCTTTCCCTCTGCCCCTCCCCCTGCATGCTCTCTCTCAAATAAATAAATCTTAAAAGAAAAGAGTTGCTTAATGCACCTTCATTTGCAATGGTTCCTGTTTTGGGGCATTTATTGTCTTTTTCAGCAGCCTCTCCGTGCATCAGAAGCTTTGGATGGTCAAGCCAGCAAATCATGGTAACAAAATTCTATGGCACAAGTGCCTTTCCAACCTACTACTAAACTAAGAGCAGGTACGAATACAAATAAAAGCCTCAATTCTTCAACGTTCAGGTCGATGGTCAGAAAGACGGTTGATTTACTGCACTGTAGTGGGGCTGATTAATTTTTGATCTAAAGCAAACGGCCACTGCTTAAAGCATTACTACTGAAGGGACCAAAATATGCCACCCCAATATATGTCACTTCGGCATTTTTTTTTTTTTTTTACATGTTCATTATTTGGAATTACAGTTACTCAAAAAACAGTCAGTGCAAAAAGGACATTCTGACTTTTCTTTTTCCCCCTGAAAGCAGGAACTGAATCTCTCTTGTGATGGTATTCTCCCTATAGCCGGAGGGCAAAGGGCATCTTGACTCAGAGATGGAACTGGAGGCTGAGAAGGTTGCATAAACAAACTTGGTTACTTCCTCATTAATTTGCGACCCCAAACTCAAACCCCCTTGTTTGGTTAAATCTCTGCAAATCACTATTTCTATATCTAAAAGGTAGGAAAGGTGAAAACTTTGGTCGCTTCTTCGACCCTCATATTTTTATAAGCTCCCATAGGAACAAAATTAAATATTTTTCTCCTGTCACTCTGTCTCATGTCAACTTAATTATTAGATTAGTCGAAGAACCCAGAAGGCAAGAAAGGAAAAGTTTTCCTCCCCTACGCTACAATTTAGATCAGGTCCAGTATTTTACATATGTTATCCCTGAAACACCTCTAAGGGGTAGATATTATAAGTTTTCCTTTTTAAAAATTTGTTTCCAATATTTATTTATTTTTTTTTCTGACGGTAAAAGCCATTTCATGATTACTGCAGGACACTTGTGAATTATGAAAAAGCATGGAAATTTTTCTATTGTTAGTTGTTAATAGCTCCACTCTGTGCTTTGATTAACATAGTTTCTCCTTAAAATATCCCAGTTAGTTTTTCTAATAATTTATTATGAAAAAAATTTCAAGTAGTCACAAAACAGATTAGTATAGCATAGTGCTATTTTTCAAAGGATCTATGATGAAGGATATTTTATTCCCTTTGTGGGGGGAGCAACAGAGGGAGAGTAGAATCTTTTTTTTTTCTCCTAAAGATTTTATTTATTTATTTGACAGAGAGACAGCGAGAGAGGGAACACAAGCAGGGGAAGTGGGAGAGGGAGAAGCAGGCCTCCTGCCAAGCAGGGAGGCCCATGCAGAGCTCCATACCAGGACCCTGGAATCACTACCTGAGCCAAAGGTGGATGCTTAATGACTGAGCCACCCAGGCACTCGGGGACGGAGGCACTCGGAGACAGAGAGAGAGAGAGAGAGAGAGAGAAAATGAATCTTAAGCTGGCTCCATGCCCAGGGGAGCTGACGTGGGGCTTGATCTCATGACTTGAGCTGAAATCAGGAGTCTGATGCTTAACCAAATGAGCCACCCAGGTGCCCCCACACCAGTTTATTTCTCATGCATCACACAAACCCAAACTTTGGTAGAAGACTAAAAGATAAATTACTAGAAAGAGGGGCATGGCCTTAGGTGTTGGGCAATGTCAAATAGCAAAGTTTTTAAATATTTCTCTCCCAGTCGGACTCACAGCAGAGAGGTCATGTATGCTGCATAGACCCCCACTAGTAAGCCGTAGCACTAGTTGAAAGTAACCAGCACTAAGCCCATCACTCGGCTCCGGCAGTTACCAACATTTTGCCAAAGCCCAGATTCCAACTGAAGGAGGCCGGGGGAGGGCAGAACAGAGATTGCTCAAGACCTGAAGCTGGGGAGGGGTGAAGTCAGGATTCAAATCCATCTGTCTCAACAGAAAACCACCATTTGGCCCAGAGCACACAGCCTCACATGCAAGGCTCCCCTTATCAAGGAGCTGTGGAATGTAAGAGCCTTTCTAAGTGATGCTGGCAGAAGAAAGAGACCTAACCCACACCCCGAGTTTCACATGGGCGAAAACTTCTACCTTCTAGAGACTATTTAAGAGCTCCCCAACCTGGGACAGTCTGTCCTGGGGAAAGAACCAGCAAAACACCTTCCTCACCGCGGTCTTGTCTTTTCTCAGAGTTTTTAGATTCGGCTGTTAAGTACTAAATACGGGCAGTTAGTGTCAGAGGGACGAGACTGACCTAGGAAAGGGCTGTCTGGACGGGAGCTGAGCCGGGATTCAAAGTCTGGTTCCCTGGAGCCCCCGCCGCCAACACCAACACGACCGGGGTTCGGGGCACTTCTGAGTGCTGCCCACCCCCTCACCTGTCCGATCCTGGGAAAAGAAGCATCTGGACTCTCAAACACATCCCCAGCCCCGGTGGGACTGAGTGACATTTCCAGCCTGCGGCTGACTTGGGCCGCACGCAGCTGCGAGGAAGGAAGCGAGCCTGGGCCCCGCTTCTAACTCAGGCCCCCGGGGCAGCAGGGGCCGCGGCCAGGCTGGCCAGGATGCGGAGCCTGCGGCCCGCACAAGCGGCCTCGCCCGAGCCCCGCACTCTCTCTTCCTTTGTTCACGCCGAGCGGCGCGCGGACCTCGGCCACACTCGGCGGCGGGGAGCGGCGGCGCGGGGGCGGGAGAAGAGGGGCCGCCGTGGGGCCCGAGTCCCGCAGGAGCAGGGGCGGCGTCTCCGGCGTCGGAGGGTGACCCGCGGCCGGGTGGCCGGGAGGGGCGGCGGCGGTCCCGGGGCCGCTCCGGTGCCCGCGGGCTCCCCGCCGGGGGACTGCGCGCAATTCCCGGGGCTCCAGCCCACGCCCCGCACCCGCGGCGGGCCTCGCGCCAGCTCCCGCTCCACTCGGGGCTCCCCGCGGACCCCTGCCCCGCGCGCGGCACCCCTCGGGTCGCCCTCCCTCCTCTCCCCCCCCCCCCCCAGCTGCGGACGACGCCTCCCGGGGCCCGGCTTACCTGCCGGGGGCGCGGCGGTGCCGTGGCCGCCGAGCAGCAGCAGCGGCGGCAGCAGCAGCGACAGGAGCGACAGCGGCGGCGGCGGGGGCCGCATGGCCCGGGGCTCCGGCGCCGCAGGCTCCGCGGCGGCTCTCAGGGCGGCCCGGCCCCGGCGCGGGGTCGGCCGAGCGGCTCACGTAGCCGCCCCGGCGGCCATGGCGAGCGCAGGGCGCGCGGGGCCCGCCCCTTCCCGAGCTGCGGCGACGCGGTCCCGGGGCGGCGGGACAGCCCAGCCCGGCCCGCCGCGCCCCGCCCCGCCCCGCCGGCCGCGGGACTTTCCCGGCGCCCCGACCCGCGCGGGCCCCCACCCAGCTCCCCGCGGCCTGCGGCGCCCGGCTCGGCCCAGGCCCCTGGGCTCTGCCTCCCCGAGCGCGGAGCCGGCTGCCCGGGCCCGGCGCAGACCAGGGGCCGAGCGGGAACCCCGCCGGACGTCCACCTTCTGGGGCTTGCGGCCCTTCCGGGAAGACCCCCGACGCCCCCGGCCCCGGGGTGCCCCGTGGCGAGCCGAGCCCCCCTGACCCGCGCCCTCCCGACCCGCGCCCCATCATCCGCTCTTCTGCTGCTGCTCCCAGATGCGTGGGGGTCCCCGATTCCTCCCTCCGTTTAAACTTCGCTTCCTTAGCCTCTAACGTACCCTTGACGCTTTTAATCCATTTTTGAAAACAGGTTTAAGGGCACAGTGGTTAGGGCCTGGGCGAAGGAAGGTGCGGGGCTTTGGGGAACGGGGCGCACAGGGTACCGAGGAGGGCGAGAGAAAGGCCCCACATTTCAGGACGGAGTGTGGGTGTGTGGGTTCGGCCCTTCTCGGCGCAGGGAAGTGAATGAGGAAGTAACCGCCGAGCTGGGGTGCGGCGCCGTGGGGGGCGGGAGGCCTACTCGCCCAGCCTGAGCCGCTCTCCAGTTTGAGGCCAGGATCTGGGTCTTCTGGCTTCTCCCAAGATGAGCCGTAAACCCAGCTGACATGGAAGAAAACGGGCAAAGAACAGAATGAATGGGGGATATCCAGAATTGAAGAATAGGTCACCGAGTTCTGGTGAAGACCTTGGCAGCATAGCGTTTGGCAACATAGGGCTTTACGTTTGGACTTCCTATATTTTATTTACTTACTTATTTATTTATTTGGTTTAATTTTGAAGTACACCCAATGTGGGACTAGAACTTAACCCAGAGCTCAAGAGTCTCCTCCCACTGTACTGACTGAGCCGGATCAGAGCCCCCAACTTCTTTTTATTATTATTATTATTAGTAGTAGTATAATATTTTGTAGAACTCTTGAAATTGGCCACTGTTGTAAAAAATGTGATGAAACAAACAAACAAAAAATGTGATGAAACACCTAGCGATGATCTGAATGATGCTTCGAGGTTTTCCAGATACAGAGACATGTTTATACGTTAAGTGAAAAAAGGCAGTATGTGAGTCAGACTCCTTGCACATTGAAAATGATTGGAGGGAACACACCAAAACACACGCAGTAGGTAATGGGATTATGAATGGTAACGGTCTTCTTTTTTTTATTACAGCCACCACCACCAACGGCATATTTTAGTTTCATAATCAAGAAAAAAAAAATCATCTTAAAGGAAAGGACAGATGTGCATCCATCTCAGCCAAGTCCAGGGAGCGCTTGTGATCTCCCCCATGTAGAGTTCTCAGAGGAAAAGACAAGGGTTTTTTTGGAAGGGGAGATGGTAACCACGCCCCCCCTCCTGCACCACCCCAGAGGAGAGTACTTGTTCTTTTCCCAGCTGAACCATCTCCTTCCGGAGATCTTCCCTACTAAAACTGAGAATAATTGCCAAGCATGCTTGATCACCGCAGAAAGGTAAATTCTCAGGGCTTGGCTTTTGCCTATTCCTGCTCCTCCTGGCTGAAGACTTTGGCTTTTTGAGCTAATAGCTAGATGGCTCTGACTCCCAGCCGGCTCCTCCACCTAAAGAGAACAAGAAGGCGGTCCTGGTGCATTTCTGGGAAAGATGTCTAAGCATCCACTGCCCTTTGTCTGGTTCCACATATGGCCCCCAGGCTGTCATGCAACTCCTGGGTTATTGCATATAACACGCGCATGGGTTCCCTTCTGCAGCTTCTCCCTTTAGGAGGCAGATTTACTGTGAAACTACGGAAAGCTTAAGCCCAGCTCCCCCCACCCCCACCACCTTGCACAACCTCTTCCTCTGTCATGGCAGGGGCATGGTTATAGGCTTCTCTGAAATCTGCAAAGTAAGAGATTTTAGCCACAATTGTTAGGACCTCTGTCTCTTCTCTTTCTGACTTCTCCTTTAACATGCTTCTCTTACAGGGTGGTGGTTTTTTGTTTGTTTGTTTGTTTGTTTTTGAGATGTGTCTTGATACCACGTATCACCAACAAACCGGTCAGGTCAAAAGAAACTTCTACACTGTCAGTAATGAACACTTTGATAAACCATTCTAGAAGAAAGACTGAATTAACTTTCTGTTCTTCATACAGAACATATTACTGAAGGTTTTCATGGGTAGAGGCAAAGATCACACAAAGACGTGCATTAAAATGTATTAGAGAGTCAGACATTTAATTAATACAGGTATTTAATTTCTCTGAATGTTACAATGTTAGTGGTATTTGGCAGCTTTAAAAAAATTGTGACTTGTGATTTATTTTCTCATAGTAAGTCAATACTTTTGTACCTAATTTTATATTCTTAGTTGTGTATCTTTTTTTTAAAGATTTTTATTTATTTATTTGAGAGAGAGAGCGAGAATATGGGGGATGGGTAGAGGGAGGGGAGAAGCAGGCTCTGCGCTGAGCAGGGAGCCTGATGCGGGGCTCGATCCCAGGTCCCTGAGATCACGACCTGAGCCAAAGGCGGAGGCTTAACCCACTGAGCCACCCAGGCGCTCCAGTTGTGTATTCTTTAATAATATTATGTAATGAACACAATAATTAATAGAAATAATATATAATAATATATTATGTATATAATATATAGAAATAATATAATAGAAATAGTTACACAAATAAGTTAAAAATATGTAAATATAAATAATATAATAATTAATAAACTTATATAAACCTCAGCCTTACAAAACCCAAATTCTTCCTTCTTTCTCCATTTATTTGCTACCTTCTAACCAGTTCGTCTTCCCGGAATATTTTCTTTATGCTAATAACCTGGAGGTGCTCCCCTCATCTCTCGCTCAGGAGTGTAGCCGAAGGATGGCAGAAAGAAGCCAGTATTGGCTGATGGCCCAGTGGGGGGCTGCTCCACTGGTCGGATCACTCAGTCCTCACAGTTAAGGGGTTACAACTCCCATTTCACAGATGAGGAGACTGAGGCCCAGAGAAATAAATAACTTGTCCTGCGGGGATTCGTCCTGGGTCAGTTTGGCAAAGCTGTAACTGTATTTCCTGGAATTCCCCTCTTGAGCAGTTTCAAGTTAGCACAGGCAGGGAAGGATATTTTTGTATAAGACTGAGAAAGTGCAGCCATATTCCTTCATTCCCAGGAGGCTGGGGCAGGGCACGGGGCGTTGTTGCAATTCCTAGCATTGGGGCTTATCCACTGTCACCTGCATGGCAGGGACCCGAGCCTCCCCCAACTCCTGCTGGATCTTCTGTATCACTTCCCTGTCTCCTGGGCCAGGAGCGCGTGAGCTCCACGACAAAGGGCACCAGCGTTTCCTGCAGGACACCTGCGCTGTCATCAGGTTGGAGGCTTGGAGATGGGGAGAGACTGACTGGCCGGTGGTTCTGGTTTTGCTCTGGTGCCCAGCTTGTCCTGGTGATCTCCAACCTTTCCTTCCCCACCACCTGCCCTGAGAGCTGCGTGCCAGCTCCAGACACAGGAAAAACAGACCTATACACACTGGATCGCCAGCCCCCATGACTGCCCAGGGTCAAACTCCTAACACACACACACACACCCACACCCCACATGGTGCTTCTGCTTCTCTGACCCAAACCTGCCTGAACACACCCCCAAATTTCACAGCCAACAAGCGGTGGGGGAAGCTCTTGGCCAGTCCCATTAGCTACAGAATCGCTTGCCTCTCACCCCAAACTTCTCACCCCCCCCATGCTTCTCCCCTTCTCGAGGCCTGGCTTTGCCGGCCAGATCATCCTTTCTGCGACTCCCTGACAAGACCTGCTAGTCCATCCGTCTGTCCTCTGGTGACGACCTTCCTGAGGGAAGATAGTGCTCCCCCCTTCCGCGCTCTCTGCCCTGCTTCCTTCACTTCTTACCTCTCCCCCTGGGAACACTTGAAGTTCAAAACTCCAGTGGAGCTTCCACTCCCTGAGGACTTGGTTGCCCTCCCTGACCACTACCTTCTTCTGTTCTATACCAGCCTGGGTTGCCGCCACAGAGCAGGTGGGTGAATGTCCGAGCACTCAGGCCCGAAGCAGGCCCTAAGCACGGCTAAGTGGAGCCTTGATTGGTCACTTGAGTCCTCTGTTTTGACAAAAGCCAACAGCAAGGGCAGAGCACTTGGCATATAAGTACAAGGAAAAATTCAGCTCAGGGCTCCAGGGCCTGGGGCTTGTCTTCTCATGGAGTCTGTCATGGGACTCCCTGGCATCTTCCAGCAATTTTGCATTTCCGGTTTCCCCCTTCCGGTGGGACTCCATAAAACCTCATTACAGAAATACAGACTCTCTTGTCCTTCACCCCTTCTTTGAGGGACCTTTGCAAGACTAACTATCACAGAAGGCGATGTTATGCATTCCATACTTCTGTGAAGCAGGGGATGGGTAGTATCTAGAGATTTGGCAGAGACAAGAGGAAATTTTATGAGTCCTTTTAACTTTTTTATTATTTATTTAAAGATTTCAATTATTCATGTGACACAGAGAGAGAGAGATCACAAGTAGGCAGAGAGGCAGGCAGACAGGGAGAGAGAAGCAGGCTCCCTGCTAAGCAGAGAGCCTGATGCGGGGCTCGATTCCAGGACCCTGAGATCATGACCTGAGCCAAAGGCAGAGGCTTAACCCACTGAGCCACCCAGGCACCCCGCTTTTAACCTTTTTAAAAAGTGAAGACACACCTGTATTTAGGTGCATGCCAACGCTTTCTTATTCCTGATCCTGGTGAGTCTCTTGGGAAATCCTCAGCAACTCGAGGGGCAGGGCCCAGGGCTTTGGGAAGTTGCCAGTGTAGACTGGAAGAGGTGGGGTTCAGATTTCTTCATGGGTTCTCAGGGCAGGTTTGTGTAATGAGGCCTCGCTTGTTTCGTAATTTAAAGAAACTCAATCTGATCCCTGTTTCCTGGAAGGATTAAGATTATATCGCTGTCTTGGGGCACCTGGGTGGCTCAGTGGGTTAAGCCTCTGCCTTCTGCTCAGGTCATGATCCCAGGGTCCTGGGATCAAGCCTCACATCGGGCTCTCAGCTCAGTAGGGAGCCTGCTTCCTCCTCTCTCTCTGCCTGCCTGTCTGCCCACTTGTGATCTCTTTCTGTCAAATAAATAAATAAAATCTTAAAAAGGAAAAAAAAGATTGTATCACTATCCTTTGGTGTTTACATTTGCCATTGAGGTCCTGTAGGCTTCTGGGGAAAACATGGCAGGTGGGACATAAGAGCCAAAAAAGGTTCAGGCGGGAGGCAGTTGCTGTAAATAAGGTGGGTGCAGCCGGGAGGTGTTGAGGGAGGCATCAGATGAATCACCAGCAGTAAACTGGGAGTGTTGCCCACACCCTCCGAGAAGACTAGCCACCATTTACTAAGACCCTACCCTATGTTGTCCCTCCATCCTCATAACCAGCATATGCTTATCCTGTTTTCTGAATGTACCTTTTGAACACCCTTAGTATAGCTGGGTCATTTTCAGCTTTATGAATACGCCTCCTTCCAGAAGATGCAAATTCCCAGCCTCCCTTAGAGCCATGTTACTCAGGCCAAGCCAAGCCTCCTTCCACTATCCACCTTCTCTGGGTCAGAAACCACAGAAGGGTTCACTCATAAGAACCACCGGGAGCGTCCCTCAGACCCCAATTCTTCAATTTTTCATGAAGGAAATCATATAATCAAGATCATTTTATGTTACATATCCTGAAAGTTAAAAGCATTTATTCTCTTCTCCTGGGCAAACACATCTATATGACTATCCTTTCAGATATATTCTTTACATCATGCATTATTATTCCCCTTGTTTTCAAAACCTATATTTGAAGCTTCATGAAGTCCTGGAGAAATCACTCATTTGCCCCCCGGAAGGCTTCTCAAGTGAATTAGAACATCCAGTTTCTTTCGCTGTGGCTGGAACCGTACCCTGCAGTAGAGCACTGTGGTTCAGCCATCAGAAATGTGGACGGGGGACTTCTGAGTGATGGGAAGCAGGAACTGCACTACCCGGGATTTCATTCCTGCAGGGGGATTCGGTTGCCGTAATCTAAGCACAGACTTTTTGAAATGTAACGACTGCTCTTTCCTAAACAATCTCCATGAAATGAGAGGAGTGTCCATCAGACGGAAGCTCTGGGACTCTTCACTTCCATTTTTAAAGCCTTTGTTTTATGAGCTCTGTTTTACACATGGACGTAGCCAGAGATCAGGACCCCGAGAACAGTATTTATGTTCTCACGGTTCTGGGGCTGGAAGTCTGAGATCAGGGTGCTGGCATGGTCCATGTCTGGTGCAAGTCCTCTTCCTGGCTTGAAGGAAGGCCACCAATGCTATCATAAAGGCCCCATCCCTATGACCAAATCTCCAAATCTGACCTAATCACCTTCCAAAGAACCTACCTCCAAACACTGTCACAATGGAGGTTAGGGCTTTGACAAATGAATTATAACACACCCTCCAACACACACACACACACAGATAAAAGGAAAGCCATTATTTTCCCAGGAAAATGAATCTAGGGTATACATTTGACAAGAGGTTCAAACACATGTTTTGCAAACACAAAGAATAACAATAATCAAATGAAAATACATGTTTGAAAAAAAAGATTCAGGGGTGCCTGGGTGGGTCGGTGGGTTAAAGCCTCTGCCTTCAGCTCAGGTCATGATCTCAGGGTCCTGGGATTGAACCCCGCATCGGGCTCTCTGCTCGGCGGGGAACCTGCTTCCCCCCCACCTCTGCCTGCCTCTCTGCCTACTTGTGATCTCTGTCTGTCACATAAATAAATAAAATCTTTTAAAAAAAAAGATTCAAACATAGGTTTTGAAAACAAATTCTCGCTTTCTCTCCCCAATCTCTGCTTCCACATCTCCTTTTCTTCATTTTTTAAAAAATTGAGATTTAATTAACATGTAACATACATTAGTTTCAGGTGTAAAACATGATGATTCGATGTCTGTGGAGCATCTGGGTGGCTTAGTTGGTTAAGCCTCTGCCTTCAGCTCAGGTCCCGGGATCTTGGGCTCCCTGCTCAGTGGGGAGTCTGCTTGTCCCTCTTCCTCTCCCTCCACCTGGCTTGTGCTCTTTCTTGCTCTCTCTCTTGAATAAATAAATAAAATCCTCAAAAAAAAAAAAAAAAAAGAGAAATCATGTCCACAATTAATCTAATAACATGTCATCATGCAAAGTTATAAATTTATTTTTCTTGTGATGAGAACATTTAAGATCTACTCTCTTAGCAATTTGCAAGCAAATATACAGTACTGTCTTGTTCACTATAGTCAGCACACTGTGCATTACGTTCCGGAAGGCTTATTTACTTTATAACTGGTAGTTTGACCCTTTATCACCTTCACCTCTCTTGACCCACACCCACACCTCTGGCAACCACCAATCTGTCGTCTGTATCTATGAATCTAGTTTTCATGTCTTAGATCCCACATATAAATGAGATCATACAGTATTCATCCTTCCCTCTGATTCATTTCACTTGGCATAAGGCCCTCAAGGTCCATCCATGGTTTATGGAGGCTTCCTCACGTAGGCGTGATCAATCATTAACTTCTTTTTCAACCCTTCACCCTTCTTAAGAGAAAATTATGAGCTTCTCATCATGGCTTATTCTATCTGGTGGTCAGCTCTCATCCAGGGGCTACCCAAGAACCCACACAGAGTTACCTCATCGGAACAAAAAGACACTCCCATCACCCGGGAAATTACAAGGGCTTCAGGAACTGCATGCCAGGAACCAGGGGCAGAGACCAACAGAGACCAACAGAGACTCACAACAGTGAAGAGGAGGAATGATCAGCAATCGGCAGCTTCCTTCATTTAATTCCTTCCTCTCCACAGACAGTTCTTTCTGGCTACACATTCCCTTTGAAAAGACTTCTACCAAATTCAGACTTCCAGAAGAAGCTGGTGTGTGGTGTCTTTTATGCCAGTTACCTGGATCAACATACCCGCTTAGCAGGAGGAGTACCTATGAAACGGCAGCTGAATCCTACTTCTCAATAATAATAAAAAATTAAGGCTGCATCTCATTCTCTAGAATTCTAACGCAGCTTAGAATCACAAATATACTGTATGGCTGTTTGTTCCTTATGTGTTGTTTTTTTAATGGAAAGGTTCATAAATAAGAAAGAATACATGGTCCAAAATTTTAGCTGCAGAATTACAGGCTAGGGCAAAAATACGAGTCTAGGAAATTAAGACAGAGTGTGTTGTGGTGGAGAGTCTGTCTGTCCACATGTAGTCCAAAAAGTCCTACTCATGTTCTAAAATCAACTTTCTCGCAACCAAAATACAAACGAGGCTACTTTATGTCCATAGGTGCACTAGCATCTGAGGGAAGAGAAAGGCAGTTAAAAGCACATGTTCCTTGGGGCGCCTGGGTAGCTTGGTTGGTTAAGCATCTGCCTTTAGCTCAGGTCATAAGCCTGGGGTCCTGGGAGCGAGCCCTGCATTGGACTCCCTTCTCAGCTGGGAGTCTGCTTCTCCCGGTCCCTCTGTCCTCCCCGCCCCCTTGTGCATGTGCACTCTCTCTCATATAACTAAATAAAATCTTAAAAAGAAAAAAAAAACCCATATGCGTTTTGCTTCCAATCTGACTTCTGCTCTAGACAATGCCTTGCTTGGCCCTTAGCATGTGGGCTAACTTACCATGGAACTGAAATTCTTGCAAGCCTTCACTACTGTGTTTGTTTTTGCTGTAACAGCAGTATCTGCTCATTGTGGTGAATCTAGAATACAGGAAAATAATAAAGAAGAGACAAGGACGCCTGGGTGGCTCAGTTGGTTGGGCGACTGCCTCCGGCTTAGGTCATGATCCCAGAGTCCCGGGATTGAGTTCCTGCATCGGGCTCCCTGCTCAGTGGGAAGTCTTCCTCTCCCTCTGACCCTCCCCCCTCATGCTCTCTCTCTCTCTCTAAAATAAATAAAATACTAAAAAAAAAAATAAAGAAGAGAAAAAATGCCCCCATAATCTTATAACCCCCAGACAACCAAAGCTTGCATCTTGAACCGCCTAAATTCTTGAGCAGCAGTAAATTGGCAAGGAGGCCACGTGACTCACTCCCCCCTTTGTGGGAAGGTTGTAGAAACCACATTGAGGATGAGCTAGGAGGGAATCCTGCTTTTCACATGCTGGTGTTTCATGACGATATAAAAATCAGGCTGTCAATAGTTCCAGGCCTTTCTGCAGACACAGTCTTGACTTTGCAAAGCTCCATGACTTGGACCCAGGAAAGAAGATGCCGGACGCCTCAGGTTCACTGTTGAGCAGCACTCCAGCTGAAGCCTTGGGTCAGCCCATCCTTTCTGTTTATGGTCATGCAAAGTCACGGGCATCTTGCAGCAGACCATTACACGGAGCTCCTCTTCTGTTTCGTGGGTGTTCAATGCCTTGTGAAGGCACTTCTTTCCTTCTCTTGCCGTCTTAAACTATTGTCAACATGAACTTCCATTTTTTTCTTTGAAACCTCAAATATCATCATTATGTTACTTACTGGGGAGCCACAGAAAACAAAACAAAACAAAACAAACAACAACCAAATTCATTTATGTACATTTGTTGCTGAAGGCAAGATCAGAAAGAGTCCAGGGAGAATAGAGCATGCTCAGAAAGCGCAAAGTTGGTTTATGTCCACACTTCTTCCCCTCCCTCCCTTTCCTCAGTCCCTCCTTCCTTGTTTCTTCCTTCCTTCCTTTCTTCCATCTCTGGCTCATTCAACATCCACAAGAGCATCACACACTGGGCCCTGTTCTGAACCCAGGAAACAGAGACTCTGAGCTTATGGAGCTGACGTTTTTAGTGACAGTGACAGAGGACACCCAGGCCAATCAGCAAACACAGCCCCTCACGTCTCAGACCACGCTGGCCATGCTATTGAGACGGACTGGCTTCTGTCCCAGGAGGTTCTCCTCATGTGTGTAGTTGGGGATTCTGTAGGAACCCTTATCTCTCTTCTGTCCCAGGGCTAGTGGTAGGTTCTGAGGTGACTGGACCCTCCGTGTGGAGAGCAGGGAAGAAGCCCTGGCAGGAGCTGAGGTGGCCTTCAGCGGTCAGAGCTTTTCAAAGTCCCCAACTATAGCTCGAGGGGGACCCTTGCTGGAGGAACTTGGGGGGGTGTTCATGAAGTGGCAGTTTCTTCTCACCTACCTAAGGATCTCACCCCCAGTTCACAATCCCACCAGCCTCTCTGACTTGGGGGAGACTCCTGACCTGCCTTGACCTTCCCCAGACATGCAGTTGCCTGCTGGTATTGTCCCAAATCCCTGGGAACCCGGGGAAAACAGCGAATACCCCCTCACTCCCTCCCCCAAATGTACGGGGGTGTCTAT
This sequence comes from Mustela lutreola, assembly GCF_030435805.1. Taxonomy (NCBI): domain Eukaryota; kingdom Metazoa; phylum Chordata; class Mammalia; order Carnivora; family Mustelidae; genus Mustela; species Mustela lutreola. The sequence continues at coordinate 213,870,650 of NC_081291.1, read as the reverse complement.
TCAAATGAAGCCCCAGAACCTACCTGGTTGATCTCAGACCCAGAAACACCATTTACTTCCCAAACAAACGGACATCACTCATCGCTTCAGGAAGTGAATTAGTCTTTACACACTTCCATTTGAATGAAGGCAATTCTAGGAAATGTACTATGCTCACACCAAAGTCTGGCCTTATCCCAGTATTCAAAGAGGTGGATCTGTTTACTTTTTCAACTCTTGGACAAAATTTTTTCGAACAAATATTAACTGACTCTTCACTCAACATGCCAGACATCGTCCTAGACACTTCAGCTACAGTGCGGACCAAAGCATTATAACTACATGTAAATGTCAACATACCCTCAGCCTTCAGGAATTTAATGATTATTTACCAAAATAAATAAATAAATATATAAATAAATAAAAGCCATTTAAACAGGAAGCCAGACAGCCTAAGAGACAAAAATTACTGAAAAGATTCTGCACTTCCTGACCTAGATAGAGCTTTTCATCAAAGTGTATCTTTTAAAAATATAGGCACCGCTGTGTGTTGGCTTTGCAACCCTCAGAAACAAGAACTGTCGAATCACTTTTGCTGGTCAAGGAGATCAGATCCGGCTCCCTGCCCAACTCTCCAGGGCTCTCCAGCGTTGGGACAAAACCCAGGAAATGGAGGAAGGACTCGCAGGTGCTGAACCTGCAGTGAGCACAGCTGAGACACTCAACAGTCCAGTCAAAGGGGATAGATCAACCTGGGCTCCAAGTCCCTATCGGGTCCACGTGCAACCCGAGTCCACCTCCTGCCCCTCAAGGATCTGGATCTCCACCTGCAGCTTCCTGGGGCAGGGTGGCAGAGGGGAGGGGCAGGCGGCTTGTTTTCCCACAGGCTCTTCTTCTGCAAACGCCCCGCCTCCCACTCCCCCCCCAACCACCACAAGGTTAACTTGGCAAAACAGAAGGGACTGTTTTCTATTCCCCCCCCAACCACCACAAGGTTAACTTGGCAAAACAGAAGGGACTGTTTTCTATTCCGTGAATTAAATTCCTGTTTGGCGCCTTCACTTGAAAGCAGATTAATCTCATTTCCAAGAACCAAAATACCAATCTTCAGCTCAAGCCAGCTTTTGGAAATGGTTTGTCACTGGTAGGTAAAGGACCCTGCAGGTGACAATGGAAAAGAATAAGGAAAGAGGGTAAAACCAATTAGGAGGGGAAAGTAGGACCAGAAAGTGAAATGTGTTTTGCTGTTACTTAAAAAACAAATGGTGACATAAGAGCTTTTGCAGGGCGCCTGGGTGGCTCAGTCGGCTGGGCAACAAACTCTTGATATCCATTCTGATCATGATCTCAGGATCTGGGGATCGAGCCCCACCTTGGCTCTGTGTTCATCGGGAGTCACCTCGGGGATTTTTCTCTCCCTCTGCCCCTCCCCCTCTCTAAAATAAACTAATACTTTTTTTTGAGATTTTATTTATTTGACACAGAGAGAGAGAGCGAGAGAGAGCAAGTGCACAAACAAGGGGAGCTACAGGCAGAGGGGGATGGAGAAGCAGGTTCCCCGCTGAGCAGGGAGTCCGATGTGGGACTTGGTCCCAGGAGCCTGGGATCATGACCTGAGCAGAAGACAGATGCTTAACCGACTGAGCCACTTAGGCGCCCCAAGGAATACAACTTAAAAAAAGGAAAAGAGCTATTGTTTGTGCAGTATTTAGGGGTATAATAAAATCTTTTGTTTAAAACCTAGCACCTGTGATAAAACATGTTCTCCTTTAGTAACTAATTGCCATTGGAATCTTTTTTTTCTGTAAAGTTCATATTTTGGATCATTTTTGATTGACAGAAAAGGCACAAAGATGGTACAGAAGGTTCAGTGTGTCCACCCCCCCCCCCCACCTCCGCCGCCGCTTCAGTTTCCCTGATGCTCTTGCATTATTAAGGGACACTTGTCAAAATCCAGAAACCAACAGTGGTCCCTTGATATTAACTAAACCCGAAATGTTGTTTGGATTTGGATTTCTCCAGTTTCCATATTAGTGCCCTTTCCCTGTTCCAGGATCCAATCCAGGATACCACATTACCTTGCACTGGATTATTTTTGAAGTAGCAGATCCAAGATTCCCAAAAAGGGTAGAATTAATTGTGTGTTATCCCGTTGGTACTGTTGAAATCTAGACCTTCTTTTGAGTGTTTTTGGCTTTTTTTTAAAAAAAGATTTCATTTATTTATTTGATAGAAGACACAGTGAGAGAGGGAACACAGCAGGGGGAGTGGGAGAGGGAGAAGCAGTCTTCCTGCTGAGCAGGGAGCCCGATGCAGGGGCTTGATCCCAGGACCCTGGGATCATGACCTGAGCTGAAGGCAGGCGCTTAATGACTGAGCCACCCAGGCGTCCCTGGCTTTTTAAAAAGAAATCAAATCAAAAGGACAAACCACTGAATCTGTCTGTTACAAGCAAGAGCTTGCAAGGGGAGGACTCAAATATGCATAGCATGAATGTATGCCAGTTACACCTCAGTCAAGCCACACACACACAAATTGTATGTCACCTTTAAACGTAGGGTTGCAAAATGCTTTGTCAATGATTGTCAAGACAGCAGATCCGGGGTGCCTGGGTGACTCAGTGGGTTAAAGCCTCTGCCTTCGGCTCAGGTCATGATCTCAGGGTCCTGGGATTGAGCCCCACATCGGGCTCTCTGCTCAGTGGGGATCCTGCTTCCTCCTCTCTCTCTGCCTGCCTCTCTGCCTACTTGTGATCTCTGTCTGTCAAATAAATAAATCTTAAAAAAAAAAAAAAAAGAGAGTAGATCCATCTATATATTCGTAAGTCAGAGGGCACCTTTTCAAGAATCTCAATGGTGGGGAATTTTTACTCTACAGCTATTTTACCCTTAATCTGAGTTGGAAATCAGACAAGGACCCACCCGTAGATAAAATGATTCCAAATTAGCGCTGGAAGGTCTGACCCTCTCAGGTAGCTCCAAGGCCTGGAGGAAACTCCCGTGTCACTGCCAACACCCCAGTGATGATGTCATAAACAAACTGGAGCTTGACCTGCTTGCGTGTCAGATGTCCCTGGAGCTGATAAGGAAAGCCACCAAGAGGCCAGACCTGTCTCTACTGAGGAACGAGTATGCCCATACTTCAGGCTGCGTTTGAAGAAGCTGGTGTCACAGAATGAAATAACTAGGGCATGTAATACGTATAATACAGGTCCACAATTCTTTTTTTAAAAGATTTTATTTATTTGCTTTTTAAAAGATTTTATTTATTTGCTTGAGAGAGCGAGCATGAGCAGAGGCAGAGGGAGAAGCAGGCTCCCCGCTGAGCAGGGACCCTAGCGTGGGACCCAACCCCAGGACCTGGCCTGGGATCATGACCTGAGCCAAAGGCAGGTGCTTAACCGACTGAGCCAGTCAGGCACCCCTTAGATTTTATTTTATTTATTTAATTAATTAAAACTTAAAAAAAAAGATTTTATTTATTTATTTGACAGAGATCACAAGTAGGCAGAGAGGCAGGCAGAGAGAGAGAGGTGGGGAAGCAGGTTCCCTGCCGAGCAGAGAGCCCGATGCGGGACTTGATTCCAGGACTCTGAGATCATGACCTGAGCTGAAGGCAGAGGCTTAACCCACTGAGCCACCCAGGCGGCCTAGATTTTATTTTAAAGTAATCTTTATACCCAACATGGGGCTCGAACTCATGACCCTGAGATCAAGAGTCTCAAGCTTTACGGACTGAGCCAGCTGGGCGCCCCCAGGTCCACAATTCTGACAGTTCCAAAATCCGAAGAGCTCTGGAAATCACAAATTCTTTCATAACTCAAGATCTGGATTAACATGAAGCTCTATAGAGTCTTCATTTATCCCATTAAATGTGAAATAGTTACGAGCATCCCCTTGGGAACAGTCAATGGTTTGGTTAACAGACTGCTGGCCGCGGCATGCTGGACACGCTACCTTATCACCTGTCTAAACCCTGAATGGCTAAAACATTCCTGGTCTAAGGTTTCCAGGTAAGGTGCTGCATTGCCTGTGCTGATAACCGCTTCCATCTATTGAACCGTAACCCTGGGTATGCAGCTCGCCTCCCCTTCGCTCCCTAGTGGCAACTCCAGAGTGTGGTGGACCCTGAGCAAGTGCCCAGGAGGTATAGGGCTAGCATGGGGGGCTTCATGGGACAGATGTCACCATGTAACTCTGAGGTTAGCTTATCCATCAACAACATCAGAGAAAGGCCTGGAAATCCTATCGAGGATTTCAACAATTCCCCCACAAGGGAAGCAAAGTCAAATGAGAGGTATTCCAAAAGAGAGACTCGTGGGTCTCAGCAGGTGGCTGAGAACACGGGGGTTCCTTTAGGGGAGTCATTCCCAGCTGCTAAGGATACCCTCGGACCCAGAGTCAGCTTAGTGGGGTGGTGAAGTCGCCTGGGCTGATGGGTCATTTTGGGGGAAAGTAGACGCTTAAGACCGGGAGGGTCTGGGGCCCTCTTTGGAGTGGAAATCGAGAGCCAAGGCCTTGATGAGCCCCGGGACACTTAATTTGGGTGACCTGTCCTTGTCCTAGGTACCTCCTGAACAGGACCAGCCCTCCTGGGCCACATGGCAGAGGAAGGCATGACGCAGCCTGGGATGACCCCAGGGACGCTTAGGTTAACACAGCGTGGGCTTCCTGACCCTGTCAGCCAGACCCCGGAAGCTGCAGTCAGCCACAAGGTTGGCTTCGAAGTCACAGGAAAGGGGGCGATAGAGTGGGATTCGCTTCTCAGAATAACGTCTTTGGCTAATTTACCCTCCGCTGAGCTCAGGCAACTTTGTAATCTGCGTGTAATTTGTACTCAACCCATTTAGTAAAATAGCCATCTGGTTCACATAATATTTGATGCTATGTGGTTGATGTGAGAAGACACTTTTACCAGTGGTTAAAGCCCTTCGAATTCTTCACCCCTGACAGAGAAGACAAAGAGGCATGTGGTTATTATGTTATAACCACACAGTATCAAAGGTTACTTAGCTAAGTGTGAAAGTAACAGTAAGCGCTGCGAACATCAAGAAACTCAGGAAACTATTCCTCGAAACCCTCTGATCACATCCCGTACTGCTTAAAAATCAGTTAGGTCAAGGTCCCATGCTTTTTCACATGCTTAAAAAACCCTCTGGGGGGCACCTGGGTGGCTCAGTGGGTTGAGCCTCTGCCTTCGGCTCAGGTCATGGTCTCGGGGTCCTGGGATCGAGCCCCGCATTGGGGGGGTCTCTGCTCAGCGGGGAGCCTACCTTCCCCCCGCCTCCCAGCCCTGCCAGCCTCTCTGCCTACTTGTGATCTCTCTGTGCGTCAAATAAATAAATAAAATCTTAAAACAAAACAAAACAAAACAAAAAAAACGCTCTGAGGGCGGCAAGAAATCAGTCCCGGTCTCATTCTGGAAACAAACACACACAGACAGCTCCAATAACTTCACATCAGCAAAGATTTACTGAGAAACAATAAGGCATGTGACATTCTAAAGGGTCTAAAATGATAACCCAGAGTCTGCCTGTGGGGTCTTGTAGCCCACAGGAGCGTAAGACAGGAAGACCAGTGACGCCCAGACCAGGCAGAGGAGGAGGGAGGCAAAACCAGTTCTTAGAAGGAGGTGGCGGGTCAGCAGGGTCAGTGGCTGCGGGGGGCGCGGGGGAGGTCGGGAGAGGCTGGACCAAAGCGCCGGGGGTCTGGTGGCTGGGGACAGCAGTGGCTTTGAGAGAGCCCGGTTGGTGAAGCCAAATCAAGAGGGATTAACCAGTGAGTGGGTGTGAGGAAGCCGAGAGGAGTGTGGTGTGAAGACGGCGGTGCACCGAGGAAGTGGTAGGGCCCAAGGACATGTTCCGTTGATCGTTTTCAGTTAGGGAGCCGGGAGCCTGTGTACAGGTGCGGGGAAGGTGTCGGCAGAGGACATGCCGGAGGAGGAGAGGTGATTGCCTCCATCGCTCTGCACCTGTGTGCAGGGCGAGCCCAGCTCAACTCTCCTGTCTTGATGACTACTGTTTGACTTTGGTTTGTTCTATAATGAGAATTTTTCTTTTTCTCTTCCTCTTCCTCCTCTCCCTCCCCCTCCCCCTTCTCCTTCTTCTTTTTCTCTTCCTCTTCCAATTAGGGAAACTCTATGCCCAGTGTTGGGCTCAAACTCACAACCCCAAGACCAAGAGTCTCAAGCTCTACTGCCTGAGCCAGCCGGGCCCCCCCCCCCCCCCCGTTAATGAAAACATTTTGATATTTTACTCATGAAGTTAAAAACAACAGCCAGGGGAGCCAGAGTGGCTCAGTCGGTCGAGCCCCCAACTTTTGGTTTCGGCTCCGGTTGGGATCTCGGGGTTGTAAGATCAAGCCCCAAGTCGGGTTCTGTGCTCTGCGGGGAGTCTCTGGATCCCCGCATCCCCTCTTCCCTCTTGCCTTTTTCTCTCTCTGGAAAAAAAAATAAAGTTAAACTCTTAAGAAATTAAACAACAACAACAACAAAAAACAACAGCCAGGACAAGCATTTGCTGAGGTCTATCTGGTTTCCTGGATGGGTTTGGGGCAAGTCTGAGCTCTGCTCAAACCTTCAGTGAAGGGGTGCTTGGGTGGCTCAGTGGGTTAAAGCCTCTGCCTTTGGCTCAGGTCATGATCTCAGGGTCCTGGGATTGAGCCCCGCATCGGGCTCTCTGCTCAGCAGGGAGCCTGCTTCCCTTCCTCTCTCTGCCTATCCCTCTGCCTACTTGTGATCTCTCTCTCTGTCAAATAAATAAATAAAATATTAAAAAAAACCCTTCAGTGAATATAACAACTGTGCTGTGGATTATTATTATTCAGCCACAGAAAGAATGAAGCCATGACCCAGGCTACGACATGAATGAACCTTGAAAACATGCTGAGTGAAAGCAGCCAGGCACAAACAGTCGCATGTTGTGTGATTCCATTTATGTGGAATGTCCAGAACAAGCTGGACATACGGAGACAGAAAGCAGGCTGGCTGGTGGCCGCCGGAGCCTAGGAGGAGGGCTGTGGGGAGTGACTGACTTCATGAGTGCAGGGTCTCCATTTGGGGGTGCTAAAAATACTTTGGAACTAGATGCAGAGATATTAGATGCTGTTAGTGTACTAAATGCCACCGAACTATCTGCTTCAGCATGGCTAGCTTTTTCTCAAACATAATAATGAAGCCGAAAATGATGCCAGGAGCTGTCCCTTGTTGAATTCTGTTCCTCTCTGCAGGGATTTTTACTCCATATCCTTGCACCTGTGGATGAGTCCCTAATACTTACTGGACGGGTCCCCCACCGGGGACAACTCCAAGCCTGACTTTCTGTGGCCCTCCTCCGTCATAAGCTAATGTTGTGGCTCAAATATACCTTGCTCTGGGTGTTATGTAAGACTGATGAATCACTACTCTACCTCTGAAACTCATAATACACTGAATATTAATTCATGAGATTTAAATTTAACAAATAAAATGAGACATTAAATAAAATACATTGTACCCTCAGGGTCTGGGTATGCCAGGGACCAAAGGTATTTCCTCAGAAAGGGGACTTTTCCTTGCTGGAACTGGGGGACTCCCTGATAAACTGGGATGGGTTGGTTGCCCTCTCTCGTGCTCTGATTAAAGAAGGCACGCGGAAGTCAAGGCCTGCCCAGTCCTGGGGGAAAATCTCAGGCTCTCTCAGACATGCAGCACATTACAGAGACGTGTGACACGGCTCCTGGGTGACAGGGATGGAGGCTGGATCTTAAGACTGGTGAAGCTGGCACAGCCTTAGATCAGGGGCTGTCAGCAGCTTCTCCTTTAGAAGTAGAAATTGGAGTTTCCTTTGAGGTCCCTTTGGAGGTCAAGGGCTAACATTGACATTTTAGGTATAAGAGAGCTCCCGAAGGATTATGCCAATGGTGGTGGGGGAAGCTTGGCAAGACCTTTTAGTCTGGTGCAGTCAGTGAATGAAATTCAGAGATGCCTCCAGCTGGTCGTGCAGACTGATTAATTTACAGAGATGCCAAGGAGGCTTCTAGAAAGAGTGACTGGGACTCTCTACTCCTTTGCTTTGAAGTTCAGTGTCACCGGATGAGGGATGGATGTGGGGAGGAGGAGTTCGACTGAGGCTGGTGGAAGAAGGAACATCGGGGTTCTGATTCACTCTCAGGACTGGGCATCTGGAGGGGGCAGGACCAAGGCAGTCTGAGCCTAAGTCATTTGGGAGGAGTATTAGCCTGTGAGGGACCTGGCCATCAGTGAATTATGGGTCACCTTCACAAGTGAGCTTCCAAAACACTCTTCATAACAACCCAACGTGGAGATAAGCCAACGTCCAACAACTTAGGAATGGGTCAACAAGCCATGGTACATCCACTTCCCAGAAATTATTCAGCAGTAAAAAATTAAAAAGAAAGAAGTGCTAATATGTCTACCACAGGGATGAGCCTCGAAAACTCTGTGCTAAATGAAAGAAATCAGTCTCAGAAGGTCAATGTGTTGTATGATTCTCTTTCTGCGAAACATCCAGAACAGGGAAATCCATAGACAGAAAACAGATGAATAGATACCCGGAGCCAGAAGGCAGCAAGTGGGGAGTGACTACAAATGGGTACATAAGATCACATTTGGGATCCTACCAGGGTATCCCCAAGGGTTGTGCTGCTTAATCCCTGTGCACTCCCCATCCAATGGCTTCATGGATGCTTCCAGACCAGCAATTTGGGAAGCAGTCTCTGAGGCCCGAGAGGGGATCAAGGCAGAAGCAACCAGAGGAGGATCACGTGGTCTAGGTGTTCTCAGAACTTTTAGTCCCCTTTGCCCAAATGTGGGTATTTCGGGTCACAGGGTTGGTTGTTGCCCCGGGGTTTTCGTTTCTTGTCTCTTGGCAAGCTTCTGTTTGCCGTCCTGTTGTGTGAGGTGGAGAGAGTCATAGCTGGGGGCGTAGGAAGCCTAGACCCGGCCTAGCCCAGTGCTTGTTCTCACTGTACTTTGGAAACAGCCTGCGTGTATGTAAAGGCTAGCAATGCTCAGGGCCTGTGCCCTGAGCCTGTGGGTCCGCTGGGGAGGAAGGTGTGGTAGGATGCCCCCTCCTTGACCATGCAGCCAGAGTAAGAGCCCCTCCTTTGCAGAAAATGATATTACATAATTGATCATAGAGCATCCAGACACAAATAGAGGACAAGAGTGTTAGAGAGACGTGGCAGGCAGTAACTGGTGTCAACATTATGTTAATTTCCCAGATTTTGTGATATCCAGGATTTTTAAAAAAGATTTTATTTATTTATTTGACAGCAGCAGACGGAGAGGGACGAGCAGACTCCCTGCTGAACAGGGAGTCTTACATGGGGCTCAATCCCAGGACCCTGGGATCATGATCTGAGCTCAAGGCAGAGGCTTAGGCAACTGAGCCACCCAGGTGCCCCGATATCAGGATATTTGTCCCTTTTTGAGATTCGTGGCTTGTGATTTTATTTTCTCATGTCACATACTCACTTTCGTACCTAATTTTGTATTCTTTTTCTTAAAGAGGGACTTCCAGTGTTGTTTACGGTTTATGCCCTGCAAGATTTGGATCTGCCTCTTGGCTAAAGGCTCACTTAGGTTCAGGTAAGTATTTTGGTTAAGAGTTCTTCTAGTTTTACATCATACCCCTGCTTCTACAATGCTGGGTGTCTCACATTTAGTGACAAATCATATAGGGTGGTGATGGCAGGACCTGTTCAGTGTAAAGATCTAGTTTCCTCATTGCAGTTAGTAAGTAAGTATGTTGTCTCCATGCAATTATTCTGTCCCCCGGCTTTTCAGGGAATGGCTTCATCAGCCACTGATGAACGTTTCCTGAATCCGTAATTCCTCTGAGAATTGCCATAAAATGCTAATCTTACGATTGTCTCATCAATTTTGCTTTTTTTAAAAAAAATCAGTACTTAAAAAAATTAACATACAATGTATTATTTTCTTCAGGGGTACAGTTCTGTGATTCATCAGTCTGCTGTGAGTGCAACTCATAGCACTCACCATAGCACATACCCTCCCCAAGGTCCATCACCCAGCCACCTGAATTTTGCTTTTATTGGCTGGAATTCTTCTATGAAGAAAGGTTTCCTTCATCAATTTCACAGGTGATTTGAATGTCAACTAACCGGTTTAGAAGCATTGACCCAGTCTAACAGACCCATTTATAGGTGAGAAATACTGAGGTTCAGGGAGGTAAAAATATTTGCTTAAAATCACAGTCACTAGCAGTAAAAGGCTACTTTTTTTTTAAGTACCAAAAAAGAAAAAAAAAAGTCTTTACTTTGAAACACCTCTGCAACAACAGAGCAGGGCATCACAAAACTCTCACTGTTTTAGAACACCTGTCAACATTTCCTAGAACAAGATGCACATGAGAAAATAGGACCAGGCTCTGGGAAACATTTGAAGGCTTTCCATTTCAGCCAGGAACTAAATTAGTCCCCTGTTCTCTCACTGGAATTATTTAGCATGGCTCTGGAAGTTCTGGCTAATAAAGAAGAAAAGTGAGAAAGAGATGTTATCAAAAATAAGAACACAAAATCTCCACCATCTGTATATAGCATATTCGTTTTTCTAGAAGAGCTGTTCTCAAACCTTTTGGTGTCAGGACTCTTTATCAAACTCTTAAAATTTGCTGAGGAGGGGTGCCTGGGTGGCTCAGTGGGTTAAAGCCTCTGCCTTCGGCTCAGGTCATGATCTCAGGGTCCTGGGATTGAGCCCCACATCGGGCTCTCTGCTTGGTGGGGAGCCTGCTTCCTCTTCTCTCTCTGCCTGCCTCTCTGCTGCTTGTGATCTCTGTCTGTCAAATAAATGAATAAAATCTTTAAAAAAAAATTTGCTGAGGACCCCAAACAACTTTTGTCTATGTGGGCTATATATATAAATTAAGACTGAGAAAAAAATTTTAAAAATGTTTACTTATTAATTAATTCGAAAGTAGCAAGTTACACAAAAATGAAAAATACGACATTTTTCTCAAACAAAAGAGCATTTGGTGAGAAAGGTGTTTTTCTTTTGCAGCTTTATAAATCTCTTTAACCTCTGGTCTACTGGCAGACTCTGCACTCAGCAGATGCAGTGTCACACAATGCAGTTGCTAGAAAATTCCACTGTACACTTGTGAGTGAATGAGAGTGAAAAAAAGCAAATAACTTTCTGGTATTACTGTGAAAATAAATAATTTCGATCTTGTAGACTCTCGCACCTCTCACACTTCGAGAACTGCTGTTTCTGGAACACTCGAGAGACTCAGCTGAAAGTTTTACTAATATCAGTTACCTTGGTAAAGTGGCTGGATAAATGATAAATATAGGAAATGAGTCATTTTCCCATATACCAGCATCTCTGCAGTGTTCTACTTCCTCTGTGTGTGTTGTGTGTGTGTGTCCTACTTCCTGTGTGTGTGTGTATGCATGTCCATTGTGTTACCTTTACAACAAATCTGAAATCTCAACAATCCAGGTGTTCTTTTGGCTTATGTTGTTGGGAGGCCAGGCTTTTCAAGGGTTTCTTTCTCCTCGGCATTCCTTCAAGAGCTTCTGGATGGGGAAAGAAGGGCAGACAGGATGGGAAAAACAGAAAACAAGGGTCTATACATATCATCAGAGCTACGCCTGCCATGTGCAGCCCTACTATGTGATGGTCCCTCTTCCTTCAAGTCGTCTCCCCCAAATGAGCTGCTCGCACTGCTGCTGACATCCCAGACCTCCTGGCCAGACCTTTCAGAGAGTTTCCCCACAGCCCCTCTGTGCTACTTAATTCTCCCATGCTCCCTGGCCACTGAGTGAAGCGGGTTGGGCCAACAGAGGTTGGCCCAGCTGAAGTTCAGGAGGGACATATCCTTAGTTTTCAAAATCTGTCACCCTCTTGGTCACCCTGGCCCATGGTCAGACCTCTGTGTTCGTGGAGAGCTTCATGGAGAAAGTGGTACCTTCTCTTCCTCCAGTTTGACTCCCTTCTAGGAGCTGCCGTCTGAGGGGCTAATCTACACAGTTGGGTCTCTGGGCCTCAAGTGAATTGGTTGTTATGGCCACTTATCCTGAAAACAATAAGAAACACTGACAAGATTGGAGAAGTAGAGAAGTCAGCAGTGCCAGGAAGACAGGAGGAGAACAAGTAAGGAGAGGGCAGGTCGATGCGAGGCTGTTCTTCAGAGCATGAAGGGAGGCTCAGTCCCCTTCCAGGGAACTGGTGACTTTGTGGCTAGATCTAAAAACAGTGTCTTTTTAGCCCCTTCCTCCTCAAAGCTGTCGGCATTTTTAGGGTCATTCAAAATTTTTTTTAAATGATTTTATTTATTTATTTGACAGAGAGAGATCACAAGTAGGCAGAGAGGCAGGCAGAGAGAGAGAGAGGAAAGCAGGCTCTCCGTTCAGCAGGGAGCCCGATGTAGGACTCGATCCCAGGACCCTGAGATCATGACCTGAGCGGAAGGCAGCGACTTAACCCACTGAGCCACCCAGGTGCCCCAGGGTCATCCAAATTTATAGGAAAATTCTTGTGGGCTGCCTGGCTGGCTCAGTCAGAAGAGTGTGCTGCCCTTGATCTCGAGGTTGTGAGTTTGAGCCCCACATTGGGTGGAGAGATGACTAAAAATAAACAAATAAATAAACTTTAAACAAAAGTAAGAAAAAACTTGTCACCTTTGTAAGCAGAAACAAAGCTGTTTTTTTTTTTTTTTTTTTTTTAAGATTGTCTTCCATGCCTGTCAAGATCTTGTCTGTGGTCCTCTTTCCCAACTGTCTCCAGTTGTCCTACTTATGTTGAGATACTGTTGAGTCTGGTTTTTGTCTCTGCGCTGTAATTCTCTCTAGTTTGGTTGTATTTCATGAAATGGAAATGTTTGTACATATTAACAAGCAGGGGTTGCGGCAGGCAGAGGGAGAAGCAGGCTCTCCGCTGAGCAAGGAACCCAAGTGGGACTCGATCCCAGGACTCTGGGATCATTACCTGAGCTGAAGGCAGACGCTTAACCCACTGAGCCACCCAGGTGTCCCTCCCCAATTTATTTTTAAAACATAACCACATTAGGTATAATTTATATACCACAAAACATCCATCTTAAGAGTACAACTCAATAATTCTTAGTAATTTTATAGAATTGTGCAGCCATTATAACAATCCAGAACATCTGCCAGTTTTTGTTTAACTCTCAAAAGCACCTTAATAATAATTAACATTAGACAAAATATGGATGTCTATTTTTTTAAAACCTGAAATTGGAAAGTATTTTTGCAGTATGTTCTTTTTCTTTCAGTGGCAATAGGTCAGTGTAGGCAACTGAACTCTTATTTTAATGAATCAATCAATTGTTCACTAATTTATCAACCACATGATGGCTAATTTTATGTACCAGCTTGGTGAGAGAGGTTACATCGTTTGCCCAAGTTCACTCAGCCAGTAGGTGGTAGCGCTGGGATTTGAAGCCGCTGTCCCTTTGAGACACTATTTAGTGCCTAACTGTAAAACTCAGCATTGTACCACTTGATGATAATGCTAAATTATTTCCTCCCATGCTTTAAGACGATTAACTCAATAATTTCATTTTTCTTATGGTAGTTAAATTTTTGCTTTTCAAGTTCCACACTTGAAAAAAATAAGTATCCCGGCATTAGAGGAAGCGTAACTAGATACTGCATGCTTAGTCAAGGGGAAATTTTTGAAATAACAGACATACATTTGAGGAAGAAGGTTAACAGGCTTAAGGGCCAACTATCAACCAATGAAGATAAAGAGAAATTTGCATCTCTCCATAATAGTTGTTTAAAGCGAAAGGAACAATGTGACAGCATTACACAACCTACATTTGCAGTTAGTCTTGGTCAGTGATGCTTGAACTTGGAAATGAAGAGATCTGTACAGCGTGGGACACACAATACACACGTCAGGGGTTGGTAGGATGAATGAATGCACTCAGCCTTCTTTTTTTTTCAACTTCCTTTCCCTGAAATGACAAACCGCAACAGAACTGGGAAGACCCAGGCTTCAGTTCACGTATTTATTCTTGATGAGTATCATCATTAAAAAGTGTGTTACAGGAAGTGGATATCAGTCACAGCTGGTGCAGGGCCAGTTACAGAAGGAAGGTTTAGGGCACAACCCCCATCTAGTTTTAGAAGAAAACAAATACGCAAGACACTTCATTTCCAATTCTTCTCTTGAAAACAAAGAAAAACAAAACAAAATAAACTTCTTTTATGGTTTCCAATCCAGTTATAATTTTAATGAAATCAAATGAACCCTTCCTGGTTAGGATAAACGTGTACTTGAACCATATAAGTAATTGGTCATTTAAGATGAATTCTCCCAACTTCTAAACCTATAGAGTTGTTGACAACACCATGTAGAGATGGCTAGGTTCTCTGCTCAGCATATGATGACATTGAAATCAAAGGGTTAGGGGCACCTGGCTGGCTCAGATGGTTAAGCATCTGCCTTCCGTTTGGGTCATGATCTCAGAGTCCTGGGATTGAGCCCAGTGTTGGGCTCTCTGCTTGCCAGGGAGCCTGGTTCTCCATCTCCTTCTACTGCTCCCCCCCCCTCTCTCTGTCAAATAAATAAATAAAATCTAAAAAATAATAATAAAAAAATTAAAGGGTTGGCTGGACTGAGTTCTCCTCTGTAGGCTCATGGGGAGGAAGATCCTCTGTGATGCTTTTTCTCATTGACAGAATTCAGTCCTTCAGGACCAAGAACCTGAACCTTATTTACATGCTGACATCAGCCAGTGACTACCAGTCACCCAAATTCCTTGCCTTTGGCTCCCTTCATCTTCATGCCAGAAAAGAGTGTGTTGACTCCTCACGCTTCAAATTTCTGACTTCCTCTTCTGAGATGAGCCAGAAAAAACTCTAAGCTTTAAAAGGCTCATGTGATTAGGTCAGGCCCACCAGGGTAATGTCCTTATCTTAGGGTCAGTGGTGCTATCTAATCTAATCTAATCTAATCTAATTAATCATGGGAGCAAAATCCATTATAGTCACAAATCTGGGGATTATACAGGCTGTTTATCATCAGGCATTGGGGTATTGGACACCATCTCTGAGTTCTGCCAACCACACCTGGCTTCAAGAATGATCAGCCCATGACCAGTCTTGTTTCATCTTGCTGCTGAATGGGTTCCCTGGGAAGCAGGCTTGGAGACAAGGTTAGCTTGCAGGAGGTTTAGTGGGAGTGCTGGCAGGATCAGCTCTGTGCAAGACTAGCTAGGCTAGGCTAGTCTTTCAGAGGTATTCTGAGGTGGGGCAGCCCCGGGGCATGGCCAAGACCATGGATGGGGACTGCCCCAGACAGGGGTTCACTGGGGGATGTCCCTGAAGATACAATAGGGGCAACACTTGAGCAGGTAAGGGAAGGGACTCTTCATCAGACATTAGATGTGTCTTCTAACCGGCACATCACTATGGTTCTGAGCGTCTCTGGTGCATCCAGTATTATTTTGAAATAGAGCCCAGATGTCCTGTTATTTCATCTACAAAGAGTTCCGTATTGCTTCCTCTGTAGACACTTCACTATGCGTCATTGTAAGCCAACAGTGAGGGGCCCCCAGAGAAAAGATGAGATACAGCGTTAGTCACAACAGAGAAGCCATTTTAGGGCCCCACCTGTTCCCCTTCCTTTCTTCCTCCCCACGTGATCTGGTCCCAGCCCCCCCCCCCCCCCGCCCCTGCAGAACTTCTTAGGACGTGTCAGAATTATAGTGAAATGCACACATCTCAGTAGTTAAGGATATCCACCCCGGAGGGAAGGGAACATAAAACCGACCAGCTCTACCGGGTCAGGAAACAGCCTAACCAGATGGGAGCTGAGAGCAGTGATAAGAACTCCCAGGGTTAGAGGAAAAGTGAGCAAACCCTGGGATCCTTGCCCAGGATAACGAGCCCAAGACCTGGTCCCGGATCCCGTTCAGACGGCTCTCGGAGAGGCCCAGAGACCCTTCTGCTCGTCCCATTGTGACTGCTGCTTCATTACCATGTTAAAATCTCCACTCGAGGAGGAGCACAGACCTTACTATCAGAATGTAATGTAGGTATAGGTGTGTTTCCTTAAGATGCATGCGTGACCGTACGCCCCCCTCTATACAGGGTGACAAAACTCCCCTAACCCTAAATAAAAGGAACTCACTCACCCCTGTTCCAGGAGTCTCGGCTTTGGAAGCTATTCTCCATGAGGCCAGATGAAGTGCCTGTGAGGCAGATAAAGTGTCCTTTGTGTGATGACCCCACCCGACGTGGCCTCTACCCGTGACTCACCAAGGAGCGAACTCACGTGAGTTCCGTGAGTTCCGTCAAGTCTTCAACATCCAAGGAACCCTGATAGCATGATCTCACCTGAAAAGAAATTAGTATTTCATATGATAAAAATGCAGTTAGTGCTAAAACTTCTTATTGTCTCAGCTGTCCCAACTGTCCCTCAAACTCTGCATTTCTCCTTCTCTGAAGTTTGCATGTTTAAATCAAAATGGAAAATCAACGGACTCTCTCTTTCTCCTTGCACTTGACTTGTTAGTGGGAACAAATCCTTTGCTCACTGGCTAGAGTTTGCTAGTTGTACCCATATGCTGTCCTATTGCATGTTTCTTTGCTCCTTGTGTTTCCTGTAAATTGGTCATTGGACCTAAGGTTTGATCAGTACAGGACTGATTTTTTTGGCAAGATTTCTCCAAAGATGGTGATGTGTTCCTATTGTGAGGTGCAGAAGGTTGGGGAGTGATGTTCTGGAACGTTGGTGAGGTCCGGAGCCAATGGCCAAGAAAGAATTCGTGAGACATCTTTGGTGCAAGAAGGTGATTTTATTAAAGCCCGTGGACAGGACCCATGGGCAGAAAGAGCTGCTGTGCGGGGGTTGACTGAGGGGAGACTGATCGTATACTTGGGAGGTGAGGTAGGTAAGGAAAAAAGGAGGTGTCCCAAAGGACTTTCATCAGCTAAAGAAGACTTTCAGGGTATGGGAGACTGGCTTTTGTCACCTTAAGGTTGTTTTATCTTTAGTAAGGCCCCAACATTGAGACATTGAAATCTGGGAGCTTTCTGGAGGCACGTCACACTCTGCCTATCTCAGGTCCTTGTCAATGGGCTGAAGGTCATAAAAAAACTAATTTTGTTTCCTTTCCCTTCTGCCGCTGTTTCCCACATCATCATGGAGGGGAGGGTGATGTGGGGGCTCCAGAAAATTGAGTTATGTGTCTCTGGAAGCTAGGCTATTGATAAGAATGCTTTTTCCTTGTCAGTCACTAAGACATTGGTAATGGAATGGAGACTCACTTTTTGCAGGACCGTGTTCTAAACAGAAATAAGTTCTGATGAAGATTCACTCGGTAGCTTCTGACCTGTAACTCAGAATTCACTGAAGTGCCAGTGACTCAGCAAAGCGTCACCCCATCGTATGGAAAGCAAGATCAGCAACTGTGTTGGACTCTGTCTGCATCAGACAAGAAGTACCTGCACTAATGGAAGGAAGAAGCTCCAACCATTTCCTCAAGAGATGCATTTTTTAAATGATTTAAAAAAAAATTTTGGACACAGAGAGAGAGACCGCGAGAGAGGGA
Source organism: Mustela lutreola (assembly GCF_030435805.1). Lineage (NCBI taxonomy): Eukaryota > Metazoa > Chordata > Mammalia > Carnivora > Mustelidae > Mustela > Mustela lutreola. The sequence goes on along the minus strand of NC_081291.1, from coordinate 213,853,126 downwards.
ACATAAGTAGGAGAAGCAGGTTCCCCACTGAGCAGGGATCCTGATGTGGGGCTCGATCCCAGGACCCTGGGATCATGACCTGAGCTGAAGCAGACGCTTAACGACTAAGCCACCAAGGTGCCCCAAGAGATGTGTTTCTAATGAAATTTTACTTCTTCTTTTTTTTAAAAAAATGTTTTCCTGGGTCTTTAATAGGGCTTGAGTTATGAGTGAATCCTATTCCTCAATTGGTGCATGTTTTATCCACTTATTTTTAGAGTAATCTCCATATCCAATGTGGGGCTTGAACCCATGACCCCTGACATCAAGCACCACAAGCTCCAGCAAGCCAGGTGCCCCTGAAACTTTGCTTCTTACACTTAAAAATGATGCATCAAATGTTGTGAGCAAGTGTCTGTTACCGATCATGTTCATGACAATTCAGTCCAAGAAGAAAGGTGTGTTGTTAATTTGTAAAATTTATTTATTTGTTTGTTTATGAATTATTAGCTTATTTGAAAGAGAGAGAGAGAGAGCGCATGCCCTTCCCCTCACTGTCTCTCTCTCTCTCTCTTAAATAAATAAATAAATAAATAACATCTTTTAAAAAGAATGTATAAGGGAGTATATGGACTTAAAAAATTCTTTTAGGGGACACATACACAAAATGTCTTCCTACATCCAACTTACCCATCCTTTTTCTCAGCCTGAACATTGGCATTTCTGTTTCTTCACTGTTTAAGAAAAATGGGAAGTACTTGCTTTGCTTTTGCATCAGCAAAAGCCTGTGTGACTAACTGCATGCTTGCTTTCAAAAAAGATTTGTATATAATGAATCTTAAAATATGTCTATACTTGTATTCTGGACAGCTCAAATAATGGCAGAGAAGAAAATAGATCCCCTTTAGAGAAAGGAGGAAAGAATGTATAGGAACAGAGATGGAACGGTCAGTAACTGTAAGCCTGCCCTAAATTTCTTTTTTATTAAAGTCATGACAAGTCACCTGGGTGGCTCAGTCGGTTAAGCCTCTGCCTTCCGTTCAGGTCATGATCTCAGGGTCCTGGCATCAAGCCGTGTGTTGGGCCCCCTGTTCTGCAGGGGGCCTGCCTCTCCCTCTCCCTCTGCTCCTCCCCTTGCTCATTCTCTCTCTCTCTCAAACGAAAAAAAAAAAAAATCGTGACACTTTTTTTTCATTGATTAGCCTTTAATCTTGAGATAGCTTAGGTTTGTTTCTTCTCAATCTATTTCAACTCACTCTGTGTACAATTCAGATGATTTTTCACCCAAACCTGACTTTTTAAACTCACTGTCAGAAAGAAATAAAATACATAGAATCTCACATTAAAAAAAACAAACAAACATAGAATAACATGGAGGTTTGCTCTTCAATAAAAGCCAAAATGTGGACATCCTGACTTGCAAATTTGCTCCACTGTGACTAAAATCTTCTAAATAAAAAATATACACACAAAAATTCTAAATCCTCATTTCTAAAACACAGATAATTCTTTTTTTTTGAACTGTGGTAAAAACACATAGCATAACATGTATCGTCTTTATCTTTAAATGTACAACTCAGGGGTGTTAACTATGTTCACATTGTTCTACCACAGAGCCCCAGAACTTCTTCATCTTGCAAAACTGAAACTCTGTACCTACTGAAGAACAACTCCTCAGTTCCCCCTCCCCATGGTCTCTGGCAACCACAATTCTTTGTTTCTTTCTTTCTTTTTCAGTAATCTCCATACCCAGTGTGGAGCTCGAAATCACAGCCCCGAGATCAAGAGTCAGACCATCTAGGGACTGAGCCAACCAGGCCCTCCTTCCATTCTTTGTTTCTATTATTTTGCCATTTTTAGAGATGTCATATGAAGGGAATCCTAGAGTATTTTGTCTTTTTGTCACTGGCCTATTTCACTTAGTGTAATGTCCTCAAGACGCATGCATGCTGTAGTATGTGAGGGGATTTCTTTTTTAAAGGCTGAATAATATGCCGTTGCATGTATATATGTTTTCTCCAGCTGTTCACCCATCAATGGACATTTCGATTGCTTTTATCTCTTGGCTATTGTGAATAATGCTGCAATGAACATGGGTTCTTCTCTGTCTTCAAGATCCTGTTTTCAATTCTATGAATATAGACATGGAAGTGAGATAACTAGATTAGACAGTAGTTCTATTTTTAATTTTTTGAGGCATCGCCATACTACTTTCCATAGCAGCTGCACCATTTTATATCCTGCTTAGAAGAAAACCACAGGCCCTAGTGATGTCACTTGGATTAAGTCCCCAAGTCAGTAAAACCAAGACTTAATACCTAACCAGACTGTAAGTTGCAATCCCCTAGAGATGTAACACTTAGCTTGTCAATATGGGAATTTTCTGGTCAGTGCTAGGAAATTTATTGATAGACCCATTCTAGTCCCCATTGGTGGGTGACCTTGCCTAAAGCCACAGATTCTTTGCTAATCATTTCCTTATCTCCACTCCTTCTCTGCCTTTAAAAACTTTTCCTTTTCTGTAGCCCTTTGGAGATCCCCTCTACTTGCTAGATGGGATGCTGCCCAATCCATGAATCAATTAAGAAAGCCAACTAGATCTTTAAAGTGTACTTGATTGAGTTTTTGCTATTTAACAATCCCCACCAAGAGTGCACACGGTTCCAATTTCCTGTATACCCATCAGCACTTGCTGTCTTCTGTGGTTTTTATCATGGCTATCCCAATGCATGTTAGGTGATATGTCATCGAGGTTTTGATTTATGTTTATCTAATGGTTAGTGATATCATGCATCTTCTGTTATGCTTGTTCATTATTTGTACATCTTCGGAGAAATATCAATCCAAGTCCTTTGTCCATTTTTTAATCAGATTACTTTTGTTGTTGTTGAGTTGTAGGAGTTCTTTTTTTTTTTTTTTAAGATTTTTTTTTATTTATTCATCAGAGACAGAAAGAGGGAGAGAGTGAGCATTAGCAAGGGGAGTGGCAGGCAGAGGGAGAAGCAGACTCCCTGCTGAGTAGGGAGCCTGATGTGGGACTCGATCCCAGGACCCTGGGAATCATGACCTGAGCTGAAGGCAGACGCTTAACTGACTGAGTCACCCAGGTGTCCTGAGTTGTAGGAGTTCTTTATATATTCTGGATATTAACCTCTTAACAGATACACTATTTGCAAATGTTTTCTTCCTTCTGTTGGTTGCCTTTTCATTTTGTTGATTGTTTCCTTTGATGTGCAGACATTTTTTAAGTTTGATGTAGTTCAAGGAGTCAATTTTTGTTTTTGTTACCTGTGCTTTTGGTGTCATATACCAAAAAACCACTGCCAAATCTAATGTTATGAAGCTTTTCTCCTACGTTTTCTTCTAAAATTTATATAGTTTTAGATTTTGTGTTTAGGTCTTTAATCCATCATGAGTTGGCATATGGTGTAAGGTAAGGGTCCAACTTCATTTCCTTGTGTGTGGATATCCAATTTTTCCAGTACAATTTATTGAAGACAGTATTCTTTCGCTCTTTTGTGGTCCTGGCAGCTTTGCTGAAGATCATCTGATGATGGAAGGGACTATTTCTGGGATCTCTATTCCGTTCCATTGGTCTCTGTATCTGTTCTTAAGCCCAAATGCATTTTTTTAATTAACATAGTTTTATAACATTTTTTGAAGTTGGGAAGTATGAGGCCTCTAACTTTATTCTTTTTTGAGGATTATTTTGCTGTTTGGGTCCCTTGAGATTCTGAATAGATTTTTGGATTTTTTTCTATTTCTACAAAAAGAACCTTGGGATTTGATAGGGACTGCATCAGTTTCGTAGATCACGTTAGGTGGTATGGGACGTATTAACCACATATGAAGTCTTCCAGGATGTCTTTCCATTTATTTATGTCTTCTTTAATTTCTTTCAGTAATGTTTTAGAATTTTTGGTATATAAATCTTTCACTTCCTTGGTTAAGTTTATTCCTATATTTTATTCTTTTTGATACTATCATAAATCAAATTGTTTTCTTGAATTCTTTTCAGATCATTCATTGTTCATGTATAGAAATGTGACTAATTTTTGTGTATTGATTTTGTATACTATAGCTTTGCTGAATTTGTTAGTCTGCCTTAAATTCCACACTCTGGAAATATAAACAATTTTACAGGGAATTTTATTTCATTTAATCTTTGCTGGATCATTATTTGGAAATATAATAGACGACATACTCAGCTATTACTCTATAGAAAATAAAGATACTTTTTTGTAGTCCTGTCTTTTTTTACTCTTTCATTGCAGATAGGAATTGAGTGTGTACATATTCCAGGCACCATGCTAGGATCTGGGTATATATTGAACTCTCTGGGGAGCTCTTAAACTATAGATGGGCTGTGTGATTGAGCAGAAAGAGATGCCAGGTGGTGGAAATGAAGGACCCAACTCATGTTCCTCCTCTATTAGAAAGCTCTCCCATGTGCCATGCAGTTGGAAAGTACAGCGAACGTTGCAAAAGTCTTAACATAGACTGAACAGAATGTCAGTGAAAGGCAAGTAGAATACTTTTCAGTAACATAAAAATTGGGCCTAAAATGAATCTTCCAAGGAAAATACATGAAGATACCAGTTTCTTGGTTTGTTGAGAAGAAATTTGGAAGAGAGTTTGAGTATATCTAACAACTAGTTTGCCTACTGTTCTGGGAAAAGTCATTTTTGTTCTCTTTCATTTTCTAAAAGGAGCTAAGCATTGCTCCATATGGCCCCTGAGTTAACTAGTTGAATTAAGATAAAAGGAAACCATCATACTCAAGTTCTTTCAAAACTTTCTTACATGAGCCAATTGAACTAAATACATTAGAACATGTTCTGTAGGAAGAGAACTCACAGGTCATTTATGGAGGCTACTTATTGGGTTCAGTGGCCTAAGAAGGAAGAGGTGGTACCAAACATTGTCCCCATACTGCACTCGATCCATAACTGCAAGGTGCTACCTTGTATGGTCTGGCATCTCCCTGCAGGGTGGATGGGCCCGGAGATACTACTAGTCACTTTCCCTGGGTCATGATATTTGATTGTTCTGTACCCTCATCTTCAGGTGCTTGCTCAACAGGTGAGTGTAGGGGCCTGAGTCACATCTTAATGAGTCATCTCAATTAACAGGGTGTGCACTGGGGTGATCATACCCTGGGACTAGTGCTATTTCCTTTATGGTCCAACTCAGTTCCTAAGCAGGGCTTCCTTCCCATCTTCTCCAAAGCTGTTACTACAGATGTGGGGCATCCTTCTCAATGACTCATTTACTACAAAGTTCTGCTCATTAAGAGGCAAAGGTGCTTCTAGTTAGAGGAGATGGTGACAAAGCATTTGCTCAACTGCTTTGTCTTGCTTTCTTTTGCTTAGTGAACCCAACAACCAAAGAATTTCTGGGTCAGATCATGGTGACCAGCATGAGATTCTTTTGCTTTCTTTTTCTCATTGTTCGAGATGATATAGTCACAAATAGAACTTTAAGAAACTCCTTGTGTAACCATACTTTGAAAAGTATCCTCTGGGGCCCCCGGGTGGCTCAGTGGGTTAAACCTCTGCCTTCAGTTTAGGTCATGATCCCGGGGTCCTGGGATTGAGCTCCATGTTGGGCTCTCTGCTCAGCAGGGAGTCTGCTTCTCCCTCTCTCTCTCTCTGCCTGCCTCTCTGCCTACTTGTGCTCTGTGTCAAATAAATAAATAAAACCTTAAAAAAAAAAAAAAAAAGAAAAGGTATCCTCTGAGGGATTCATGTGAAGCCCTCTGGAAAGGATTAGGCGCACCATTAAAGACAAGTTTCGAGGTGCCTGGGTGTCTCGGTCGGTTAAGCAGCCCATTCTTGATTTTGGCTCAGGTCATGATCTCAGCATTATGAGATCAGTCCCTGAGTTGGGCTCTGAGCTGGGCATGGAGCCTGCTTAAGATTATCTCTCTCCCTCTGCTCCTCCCTCACATGCGCACACATGCTGTCTCTCTTTCTTTCTCTCCCTCTCTCTCTTGAAAAAAGAAAGAAAGAAAAGTTCCAAGCCAGTGTTTCCAGATGGCAGATTTATTTCTGGGGTCCACGAGCTTTCTTCCAGAAATTAAACAATTTGCTTTTGGGGCACCTGGGTGGCTCAGTCAATAAGCATCTACTTTTGGTTTAGGTCATTATCCCAGGGTCCTGGGATAAAGCCCCTCATTGGGCTCCCTACTCAACAGGAGACCTGCTTCTTCCTCTGCCCCTGCTTGTTCTCTCTCTCTCTGTTAAATAAATAAATAAATCTTTTAAAAAAATTGCTTTCACTTTGATAGTGAACTTAAAAGTATAATACAGGGGCGCCGGGGTGGCTCAGTGGGTTAGGCTTCTGCCTTCGGCTCGGGTCATGATCCCAGGGTGCTGGGATCGAGCCCCGCATAGGGCTTTCTGCTCGGCAGGGAGCCTGCTTTTTCCTCTCTCTCTGCCTGCCTCTCTTCCTACTTGTCATCTCTGCCAAATAAATAAATAAAATCTTAAAAAAAAGTATAATACAGGCATATTCTGGAATCATCAGAATGTACTGTTTTATGTTTGTGTTTAGGATCTTCTTGGGGCACGGTAGTACTATTTTGACTATTTTTAGGTAATGGGACATAAACAAAGATCAACTTAGTATGATCTATTTCAGCCAAGTGGCAGTCAAATAATATTAATCATATATTGTATGATCGCACATTCATCATAGTTTGATTAAAAAATGTAATGGCTGAATTGATTCATTGCAGGGTGTGTGGTAGATAAGCTATGCTGAACTCAAATATTAAATTAATGTTTTTTGCTTTAGTTTTATTGTTTTACATTTTTGATTATAATTCATTTACAAATTGGATTTGATTTGATTTTTTAAAAAGATTTTATTTATTTATTTGTCAAAGAGAGAGCAAGTGAGCGAGCACAGGCAAGCAGAGTGGCAGGCAGAGGCAGAGGGAGAAGCAGGCTCCCTGCCAAGCAAGGAGCCTAACGTGGGACTCAATCCCAGGACGCTGGGATCATGACCTGAGCCGAAGACAGCCGCTTAACCAACTGAGCCACCCAGGTGTCCCTGGATTTGATTTTATTATATGAGAGCTACAAATTGAAACTTATACTTAGTTTTAAATTCCCACATACTTAGGGAATATTATAATAAAAAATTGTCAACATTGGGAGATGCCAAAGCTTTTTTTTCCCCTTTAAAGGTGCCCAAACATTTCTCAAGTTTAAGGAACATCCTGCTAAATAAACAGATCTGATGATAAAAGATGGGCCCTCTTGCTCTCCTATCTTATAATTATTGTCCTGGTGGTTCTCAACCCTGACCACACCTCAGAGTCAATAGAGGAGCTTTAAAAAAATACTGTACTGTATCAGCTATGCTAACATCAGATATAGCTGTACAAATATAATAAAAAAATAGAGTTTTAAGGAGTGCCTGTGTGGCTCAGTGGGTTAAGCATCTGCCTTTGGCTCAGGTCATGACCTCAGGGTCCTGGGATCAAGCCCTGCATCAGGCTCCCTGCTCAGTAGGGAGTCTACTTCTCCATCTCCCCCTTCCCCTTCCCTGCTTCTGCTCTTTCTCTCATTCTCTCTCTCTCAAATAAATAAATAAATAAAATCTTAAAAAAAGACTTTTAAGACACAAATTGTTACCAGAGGTAAAGAATGACATTTTATAATGACAAAAAGGTTAATCCATCAAGCAAAATAGAAACTCTAAATATATATACATGTACCAACAGAACCCCATTACATGAGGCAACACAGACAGAATTGAAGGGAGAAACAAAACGATAGTTGAAGACTTCAATGTCCCACTTTCAATGATATATAGAACAACTATGCAGAAAATCAGCAAGGAAATAGAAGAGTCAAACAATACTATAAACCGACTAGACCTAATAGGCATCTGCGGAACATTAACAACAGAACACATATTTTTCTCAATTGCTTATGGAACATTCTCCAGTATGGATCATATGTAAGGCCATGCAAAAAGTCTCAAAAAATTTAAAAGGATTGAAATAACAAGAAAACATGTTCTCTGACCATAATGGAATGAATCAGAAATCAGTAACAGAAAGAAATTTGGGACATTCACAAATATGTTGAAATTAAACAACATACTCATAAACAATCAATGGATCAAAGAAGTAATCACGAGGAAAATTAGAAAACACTTAGAGATAAACAAACAGGAAAACACAACATGCCAAAACTTAAGGGATGCAGCTAAGGCTTCAAGGGGAAATTACAGCTGTAAATACCTATATTCAGAAAGAAGAGGGGCCCCTGGGTGATGCAGTCAGTTAAGCATCCAACCCTTGGTGTCGGCTCAGGTCATGATCTCAGGAACTTTGGGTTCCAGCCCCAAGTTGGGCTCCATGGTCAGCGTGGAGTCTGCTTGAGACTCTCTCCCTCTCCCTTTGCATCTCCTTCTCTCTCTTTCTTTCTGAAATAAATAAATCTTAAAAAGAAAAAAGGAAGAAAGACCTAAAATCAATAACCCAACATTTCACCTTAAGAAATTAGAAGACAAAGAGCAAACTAAACCCAAAGAAACAGAAGGGAATAAAAGAACGGATGATAGAGTGAGAAGGAAGTTGGGGGAAACTGGAGGGGGAGATGAACCATGAGAGACTGTGGACTCTGAGAAACAATCTGAGGGTTTTGAGGGGAGGGTGGGAGGTTGGATGAGCCTGGTGGGGGGTATTATGGAGGGCACGTATTGCATGGAGCACTGGGTGTGGTGCATAAACAATGAATTCTGTTACACTGAAAAGAAATAAAAAAAAAAAAAAAAGAAAACAAAGGCTACCTGAAGGGAGGGAATAGAGTGAAAAATAAAAGAAATAGAGAATAGAAAAAGAGTAGAGAAAATCAACGAAACCAAAAGTTGATTATTTGAGAAGATCAATAAATCTGACAAACTGTTAGCTGAAAAAAGGAGACCAGAAGTGCTGAGATCAGGAACGAAAGAGGAGACACTAGTATCAACCATTCAGACATAAAAGGACTATAAAGGAATATGATAAACAATTGTATGCCAAAAAGATTAGATAACTTAGACGAAATGGATAAATTCTACAAAGATGAAAAACTACAAAAACTAAAAAAACTAAAAAAACTACAAAGATGAAAACTACAAAATTCAAGAAGAAACAGAAAATCTGAATAGATTTATAGCAAGTAAAAAAATTGAGTTAGTAATCCAATCCTATAACAATCCAATTTCCCACAAAGAAAAACTCACACCAGCATGGTATCACTGATGGATTTTACCAAACATTTAAAGAAAAATTAACACCAATTCTTCACAAACACTTCCAAAAACAGAGAAGGAAACCTTTCCCAAAGCATCCTATAAGGGCAACATTACCCTGAGACTGAAAGCAGACAATGCGTCCAAAAATGACAGACCAATATCTTTTATGAAAATGAATGTGAAAGTCCTCAACAACACACTAGCAAACTGTATCCAGTCTTCTAAAAAGGAGTATACACCATAATTGAGTGAGATTTATTCTGGCAATGCAGGTCCACTTAACATGCCAAAAACAAAAACAAAACAAAACAAAAAAAAAGGACCAAAACAAAAACAAAACAAAACAAAACAATAGATCATGTTAGTAGACACAGAAAAAGCAACTGACAAGCATATGACATACAACACCCTTTCATGATTAAAAATACCTAACAGACTGGAAATAGGAGGAAACTTCTTCACCTTGATAAAGGGTATCTACAAAAAACCCCACAGCTAACATCATAGTTAATGGTACAAGACCATAAGCTTTCTCTCTAAGGTCAGGAATAAGACACTATTCACTTTTATTAGACATTGTATTAGAAGTTCTATCTGGGGCAATTAGGTAAGAAAAACAAACAAAAGATATCTGTACTAGAAAAGAAGAAGTAAAATTATCTCTATTTATAGATGAAAATCCTAGGGGAACCTGGGTAGCTCGGTTAAGTGTCTGCCTTCAGCTCAGGTCATGATATCAGGGTCCTGGGATACACCCCATGTCAGGTTCCCTGCTCAGCAGAGAGTCTGCTTCTCCCTCTGCCTCTCCTTCCTGCTTCTGTTTTCTCTCTTGCTCACTTTCCCTTTCAAATAAATAAAATCTTAAAAAAATATAGAAAATCCTAAGGAATCCACCAAAGCCACCATAAAAACTAGTAAATAAGCTCAGTAAGGTGGAAGGGTAAATATATAAAAATTTTGCTTTTAGCTTTGGCCGCTGTGAGGCTGGGGAGATTCCAGCCCTGCTGAGGAAGTTGAATCTCATTGTACTCTTACCCTTCAACTTTTCCGCAAAGCCCTTCAATAAAATGGTTTGGTTCCCCTCACCTCACAGTGTTTTTTTTGTTTTGTTTTGTTTTGTTTTGTTTTTGCTTCTATACACTAGCAAAAAACAATTTGATAATTAATTTAAGAAAAACAATTCCATTTCCAATATCATCAAGTAGAATAAAATAATTAGGAATACATTTAATCAAAGAAGTGCAAGGATTAGATATTGAAAACTAAAAAACATTATTGATGGGTGCTGGCTCAGTCAATAGAGCATGCGATCCTCAATCTCAGGGTCATAAGTTCAAGTCCCACATTGGGCGTGTAGCCTACTTTAAATAAGTAAGTAAGTAAGTAAATAAATAAATAAAGTTATTGAAAGAAATTAAAGAAGACTTAAAAAAATGGAAAGATATACTATATTCATGGATTGGAAGATCCAATATGACCAATTTGGCACTATTTTCCCAAGTCAGCCTAGAGATTCAGTGCAGTCCTTACCAAATACCAGCTGACTTCCCTCCTCCCCGCCAAAACTGAAAAGTTGATTCAAAAATTCATCTTTTGTTGTCCTGTGCATTGTAGGATATTTAGTAATACCTCTGGCCTCTACCTGCGAGATGTCAGCTCTCATCAATCCTTGGGTAAAGGGGTTTTGGAAGACAGAGGTTTGGAAGTTCCCTCATGCACAAAAGCACTGAATGGCGTGAAAATATGGGGAGGCAGCAGGAACCAGCCAGAATCTTCTACAGTCAACACCTGTACCACTCAGAACCAGTTGTGGTTCTGCTATAGCTGATTCTTTTGGGTGATGGCTGGTCACAATTTAAAAAAAAAAAAAAGTCTTGTAATAGGGAAGTTAGTGGGACAGCTATAGTCCATAATAAACCCTCATTTTCTTCCTCCTCTCTTATCCCAGGAGATTCTCCTCACTCTCAGTCAGCACCTCTTCTGGTCTAAGCTGCTTGCCTGCTGGGATAAACTAGAGCTTTATCCCTGAGAGGTTCGTGCCCACTTGCTTGGCTGCTGTCAGCTTCTGTTCCTGGGATTGCTTGTTCCCAGTCATTCCTTGACACGGAAGCCCCACAACGTGCCCCAAGGGAATTCGCAGCATTCCGGACCCACTCTTCCTTGCCCTCTTGTGTAATTGTGACTTAACTTTCTCCTAAGAACTGGGGTGCTTTGTGGGGCCAGTGACCGAGGGACAGTGACCTGGAGGACAGGAAGAAGCGGAGCTAGAGAGGAGTCTGGTGTGTGGTGGCCCAGATGAGAGTGTAGACTAGCAATGGGGCAGTAGGGTTGGAAATGAGAGGACTCAAGAGCTATTCGGGAGGTAGAATGATCAGGACTTGGTGAAGGGTTGGGTAAGGAGCAAGAAGGAAGAGTCAGAGACACCTCGCAGAGCTCTGGTCTGAGCTGAAGGGTGCACCCGGGGGTCTGTTGTGGAGTGGCACACAGCAGAGTTGGTTGGAGGTTGGGGGAGGAGGAGGTTTGAAAGTTCATCTACTCGTCTCTTGAGTATTGATTTCTTAGTAAGTGGCGCTAAGGAAGGATGGAGTTGAAGACTGTCCTTGCCCTGGGGGAGGGCTCAGTCGAGCCGGCAAAGAAGGAACGTCCACAAATAAAAGTAATCCAGCAGAATCGCGTGTCAGAGCATTTCTGCTTTTCGACCCACCAGTCCTACTCCTGGACAGTGACGCGAGGAAACAGCACTAAAGAAAACGGTGAATCCATTCAAATTCAGCATGTCTCCCAAAAGGCCACCCTTCGCACCCTTTGCCTGAGGAACTGAAGACAAATGAGCACACCTGACCTCAAGTTGCTCACAGTCCACTGGAAAAAATAAAACAAGCGTGAGAGTAACTGTGATATGAAACATGTGGGTCAGAGCCAGAGGAGAAATGCTGGCAGAGGGGTGGGCAGCCAGGCAGACCCCTCAGACGGACCTGCGTCCCCCACAGGATTCAGATGCCCCCCCTCAACACCTTCTCCTAGGGGCAGAATTAGATGGGAGTTTTTTTTCTGGCTAGAAAATGTTTGCAATATTAATTCTCTTAATTGTGGTTAATGTTAAGGTAATTTCTCTAGGAAACATTACTTATATTGGTTGAGGGGTCTGGGAGAGCCTAATAGTGTTTTTGAAACTTCGCATTAGCAGGGTTGACAGATTAAAAATACAGGACATCCATGGGGCTCCTGGGTGCTTAGTTTCTTAAGCATCTGCTTTTGGCTCAGGTCACGATCCCAGAGTCCTCGGATGGAGTCCCACGTCGGGGGAGGGGGGTCTCAGCTCAGTGGGGAGCCTGCTTCTCCCTCTACCCCTCACCCCGCCCCACTCATGCATACCCGTGCTGTCTCAAATAAATAAAATCTTAAAAAGAAAAATACAGAACATCCAGTTACATGAAAATTTCAGGTTAAAAAAAAAAAAGAAATGTTTTAGTATAAGGATGCCCCAAATATTGCATGGGACACAGACTATAAAGGTATTTGTTGTTTATCTGAAATGACATATGTGGCACAAAGATGACCTCTACATTTTTAGGTGGTAGGAGTCATTTAGAAAATCTCAGAGAGGGAATGATACATTTTTATACTTAAAAAACTCGTATTAATCTTTCTATAGGTTAAGATGCCGGAGTATTCAAAGGATTATGCAACAAGATTTTTTTTTTTTTAAAGATTTTATTTATTTATCAGAGAGAGAGAGAAGGGGAGAGAGCGAGCACAGGCAGACAGAATGGCAGGCAGAGGCAGAGGGAGAAGCAGGCTCCCTGCTGAGCAAGGAGCCCGATGTGGGACTCGATCCCAGGACGCTGGGATCATGACCTGAGCCGAAGGCAGCTGCTTAACCAACTGAGCCACCCAGGCGTCCCTGCAACAAGATTTTTAAATTTTCTCCCTCCCCCTCCTTCTCCTTCTTCTTCTTCTTCTTCTTTTTTAGTATAAGTAGGTCCCATGACATGTTTGGGAAAAGGACCTGTTCATTGTTCATCTGAAATTCAGCTGGAATTCAGACTTGATGCTGTATTTTTATTTGCTAAATCTAGGGACTGAAACCACACGCAGCCATTAGCTGCACGCTGCTCTCTTCCTGCTTCCCCACGATGCGCCCGGCCGGTAAGACTGTCTGTCATACCAGCCGAACAGGGTGATTTGTCCTCATCTAGTGGCGGCCCTGGTCTACGTTATGTACGTCCAATGCCTCACTTCATCACTTCTGCAGTATTTAACGGAGTGTCAGCTACAGAGTTAAAAAAAAATAATAATAAAAAAAAAGATTCCCGGGGCGCCTGGGTGGCTCAGGTGTTGGGTGTCTGCCTTCGGCTCGGTTCAGGATCTCAGGGTCCTGGGCTCCAGCCCCGCATGGGGCTTCCTGCTCGGTGGGGAGCCTGGGTCTCCCTCTCTCACTCCCCCTGCTTGTGTTCCCTCTCTCACTGTGTCTCTCTCTGCCAAATGAATAAATAACATCTTAAAAAAAAAAAGTCCTTGTTTTGGGAAGCTTGCCTTTTAGCAGAATGGGCTATACTGAGGCAGATCGCTCTAAAATCTCTCCTGGGTAGCACCTGGATGAATGAGTGGGTGCAGAGTCACCACGATGGCTTCTATGTGTTTAAGAGGTGGAGGTCTTTTTAGGAAGATTTCAGACTGGACAATGTACCTTTTTATCCTATAAAAGTCATAATCATCTCTTTTTCGAACTCCGATTCCAGACTCTTAGAAAAATTGATGAGATTTGGGACTATGCTCTTCGTTGTTTACTCAAGGACTAACTCCAATCCCTTGGAAAAACGGACTTTCCACTGGACAGAGGAGAGGCGAATGTTTTTCTTGTTCAATTCATTCTTCCCTCAGTTCCTTCCTCTCCGATAGAGCTAGGAAATTTTGGGGGAGGATCAGGGGTGGGGGCAGTGAGATTTACCCTGAGGACACTTTAATTTTTTAAAATATTTATTATTTAAGGGGGGAGGTGGCCGAGGGGGAGAGACTCTGAAGCAGACCCTCCCGCCCCCCCCACCCCCGCCCTGCAATCATGACCTGAGCCGAAATCAAGAGTCCCATGCTAAATGGACTGAGCCACCAGGTGCCCCAAGGACAGTTTAATTTAAACGGGGGACTGAAAACAACAATCTATTTTCTCCCTCTTCCCCAAACCTCTTTTTTCTAAGCCAGACTATCTACTCCGCCAACTTTTTCTTTCTCCCTCACCACTTTTACTTCATCCACAAGATAGCTTCTGCTAGAATGTGAGTCCCACATGGGACGGGCTTCATGAAAGGTAGGAAACTGGTGTTATTTTTTGCATGAAAACCATCAAATTCTCTCTTCTTGACGTTTTCCTCTCGGGTGACAGAAAAAAAATAGTCCTAGTTTTCCTCCATCAATATAAGTATCGCATGACAAATACCCACATGTATTTATGTGGTCCCCATACCTTGAATCTGTGGTCACCTACACCTAAGAAAAAAATGCAGTGACAAGAAACTGGGTGTTACTGGGACTGGTTAAGTGACAGGGCAGTCCGTGGGTGTCAGAGATGTATTTATTAGCATTCACTTCCTTGTTCCTTTTGAGAAAGAAAATTTGAGGAAGCTTATTAAAAACAGATCATTGAAGGGTCCCCAGCCTGAGTATCAATTGTGTTCAACATCAGAGTACACGTGTCCAGATAGGGGCGCCTGGGTAGCTCAGGGGGGTGAGGGGTCCGACTTGGTTTCAGCTCAGGTCATGATCTCATGGATCATGAGATCGAGCCCTGCCCTGGGCTCCGTGCTCCCCCATTCTCCGTTCTCTACCGCAGCCCCTCCCCTTGCTCTCTCGCTCTAAAGTAAATAAATCTTTAAAGAACAAAAAACCAAAAATAAACCTGTCCAGATGGCAGGAGGAATCAGTTTACACGTGGGATTGGGGAGTATCCTTAGAAGTTTGAGTGTATTCTGAGAAGAGGGATTTGAAAAAAGCATGCAGTTCGGTTCAGGAAAGCAGAGTTGGCAATGCCAGTACAAACTCACGTAATCAGGGCTGTGCTCCCTCCAAGTCTTAAGTTGAGGTTGTGAAAAGGCGAAAAGCAAGCGAATGAGCTCCTTGTCCGGGAGCTGTGGTTACCCAGCGCTGGACATTGCAACGTTGGGCCCGGGCATCCGGCCCGTCTGCCGCGAGTATCTCGTGAAGGTGTGGGTTGTAGTGGCATTTCTCCATGAAAATTTATCAGGTCTAAGCGCGACAACAACAAAATCAAAGACTTCTTCTGGCTGCAGTGTTTATTACAGAAAATTGTTCATGGCAATAGGGTTTAAAACAAAAACGTAAGTACAAGTTTACTGCGAAGAAACACTGGACACGTGGTTTTGTCCTTCTGCAACTCAACCAACATGTAGACAACAGTCAGAAGCACTCGTTTGGTTCAAATTGTGGATTCCACACATTCGATAAGAACTTTCCACGCACCGTCCATGAGCAGGGCCCTGCACTGCTGCGGATACTGGGGATACGGCGATGAATAAAAGAAAGTCGTTGTGCTGAGAGACCTTCTGATCTCTGAGGGGGACAGACAGATACCAGACAAAAACCAAACATAACATGTTGAGGAGTCACAGGAAGGGCACAGAAGGAAGGTTTTTGTACATAGAATTCGTTAAGAGTAAACCAGGGCTGCTTTTTAAGGTCACATGTGGGGGAAAAGATACAAACTATTTATTGTTAAGATTTTTATTTACTTATTTGACAGACAGAGATCACAAGTAGGCAGAGAGGCAGGCAGAGAGAGAGGAGGAAGGAGGCTCCCCGCTGAGAAGAGAGCCCGATGTAGGGCTCGATCTCAGGACTCTGGGATCATGACCTGAGCCAAAGGCAGAGGCTTTAACCCACTGAGCCACCCAGGCACCCTACAAACTCTTTATTTAAAAAATAACTTTGGGCGCCTGGGTGGCTCAGTGGGTTGAGCCGCTGCCTTCGGCTCAGGTCATGATCTCAGGGTCCTGGGATCGAGTCCCGCATCGGGCTCTCTGCTCAGCAGGGAGCCTGCTTCCCTCTCTCTCTCTCTGCCTGCCTCTCCATCTACTTGTGATTTCTCTGTCAAATAAATAAATAAAAATCTTTAAAAAAAAAAAATAACTTTATAGGTTGTAAATTTCTGGTCAGATTCTAAAGTTCATAGCTCTGAGCAGCGTTTCTAATTTTCAAATTAGAATCTCTACTGGCAAGTACTTTATGGCTATCCTAATGGGATGTGACCCACATCTGGGTTCACTCCCAAATCCCCGCTATGCTCTGCCAGAAGCCGGGGCTGTGGGTCCAGCAAAGCATGCGGTGTGCTCAGGGCTGTGGGTCCAGCAAAGCACGCGGTGTGCTCCGTGGAGCTGTGGCGATGCCGAGGGGGGAGCTGTCCCAGAGCAGCGCCTTCCATCTCTTCTCCCCCACAGCTGAACGTGGGACATCAGCAGGGGCGACGACAGAAATAATACTGGCCTTTGGTGGCGTATGTCCCAGCGTGCTGTGTGGCTCTCTCCCTTCCCTTGGGAGGCCGCCCAAATCCCTAGACTGATTTCTACAAAGGGTCTCCATGAATAATTTAAGAGTCCACCCCAGATGGCCTTGGAAAAACATCATGTCATTCTTAAACTTAGGTTTTCCTTCCAGTTACATTTTTCTTCCTTACTGTGACAGTGAACCTTCCCTTTCCTTAGTGCATGGAAGCATAGGAGAAGGGACACCCACAGAGAAGGGCCGGGTTCAAAACAGGACACAGAGGAGTTACATGTCAATTACATCTCAATAAAACTGAGAAAGGAAAGAAACCCCAAAACAACCATGAGCGACCCCATAGCATGTTAATAATTAAAAGCTGATTAGATCCATTTCTCTTATTTTTCACGAATGTCACCTGCTTTCCTCCTACTGAATGATTCTGCTTCTTACTCTGTTCTGTCAGGAGCATTTTCTGGTCCCAAGGCTTCCTGTAGACACTGTGACCAACTTCTACATACTTCCTTACCTTAAAATATCCTAACAGCTTCTCTAATTAGACAGTTGTCCCTTTCTCTGTCACTTCATTGACTGCAGATTCACATCAGAAGCTGCTACTGTTCCACTAGGTTGGGAATTAGGTTGTGAGCCGGGAAGGATTAGTGTTCGGGAAAGGATGTCCTGGTGTGAATCCTAAACCACAGAAGGGAGAGGTGACTGTGATGTAGGAGCCAAGGTTTTGGGGACACATGGACAGGGTTCCCCTGAAAATTGTACGGGTCACATTTCTGGCACCTGCAGATGTTTTCCAGAGGAAGCTATTTTACAGAATGCCAGTGGTTATGACATCTAGCTTTGCGAAAGAAATTTCCCGAGGGCCTAGGCTTCAGTGTCAAAAGTATCTAAAATACTTCCGGAAAAATCCTGAACGGTGTGTAACACAGAACAGAGGATGAGTGGCGACACGGGCAGCCACAGGCACATGGTGACAGTGTCACCGACAGGGACACAGTGACCGTGTGTGCTTTGCCACAAGCCATTAGCGCAACGGAACTTGAGATGCCATTTGAGAACGTTTTCTGGATTTCACTCATTTTGTCAGATACACCCAGCGGCAGGTCTTTCAAGGCTCTACCCATGGGAAGCAATAGAGAAAACTTCTGTCCAAGAGGTAAGTGCTTGCCTGTAGTTTTTGGCCCGTGACCTAAAGACGTCCTCCTTCTCGAATGAGCAGGTACCCACTGCACAGTTACTGAGGGGAGCAGGAGCCCAGGCTTTGCGCACGGCTCCCCCAGAACTCCCAAGCATTCTAGAACTTACTTCTGGTCACTCGGTTTCCTGATGCAGGAACTCTTCACTGAATTTGCTTCCAGTGCTTTCATCTTCATTAGAATAGTTCCCTGAGTCCTGACTGGTTTGGGAACCGTATTTTTTGTGCTCTCCATCGGTTTGGTTAGTCTCTTCTACTGCCGTGATAGTGTTCGTGTTTTCAATTATAAAACATCTTTCTGTCAGTTCTTCGGAAGTGAAAAGGAGGAGATTCCGGAGCGGTTGCTCAGAGAAATACTAATTGAAAAACAAGGGGAAAAACAGGAACAAATTGTTTAAAATATAACAGTTTTTAGTTCCAGCGGCGTCAGCTTCTTAAATCTGCTACCGAGAAAACCAGTGGTACTGGTTTATATGCATAAACATTAAAAACCAGTTCAGAGCCTAGAAACTGCTAACTGACATTTAGAATAAACCCCTCACTAGTGAGGTCCCGCGCCTCTTGGCACTGTCTTGGGGCAGGTACATGAAGAGGACCTAAGAGGGGGCCCAGGGTGCCGGAGATCATGGGAAGGAAGGAAAGGGGGTGCACTGGGACTGTGGACAGTTTCTTTTGAAACTTAACAGCAAGTTCTCTTAATGGATCTGCTTAAGTCTACAGAGTTAACAGCTGCAAACATACAATAGCTGATCAACAATTCCCCTTTGGGTTTCGCCAGCTCCAAAGCCGGGGCTCTAAGAGATACTCTCAAGGCAGAAAGCCTGAACCCCCCGCCCCAGGTGGCCACGCCATCCCCAGGCTCGGTCCCGGGTTCAGGTCTTTGTCCTTTAGTGCTTTCATTAGATATGCCAACCTCGCGGTGGGGTCGAACAGGAGCCTGTGAGGTGTCCTGAAAGGAGGCTACATTCTGTTATTTCATTTTCTGTGATGTCACCCACAGGGCGTACTGATGACGGTGCAGTAGGCTTTGGGTGGGTACCTAGCTTTTCCATGATAAAACAAATGCCAACATAGCCAAACTGAAGAAAACTAAGAGATTAAGGACAAACCTTACTAGTCCATGTTATTTGATACTAAATGACTGTTTCTACGGCCAATTTACCCAAAGTGAAGAAAACATCCCAGTCTGTATTGTCTTCTGGATATCGAGAAAATGCATGTGTTGCATGGAAATAAAATATATTTCCCATTCATTTTAAGAAAAATTCACCCACTGACAAAAGTCACATACCTCATCTATAGTGGATGGAGGTTTACTTGATGGAAAGAACACATAACTGATACATCGAAAGAGAAGTTTCATGACATAGATGACAACTGGGATGGAAAATAGCGCAGCACAAACTCCAGCTATGAGCCAGGTTTTGGAAGTATTTCCTAAAAATTAGTAAGTGATATTTAGCAACAACATAGATCTCGACACACAAATATGTTAACAATGCTGACGGTTTACATGGATGAAATGTAGCTATGTGGGAAGGAAAGAGAAAACTCTATGAAATGATATACCCTTAGAAATATTTCTGGTAACATGGAGCATACAATAGGCATAGGCAATGCTTTCCCTTTATGTCTCTCTCTATTTATAAGTGGGCTCCATGCCCAACACAGGACTCAAACTCGTGACCCTAAGATCAAGAGTCCCATGTTTATCATCTGAGCCAGCCACATAAAAGCCTTCCACCCCTTTTTAGGCAATGCATTTCCATTTAAAGAGTGGTCTGGCAAGGTAAAGGATGCAATGTTGACATTTAGCTCCCAACGTGCAAAGTGTTCTGGAGCCCTTCTGTAATACAGAGCTAGCATAATTGATACCATTCTGTGACTAATCAGCATCTACACGCAAACACCAGAAACTGTAAAATACAAGATGGGACTTGATCATTCCCAGGACCAAAACTCACAACTGAACTAATGAAGCGATTCTCCCATGATAATTACATTAAGAACTATGCAAAACACCTAAAAATAGTCTTTTTAAATGTTAAGGAGTAATTTTAAAAGGCAATTGGTTACATGCATATTGGATGAACTATAAAGCATTCAAAAACATTGAACTGCGCATTAAAATATTTTCTAAAACTGCAAGGCTTAGCCCAAAGGTCTACTTTTGATTCATGTAGCTCATGAAGAAAGTATTCTCTTTATACTTATGTAGTAATAAGGAAATACTTTACAATTTTCAGTGAATTGAATTATTTTTTAAAAGTCCACTTACATTAAAAAAAAAAAAAAACGAGAGAGAGAGAGATAATGAAAGATTCTGACCTGGTTTTGTTTTCTCGCACACAATATCACTAAAAACACTGCTTTTATTCCACCTTTCATCCTGAATGAGTGCTCGGGCTTTGACACAATATACAGTCAGCGGTTTCAATTGAGGAAAAGTAAAATCAGTTCTTTTCTCTAAAATTTTTCTCTATAAGAAAATAAGTAGATCATTGATAACATTTAGTCACCTTATGAAATCAGATAGGGAATGTCGATTTCCTAAATTCTCTAGAGATTCAGTCTAAGATTGGCCTCTCCCAACCACTTAGCTGGTGTATGTTTAAGAAATATACATTTGGTGGTGGGGGGGGGGCGCCTGGGTGGCTCAGTGGGTTAAGCCTCTGCCTTTGGCTCAGGTCATGATCCCAGGGTCCTGGGATCGAGCCCCATATCAGGCTCTCTGTTCAGCGGGGAGCCTGCTTCCTCCTGTCTCTCTGCCTACTTGTAATCTGTCAAATAAATAAATAAAATCTTAAAAAAAAAAAAAAAAGAAATATACATTCATTTTGGAGCACATGTTACAACCTAAGTCAAACTTAAAAATGCTGCTTCCAAAAAGGAATATGACATATTCTTAAGACAACTCTAAATTTACAATACCTGCTGGTTTGGTTTAAATGTCATTGTATTTCCCCTGCTCGGGGGCAGGGGTAGTTAGGAGGGGGGGCTCGGACCTTAAATTGCCTGTATTATGGTATCGCTTATAGTTATGTGGCCTCAGGCAAGTTGTTTCATTTTTTTTCTTGGCCCTATTTTCAGATCCGTAAAATGAGGACAATTACTGCCGCTCCCTGCAGTAGTCAGCTATGGCCACAACAATACTGTATAACAACAACAAAAATAATGCAACAAAATAACGTCACGTGATGTCATGTACTATAACAAAATATCCTGTGGCTCAAAACCCATTGATTTTTTTTCCCACTCACGCGTGTCCTGACTGACTGTGGAGCCCGTACTGAGGCTGTGGGCCCTCCCCACGTCCCTCGTCCTCCTCGGACCAGAAACCACATGCAGCACGCAGAGAAGCCCAGAGCCACGCCAAACCGTCCTGGCATCACAACCGCGCCCACGTTGTACCGCTGGCAGCCCGGTGTCAGGGAAGCGCTAAGAGATTCTCTGCCCCAAGGGTCTGCTGACCGACTTGATCGATCAGGCAGTCTGGCGGGATTGTTCTGAAGAATGACTGAGACAATTCTTGTAAATTACCACAGTACCTGGTACGTAATAAGCTTTTAGTAAAAGTGAGCTGCTATTATGGTTGTGATTACAGTCAGGATAAGCCAGCAACTGAAATTATTTTATCTCTATCTATTCGCTAATTGATGTGCTAAGTGTTTTCTTACGTTATATTTTAAGACTTAAAAAAAAAAATTTAAGTAATCTCTACATACAATGTGGGGCTTGAACCCACAGCCCTGATATCAAGAGTTGCTCACTCCACCATCCAGGTGCTCCTCACATTTTATTTATTTTATTTTATTATTCTATTTATTTATTTTTGCTTTACTTTATTTTATGGTTGAATTTTATTTATTAATTAACTAATTAATTAATCTTACAGGCAGGGAGGGAACATAAGCAGGAGGAGAAGGAGAAGCAGAGAGCCCAGTGCGGGACTCGATCCCAGGACCTTGGGACCATGACCTGAGCCGAAGGCAGATGCCTAACAACTGAGCCGCCCAGGCACCCGTTACCTCATTTTAAACCTCATAAACATCCTTTAAAAAAAAAAAATGGAGTTACTATGACTACTGCCACTTTAGAGAAGAGGAAACAAAATCTCAGAGAGGAAAAGCATCTTGCCTAAGGTTACACAATTTGATGGCTTGAGACACAAACAGAGGTTTCCCTGATGTAGGGACAACTGAGAACTGACTGTAATTCTCAGTGGGCTAAACTATGCTTCGGTTACAGTGTGTTCACACAGTTAAAAGGGAAGTGGCCAAGTCATTATAATTTTCTTAGATTTCCAACAGAAAATAAAGTCAGTCTGATGTTGTGTACTGCCTTTGTCTGTGGTTTTTGAGTATTAGTGTTTTATTATTTATTTATTTAATATTTTATTTATTTATTTGACAAAGAGAGAAAGATCACAAGTAGGCAGAGAGGCAGGCAGAGAGAGAGAGGAGGAAGCAGGCTCCCTGCTGGACAGAGAGCTCAATGCGGGGCTTGATCCCAGGACCCTGAGATCATGACCTGAGCCAAAGGCAGAGGCTTAACCCACTGAGCCACCCAGGCACCCCTCGATTGTTAGTGTTTAAAAACCTGTGTTTCTTGACTCTTTTTTCCATGACTGCCCCTGCCGAGGAGCCTTTTTAGAGGACTGTTTTCAAATCCTTTCCCTGCCATGAAACTGAACTGTTAGCAACAGGATTTTGTGCAGCAAAGCTGAACTCTGGAGGCATGCTTTCCTCTCGGAGGGCCACAAACCACTGGACCATCTGAGATTCTTTTGCCCCCTCGGAGGTACCCTGTCCCCAGGGGATATCTGGCAAAGTCTAGAAGTGTGGTTGTCACCATGGGGAGGCAGTGCTATTGGCCACCAGCAGGGCAAGCATCCTACGATGCACAAGAAAGCTCCCACAACGAAGACTTATCCAGTCTGAATGTTGCCAGTGCCGAGAAACTCTGGTTTAGATGAATGCCCAGGAATCATGTTAAAAACACAGATTCCCGAGTTCCACCCAAGAGATTTTGATTTGAGTAGTAACAGGTGCAGGGATCTGAATGTTAACAACATACCGGGATGCCCAGAGGCAGGTGATCTATAACTAAGTCGTAAACAGGGAAAGATGCTAATACCCTTCTCGTTGTAATCACAGTCCCAAGTTTAAAAATCTCCCTAAAATTTCAATCTCCAGCTTTGCTTCCCCAAATCCTAGTTACAACACTACATTATAGACTTACATCACATAGTTTATTTTTCTTTTTCTTTTTCTTACCTCAGCATTTGAAGTGTTTTCCCAAAATACAATTTCATAAATTAGTGGGTAAAGATGGTTCACAGGCTTATTTTCCGACTCTCCTGGAGCGCTGATATAGACCCGCAGGGAAGCATTGTTAGTGGGTTTCATGGTAATGACCGGAGGAAACAGGGTAACTGGGAAAAAAGTTTACAGACACAACGTTCAACTTGGAAAAACAATGTTAAGACTCTGTACCAAATCAGAGAAGCACAATCCGAAGTAAAAACTGCTGGCTTACTTTGTAATTGAGTATCAAATTTTTCTTCGTGAGACCAAACCGATGTGGTATTTCCATCCGATGCTCGAACACGGATAAGGTAAATTCCTTTATGGAAAGTATTTTTGGGAAAGACACACTGCGTAGTTCGGACATTTTTGCAGTTTGGTATTTGTTTCCATTTACCTGAATTGTCCCCAGGAATCTTTTTTAAATAGGCGCTTTTAAGACAAAAAAAATATTACAAACATAGTAATTCAATGAATATTTAAGAAATACCTAGAACATGCTAGATACTGTTCGGGGTTAAGGTCACAGAGGAGAACAGTCGCCACCTTCAGGAAACTCACACTACAGTGTAAGAGACCAGCACACACCACCACAAAGAGAACCAAAGCCCTTACTCTGGGGCGTGACCAGAAGGGGGCGCTGTTTCACCAAAGTCGACCCAAGCCAGCCCGCAAGAACCACCCCTGAAGTTTCCCAAAGGGTGCGAGCCAGTTATTAAAAGCCATTATTACAAAATAAAGTACATCGACTTACAGATAAACAGGTTGCATTAAAAATAAAAATACTCAAAACTTTTTTTTAAAAATTTATAGCTGGCAGGTCAGCAGCACAGGGGACAAAATGGACAGAAACTCATTTTGTCCTGGTTATTTCACTCCACTTTATTATCTGTGCTCAAAGCTATTTACATCTAATGTATCTCTATGGTGGCAATGCTCTGTAACGGGGTCCTCCTGTGCATTTCTTCCCAATGCCACGGTCAGTGATATCATGCTGAAAGGGACCACGGTAGGTGTATTTATGGTATGAAAACTGGCAAGCGCTACAAGTAAGGCTTTTTTTTTTTTTTCCTTCTGGAAAGCCAGCTGTAAAACATATCACCCATACACCAATGGGTGAGTGTTAAAATGGAGATTCCGCCACAGTGTGGTAAGAGCAAGTCTACACAGAACATGGACATTAACGGGGCCTGGAGAGGTCAAGTAAATTACTCCGAAACCAGCAGCTCAAAGTAACCCAGTTCAAGTCTGCGACTCCAACAGCCTCCCAACTGGTTCTCCCACCTTTGGCATCTCTGTGGTCCACATACAACGCGGCGGTCTTCCCCTCCTCAAACACACACTTCATGTCACCTGCCCCTCGATGTGAAATTCTGAATGGCACCCAAAGGCCTCCAGGACGGTCTGAGGCTAAGCCTCATCTCACCCCACCCTGCGTATTCCGTTTTCTCTCTCATTGCTCTCCCCCGCCCGAACAGTCAACTGTTCTCAGGCAGGGCTTCTCCCACGTGGTAGGCCACATTCTGGATGGGCTCCAAGAGTCCTTGTGACACCCTGAGCAGAGGGCCCAGCCAAGCCAGGCCTGGTTCCCTGACCAGAAGTCACTGGCGGGTAAGAGCACTCTTGAAGCTGTTATGAAATCTGTGGTGATTTGTTACGGAGCAGGAACACCCCCTACCTCTGACCTTAACCTGATTTTCAATCTGCTTGTAGCCGGCACCGGCGCCGGCGCTTCCCTCGCGCTGTAGCTCTGCCTAACGTGCCCTCGTGTGTCCAATTTTAAAATACATGATTCACGAATGAAGAAGGCCTTGTTCACATCTCGTCTCTCTCCACATGGCTCCTTGGGTCTCTCCGGCCACAGCCACCTTTACATTTTCGATTTCTGTCACCCTCATCATTTGCAGACCACTCCTCGGCCCCAAACCACCGTCACTACGACGCCTCAGCTATCTGCTTTGGATTCCAGGAACCACGGTGCTGCACTGCCGCGCCTCTGTCATCCCCTCGGTGCTCCCTACAGCGTGCCTGAGTGCTCCCAAGAGACTTCGAGACGGGCCACCGGAAACCCAGCCCTCTCAAGGCTGGCGCAGGCAAGATGACCGCCCAGTTTCCGGGTCAGGCAGGGTCAAAGGGCCTGCAGGCGCAGAGACGCGCTCCCACTGCATGACCAACACGGAAGGACGGAAGGACGGAGAGTCACCAGAGCGGGGTCCTCCCTTCCCTTCACCCTCAGTTCACTTCCTGCTTCTCTCCCTCCTCACACTCTCCCTGTCCTGCCCTTCCCACACTTGCCCCTGGTCTCTCCACACCCCTGCTCTCAAGAGAGCTTGCTTACCTGTCCCCTTCCTCCCCACAACCTACTCCTCCTTCTGCGGGTTTTACCTCTTCATCCCCTACAACTTTCCAGCCAACAGGGAACTAAATGTGCTTCTCAGACCTGACCCGCTGTCGGCTGGAACACAGCGCTGTCCTGCTTTCTTCATTTCCCGCTGACGTGATCCCTAAAAAAATCTGTCAAAACCACTAACACTGTCAAGAAAATGGGAAGACTGATTCGACATGAGTAAGACAGATTGGACTGAGGTCATTCCTAGGACTCGGGGAACAAGTGAGCTCTGAGGAAAAGGTCAGGGTCACGTGGCAAGGATTCCAGATTCGGGAATTAAGACATGCAGCGAGAAGCACATTTAAAAAAAAAAAAAGAAAAAAGCACCAGTAAGTACACGAGATGTTATTAAATATGCCAATATTGCAACAAATGAAGAAACCAAGGCCGGAAGAGATGAAGGGATTAGCTCGGGGTCATCTAGTTAACAGCAGAGCAGGGACCAGAATTAAATATCCCATTTCCAAAACGGTAGAATCCTCCCAAGCAGTCTGCCCCTGTGCCTGGAGCTGCAGGGGGCTGAAGCGGCAGGAAAGGAATCATCATAAATTGAGCAAAAGGAAACTCATGGAAGAGAACTTACTGGAGCCACTGAGCGTAAAAAGTCACATTTTCCTGCGCGTAATCCCATTTAAGAATATAGGTTTGATTTTTAGCTTCAACTTGAATATTTTCTGGTGGAGGCAGTTTATTTTCAACTAAAAGATAAAGAATACACAGAGAAGCAAACATTGTTACTTTAGTGAGATAAAGACGTGGTAGGAAGGGTACCATGAGTACCAAATTAAGTAATTTTTAAAAAATTATTTACTTATTTATTCTTTGAGAAAGTGTGAGCACGAGCAGGGTGATGGGGCAGAGGGAAAAGGAGGAGCAGGCCTCCCCCTGAGTGGGGAGCTTGGTGCGGGGCTCGATCCCGGGACCCAGGGATCACGACCTGAGCCAAAGGCAGATGCTAACAGAACTGAGCCACCCAGGAGCCCCCCGCTCCCCTGCTTTTTAAAAAGATTTATCTATTTGAGAGAGAGAGAGATACATGGTAAGAATTTTCTTTTTAAGATTTTATTTATTGTTTTTGTGAGAGGGAGAGAGCGAGCGCACAAGCAGGGGGAGCCGCAGAGGGAGAGGAAGAAGTGTAGGCTCCTCACTGAGCAAGGAGCCTGATGCAGGACTTGATCCCAGGACCCTGAGATTATGACCTAAGGCCAAGGCAGTCGATTAAGTGACTGAGCCACCCAGGTGTCCCATGGTAAGAATTCTTAACAGCTTAACAGCATGGGAAAGAAAAGAAAAGGCTTACATGTTATCAGGAGGTAACAGCTAAGGGAGTTACAACTGGTGTCTGCTCACACAAGGTGATAGTACGCAGCTGTTTAGAAGAACGTGATGGGGCACCCGGGTGGCTCAGTCGGTTAAGCGTCTGCCTTTAGCTCAGGTCATCATCTCAGGGTCCTGGGATGGAGCCCCACATCAGGCTCCCCACTCAGTGGGGAGTCTGCCTCCCCCATCCCCCTGCCCCTTGTGTCCCCCTGCCCTGTGTTCTCTCTTTAATAAATAAAACCTTAAAAAAAAAAGAATATGATAGATCTGTATGTGCCAACATACAAAAGAATCCTCAATGTAGTAGGTTAAATAAGTGAGTTGTAAGATTGATCTAGTAGGATCCTATTTTTTCATTTTATTTTATTTTTTTAAAGATTGTTTATTTATTTAACAGACAGAGATCACAAGTAGGCAGAAAGGCAGGCAGAGAGAGAGAGGAAGAAAAGCAGGCTTCCTAATGAGCAGAGAGCCGAATGTGGGGCTCGATCCCAGGACCTTGGGATCATGACCTGAGCCGAAGGCAGAAGCTTTAACCCACTGAGCCACCCAGGCGCCCCCTATTTTTTCATTTTAAAAACCAAAACCAAGAAACCGTTTACATGTCTGTGTGTATATGCTTTTAGGTCCCAAGAGAAGCAGGAAAGAATACACCAAACCACCAGCAGGGCTAAATGCTCATGAATGGAACTGGGGTAAGGAGGCGGGAGAAGAAAACTTGACTTTCAATTCTCCTGTATGTTTGATTTTAAAAACGAAGCATACTAAAATCATGACTCAAATAACAAACAAATCTAAGCTCCTAACCTTTGACCTTAATTATAGGCAGGAGGTCACAGACAAAATATATCAGGAAGCTTTCACATCTTAAAGTTTCACTTATAAAGGTATACTTTTTGGAAGTCTAACTGCTCCTTGAGCAACTACTTTCTCCCTTTTGTGGATTCTGAAGAAAAAAATAGTTGTTTTTAAAAATTTTTTATTTTTTAAAGATATTTATTTATTTATTTGACAGAAAGAGATCCCAAGTAGGCAGAGAGGCAGGCAGAGGGGGAAGCAGGCTCCCCACTGAGCAGAGAGCCCGATTCGGGGCTCGATCCCAGGAACCTGGGATCATGACCCGAGCCAAAGGCAGAGGCTTTAACCCACTGAGCCACCCAGGTGCCCCCCAAAAATAGTTCTTGTCATGAGGAAAATATTTAGACTTTTCGACAGAACTTTCATTACTGTTTACTTAAGACAAAAAAATCCCAGTTACTGTGACATTTTTTTTTTTTTTTTTTTGCTTATGTAAATGCTGTAATATTTTTGTTTTGGTATCTATTATCATACACACTTAGCAACCAGGAGGAAAACTGCCAGAATGAATAGGGTGCCCCTCTGTATATACGTTTACGGAGTCTAAAATGGAACTTCCTCCTTACCTGCGGTCTTTATACAATACACGGGACTATAGGCACCAGTTTTTCTTGGCAAAAGTCTTGCTCTAACTTTTAAACAGTAGGTGGTCTCTGGTGAGAGTTCATAAATTTTGTCTCTGGAGTAAACAGTTTTAGTCTTTCTCTATAATCAAAAAAAAAAAAAAGAAGTCTGCTCTTTAAAATTAAAGTCTAAGGTCAGTATTTTGAACACATTCAGGTCTTTTTTCTCTCACACTGAACAAAGGTAAAAAGAATGCTCACTTCTCCACTTGAAGAGTTCTTCCAGATGTCTAAGCTGTAGATGAAGCCTGAGCTATCGGAAGCCCACATGCCACCATCTTTTGTTCCAGGCGGGGAGATGTTGACGATTATTGCCTTATCTTCGGCTTCTAAGTGTACTTTTGGGGGACCGATTTGAGCTGTAGAAAAAAGAACACGTTTACTATATAACTTCATTAATACAGGATCGAAATGTTCATTTAGCAAATAATTCTCAGCATGTCCTATGTACCCGGCATTAGTCACACTTAAGTCCCTCACGGAGCTTATACCCGAGCGGGGGAATATGGCCGAAATCCCCAAACAGACAAATGCATATAATGTCGTGTGTGCTGTAAGGAAAGATGAAGTAACACGGAGGAAGAGAAGACGGTGGCGAGACCTGGTTCAGATGTCAGTCAGGAAAATCTCTCTGTGACACTTGAGCTAAGGCCCAGATAATGTTGAGGGAGTCAGTCAGGCAACTTATCTAGGGAAGGAATATTCCAGACTGAGCTTCCAAGGTGGGAACGGGCTTCACATTTTCAAGAGGCAACAAGGAGGCTCGTGTAGCTGAGTGGCTGAAAATGAGATCAGAGAAGCAGCTAGAAGCCAGATGACAAAGGAAGAGCTCGGCAGTTAGCTTCGGGAGGTTGTTGGAGGCCTGAGATTGGTGGAGTGCCAGGCTGGGATTTACATTTTGGAAAGATCATCTTAGTTGAGGTATGAGGAAGCAGGAAGGCTGGGAAGAAGCTTCTGCAGTAGCTCGAGAGAGAGCAGCTTGATGAAGGCCGGTCGCAGCGGTGGATGCGACGAGAGATCTGCTTCGGGATGAAGCTCAATCCTTCAGAATGTTCTGACAGACCGGATGCAGGGTGTGAGGAAAAGTGATGCCAAAGATGGCTCCAAGGCTCTTGCCCTGAGCAACTAAAACAGATGCTGTCCATAGCGGGGATGGAGAAAACTCCCAGAAGAGCATATTTTGAGGAGGAAATCAAGAGCTTTGGTTGACCAGATGACTGGATGCCCAAGCAGAGATGTTTGTGGAAAGAGAGTTGGTGATACAGGGTAAAGGCAAGGGGAAGGATGGGGCTGGAGATGTAAGTCTGGGCTTTTCTCAAGAGCACACAGATGGGATTCAAAGCCGTAAGATTCCCAGCAGACCGAGTGTGGCAAGAGAAGATGGAGGACAACCCAGTCCCGCAGCAGTCCAGCACTGAAAGGTCTGGGAGGCAGGAGAAAGGAGCACAGGAGAGGTGGATGGCAGGAGGAGAGCGGGCAGGAAGCAGGGCCCTGGAGATCCAGAAGTGGAAGAGTTTCAAGTGATCTCCGTGGTGGTTCACAGGAACCGAGCCAGAAGAGACTGGGAACTCACTGGGCACTGAGGAAGTCACCAGGGTCCTTGACAAGAGTGCTTTCTGGGCAGCGAGGAGGGAAGAGTTTGAGGGCACAGGGCTGCAGAGACAGTGGTGGGCAGAGAAGCGCAGAGAGGCCAGACATCATTCTTCTTGGGAGTTCTGACAGAGGGCTGGGGTTCCCAGCTGTTTCGGTCTCGGGAGCCCTTCACACTCAAAGAAACTGAGAGTCCAAGAGCGTTTTTGTTTATAGAGGTTATGTCTTTCATTATTTAGCATATTAAACCTGAAAACTGGTATTTTCAAATATTAATTCATGAAGAGTTAATAGTGGTAAACCCATTGCTCTGTGACAGATATTTGTTCTAAAAAAAGAACATTTCCCAAAACAGACATGGCGAGAAAAGTAGAGCTATGTCACATCTTGTTCCAGTTTCATTAATGTCTGGCTTCACCAAGAAGACAGATGTATCTCCTGCTTACTTCTGCAAGTCAGACAGTCAGTCTCTCTGTCACCCATCAGCCTCTGGAAAATTCCAGTGTATACCCAAGACAAAATGGAAAGGAAGGAGCGGATAAGTCTTAGAATTATCATGAAAACAGTTTGGCCTTTTTTTTTTTTTTTTTAACAGGAGATGTCACACCAGAACGGGCTTGGGAAGTGAGTTGTGACAAGAGTAGCTCAGGAGGAACAGCCTGTAGTTCGGTGGGCAACTTCTTACCTTTTTCAAACAGTGTGAATGAGTCAACATAACGCCACGGAGAAGTGTTGTTGCCCTCCTCTGCTCTTATTCGCAGTTTAATTTCTTCATAAACATTGAGCTTGACTGAAGAAAAGTTGCATTCGGTACTGGCCACAGACTGACAGCCAGGCAATTGGAGCCAAGCGCCATTTTCAAGTCTTTGAGATTAAAAAAAGGAGATGAATGAAGAAGCAAATATATGAATACAAAAGAGTCAAACACAGTTTCTGTTCACTAAAACTCTTAACTATTCTAACTACTGGTATAACCACTATTATGACTACTGTTTACTAAAACTAGAAACTACGAGGCTCAGCAGTTACTCTGTTTGAGTTAATGACCTGTGAACATTTTAGTGGCAACGTGGCACCCTTGCCCAGTGCGTATGTACCAAGTTATTGTTTAGAAAGTGGAATCATTCTGACGGTTAAAAAAGAGTGGACTTAAGTGTCCCCTTTGTTAAAAACAGCTGTGTGACTTCAGGCCAACTCCTCTGTATTTCTGGATCTTTTCCTCACTGAAAACGTGGTGACTGGATCTGAGGATTCCCTCTGGAACTTTCCTGACTGGGTTTACCAGACCAAAGAAAGGCCTCAGAAATGAGCAGGGTTGGAGAATTTCCTCTGTCCTCGTCAAAACCAAACCTTCCCTTCTGTTTGCCGTCTGCCGTAATTCTTCCTACTCCATCACTAGAAATGAAGAGCTTAAAGTGTTTATATACACTGACGAGTTCCTTGTTTAGTCCATTAAAAAGCAGAACTTACTCAGATTCTTCCAACACATGAAGAAATCAAGAAAGGACATGTGGCCACATGTCACTCTGCACTCCCCCCTCCCCAGGAGGTTGATGGGAAGGTGAGACCGAAAACAAACTTAGTTGGGTTCTGGAATTTTTGCCCATGTGAAGCCCTGTCGACCTTAAACCAGGCAGAGAAACTCTCCTCTGACAAGGCATTTCTGTCAAGACTGATTTATAGTTTCTAGCACAAGCTTTATGGAGGGGAAGGGGGCAGAGGAGGGAGGGATACATTTTCATTTTCTTTATTTTTTTTTGAAAGATTTTATTTGTTTGAGAGAGAGGGAACACAAGCAGGGGGGCCGGGAGAGGGAGAAGCAGGCTTCCTGCTGAGCAGGGAGCCCGATGTGGGGCTCGATCCCAGGACCCTGGGATCATGACCTGAGCCAAAGGTAGATGCTTAACAACTGAGCCCCCTAGGCATCCCTATAGACTTTTTAAAAATGATTTAAGATAAAAGACTTTAGGAATGATATAGCCACATCATTTCTGTGCTGCCCAAATAGAAGTCCATCTCATTTTTCAAAAAGGAAACATTTAAAAAAAATCACTGAAAATATACACTGGTATGTGGGAAACTTTATTCCTGACCAGTTTCCTTTTCTACTTCTCTGAGCTGTGAGGCCAGAGTTGGCATTTAATGATACCATTCCTGAGAAACCCCTTCACATCAGAACCTGTGTTAAAAAGCCAGAATCCCTTATTAGACACAGAAAACTTTAGGGACACCTGGGTGTCTCAGTCGTTAAACGTCTGCCTTTGGCTCAGGTCATGGTCCCAGGGTCCTGGGATCGAGCCCCGCATCGGGCTCCCTGCTCAGCAGGAAGCCTGCTTCTCCCTCTCCCGGGCCCCCTGCTTGTGCTCCCTCTCTAGCTGTGTCTCTCTGTCAAATAAATAAAAAATAAAATCTTAAAAACAAACAAACAAACAAACAGAAAACTTTATAAAAATTGTAGACCGAAGCCCTGACAAGGTTCCAACCCACTCGCCCTCTTCCCCTCCATCTTTCCTGTTCCAGGAGGTGCAGAAGCATGCTTGACTCCAGGGTTTTGTATTACGAGGGAGCTACTGCAATGGCAATTGCTTTTATATTAGCCTTTAAAAAAACCCAAAAAACAAACAAAAAAAAACAACCAAACACAGCTTTATCATATAAAGTATTTAGATCAGAACACAACATGATTTGAAGACAATGAGGTAACTCATAGAAAATTCATTTCGTAAAACCCGTGTCATAATACAATCACATGCCGTCTTTGCCTTTCCTATTCGCCCAAATATTCTAAGTACCCAGGAGAGTGTTTAGCATATTGGATGGAAGACTGAATACTAACACTACACACATCGTAACAGAATTCTGGATATAGGTCACTAACACCGATGTCTTACCATGTGTTCTACAGTCACTGAAATCCTAACAGCTTATTTATGTGTCTCTGTATCATTTATCACCTGTGGCATCTGTCCTATGTTTGGAGAAGCGCTACAGCAAGGGGCGCCTGAGTGGCTCAGTCGGTTAAGCGTTCTCCCCTTGATTTTGGCTCAGGTCATGATCTCAGGGTCCTGAGATGGAGGCCCATGCCCAGCTCCACTCTAGGCATGGAGCCTGCTTGAGATTCTCTCTCTCTCTCCTTCCCTCTGTCCCACCCCCACTTACATTTTCTGTCTCAAAAAAAAATTTTTTTTTTAATTAAAAAGATAGTTGTTTACTGCTATTAACTATACTTCCATTGATCCCTTACTCCATGCCACTGTTCTGGCACTTTTCATACTTTACATGCTTCAGGGCGGCTGGGTGGCTCAGTGGGTTAAGTGTCTGCCTTTGGCTTGGGTCATGATCTCAGGGTCGTGGGATCCAGCCCAATGTAGGGCTCCCTGCCCAGCGAGGAGTCTGTTTCTCTCTCTCCTCTGTGCTCTCCCTCTCTCTTTCAAATCAATAAATAAAATCATAAACAAACCAACAATTGTTCTACACTTCTACAGCCTTCTAAGTTAGACACCTTAATACGGTGGGGGGAGGGGCAGGGCGGTGTCCCATCCCAGTGTGCCCGGGGTGGCCCCGGTTTCAGCTTGTTGGTCCAGCTTATCTAAAATTAACTGGCCCTTTTAACTCAAAAAGGTATTGGTTTGGGCAATAAGTTCCACATGGTCATGTTAGTTTTTATCACGACTTAACAGACAAGGAAACAGGGAAAGCATACACAGCATGGGACGGCTTTGCCTCCAAGCAGCCTGGCCCAAGTCCCCAGCGCACCACACTATCGCTCTACTGTCTCCCTAAACTTGTAGTCTGGCATATCTTTATAGGGCAATTATTTATAAAGCTGGTAGAAGAGAACAGAATGAGAACATACTGAAATAACACATGTGATGCTGAAGTTAGAACGAAAGGATGAAGGCAGGCTATCACGGGCTGGAGAATTTAGTATCGACAACAGAACGTGTGGAGGAACAATACGAGGGCACGGTTTATGCTCTTGACTAAAAGGGTGCCTTCATTTATTTTTTTAAAAAGATTTCATTTATTTATTTATTTGAGAGAGAGAGAGACATCAAGAGCTGCGGTGCGGGGAGGCACAGATGAAGAGGGAGAAGCCAACTCCCCACTGAACAGGGAGCCCCACACGAGGCTCGATCCCGGAACTCCAGGATCAGGACCTGAGCCAAAGGCAGACCCCCAACCGACTGAGCCACCCAGGCGCCCCTAAAAGGGCAACTTTAAAAAGAGTATCTGAAACAACCTGTTATACCTAAAATAGTTGTTTAATAGAAAATTCTGAACTAAAGCAAAGAATGAAATGGGCAAAACTTGAAGTTCAATTTAAAGAAAATCTCTCAAGATAAAAATTCTTAAACGATTAATTCTGAGAAAAACCACTGATGTATGTATCCATGTTTGTGTATGTGTACACACATTTACATGCACACACACGTGCGCGTGCAAATGACTAAAGCTGTGAGAGGAAATTAATCTCACAGTTCTGTTAACCATTAGCTGGAGAGCTGAGTGCTGGGGCCGTGGCTGAAGTGGGGATCCTGGTTCTGGGGTTCCCACACCCTGTTTCTTTGTCCCATTACCGGCCGCTCTTCCTTGGGCAGGGATCAGAGTTAGCACACAGAGCTCTGACACCCAAAGCAAGGTACTGTACTTCCTGAGCTTCGTTCCTTCTGGAATCCTTTCTTCAGCAACTTCCCGCCTGCCCAACCTCTTGGCAGCTACGAGGTAGAATGTGAGCGCTGGGGAGAAGGCAGAAACTCCAGAAACGGAGTCTGTGGAAAGGCAGGATCCTATATACGGATGTTAATAAGTTTTATCTAAATTAAAACAATATAGATGATGGGGATAATAAAAAAGCTTGACCCCAAGAGAACTATGGGGCCTATCTCAAGTCCCTGGATAGAGTTTTTGGGGTACTCTTCCATATCCTCAAGACATGTTCTAGTTTAGAGCCTGATTTATACTCAAAGAAGGTGGTGTATCTCAAAGAGAAGGTAGGGCTGTGGTCTGTGGAAACTGTCTGCCATCCCCATCCCTCAAATCTCTCTTGGGCACCACCCAAAGATGAACGGGACTAAGTCTCTGTTTGTAGAAAGGAAGTTATAAACATAACGTAGACATAAAATTTCTCTCAAAGATGGAAAAAACAACTGGTTCCCAAATCTGAGAAATAAATGATGGTGTTACGATTTTCAAAATGATTCCAGCGATTTTTGCAAAGCAATCATTACAGTCACGTACATTTGATAGTCTGCTGAAAAAGTCACATTCCTGACAGACGGACTGCTCCTGTTCCACCTCAGGATAAAGGTATCATCAATGATGTAGACTTCAACATTTTGAGGAGATTTTAGATTTGTTCCTCCTAGAAATCAAGGCAACAAGAAAGAAGACAGTTCCATATACACTGTAGATGTAGATATTCTTAAAAATATTACTCTCCCTTTCATTTCAAATACAAAGCATTTTTTAAAAATCCAAAAAACCCCCAACAGTTGCTCTCAGCACAGGGAGGCTGCTAATTATGTATTTAATCTCCACATTTGAGAGAGCCAGAAAAAGGTTGAAGTGTTTTAATCTATAAAAAGGAAGCTTTATATATCATATATATCTCAATAAAGCTGGAAAAAATAAAGAAAATCAGTGTTGATCTTTTAATTGGAAGTCTCTTTACCTGAAAAAATACAAAAACACTAATTCAAAGGGATACATGCACCCCTACATTTACAGCAGCATTATTTACAACAGCCAAGTTATTGAAGCAGCCCAAATGTCCACTGACTGATGAATGGATAGAGAAAATATGTCATATACATATATATGATATATATGATATGTATGATATATATATGATATATATATCATACATATATGCACACACATATATAATGGAATATTATTCAGCCATAAAAAGAATGAAATCTTGCCATTTGCGACAAAATGGATATAACTAGAGTGTTATGCTAAGTCAAGTAAGTCAGAGAAAGACAAACACCATATGATCTCACTTATATGTTGAATTTAAGAAACAAAACAAATAAGCAAAGGCAAAAAAAAAAAAAAGAGAGAGGCAAACCAAGAAAGAAACTTCTAACTCTAGAGAACAAACTGAAGGTCACCAGAGGGAAGGGGGTGGGGCAATGGGGAAATGGGTGAAGGGGACTAAAGACTACACTCATCATGCTGGAAAGAAAAAAAAAAAAAAAAGATCTTCCACCAGCAAAAGGATTACAACTTGCTGAAAGCTCAGATGACAGCTGGCATTTTTTAGCAATTAAGGTTAAAAAAAAAAGAGAGAGAAAAAGTCGTCTCTGCATAAAACTTGTCTTTGATCTTAGAAGTGATGTACAGGATACCAGGTTCAACTGTTAATGGCCTCAGTTTGGTTTCACATCCTGTATATATGCTTCATATATTCTGATACAGAATGGAGCAGCTGTGATTTCAAAGGTAACAGCTAGTCACAGAAACCAAATATTCACATGACAGAATTGAGAGACAGAGGCATGAATGTTTATCACGTCAGCCAAGCCCTACAGGAACTTGGAAAGGTGTTCATATCGAGCCTGAACCCTTCCCTTTACTTTTAAGGACTTCCGTCTAGAGATCTATTACTTCTTACACTTCCAGGAGGAATCTTCCCTGAGTTGGATGTCCTCTCTTCTTCTTATTTTCTCCTTTTGGCCCCTCCAACTTGTTTTCTTCCTCTCTGATTACCCAAATACTCCAAGACCCAGCTCAAGTCTGACTCCTTACAGAAAAACTTCCTTTAACACTGCAGCTCACGCTAACTTGGCTCTTTCATTATATGCTAGACTACGGATCTTTAGTGTCAATTTCACACTAAAGCAGATGTACTCAGCACAGTACCTGACATCGGGTAGGATCTCAAAACTTGCTGAATGAAGATATTTCGAAAGAAAGCCAGTTGCTTCTTGCATTAGACACAGATCCCTATTCAGATGCCAAGTTCCTTAAGGGCAGGATCTCTACAGTGGTTTACTCAATCTGCATTTTTCAAGGACTCAGCATAGTGCTGGGTTCACAGAAGTTTCTTCAACAGCATCAAGTGCTGATCTCTCACTGGGAGGAGCTAAAATTTTTAAAAGATCAGCTTTCAAATTTATTTCTGGTTCCTATAATATTTCTAGCCTTTACTTCTGCCTCGGGGCAAGCAAGGTAACTTCTGGCAGACTTTCCACCATAGGAGTCCTTACGTAGAACTTTCTTTATTGGGACTGTCTCATCTGGTCTCCAGCTAGAGATATGGTATGAAGTCCAAAGGGGAAGAGCTGAGGAAACATCTTCCAATTTTTTTTCTTTTTTTAAATCAGGGGAGCTCCTCGTTGAGTCTCCCCACCCTCAATTTTCTTTTTTGCACTTATTTTCTCTGAGACTTCATCACAAAGGACAATATCTTTCCTTATTTCACTCCTCCCTCTAAACTTAATTTTCATCCCATTTATTGGGATTTTATAGATTGTATGCAGCCAAAGAGGGGTTGACTGGGTTTATAGGAACCAACAGAAGATCTGACGGCATTTGTAGTCTCTGGTCTAGACTAGTCTAATCTCACTAACTGTGGCCCTTGAGACAGGGAGAAGAAATTTGATGGGGTTGAAACAAGGATTTCCTCTGGGCTGCACCCTTCCTCTGCTAAAGGATGGAGACACAGCAGCTGGGGACATCTTAGCATTTGGAAGACCAAGCAATATTCTTTTGAAAACCGTCTATTTCACATTTGTAGTGTGAAAGATCAATAGATGGGCACTTAATCCAGTTGCTTCCAGCCTATCACATTGTTTTTTAAAAGATTTTATTTATTTGACAAAGATCACAAGTAGGCAGAGAGGCAGGCAGAGAGAGGAGGAAGCAGGCTCCCCACTGAGCAGAGAGCCCAATGCCGGGCCGGATCGCCTCGATCCCAGGACCCTGAGATCATGACCTGAGCTGAAGGCTTTAACCCATTGAGCCATCCAGGCGCCCCCAGCCTTTCACATTCTTAATGGATGATCAGAAACGATTTACTCGTTTTAAGTCTGACATAAATCCAAACACATATGTCCATACAAATAATAAACTTCCTCCCATATTTTCGGTAATTTTCTTAGGCTTGGGTCCCAGAACTGAACTGACTAGGTTTAAAAGTACGAATATTTTAATGACTTGCGAAAGAGAGCAACATTAGCATAATTTTATTGAGTTTTGACCATTTTACTGTTCCATAGAGGAAAAAAGTACGTCGTTTAACTGAAAGGTAACTAGGCGCTTAACAAATATTGATGGAGAATTGAGAATTTAAATTGCTTAACCTTTAGGAAAACAGACTACTCTTAAGCCCAGGGCTCTGCAGCCTGGTTCCCAGGGTTTAATTTCCCATTCAGCCACTGGCTAGCTGCATGGCCAAAGCTATTCAGTGTCTCAGT
Source organism: Mustela lutreola (assembly GCF_030435805.1). Classification (NCBI taxonomy): domain Eukaryota; kingdom Metazoa; phylum Chordata; class Mammalia; order Carnivora; family Mustelidae; genus Mustela; species Mustela lutreola. The sequence continues at coordinate 213,814,676 of NC_081291.1, read as the reverse complement.
TTGCTCTACAATAAAATGAGCATAATAGTGTGTAGATTTGTACTAAAATCTAAATGAGTTTATACCATTAAAATACCTAGAGAATTGCCTGGCACTTAGTTGAGTCCAATAAATGCTAGCTGTGTATAAAGTTTAATTTAGCAGCTCTCCCCTAATTTAGATTAGAATACAGATCTTAATGGACATCCTCTTGGAATGCTACTTTTATGTGAAAATTCTGGGGAAGTTCTTATATCACTGCACGATGAGCTGAATACAAGAATTTCAAGAAAAGATTTCAAAGAAATTACGGCGGATTATACCAGGACCATAGTACTCACATACTATATATATTTATGGGTGGGTTTGAGAAATAGGACACCATTGTACCGTATGGGGGTACGGTTTTCTGAGCACACAGTTAAGGACTTTGGACCTACTAGGTGGCCTCAGTGACCCCTTGGATTCCTGCCCTTCGGTGCTAGTCCCTCTTTCTCTTTGGGTACCACTCCTCACTATGAAGTCAACCTTGTAATAGTTGCTATTCCCCCGATGCCTCCCCGTTAAGTACTAATAAAGGCAGCAAACTAGCCTGGTGGTCCTGGCCTCCCTATTTTGGTTGCGTATTTTTCTTTTATTATGACTTTTTATGATACTGTACGAATCCCGAGGGCAGCGAAATTCTTGCAATCTTTATCCCCCCTCCCACGTGGGGCTGAATAACTGTTTCCCTAAATTGAGACAATGTTTCAGGAACAGCAGCACGATTCGCCGCTGTCGCCTTGTTTATTACTTAAGGGTCCAGCCCGGCGACCGGCTTCATCCAAGAGAAACAAAGCCGGCAGGAAGGCTCTGGCTCACCCAGCACCCCGCGGTGGAAGCGCACAGAGCAGGCGGGGAGGGCGCGCCCCGCCCGGGGATGGGTCTACCGGTGTCCAAGCAAGCGGCGTGGAGGGATCCTCTGGAACACCGCTGCTTCCAGAGTTTCGATCTGAGCGCCGTGACCCCGCACTAACGGAGGTGCCCCGGACCGCACGCCAGCCTCCCCGGGCCGAGGCTTCCAACACCCTCGCCGCCCAGACTCTCGCCCCGCCCCGGCCTGCGCCTGGACCTCTCGTCGCTCACCTGCGGCTGCCGGCAGCATCCACGGCACCCCGGCGACCAACACCAGGGTCGTCGCGCTCAGGAGGGCGAGCATCGTCCGCGGGCCACCGCCGGCCAAGGAAGTCACATCCTCGGTTACTTCGCGCAGCACCGAAGTACGGGACGCAAGCCTAAGCGCGAGGGGGACGCCCCTGCCTCCGCCCCGCCCCTCTCTTCCCCCGCCCCCTCCGTGCTCGCCCCGCCCTTCCGCACTCGCCCCGCCTCTCCACGCACGCGCGTCCCCTCCACGCTAGCTTCTCCCCTTCGCGTGCGCGCGCCGCCCTCTGGGTTTAGCGCGCCCGTGCGCTCCTGGTGGGAGGGCGGTAGTCTGCGCATGCGCACTTGGAATTGGGGTGTCTGGCCCGCTGTCTTCTCGGTCCTCCTTTTTACCGCCAGTGACCGCCCACGGCGGTCCGCCCTCCCTTTCCGGGAAGGCTACGCCCTACAGGAGGCCTTGACCCAAACAGGAACGCGGCGTGTGTTGGCTCAGGCCTGGCGGCCGTGGGGTTACCCCACGCCTGCCCTCCGATCGCGGCGGAGATCGCGCGCTGCCGGCTCTCGCTGTCCCCGTCCGGGTCGCGGAGGCCGTGGGACGCGGTGTCGGGGCTGCCTGGTTGGGGGAGGCAGGAAGGAGGAAGCCGCCGAGCGGACCAGGCCGTTTTCTGTGCGCAGAGCGCTGTGAGCGAGGGGCGAGGGTGCCCGGAGTTAAGCCAGGAAGCGTCGGGCGCTCGTTTTCGGGCGACCTGGCCGAGCGGCTCACGGGACCCTTGGAGACAGTCGTGACGGCGTCGGGGCTTGGGAAGGCCTCCGGGACCCCGGTCTCTAAGCAGTTTGGATCGCTCACCCTTATCAGTAAACAATTTGGGTCCACCATTCAACTCGTTATTTAAACGCTTCGATAATAGATGGTCTGTTCTTAAAAGGTGCAAAACGGAAAATATAAAGGATGAGAGATGAAATAATCATGCTTAGCTCTTAATTACAACTAAACCATATTATCAATCATGTGATGAAATGAATATTTGTAGAGAACAATGCCCTTAGATTTTGCCTTATAAACAACTTTGAGGTTTAATTTATATACCATGAAATTCACCCAATATTTCAAAGGAAATATTTACTAAAATGATTTTTAGTAAATAATCAGTGTTAGGAATCATTATTTTTATTTATTTATTTATATTTTTAGAAAGCCAGAGCCAGGTGTTAAGGGTTGGGGTCGGGGTGTGTGGAGGAAGGGGCAGGCATACAGGAAGAGAGCATCTAAAGCGGGCTCAACAGCGCAGAGCCCAGTGGAGGGGTTCCATCTCAGGACTCGACATCATGACCTGAGCCAAACTCGGCAGTAAACTCTTACCGGACTGGGCCACTAATACCCAGGCCTCGTATTTTCTTAAGCCTTGGCTTATTACTTTGTCAGTCAAGAATTTTAGGTTTGATTTTGGGTTTGCCAGTGTTTTAGCAATGTCATTGATGGAAAATATCCCATGAGAATATGTGGGTCCAAATGGAAAAAGGAAATTCCTTGTTGCACTTACTAAATCATACTTATTTTTAAAAGACTTTCCAACAACTTTTTGACTTAAGGTTTTTTTTTTTTTTTTTTTAACGATTTTATTTATTTGACAGACGGAGATCACAAGTAGGCAGAGAGGGAGGCAGAGAGAGAGGAGGAAGCAGGCTCCCCACTGAGCAGAGAGCTGGATTGGGGGCTGGATGCAGGGCTGGATTCCAGGATCCTGGGATAATGACCTGAGCCAAAGCTTTAACCCACTGAGCCACCCAGGCCCCCCTTGACTTAAGGTTTTAATTAAAATTTCCATTTCCTACTGTCCAAAGTTGTTCTTGCAAACTAGTTGAAATAGGTTGTAATTTTGCATTTAGAGCAATGGGCCTAAAATAGTTCATGGACTGAAACTTTCCATTTGAAATATTTAAAAATATGTTGGCAGTCCTCCCCCCCCCAGGAAGCAAGAGTTTTTTTTTTTAATTATTATTATTATTTTATTTTTAACAGATGCACAAAGCATTTTTGGCAACAAAAATTACATCCATACGGAAATAATCCAAATGTATTTTAAAATGCAAGAGTTATGTATAGTATAGGTCTACATATATTTTTATCTTCATTTGTTCATTAAAGCAGCTTTAAAGGATTTTATGGTACATTTTTTTTTCAATGCTGCTACATGACATGCTAGTGTTACCCAGTTGCTACAGAGGTTAGTAAATAGCTTGTAAAAAAAAAAAAATTCATCTTTAAGTTGATAGCATTTTTACGGCACAGAAGATTTTCATGGTCTTTCCCCATCTTAATAAAATACATTGTAAGTAAAAGTTTCAATTTATTTGCTGTAATGGTTTGTGGATAAAACATGAGTTAATTTCCCCTGTGGTACTGCCTTTGTAATCTTAACTCAGAACCTGCCCCCCACTCCCTTTATTCATGTCAAAATGATTAATCAAAGGTTATGGAGTTTTCCATAAAATATGTTCTTTTTAACTTTTTGTTTTGAAATACTTTCAAATTTACCAAAAAGTTGCAAAAATAATAGAACTCCTTACCCTTTGTTCTGATTCCCCAAACTTAATATTTTGCCACATGTGTACTCTCCAGTTCAAATGAAATATTTCTGTCCACATTTAGAGTTTCCCCGAACTTCTTTAGCTTTTTTTGATTTGGAGCACCTGCCTTTGGTCTTTCACAACACTGCCCCTCCCCCCCCTTTTTAAAAATACAGTCCAATTATTTTATGGAATGCTACTTAAATTTGGGCTTGTCTGATGCTGGTCATGATTAGATTCAGATTACATTACATTTTCCTGGCTAGAATACTGCATAAATTATGTGGTGTTCCCAGATATCTCACCTGTAGTCACCCTATGTTCCTTAGCCCCTGGTTGGTAATGCTAATTTTGATCGGATGGTCAAGGTGTTATCCAATTTCTCCATTGTAGAGCTGCTATTTTTTCCCCTTGCAGCTAATCTGTGGAGAGATACCCTGAGATCTTGCAAATTACCCTGCTCTTTATCAAACTTTCACATCTAGAATTAGCATCCGTAAGTGATCCCTGTCTGAAACAATCTACTTTGGTGGCTGTGAAATGGTAATTTTACAATCCTGCTTCTCCAAATACAACTATTGGTCGACATAGGATATGGAAGAGATTTCTCTTCTTTCCATTTATTACTACTAAGGACTCATAGATTCTTACTGTGTTCAGTTGGTTATGGTTCATTGCTATCCTTATTAAAATCTTTTTAATTAATGGATTTTACTCATTAGGGCAGTTTTACATTTACAGCTAGACTGAAAGAAAGTATACATAGTTCTCAGATACTCCCTTTCGGTCCTACCCCCACAGTCTCTCCAATTTCCCTGTTGTTAACATCTTGTATTTGTATGGTATACTTGTTACAATCGATGATTCCATACTGGTACATTATTATTACCTAAAGTCCACAGGTTACATTAGGGTTCACTTTTTTGGTAGTCTGGGTCTATGGTTTTTTCTAAATGATGATGTCCCTTATTCACCACTACAATATCTTACAGTTTTGCTGCTTTCAAAATCCCCCTTAATGTGCAAATCATTCTAGTTTTGGCCAGTGAGAGTTATTTCAAGCTGGTTCTTGTTCCTTCTGATATAGCCTATCTTTTTTTTTTTTTTTTCTTTTAGCATTTCTAGCATGATGTTCTAGGGTCATCTTAGACTTTTCTTGCCTCAGCCTTGAAATCAGCCATTTCTCCAAGGGGCCTTGGCTTCTTTTAGTGGGAAATAGTATTTAGTAACAAACATCTGGGCACTAAAACTTTTTTTTTTTAATATTTTATTTATTTATTTGACAGAGAGAGATCACAAGTAGGCAGAGAGGCAGACAGAGAGAGAGAGGAGGAAGCAGGCTCCCTGCAGAGCAGAGAGCCCGATGCGGAACTCGATCCCAGGACCCCGAGATCATGACCTGAGCCGAAGGCAGCGGCTTAACCCACTGAGCCACCCAGGCGCCCCAAAACTTTTTGTTTTAATTAAAGCAGTAAGTTAGTGTTGCATGTGTATCTTTGTCTCTCTCTTGGTTGGCTAACAAAGTCATTCCTTGTGGATTTCATATTAGAAAAGCGCTTGTTAGGAACAGCTGCCTTTGTATCTCGTTGCCTTGGAGTTTTATGGCAAACTCCCCCCATCAGGAAGGTTAACTCATTTCTTCAAATCTACAACCACATTTTCTATAACCTAATAGCATTTGCTGACAAAGGAATATGCTTAGTTTATCATCACACAGGGGCAAGCAGAACAAATATTTCCCTACGACATGTGGCGTCAGAACCCCTCCTGCTTCTGTAAGCAACTCCTCTCCAGGGATGGCTTTCCACTGATGATCCTTCCCTTCCCCGGCGACTTCATCTTCTCTCGTTGGTTCCTTTTCATCAACAATGAAATACCCTCAAGTCTCTCCTGTCTTAAAAAGGCATAGCCATTACTCTGTCCAGAAGTGGTCCTTTGTCCTGTCACTCACAACCAGATTTAACTACATTCATCCATACCTATCTGTATTTCTTCACTGCCCGTGTTTTTCTCAGCCCACTGAGTCTGGCTCCTCAGTCCTTCCTGTTGATTGGGCTTACCCCATTCTCACCAAGATCACCAGCTAATTTCTAGGATTCAGACCCATTAGATTCTGTAGCTTTTGTCATAGTTGACTTCTCAGAATCATTTAGTATATTTCATTCCCTGTTCCTACCCCCTTTAAAAAAAAGGGTTTATTTATTTATTTTCGAGAGGAGAGAGAGTGAGACCGTGACCTGGGCATAGAGAGGGACTGAGAATATGAAGCAGACTCCTTGGTGAGGGCAGAGTGGGACATGGGGCTAGATCCCATGACTGTGAGATCACCACCTGGGGCAAAACAAAGAGTCAGTTGCTTAACCAACCGAGCCACCCAGGCACTGCCCACCCTCATTCTCTTCTTCTTGGGGTCTCATGATTTCTGTCATTTCTCTTTCCTTCTTCCCCTCTGGCCATTCTTCTCAACCTCCATTCCAAACCCACACCACTGCTTGCCACTGAAATATTGGTGTCACTTCCCACTTTGTCCTACCCCCTTTCTTCTCACTTTAAGTGATATCCCCTCATGGTCTCCTCCCCTGTATGAGTTCATTAGCTATCATTTTTGCTGGTGGCTCCCTAAATTGTCTTTGACCTAGATCTGACATCTGACATCCAGATTTTACATCCACCAATGTGCTGGAAATATTCCCCAATTATTTTGCTCCCCACACGAGGAGTCCAGTTCCAGGGCAAAATACTATGTGTGATCTGTCAGCCCTGACCACAAGCAGTTCCAAAGCTTTGCCTGGCAGGTGTCACCGGGGAAACTGCCCTCCCCACCCCAGACTTGGTGCACAGCTGCTGATTCACAGCCCTCCCTGGAGCTTTCCAGGTCTAATGGGAAATTGGATCTCGGTACACGAAAGTGGGGAGAGATCCACGAAAGAGACAGACCACCCCTGGGACGCCTGGGTGGCTCAGTTGGTTAAGCAGCTGCCTTCGGCTCGGGTCATGATCCCAGCGTCCTGGGATCGAGTCCCACATCGGGCTCCTTGCTCAGCGGGGAGCCTGCTTCTGCCTCTGCTGCTTCTCTGCCTGCCTGTGCTCGCTCTCTCCCTCTCTCTGATAAATAAATTAAAAAAAAAAATTAAAAAAAAAAAGAGAGAGACAGACCACCCCTGATTGGTAGGTAGCAGCTTTAATAACCAAAGGGAATTTATCCATGAGGCTTGTCTCAGGAGGAAGCAGGACGAATGGATACCTGCACCCACCCTAACATAAAATCTTAAAAGTGGATATAGAAGCCCTAATCGGGTCCAGCCACGTACACCATGCAGGTGTTCTCAACATCGCATCCCCATCTCAAGGCTGTGTCCTTGGAGCAGCCTCTGGGCGTGGGAAAGGCAAGCAAAACCCACATTCCAAGGACAGGGAAGGGGCAAGGAGCCTCTGAGTGCCCAGGGGCAGCTCTCAGGACAGTTTTCTACAGGGAGCTGTAGACAAAAAGCTTAGGCTGCCCCAGGCCAGCCACGCTCATCAGCATCTCTGTGTTCCCCACACCTCCGGGCGGACACCCTTTTCTCTACCTTGACTCCCTGCCTTTCCACTCCTAGTCCTTCTCCCTCGCCACACCCTGCTTTTGTTCAGGAGCCTTTGTTTGGGGATCCCTGTTGGTGAGACAGTTCTCCCCATCTGCTTCACCTATTGGACTTCTCTGAGCAGTTCCAGTTGGAGTGGGGGGACCCTGGGGAGCCCGTGCCTCTCTTGCTTGGCCTCGGGGGCCATAAATGAATCAAGGCTTTGCGTTTTCTTTTCAGTTGGGCTTGTGTCCTAGTGGGCTACCTGGACACTCAGAGGGCCCTTCCCATTGGGAAGCCCGTGGTCTCTCTTTGGCTGAAGGAAATGGGAGTTTGTGAGTATTTTGGATCTGTGGGTTTATGGTTTTCATCAAATTCAGAGCATTTTTTACCATGACTTCTTCAAATATTTTTTTCTTCTGTGCCCTCTCTTTGTTCTCTTTCCAACATAACACATAGGTTATGTTGACACTCTGGTGTGGCTCACTGGTATTTTTTTTGTTTCTTTTCAGTCTTTTTTCTCTCGAATCTTCATTTTGCACAATTTCAATTGTTATGTTGTCAAGTCCACTGACATTTTCCTCTGCCATGTCTAATCTCTGTTAACCCTATTTCAGTATATTTTCCATCTCAGACATTGTGTTTTTCATGTTTGATATGGGTTGTCTTTGTTTTTGTTTTAATATACCTTTCGTGTCTCTCCTTAACATATTAATGCTTTCTTTTACCTTCTGGAACATACAAAATATGGTTTTAATAACTGTTTTAATGTTCTGGTTTGCTAATTCTATTTACTGTTTGTATTGATCTATTTTCCTTCTCTTTACAGGTTCTGTTTTCCTGCCTCTCTGAGTGCCTGTTGATTTTTGATTGGATGACAGACACTAAATTTTACGTTATTGGATGCTAGGAATTTCTGTATTCCTATAAATATGCTTGAGTTTTGTTCTGGGATGTAGTTAGGTCACTTAGAAAGAGTTTTGTCCTTTGGAGGCTTGTTCTGTTAGGTGATCCCAGAGAGGGGCTTAACATGGGGCTAAATTTGCCCCACTGATATACTCCTGAGTACTCTTCCCGATGCTTCATGAATGATGAGGTTTTCCACTCTGGCTGGTAAACTATTCCCTTCTTTGTATGAGCCCTAGGGGTTGGTCCTTTGTTTTTTGGGGAATAGCTCTTTCTCTAGCTTCAAGTTTCTTCACAACACATGCTCGAATCAGTACTTAGTGAAATACTTCAGAGAGACCTTTTGTAGACTTCCAGAGTTTTCTCTGGAACAGCATTCTCCTCTTCCTGTCAGATCCAACTGCCTCAGCTGTCTTGGGCTCCTGGTGACATATCCTCAGTTCACAGGGCTCTGGGTTCCTCCTCTCTGTGCTGAGGGCTGGAAATTATCTCCAGGAAGTCAGCTTGGGTATTTACAGGGCTTACTTGTTTATTTTTCTTCTCTCAGGAAGTACTGTCCTGAACTATCTATTGTCTAACATCTATGTATTTAAAATATATTTTGTCTTTTGTTTATTAGTTGTTTAAGGCAGGAAAGTCAATCTGGTCTGTGTTATTCCATGACAGCCAGAAACGGAAGCCCCAATATCGTGCTGTTTTTTAGATACTTTCTCCTCTCCATTTTTTGTGCTTTTTCCTTATTAGCAAAAAGTTGTACTTCCAGGATTTACCCTTGATGTCTCTTCATTTGTTCTCTCTAGTTTTTATCTCTTTGTATATTTTACTCTTGGTTCTGAGGGATTTACTTGACCTCTAGGGAAATTTTTATTTCTGCAAGTACATGCTTAATTTTCAAAAGCACTTTCTTATTCTTACCCTGCCAGGGTATTGGGGTGGCTCAGTAGGTTGGGCCTCTGCCTTCAGGTCAGGTCATGATTTTGGGGTCTTGGGATCAAGTCCCTCATTGGGCTCTCTGCCTGGCAGGGAGCCTGCTTCCTCTCTCTCTGCCTACTTGTGATCTCTCTCTCTCTCTCTCTCTCTGTCATAAATAAATAAAAATCTTAAAAAAAAAGATAGCACCCTGTCTTTGTTTTATGGATGCTCTAATATGTCAAATCTTTAAGTCTTTGGGTTTTTGTGACATTCTCATCTTTCCAACATTTTATTTCTTCAAGAGGCAATTTGCTCTGTTTGCTTGTTTTTGTCTTTCTCCCTTATGTTGCTTGTTTCTCTCATTGTCTGGTAATCTTTAGGTGTCCATTTATATTTAAAAGGTCAAAGCTATTTTTCTTTCCCTTAAAGAGGCATAAAAAATGATTCTTGGGCACCATAACTAATGTCTTACTAGTAGGATAAGTTGTTGTGCACTAGAGGCAATACAAGTTTGTGAACCCACAATAGCGGGCTCTTCTCAGTACAAAGGCTGAGGCCACAGAACTGTGAGCTTGAGGCAAAAGGGAAACAGTGGTGAGCCACAGGCACCCATCTGTTTCTTACCTCATTTTGATCACTTTCAAGGGTTATTTGTTGCTTTGGGAATGAACCCAAATAAAACTCCATTCTAAACAGGGACCAAGTCCTCATTGTCCACTTTTCGGACCTGGAGCAGACTTGCATATAGTAATGCTTGGGTGGCCAGTCCATGACACCTGGCATCCTCTTTACTTATTTGGGTCCAGCAGCCTGCATTTTCAGTGGCAAGCACCTGCACTTCTTTTTGGGCCAGAAGTTTTTAGAAATGATGGGTAGGTGTATAAATATCCTAGCTCCCTGCCCCTTGGCCAGTATATTTCTTCTTTTATTTTTAAAAATATTTTATTTATTTGCTTGTTTATTTATTTAGCTTGTGTGTATACAAATGGGGGTAGGAGCTAGAGGGAGAGGGAGAGAAGATCTCAAGCAGACTTCGTGCTGAGTGTGAAGCCCAATGCCGGGCTCGATCTCACGACTCTGAGATCATGACCTGAGCCAAAATGAAGAGTCAGACACTTAACTGACTGAGCCATCCAGGTGCCCCTGGCCAGTATATTTCTGGGGAATGTGCTCTACACCATTTCCTTGAGCTTTTCCATGGGATTAAGGTTTACTCTCCCACTTTGATACTGACTTGTTGGAAGTTTTCCCTTCCATGTATCACTTCCCTGTGCTTTGGCGCTGTCCTACACCTCCCAGAAAAACTACATGCCCTCAGTAGTCGTCTCAGGATCTTCTTGGGGGGAGATCCAATGAAGATCAGTGATAGTACGGGCCAAAGGTCGACACCCTTCCCATATCTCCTTACACCAAAAGCCCAACTCCTTTCTCTCTAAAAGTTCAATAGAGAGATTGATAAAGAGGAGCAAATTCCCACTTCTGTGCTTCTCAGAATGTGTTCGATCCTGTTATGGCAGGAAAAATTCAGACCCCCAGAATGTGGCAGAGTTGTCTCTTACTTAGACTGTTAAGCTACAGTGAATGCAAATCTGCAAGACTAGTTGAAATGTAGGCTCCAGCTGTCACAAAGAATCTCTTCTGCTGATGTTGGGGTTTCGTATCTGTTCATCTCTACCAAAATAAGGTAATTTTTTTTTTTTGCTCCTGCAAAAATCAAAAGCACAATAACCCAGAAATATGCAGATTTTATACTCAATGAACAACTTGGGTATCTTTTCAGGCAGTGATTCTGACATTGGTGTGCATCAAGATCACCTGAAGTCATGTTAGATTAAACCCCAGCCCTCACCGGTAGCGTCCCTGATCCACTTGGTCTAAGTGGCACCAGAGTTTGCATTTCTAGTAAGTTTCTGGGCAACTGCTATTGTCCAGGGAGCACACTTTAAGAACACCTGCTTCAAGGGGCTGATGTTCTTCTTTCTCCTAGCTTAGGTGATTATATCTTACAGTCTGTTCCTTTTGTAGACTCTTCTAATATGATCTAGGTAGTTTTCCATGTAATTGTATTGCTGCTAGTTGAGTCAAGGTCTTTTATTAGTGATGATAGGATATTTAGAGTTTCCTACTTATACAGGCATCCTTGGGCTGGCATATTCTACATTAGCAGTTCTTTTAACCTTGGAAAACATTAGCCTGATTCATCTAATTTTTAATTTTTATTTTTGCTGTGGAGCCATTTTCATATCTGCTCTGGGTTTCAGCAGTGGCCTTACTCTTGTCTTAGCAAAAGGATCCCATCTTCTTGTCATCTGTAAGACTCCTGGCCCTGGTTTGGGAGGGAGGGAAGGGGTCAGGTAGGAGGTGGGCTGAGGCGAGGAGGAAGAGAAAGAAAGGGGTAGAGAGGGCAGCCAGGGTTCCCATATTCCTGGACAAATGCACACCCCTGTTTCCAGCAGAGAGGCGTGGAGGGCTGGGGGAGAAGAGGAGCCCTAGCTCTCCGCATCCCCAGACCACATCCCCAGTCCCCATGAAGGATCCAGTGCTGGAAGCTGGCTCCAGGTAAACAGAGGAATCCTGGGAATCCAGACAAAACCCCAAAGCCAAGACCTTTTTTTTTTTTTTTAAAGGAAAATTCTTCTTTGCTGTTCACAAGGAGCAATAAAACCCTTTGGTTTTATTCCTTATAGAAGAACAAACTGTCCCTCTCGCCCTCCCTTGTCTGTATTCACAGCGATGTAAACAGCTAGACAGCTTCCCCCATAGCGGGATTGGTGGTCCCACGCGTCCTGGCCGCAGGTGCCTGTCAGCCGTTGTCTTCCCGCTCTCATTCTTCTGCCCCCTCGGTCGCGCTGCCAGGCAAGCCTTCTCCCATCTATCTGCGGGAACCTTCTGGACTGTGCATCCCACGTCTATTTGATGGTTACCTTGAATTCAGCCATCTCACACCCAAAAAGCTTCAGCACGTGGGGCTGCTCTGGGCACAGCGCGTCACCCCCCTTGCTTATCTCCTGGTCAGACAGCAGGGTCACCAGGCCTCTCTTGAGGACAGTGGGCAGCCCGGGCTGTCTCTGCTGTGACTCCGTGGTGAGGGAAGGCGTGCTGCCCCAGAAGCCCCGGGGGGCCAGGCTTATGGTGAAAGTTGCTTGGTTTTCTGCACCAGTGAAGTCCATTTCCATGTGTATGGTGAACCACCCGTTCACTTCCTCCTTGGTGTGTTCAGTGGACAGGAGACTGAACCTCCCCTTTCTACTTCTCGCGGACCTGACACAGGTTGTCTTTGTACTCGTCAGATGGGCTTCCACCCGAGGCCACTGTCATCGAGCTGTGTTCACCAAAGAACACCCAGCTGTGCTTCTAGGCAATCCAGATGTCTTCCCGCGTGGGAGCCATCGAGAAGACAAAAAGGTACCTGGACGTGTCCACACATCCCCCAAGCGCTTCTGTCAGGCTCTGTTTCAGTTCTAAGCCTTTCTTGGGAGTTCTGGTTAAGGAAACATTCTTGTCACACTTGGATTAGGGCATTGCCCTGCAGGCAGATGTGGCAGAAGGTGTCTACCTCACTTAATTTAATTTAATTTAAACATTTTTAAAGATTTTAAGTAATCTCTACACCCAATGTGGGGCTTGAACTTACAACCCCAAGATTAAGAGTCGTGTGCTCTACTGACTGAGTCAGGCAAGTGCCCCTTCATTTAATTTAATTTAATTTAAAGTTTTGTGTTGCTTCCCTCCCCCATTTAATTTTAACATGGACAAGCAATCTCATTCTTTTTAGTTAGCATATCCAAATGTATTGCAAATACAGTGCAGATTCTGTGGAAATTTATCAGGTTTCTAGTCTTTCAGGACACTTTTTAAATACATAAAGTGATAGGCTTTGAAGGAAAATTTCTGCTCTCTTCCTTAATTATATTTGCATCCTATTTCCCAGAACAAGGAAGGAGGTGCCCTGAGGAGTTTCTGGGAAGTTCTGTGGGTACTGATGCCAGGCAGGGGCAGAGAGAAGAAAAGATGTCAGCTGGGGGACCAGCTGTGGAGAGCAAGGGGGGCCACCAGCAAAACTCAACTGCATGGTAGAGACCTGCAGGGTCCAGGACCTGGGCATATCAGCGAGGAGGAGCAGGGAAGCAGGAGCAAGGCAGCTTGAGGGGCAGAGGCCTGGAGAGAAAGGGGGGAAGGGGAGGCAAAAAGCATACCCTAAGTTGGAAGGAACAAAGCAAAAGTTGTCTCCTAATCATGAAATATGCCCCAGTTTTATGAAATAGGAAACACTGTGGCATCCAGTTTTTGTGTTGAAGAGTGAGATATAAAAAAAGAAGTTTAGAGCTTAATTTATATAAAATATCGTTAGGCAGGTGGGGTAAGTTCATTATAGCTTATACCACAGGGGCCATTTTCCATGTATCTCCTGTTATCAATCTCCTTAGGTTCATCATAGGGAAGAAGGAGGAGGAGGAGGAGGAGGAGAAACATAGGGCTTTGTGAAGAAATGTTATTTATTTATATATTTACATATTTGTTTTAGAGAGAGAGAGCACACTGAAGAGAACGTGCGTGAGCAGGGCAGGGGGGTGCGTGGGGCAGAGGGAGAGGGAGAGCGAGAATCCTAAACAAGTTCCACACTCAGCATGGGGAAAGGGAGAAGCAGATTCCCTGCTGAGTGGGGAGCCTGATGAGGCTCGGGTCCATGACCCTGAGATCATGACCTGAGCCAAAATCAAGAACCAGATGCTTAACTGACTGAGCCACCCAGGTGCCCAGAGGTATAATTTATTTGATGACAAATACACAACAAGTTATGTTTGTCCTTGGAGTTGCTCAATACACTGTAAATGAACACACTTGTGATACCTCCCCAATCTAGGCAATCCATGCCACAACCACACCAGTGTGTATTTCAAATTGCTATTACTATGGGGATCTTTTGCGAGTCAGAAAGCACTAGCTTCTAGCCCCAGCTTTATCTTTACAAACCTGCTCGAAAGGACATTGCCTGGAATCACCCAAATGTCCCTTGGTGGATGAATGGATGCACAGAATGCAATGTGTGTGTGTGTGTTATTCAGCCACAAATAGGCATGAAGTTCCGAAGTATGCTACAATGTAGATGAACCTCTGAAACTTTAGGTGAAGTCAAAGAAGCCAGACGTAAAAGGTCACAGATACGATTCCATTCATATGAACTACGGAGAATAAGTCAATCCATAGAGACAGAAGGTAGATAGTGGTCTCTAGGGACCGGGGTGGGGGATGGGAGTGATTACATAATGCGTTCTGGTTTTCTTTTGGGGTGATGAAAATGGTGGTACTTGAAATAGGTTGTACAACATGGCAAATGTACTAAATGCCACTGAACTGTGCACTTTAAAACGGTTAATTTTATGTCATGTGAATTTCACCTCAGTTAAAAAAAAAAAATAAAGAGAGAGAGAGAGACTATTGCCTGCAGCCCATCAACCTCCCTCTCCCAGAGCACCTGGAAATGAATTTTGCAGATGCTTCTTCCAATATCTCCAACCTCAGAGCAGAGGAGGGAAGCCTGACTCATGTAATTAGAGCCCTAATAGGGCAGACAGTCTCTGGTTTGCTGTCCCTCCTGCTGTTCCCTTGCAGTGTGTTCAAAAACTCTCTCCTATTTCAACATTTCCTTAGCGATTCAGGGTCTCTTCTGGTTCCATACAAATTTCTGAATTATTTGCTCCAGCTCTTTGAAAAATACCGGTGGAATTTTGATCAGAATGGCATTAAAAGTATAGATTGCTCTAGGAAGTATAGACATTTTAACAATGTTTATTCTTCCGATCCAAGAGCATGGAATGGTCTTCCATCTTTTTGTGTCTTCTTCAATTTCTTTCATGAGTGTTCTGTAGTTCCTCGAGTACAGATCCTTTACCTCTGGTTAGGTTTATTCCCAGGTATCTTATGATTCTTGGTGTTATAGTAAATGGAATCAATTCTCTAATTTCCCTTTCTGTATTTTCATTGTTAGTGTATAAGAAAGCCACTGATTTCTATACATTGACTTTGTATCCTGCCATGTTACTGAATTGCTATATGAGTTCTAGTAGTTTGGGGGTGGAGTCTTTTGGGTTTTCCATATAAAGAATCATGTCATCTGCGAATAGAGAGAGTTTGACTTCTTCATTGCCAATTTGGATACCTTTTATTTCTCTTTGTTGTCTGATTGCTGTTGCTAGGACTTCTAATACTATGTTGAACAAGAATGGTGAGAGTGGGCATCCTTGTTGTGTTCCTGATCTCAACGGGAAGGCTGCAAGCTTTTTCCCATTGAGGATGGTATTTGCTGTGGGTCTTTCATAGATAGATTTTATGAAGTTCAGAAATGTTCCCTCTATCCCTATACTTTGAAGCGTTTTAATCAGGAACAGATGCTGGATTTTGTCAAATGCTTTTTCTGCATCAATTGAGAGGACAATGTGGTTCTTCTCTCTTCTCTTATTAATTTATTCTATCACATTGATTGATTTGTTGGGGGCATCATGTTACCTGATTTCAAGCTTTACTACAAAGCTGTGATCACCAAGACAGCATGGTACTGGCATAAAAATAGACATTGAGACCAGTGGAACAGAGTAGAGAGCCCAAATATGGACCCTCAACTCTATGGTCAAATAATCTTCGACAAAACAGGAAAAAATATTCAGTGGAAAAAAGACAGTCTCTTCAATAAATGGTGCTGGGAAAACTGGACAGCTATAGTAAAAGAATGAAACTCGACCATTCTCTTACACCGTACACAAAGATAAACTCAAAATGGGTAAAAGACCTCAACGTGAGACAGGAATCCATCAGAATCCTAGAAGAGAACATAGGTAGTAATCTCTTCTATATCAGCCACAGCAACTTCTTTCAAGATATGTCTCCAAAGGCAAAGGAAACAAAAGTGAAAATAAACTTTTGGGACTTCATCAAAATCAAAACCTTCTGCACAGCAAAGGAAACAGTCAAGAAAACAAAAAGGCAACCCATGGAATGGGAGAAGATATTTGCAAATGATGGTACAGACGAAAGGTTGGTATCCAGGATCTCTAAAGAACTCCTCAAACTCAACACACACAAAACAGATAATCATATCAAAAAATGGGCAGAAGATATGAACAGATACTTCTCCATTGAAGACATACAAATGGCTATCAGACACATGAAAAAATGTTCATCATCACTAGCCATCAGGAAGATTCAAATTAAAAACCACATTGAGATATCACCTTACACCAGTTAGAATGGCCAAAATTAGCAAGACAGGAAACAACATGTGTTGGAGAGGATGTGGAGAAAGGGGAACCCTCTTACACTGTTGGTGGGAATGCAAGTTGTTGCAGCCACTTTGGAGAACAGTGTGGAGATTCCTCAAGAAAGTGAAAATAGAGCTTCCCTATGACCCTGCAATCGCACTACTGGGTATTTACCCCAAAGATACAGATGTAGTGAAAAGAAGGGCCATCTGTACCCCAAATGTTTATAGCAGCAATGGCTACGGTCGCCAAACTGTGGAAAGAACCAAGATGCCCTTCAACGGATGAATGGATAAGGAAGATGTGGTCCATATACACTATGGAGTATTATGCCTCCATCAGAAAGGATGAATACCCAACTTTTGTAGCAACATGGATGGGGCTGGAAGAGATGATGCTGAGTGAAATAAGTCAAGCAGAGAAAGTCAGTTATCATATGGTTTCACTTATTTGTGGAGCATAACAAATAGCATGGAGGGCAAGGGGAGTTAGAGAGGAGAAGGGAGTTGGAGGAAATTGGAAGGGGAGGTGAACCATGAGAGACTATGGACTCTGAAAAACAATCTGAGGGGTTTGAAGGGGCGGGGGGGGGCGGGAGGTTAGGGGAACCAGGTGGTGGGTATTAGAAAGGGCACGGATTGCATGGAGCACTGGGTGTGGTGCAAAAAACAAAGAATACTGTTATGCTGAAACAACAACAACAAAACTCTCTCCTTTGTTCTGCCTTGTGTGAATTCTTTGCCCGCATCTGTGGGCTTCCACCCAACTGAGTTGCCCCACATTTGGTGGTCCCTATCCAACTGGGGGATCCCACATTTGGTGGACAATGCATGGAGAGCCTTTTCTGGCCCTGGGATCTCCCTGTATTCTCTGGCAATTTCTCCTGACTTTTCCTTGGAGGACCAACTCTAGGGCTCCTGGGGGAACTGACGACCTCCAGCTAAGGTGACTCCTTGGTGAGGATCCAAAGCCCCAGAGGAACCAGCTGCACTGCCCCTGCTGGAAAGCGTAAGGGGTATCCAATTTAGCCCTCAGGAGAGACACTTTTCTCCCTCTCCTTTCTCTCTGTGGCCCTTCAGCAGTCTAAACCTAGTACCTCAAGACAACTGAAGGTCTCTGGCCAGTTCGGTCTGAAGGTCTGAGGGTGAACAGGTTGGACCGTCTGCACCTGTGAGGACAAAAGACCCCTTTCCCTCTGCCTTCTCACTCCATCCCCCAGGTCTGTCCCCAATGTGCACTGCAGCTGGGCAGTGAATCTGTGCACCTTAGGGACCTGATTGGGACACTTTCCTGATGCTGGCTGACTCTCAGCCACCTTACCTCCCTAAAGAAAGAAAGAAAGAAAGAGCCCTGATGCATGAAGCCTCCTGTGATAAAGACAGAAGCAAAGGGACAAGGGCAGAAGAGAGAAAGAAATGAGTGGGGTAGGATCTCAGCCACAAATTCTGCATTTTAGAAGGAATGGAAGAGAATCAATAGGAAAGTGCTTGCATTTCCACTCAGAAGAGAAGAAACCAATGCTGTCAAAGTCCTAGCTATGGGTACAGATATAATTTAACCACAAATTGAACAATGTGAGAAAGGTTATATGTGTGCTGATTCCAAATCAGGTACATACAGTGTCTAAGAATCTGAAAATGGGGAGTCCTAGGATGTAATACACGGACCAGGAAAAGGGACACAGAAGTCTTTCTTTGGATCTGAATTTGCCGTGATTTACTTCATTCATTCATGTGTTCAATGAGTAGATCTTGAGCACTTATTAAGTGCTAGGCACTGTTCTAAGGGCTGGGGATCCAGCGGTAAACAAGACACATGCCGTGGTGGGGGGCACTCATCTCATCTGTTGAAGGCCCGAATAG
This sequence comes from Mustela lutreola, assembly GCF_030435805.1. NCBI lineage: Eukaryota > Metazoa > Chordata > Mammalia > Carnivora > Mustelidae > Mustela > Mustela lutreola. The sequence continues at coordinate 213,796,493 of NC_081291.1, read as the reverse complement.
AACAAAAGAAAAGAAATTATTGTGAAAGGCAACATAGGTCTTCCTCTGGACTTGGTCTGAAACCTATACCACCAGCTTTCCCGGGCCATCAGCTTACAGAGAGCAGACCATGGGGCTTCTCAGCCTCCACGATCATGTGAAGTAATTCCTACAACAAATCTGATTGGTTCGTTTCTCAGAGAACTCTGACTAATACAGTAGACAATGAGCATAAGTAAATATGTCACATGACAGATAGCGGTAAGTCTCTGGGGTTTTGAAAAAGTCATTGCAAAATGTCTTATGTTGGTTGCATCACAAACACCCAGGCTCTACTTTGAAGATAAGACCTTCAAACAGCATTATTTTTTTCAAAGAATTATAAGACAAAGGGCACAAAAAAAAAAAAAAAATCAAAGCAAAACTGATTGGTTAGAGCCAATCACTTGGGTGGTCCTCAGGTAATGGACAAAAGTTGTCCTTAAAAAGATAAAGAGTCGGGGGGCCTGGGTGGCTCAGTGGGTTAAGCCTCTGCCTTAGGCTCAGATCATGATCTCAGGGTCCTGGGATCGAGCCCCACATCAGGCTCTCTGCTCAGCAGGGAGCCTGCCTCCCACCCCCCTGCCTGCCTTTCTGCCTACTTGTGATCTCTATCAAATGAATAAATAAAATCTAAAAAAAAAAAAAAGATAAAGAGTCTATTCCACTTGGACAGAATCCTCTAGGTGGCAGATCCAAGTCTTCTGTCCCTGGTTCATAATCTTCAATCTTAATCTGTATTGGTCACCTAACTGGTCAGCAAAGGTCACTCTGACTCTCCAAGTCAAGCAAATAAAATTGTAATCCAGTCTATAAGTCACAGACCAGAAGGAAAGAGATAGCACGCTCCAGTGGAGTGACTGGGGAGGGTGGCGTGAAGGTACTCTCCCGTAGAGGGATGGGCAGGGTTAAGGGAAACCGAAAAGGAAAAATACAGGAGCAAGAGCATGGGGAGCTTATCAGTTCCACGCCTGGAGGAGAAAGGGAGGCACTCTCTCTCACACCACAGGGAGCTGGGGTCAGTGACAGGGTATATGACGTTCTGTTGAGAGACACAGCCGACTCATACAGACTCCTCTAGAAAGGAGCCCAACACCTCACTGTTCCTTCACCCTCAAATCTCGAGCTGATGCCTCCCGCTGATAAAACCCAAGCAAAGACTGGGGTAAAGGATTCTGTTGATGCATTTTCTACAGTGAGTCTCCCAGAGCATGGAGCAGGGCAGATGAAGGGAGAATGGACCCAGGGAGGCAGAGGGAAGGTCTCCAGCGCCCCAGGGAAGCAATATGAAAAAGAGAGAATAAGAGGAAAAGCAAAGACAATGAAGAAGTAAATTTAGATCCGGGAGACTGACATTTTTGCAAACATATTTTTTAGGGTTCCTCCTGAAAATTTGGTAATCATTGTATTCGTGTGTATCAGATTTTTAAGATATTGAAAGAATTTAAAAGGATCTCATGATTTGGCTCATCATTTTCATCAAGCTCTCATTTCGAAGAGCTTAATTGATTAAGTTTTTATCACTGCCAAGAAGACAGTCAAAAGAGTCTGCTAGTAAAATGGAAATTACCATCCCCCAGAACTTAAATATGGAAGCGGCATCCCATCAGCTTTCTCATATTCTGTTGAGTGACAGGAACCATCTTTACTCAAGGGGAGGGGGTTACTCAAAGTTGTGACTACCAGGAGATGGGGGCATGGGTGCTCTTCTTAGTCTGCCCGTCACTGGTGGATAGGAGCACAGACTCTGAAGCAGTGCACTTAGGTTCCAACCGTGGCTTGACTCTGTCACTTCTTCCCTGTGTGATCTTAGGTGAGTTACTTACTCTCTCTGTACTTCAGTTTCAACTTTTGAAAAATGACGCAAATAATAGTACCTGCTTCATAGGATTGTTGTGGAAATTAAATAAAAATCGGCAAATGCATAAACAGGGCCTGTACATAGCTATTGCTTCACAGGGATTGGCTATTCTCCTGCCTCGTTGGGGCAGGTGTGCAGCGCGGCCCCCAAAGGAAGGGGAGTCACAGTTATGCTGGGTTTCCTATTCTTGTGGAATTGTTCAATCTAGCCTTGAGTCTGTCCTTGCCATGATTTTTTCCTGCTCAGAGGCTTTACTCCCATTGCTAAGTCTTTTGGGTATATTTTTAGTCCTGAACCAAGGCAATTAATCTGGGCTCAGAAAGTGCTAGCCCACTAGTGAGTGACTGTTTCATGAAGAGTTCTAATGGGTGTGGCCACAAAGGCATCGTTGGGAGTCTGCTTGGTCTAGACAGGAGCCAGGAGAAAGCAGCCAGGAGACACGTGAACTTGACTCAGGAAGAAAATCCCATGGAGTCTCCATCACTTGAGATAAACTATTCTTTTTTTTTTCTTTTTTCCTTTTCTTTTTCAGGGAAGTGGCTTGGCTCGAGCTTTGTCTGAACCACTGTGTCCAGGATACAAGACAGCTCACAGAAGTCCATTGCAGAGGAGAGGGCATGAGTTCCGGACATCCTGCTCTCCCTCCCCATTTTAAGCACTAAAAGGAGGTTATATCTGGTCAGGATAAAACAGTGGAGGCATGGGGTGCTTGGGTGCCTCAATCAATCCAGCGTCTGCCTTTTGCTCAGGTCGTGATCCCGGGATCCTGTGATCGAGTCCCGCATTGGGCTCCCTGCTCAGGGTGGAGTTGGCTTGGGGTTCTCTCCCTCTCCCTCTGTCCCTTCTGATCATTCTCTATCTCTCTCAAATAAATACACAGAATCTTTAAAAAACTACACAGACAAAAAAGGGATGGAGGCTTTCACTGAAGTGTCATTTTCCTATGGCTGCCTTAGGAAATTACAGCACATTGTGTGCTTTAAAATGATGACATTTATTTTCTCACTCTCCTAGAGAGTAGAAGTCTGAAGTCAGGATGTGGCAGGGTCATGCTCCTTCCAAAGGTTCTGGAGAAGGTTCTTCCTTGCTTCCTCCTAGTTTCTTTTTTCTCTTTTTCTGATATTAAGTAGGCTCCACACCCAACGTACGGCTTGAACTCAAGAGTCACATGCTCTATCGGTTGAGCCAGATGGGCATGCCCCCTCTCTTCCAAGTTTCCAATGGTGGCTCGCATTTCTTGGCATTTCTTGGCTCATAGACATGCTACTCTAATCTCTGCTTCCAGAGTCATGTGACCTTCTCCCTGTGTGTATCTGTGTGTCTTGTCTTAAAAGGCACCAGGCAGTGTACGAGGGTCTATGCCCATCTAGTATGACCTCATCTTAAATTAATTAATTGTGTCTGCCAAGACACTATTTTCCAATAAGGCCACATTTTCAGGTTTTGGGTGGTTGTGAATTTTGGAGGGACTTTATTCAACTCAGTACAACTTCCCATCGTTTGTATATATTCATCTTCACTAGTTGCAAATTATTTCACATCATGGCTCTGAGGTCCTCTGAAATCTAGAGCTATGGACAATTTATTGTATTCTAATTCTAGGATTTATTGTTTTTCTCCCTAATGATTATCAGTGTTTTTAAACTGAAGTGTGGTTGACATACCACATGATATTAGTTTCAGGTGTTCAACAGTTCTATACATTACTCTGTGCTCAGCACGACAACTGTGGTTACCATCTGTCAACATGCAATGTTATTACAATGTTCTTGACTATATTCCCGGTCCTGTACTTTTCATCCCTATGACTTATGTATTTTATAACTGGAAGCTTGTACCTCTTAATCCCCTTTACTTGTTTTGCCCATTCGCTCAATCCCCTCCCCTCTGGCAACCACTGGTTTGTTCTCTGTATTTATGATTCTGTTTCTATATTTTGTTTATTTGTTTTACTTTTCAGATTCCACATATGAGTGAAATCATATTGTATTTATCTTTCTCTATCTGACTTACTTCACTTAACAGAATATCATCTAGGTCCATCCATGTAGTCCCAAATGACAAGATCTCATTCTTTTTTATGGCTGAATAATATTCCTGTGTGTGTGTGTGTGTGTGTGTGTTTGTGTGTGTGTACCTTACAACGTCTTTATCCATTCAGCTGTTGATGGACACTTTGGTTGATTCCATAACTTGGTTATTATAAATAGTCTTTCAATAAGCATTGGCATACATATATCTTTGAGAATTAGGGCTTTCATGTTCTTTGGATAAATATCCAGTAGTTGCTGGATCATAGGGTAGCTCTATTTTTAATTTTTTGAGGAACCTCCTCACTGTTTCCCACAGTGGCTGCACCAATTTACTTTCCCATTAACAGCACACAAAGGTTCCTTTTCTCTGTGTTCTCATTATTTCTTACCTTTTGGATAGTAGCCATTCTGACAGGTGAGGTGGTATCTCATCATGGTTTTGATTTGATTCTCCCTGGTGGTCAGTGATGTTGAGCATCATTTTGTGTGTCTGTTGGCGATCTGTATGTCTTTTCCAGAAATATGTGTGTTGAGGTCCTCTGCCCAATCTTAATCGGATTATTTGTTTTGCCATTCTTGAGTTGTGTAAATTATTCAGCTATTTTGGGTATTAGCTATCTAAGATTTATTCTTGAATAGGACAAAACTATGAGATAAAGTGAGCCTGTCTTGAGCAAACAACCAATCACAGTGAGTCTTGAGATGTACCATCTATATAATTCTGCCTCCCTGGGCATCTAAAGTAGCTTTTTAAAAAATTATTTTATTTATTTATGTATTTATAGCATGAGCAGGGAGGAAGGGGCAAAGGAAGAGGGAGAAAGAATCTCAAGCAGGCTCCACACCCAGAGTGGAGCCCAATGCAGGTCTTGAATTCATGAGCGACCCTGAGATCATGGCATGAGCCAAAACCAAAAGTCCAATGCTTAACTGACTGAGCCACCCAGACGTTCTTAAAATAGCCTTATAGATACCCACCAAGTTAGGGTGGGAAGTCTCCTTAATACCATTGATCCAGCTCAGATGGCAATCTAATTCAACCCTGACTGATCACTTTAATACTGGAAGAAAACCATCACCTCTTGAGACAGCTTCTTTCCTCTTAGACCAAAGGGACGGATGGAAATGCCTGCCTTCAAGGAGCGAGCTCTTTCTTCTCAAGCCCAGCCGCACTGTTCTGTCTTCTCACTAGTCCTCCAGGAGACAGCCACACAAAGGTTGGCCCCATCGTATCTCGACTTCCTTTAAAAGCATCCCTATCCTGCTACCTTTTCCATAATGTGTGGCAGGTTCTCATGGTGGTACGAGGACCAAAATGTAGTTTTCTATGTATGATCTGACACAGGTCCTGGACCCTTAAGTTTTCCTCTTCCTTTTTTTTTTTTCCCCTAAATTTTTATTTTGAAGTAATTGAAAGCCTATAGAGAAGTTGTGAGAATCATACAAAGAACTCCTTTATGTCTTTAACCCGGGTGCTCCACTTGGCACTTGATGTTTCTCTAGAAAACAGGGTGGGTCAAGGGCAAGCCCTTGGAGGGCTCCAGAGATGGTTCTCATGGTCTGTGTGCTGGGATTTGGAGAATGCAGGCGGAAGTTACCTAGCTTTCTAGGACACAGCTCAGCACACCATCACCACAGGCCCAGTCTGACGTCAAATACACTCTCCAGCTCATTTTCAATTCCTGCCTTCTTCTCTGTGGCACTCAGCCGCGAGAAACCCCGATTCAATGAATAGCTCCTGCTGAGGATATCTTGTTAGTGTTAGCCCACCACTGCTTGCCAAAAGTCTTATTGAGTGTCTCATTTAATATGCTCATCACTTATCTCAGCTTTGTCTTATCTACAGATTTGAAAGGAATGGCTTCCAGAACTTAATTGTATTTAATTCCTTATGCTTTGTGACATCATTAACTATTTGCTATTCTTAAAAAAAGAAAAGAAAAGAAAAGAAAAGGTTTTCTGGAGAGCCTGGGTGGCTCAGTGGGTTAGGGCCTCTGCCTTTAGCTCAGGTCATGATCTCAGGGTTCTGGGATCGAGCCCCGCATCTGGCTCTCTGCTTGGCGGGGAGCCTGCTCCCCCCCCCCAACCCGCCTGCTTCCCTGCCTACTTGTGATCTCTGTCTGTCAAATAAATAAAATCTTAAAAAAAAAAAAGATTTTTATTTATCTGAGAGAGAGAGAGAGAGCAAGAGGGGGGAGGGAGAGGGACAAACAGACTCCCTGCTGAGCATGGAGCCTGATTTGGGGGAGTTGGGTTGTGGTGGTGGGAGGGCTCTATCCCATTACACTGAGGTCATGACCTGATCTGAAATCAAGAGTCAGATGCTTAACTGACTGAGCCACCCAGGTGCCCCGGCCACAGTTGCTTCTAACTATATTATTGCCTAGGCTAGTTCCTCTTCTTTTCCACATAGCTATCACTAAATCAATATTACATTCCTTGACTGGCATCTGTATTCATGGGTCTTTTTCCAAACAAGGACCTTATCATCAAATGTTGAAAAATGGTCTGTGCTGTATTCCCCCTCTGGGAATATATAGACATAATATGCTAATTTTGTATAACTGACTGCTTCCCCAGTTCCTCGATCATCCATCTTCTTTTTTTGGTGACCATTTTGAGGAAGCCTATTGTTATGGGAAACACCGTGAAGGAGAAGCTAGTCTGTAAGATTTCACTCATTCACTATAAGGGCATTTAGGGCCCATGACAGTACTCCAGGATAATGTCTTTATCTCAAGACCCTAAACGTAATCCCATCTTCAAAGACCTCCCCCACCCCACCCCAAATAAAGCCACTTTCACAGGTTCCAAGGAATTAGGACCTGGATATCTTTGATCGGGGGGGTGGGGAGTGGGGAGATGGGGGGGGAGGTGGAGGAAGCATTTTCCAGGCTACCACACTATTTCCATCCTACTGCCTGATTAATTCCATGATGTAATTAATACATGATGCTTTTGTGGTCTAAGAGGAGAAACACAGCCTCCATGATGGTCCAGTCATGGAAAGGCTGAGAGGCACAGAAATCATAGACTGTAAGAAAGCCAGTTGTAATGTTTTAGTCTAAATTAAGGCTGCCACTGAGGCATGGTGGTCAGGAAGAGGTGCTAAGAATTGAAATTCTGACTATATAGTAACATGTAAAGGAGAAGGAGGAATGTCATAAATAAACGTTTACCCACTAAGGTTTTTTGAGCCCAGACTCAAAGAGGATCCATTCTAAAGATTCTAAGTGGGCACACAGCCAAAGGCAATTGTTTTAGAGCAGCTAGAACCTTCTAACAAGAGTGTTGAGGGAGACTGCAGCACCAGAATGAGCCAAGAGTCTTTTATGAGCTCTTGAGAAACAAGAAGAACAAAGAGGGGCAAGCCCATTGTTCTGGATAGAAGGTGTATTGTAAGTGGAGACCCAACAGGAAGCAGAACTATTCACCTGCTATTTCTATTTCTGGCTCACCATCACAGAGAGTGGGTCAGACAGGAAAGGACAGATGGGACTACGTGCTTCCAGGCAAGTCCAAAGCCAGAGATGGGTGTAGCGAAGGGGCTGTTGGAATGAGCCCCCTCTGAGACTAGAAGACTTTGCAAACCCACCTACAGAGCCAGCTCCTGTGATTCATCTGAGAAATTTGGGGATGTGGGGCTCCTGGAGAAGGGCTGGTGTGGAGGCTGGGGTGGTGAGGACAAAGGAAACTGCAGATCAGGGTCCTCATATCATTAAATTCTCTGGTTTGATGCATAATGCAGAGAATCCATTAACCATGGCCCAGAGAATAAGTATGAGTTTAAAGAGACTTGCTGGAGATGGAGACTTTGAGTTGAGAAAGCACTCATGAGATTTATCCAATACTGATATATTGAGCCAGCTGGACAGCCAGCCATACTTGTCTTTCGGTGTTTATCCTCTGCCCTTTCCTCTCCCTGGTCCATCTGTGCAGGTGTGAGCCAGTGGTTGAGTTCAACAGGGTGGGCCATTTGAGCTCTTCTTGTTTGCCTCTCAAAGATGAAGTTACCATTCCCGTGAAGAAGGAGAGGGTGGTCAGTGGGGTCTTGCTGGTAATAGGTTTAACCTCATTAACCTTATGAGGCACAGTTCAGAGAGACTTAGAAAGTATGAAATTGCTTTAGAAAACAAGCTGGCAGTTCATCAAACAGCCAAACAGAAAATTATCATATGACCCAGCAATTCCGCTCTTCTGTATCTGCCCGAGAGCACAGAAAACACATGTTCACACAAAAATCTATACACAAAGGTTCACAATGGCTTTATTCATGGGGGTCAAAAAGTGGAAGTGACTCCCATGTTTACCAGCTGGTGAATGGATAAGCACCATGTGGTCTATCCATATAATAAATGGTGACCAAGCAATAAATGGCAATAAAGACAAATGAAGCTTGGCTACACACTGTATGGCATGGGTGACTCTTGGGAACATTCTTTTAAGTGAAAGAAGCCAGTCATGGGGTGCCTGCATGGTTCAGTCGGTTAAGCGCCTGACTTCTGCCCAGGTCATGATCTCGGGGTCCTGGGATTGAGCCCCACATAAAGGCTCTGTGCTCAGTGTGAAGTCTGCTGGTCCCTCTCCCTCTGTCCTTTGCCCCACTCATGCTGTCTCTGTCTTTGTCTCAAATAAATACATAAAATCTTTTTTTTTTAAAAGCCAGTCACAAAGGCTTACAGACTGTATGGATTCCACATATGTTAAATGCCCAGAACAAGCAAATCCACTGACATCTAAAGCAGATTAGTAGTTCTCAAGGGCTGAAAGGGGAAGGAGGAATGGGAGGGACTGCTGAATGGGTAGAGAACCTCTTTTTGGGGAGATGAAAATGTTCCTCAAGTGGATGGTGGTGACAGCTGCCTAACTTTGCGAATACACTGAAAACGTTTGCCTAGTCTGCTTCAAATGGGCCCATTGTGTGGTAGCTGAATTACATCTCAGGAAAGATGCTATTATTATTAGTTTTTAAAGTACTGAAGTTGCACTTTACACAGGATGCTGGGCAGGACGGAAGAGGGCCATGAACTCCCTTGAGGTTAAAAGGAGCACTTCCTGTGTTTTTTGCACTGATATTAGTACTGCATGTCTCTGTGGCTTCTTGGAGGCCCTCCTGGGCTGTGATCAGCCACAAAACCATCCTCCAGTTTCAGATTGGAAGCATTCAAATATGAGCATTCCCTGATTTTATTTGGCAAATGCAATCTGTTGTCACTTTTTAAGACTGTGTTAATTTCTGGAAGGTTAGAAAAAGAAAGGCAAAACAGCGATTTTTGTTTAACTTAAGTTTTCTTCCACAGTTATTTGATCTACCCTTATTCTATCTCTGCATTTGTTTCTTCCTCACCTTTTGGTGAGAAAGAGAATCTGAGAAATTAGATGTGATTTCCTATGACGGAAGCTGCAAGCAGACACCTAGTGATGGAGGTAGCCTCAGGAGCCCATCTTGACAGGAACAGGCAAAGCCAGTCTTTGAGGGAAAAAACAAACCTGGGGGCATAGGAACCCTTTAACTCTCACATCTGCCTCTAAGGATGATCAGAGAATTCAATGAGCACTGAGAACATTGGACCAAACTCTGGATCTAGAAACACCTTGATGCTGGGCTTCTCTAAATAGCTAGCCAGCTATTTCAAAAGCTCATTCCAAAAAATACTCCATGATTGGTCCTTGGGCTCCAAGATGGCTTTTAACATGAAAACGGAGTTTGCCATTAAGGGGCTGATTCCCAATGGGCTCTTCCACTGCCAGCTAAAGTAGAGGCTACCTTTTAGTGATGAGAAACCAAAATATTAAGAATGGGGAATGGATGGAGATGCAGTAACATTCTGAGTAATTCTTGATGTATGGTTGGGTCTGAAAAGCAACTTCAGCTCAATTAAGGAGTAGTCAGGATTGCCTTACAGAATAGAACCCTTTTTTCTTTTAGCTGGGAATTTTTCACTGGATTTGTTGCTCTCTTTCCTGTGTTTTAGTGGTGTTTTGTGAACTTACTGAATCTGAGCAGAATCTGCTCTGTTTGATCTATACATGTTAATGACTCTTGTTACCATCCACGTGTGCCATTGTTGCATGTTCTAGAAGGCTGCAGTCTACCATTTTGTGTTAGCTATTGATTCAATAGACATTTCTTAGCACTAGGCTCTGTGACAGGTGTTGGCCCAGGGAAAGGGGTAGCAGCACCCACAACTGCTTCCCAGATGGCCTGTGGTGAGCATGTCAGAAGCCTGAAGCAGTGCTGGGGGAAGGGGAAGATGTCGGCCACAAAAATACTTCCCAGAGATGCTTACAACCCCGGGTGACCTCTGACTTTCCTAGAAAAGCACAGGATGGTGGGTGGACCGTGTTAGCTGGGCATTAAAAGCAAGAGTGCCTCCTTTGAAGGCTGGAGAACAGGAAGACCCAGGGAGTGCCATTAGCAGGTACTCACAAGCTACTGTTAAGTAACAAAAACCCAACCAAGTAAATTTGAAGATCTTACTAGCTTTATTCGATGATTCGTGAATGTTGCCGCATCCCATCTAGAAAGTAGAAGAGTGCTCTGAGATGTACCAAATGGAAGGATTTTTTGGAAAGAGGGTAGGGCACAAAAATTATTAGCAGGAGCAAAGAACTGTTCCATGCAAAGCTTTCCCTTGAGGGAAGAGCAAGGGGTCTTATCAAGCAGATGACCGCATCTTCCCTTGGGGGATGGAAGGGGAGCCCTGTGGCAGACTCCTTGGCACTCAGGGAAACACCTGTGACTGACCAGTTAAGACTGCATTTCTAGGGGCAGTCGAAACTGCAATTAGATTATGTATCAAGCACCAGTTTGGCGACTTGGTCTCAGAGGCACCATTTTGGGCCCGCTCATGGTTGTCTTCTGGACGGCAGCATAAACACTCAAAGAGAGCCATGGTTCTCCATTTTGGTTGCCCACTAGAATCACGTGGGGGAGCTTTAAAAAGAGTGATGCCTGAATCCCTCCCCCGGAGAGCCGGAATTAATGGGTCAGGGCAAGGCCAGGACACTGGCTTTTCTAATGTTCCCCAGGTGGCTACAATGGGCACCCACAGATGTGAGAAGGGAACCAGAATGCCTTGGTAGCTAAGGGCATCAGGAGAGGGGCCCCATGAGGATGTGTGGTGAGTTCCTTTCCCATCAGGCTAGACTCCCACGAAGAGTCTCCAAGAGGAAGGACCTGGAAGAGGGGAAGTTGGCTCAGCTGACTGCCCTTGGAGGGACCCTTCATGTTTCTGCCAGAGTCTTAGCGGTGACCCCCAAGATGATCTGCTGAATCCACTCTTGTCCCAGAAGTTTTGGACATTTTCCACATAAGTGGGGTCCTTGCCTTTCTTCATAGCTGCCAAGTTTGTAGGCTCTGCAGGCAGTTGCCCACATCCTCCTCAGTATGGCAGGCCTCCAGACATTCCACGAGGCAGCAGGATCCACCCTATCACTCTTCACAGATCCGGGATGAGCTCCTTTTGTTACAAGGTTTCAGAGGTTCCTGCTGAAGGAACCTCACAAAGAATAGGTGAGATAATGAATCACAAAGCTCGGTACCCAGCACAAAGTTAATAGATGATAATGCTGTCAATGTTGTTACTTAATGGAAGAAAAAAAAAAAAGGCGACCCGCCCTCAGGGGCGGGGGGAGTGGTTGTGAAGTGTCTGCCTTCGACTCTGGTCATGATCTCAGGGTCTTGGGATCAAGTCCTGAGTGGGGCGGGGGTGGGGGGGTCGGTGGGGGGGTGGGGGTGGGTAGGTCCCTGCTCAGCGGGGAGTCTGCTTCTCCCTCTCCCTCTGTCCCTTCCCACCGCCGCTCGTGTTCTCTCTCTCTCTTTCTCAAATAAATAAATAAAATAAAATAAAATAAAAAGAGAAGTTTCCAGCACATTTGAAAGGAAGATACCTCAAACGGTTCCATCATGTAGAGAAAGGGCTTTAGACGGCTCTGGGGAGAAAAACCTCTGAGTGCCGAAGCAGACAAAGCAAGAAGGCAACTGAGAAGGAATCAACTTGACAGTTAGCTGGGACAAGGGTTGGTGGCCTCATGTCCTTGCCAGTGTCCCTGCATGTGGTGTGGATGCCATTAGCCCTCCTGTTTTCGTGTGGCTCTGTGACTCAGCCCCGAAGCCTCTGCAGGGACACAGGCTCAGCCTGTTCCACTCACCACCAGTGTGGACACTACATACCAGGGTGTGGTGTTCTCGATCTCCCTCCTGTTTGGGGGCTACCTCTCAGCCCAGGCAGCATCCCCTCAAAGAAGTCCCCCAACAGCATCCCCCTGCCAAGGGGCAGTGGAAATGTCACCTAATAGGAAGATACCAGGACAGAGCCATTTATAACATTAGAGCAGCAAAACAAATATGAAAACCCCTGCACAGGTTTTTTTTTTTTTTTTCTGAGACAAAAATCCATTACCAACTCATTTTGAGAAAAATCCTATGTATTTTGAATGCATATGGGAATTGAAAAGTGTTGGAATGAGGACTATTTGTAAGCATCTGTATATTTATTACAATTTCCCCCAACTAGTTATTGTGAGAAGTTTTCCCAAAGATTTATTTATTTGTAAGAGAGAGAGAGAGAGAGAGAGAGAGAGAATCCTGGAGCTCCCCAGGAGCTCTGAGCGCAGAGCCCGAAGCAGGGCTCAATTCCACCACCCTGAGATCAGGACCTGAGCTGAAGTCAAGAGTTGGATGCTTAGCCGACTGAGATATCCAGACGCCCCTATCTTGAAAACTTTTTAAGCTTTAAGAAGTTGAATGTCTAGATACCCTGCATTTAGAATCATTATTAACACTTTGTCACAGGTACTTCCTCTCTGTCTCTCTCTCTCTCTCTACACACACACACACACACACACACACACATTTTTAACATCCCTGACATTTAGATTTTGTCTGACAATCAATACTGAGGCAACTTCCATCCTAATATTTATTTCCTTCGTTCGTTCGTTCCTTCCTCCCTCTCTTTCTTTATTCCTCTCTCTCTTTCTTCCTTTCTTTGCTAACTTTTTTTAAAGTAGGATCCACACTGGGTGTGGCTTGAACTCTCCACCTGAGATCAAGACCAGAGCCGAGATCAAGAGATAGATGCTTAACCAACTGAGCCCCCCCAGGAGACCCTCTTTCCCTCTTTCTCTTTTCTCTGTTCAAATATTAATGGTTCCTCTTACAACTGATGGCATTTTAGAGTCAGCAGACAACAGAATTGGTGATGTGCCCAGCACAGCGTCTGGCTCATTGTCGGTGCCATACAAGTGGTGGCCATTATTACTGTCTTAATAGGACAGTGGATTTGGCAGGCTCTCCTTGTGGTTCTACCCATTTTGATCTATTTTGAAGCTGTGCCACGAAGTGTGTGCTTGGTTAGAACTGTTTTACCTTCCTGATGAATCGAAACTTCTACACAGATGCTCTGTGCCTTAACGTCTTCTTTCTTTGATGTTAATGTAATGAAATCCGCTTTCTTCATGAGAATTTGCCTGGCATATACTTTGCCCTCTTTTAAAAAAATTTCCAGTTTTTCTAGATCTGTATGTTTTCTCTGGGTCTCTTAGAAACAGTTAGAATTTTACCATCATTTAAAAAAATATACTCTGACAATTTTATCTTTTACTGGATCGCTTAGTCCATTGACTTGTTGATCTATTTCTATTATATTACTTATGTTTCCCATTTGTTCTGCCTTTTATTTTTTAAGGTCCCTTCTTTTTGGTCAGAGTAATCTCTTGAATGAGTCATTTTCCTTATTCTGCTTTTTCCTTTTGGTACAGTTTCCCAACCTCTCCCCTATTGATATTTTGGGCTGAGTAATTCTCTGTTGCATGTTGGCTTTCTTGTGCATCATTGATTGGCTGCTTTGCAGCCTCACAGCTTCTTTACCCCAGAGACCAGTAACACCCCTCCAGTTCTGATAACCACAAATGTTTCCAGACATTGTCTCATGTCCCCTGGGGTCAAAACTGTTTCCCTTCCTTGACCCAGATGGAAACCACTTCTCTAGTGATGAGGTGACTCTAGGAATCTGTATATGCTTAACTTATCCATGTCTCAAATGAATCAGTGTCTTTATTCTTCTCTGAAACACAGCAGGAACATGAAGTCACTTTCCCTACAGTTCTTCCCCTCTGTGTTTCAGTTGTTGCATTGATAACCCAGAATAGATTATTACTGTCGTATATAGTCAATATTTGTTTATATTAACTCACGTATTTACCAGGTTCTCTCCTCTTTTCTTCTTAGTTATCGTAACTTCCACATGGGAAGGGTATCCTTCAGCCTAAAACACACCCTTTAGATCTTTATCTGATCAAGACCTTTTGATGTCAAATGCTCTCAACTTTTGTTTGTCTAAGTCTTTTTGTCCCTTTTCCTGAAGGGATACACATTTTGTAGGATATACAGGTCTAAGTTGACTGAGAATTTTTAAATGATTTTATTTATTTATTTGGCAAAGAGAGAGGGGGAGAGAGAGAGAGAGAGCACACAAGCAGGGGGAATGACAGGCAGAGGAAGAGGAGGAAGCAAGCTCCCCACTGAGGAGGGAGCCTGACACAGGACTCGATCCCAGGACCCCAGGATCATGACTTGAGCCAAAGGCAGATGCTTAACCAACTGAGCCACCCAGGTGCCCCTGACTGAGATTTTTGATGCACTTAGAACTTATTTTTATCCACTTTGGGTTTCTGTTACTGCTGAGAAATCATCCATAAATTTAATTGTTCTTCCTTCGAAGGTAATCTATCTTCTCTGTTTTTGATGTCTGGTAGTTTTACCATGATGTGGTTTCTCCTTATTTGTCCAGCTTGGGATTTGCTGGGATTCCTGAGTTGGTAGACTGGTGTCTTAAACAACTGTTGTCTTTTCAAATATTCAAAGTGGCATCCTCATTTCTCACCTGTCTTCTGAGATTGTGATCAGACATGTAATAAATCCTCTCACTCTATACATCATATGTCTTATATATTAACCTCTCACATTTTCTTTTTTTTTTTTTTTCCTCTCACATTTTCTTATCCTATGTTTCTCTATATTGCCTCCTTGATGTTCACTTCAGATCTACCCTTCTAGTGGTTAATTTTATATGTTAACTTGGCTGGGCCATAGTACTCAGGTATTTGATCAGATGCATCTGAATATTGCTGTGGAAATATTTTTCAGATGAAATTTACATTTCAATCGTAGACTTTGAGTAAAGTAGATTATCCTCCATAATGTGGATGGGCCTTATCCAATCAGTTGAAGGCTTTAAAAGCAAAAAGACAGAGGTATTCATGGAAGAGGTAATCCTTTCTTAAGGCTGCTTTTGGACTCAACTAAATGTCAGCTCTTCCCTGGGTCTCTAGCCTATCAGTCTGCCTTATGTATTTTGGACTCATAAACCTCCATAATCTTATGAGCCGATTTGTTAAAACCAATCTCTCTCTACATATAAGTCCACACATCCTATTGGTTTTGTTTCTCTGAACCCAGACAAATACACTCTCCCTCCTGCCCAATTTTCTTATTCTCTCTTCAGCTGTGTCTAATTGGTGGTTCAACCCATCTTTTGACTTGTACATTTCAGTAATTAGAGTTTTCATTTCTACAGGTCTATTTGCACCCCACCGCCCAAATCTATTTGGCAATTTCTCAGTCTGTAGCAGATTGTAATGATTGCTCCCAGTGATTCTCTCTCTTCCTTGTAAGAGAATTCTACATTCCTCCATTTGTCACTACATGACTTGCAGTTCCTCCCCAGGGGAGGAGTACTTCCTCATTCATTGACATTGGCCTTGACCATATCTTTGACCAAAGGAATATGGCCAGAAATGGCAGGTCCACGCCCAAGCAGAAGCTCTAAAAACTATTGTGGGGGCTGACATTTCTCTCACCATTTAGCATGCCCTTCAGCCTTGATCCTAGAATGAGGAGGTCACTGGGATTAGAACAGACTGACAGTTGACCTTCAGCCACACGCAAAATGAGTGAGAAACAAATCTTTGCTCTTAGTCACTGAGATTTGGGATTCATGTGCTGCCACAATAAAGTGGAATGATCCAGCCTCTTGTGCCTTCCTGACATTATCAGTGCCCCTTACATGCATTTAACTCTGTTAAGCATGCTGTATATTCTGTGCACAGCAGGGTCCCAAGTCTTGGTGGGTCTGACTTAGTTGCTTGTTGTTTCTGCTGGCTCTTGCTCTTGAGGCTTTCCCTTTGGGTTTTGTGATTTCTAACAGTGAACTCTGAAGTTTTCGTTGACCACTCAGACAGTGTGATTTTGGGCTGCACACCTTTCATTTGAGACAATAACTTCTCAGGAAGGATATATTTTGCCATTTCACTCTGAAAACACAACCAAAACCAAAAAGGTGCCCTTGTAGTCCCAGCTAGGGATGTGTGGTAGGCTGAATAATAACCCTCCAAGATTCCAGGTCCTAATCCCTGACACCTGTGAACATGTTTATTTGGAAATAAGGTCTTTGCAGATGTGCTTAAACTGAGGGTCTCAAGATGGCGAAAATTTTCTGGATTATCTTGGTGGGGCTTACATGCAACCATAAATGTCCTCAGAGGAGCGAGGCAGAGGGAGACACACACAGAGGGTCGAGAAGGTCTTGTGAACACAGAAGCAGAGACTAGTGTGAGGTTGCCACCCACCAAGGGACAGTCAGAGTTTGGAAGAAGAAGGAACACATTGTCTCCAAAAAACTCTGAAGACTTTTCAAACACCTTGAATTCAGCCGGGTGATACTGATTTTGGATTTTTGGCCTCTTGAACTGTGGGAGAATATGTTTCTGTTAAGTCATCACGTGTGTGGTACTTTGTGAGGGCAGCCCTAGGAAACAAATATGGTCGCAGGATGGGATTCATTTATTCCTAGTAGTCCTTACACAGAGGGGATGGCTCTTTGAATTTTCAGATTTATGAAGAGGGCTCCTTGAGACCCTGCCTTAGGTGAGAACTGGTCTTTGTCTTCTGTACCCTCAGAACTTGTGAGAGACTGATACCCACAGGGTTTGTCAAATGCCCTCAAGGTGAATCGTGACACTTGGTCAGCTTCTGTAGATTTTGGCCTCTGGATATTCCTTCCTTCCTTGTTAGGAAATAACTACAATTTTTTTTTTTTAAGCATTACTCCAACATTTCAGTTGATTTCATCTAAGGGTCAGGAAGGTTGTCTAGTCAGCCATGTTGTGGAAAACGGAAGTCAAATCGGCATTCCTTATCATCAAGATTGCCAAAGGATAGATGTGTCCATTATTTACTGTGCTGAAGGCAAGAGCAGATCGCATCATTAAAGAGGTGGTTAAGAGATGAAAGGAGTACTTAGGGGGATGGGGAATACAAGGAGAGGGGGCTGCTTCTCAGCACTAAGAAAATGTCTGTCAGCAGTGGGAGTTGGGGAGGGTGGGCAGTGTGAGGGGAGCAGACAACAGTGCATTTCTCAGTGTGTTTTGAATCTTTGGTCGCTGAGGTGATCCTGGTTCCACCCTTACCACACAAAATACCTGGGGTCTTTCCCAGTAGGGCAAGGCATCAGTTGCCAGCTCTCGGCAGGGGAGGACCCATAGTTTTCTCTCCCTTTGTCTTCGCACCTCGTGTCTCCGATCCTCGGTAGGAGGCTGTTAGTCCCTCAGGCTCCAGTTAGCCAATCTTGGGCTTCAACTCCTTTTCCCTAAACCCTTCAGGACCTCCCACCTCTGAAGGGAAGGTGTTTCTGTCAACTCCTTCAAGTAGGAAACCAAGCAGAGAGATGTCTCATGCCCACCTTCCTCCTGCATGTGCTTTTTTAGGCCTGGGAAATCCACATCCATGCCGTTCCACTCTTGGTGGCCTGCTCAGAGTTTTATTTTTAATATTTAAAGATTTTATTTATTTGAGAGAGAGAAAGAGGGAGGTAGGGAAAGGGAGAGTGTGTGCACACGGACACATGAGTGGGGAGAGGGGAAAAAGAGGCACAGGCAGGAGAAGCAGACCCCCTGCTGAGCAGAGGGCCGAATGCAGGACTCGATCCCAGGACCCCAAGATCAAGAACTGACCCACAGGCAGACACTTAACTGATGGAGCCACCCAGGGGTGGCTCAAGGTTTTAGATGCAAAGATGAGAACTGATCGGGGCTGATACAAGCAGAAAAGGAGTTTGGAGATGGACATGGAGAGGAGCTCACAGATTCTCTAGAAGAGTTGGAGGGAAATAGCTTCAGTGGGGATCCAAGCAGGAGCAATGTTCAAATCAGACCCCTTCTGGTGGGGACGTCAATGTGCTGGTGTGAGCCCCGGTTGGCCATTGGCTACTTCTCCCCAAGCTCCTGCTTCTGCTGCTGGTGCCCACCTTCTAAGTCAAAGCTGGGCTGGAGCCTCTAGGCCAGCAGTGAGGGGTCTGGGAAATGAGAATGCAACATTTGGAGCCCCCAGAGAGAGGGAGAGTTTCACATCTGCAAGGGGGGAGATTCCTCAGACACACGCAGGAGAGTCAGGTGCGAGGGGAGCAAAAGAATGCTGAGAGTCCACAGCGGGGAGAGGGTGGGTGATGGGGTGTCTCTTTTCTTCTCTCCTGAGCCAGATGCCTCCCCAAGTTGAGTGCCCCTCCCACGTCGATGCGTGTTTAGGAAGTAAGAGCTTAACTGGGGAAGAGAATCAATTTCTCTCCCCTGTCTCAAGATGAGCCCCAGACCCCAATTAAGATGTCTGGGGGCACAAAAAATTGAAAATATGGTGATCCCTCCCTCACAGTGTTACTGAAAATAATTTAAAAATACTGAAATGTAAAATGAGTGCAAGGAAGGTCAACGATCTTCTCGTCTCCAGCCCTACCCCCACCCGGCCTTTCCCCCACTTCCTGAGCCCATGACATTTCATTTTAAGAATGTCAAGTCATTCCAAGAAGTATTTTCCCCCATTTTTGTGGCCTTTGAGGAATCTGTTTTATTGGGCAATCTGACACAGAGGAAGGGACACTGGTTGCTGACCAGTGTGTGGGGTTAAGGTCATACCCATGAGATTGTATTGCTGATATGAAGAGCTACCGTTTGTTGAGTGCCTACTGAGTGCCTACTGGAGACAGCACTTTTTTTTTTTTTTTTAAAGATTTTATTTATTTACTTGACAGAGAGAGACACAGAGAGGGAGCACAAGCAAGGGGCTTGGAGAGGGAGAAGAGGCTTCCTGCTGAGCAGGGAGCCCAATGCAGGGTTTAATCCCGGGACTTTCGCCATCAAGATCTGAGCTGAAGGCAGACGCTTAATGACAGCCACCCAGAAGCCAATTTTTTTTTTTTTTTTTAAAGATTTATATATTTTAGAAAGAGACAGAGAGAGCATGAAGGGGGAGGGGCAGAGGGAGATCAAGAGAGTGAATGCTCAGGCAGACTCCGCCCTGAGCGTGGAGCCCAGCATAGGGCTCGATCCCATGGCCCTGAGATCATGACCCCAGCCGACTGAGCCACCCAGGCGCCCCCGGGGGTGGTGCTTTTCATGGAATATGACTAATCCTTAGGTCTTTTGATTTCCATGTCCAGATGAGGAAGCTGAAGGATCACACGCTAGCAGGTGCCTGAGTGGAACCCAAGGCTTCCTGGACTGATCGCTCCCAGATACCATTAGACCCCCCCCCCCCCCCCAGTCACACACCGTCCTCCCCTGTGTGACGGAGGAAAGGACCAAGGAATACCTGTGGAATGGACACAGGAAATAGCAAATGAGAGCCTCACGCACTATCTGCCAAGTACCCAAACGTGGCACCGTTCATGCATACAGATGAACTAGAGAATAAAACTGTACTAGAGCACCAGCACTATAAAGAACATGTACAGGTAGCAAAATAAATCCAGTCCAAGTATCCCTGAGAATCCCAAAAATTCGTTCGCCACCGTGACTTGAGGCTGCTTTCCGGATCCGTCTCTTGGCCATCTGGCTGGATTTTGCCGCATCTCGTTTTTTTATCCCTCATTTTAAGTATTTTTGTTTCTTCTAATTAAAAATTGTTCCTCATAGTAGTGAGCAGAAGAGGCTGGAAATTATACTCCTCAGTGATCAAGAATTTTTTTTTTTTAATCGTCGAGGCCTTTATAAAGCAACACATTTCCACCGTGGAGTGTTTTTTTTGCCAAGCGAGCCTTTAAAATCTAGCTCTTTGGTTGTTCAGATCTTGTCCTGGAATCTGAGAGTTTTAGATGTGGGGTTTGCTCAGGTGGTTTCCCGCTGACCCTCACAGGTGGGCGAGAGGAGGAGGGGGGTGCTGTACCCCTCGGTGTGCACTCCCTCCTCGGGGACCAGCTCGGAGGACCCCTGCCCAGATGGGGCCTCGGGGGGGCTGCCATCGCCAGGATTCTGCCTGCTGTTTTCCGAGACTTGTGTAATGACACTCAGTTTGTCGAAGATTTCATTCTCATCAGCGGGCGGGAAGGAGAAAATCAGAAGCGTACTGTGATGAGGATGGCCTAAAAACTGTGAGGGGGATAAAAAAAAGAAAAGAAAAAAACCCACAGAGTCAGTGATCAAAATTTCCCCATTCCTTTTTCTGGGCTTACACAGATTTCATATGGAACTCCTGGCTGGAGAAGGCTGGTGTAAAGCATGTGACAATCACAGCATCAGAGTTCCTCAAAAGTTTAAAAATAGAATGGCCATACAGTGCAAAATTTCACTTCTGAATACATCCCCAGAAGAACAGAAAGCTGGGTCTCAAAGAAAGAACCGGAAGGTAAGGGCAACGCAGGTGTCCGTCAGTGCTGGCATGGACAAGGAAAATGTGACCTATCCATACTGTGGAAAACTATTCAGCCTTGAAAAAGAATGGATTTCTGACACCTGCTACGCAGGGTGTTATGCTAGGTGGAGTAAGTTAGACATGAAGGGACGAATGTTGTATGACTCTACTTAACGTGAGGTCCCACAAGGAGTCAAATTCACGGACAGAAAGTAGGAAGGATGGGGGGGCTGCAGAGGGGGAGAGGGGGAGTTCTTGTTTAATGGGGACAGACTCTATTTGGGATGATGGAAAAGTTCCGGCGATGGACAGCGGCGCTGGCTGCCCACCAGTGTAACCCAGCGTGAAGGCACTTAACACCACGGAACTACGCACTTAAAAATGGTCGAGATGGCAAATTTTACGTTCTGTGTGTTTTACCACAATTTCTAAAAATTCAACCATGAATCTTCATCTCAGACCACCCTCTGATGATGCAATCAGGTCCCCCTCTGATAATTTTTCTTGTAAACTGGGAGGGACATTTTTTTAGACCGATCCCAATGCTGTGGCATAAATGTGGCCCGAGCGTCACCTCCTCTAGGAAGCAGCACGTTGCAGGCATGGGATGAATACGTCTTGGAAAAAGAACAGAATCTCCCACGTGTCCTCCGGCTGGTTTAAGGGTCCTCTTTGGGGCTCGCCAGCACCCGATGGGTCCGTAACCCTCAGCCCTGCACCGTGGAGAGCCACGAGTCACGTGTGGCTTACTCACCACCTAAAATGTGGCTAGTCAGAATCCAGATTCCGAAGGCTTTGTAGGAAAAGAGAAGGTCAGTATTTCAAGTATTAAAAAGGCTATTCATTACGTATTGAAATGATTATTTTGTATATACTGGGTTATATAAAATATATCATTAATGTTAATTTCGTCTTCCCTTATTTACTTAAAAAAAAAAACAGACATGGCTACTAGCCAATTTAAAACACACGTGGCTCGTGCTAAGTTTCTGTCTAGTGCATTTTATGGGTACGGCCTTGTCAGTTTCCCTCCCCGGAGCTGGGGGTTGGGGGTTGGTTACGGGCCAGAACCTGAGTCTAACCATCTGGGTCTCTCCCGCTCTTTGAACCATGAAAGATGCCCAGCTGTGTTTCCCCGAACATCTGCTGACTTCAAGTTTGCCAATTTCCCTCCTTGGAGCTCCACCAGTGTCTTCAGGACAAGGTGGAGACAGTCTCAGGGCACTGTGTCTTTCCTTCTCCCCTCCGCTGCTGACTTGTAGCTTCACCCCGACAGTCTGCTGCCCTCGTAATGTCATCTCCACACTCAGCCCTTTGATGGGACTTCATTTAAGCCGTTGGCAGTGGCACTGCCCCTGGTGTGGACCTGTCAGGATTTCCACCTCCCACCTTCTGGGTCTCCAGCAGCTGATGGAAGGGGGGGTGGTGGCAAGAGGAATTAGGTCCAAAGGAGGACACTGGGGGCAGAAGGAACTTCCCCAAATCCTTGGGTCCAGTGGATTCGTAAGAATGGACTAGAGCCATTCTCGATTCTCCAGGGCAAGGGGACAGGAAAGAAGAACAGAGGAAGACGTGTTGTAAGTCTCAGGAAAGCAAGGACCAGGCTGGTCTCCGGGTGGGAGACACACACACACACACACACACACACACACACACACACACACACAGTCTCAATATATCCTATTGGATAAACCTCCCTATGGCTTCAGTGCAAAGTCTCCATCCCCACTAAGTCTCCCAGAACTTTCAAGTATTCTCTGGGCCATGGTGAGGGGACCCTTACATCGTGCATCAGGCTAGTGAATTTCATGATGCAATGATCTCAGTCTACATAGTTTCCTGGCGCCTCCCTCGTTCTCACCACCCCCCTACCCCAACTCTCCCCTTCTCCAGCACCTGCCGGCATTTCTCAGATCGATCACAGTGGCTGGCTCTGCAGGTGGGTCTGCAAAGTCTTCTAGCCTCCGAGGGGGCTCATTCCAGCCACCCCTTCGCTGTGCCCATCTCTGGCTTTGACTTGCCTGGACGCACGTAGTCCCATCTGTCCTTTCCTGTCTGACCCGTCTCTGTGATGGCGAGCCAGAAGCAGAAACAGCAAGTGACTTGCTGTGCTTCCTGCCCCATCTCAAGAGACTAGCTGTGTTTCCTGCTCCATCGCCACTTAAAACACTTTCCACCCAAACAATGGGCCTTTCCCCCTTTGTTCCCCCTGCTTCTCAAGAGCTCACAGAGGCCTCCTGGCTCATTCTGGCACCGCCATCCTGGTGAACACCTCCTGTTAAAAGGTCCCTAGCCACTCAGAAACACTTGCCTGGGGTCACGTGTCTCACTTGCCACCCACCGTGGCTGCTGCATGGCCCAGACCAGCCCTCACTGTGGAGGTGCTTGTGCCCTAGCCTCTGGGGACCCTGGGGCTGGCCTGGCTTGCAGCAGAGTAGTCTCAGAAACTGTGCTATAGAGAAGAGAGGGGCCTTGACCGTGCAACTGTGTCCTTCCCGGTGGTAGTCTATAGCCCCCAACTGGGTGGTCTGGGGACCAGGCCTGGCATCAGCTATCATGACAATGTGACCACAGGACCAGAAGGGATAGAAGTGACAAGGCTGTGGATGGGCACATGCATCTTGGAGCGTGGGACACTCCCTGGGACGCAGGGACCTGCTGTATCAGCAAAGTTGTAGGGGCTCCGTGGGGGAGGCGAGCTGGACGTCCTCTCCAAGGTAAAGAACCAACGATGCCCCCCCCACCCCCAAGAACTAGCGTGACGCTAGGTGGGCCTCATGGGTCTGGAGGCAGCATGTTCTGCCCTGGGAATGCAACTCACAGAGTGACACAGGACAGCTGCCACGGGCAGGAGAGGGCCCTGCAGAAGGTATGGGCCACGGAGCAGGGTGCCCTAGCCACATCTCGTGGCTGGTTGGTGCAGGGCTATGAAGGCCCAGCATGATCCGCCAATGATGACACATCAATTGAATGTGAACTGGCTACGTGCTGTGGCAGGTCCCCAAAGGGTCTGTGATGGGAAAAGATGCTGGCTGGAGTATCCGTCAAATCCTAAAAGTTGAATCACGGTGCAGATCACTACAGTTTGGGGACTAGGTGAGGCCATCACACAGCAGGGAATTAGACCCTGTTGGAAAAACAGCTCCAGGGAACTGGGAGAGACAGTCCAGGACACTGGGAGCCTGGGCCACCCAGAAGTGAGTCACCCTCATAAGGCCTGCTGAACCCACCGGGTCCTACAGCGAGGTCTCAGGAGACATAGGCATGGGGCCCAGCCTCCCACACTATGCACTCCTGTGGTACCAGCACGTCTGCCTCTGTTCACACCATGACCACAGGGGTGGGGGGCGGGCAGTTGAGGGAGTGGGAAAAGGTCAAACATGGTTCATGGGAAGTTGGGCACAGCACATGTGCGCAAACCCAAAATGGCCTGTGGTAGCACCAGGGGCTGAACTGGACGGCCCTGAATGGCAGTGGAGAGGAGGAAGCCCTCCACTGGTGCTCTTCTTGTGTTGGAAGAAAAGTGGCCCAAGATTGGGCTCCTCCTGAACTCACAGGCAGAGGTTAATGGCTAGGCTGGTGCGGTCAGGGGACCCGAAGAAGAGAGACGGGAGGGTCAGGGAAGAGGAAGTCTGTGGGAGAGGCCTGTGTGTGGACTCAGGGAAGCGGCTCTGTGTTTCTGTGTCATTTCTGAACTCCGAGACGGCCCCGGGGCCCCCGGGGCCAGTCAGACCTCAGTGGTTCTGACCAAGGGCCTGTGGAACCGGGACGGCATATCATTCCTCAAACAAGCTTCAGCTCCAGCCAAGGGGCTCTGCTGCCTCTCCCAGGGTCGCCAACTCAGAATGTGACTTATTTGGAGATAGCGTCTTTACAGAGGTAATCGAGGTAATCGAGGTAAAATGAACTCCTTCGGCCTCAAATCCAATATGGCTGGTGTCATGGTCATATGAGCAGGGTCAGCAAACTATGGTGAAACCCAGGAATTCAGCGTGGTTTTAAGAGTTTTAAATGCCTACATTTAAGCGGTTTTATAAGTACTTATACAGTATCTTGATTTTGCCTCTTGGGCTACGAGGCCTAAAATATTTGCTCTATCTGGCCCTTCAGGGGAGAGTTAGCCGACTGCCGGTCTAGAGGGTTCCCAGAGGGAGGGCCTTTCCCACAGGAGTCCTGGTAGACTTTAAGTTCTGGTCGTCCCCTCTCACGTCAAGAGCTGGCTGGCAAGGAAAGGCCTCCTCTCCAGCACCGGCCCATCCCAGGCCTACCTCCTTCAGGTGCTGCGGCAGGCAGTTCCCCGGGCAGAAGGCGTGTTTGGTCTTCTTGTACAAACACCACAGCAGGGCCGAGCAGCCGAGCAGCAAGACGGCCGCGCACAAGGACGCTGCCAGGACCACGGCCACAGTCCAGGGTGGGGTTGTCTCTGTGGGGACAGCAAGGGGTGGGGTGCTGCGTTAGGCTGCAGTCAAGGACACCTGGGTCACCCGACCTCCACACTCCGTCACCATGGCAATCCGGTGGGAATCCCTGAAAACGGGGCCAGACGCCCATCTCAGGAGGGGCCGGTGAGGAGGAAACACGGGACACCTGCTCAAGGATCCAGGGGTTTCCAGCAAGTGCCCCCTCACCAATCCACCACCCCCTTCCTTTTTCCAGCTTTGGTTTCGGGCATGACTGCTGACATACCCGAGGAGAACACTTAGCAGGGGCTCTGAGCAATGAGCCTCCCCAGGTTTCTGGAGAAGCCTCTGCTGCCTTGACGCAGGAAACGGGACCCCAGAGCCCCAAGGAAATGCATGCGCTGTGGGGCTTTGTACTGAGAAGGGCAAAAGCTCTTGGCATGACACCACCATCCGAGCCCTCCGGCCACTCAGACACCCGCCCGAACTCCAGTGTGGCCTCTAGTGGCCTTGCGGCTGGCACGACCTAGCACCCACCGTGGGTTTCTGTCTGGAAAATGTCACAAAAGAACTCGCCGCCTCTTCTGCCAACACCTGGCCTTCCTTTCCTAGAGCCTTTGCTATCCAAAGCTCATGCCTGTGAATCCTTCCTCCGCCCCTTCAAGATGCACCTGTGTCTCCTAAAACCCAGGGCTACCTTTCTCAAGGACCTGCAGCCATTCCTCTAAATTGCGATCTTCGTGAAGGAGACCCCCTGTCCCCCAGCCTTGGCGGGAAGGGGGAGCCTGACTTGATAAACACCAGTTGGCATTCGACGCCGATGGAGCAGCGTGGACGCTGCCCTAGGCCCCTCTCAGCTGCTACGTGATGTGTCCGTTCCCCGAGCCCCTCTTCTCTGCCCCTCTCTTGCTCGTCCTTTAAAACACCCGGGTAGCTCTTTCCCTCCTGCAAGTCCTTACTGAATAAAATCTGTTTTTACTGCTCTACCCGCCAGCTTTGTCTCTGACCCGGGCGTTTGTGGTCCCGGCTCCCCTCATTCAGCACCAGGCGCCTTCTCCTGCTGCCCGGGGCCACCCACCCTCCCAACGCCAGGAGCCTGGCAACCGGCACCACCCTCCCGATTAAAACCCAAAGCTTCTGGGGCCCAGAGAGGACAAGCCAATGAACCCTGCCCTTTAAGAGTGAGTCTTTTTAGAAGGGAGTCATTTTATTTGCGGAGAAAATGTCGATTCCTACTTGCCCAGGGCAGACCGAAGTTCGCCGGGGCTGGGTTGGCTGCCGGCCCCCCAAGCCCCGCACTGAGCAGTGCGCGCCCACAGGCGTTGCATGTCTGAACCCATGTGGTGTTTGTGGTGGGGGGCTGGGAAGCAGGGGTTGGGATGGGCCTGCCCTCCTCCCTCGCCCCTCCTTGTTTCCATTCATGCTGGCAGTGGTCTGGTCATCACCATCTTTCCGGCCTGGGCCCTGAGCTCAAGGGACCTCCTCCCAGACCCCCTGCAAAGTCACCTCACTTGCTAGAATTGAGGAGGGGCACCTGCCAGCCTATATTTTCAGCACATTCAACCCAAATGTGTCTGTTCTTGGTGAACGCAGGGTCACAAGGTGAGCGAGCCAGACGGAGGGGCCCCCCCACTCAGCGGACAAGGATTAAGCCCCTGAGCCCACCACGGTCACTGACACTATGCTGAGTCCCTGGAGGGCAGTGCTCGGTCCCCTTGTGGTCGAGGCAGGATGTGTTGCCATCGCTGGTTTAAGGATGCTTGACAGGTACACCTGGTCAATGGCAACAAAGTTCAGACGATGCCTTTGTGAGTTACCCCAAGAGAGAACGGGTCATTGCTTCATAAGGGCTGGGCCTTAGGGGAGGACCTAGGTGGATGACCTAGAGCTCCCCAGAAAGCTCTCTGACTTCCTTCAGTTCCACTTGACGGTGTGGCCCGGAGGACTGCCTCTCCCTGTTTTCACCCGCAGGGAAATTGTGCTCACCTGGGGAATGAGTCCAGGGGCAGTAAATTACGGGAAAGGTAACCTCCTCTGTCCCCATTCATTTACCAGCTGAGTGACACTGGCCAAGTTGCTTCACCTCTCTGAACCTTGCTTTTCCAGTCTGTGAAAGGGGCAGATCCTTACAAGGCTCTCACGGAAAAATGGGTTGTGAGGTTCAAACGAGATAGCTATGTCTACACAAACCTAAAATGTTTGACAAAAGCAGGTTTTCCATGGGTTATGCTTTCCTTTTATAAAATGCTTGGGTTTTGTCAGTTCCTGGGTGATCGTTTAGAGTCACAAAATATTTGAAATATTTCTCTCATAGGCCAAATTGTAGCTCTCAAAGCATGTCTTGTGACATAAAGGTCTCAGGACCATTAGGGATCCTTCACAATGTGACTTTAAGAATGTCATTACTAATAATGACGGAGCCACCCAGGCACCCCACAAAAAGGATAATTCTAAGACCAGGGATTCTCATGATTCAAGCAGCTTGGGGGCTCCCAAGGTACAGAATTCTTTTTTTTTTTTTTTAAAGATTTTATTTATTCCTTTGACAGAGACAGATCAGAAGTAGGCAGAGAGGAAGGCAGAGAGAGGAGGAAGCAGGCTCCCTGCCAAGCAGAGAGCCCGATGCGGGACTCGATTCCAGGACCCTGAGATCATGACCTGAGCTGAAGGCAGAGGCTTTAACCCACTGAGCCACCCAGGCGCCCCAAGGTACAGAATTCTGATTTAAGTAAGAATGATTCAAGAGAGGACTAAAATGAGAAAAACAAAAACAAACAAAAAACAAAACAAAACAAAACCAGAGAGGAATGCTGTAGAAATAACGTGTGGCCTGGAAAATAATGCAGCCCACGAAGGGAGGGCTTTCCATTATTTAAAGGCATTGCAGAGAGGCTCGGCCAGCCCAGACGCGGGCAGGTCCCCTAGGACACTGACCTTGGCCTTCCAGATGATGCGAGGCACTGAACTGGGGGCCACAGAAAAAGAGAATGACAGAGAAGTCCCTCCAGGAGGACAGCATGGTTTTCTGTGTGGCTCTGTAGCCCTGAGAAAATGTGCTACTACGATTACAGAAGATTCACGTGCCTGTGTCCGTGAGACGGGAAAGAATCCCGGATTCAGGCAAACACTTAGTGCATTTACAAAGCAAGGAAGCGACAATAACATAATTCAGAGGGGTGCCTGGGTGGCTCAGTGGGTTAAGCCACTGTCTTCGGCTCAGGTCATGATCTCAGGGTCCTGGGATCAAGCCCCGCATCGGGCTCTCTGCTCAGCAGGGAGCCTGCTTCCCCCTCTCTCTCTCTGTCCACCTCTCTGCCTACTTGTGATCTCTATCAAATGAATAAATAAAATCTTTAAAACAAACAAACAAAAAAACATGATTCAGAAAACTCCAGGCCAGTGACCTTGAAGCGGATCTCCAGAAAAAATGACAAACATCCTGGAACAGATAATTAAGTGGCTAATTACCAACACATAAAAAGGATAAGGATGATAACCGAAAACAACATTAGGGCTTTGAGAAGAAATGAGCTCAAAATGGCTGCTTTCCCCCTTTTTTTTTGGACAGGGAGGATTTGTTGTGAGAGTATGGCATATGAGGGGCTGGTTTTTCCCAGGCTGTGATCCTTGGAATGCTGATCCTCAAAAAGGGTATTGAGACATCAGATATGCTAACGGGGCTCATATACGGGGGGATTTTTCCGAGAGGCCCCATCATTTCTAAGCACACCTGATTACGGGGCTCTTATTTCGAGAAATATCCAGACATCGTCTCGAACACAGTTGACACAGCTTTGCACTTGGCACTGGCTGTGTCCATTTTAGCTGGTATTTATCAGTTTTTTTACATTTACATTTACAGCGACTTTTCGGACAAAAAACCAGCACCGCTTATATAAAAGTCTGCTCTCTTCTGATGGGTCAGGGATCAGCAAGCAAGCAGCTGAACAGTATAATGGAAGCTGTATCCTGGAGCACAAAGCAACGATGGGTAAAGATCCTCAAGCTCTTTCTGGCAAACGAGACGAGACAGAGCAAAGCTGGGTGAGAAATACTTCAATAACAAAAAGCAACACTCAGGAACTTGCTAAGTGGAAATGACGAATCAGTGGAATCGGAGCGTTGCAATTTTCGTCGAACTGCACTGTGACACAGAGGACGAAAAGTTTTGTTCCCTCTGGAAGGAATTTCTGCAGCCCCCAGGTCTTGCTTCCAGGAGGGCCTCAGTAATGAAAAATGGCCAGGAGTGGGCCTGCGTGTATTCATCCTTCCACGGTCTGAGCTGGCTGAGTCTCCCGAGGATGTCTTTAAATAATAAAAAAGCCTGTTGTGGGGTGCCTGGGTGGCTCAGTCGGTTAAGTGTCTGCCTTCAGTTCAGGTCTTGATCCCAGGGTCCTGGGATCGAGTCCCACATCGGGCTCCCTGCTCACCAGAGAGCCTGCTTGTCCCTCTCCCTCTGCAGCTCTGCCTACTTGTGCTCTCTATCTCTCTGACAAATAAATAAATAAAATCTTAAAAAAAAAAAAAAAGCCTGTTGTGTGGGTGCAGACATCCAGGGGGCAAGACCGTATCGTCCTGTGTGCAAATGCAGTATGTCTGTATGTAAATGATCGCACTGTATGGCCAATGGTACTCTGCCCACCTCTCTCTTCTTTTCCTCCTTCTCTCTCTCTCTCTTTTTTTAAGAAATAGGGAGCAGGGGCACCTCGGGGCACTCAGTCTGTTAAACGTCTGCCTTCAGCTCAGGTCATGATCCCAGGGTCCTGGGATCAAGTCCCACATCCAGCTTTCTGCTCAGTGAGGCACCGGCTTCTCCCTCTACCTCTGCCTCCTGCTCTACCTACTTGTGCTCTCTCTCTTTCTCTTTCTTTGCCAAATAAATAAATAAATAATCTTAAAAAAAAAAAAAAAAAGAACTAGGGAGGACTATGAGCAATTGTGTTGAGGTCTTGGAAGCCAAGACAAGTGGCCCTTGGCGGGGACAGTGATCAAGGCCTCTAAGCTCTCCCTCATATGTCTGAGGGGCTGGAGACATGCAGCCCAGCGAAGGGAGTCTTCTGGGTAGTGTGGTGGGGCTCGACCTTGCTGGTGATCTTGGAGGACTGATAAGACTTGCACCAGGAGAGCTGAGCGGACAGAATGAGCACAGCGCGGATGAGTGAGAGGAGGTAGAGCCCAATGAATGGAAAACACGTCCATCCATCCCTTTGGTCTAAGAGGGAACGAGCTGCCTCAGAAGGGGGTGGTCTCCTTCCAGCAGGAAGTTGATCAGTGAGAGCCGACCTGGCTTGCAGCTGGAGCCAGATGGGTTTCTGTCTAAGGGACCTTCCAACGCTCACCCTGGGTGGGGGTCTCCGGAACGATCTGAAAGGCTCGGAGGAGGCAGAATTACAGGTGGTGCGTCTCAAGACTCACCGTTGTCGGCTGTTCGCTCACACACAGGCTGGCTCCATTCCCCACTTTTGTTCCGATCAGGAAGAAACCCTTGAACTCGAACACAGTAAGTCGTCCATGGCTCAAGATCTCTGAGGATCTCAAAGTCATATTGACAGGTCTTCGGCCACTAGGAACAAAGACAAAAGTAAAAACAGGCCTCTGTACCTCCTCTCCCCGCCCAACCTTCCCAGTTATGATCTTTACTTTGGGCTCAAAATAGGAAGCTAAAGGAAGCAGGTGTTCCTCCCCGTTCATCTCCAGGGACCCTGAGATGACTCTGGTCTTCACAGACCACTTCGTTTCCTGAACTCTCTGGTTTAGATGCCATACAAGCCACCCCACTCCCTTTTGAAAAAGAATCAGGTTGTTCAGGTTGAGTTGGGTCCCCTCCCCCATTCATATGTGGAAGTCCTAATTAGTATTTGGAAAGGGACTTAGTTGGAGGGAATCATGTGAAAACGGGCTTGTGAGGATGAGCCCTAAACCAACATGGCTGGTGTCCTGGTGGGAAGAGGAGATCTGGACACGGACACATAACCCCCATAAAGACGAGGTGGAAATGGGGTTGTTGCTTCCAAGAGCCAAGAAGCCAAGAACTGCCAGGGACCCGGGAGCTAGGAGACAGGCATGGAACAGAGCCTTGCTCACAGCCCTTGGAAGGACTCTCGCTGCTGAACCCTGGATCTCAGATTTTGAGCCTCCGCGACCTTGAGACAACATGCTTTTGTTGGGTTTGGGGAAATCTGGTATAGCAGCCCCAGAATGGTGACTCCGGACCCTTAGCGTGGGGCTCCATGTGATTTTCCTCCTAGGTCAAAGGCAGGTTTCTGACCCTGGCAGCCCAGCTTTCTTCTTTGAATTGCTTTTCCACGTGAGCCCCTGAAATGTCCTCATCTGGCAGGATCCAGTCTCCTCTGCAAGGAACCCGCCACGGACTCCCTGACTCAGCTTAGTGGGAACCTAAGCCATCCTCACTGATGATCTGTTCCTGAGTTTGGAAAACCAAAACAGTTCCCGGCAAAGTAAAGGGAACTAGAAGAGTATATGCACCCACGTTTCCATCATGGTTCTTGGTTCTATTTTCTGATAGAAGGGTCCTATTTAAAATGTGTTACATGAGGGGCGCCTGGGTGGCTCAGTTGGTTAAGCGTCTGCCTTCGGCTCAGGTCATGATCTCAGGGTCCTGGGATAGGGTCCTGCATCAGCCTCACTGCTCAGCAGGGAGCCTGCTTCTCCCTCTCCCTCTGCTGCTACCCCCCTGCTCATGATCACTCGCAAATAAATAAATAAAATCTTCAAAAAATAAAATATGTTAGGTGAATAGGAATTTCAATGGAAAATGAGCACAAGCTTTTTTTTTTTTTTTTTTTACTTTAGTAATTGGTTATTTTCCTTTTGGCGTTGGGTTTGTTGACAGCTTGTCTCTCTCTATTCCTTTATTGTAGGAGAAAGCCAAGCTCATTGACAACAAGAATTTGATTATACCATTGACTGCATGAAGAGTATGGTATAACTTCCAATAATTAAAAATAAAAAAAATCCTGGCTTTCATTCCTAGGGACCCAATGCCCCTACAACCTTGCAGTGCTATTTTGTGCAGAGATTAAACTCAGGGTTGATCCACACTGGCAGGCAAGGAAGGACAGACGTGAAAAGCCCTGTTCAAGTCCCCTCTGATTGCCTTTCTAGCCAGCTTTCACACCCTGGAGAATTTCTGATTTTATTTGCTCACATGCTCCCATCAGGAAGAAACAGCATTTCCTGAAGCCTTTTATGCTACGAGTTTACGAACTGGATACGGCAGCCTTTTAACACTGCATTCTAGAAGGGAACCCTATTGTCTTACTCTTTGCAGGCTGTTGTAACAGAACACCACAGAGCAGGCGGCTTCTAAATAAACATGTAATTTCTCACAGCTCTCGAGGCTGAGGGTCCAACACCAAGGCACCAGCACACCTGGGGTCTAGGGAGGGTGGCTTCCTGATTCTGAGCCAGCCGTCTACACGCTGTGTCCTTGGCACAAGGACCTGCCAAGGGATCTCTCTGGGGTCCCTTTTATAAGGCTGCTAATCCCATGCCTCCCAAAGGCCCCAACTCCTAACACCTGCACATTGGGGATTAGGTTCCCACATGTGAACTTGGTGGGGGACACAAACATTCAGTCCAGAGTGAATTTAAACCAGTCCTGGTGACTTTGCAGACACTCGAGAGGGAGGACCTGGGAAGCAGGTGGCCTTTCCAACACTTGGCATGCCACAACAAAGTCTTCCACACGACGGGCACAAGTGACAGGACCAATGTGTCACCAGATGCCTATCCTGTGGGCACATTCTAGATAAGAAGCTAAAGGTTAACTGGGTGTTGCCTTTCAGGTTTGGTGTGGGAGGCACTCAGGCATGGTAGGCTATGGAGACAGAGCCTTAATAAAAGTACACAGCTAACCTTTGAGTGGGTCAAACCTGTCTTACCTTTGCATCCCAGAGCTTAGCGGAGATACCTTTTGTAAGTGACTATAAAACTCATCGTTCTTTATTGTTTTCTAGGCACACCCCCCCAGGGCTTGACTATAAGCTAAATCATCTATTTTGTGAAGGAGGCTGATATCCTGCATCATTTAATGGAGGCTTTTGGAGGGGGTGATTAATTTGAGATTTTGGGGGCCTCTGCAGTAGGTACACATACACTTATCACATCATTCCTATGACAACACACAAGGGTGACACTATCCTCCCCAACTCTTGAGAATGAAGTGACAGAACCAACATTTAATATAGAGGAGGTAACATACATGTAACTTAACTTAACTTACGTAACATACATGGATGTATCTATGCACCATAGATGGCATTCAGCTCGGAAGCACTATGTATAAGGAAAAGCTTCACCATGGATGAATAAAAACAGCCCAATTGTGTCTATATAA
The DNA here is from genome assembly GCF_030435805.1 of Mustela lutreola. NCBI lineage: Eukaryota > Metazoa > Chordata > Mammalia > Carnivora > Mustelidae > Mustela > Mustela lutreola. The sequence continues at coordinate 213,763,138 of NC_081291.1, read as the reverse complement.
GGGGAAGGAAAACCCCTGTATCAACCACAAATGTTGTTCAGGTAAAGGGTCAAGTTTATTTTTTTCATTATGTCATTAAATCCCCCAAATCCTGGGAAGTAGGTAATTATTTCCACTTTATTAATGAAGTGGGTTAAAAAAAAAGATTTTATTTATTTATTTATTTATTTATTTATTTATTTTAGAGAGAGAGAGAGAAGGAGAGAGCATGCATGCATGTAGGGGTAGGGGTAGAGAGAGAGGGAGCATCTCAAGTAGACTCTGTGCTGAGTATGGAGCCCAACATGGGGCTTGATCCCTCGACCCTGAGATCATGACTTGAGCTGAAACCAAGAGTCAGATGCTTAACTGACTGAGCCGCCCAGGTCCCCCTCCAAGTGGGTTATTATGCCCATCTCGTAGACATGAGGAAGCTGAGGCTGAGAATGTGATTAAAGTCACAGTGGCAGAAGCGACATTCCAACAGGGTCTGACTCCTAGCTCAGGAAAAATCCCCTGAAGAGGAGGAGAGCAAGGGGGAATAGTGGGGTCAGTGTGATACTGTTCATCCAGCATCCAGGGGAGGGGCTGCCTTGACCATGGGCTTGGCTGTTCTGTGGTGTTCATGAGGCATAGTGGTTTATACCATAAAACAGCAGTCATGCAGCTTGTCACCTGATTCAGTGGACCCCAAATTCTGCCAGCCAAATGTTGAGTCAGCTCTACCCACCTTCTCCTACAACTTCCCTTCAGGGAGGGAAAGGCCTGCTCTCACAGCTAAACACACTGGAAGTCTGCTCTGTGTATTTCCTATGGGGCCTGGGAAGCACGAGACAAATACCAGGTATACGTCAGACTGGAAAGCTTCTGGCACTCAGAGGATCTGGTCTTAAATCCTCTGGAACGTAAGGTGCTACCACCTTGTGAGATCCTGACTGGATGGCTTCCTAGCCTCCTTTCTCCATTGTCATGGCCTCAGACTAACACTAGGCAAAGAAGGGGAGCCTATGTCTGAAATGCATATGATTTGCTGAGCTTACCTTTTCATCAGAACCATTTTTCCAATATTGCACGTTATAAACCCATGAGTTATAAATATTCCTCATGGTCCATGTCTCAGGCTCATTCTCCATTTTAGGGGCTAAGAAACGCATGTGTAAAGAATTAGAAAGTACTTCTACTTGCATTTCAGGTGGTCCGATCATGGCTAAGAGGAAGAGAACAAAGCAAAATGACAGTCAAAAGTCACGCTTTAAAAACATCAACATTTATTTTTCATAATTGGGCAGACCTACTGGTTGACTGAAGCACCCTGCTCTTTGTTGTAATTTTGCTATGACATTGATTGATGTGGTCAAGGAGGGTAGCTGGAGTTTGTTTCTTAAACAAACAAACAAACAAACCTTGATAGTCTTTTATTTTATTAATCAAGTTTAGCCCATTTATATTTATTGTGATTTCTGATATATTTGTAATTATTCCAACTACATTATTTTGTGTTTCCTACACAGGTGTGTGTGTGTGTGTGTGTGTGTGTGTGTGTGTGTTTCCTCTTTTTTCTTTCTATTGGGTTGAATTTTCTTTATCTCTTTTGCTGGGTTGGAAGCTATAGATGGTAATTCTACTACTTTTAGTGCCTAACATACATAATCATATATACTTTCCAATAAAGTCTGTAGCTGTTTCTGCCCAATGCTCTTTTACCGGATATTCATGTGGCTAGTCCCTTTGCTTTATTCGGGTCTCAGTTCAAATATCACCTCCTCAGAGAGACTCTTTTACGGCCCTATGTAAAGAGCAGCTCCCAACACATCCTACCCCAGAACCTTGCTTTATTTTCTTGAGAGCCACAGTCACATCTGTCATAAAATATGTATCTGTTGGTTTCCCTGTCTTCCCCTCCATTAGAGTGTAAGCTTCATGAGGGCTGAGATTCCATCTTGCTATTATAACTTCTGCACTAAGAATCTGCCTGTCTTATAGTAGATGCTCAATAATAATTGCACAATGAACAATAAATATCTCTGGGTGACTGCTGTTTGAGTTATATCCTGTTTTCTTCTCTGACTGCTGTTATTATTACTTTTTTCTGAAGTTGCTAATGGGCCTGCTTCCAGCATTCTGCCTTGTCTTTAATCTGCTGGTAGCTAAAAACCAGATAAGAATATTTATTAGATACCTTTTCAAAGTAAGTATAAACAGATTCTATGTGACTTCTTGCAGCACTTTCCTGTCATATGAACTTCAAGAGGCAAGGATCCAAAGTAGGGTAGCTGTTGCTAACAGCATGAGCACAGGGGCTTGGCTTGGAATCTTTACTGGGCCACTCCTTATCTGTGTGACCTTTGGGCAAGCTGCTTATCTATACGGTATTAATTTCTAAAGGGAATTTCTGCAGATGGGCCCAACATAGGAATTGGAACCAGGCAGGCCCTGGTAAGTCACTTAGCAACTACAGGAGCAGAAACCTGTACTATGTTTTGGAAAATTGACTACTGTGAAGCTGCTAGTATTCTTTTAATGTTGATTTTTCTTAGCTTTTGTAAAGATACCTTTAGAAAAGATAAAACACTTTGAGAATCTCTGACTCCAGAAATAAGAGTTTTGTTGTCCAAGCCTGGGACAGAATTGGGAAAGAATGGAAGGATATCCTAGCTGCAGGCACCACCAGGAAAGGCGGAACTGTAGGAGCCATGAGGGCCCAGAGCCAGAAGCGGTATAAAGACCCTGCCCCACACAGACACAATCCTCGCAGCCCTTCTCCGGAGCTTCTCCTTGGAAGGATGCCCTCGAGCTTTGTTCATGAGGTTCTTGTCCCCCCTTATCCTCTTCCTGTCTCAATTGCTATCAGGTGGTTTAATCAGTTTCTAATTCCTGATGTTCTAATTATGTTCACCTCATGACCTCTGGTGAGCCCCCAGGACCCCCCAGATCTAACCTGGGAACATTCTGTTGGGTGCTTACCAGCCAGCCTGACCCAACGCATCTACCATTAGCTGAATCCATTGCTCTGTCCTTCATTCTGAGCAGGCTGGCTGTCTGTACCTGATCTTCCTGTCTCTACCCCTGCCCTGAATAACCTTTATTCTTCGGCCTGTCATGTCACATTCCCTTCCGGCCAATGTGCTACATCCATCCTTCCGGTTCTTCTTATTAACAACATTGGCCTCAACTCATTCTTACCCACAAGGCATTAATGTTAATAGAGTTACATTTAATTATTGTGTTAACTTTATGACCATCCCTTCCTGTCTTTCCAGCCATGACGTCATTATATTCCCTAAGCTCCTTGAGCAAGGCCACCCACTCTGTGGGTGCTCAAAAAAAATTTCTCCATGACCAGGGGGAAAGAAAACCAAGATGCGATGATAGCATCAGGACGAAATGGAAAACAAAGTGGCTTACTGTCATCCAATGGACAGAAAGTGATGTTTATCCAGTCAGAATGCTCATTGGCAAATTCAGCCCTGACTCTCAAGGTGTGATCACCATACTTGGAAAGACTTGAGAAATCACATTCCGTCAAGGTAGTCCTCGTGCACATATCTTGGAATTTCTTATAACTGTAAAACCAGAAAAATAAAACCATGAAAGTTCTCACTTCAGTCCCTCTGGGGCTCATGGGTGCTTTATAAATCCCTACTACCAAAGGTTAATGGAGGATAACTCGAGAAATATAAACCGAATTCTTATTTGTCACTTCTGAGGAATAGCATGTGTTATTTATGTGAGCACTTCCTCAATTGTGCTTCATGGGATTTTAGTGATTCTTGAGATATCATAAGTTGTTTAAAAAATAATCTGCCCCTGGGTGCCTGAGCGGCTCAATCAGTTAAGCCTCTGACTCTTGATTTTGGCTCACATCATGATCTCAGGGTCCTGAGATCGAGCCCCAGTTGGGCTCCCTGCTCAGTGGGAAGTCTGCTTCTCCCTCTCACTCTCAAATAAATAAATAAAATCTTAGAAAAAAAAAATCTGTCTGTGGTCAAACGATTTGGGGCAGAAACTAGTTTAAACATAAAGAAGAGTCTATCTTCATAACAGAACTTCCTCAGCAACATTTGTATCCTAGTGAACACATGTCTCTTCAAAATGGGCTTGAGTCTTCAATATATTCGACCAATAAAGCTTCCATCCTTGATGATGCTATTTATGAAAGCGGAGGGACACAGTCTGTGAATACTGATATAACACAGATTGGCCAAAATAGGTCTGTTACAAGAATTTCAAACAGTGTCCCAAAAATGATTTCTGCAATTACTCTGGAAAAACTACGCAATGATTCACTCTTTTAATTTTTTTTAATAAACATATAAATGTATGATTAGCCCCAGGGGTACAGGTCTGTGAATCGCCAGGTTTACACACTTCACAGCACTCACCATAGCACAAACCCTCCCCAATGTCCATAACCCCACCCCCCTCTCCCTACCCACCTCCCCTCAGCAACCCTCAGTTTGTTTTGTGAGATTAAGAGTCACTTATGGTTTATCTCCCTCCCGATCCCATCTTGTTTCATTTATTCTTTTATTACCCCCAAACCACCCCCCCACGCCACTGCATCTCCACTTCCTCATATCAGGGAGATCATATGATAGTTGTCTTTCTCCAACTGACTTACTTCCCTAAGCATAATACCCTCTAGTTCCTATCCACATTGTCGCAAATTGCAAGATTTCATTTCTTTTGATGGCTGCATAGTACTCCATTATATATATATACCACATCTTCTTTATCCATTCATCTTGCAACAATTCACTCTCACACAGATTTGTTTTATACAATGGGTTTAGAACAGAGCTGGAGTCCTGACACCCATCCTTGAAGGGAGGGTGGCAGACACGTGAAGTTGAAGAAGGAAAATGATGTCTGAGAAGCCTGACAGGTGTGAGTGACCGCCTCGCGGCCACCTGAGGAGGGCACCCGGGCTCTAGTCTCACAAAAAGGGGGGGTTTTGTCTAACTGGTTCCTCAGTGTATCTTCCTCTGATTTGGCTGTCCTTAGAGGGGATAACAAAGCTGCTGATGATAAAATAGTAACAGCCCACTTGTCAAGCACATAGGTGTCAGGCGGGGCAGGAAGTGTTTTTACCTGTATGACCTCAAGTCCAGGAGAGCAGAACAGGGATCACTCCTATTTTAAAGATGGGGCGCAGGAATGGAGAACCTGAGAAACTTGCCCTACAGAGCTGGGATCAGCTTGACTTCAGAGCCCACAGTCTTAGGTACCACACCATACCTCATCACGTCCTTGGTGATGCCCAGAACAATTTCTGGCTAAAAGTAGGTAGAGATAATTGGGCTCAGACTAGTCTACAATCTCCTCTTTTTTTGTACTATCCCACAAACATTCGTCAATCCAAACTCTTCATGGGCTGCCTAACATCCCACCATTTGGAGACTCCAGAGGTCATAGTATGAAGGGGGGGCTCTCTCTCCTGGGGTCACTTCCTTCATTTAAACTAATGTATCAAATGGCTGGAACATGGAACATTCCAGAAATTGTTTTGCAATAACTTCTCTCTCACCAGGTCATTTTTAGGGCATCTAGACGTATTTTTCTCCCCGTTAAGTAGGTCGTAGAACCCATTCCCCACATTTACATCTCCTTTTCAAAGATGTTTCCACATTCAAATCACCAATCCATTCTCCTGAAGTGTGCCGGCTCTGCTCACCCCACCCCGCACACACATGTAAGAGTCTGTGCTATCCAACCTCTCAAGCTGAATTCCAAACAAATCTTTCACAAGCCACAAAAAACAGCAATCAGATTTTTCAAGATCAAATTTCTTCCCCAGGGACACCCCAGCACACGCTTTGTTTGCCCCAGCATATCCCACGCTCAATCTGGATGTCCGTGCTAGGGACACATGGCACCAGGTTGCTGGGAAGCCACTGGGAACTCGTGCCTACAAGACTGAACATCCCAACCAAAGGCCTCTACTACAAGGGCACAGAATGGAATAACAAAGAATAAATGGGTGTGCAGGGAGAGAGAGATAGGGAGGAGGTTAATTTTGCAGAGTGAAATCTGTAGAGCTGTCAAGACCGCAGAAACAGACATGAAATTATCAAACCAAGGAGTGGTAGAAAATACACAGTGGGGGAAAAATACTGGCCGAATCACCTGTCCTAAGTCCTTGAGGAAACTGACAAATCTGATGAAGGACTATAGGTCAGATGGAAGTCCAGCCCCAACATGAAAGGTGCCAATCTCAGCAGCTACACGGGGTGATGTAAGAGATCATCCTTGCTCTTAGGAAATTCTCCATGAAATATTAAGGGGCAAAGGCCATGATGTAAGACAAAGAGAGACAAAGGAAACACGGCAAACCTTAAAAACCGGTGAATCTGGATATAAGCTATTTGGAAGTTCTTTTGCACTGTACTTGAAATCTTAAAATCTTGAAATCTAATCTTAAAATTAAATCTTAAAATTCTGTTAGTGGGGAATTCCTTAGAACTAAGAAGTGCCCCCAAAAGTTAACAAAGACGATCTTAGTCATCTTTCAATGTCTTCTCTGCTTCGACAGGCCTGGGATGTGTTTGTAAAAGAAATCTGGATGAGAAGGAGTGTGGGGTTAATGGGATCTGGGACTCTATGTTTCTTCCTGCTTCATCGAATTGACTGTCTGTCTTTGTTTCTGAGTCACACTGGAAGCAGGTGTGTTGGTTCATCACCCTTTGGCCTTCTGCTGCTGTTTGCACTTGGTATCAAGGTGTGTCCCCTGCATGTAGCCCGTGGTGTATGATGGCAAATATGAGGGCGGGCTGGCAGAGGGAAAAACAGATAGGCGGGGCCGGTCCTGGGAGATCAGAGCACCCCTTAGATAACCGTCTCGGTGACACTCACCCTTCCTTCGTAAGCCTCTGCTGCTTTCGGAGGCTAGAGCTTTTCACAGTGAGTAGCTAGCTATCCTACCTTCTATTTCAGGACACGGCCACAGAGTAATTGAGCACCCATTATGCAAATTATGTGCACCCCGCAGCGTGTCAGTGTTCTGTTATCATCTGCTGGAGGGGATGGGTGATAGCATGGCAAGGACCCTCCTGTTTTGCATACCTCAGCTTTCCTGGATGCCTCCCACTTGCAAATTGTTGACTTTGAGCAATCCTGCTCTCATAAGTGGAGATGATCTCAGTGACGCTTTTTCTCTTAAAAAACATCAGTTGTTGGGCACCTGGGTGGCTCAGTTGGTTAAGCCACTGCCTTCGGCTCAGGTCATGATCCCTGAAGTCCGGGGATCGAGTCCCCCATCGGGCTTCTCCCTCTGACCTTCTCCCCTCTCATGCTCTCTCTCTCTCTCTCAAATAAATAAACAAATAAATCTTTAAACAAACAAATAAAAAATCAAGTGTGACAAATCCCATATGCTTGTGTGACAACAGGCTACTGCTCTGGCCAATGACATCCATAGCCACGTGATCAAATGTCCGTATCTACCTACCAGTGGCCCTGTGATCATCAAACGATAAGCTATTCCAACAAGAAAAAGTTAAAAAAGATTTTACTTGTCTCTTCAGAGAACAGAACTTTCACAAGAATCTCCCAGACAGAGAGAAAAAGGTCAGCAGGGAAGTTCCCTGTGGGTTGTCACGGTCATGTGGGTAATGGCAGTCAGACTCTTCTTTCCTGTGGTCCGGCCCAGTGACCAGCTCAGGGCCTTCCTCCCAAGAGCACCCCAGACTCACCTGTGGTACTGAGCTGTGAAAGTCAGATTCCCTTTGGGAAAAGCAGGCAACTCCCACTGTAGAATGTTCTTGAAATTAACTGAGTTCATTCTGACGTTTTCAGGAGGTGGCACCATTCCTAATGCTGTAAAAATAAAAGGGAAATATCTGCATCTTTGTTCCTCAAAAAGGTTGCACTAGTAAATGGCTGTATCCAACACTCGGGTCTCCTGTATGGCTCCATGTCTTCTAATGGGCACGTGGGGAAGGAAAAAGACACACATGAGCTGTACTGAGGAGTCTGGATTTTACCTGAAGAACCACGGTGTGGAGGGGGGTCGGTGGTGTTGGAGGCAGGGGTAGGGCAGAGAGCAAGAGTGAAGTGGAGACAGAGCGGGGTGACCAGGATGTAGGTGGTGGGAAGAAGGTGTCAGGGGCGGGTAGATAGATTTCAGGTATATTTCCAGAGCTATAGATTCTAGACTTTCTGGTACATTTGGTGTGGAGAACTTAATATTCATTCCTGGCTTAAGCATCGGAAGCCCTGATTGGGGTTGGGGGCAAGGACACCAAGAGTCCCATTTCTGCTGCATTAGGTTTGAGATGGGGAGAGATATGCGCACAGAAATGTCCCAGACAGCCGGAGAGAGGAGCCTGGTGCATAAGGGAGAGATCTGGGCTAACGGCAGAGATCATTTCTAAACTTTTTTTTTTTTTTTTTTTTAAGATTTTGTTTATTTATTTGACACACAGAGAGAGATCACAAGTAGGCAGAGAGGCAGGCGGAGAGAGAGGAGGAAGCAGGCTCCATGCTGAGCAGAGAGCCCAATGCCAGGTTCAATCCCAAGACCCTGGGATCATGACCTGAGCTGAAGGCAGAGGCTTTAACCAACTGTGTCACCCAGGCGCCTCATTTCTAAACTTTTTAATAGAAAATATCAAACATACAGAAAAGCAGACGGAAGAGTATGACAAACCATCGCCCGCCCAACCCCCGAGGGGACCAACAGAGATTCACATTTGAGTCACCGGCCTATAGCTGGTGTTCAATACCAGGGTTCTGCTGGTCTCCCCTACAGGGATAGCGGAGGGCCCGGGCAAGAACTGGGCTCTACAGAGATCTGGCAGAGGTGAAGGATCCCAGGGAGAAACAGCACGAGAGGTAGGAGGAAAACCAGGACCGAGTGGTATCCTGGAAGGCCGGGGATGAGTTCATCAGAAAGGGAGGAGGGGTCCACCGTGGTTTGAAGCCGGGCAGGAAATTGAGAGGAGGGCAGAAAAGGTTTCGGTGGATTTAGAGCTCCCAAGCCACAGAGCTGTGCTGTTGGGGGGCGGAGCACCTCTGCTGGTGTGCTGAGGACTGAATGGGAGGCCCTTGGTGGCCGGCCCTGGCACCCGATCACTTCCAGTGCGCCTCTGGGGTCCGTTCAGGGGTTACCCGGGGGCCACCGCCGCCGGCGTCCTAGCTCGGCCTCCAGTTCCCAAGCGAACGTCGGGCCGCGGAGCCCGGGAGGCGCGCGGCGCACCGACCGGCCGGCGCCCCGGGGACAGCCCGGCGCCCCCTCCCCGCGGACCCCTCACCTGACATTAGGAGGCAGCCGCCCAGCCAGCTCCGCAGGCTCCGCGGCATGGCCGCGCCGGGAGCCTGGAGGGCGCTCGGGGGGCCGTGCCCCGAAGAGCCTGCGGGTCCTCCCGGCCCCGCGCGGTGGCCGCTTCCTGGTACTGGATGGGCGGGGCTGCGCGAGGCCACGCCCCTCCCGGGGCCCCGCCCCGTCAGGGACCAGGCGCCGCGCGTGTGTGTTGCGGGGGGAGGTTTGCTGGCGGGTGGAGGGGAGATGCGGAGCGAGGGGGACCTTGCTTCCCCCAGCGGGTGGGTGGAAAACGCCAGTAGTAAAACGGTTGGAAAATTGTCCGTAGAGTGCCCCGACTGGGGAGACATCTCCCCTAAAACTAAGTGCATGCCTTTCCGAGTTAAATAAATACACTGCAACTCCCACCCAGAGATTCTACCCGGGGTTGCGGGCGGTGGTGGTTTTTCTTGACACCATTCAATATTCCTCAAGTTTTCTGCCGTGAAAACTTTCTCCAAGTTTTCTCTCCAATCCCCTCTCCCTGCAAATAGCAGGGAGTCCCTCCGTTAGCAAAGACAGTTCCAAAGGATCTTCTTCCCCCCTCTCACTCCCCTAGGGATAAACATCACAAAACCAAGACATTTATGGGGCAAAAGCTTGTTACTTTCACAAGACCGCTTGAGAGAGGTTTAATTTCCTCTTCTGAAGCTTGGGCGGTGGTGAGGTTGGAAATCCCAGAGCAGGGTAATTACACGATGATGTAAGGCGCTGCTTGAGGTGACCACCAGCAACACAGCCCAGAGGATGAATGTTCCCTTACCCCTGCTGGCCGCTGCGCACACAGGGACTTTTGTGTAACCCCAGAAATGTCAGCAGAACCACAAAGCGGCTGCCTTTTCACACTGTCTAATGAGAAACGACTCTGAAGACACTAGCAAGTTTGTATTAAAAAGTATTTATCCTTCACCAACTTCAGACCATTATACAAAATTTAAACACACACATACACATAAGAGCAGCCATAAAAAGGGTATTCCAAAAGATCACTCTGGAAAGCTTTCAAGATATGAGAGATGATTCAAGAGGGCGGAGAATCGGACTCTTCACACGACAAAGTTCCTTTCCTGGGCAATTTCATCAGGTCATTAAATAACTCCGTCTCCTCTCACATCTCTCTCCTTTGATACTTTAGAATGGTTGTAAAAATAATCTCGTCAAAGCCCTTGAATCAAAACTCATAATTGTTGTTGTCCCCCTTGTGAATGGATCTAGAAGAAAGGTCTGAGATGGACTGCTGCTCTTGGGGAGAGGGGAATGAGATAGGAGGTCCCACACCTTTGATTCTCCTTGGGGACCTCTCAGGGTTGTCACATCTCCGCCAGAATCTTCATTCCTGTGTATTTTCTAATATTTCTCTTAGCACCATAGGATCTTGGAGATTACCTAGCCCAATGCCCTTATTTCCTAAATGAAGAACCTGAGGCTCAGAGAGGCTAAGCAAAGTACCCACAGTCACACACGGAAATAGCAGCAGAGTCAGACTCGAGTCCCAGTTCTTGTCTGGTTTGCTACATGATGTTCCAGAACATTCCTTCCCCCATCCCCCCCTCCACAGGAACTTTGGTCACACATAGGACACCTGGAATCAGTGCACACAGCGCTTCTTAAATTGTTAAATAGGACCTCCAGGAATTCTGTGTCTTATTTCCTCTGAAGACCTTGAAACAATTTTGCATTTGTTCTCTCGCTTTTTTTTTTTTTTAATTTTAAAATTTGGCACATGCAAATGTTTCCTATTAGTCACCTGCCTGACGCTGAAGGTATTTACGCATGAGTTTGTCTTCCTCACTCAAACTGAGGAGGGCTGGTCAAGCGTAGGTGACAGAATGTGGTATGTGGCAGGAACCCAAGACTGGGCTGGGTCTTCCCTCCTTCCAACATGGGCTTCTGTTTCTTTGTGGGGCCCTGCCTTCCCTTCCTTCTCTTTTCCTGTCTGCTTTCTGGCTCCTTCCTTGAGCCTGCTGGACTCACTCCTGCTGAGTGTCTTTCTTGTCTCTCCCCATTCCCACCCTGGCTAATTTCATTACTTCTCGGAAATCTCGCAGGGCCCTGGACCACCCCTGAAAACCACTTGGGACGTGTAAACAACGCACTGAAGGATCCGCTGGTCTGGTTCCGACCCCCCTCCCAGATTGGTAATTTGCATGGAATTTGCATAGATGACATCACCAGGCACCTCCAGGAGAAGCTGATTGCAGTCTCCCACACTGGCCCTCAGCCCTCCGGAACTTTGTGGACCACAGAGGAGAAAGTGACTGTGCAGGGAGGGAAACCCTGGAGGTATTGGTCAGTCCACGGTCATTAAATATTTGGGGAATTTACCTCATTATATAGCCATCCCCGATGTCAACATTCGGCTCAGAACTGTCTCTTTTGTCAGAAAGCACATCTTCAGGCCAAGGGCACTCTGCAGAAGGAGTGGGAAAGGGTTGCTGTGTCCCTTCCCCGCCGGTGGCCTGAAAGCTTGGTTCCGGGGTGTGGGAATCCTCTTCTGGAAAACTTGGTAACACTGGAGGGACATCCGAATCGTCATCGAGGGTGCTCACATCGTCATCGAGGGTGCTCACGAATACAGAGCTCAGATTTACATTGAAGACGATTTTGTCCCCAGCCTCTTCCGTGGAGCTGCCGTCCTCGAAAAAGCAGTCCTGTAGCAGTTTCCCTCGCCCGAGGCTGGGCTCTGGTGCCATCGGTGGCTCCCCCTTCGGCTCAGACAGGTTAGGTTCCTCGGTGTCCAGCTCCAGGCAGTCCTGCCCGGTGGGCGAGGAGGCAGAGGTGGGACCCGGGAGCCCCGTCAGCAGCCCGTGCTTGGTATAGCCCCCTGTGCTTGTCAGAGGGGCGGTGGCTTCATCGTTGCTGTCGCTTTCGTCGTCGTAATTGTAATTCCACTCCTTCTTCTTCCGGTTAATATGAATCACCTCCACGAAAGCCACTGCTTCCCATGGTGGCATCTCAGGGACTACCCAGGCTGACAAGTTGTTAAAATTCTTAAAAAGAGAGAGAGAGAGAGAAAGTATCAATTCTGTTTGTTCTTTACTTTCCGACATAATAAAACTCAATGAGAGTAACTGCACAGGGTTGAGAAGGGTGACGATGACATCAGCAACAGCAGGAACAGGGCTAACAGGTGTGTACTGTTTGCTTCATATTTGCGGGGCGCTCGTCCTACTGCTTACGCGTTATAATGCATTTTACCCTCACAACCCGGCCATGAAATAGGCTTACGCTGCTTCTTCCCATTTTACAGCTGAGAAAACAAGGCAGAGAGGTGAAGCAACTCGCCCAAGGTTCATGAGTAGCAGGAGGGGAAGGCTGCATTTCAAGCTAGGTAGGGGGCGCGCCCCAGGAACCAGGCTCTGGCTTTCACTCCTTCCCACCTGCTCCCCTCGCTGCTTCTTCCATGTCAGGGGGGTCGATCCATTTAGATTCTGGATTGCCGAAGTATTCTTAAAGGATGTCAGGGGACTGTGGGAGAGGGGAGATGCTGGGGGTGGGGCGCGATTCCATCGGGGTCCCCTGGACTGGAGGACCTTAATGATGGGGGAAGATCCCCAAACAGGCAAGACTCACATTCTATTCCAGCTCTTCTTGGAAGACAGCACTGCCAGGATACAGCTGAGCTGGGTGAACTCTGGAGAATACAAGGCAGGCTGAGTCTTGCCCTGGAGGTGGATTCTGTCTCTAGGTTAAAACTAACAACGGGGAGGCTAATGGGGAGGAGCAGGTCCACCTGTGATGGTCACTGGCATCGTCCTCCTCTCTATTCTCCTGTGCCCACCTGGGCTGCCCAGTTTGACAAACCTGCTCTTCCCCTACTCTATGCAATCCAGCTTTGGGCTGAATTTTTTCTATTGGGTCGTTCATCTGTTTTCTTATTGATTCATAGGAGGTCTTTATATAATTTGAATGCCAATTATTTGTTGATTATTTATATAATTATGATCATTTGTTACATATATTCTCCCTGAGTTCTTATTGCTTTACATCATCAATGACATCCGATGACAAGAAATTCTAAATGTTAATGTAAAAAAAAAAGAGTATCAATGTTCTTCCTTACGGTTCTGCTTTTTGTGTCTGAGAGAATCTTCCTTACCCCAAGGTCATATAGAATCTCCTGTTTTGTCTTCTAAAACTTGAACAGTTTTGCCTTTCATGTTAGTCTTTAATATACTTGGAACTGACATTTGTGAATGGTGTGAGGTAGAGATCCAACTTCATTTTCTCCCATATGTTTACATTTATTGATCAGCCAATCCTTTCCCCATGGCAATATCTACTCATCATTAGTCATGTTTCCCTATGAGTGGGTCTGGTTCTGGGCTCTCTACTTGACCAAATCTTTGTTAATTAATGCCTTGCAATAAGGTTTTATGATTTTCTCCACAAAAGACCTGTACTGTCTTCTATTAGATTAACTTCTTAAAATGTGTGTGTTTTTTGTTTTTTTATTAATTTGACAGACAGAGATCACAAATAGGGAGAGAGGCAGGCAGAGAGAGAGGGGGAAGCAGGGTCCTGGCTGAGCAGAGAGCCCAAAGCAGGGCTCGATCCCAGGACCCTGGGATCATGACCTGAGCCGAAAGCAGAGGGTTTAACCCACTGAGCCATCCAGGCGCCCCTCCTTAAAATGTTTTAAGAATATTTTTTATTACTAGTGTAATGGTAGTTTTGTTGTTATTTACTAAAAAATTTTCTTTTTAAGATTTTATTTATCCACTGGAAAGAGGCAGAGTGAACAAGCGATCAAGAGAGCACAAGCAGGGGGGAAGGGCAGAGGGAGAGGCAGGCTCCCCACTGAGCAGGGAGCCTGATGTGGGGCTTGATCCCAGGACCCCGAGATCATGACATGAGCGAGCTGAAGGCAGATGCTTAACTGAATGAGCCACCCAGACGCTCCTGTAATGGTATTTTTAAAAACCTGTGATTCCACTTCATTGTAGGATTCCAAGTTCAAGACCAGGCAAAACTAATCTATGCTGTGAGTAATCAGGACAGTGGTTATTCTTGGTGGGTCCTTACTAGAAGGTGTCAGGAGAGATACTCTTGGGTAGGCTGATGATAGTCTCTTTCTTGATTTAGGCACGAGTTACATGGATGCACCGAGTTTGTGAAAATTCACAGAGCTTTACACTATGATTTGTATTGAATTGTATTACAATTGTATTACACTATGATTTGTATTGAATTTCTTGGATGTTGAAAAGTGGTTTCATGTTTATTTTTATAATGACTATTTCGTAGATATCAACTCTGTCAAACTTATTAACCTTAATAGTTGATCTCTAGATTCATGTGAAGTTTTTAACTTCACCAGTTATATCACTTATAAGTTATCATCGTCTCTGCCCTGACTCCTCAGACTTTAAGATCCAGGAGGGCAAGATTTTCCATCTGTTTTGTTCACTTCTGTATCCCTAGTGCCTGGAGCATGTGGACACATGGTAGGTCCTCAGTAAATATTTGTTAAATACAAATGCCAAAAGAAACAAAAAACAAAAACAAAAATACCCCAAAAGAACAAAAGAAGGAAAAAATTTAAAAAATGTAAAAAGATGTCATTAAAAATTTTTTAACATGTGTTGTCGATTAAACACATATACACAAATACACTAGGTGTTGAGTGTTTTGTTTTGCCATTCCTAGAGTTTTTACTTAAACACAGAGTAACGATTTTTTTTAGCCATTTACTTTTTCTTTAAAAAATTTTTTTTCTTATGTTCACTTAGCCACTGTATAGCATATATTATTAGTTTTTGATATAGTGTTCAATGATTCCCTAGTTGCGTATAACACCCAGTGCTCATCCCAACACATGGCCTTCCTTAATACCCATCACCCAGCTACCTCCTTCCCCCCAAACCACCCCTCCTCTGAAACCCTCAGTTTGTTTCCTTGGGTTCAGAGAGAGGGTAACAATTTTTATTTTTAAAAAGATTGTATTTATTTATTTGACAGAGAGATCACAAGTAGGCAAAGAGGCAGGCAGAGAAAGGGGAGGAAGCAGGCTCCCCGCCAAGCAGAGAGCCAGACACAGGACTCGATCCCAGGACCCTGAGACCATGACCTGAGCTGAAGGCAGAGGCTTAACCCACTGAGCCACCCAGGCGCCCGAGGGTAACAATTTTTAATGGAGGAATACTAGAAAGACACAAGCTACTAACACCTCCTCTTAGTACTTGGGTCAACACAATAAATAATGGAGACATTTTATATATTTTATATATATATGCATATATATGTATATATGTCTTTTTAAAAAAAATTATTTATTTTTTTGGATGCATCTTAGGGAGGGGAGGAATCCCAGGGAGACCTGGGGGGAGGACTAGTAACCCAGGCAAAGAATTGATCAAGGAGGAAATGGGTGTGGTGCTAAAGGCCTTTTTATCTCAAGTCTGCAATGAGAAATAGCAGTTAGAGTAGGATTTGCCCAAGACCTCAAGACCAAAGGAATAAACACAGCTCTGACAGGAGGAGGTGGATTAAGGTTGAGATAAGGAGGCAACTGGCTGCTGGCAGAAAAGACTTTGAAAAGTATTTTACACCGTGGGTAAAAAATGTCCGTTCTTGGGGCCCCTGGGTGGCCCAGTGGGTTAAGTGTCTGACTCTTGGTTTCAGCCCAGGTCATGATTTAGGGTCCTGGGATGGAGCCCTGTGCTGGGGAGTCCGCTTGAGATCCTCCCTCTCCCTCTGCCCCTCCCCGCTCTGCACACTTGTGTGTGCGCTCTGCACCCCCCCCTTTCTCAAATAAATACATTAAAAAAAAAAATGTCCGTTCTTGAAAGGCAGGGATCACAGTGTGGGTGAAACACAGTGCAGAGGCATCTAACCTCTCCTAAGGCGCAGCCGAATGCCGGCTGGGCTCAAACACCAGTTGTAACCAAAAATCTCCCAAAGCGCACCCCTCCCCAAGAACAACCCCTCCCCCGACCCGGACCGAACAAATAAGACCAAGAGAAAGAAGAGTATAATTTTATCCACTGCGGAGGAATTTAAATATGTGGTTGTTTAAAAATGAGAAGAAAAAGGTGAAACGAGTTCAAACAGAAACGTGAGATCGTTTTGAACGAAAAACTATAAAACGAAGAGGGAAAGACAGCAACGGGATAGAGAAAGTGATCCATAATTTATGGGCACACGTGTCAAAAGACATGAGGAGGTTTTGGAAAAGTTGTAAGATCAATACCCAGATTTGTCTGAGGGGTTGAAGGTTCTGAGTAGGAAGGGGGCACCCTGGGGAGCACAGATGGAAAAACAAAGACAAACGGGCTGGTTTCACTAATAATTAAAGTAACAGAAATGAGAGCAACTGCGGGCGACCTTTATACACATAAAAATGATTAATCAATGTCAGCAGAGCTTTGGAGAAATGTATCCACCTACACGGTCGCACTTGGCAGCATAAATTAATTCTTTATCTTTTTAAAAGATAAATCCACCTGTGTACATATTCCACTGACATAATCCAAACGGAAAGATGATCTTTCCAAAAAATGTTAATGAAGCACGTTACATTATTCATACAGGCCAAAGAAGAAAAAGAAAAGCAAGGAAAAGAAATCATTGCAAATGCCCAATAGCTGGAAAATGATTAAAGGAAAGATAATACATTAATGAGAATGGAATACCAGGTGATCGTTAAAAATATTATGTGGGCAAAGTATAAACAGAGAACAGAAAATGGAAATACAGAGACATATATATTTGGGTATCATTCAATGATAAAACAGCTTGCTGTTTTTAGAAAATGGGATTTTTTTCTGCTGTGAAAATATTTGAGAGTATAATAAAAATCCTTAAGTTAAAATAAAAAATAAAGAAACTTAAAAAGAGACTACATACCAAAACTTTGGGGAAATTATTTCTTAAGCATATATAACCGACCCGTTTCAGTATTATTATGGTGCTTATGAAGACAGCAGCTATTAAAAACATAGTAATTATTCCTCCAATTCTGGCAGATTCTGATAACCCTGTTGATGGAAAATGAAATGATTTTATTTAGAAATAAATTCAGTAAATGATCACAGATGGGAATAAACACTCATTGGACTGATGGTGGAATGAGTTATCAGACAAGCAAATGTTACTATTATTAAACATAGAATGAAAAGTAATTCAAGTATACATAGTTTCCAAAGATAAAAGCGGCAGATTTAATTTTTCAAATTAAAATGTCTTCCAGCTACTTTCTTTCTTTCTTTCTTTTTTTTTTTTTTAAAGATTTTATTTATTTATTTGAGAGAGAGAGAATACAAGATAGGTTAGGGGCAGGGGGAGAAGGAGAAGCAGACTCCCTGCTGAGCAGGGAGCCCCCCCAACTCCAAGACCCTGAGATCATGATCTGAGCTGAAGGCATATGCTTAACTGACTGAGCCATCCGGTGACTCTGTCTTCCAGGTTTAATGATGGTTCTATGGCTACACTCTCCAACACAATAGCCATGAGCTGCACATGACTCTTTAAATTTAAATTACCAAAACTGAGGGGCACCTGGGTGGCTTGATTCTGGGATCAAGTCCTGCATCGGGTGGGGATGGTGGGGGGGGCGGTTTTCCTTACGCAGCAGGGAGCCCGCATCTCCCTCTGCCTGCTGCTCCCCCTACTTGTGCTCTCTTTCCTCTCTCCTTTTCTCTCTCTGTCAAATAAATAGATAAAACCTCAAAAAAATGAAATTAATTATCAAAGCTGAAGAGAAACTCCACCAAACTCAGTTTTTAGTCATCCTGGCCACATCTCAAATGCTCCATCGCCACCTGTTAGTATTGTTAAAAACAAAACAAAACAAAACAAAACAAAACAAAACAAAACGAAACTCTGGGTCCAAAATGGAGTCACTTATACCTAGTCCATAACACACAGGGTCTCAACACCTAACCTAATTGCATTTTCAACCTCCCCGCCCCCCGGACTGTAATCTTAACTGGTCATTCCAGAATTTCCTGCTCAGCACTGCCAGGCAATCCACCTGATATAATAACTTTCTGTCCCCCAAAGGGAGGTGATTTCACTCGAAAATCCCTTTTTTCGGTGTGACTTCCTTGTCCTGATTTTAAAAACCTTTCCTTTTCTGTAGCCCTCTGGAGCTCCTCTCTATTTATTAGGTGGGATGCTCCCCGATTCCTGATTTCCGAATTGTTCAACAGAGCTCATTAGGTCTTTAAAATGTACTTGAATGTCTGTTATTTACCCTACAGGCAAGGAGAGGTGGAAAAGAAGAGTTTGTCTGAAAGAAACAACAAAACAAAAATCTTTTTAAAAAAATTCCTTTTGGAAAATTTCAACCTTCTGACTGCAAGTGGCTTTTTAAAGTTTTGTTTCTCCATCTCTGCTGCAATGTAAGCTCCACGAGATCAGGGATATTCAATTTTATTTGTGTGTGTGTGTGTGTGTGTGTGTTGTTGTTGTTGTTTTGCTTTTTAAAGATTTTATTTATTTATTTGACAGGCAGAGGTCACAAGTAGGGAGAGAGGCAGGCAGATAGAGACAGAGGAGGAAGCAGGCTCCCCGCTGAGCAGAGAGCCCGATGCGGGGCCCGATCCCAAGACCCCGGGTTCATGACCTGAGCGGAAGGCAGAGGCTTTAACCCACTGAGCCACCCAGGCACCCCTCAATTTTATTTGTTTTGGTCACTGCCATCTCCCCAGCATCTATGAGAGAACCCAGCATACAGTAGGTCCCCAATAAATATTTGTCAAATGGATGGACACAGCTTTCCCTCAAGGCCTTCCTGAAGGAGCCAACCAGGTAATTTAGGACTTGACCGGAAGGGAGACATTTTTCTAGATCTCTGGTCTAAACTCCACCCAGATGAGTACTCCCCTAAGACAGCAGTGTTCACCCCCAAGGCTGAGGAAGTGAACACCTGTCCCAGGAGGTGTGTCAAGAATCTCCCACCATCTGAACCTGTCTGGTTCCCAGGTTGGGCTAGTTGAACGTAGTTCAGATGACAAGTCTCCACAGTGAGGAGTCCATGTTATGTGAGCCTACTTGGTTCCTGAGTTTCAGACAATAAGAATTGAGACATCCAATATTTGGATTGTGAAGGACACCTGTACTTGTGCTGTCTTGGGTAACGATACAAGAAGGGAGGCTGATTTAATATGCAAAATGATGTGCTCGCACCATGTAAAGACAAAATGACATGACAACATGCTATTGCATGACTGTTTCTTAGCGGGTAAAACAGAAAATTCAGGGGAGAAACTGAGTCATCACAAAGCATGTCAACCCCCAAAGAATGTGTGCCTTTGGTCTCAGACTTAACTTCATCTTCCAGGTGGGGACTGAGTTCCTGCAAACCACCGTCTGTCATGTCATACTACTAATTTGTGTGTTTACTGGTGAGATTGTGATTCACAATAATAATAATAAAAAAATCTATTTGGTCTTTGTCCCCAGTTCCTGGCATAGGGTTCTGAAATTTCCTAGGAATTTCCTAAGTGATAAGAGCAGGGAAGGTGAAGCAGTGTCTTTTGTTGTTCATATCCAAGCCCCTTTTGACCACACTTGAGTTTACTGTTAAGGAGATGACTTTGGAAAGCCCCTAACTAAGGATGGAGGCTGGTTGCCAGGAGAACCAACTGGTGATTAGAAGGTTCGAACTTTCAACCCTACCCCTGGACCTCTGGGGGCAAGAGAGGGACTGGAGGTTGAATTAATTGCCAGTGGCAAAGGATTTAATCAGTCTTACCTTTGTAATGAACTCTGCATAAAACCCTTAAAAGACAGGGTTCTAAGGGCTTCTGGGTTGGGAAGTTGGGGGGGTGGGGGTGGCATGCTCACTTTAAGAGGACAGAGAAGCTCCCTGCCCTTCCCCCTCATACCTGGCCCTATGCAGCTCCCCCCCCAGGCTGTGCCTGGGACATATCCTTTTGGAATCCACCAGGAACCCAGTAAAGAAATTGTTTTCCTGAGTTCTGGGAGTCATTCTAGTGAATGATCAAACCCAGGGAGAGGGCTGTGATTATCTCTAATTTACAGCTGGTCAGTATGACACCCAGGTGACAACTTTGATCGCAACTCGCATTTGCAGTGGCAGTGGGACAGTCTTGTGAGATCGGGTCTCTACCTCCAGGTAGAGAGTGTTGAGATTGAGTGAAATCGTAAGACCCTGAACTGGTCTTACATTGTAAGACCCTGAATTGGTCATCCAAGAGGATGACTTGGAGTGCAGAAAACCCCCACACCAATGGAATACGCAAGTATTCCATGAGGAGAGGAGAAAATAGTTTCTCCAGTCCATTAGTTTCATTTGTTTATAAGGTCATGGTATAATACAAATACAAATAAAAAAATAATAATACAATAAATCATCTGGTCTTTGCCCCTAGTTCTTGGCACAAAATACCAGTTTCAGGAGTGTCTTTCGGGGACCAAATCTGAGTTTATGCTGACGAGACAAGGCAAGGCAGGGTGCTGGAGAGCTCCAGGATGGGGGCTGGTCACCAGAAAAACCAACCTGGTGATTAGAAAGTGGAAACTTCTAGTCTCACTGACCTTAGGAAAGGGAGAGGGGCTGCCGATGGCATTTAGTCGCTAATGGATGATGGTTTAATCAATCACGCCTACGTAATGAAACCCAGTACAAACTCTGGTCAGCAGAGCTTAGAGAGGTTCCAAGTCGGTGGACACATGGAAGTATTGGGAGGTTGACACCGCATGACTCCGAGGGGACAGGAGCTCCTGCCCTATTTAAATGTGAAGGGAGGTCATGGGAACCTCTGGATTTGTAGCCGGGCTGGACAGAAGTTTGGGTGGCCTGCACCAACTCCAGAGAGTGTCGGAAATGAACCAAATCGGTGGACAGTGAGCTGATGTTGGCGATTCGGTATGAGGACATAAGTATGTAACTTCACTTGGAGTTCACGTTTTTGTAAGAGCTACAGGCATAAAGAATTTATACGCAAGTTTAGATTTGACTGACACTCTAATAATGATCGAAGCTAACGCGTTTTCCCTTTAAAGATACATTAAAGGAGATATTTTTTCCTTTAAAATTGGTCTGTGTGTCATCTGACCCTGAGGAACACAGGAGAGTAAAATCACAAGGAGGAACTTCATGTGTCAGGCAGTGTGGACCGTAGGTCACTTAACCCACAAATAAGCCACACCCTTGACTGTTCCTTCCTCTCGTCTCACCTTAGGGTCTGAACTCTGGTAAATGAGCACGTTAAAGAAACTCTAATGGGGGCTGGGAAATTCTGAAAGGCTTCCTTGGTGGAGATGTTCACTTTTGGCAAAACAATCAGGGAACTTGTTACTTCCTGGGCTAATCAGCGGCAGCGAACTTTCCTAAGTCTGATTGGTCTCACTCAAATTTCTCCATTTGGGGGAAGGCTTGGGAACTATGCTATTTACTGTTCTGATGCCTTTGCAACAGGACTTCTCCGTCTTCCTCAGGAACTATCTCAGCCACACTAGTGAGTATTCCTTCCATGTGCGAACAATAGCTCACCTTCCTGTGAGGCAGGCCACATGGATGAGCCACACCCAACCTCCGTAATTTGACCCTTTGATACCTCTGCCTCTAATTGCTTCCAGAATCCCTCCCTCCTCCAGCCCTTGGCTTGAGTAATGGCCAAGCTAAGGGTGCCCAGAACTGAATTTCATCCTGACTCCCTGAAATTGAAGCATTTCCATTTCAGGAGGACTTGACTTTATAAAGGTAGACACGGAACTGTCCCTCTGGTATGGTACCTTAAAGGGGACTCCATCACTTGGCTGCGACTGACCAAGAGAACACATCACTGTGATGGGCTTTCAGGGGAAGAGATAACTTCCATACTCCACGACTTTCAGATTCTTCTCATTAAATATGTTTTCCCACAGAGCAAAAGCCACACATGAATTTTTAAAAACTTTTACCTGTGTCGCGTGCAGGTTGAAGGAGGGTACATTTTATTGGTGATCTGCGTATTGCTTCCAGATTTCTAGGCATAAAATAAACAGATACGCAGTAGTTTGTGTTTGGAAGTAATTTGTCGATGACGTAAGTGAAATTTCCAATGACGTGTTCATCTAGTGCGGGGTTATGCTGTGAAAAGAAGCCAAAAATCAGGAAGATTTTGAGGGAGAATTTTGTTTAGAGGCAGGTCTAAACAGTGTCTTTGGGGATTTGTTTTCAAATCTTAAACTGCCCTAAAATAAAAATATACTGGCTTGATGGGAAAAATACTGGCTTGATGGGAAAAATGATTTTTTAAATTATTAGGGACCAGGAATTGATCGTTCAACACACACTTTCAAACCACGAAATCTGGTCTAGAAACTTCATTTTATAAATGAGTAGAAAAAGTTTCAACAAGGAATAGATTTCCATGATGTCATTTTACAAGATTATTTTGTCTTGCATTGAGATAACCCAGCAAAAATGAGAAAATAAAAAAAGATTGTCTTTTTTCATTAATGATATGTATCTACCCTTCAGAAGTGCTTTCATATGCATTAATGAATGGGATTTTTAAAATGGTCTGCAAAGTTGGCATTATCTGCATTCTCCAGATGATGAAACTACCGCTCAGAGTGGTTAGGTAACTTTCCAAAGCCACACAGCTTGTCTGTGGCAGATCTGTGGGTGCTGTTTAATTTCTTATCTTTTCCCTTAAAACACCTTGCCTCGTCCTTCTCACGTAGTTCTGTTTCATTTTGGAATTAAAGAGATGATACGAAGGTTGTTCTTCCAAGAAAAAACAACTTCTGTGTAAAGTTTTATAGTTTTCAAAATACTAGCAGTTCTATGAATTAGGATTTCCAGCAGTTCAAATATGGCCTTCTGTAGTAATGTTCTTTTGCAAGTTTCTGCTTAGAAGGAGGAAGAAATAAGAAAAGAAAGAAAGGAAGAGAGAAAGAAAGAAAGAGTGGGTGAGCCTTAAAGAACTAAAATCCCATGCATGGCCAACAAGCAATGAAGAAGAAAAGGGGGAGAGAAGTAGAAACTTCCTGGAAGAGGAATAGCCAACCGTAGCTGAGAAGATCTAGGTCCCACACCTGGTGTTGCCATTATGTGATCTTGATGAAGTGTGAGATACTTGCTTCCTGTTTCCCTAAGCAGGCAGACATGCCCCTGAGCCTGACTATTTTGTCCCACCGTGCTTTGGATGCC
This sequence comes from Mustela lutreola, assembly GCF_030435805.1. Taxonomy (NCBI): domain Eukaryota; kingdom Metazoa; phylum Chordata; class Mammalia; order Carnivora; family Mustelidae; genus Mustela; species Mustela lutreola. Next base: position 213,739,751 of record NC_081291.1, on the reverse strand, counting down.
CAGTCCCGCTCCAAGCCAAGGCCAACCCCTTCTTGTGCTCATTGATCCTCATCTCCTCTACAATGTCGCTCTGCCAGTCCCCTGGGACATTCCATCTGCACATGAACGTCCTGTAACTTCTTCCATTTTAAAGTGTTCCTCCCTTGACCCCAATTTCCATCACAGAGTATCTCTTCTTCTCTTGATAGAAAAACTCCTTAGAAGAATTAGCTCACCTCACTTTCTCCAATTTCTCACTCCCTTCTCTTTCTGGAATCTATTCCTACCAGATCCTCACCCCAACATTCCACCGAAGTCACTCTTATCAAGGTCACCGGGACTTCCATGCGGCGAAATCCAATCATCAATCCATAGTCTTCCTCTAATGTGTCCTATTTATAGCATTTGACCCAGTAGATTACTTTCTCCTTCCAGAACTTTCTTCTCTCAGCCACCAGGACATCACTCTCACCTACTTCTCCTCCTACACTGCTGGTTGCTCCTTCCCAGCAAAGAGTTTGCTGTTTCCTCATTTGCTAGATCTCTACATTTTTGAGTCCTCTGGGACTCTGACTTTGGACATCTTCTCTCTGCATATCTGCCTCTGGATGATTTTGTCTCTTCTCAAGGTATTAATACACACCAAGAAACTAAAGACTCCTGTGGACATCTCTCCAGCTAGAAGCTCTCTCTTGAACTCCAGACTTGGAGCCTTCAACTCCTGCTCAATATCTCCTCCTGGATGCCTTGTGGGCATCTCAAAATGGACATATACAATTCCAAGCTATTGAGATCCAACCATCTACCTCCTCTGTCCGTAATCTACCCTATTTTAATGAATGGAAGCTCCATCTATCCAGGTGCTCCTGTCTTTTTCTTCACCATACCGCACATCCAACCCATGCAAAAATACTGTCAGCTCCACTTGCAATACATATGCAGAATTTGACCACTTCTCTTTATTGCGGAGAAGTCCAAGCCACCACCAGCTGTCACCTGGCTTCCACCAGGAGCCTCTTTTTCTTGATCTAATTTAGTCCAAAGACTATTTATTTAATGAAGAAGATGCGAAACACCACCATTTTCCCCTTACAGTGTTGTCAATATCCTAATAAGCATGGCACTCTTATTTTAGAAATAATAATCTCAAACAGAATTAATAGCTCATGGGTTGAATATAAATTAGATGTAACTGGATTATGAGCTTTAAAGAAACTTGATACAGTCTCTGAGCTACATGAGCTTACTTCTTCCCTCTGTTATTTTTGTACCCTTCTCCTAATCAAAGGATTAGGGTGTTGATTATAATTCAAGTCGATATTAAAGGGAAAATTATAATTGTATAATTTGCTACTTCCTACTGAGAAGTAGCCATCATAATAGCCTCTTAACTGATCTTCCAAATTCTACCTTTGGCCCCTATGATCTACTCCTCAATACACCAGGCAGGATAACCCTGGAAAAGCCTCGGGTCCTCCAGCATCTTCATGACACTCTGAAGCCCCACAAGATCTGAGCCCCATTGTCTCCATGACCTCACCTCCTTCTATTTTCCTGTCTTGGTCACTCTATTCCAGCTCCCCGCTGTTTCTCAAATCCACTGGGTCCGCTCCAGTACCTCAGGACCTTTGACTTCTGGTGCCCTCTACCTGAAAAGAATGTGCCCCTGTATCCTGCAGGTTGGTGTCATGTACAAGGGTTTACACTTGGCAAAGGGCTATGCCCATGTAAGTTGCTCAAGCAGAGGCCACCTTCATTCATTCTTCCATTTAGAATTTTGCCCCAGTTTATACTGAAATTAGTCTGTTCTCTTGGTCTACACCACACTCCTTTCTCTTTCCTGTGTGTCCCCTGATGTGTGTGCGATTTATTCTTCGAAGGAAGACCACACCACTAGGCTAAGTCAACATATTTCCACAATGAATGAACTATGGAGACTTCTTCTCTTAAGCCAGGCCCCATTGCTTCAGCCTCTTTACCCTTCATTGTTCTAGTCATTACAAATGTCTTTTTTTTAAAAAGAAAAACATATTCATGGCCAACTCAGAACTGTTTTGACCACTTACCTTCTTGACAATCTCCTCTGACTGTTCTTCGATGATAAGTGATAGGTGAAACTGTAATAGTTCTTCTAGTATCTTGGGAAGGACGGGTGGAAAATTCACATTGACGTTAATGTGGTCGGTAAAGTTAACAATATCAAACTCTGGTGGCTCCAAAGATACTGTTCAGAAAACAAAATCAGAAACAAATCCCAATATCTAACCGTACTGTTCCCAGTGCTGTAACATAACCTGATTTCTTGACAGCTATCTTTTCTTTAGCCTGCCTAGGGTTCTTGTTGAGGCATGGGTTGTCTTTGTTTTATTTTATTTTTATTTTTTTAGATTTTATTTACTTATTTGACAGAGAGAGAGAGATCACAAGAGAGGCAGGCAGAGAGAAAGGGAGAAGCAACCTTCCTGCTGAGCAGAGAGCCCAATGCGGAGCTGGACCCCTGGCCCCTGGGGTCATGACCTGAGCCAAAGGCAGAGGCTTAACCCTCTGAGCCACCCAGGCGCCCCATGTCTTTGTTTTATTGGTGAAAAACTGAGAACAATAACAGTGATGTGATTTGCTTAATGGAGAAATGGAGGGCAGGTTTGGGGATGGAAGTCAGTCTTTCCTGATTTTCAGGCTGTATTCTAAACACGAAAGTACAAATGACTTCTTTTCGTATTGTAATAATATCCAACTGTTGCAGAAATAGCAGAAAACACAGTAGACAACTGTCCCTGAATGTGGTTAATCATTGTTTGTCTACTGTGTGTCTACTGTGTATATGTATATAAACTGAACTAGTGTAGACACACACACGCATCTAAACTAAAATTAAATCATTCTTACCCGCAGTTTTGCATGGAATATATTGCACTTAACTCATCTCATAAACATATTAATGCCTATTTATCTCCATTGAGGGCTGGCCAAAAGGCTTGTGGATTGGGTTTCTGTACAGCCTGCCAGCTCAGGGTGTTTTTAGTTCTGAAAGGGTTGTAAAACAGTGAAAGAAGAATTGGTGATACAGTGTATGATGTGTGACCCGTAAAGTCTGAAGTATTTCTTTCTTGGCCTTTTACAGAAAGCTGGATGACCCCGATACTCATTGTGAATTTTCGTGGTTGCTTCTGTTCTGCTAAGTGCAGAGAGCCCGATGCGTGGCTCGATCCCAGGACCCTGAGATCATGACCTGAGCCGAAGGCAGAGGCTTAACCCACTGAGCCACCCAGGTGCTCCTGTGCTTTTCTTTTCTTTTTTTTTTTTTTTTATACACACAGATATGTATATTTCTACACACACATAAACATACACACACTATTCCAGTGAATTGCCCATTCAGGATGTTTGTGACTGTGTGGATTCGGTCGTTTTCCCTTTGGTAAGCATGTATGCGTGAGTGCACACCCACACAGCCTTTAATAGGGAGCTGAAATCGAATCTTTCTCTTGGAAACCGGTTGCACAGTAGGACACTGAGGAAATGCTGGAGTCTGGCTGAGGACCATTGACCCTGCGACTGTTAAGGCAAGTGCCATAGGGAGCTGACTGCAGTCACAGGGGAAGAAGAGAGAGGCAGACCCACTCTTGGGCTCTGGTCTTCTCTGAGACCGGGCACTGGTGTAGGTAAGAGCTACTGGGTTATGATCTGGGGGAGAGGTTGCAGTATTAAGGAACACATTGGCCCAAAGAGTTGAGACAGCTCAGACACAGGCCATCTGGACCTCACTCTACTTCCCGTCGGGTTCTGAAATATACTAGAAAGTAGCGGCCATTGCTGCCAGGATGCCTGCCTCACTCGGGCACAGAGGAATCCTCTCCAAAGTATGGATCATCATCCCACTTTTTGGCTACAAAAACTGAAGCTCGGAGAGGCCAAGTAAATACTTCACAGTTCCAGAGCTAGGAAAAGTGTCAGGGTCAGGCATGCCCTGAGTCTGAGCCACGCTTTGCCGACCTTTCTGCTTCACGATCGAAGCAAATATTGATGATGACGGAGATGATAAAGGGAGATCTACTCACTGTCTGCTGCCAGGAAGAAATCGGTGAAGCACGTGACCAGCGTCGTGTTCCCTCTGAACCCGTCAACCGTGACGGCGTATGTCTCGGGCAGGACCTCCCACACATCCGTTAGGTCACAGAATGATGCTGTGATATTTGAACAGTGCTCCACAATCTTCACACCGTCTGGTCTACTTTGAAAGGAAAATAAAGGACAAAAGGAGAATTTCAGTGTTTATGTGATAAGAACCCACTAACTGTACGCCCAGCTTCTTTGCTGTGTTATGGCTCTGCCCAAGTATCACTGTATCAAGTTGTCTTCCTTAACCACCTTATTTAAAATGGAAATGCACCTTACCCCACAGTGTCCACCCATTCTCTCCTAATCCCTCTCGCCCGGGTTTATTTTTCTGCACACTGTTTACCAGCACCTACCACATTATGTCTTTATTTGTTGATTGAAATCCATGCCTACTTTCAGAGTATCTGCTCTAGGCCTTAGGAGGTCAAGGACTTGGGTTCACGGTTCAACCCCTGGCATGCAGGAGATACTAAGTAAATATTTGCAGGATGAATGAATGAGCAAACCCTTATGCTGTTGTGGGAGGGGCCCCAGATGTCCCTTGCCCACACAACAATCACGAGCGTCCTCCCTGAAACCCTCTGTCCCTCCGAGGATCACATGGTCCAGTCCCAAGTCAGCCCATGCTATGTAGGGACAGCAGAGACATCTGATTTCTTGAGCTTCAGAAAGGTAAGTGGGTGGCACACGTGACCGCCTAACGCAGAGAGAAACTAAGACTTTGGCAGGCAGCAGAGAGACTTGCAAGAGGCCTTCTACTGGGTCAGTGAGGGGTAGTAACAGCTGTTAGCCAAATAAAGAGCAAATAAAAGAACACTGGGAGGGGCGACTGGATCAAAGCAACCACTTAGAAGGGTGACATCAGACATCGGAAGAAGAGAGCCATTGAGGGCTCTTTCCATTATGTTATTCATCTTTGGACACTCGGCTCAGAGAAGCTGAGCTCTGTGCCCCAAGATGACGGCCCATCAGTGATCAAGCCAGACTGTAGACCTGGGCCTCTCCTGGTCTGGGCCAGACAGCTTTCTGATGTGCCACACGGTTCCCCGAGTAAAGAAACATGAACCCAATATCAATACGGTCGCCAGGTCTTTGGACTCCTGTCCTCAGAAAATAGCGTATTCATTTATTCATTGACTGTCCAATGAGTTAGAGAAATAATTGTGAAAACCATACACAGTGATTATTTTGCTTCTGCGGCTCTGACCTGTAGAGATGATTATAAATACAAGTTTTGTCAAAACCAGTTTGAAACTGTTAAAGTACTCAATTTAATTAAAAGCGGACTTGGACTTTGAGAGCTCTGAACTCAGAGAGAGAGTTCTAACACAAGAAAGATCACGACCCTTCCCCATCCCCATCCCCCAGTTAATATAAAGAGAATGTATTTAGCAAGGAAAAAATGAAATGCTAAACCAACCTTATAACCGTGTACTGTAATGTATAGCGATCTGGTACAATCGAACGGTTTTTCAATTCCCAAGATAAGATGACCCGGAAATTGCGTAATGTCACCTTGAAAGTGCAAGATTTGTCTGACAAATCTAGAGGAAACAGGAGGAAAAAAAAAAGAAACGCTGAAATCTGGAACCCAAGATTGTCCAATCGGTCCCTTGGGATCTGGAGCCCACACGGTCTTGGGAACACCGGAAGGACACGGTTTTAGTGTGAGACATGAGAAATGAAGTAACATAACTAATTCATGAGCAACACGTCATTAGGGCAAGGATCCGTGTCCACCTAATTCTCTCAACTCAACTCCAATGCCTCCTGTAGTCCCCCTAAGCGGCTCGGCACACTGCCTACTTTCCCTCCTCTGAACTTCCCATCGCACTTACTCTCCAGTTACGGAAGTAAGGGACAGACAATGAGCGCTCAGACTGGCCCTTTCCAGGCACTTAATCTGAGCAAAAATGCTGAAGTCGGTGCCAGGAAGAGACCCATTCTACAGACTGTGAAACCGAGCAGATGGGTTATATAGTGTTTCGCAGCTAGGATGAGGCGGTAGCAAGAGAGACTTGAAAGCTACACTGGTCAAATTCCGTTTAAATTTAAGTCTTTTCGGGGTGCAGCGGGTAGGGAGAGGGAGGTGTTACGTGTTATGGACACTGGGGAGGGTATGTGCTATGGTGAGTGCTGTGAAATGTGTAAGCCTGATGATTCACAGGACTGTTCCCCTGGGGCAAATAATACATTATAGGTTAATAAAAAAAAAAAAAAATTCAAGTCTTTTTTTTCCAAATTCAATTTTTATGATCCTCTAAGTTGCCTGTGGTTCAGACTTAGGACTTTGCTTCTTGGCTGGAAACCCTTCCTCTCCTGTGCTCAGCCCAAGCTTGGACACAGAGTCAATGCACAGTGACATTATATGGACAGATTTATAGATGTAGGCAAGATGTTTGGTTTAAAACAATTATTTTCCTTTATCTGGCACCAGGTACCAGACAGCATGTGGAAGAACGAAATGAAGGGGAAATTATTCGGATCATTTCCTGTTTGACATGGTCTGTACCTCCTTGTTCTTCGATTAAGGGGCTTGAAATTGCATATTCTTTTAAGGAGTTTTAAAATGACTTCTGGTGTTCTCTCTCTCCCTCTCTCTCTCTCTCTTTTTTTGGGGGGGTGCATTAATTTCTTATAAGTGTTTTGAGGGACAAATGTACAAATCTGGCTAATTTTTGCCCCTTTGACAGAGGAAAGAAAAGAGTATTTGAGAAAATCAAAGAAAAGCGATACAAACCACGTGGGCAACAGATCTGGGATCAGAGATCAAATTCCCCACATTTTAAACTTCTGGATAGTCGCCCCAGTACCCTGACCCTTCCACAAAATTCAGTCAAGCCAAGAAAATCTCTTACCAGGCAGCGAAGATAACACACCAGACAGGAGGCTGATACACACTAGGAAGAAGAAGAAAAAAATTAGACAAGCAAAAACACTCTCTGCAGGCTCAATGTGTAATTCTAGCGCTGAGTCTGGCATTCTTTTGGACATGTCTTTTTTTTTTAAATTAATTAACTAATTAATTAATTTTTGTTTTATTTCTTTCTTTGACAGAGAGATCACAAGTAGGCAGAGAGGCAGGCACAGAGAAAGGGAGATGCAGGCTCCCGCAGAGCAGAGAGCCAGATGGGGGCTCAATCTCAGGACTCTGGGATCATGACCTGAGCTGAAGGCAGAGGCTTTAACCCACTGAGTCACCCAGGCACCCCTGGACACATGTCTTAACCCTGGATTGAGACTTCCTTGTGCTTAAAAAAAATATCCTCAAGCAAATGGTTCTTGGAAGATCGATGTTGCTATCGGTGGGTCACGGTTCAACCGTTTCAACCTGAGTGAATCCAAAATAAGATCTGTCTGGGAATTGCTGCGAATAACAGGGCTGATGGGTTGGGAGAGAGTGCTGAGACACAGCTAGCTATGTGTCTGGAAGAAGTCTCAGAATACGAATGTGCATGTTGTCAGCTGATACAGTTTGAAGGTTAAGACTTGTCAAGGGTGGCATAGGAAGAAAATTGCCAGTGATGGGAGCTGGGGATTCTCCATTGCTTTCTGGCTGTCACAGTGACTTGCAGGAGAGGTTACAGGCAAGGGCAGCTCTGCACAGGGGAGAAGTGTCCCCCTCATGGATCCCCTACAGGTAAGTTCTAGAAGAGATGACACAGTGACACTGAAATAGAATCAAAAGAAAGGTAGAGAAAGAGCAGCATTGGACTATAGGGAAAAAAGTCAAGAATAAATGAAGCCCAGAAACCAAAGTTCAAGGCTGACTTTTCAGTCTGGTGACCGAGAGGAGATAAGGGGGTTTGGCCTTGTCCTCCGTAGGGGAGTAGAGTGAGAAACTCCGCCCTGGATTAGAACGAGGGAATTAAGAGGAATTCCTCTTCAAAGTGCCTAGGAGGGTACTCTCCATCATTATGGAGTCATTCTTGTTTCTTTTCCTAAAATGAATAGTAGGGTGGAAACTCAAGACCCTGAATCCAGGCTTCCTGTCTATGTTCCATCTGGCTCTTGGCATTGGACAGGCTGATGCTGGGCCCCTGGTCGGGGACATCCATTTGCTACTGCCCAGCAGGGCTCCGGGGCATGGTGACTTGGCTGGCTTGCTCCTACAAGAGCTCCGACAAAAGTTAACACTCACCCACGAGACACAGATTCCGTGATCTAAGTGGGGAAGCATTCTGGCTCCAAAGCATCTTGGTTATTGACTCTTTTCTTTACGTTCACATCTGAAAGGAAATCAGCATTAGGTGATTCCCCACGCTGAAGCATGGAATTAAATGACAAAGATCAAGATGGACAAAAACAGGACAGCGAGGGTTTCCGCGTCCAGGCTTCCACTGCCCTCCTGGGAGCTGGACCTGGTACCAATTCCTGGTCTACCAGGGAGAAGTTTTATCTATTTATTTTTATTTTGAAGATTTTATTTATTTATTTGAGAGAGAGATGGAGCGAGCGGGAGCACCAGCAGGGCGGAGAGGGAAAAGCAGGCTTCCCATTGGGCAAGGAGCCGGAGGTGGGGCTCAATCCCAGGAGTCAGGGATTGAGAGCTGAGTCCAAGGAAGACGCTTTACCAACTAAGCCACCCAGAGGCCCCCAGGGACAGGTTTTAAATTTAACTTTGGAATAGGCGATGGGATTATCTGTTTCCAGAAACACACAGAAGTAAATAGCAAAGGGTCTTGCTTCCTTCAGAAAACTACTTTTATTCATTCTCTGGTGAGTCCTTCAGAATATCTCTATGCACCAGCAAAATCAAATATATATTATTTCTCCCTCCCCCTTTTTTTTTAACACAAGAGATGGGATGTACAATCCTTGTCCTACTTCTGCTTTTTCTACTTGAAGATACATAGTTGGGAGATCTTTCTACATCAGCACTCAAGAGAATTTCTTTTTTTTTTTTTCTTTCTTTCTTTTTTTTTTAAACCAGTTAAGCTGTCCAGTTTATGGACACACTACCATGGAGGGAATTAGGCTCCACGAGAGATGTCTGAGTTGCTCCCGGTCTTTTCTGCAACAGATTATCTTGGACACGTGTCCTTCCACATGTGTGCGAGTCTAAGTGTAGGAAAACTTCCCAGGAGTAGGATGGCAGGCAAAAGGTGATGCCGCTCAGGGTCTCAGCAGGAAAAAGATATTCGAATGAGGACATTGGACAAAGACTTTAATCAGTTACAAATGCGTGAGCAGGATGTAGGCAAACAGTAAGGAAGAAAGTAGTACCTGGAGCTAACAGCTGCGGGGCTGTGACCCTCCTGGGCTGGGGCGCAAATGGAAGGTGCTAGAATCTGGTAGTAGAAAATCCTGCGGGAATCCAATGTGATAGTAGTGCAGGGGGGCGGCATGTGATGGGAGGGTGAGTAGCCCTCACGGTCTTTCTTCCGTCCTCTTACTTGGGGCTCATCCCTGGCTGATTCCAGTCGGAAGGACCAGGGTGCTGGTGACTGTGCCTGTGCAAGACAGGATCGCAGGACAAAGTAAGGGGTGAATGTGGGGAGGCTGGGTCTGGGGGCGTCGATGATGGACACCTGACCCAGAGGGGCGCTGCACTCGTAATTCAAATAGAAACGGCCACCCTCTTGCCCTGGTGGCTGTGTGACGTACACAGCCACCTGTGATGTGTGACAATTTTTCCTTTGGCCACAAGCTCTTCAGGGAGGCTTCATCAAGTTCTTAGACTTGTTACTTACTTTATTCTTTTTAAAGTTATTTACTTATTTATTTCAGAGACAGACAGAGCATGAGCAGGGCAAGTGGCAGGCAGAGGAAGAGGGAGAAGCAGGCTCCCCGCTAAGCAGAAAGCCTGATGTGGGGCTCGATCCCAGGATCCTGGGATCATGACCTGAGCTGAAGGCAGACTATTAACAATTGAGCCACTCATACGCCCCACCCCTGGACTTTTTCAAATCAGATTCATAAATAAAAATGATCTTCAGACGAATATAAATTTGCATTTCTCTTATTCTGAGTTGAGTATCCATTTTTTATACACGTAAGAGGTATTTGCATTTTCTTTCTTGTTAACTCTATCTTTGCTCATTTTTCTACTGAGTTGTAGCTTTTTTTCTTATTGGTTTGTTTGTCAGAACTTTTAATTATGAGCTAAACTGGCCCTTTGTCTTTGATACAAATCACATCTTTCCCCCTCTGTTGTCACCTTGCCCTTTGATTTGCTCATGTCGGCCTTATTTATTTTTTATTTTATTTGTAAGTTTTAAAAAATATGAATCAGAAAACTGATTCTTTCCTTTAAAAAATATTTTATTTATTTATTTGTCAGGGAGATAGAGAGAGAGCACAAACAGAGGGAGTAGCAGGCAGAGGGAGAAGCAGAGCTGAGCAAGGAGCCTGATGAGGGAGTTGATCCCAGGAACTTGGGATCACGACCTAGGTTGACCCATGTCCCTCATCCTGGCTTAAAAAAGAAAAAATCATTATGTTTTCAGATTTAAAGCTTCCTTGGCATTTGCCTTTTGAGTCATAGTCCGAAATCGTTCCATGGAGAGAAATTCTTCGTGAGTTTTATGGAAACACTCCCCCCCACCCCGCCCCGGGCAATGGATCGTGTTCCTTTTCTGCCTCAGGGCTTTTGCCTCTACCCAAGCAACTGGGCTTTACCAATTCTGGGTATTCTCTCCCCCCACCCCCCAACACTGTAGCAGCATCAGGCCCCAAGTTGGAACTGAATAAGGACCACAGAACACCAGACTTGAGTTGAAGTTCAAAACAAATTTAAAATGTCCTCTGGACTGCCAGGGTATCACGTCCCACCCAAGGTACTGTCCTGGAGGAATCCAAGAGATTCCAGGTTAAAACTGCCATCCCTGCTGAAGACATACCCAGGCTCCTCTGCCTCCAGCTATCCCGCCATATCGTGCCCATTTCGAAGGTCTACAGAGAGCACTGTGATGTGTGACGCGATCTCCCACCCTCACTGCCGGCGGAGGGTCTGCACGGGTATGGACATTCCCTAAGATGCTGGGCGCACCTAGAGTATAGAATGCCACGGGCGGGGAGGGGGGTGGTGGTGACACTACCTTGCACTGACCATCTGCCCTGTGGCCCCTTGCCCCTCTTTCTTGTCTTTTTTTTTTTTTTTTTTTTAAAGATTTTATTTATTTGACAGATCACAAGTAGGCAGAGAGGCAGGCACGGAGAGAGGAGGAAGCAGGCTCCCCGCTGGGCAGAGAGCCCGATTGGGGGCTTGATCCCAGGACCCTGAGATCATGACCTGAGCCGAAGGCAGAGGCTTAACCCACTGAGCCACCCAGGCACCCCCACCCCTTTGTCTTTTCTTGATGGTGGTAAAATCTTCACCTTTGTTCTACAGAACACTTGGTTTCTTCCACAGCGGACACCCACACACAACTACACAATTAAAAGTCCCTCATCCTCTGTGGGCCAGGGGATGTCTCCTCCCCTTCTTTGTTTCTGATGACCCATACCCCAATTCCAGCCTAATGTCCAGTAATGAGATTCCTGGTTGTTTGGAAAATCTAATTTCCTGTCTCTTGGCATCCTGCCCGCAGTTGTTTAATGAGGCGCCTGGAAACCCTCCCTGACTACCAATCAGCTTTCCTAAAGCAAAGCTATTGTCCGTCTCTTCTCTGTAGCCAGCCAGGGCTGGCTTCGCTCCTTCCCCCACCTCGCGTCCTGGGTCCCCCAGGTGGAAGGGATCCACACTTGTTTTACTGCTCTCCCGAGGCTGTCCTGAAATTCTTAGTCATTTTGTCTTTGAACTTGGGTTTTGTTAGTGAAGTCTGATGGGACAGCGGGACACACGGGGAGCTGGTAGCCTCAGCTCACACTTGGTCTCGCCCCCCTGCCCCCGCTGGAGGTGGTCCCAGGCCCATGGCTGGCCTCTCCCTCTACCCTGGGGACCGCTGATGCACTTAGTGTGGTGGTGCAGCTACGTCACATCGCCTGAGTGGCAGCTGCTCCCCCTCCAGGCTGGCAGTAACCCCCCTGGGGGGGTGCAGCTAGCTGGACCAGTAGGGGTGAGCATCGAGGTCAGCCTTGATCCAGGTACCTAGCATGTCCATGGGCAGGGGTTTAAAGACCTTCGGACATTGCTTCTATGTGGTGGGTTGAGATAGAAGGTCCTCCAGTGGGAGGGATTTGGGGCTGAGCTTCTCCAGAACCCGTCCCGGACCTGCGGGGTGGGGTATCTAGCAGGAGGGGGATCCCAGCATTCCTCAGGCCCCAGTGCATGTGTGCCCAGAGTCGCGAGGGGTGGGGTGGCATTGGGCACCTGCGGGGAGCTGCACTGGCCGGGACCGTACCCCCGGCATGAGGGAATGCTTCTGGGGCTGTGTGCCTGGGGGGACCCCTCTTCTCCTTCCTGAGTCTGGCCTGCGTTCGCTCCTACCAGCTAGTTCGAGGTACCCTCGAGGTACCCTGTAAGATGCCAATTGTGTAATTCAATGATTCCCAATGGGAATGAAATGCTCTTAGATCTGGCTTTGCACAGTATAAAGTCGAATGGGAAAATTCCTGCTAATAATGTAATTTTTTTTTTTTAATTCAGGAAGACATCAAACAGTAAATACAAAAGCCACAAGTTGAGAGACAGAGACAATGAGAGAAAAGAAAAAGCTTTATAGTTTAAGGCCTTCAGTGGTACTTCTTGCTCTGTAAACATAGGGGTCCTGCATTTCTGTTTTGCTCTGGGCTCCCCACAATCTGCAGCTTGTTGTCACCTAACAAGGCATCAAGCGCCTTGGGTTGAATTCAAGGTTGTCCTCAGCCTTCGAAGTTTTCCCAGGAGCCACTGTCCTGCACAGGTGCCCAGCTCAGGCTGTCCCTCACCCTGCTCTGGCTCTCCCCTCCATTCCTCTGGGAGCACCCTAGCCTCTGACCTCTCAACACGGCTGGTTTTCAGGGCCCCACTCAAGTGGACATTGTGGGGTGAAGAGACTCTTCCCTGAATTCCAGCTCCTCTTAAATAGCCAGCCAGCCAGCCAGCCCTCAAGGAGCCTCCTGGTCCTCTGGTGGAGAACATAAGGGTTTTTCCTTCCATCTGGCCTGATGCCTGGCATAGCATTGGTCGTCAATGAGTAATGAATGGATTAGATTTGGAAATACTGCACAAATGCAATTACGTAATTTTTTCCCCTGGAAATTAGGGAAAAAGTAGAAAGAAGCAAGTAACAAGCATCCTATTTCTACCACCCAGCATCAACCATTGCTAATATCGCGGCATGTTTGTTTCCAGTTGATGTTTCAAATGTCTGTCTTGCTTCTGTAGCACTTCTTTCGTGTGCTCATTAGAAAAATTAAGAATGTATAAAAGTACAAATTCCAGCATCCAGATATTTCCATTATTTACAGGTGAACATAATCCCAGAGATCTTTCTATGCATGAGTATACACACACATACGTACACACACACACAGCACTTCCGTCTAAATTTAACTGTACTTGGGGGAAAAAAGTCTGAAGGAAAGACCAAAGGAATTGTTGCAATTTGAATTATTTTTCTCTTTAGGAAAGAATAACTTTCTAAGATAGTCCACTAATGTTTAAAAAAAAAAAAAGTTACGGAAGAAATTCGGAAGGTTGGGGTTTTATATGTTCACAGCATCTTTTGCGTTAAATCATATTTATTGACCCAGGCTTTCAAACTAGAGAACTTTACTATTCCCCTTTTCCTCCCATTTTCCTCCCTACCTCCTTATATCTTTTTTTCCTTTATTGTTTTTTTGTGTCTAAACTGATAGAACAATCACCTTTTATTCTACCTACAATTGTCAAAGCTGTTTGGTATTAATTCCACATTTAGATAAATACCCACGAACACTCCTTTCAAGCATGAGTTCTCTATGCTTGGGTTCTTTCTTTATTTTTTCATTCCTTTTTTCAATTTTATTTATTTATTTATTTATTTATTATTATCATTATTTTTATTCTTTTATTTTAACTCTTACTTTGCTAATTCACTGGATTCTTCTAATCCAGCAGTTTTTTCCCCAAAGAGGGCTCACTGGGTCTTGAATTCCTTTGGCTCTTTCATATTTGAGAAGACCTGCCAATTGACTTTTACCTCGAATGACGTCTTAGCTGGATAAAATGTCTTCCTGGGGACAGTGTCCTCCATTCAGAACACTTCTTAGCAACCCCATACTCTCGGTAGACAGTCTGAGGTCAGCTTGACTTTGTTCGCCCCTCTTTTGTTTACTTCTTTTTGGATTCCTAAATAATTCTTTTTTTTTTTTTTTTAATTTTTTAAATTGCTTTCGACCTCTTGGTGCTGGGCATTCCCATATGGAAATTTCCTGGAAGGTGGCAATTTCCCGGAAAATGTTCTTTTGGCCTACAGACCATTTTTTTCATCATTTCAAGAAAATTTCTCTTCTCTTATCTTTATATGCTTTTTTAATCCCATTTGTGGGTTTCCTACATCAGGAACCCCAGTTATCCAAATGCTTGGTCATGCTTTATCTTCCACATCAGAGTCTTACTAACTGACTTGATCTTTCTTTTCATTAGCATTCACTGACTTGAATCAAGCCTTTCCTCTATTAAAAATGCTTTTACTTTCTGCAGTATCTATTCATACTTCTGACTTCTGTGATCATGTTTCCATGATGCTCAATTTATCCCCTAAAGTCTGCGATCTCCCATTCCAGCCCAGTTTAAAATATTATAGTCTCTGAGTTTATCCTTTTGAAGTCATATTTTTATCAGGTTGTAGAATATAAGGCTATTGGAAGAAATTTTATCCTAACCCAGGAGTAATAGTAATTTTGTAGTAAGACTCTTGGCAAGCTATGTTGGTTTTTTTCCCCCTTCTTACCACTCCCCTCCCCCACCACTTCCAGTCACCTTGCTGGCACTTAGGTGGCTTTGTCTTCTGTTACTGTGATACAGCAGTGAAATCTTAACCTCCTTGTCTCCTTAACTTCCACACCTGTTTCCAGCTTGTTCTGTAAGGACTGGGCTGTTTCCTGAGCCCACAGGACTGGCCCTGGGATCAGGTGAGCTCAGTCAAGGGAGAGAGAGATGTCAGGCTACCCCAGCCCTGCTTTTTCCTGGAAGATTCTGTTCATTGTCTCTGGAGGAGAGGTAAGAGAGAGTCCACCACTGGGCCTCTGGCTGGTTCTCCGGATTCTGGCACTGGCTTTTGCTGCTCCCACTCGCCCAGCTGACTTTCCCCATCTCACGTCCTCTGACCACTGCTCCTCTCTCAAAGAACTAGAAGGTCAAGTACAGTCAAGGCACTGTTATCTTCTTTCCTGTGTATTAGGCTTTTTACAATCGTTGTTGACTTACTGGTATAGTTTCTGGTGGTCAGGTACAACTCAAATTTTAAGTATATTTAAAGATGTTATTTATTTATTTGAGAGAGAGGGAGGGCGGGCCCCAGGGAGAGGAAGAGGGAGAGAATCCCATGGAGAGTCTGTGCTGAGCTTGAAGCTCCAGATGAGGCTTGATCTCAGGACCCTGAGATTAGGACCTGACCTGAAACCAAGACTTAGATGCTCAACCCACAGAGCCACCAGGGGCCCCAAATTTTAACTATATTAAAGAAAAAACCCTCAAAATTAAAACAGCAAGACAAAGACAATGCTTAAGATTCTCTCTCCCGTGTCCCCGGGCTTACGGGGAAACTAAGTGTCCTCATTTTCCTGCCTGCTCTGGAGAAAACGTTTAGTGGCTCTCAACTACTCCCACCTCTCCCTTTTTCTTCCTCCCTCCTCTTGAATTCTCAGTCAATTTCTGGACTCTCACTTCAGCTCTCCAGCTCTCTCAAAGAACTAGTTTTCCTTTATACTTCTTGAATTATTTTTTAAAAGATTTTTAAAAATTTATTTATTTGACAGAGAGAGAGAGAGTGACAGCAGGAACACAGCAAGGGGAGTGGGAGAGAGAGAAGCAGGCTCCCCACTGAGCAGGCAGCCCCATATGGGGCTGGATCCCAGCACCCTGGGATCAGGATCTGAGCGGAAGGCAGACACTTAAGGACTGAGCCACCCAGGCGCCCCAGAATTGCATACCAATCAGTTTCACTCTCGGAAGGAATGAAGAATCCTCAGGGAAAATACTGTCAGGCTCCGCTTCTGCTCAGATTACATTTTACAGATTATAAACCGCACATTTCTTTCTTACATCCAAACAGCTCTGAAATCAGAATGTGTGTTTTTCTCACTTGATTACATAATATACAAGTGCGTCTTAGACTCCATGACATTGTAGTTTTGGTGACATATGATGACGGAGAGTCAAAGAAGATAGAGGCCATGTTCTTCAATCATTTGAAGGTTTATAAATGTAACAGGAAAATGAGTTAGTTCAGCTCTGAGCGCAAGTGGGAGGGATGAAATATATATTTTAATAAACGTTTTACTCCTAATACTATCTCCCGGGATGTGGTTCTAATTTTGTTTTAAGATTTTATTTATTTATTTATTTGTCAGAATGAGAGGGGGAAGAGCACAAGTGGGAGAGTGGGATTTGATCCCAGGACTCGGGGATCATGACCTGAGCTGAAGGTAGATGCTTAACCTAGTGAGCCACTCAAGCGTCCCTCTAATTTTTTTTTTTTTTTTAGACTAATTACCATTTGTCAAATCACAGGAACCAAATTTCAGGGAGATTTTAACTTTTCAATAAATACATGAAGAACTTCAGAGGAAATATGGGTAAGAATAAAAGAGCCAGGCAGATTTTTTGATGTTTTAAAGTGGAAAGCCAGCTTGTGAACAAGAGAACTTAAAAGTTCAAGCCTTTTCCTGGAACAAACAGGTCAAACCTTATCAAGGAAGCCCATACCGCTAGGAGAGTTTAAAAGATGTTTTCTTTAGTGCAGATTTTGGTGTGACCTCCGCTTCCGCCCATTTGGTTCCCTAAACCTGAACTGCAAGTGGCGGGTACTTAGAAACCGTGCCAAGGTGTGGGACAGGGGACGGCCTGGGCGTCGCAGCCCCCAGGCTCAGTGAGTAGGACGCCGGCGGAGCGGGGCCCGACTCCAGGTTCCCAGAGCGCGGCTCTGCACGTCCCCGCACAGCGGGCTCAGATCGGACCCCTCTGGCCTGTTACACTATCTTCTAGACCTCCTCCCAAACAAATGCAAGGAAGTCAAACAAATACTAAAAGAAAGAAATGAGGGGCGCCTGGGCGGCGCAGCCCCTGCTGAGCTCAGGTCATGATCCCAGGTTCCTGAGATCGAACCCCAACTGCGGCTCCCTGCTCCCTGGGGAGCCTGCTTCCCCTTATCTCTCTGCCTGCCGCTCCCCCTGCTTGTGCTCTCTTTCTCTCTCTGTCAAATGGGTAAATAAAATCTTAAAAATAAATAAATAAATAGAAAAAAAAAATGACCTGGGATTCCTAGCGTTGTTCAATAAAGCCACCGCTCACCACCTACGCCTGCCGATGGATGGAACTGGTGACAGCTTTGAACAGGCTGATTTCTCCCGGTGGAAACTCCAGTCTCGACTGGCACCCGGTTCCCCTCGTGCCCCGGCCCGGGAGCAGGGCCGCTCTTCGGTCTCCCCGCCCTCTCCCCTCAACCCGCCCCTCTGCCTCCTAGCGAGGCGTCTGGAAGGGCGCCGGACACCCCAGCCGCCGTCGCCCCTTGGGGACCCTCTCCGCACGCCCGCCAAGGCTGGTGAACTCCGGGCGTTCCCGCGGAGGGCCGGCCGCGGACCCCGACCCCGAGGCCCGAGCCGGTAGCCCCGTTTTGCAAGGCCCAGGGGATCTTGAGGCATTTGACTCTCACACTCGTGGCGGCTCACATCTCGCAGCCGCCGGTGCCCGGGTGTCCCGGGCATCGCTGGTGGGAACGGGGGGGAGGGGGCGCGGGACCGGGTGCAAAGACCGAGAGCTCCCGGGGCGGCGAGGAGCGGAGCACGCGGGGGACAGCCGGGGACAGCGGAGGACGCCCGGGCCGCCCCGCCCTGCGGCCGGGGGAGGGCGGGGGAGGCGGGGGACGGGGGTCGGGGGGAGTGTGGGGGGCGGAGGGAGTGTGGGGAGCGGGAGGGCGGGAGCCCAGCGGGGAGGGAGCCGCGCGGGCGGAGGCGGAGTCCGCGGGAGGCTCGGAGCCTGCGGGGGATTCCGGGAAGCGGGCGCGGGGAGGCGGCGTTTGCCGAGAGGTCAGGCGCCCTAGCTGTCCCCACGCCCCGACCCCGTCAGCCCTTTACCTCGGCAAGGTCGCTTCGCCGCTGCCCGCAGGGGTGCTCGGCTCCGGGCCGCCGCCTGCGCCCCCGCCGTTCCGCCTCCGGCTGGGGCGCCCACGGCCCGGATACGCGCTGCGGGCGGCCCCGGCCTTGGCGGCAGGCGCGGGCGGGCGGAGCGGGCGGTGGGCCCCGGGGCGGACCGCAGACTCCGCCGGGGGACGACACCAGGGCGATCCGCGGGACTTTCTCCCCGCGGGGTGGCTGGAGTGCGCGACGGGGGTGCGCGCGCTGAGCGCCGGCCTCCGGCAGCTGGTGGACAGCCCGGGCGCGGGCCGGGGGCGGAGCCCCGACTCGTTCCTCTACTGACGTTGATCGAGCCGCCTCTTACCACTCCCCTCGCACCCTCCCCTCGGGAGCTCCGTAGGGGAAGGGACCCGGGGTTTGGGCTTTTTGTTTACTGCGGGGTCCTCAGGGGCTGGAACAGCGCGTGGCGTCTGGAACCACGCCGAGTACCTTTCATGCATTCAGTAAAAATACACTGAATGAATGAATGAATGAGCGAATGGGTTCTCTCCTGGCTCCCCCACTTACGAGTTCTATAAAACGCTCTGATTCTAATTCTCCAGTCAATAAAACGGGGATAAATATAGCCACCACTGAGTTGGTACCAAAGGCTTGGTACAGTTCCAGGTTCCGGCAGGCCTTCGCAAGTGCGGTCAACTCACTTCCCCCTCCTTACCTGTGGGTCTTTCCCTCCGTCTGTTCAGGGCAGGTAAAGAGGGAGGACAGATAGTCCCTCAATATTTTATTTGTTGTTTATATCCTGTCAATTTCCAAAATGTATGTGTATTTTAAACGTTAAGGCTACTCATATGGGAATGTTAAAAATCCTTTCGAAAGAGAAGGAAAAGAAATACACTAAACCCTGAATTATTCTCATTGAGCATTCAATCTCACCGTCAGCTTTCCCGCCTCTGAGGAAGAGGGGGAGAGGATGTTTCGTACTTTTTGTAGCTAGAAAAGGGAACATTTTCATACATTCAGTCAACTAGTATTTGCTGACCCCTCTTTACAACAGGCACAGAGATGATCATAAGAGGATGTCTGTCGGCTTCCTGTCTTTCAGAGAAGCAGAATTTCCAGCAGTCCTGTAAGACCTGACGGGAAATCATCACCGGGTTCGTGTCCTCATAAAAGACATTCAACACTGATAATATCTTCAGCAGCAGTTTTGGAGAAGCTGCAGAAATAGTCCTTGACAGTGGGAGAAAGCCAATACTCCATCGTATGCGTCCTTAAAAAAAATTTTTTTTTTTAATTTTTAAAAAATAAACATATAATGTATTACTAGCCCCAGGACTACTGGTCTGTGAATCGCCAGGTTTGCACACTTCATAGCACTCACCATAGCACATGCCCTCCCCAATGTCCATAACCCCACCACCCTCTCCCAACCAACCCCCCTCCCCCCAGCAACCCTCAGTTTGTTTTGTGAGATTAAGAGTCTCTTATGGTTTGTCTCCCTCCCCATCCCATCTTGTTTCATTTATTCTTTTACTACCCCCAAACCTCCCACGTTGCCTCTCCACTTCCTCATATCAAGGAGATCATATGACAATTGTCTTTCTCCTATTGACTTATTTCACTAAGCATAATATCCTCTAGTTCCATCCACGTCATTGCAAATGGCAGGATTTCATTTCTTTTGATGGCTGCATAGTATTCCATTATATATATATATATATATATATATATATATATATATATATATATATATATCTCACATCTTCTTTATTCATTCATCTGTTGATGGACATCTAGGTTCTTTCCATAGTTTGCCTATTGTGGTCATTGCTGCTATAAATATTTGGGTGCATGCACCCCTTCGGATCACTGCAAAGTATCTTTAGGGTAAATACTCAGTAGTTGTATGCATCCTTTTATATAAGTAAATAAAACGAAGGATGCAAATGGAAATACAACAGATAGAAATAGATTAAAATGATAACAAGGATTAATTGCAGATTGGGTTATCAGAGGTGATTTTTATTTTCTTCTTTTTTACTTTCCAAATTTCTAAGTATTTTTACTTGCATGATGAGGGAAAAGATTTTAAAAAATAAACACAGTATGTTCCACGATGTCAGGAGCTTAGAAATTGTTACTCCATGTCCCACAAGAGAAATTCCGAACCAACTGAAAATCTCTCCTTAGGTCCACCAGTGAATAGGGGTCCCAGGGAAAATTGTAGCCTGAAACTGGAGAGACAGGCTGATGTAGACAATCAGTGTACAGGGAGTGGAAATCTCTGAAACCTTAAGAAAACTTAAACTGCTTTCGACTCACTGCTGAAGACTGAGCATGGACTAACTCGAGAATTAAAAACTCCTGGGAGCCTAGTCTTAGTGGGGTCCTCCGGTTTCTTGATCTTTCCACCAGGTGCTCTGCCAGCTTCTCCTGGTGAACATGAAATTCCTCTCCTGTTTGGGAGGAAGAGACTAACCATTTTGGAATACACCCAGAATGTTCTGTATGAAAGCCTGCCTTCAAAGGGAACCAGTCATTCTACCAGAACCCAATCTGATCCTGCTCAAGAGGAATTAGACAGCTCAGTCCCCTTGAACCTTCCTGTCTATCATCATAGGAGAGAAAATAAAGGGGTAGGGATTCCAAGAAACTCCTCTGTAGGTCACAGTCCAGTCTCAGACCCATCAGAAAGGAAAACAAGCCTTGAGATTTAATCATAGTATCATGGAATGTTTCCCCTTCACAGTATGTCACCACCACATCCACACAACTCTAGAACAGTAACAGTAGATTACAACTCTATTTAAGAGGGAGTTTCTAGGGAAACCCAAAAACCACAGGGGAGGCAAAAATGAAGACACTAGATCAAATAAAATTCTCTGACAAGTACAGAAAACGCCAAACACAGACTTTTAGCCAGGTAAACATAGCATCTCACACTAAAAGGGTTATTTAGGTCAGCTCCTGTTATCTGATACATCCTGTCTGGCTTTCAGTGAAAAGTACAAAGCTTGCTAAAAGGCCGGGAAAAAACACAATCTGAAGAAGCAAAATAAGTTTGAGAACAAGGCTAAGATGTGGCAGGGAATTGGGAATGATGAAACTAGGAATTTAAAAGCCATGTGATTAATATAGTAAGGGTTCTTTATTATCATAGAAAGATATTTGATCTTTATTTTTAATCCCAGACCCTAAATCCCTTATAATTTCCTGAGTGGTAGGGTGAGAGGAATGTGTTTGTTCCACTGAAGTGACACTAAGAGGCCCAAGGTAGTTTTAGGATGGGTCACCAGAAAGACCAAGCCTTGTCACAAATGAAGTCTGGAACTTTCAACTCAGCCCCCGCAACCTCTGAGGAAGGGAGAAGGGCTGAAGATTGCGTTAATAATCATCATTATTACATGATGAAACCTCCACCATAGCCCATCAGTGACAGGTTTTGGAGAGCTTCTGGGTTGGCAAGGAATCGGAAGAGTGAACAACTTGCTGAGGGCATGGAAGGTCTGTGTCTTCCCCTGCCCCCCAACCCCGTCCCCCATACCTTGCCCTATGCATTCTTCTCCTTGGCTGTTCCTGGGGTGTGGCCTTTATAATAAACCAGTAACAATAAGGAAAGCACTTTGATGTGTTCTGTGAGTCATTTTACTAAATGACCAAACCTGAGGGGGTGGTCATGGAAACCCCTGACTCTGTAGCCAAGTCAGAGAGAATTGTGGGTAAACTGGGGGCCCCGTTCTTGTGGCTGGTATCTGAAATGAGGGTGGTCTTGCAGGACTGAGCTTTGAACCTGTGGAAGTCTGGTGCTGATTCTGTGTAGTCAGTGTCAGAATAGAACTGACTTCTAGGACACCAGCCGGTGCTAGACTGGGTTGGTGTTTGGGAAGAGACATAACTCCTCAGGCTTTAACAGAGATGTGGACAACAAGAAAGAACAGACGAGTGATGTAAGGAGAGAGACAAAAATCCTAAGAAAGAATTGAAGGGAAATGCTAGAAATTTAACCAAAACAAAACATAACACTAACAGAAATGAAGAATACTTTGGATGAGCTCATCAGCAGACTGGACACAGCCAAGGAAAGAATCAGTGAGTGTGAAGATATGTCATCAGAAACTTCCCAAATGATAAAGTAAACATAAATAAATAAATAAATAAATAAATAAATAAATAGGAACAGGCTATCCAAGAACTGTGGGACAATTACAAAAGGTATAGCATATACATAGTAGGACTATTAGAAGGAGAAGAAAGAGAGAAAGGAGCAGAAGAAATATTTGAAATAATAATGGCTGAGAATTTTTTAAAATTAATGAGACACCAAACCATAGATCCAGGAAGCTCAGAGATTAGTAAAAATAAATACCAAAAAATCTATACCTTGGCATTTCATATTCAAACCAGAGAAAGTCAAAGAGAAAAAGAAAACCTTGAAAGAATCTATAAGTATGAAACATCTTACCTTATAGAGGAGCAAGGATAAGATTTCCATCTTATTTTGCTTCAGAAACTGCAAGCAAGAAGACAGTGATACAAAATTTAAAAAACAACAACAACCACCCAGCAACCTAAAATTCTATATCCAGCAAAACTATCCTTCTAACAATAAAGAAGGATATAAAGACTTTCTCAGGCAGACAAAAATGGAAGGATTTTGCCACCAGTATACCTGCCTTGAAAGGAATGTTAGAAGTTCTTCAGAAAGAAAAAAAGTTAATATAGTTTGGAAACTTTTCCTATATGAGAATTGGAAGAGTGTTAGAGAAGGAATCACTAAAAGTAAGATAAAATAATTTATTTTTCTTATTCTAAATTGATCTAATAGATTACTGTTCAAAATAAGAATAGCAGCATTGTACTGGATGATTATAGCTTATAGATAAATGAAATATATAATAGTAAGGTTGTAAGGGGTGGGAGGGAGGAATTGGGAATATATTGTGAAACGGTACCTACATTACTTATGAAGTGGTCTCGTGTTATCTGAAAGTGGATTTAGATTAGTTGTAAATGCATATTGAAAACTCTAGGGCAACCACGCCAGCTATGTTTAAAAGAAGTGTAAGTGATATACTCACCAGGGAAAGAAAATGGAATTATATAAGACAATTAAAACTAGAAGACTAGGGGCGCCTGGGTGGCTCAGTGTTGGGGCCTCTGTCTTCAGCTCAGGTCATGATCCCAGGGTCCTGGGATGGAGCCCCGCATCGGGTTCTCTGCTCAGCAGGGAGCCTGCTTCTCCCCTCTCTCTGCCTGTCTCTCTGCCTAGTTGTGATCTCTGTCTGTCAAATAAATAAATAAAATCTTAAAACAAAAACAAAAACAAAAACAAACCTAGAAGACTACCCAGAAAAGAGTAGAAGATTAAAAAAAGACGCAAAGAACAAGTGCAATGAATTCAAAGCCATTACAAATATGGTAGATTTTTATGACTGACAGAGTGGGTTAAAAAGTAAGACCGAGCTACATGTTATCCAGACGAAGTCTCCTTTAAATATAAGACACATTTAGATTAAATATAAAGGATTGGGGGAATATGTGACATGCTAACATTATATGACATACATATTATATGACATACATAACAATAAATGACATGCTAACATTAATCAAAGGAAAGTTTGATTTCCTTTGAAAGGTGTAGCTGTGTCAATTTCAGACCAGTAGATTTCTGAACAAAGAAAATTATCAGGGATAAAGAGAGCATTACATGATGATAAAGGGATTAATTCTCTAAGAAAATATAATAATCTTTAGGATGTGAATGTCTAACAACAAAGTGTCAAAGTACATGAGGCAAAATCTGATAGAATTGCAACAAGAAATAGACAAATTCATGATTATAGAGGCTTCAGTACCCCTTTAGCAGTAATTGACAGATCCAGCACTCAGAGAATCAGTAGGGATAGAGTTGAGCTTAGGAACACCACAAATCAACTGGATCTAACTGCCATTGATAGAGTATTTCATCCAACAACAGCAGAATATACATTCTTCTCTATTTCACATGGAACGTTTGCCAAAATAGACCACTTTGTGGGCCATAAAATACACCTTAGCAAACTTGAAAAAATGGAAATCACACAGAATATGCTGTCAGGTCACAGTGAAATTAAACTAGAAATCAGTAATAGAAAGATTGTGGGAAACCTTCAAATGCTTGAAGATTAAACAACACACTTCTAAATAATACAGGGGCCAAGGAAGAAGCCTTAGGAGATATTTAAAAAAATTTTAGCTAAATGAAAGTGAAAATGCAACTTACCAAAATTTGTGGGTGTTTAGAGGAAAATTTATAACATTAAAAAATATGTATTGAAGAATAATATCCAATCTATAATTTAAGCTTCTACCTTAGGAAGCCAGAGAAAGAAGAGCAACATAAACTTAAGCAAGTAGAAATGAAAGAATAAATAAATACAGGGATGAGATCAATGAAACTGAAAATAGGAAATCAGTAAAGAAAATCAACAAAACCAAAACTGGCTCTTTGAAAAAATAAATGAAACTGATAAACTTCTAGCTGGACTAAACAAGAAAAAAAAGCAACAAGACACTGATTATTATTATTGGAAATGAGAGAGGTGCCATCACTACTAATCTAATGGATATTAAGAGGATAATACAGGAATATTATGAATAATTTGCTGTGCCCATAAATCTGGTAACTTCAATGAAATGGACCAATTTTTTGAAAGACACAATCTACCAAAAGTCGCACAAGGAGAAATAGATAATTGAGATCATTCTATAGCTATTAAAGAAATTGAATTAACAATTGATAATCTTCTGGAACGAAGGCACCAGGCCCACATGATTTCACTGTGCATTTTATGAAATAGTTAAGGAAAAAAAGACAACAATTTCCTTCGATCTCTTCCAGATAAGTGAAGTAGAGGGAATACTCCCTAACTTATTCTGTGAGGCCAGCATTACCCACCCTAATACCAAAACTAAATAAAAACAATACAAGAAAAGGAAACTGTGGACCAATAACTTTCATAAATATAAAAGTACAAATTCTCAACAGAATATTAGCAAATCAAGTCCCACCGTGTATCAAAAGAATTATAGACCATGACCAAGGAGATTTATCCTAGTTAGGCAAAGCTTGTTCAACCTTCAAAAATCAATGAATATTGATCAACAGGCTGAAAAAGAATAATCACATGAGTACATCAGTAGATGCAGAAAAAACATTTAACAAAATCCAAAATTCATTCCTGACAAAAACTCCTATCAAACTCAGAATAAAGAATATCTACCAAAAAGTTCACAGCCATTATAATAAAAACTGAATGCATTCTCCCCTGATCAGGAACAAGACAAGAACGTCTCCTCTTCTCCCTCCTATTCAATATTGCACTAGAAGTCCTATGAATATGGGAGTAGAAGATGTACAGATTGGGAAGGGAGAAATAAAATGTCGTTTGCAGATGGCATGATTATGTACGAAATCACAAAGAATTGACCCCAAAACCCACCAAAACAAACCAAAAAACCCTCCTGAGAGCAGTAAGGGATTATAACAAGGCTACAGGATATTAGGTTAATATACAAAAGTCCATTGCTTTCCTATATACAATGAACAGTTGGAATTTGAAATTAAAAGCACAGTACCATTTATATTAGCATCCCCAGCTTAAATACTTAGGTATAAATCTAACAAAATAAGTAGAGGATATGCATAAGGAAAACTATAAAATTTTGATGTAATTTTAAAAAATCTAAATAAAGAGATTTCCATATTCATGGATAGGAAGAATCATTTTGTTAAAATGTTAATTCTTCCTTATTGGGTTTATATTCAAAGCAATCCTAATCAAAATCTCAGCAGGTTATTTTGTGGATATCAATAAAGTGATATTCAAGTTTATGTGCAAAGGCAAAAGACCCAGCTAGCCAACAAAAGGAGAACGAATTCAGAAGACTAAAACTAACTGACTTCAAGGCTTAATATAAAATTACTATAATCAAGACAGTGTGGTATTGGTGAAAAAATAGACAAGTTGATCAAAGAAACAGCATAAAGAGTCCAGAAATAGACCCACACAAATACAGTCTCATGACCTTTGCCAAAGCAGCAGAGACTGTTCGGTGGAGAAAGGGTAGTCTTTCCAACAGATGGTGCTGACACGAGTGAGTACACAGAACAAAACAAAACAAAAAATAAAAAAAGAAAAGGAAAGGGAAGGAAAAGAAAAGAAAATAGAAGCTAGATACAGACCTTGCACCTTTCACAAAAATTAACTCAGTTGATCACAGACCTATATATGTAAAATGCAAACTAAACTAGTTAGACTTTGCACTAGTCTAGACTTTTAGACTTTTAGTGGCTTTTAGACCAAAGACACAATCCGAGAAAGAAAAGATCGATAAGTTGGACTTCATTAAAATAAAAACTTCTGCACTGTGAAAGACACTAGTAAGATAATGAAGAGACCAGGTACAGACTAGGAGAAAATATTTGCCAAACGTATCTTAAAGGACTTATGTCTGAAAGAACGAAGAACTCTCAAAGCTCAATTAATAAGAAGACAATTGAATTAAGAAGTGAATGAAAGATCTGAACAGACACCTCACCCAAAAAAGATATACAGAGGACAAGTAAGCATGTAAAATGTTCAAAATCATAGGCTACCAATGCATTGTAAATTAAAACAGTGAAGTACTGCTGTGTTCCAATTGGAATGGCTAAGATCCCAAACACTGACAACACCAAATGCTGGTGAAGATGTGGAGCAGTGGTACTCTCATTCCTTGTTGATGGAAATGCATAATAGTCTAACCACTTTGGAAGACAGTTTGACAGTTGCTTACAAAGCTAGAAATACTCTTTCCATAGGACCCACCAACCATGCGCTTGCTGCAATGAGTTGAAAGCTTGTATTCACCCAAAAACCTCGGGCAGCTTTATTTGTAATTGCCCAAATCTGGAAGCAACCAAGATTTCCTTCAACAGGTGAATGTATTCACGAACTGGCACATCCATACAGTGAGTTACTATTCAGTAATAAAAAGAAACGCTCTACTAAGACACAAAAAGTCATGGAGGAATCAAAAATTAAAAGAAGTCAGCCTGAAAAGACTACATACTCTGTGATTTTAATGACCTGACATTCTGGAAAAAGCAAAAGGGTAGACAGAGTAAAAAGATCAGTGGTTTCTAGTGTATGAAGGGGCTTGGGATGAATAAGTGGATTATAGAGGATTTTCAGGGAGATCAAACTATCTTATGATACGGTAATGGTGGATACATGACCCTTATATGTTTGTCAAAATCCACAGAACTGCAGAACCCAAGGAGGGAATCCTAATGTAAACCACAGACTTTAGTTATCCATGGGTTCATCAGTTGTAACAGGTATATCACGTTAATGCAAGATGTTAACAATCTTGCATTGTTAACAGAGGATTTATTGGGCATCCACCCATGCCAAGTACTGTTCTGTGTTTTGGAGCTAGTGCTGTATCTGACACAGGCCAAGTTTCTGCTCTCCGGTGGGGCTTCTATACTAGCGGATCGGGGGCGGTTGTGCAGCCATGAACCATTAGCAAACGAGATCATTTCAGAGGGACATAAGGAGAAAGCAACAGGTGGTAAGCTGGAGGGTGCCTGGGAGAGCTCCTTGGCACAAGCTGGTCTGGGAGGGATTCCCTCAGCTCAGGACATGTAGGCTGAGAGCTAGACAATGGCAAGTCTGAGGCCAAGAGTTCCAAGAGAGCCAGGCTGGAAGAAGAGCTAAGTCCAAAAGCCCACAGGGCAGGAATCAGCCAAAGAAGGAAAGGGAAGAGCCAGTCTAGCATGGAGTCATGGATGACCACATTGAGGGCTGGGACAAGGGGCGCCTGGCTAGTGGGATCATGAATCGACTTGGAAGAGAGAGAGATGGTCAGGGGTAGAGGACGGAAATCCACCATTCTGTTTTGAAGTGTTACATTTGAGAGGCCTACTGATATCCAGGCAGATAGAGTCCTAAAGCTGTTAGGTAGGGCAAAGCAAGACCGGGGCCATGCCGGTGAGGGATAGGGGAGCCATGGAGAGCCATCAAGGGTGTCAGATTCTAAACAGAGTCAGGGGACAGATATGGGGGCAATCTTGTATGAGGTGTCAGAGCATGCCAGAGAATGAGGGTTACATTCACACTGGGGTCGGGGGCAGTAGGAAGCACCAAAGGGGTAAAGAAGAAATTTTCCTGGGGACAGGCTGGAGTGGGGTCTTGGGGCCCAGTTGGGTTGAGGAGGGCATCCATGGTGTGAAGGCAGTGGCAGGGGAGATCAGAGATTGGGGGAGAACAATCACACTCTTTCATTGTTGGAGAAAGAAGTTACAAGTTTCCTTTCTTCCTCTTCTTCTTCTTCTTCTTCTTCTTCTTCTTCTTCTTCTTCTTCTTCTTCTTCTTCTTCTTCTTCTTCTTCTTCTTCCTCCCCTTTTTCTTCTTCTTCTTCTTCTTCTTCTTCTTCTTCTTCTTCTTCTTCTTCTTCTTCTTTTTTTAGTTTATTTATAAAGAGAGAGAGAGAAAGTGAGTACAAGCAGGGGGAGTTGCAGGCAGAGGGAGAGGGAGAAGCAGAATCCCCACAGAGCAGGAGGAGCCTAATATGGGACTCGATCCCAGGACCCTGGCATCATGACCTGAGCTGAAGGTAGATGCTTAACTGACTGAGCCACCCAGATGTCCCAAGATGTTATAAGTATCGAGAGGGAGAAACTAGAACCAACTTTGTGGTGTTGGACTGGAATTGGAGGTGTTGAAGTGAACTTTCGGTTTTCTCTAAAAAAATAGACTCATAGAAAGAAAGATAGATAGACATGTAGACTATAAAGAGATATAATAATATAATATATTAAATAATTAGATGTTGTGCATAACTACCGTAAATATTATAATATATAAAATACATATATAGATATAAATGCACACATGTGAATGTACATACTTTTATATAATATAAATATATGTGTGAATGTATATTTTATATATAATATAAATATGTATTATTATAAAATAGTTACATATTTTTTCCCTTTAACTCTGCCCTCTAAGGTATATATGTATGCACGTATGTGTGTATTTTCCTCCCTAGCTCTGCCTTCAGAGGGGCCTGGTGACATTCTAAGAGTGATAGGCATACCTGGTTCCCGAGTCTTTGATTCTGAATATAATTATCTGGTTAAAGAAGCTCGGTTTCTTGGAGAAATGACTGATTCCAGGGTGTGGTAAGGGGGAAAGCATAAGGTAGGTCTTATTCTTATTCAGGAAAGCAAGGCAGTTCTCTAAGAATGATAAGGGCAATTTAAAAGGACTGGTCCAATCAGGACAATGAGAGTATCGAAATAAATAATGTTAGTAATGGGTTATGACACACTGAATAAGAAGGGAAATCACAAGTTCTCACTGGTAGTTTCCTTATTTTATATTGAAAAGATTGAAGGTTTGATAAAGAGCAGGATGTTTGCCAAGTTTCAAAGCATCTCTCCACAAAAAATGCTTATTAATTGCAAAAGTGCAGGGAGCCACTCCATAGTGGCAAATATTGGCAGAGGTCTTCTTAATCAAATGATATAATCGAATATCCTCAATGTTGGGATGAAGCAAAATGGCACACCATTCAACTGGGAGTAATGGGAAGAAGATAGCAGTATCTCATTGGTGACACTCCTGCCAAAGAAGCATAACCAAATACAATGGTATTCTAGAAAATAACTGGCCAGTCATCTCCCAAAGTCATGATGGTCAAAGTCATGAAGCTCAAAGGCTGCAGGAGATTAAAGAGACTTGACAACTAAATACACCTTGTGACTCTGAACTGGATCCTTTTACTGAGAGGACATGACTGGTGGCCTTGAAGGGGGGGCGGGGGATTAGATGGTATTAATTCAACAAAGTGAATTTCCTGATTGTGAAGTCTGTATTGTAAGTTCTGTGGAAGTTTCCTTGCTCATAAGAAATAAACAGGAAAGTATTTATGGGTGATGTGACACCAGGAAATGGCTTAGCAAAAAGTCCTTTGTATCATAGCTTTACTTTTCTGTAAGTTGATGATTGTTTAAAAAATTGTGGAAGACAAACAAAGAAAGAGGTAGTGAGATTTACAGTTTTTGACTTCGGTGGAAAGGTATGAGCTGGAAGTATGACACTGCACATCATTGGCATAGAGCTGGAATGTTAAGTCATCAGATGTGTTGGGTCACCTAGAGAACAGGTGGAGAAGAGGCTGATGACTGAGACTTTCCAGTGTTTAGACATCCAGGAGAGAAGTGAGGCAAGGGAACTGTCATGCGTGGTCAGTTGGATGGGAGAAAACCAAGAGATTGGATGTCATGGCAGCAGAGAGAAGAGAATTTCTCAGTCAACTCTGTTGAATGTGGCTGATGGATGGAATAAGATGGAGTGACCTGACCAGTGGGCTTTGCAACTCAGAGACTGTCAGGAACCTCTTGACAACAGCAGTCTCAGTGGAGTCCAGTTAGAGAGTGTAGCAGGTTGAATAATGCCCATCCTCCAATCCATCCATTTCCTGATCTCCAGAATCTGTGACTACATTACCTTAGATGGTAAAAAGGATTTTGCAGATGTGACTAAGGTTCTGAGATTGGAAGATGGTCCTGGATTATTTGCATGAGCCACAGGTAATCACAAAATCCCTATAAGAGAAAGGCAGAAGGGTCAGAGTCAGAGAAAGAAGATTTAAGTACAGCAGAGGGGCCAGACTTTGGAAGAGGCTGCACTGCTGACTTTGAAGATGGAGGTGTGGAACCATGAGCCAGTGCATGCAAGGGGCCTTCAGAAGTTAGAAAAAGCAAGGAAATTGATTTCCCCTTACAATCTCCAGAAGGAATGTAACCCTGTCCGATGTTAGGACTCCTGACCTCCAAAACTGTAGGGTAATACATGTACATTGTCTTTAGCCACAAAGATCATGACGTTTCTTCTAGTAGCAAGAGAAAACCAAGAGAGGAATACAGAGAAAGAGAGACAAGGTTGTGAACAATCCCAGCAGGTGAGAAAGGAGAGAGAAAGCAGCTTTGAAAACGTTTTGGTTTCAAAGTGAGCAGAGAAATGAGGTAGGAACCAGGGTGGACCTTGGGACACAAGTGAATAGTTTTATTTTATTTTATTTAAGTAAGTAGATTTTTTTTAAAGAGCAGCTTTAGATTCACAGAAAAAATGAGTAGAAAGTAGAGTGTTCCTATATTACCCTTTCCTCAAGTCTCTGATATAAACATCTTGTATTAGTGTGGGTGCATTTGTTACAACTGAGCAATATTGAGTTGTAATTATCTACTAAAGTCCATCTTTCACACTAGGGGTTTACTCTTGGTGTTGTGCATTCCATGAGTTCTGACAAATGAATAAGGACAGGGATTCACCATTATACCACCATACAGAGTATGATACCCTGTGCTGCTCTTACTCATCCCTCTTTTTCTTCTCTCGACCCCTGACAACCATTTATCTTTTTACTGTCTCCATAGTTTTGCTTTATCCAGCATGACATATACTGGGGATCATACAGCCCCTAGCCCTTTCAGATTGGTTTATTTCTCTTAGCAATGCTCTCTCTAAGTTTTCATGCCTTCTCATGACTCAAGAGCTCCTTTCTTTTCAGTGTTGAATAACAGTCCATGGTCTGCCCATTCCAGTTTTCTCATCCATTTGCTTGTCGAAGGACTTCTTAGCTGCTTCCAAGTTCTGGCAATTGTGAGTAAAGCCTCTATAAACACTCGAGTGTAGGTTTTTGTATAAACATGTTTTCAAATCAACTGGGTTTATATCAAGGAGTGCAATCTCTCGATCATATTTTAAGAATATGTTTAGTTTTGTAAGAAACTACCAAACTGTCTTCCACGGTGGGTGTATACCATTTTGCAGTCCCATCACGGGACTGAATGTTCCATATCCCTGCCAGCATTTGGTGGTACCAGTGTTTGGAACTTTTGTCATTCCGATAGGTGTGTGGTTGTATCTCGCCAGTGTTTTAAGGGGTGGGTACTTCTTTTTTTTTTTTTTAAGTTTTCATTTAAATTCCAGTTAGTTCACAAACAGTGTAATATTAGTTTCAGGTGTACAATTTAGTGATTCAACATTTCCAGACAACTTCTGGTCCTCATTATAATAAGTGCCCTCCTAATCCCCATCACCTATTTCACCCATCCCCCCCACCCACCTTCCCTCTGGTAAAAGGGTGGGTATTTATTTATTATCTATTTATTTTTATTTTTTGAAGATTTTATTTATTTATTTAAGGAGAGAGAGCGAGCACAAGCAGGTGGGGCAGAAGAGAGGGAAAAAAGACTCACTACTGCTCAAGGAGACCAACCCTGGGATCTATGCCAGAACCCTGGGATCATGACCAGAGCCAAAGGCAGACTTAACTGACTGAGCCACGCAGGTGCCCTCAGGGTCAGTATTTTTTTTTTTTTTAAAGATTTATTTATTTATTTGAGAGGGAGAGAGAGCGTGTGTGCGTGAGCGCATACAAGTGGGGGGAGGCGCAGAGGGTGAGAATCTCAAGCAGACTCCCCACGGAGCACAGAGCCCGATGGGGGGCTTCATCCCACCACCCATGAGATCATGACCCTTGAGTGGGATGCTTAAACCACTGAACCACCCAGGTGCCCCAGGGTGAGTATTTTTAAGATGGGAGTTTATTAGGCATGTTCATAGTCTATTGAAGAAGATCCTTTAGAGTGATAGATTGATAATGAGGAAAAGAGGAGATAAAGGCAAGAGTGAAGTTGTTGAGAGGGGAGGCAAATGCAGAACACCAAGGGGGCTAGTGTTAGGTAGGAGCAGGGACCTTTTCCCCTTTGTAACAGGAAAAGGAAAGGCAGAAAAAGTGGGCAGATTTGAAGGCAGAAGGTAAGAGTTTATCTGACAGGAAGTATGTGGCTTTTTGTAGGAAGTATGTGACAACTTCCGCTAATGCGATAAGCAGAAAGGTTCATAAAGGAGTTTTATGTCGAAAGAACATTCTAGATGTGAAACACCCTCAGAGAACAAAGGTTTCATGATGAGAGGTGACCCAGTGAAGCCACTTCTCTGGGCCAGAGAGAGTCGTACTGAGTTCGATCCTTCCCTTCGTAAGGTCCATACTCCTATACCTTTCTACTCTTCCGGTGGTCACTGGAAAGAAGACCAAATTGGAAGCCCAGAGAGCAGGATCTGGTCTCAATTCAGGCATGAATGTGTCATTAGCCAAGGTTATTTCTGAGGCCAAGTGTTCAGCTCTAGCTTCCTCTTGACAGGTCCAGGCTGAGGTTGGTGATGGCTGTGCCCATTATAAGCCACGAGCTCTTGCTCAGACTTGCATGTGTGAGGACTTGCATGTGTGAGGACAGTGAGGGCCAATCCACCCCACACCACCCCCCCGGAACTCTGACTGAAACCCTAAACCATGGTTTGACCACACTTCGTTTCTCTCTTTATGCATACAGCTGTCTCCTGCAGCCCAGGCAAGTGGAAAGAAACAGGGCACGGCGGGACTGCTGCTTCCGGCTCAGGTGCAAAATCTCTCAGCTAATGGTTCAGGGTGTTGCAGCCTTAGCGTCCTGGCATTTTCTGGCCCTCTGTGACAAAGAGGCCCTGCCTCCTTCACACCCAACCTCAGCTCAGAGACTAAGCCATGTGCACATGACTTTTCATTCCCCACCTCCAGTTCTCAGAATGAGTCATTTCCTTCCTCTTTTACTCTCTTCTTAGGCTAGAATCATTCTCTAGGGCTTGGCTCTGTCCTTTCTTCATGCTACCAGGCTCTTTATGAGTGAGGTACCAGGGTCCTGGGGCAACTGCAGTCCTGTGGAGCCCAGACCATCCCCCAAACTTGCTTGAGAAATGGATGCCACCAGGGCTTGAAAGGAAAGACAAAAGGAAGTGAGAGCATTTGAGGCAGCTTTCTTATCCAGAGCGTGCTGATGGACCAAGTGCTTCCTAAAGGCTGTTGAGATCATACTATTGATACTGTTATTGGATCTCATCTAGTGAGCTACTATGCAAATGTGGATTCATTTTTTTTTTTAATCCCTCAACCTCGCTGTTTTCTCACATACCTTGACTCTTCCAATGTCACACAGCCATTCCATGGGAGGGCTATGCCCGTGGGGACCTGAGGGTGTTCCCAGGAAACCCTGTTCGTCTAGGGGAGTGGCCAGCTCATAGGAGGCTGACAAGAGCCTATTGAACTGCCTGGACTTGACCCTCGGTCCTGGTGAGTGCTGGGGAACAATAGATAGTGGTACCATTTTCCAAGGTGTTGTGTGTGATGGGTAGTTTCCTCGGGCACCTTGGCTGGGCTATGTCTTTGGGTATGGCAGCTCTCCAAGGTTCCTGATCTCATTGGGGAAGATTCAGTGTCCCCCAGAATGAACACTGTGAGGAATCACGGAGCCCTCATGATAGGATGCGTGCCCTCATAGAAGAAGAGACTCTCGCCAGAAACTGACTGGCCGGCACATTGATCTTGGACTTCTGGCCTCCACGCCCATGAAAAATAAACACCCATTGTGTAAGCTACCCAGTTTAGGGTATTTTGTTGTAGCAGCCCAAGCAGACTTAGATAGTACAGTTTTCAAATACTTGAATTTTCTAGAAATATAATTGTTGTGTAAATCGAGGAAAGATGGTACCCTGTTTCATGCAGAACTTTACTACCCGTTCTGCATTCTGGAAAAGCACACACCAATAACACCACTCATGGTATCTGAGTCAACATGGGATTACATTTGTATCAGACTTTGGGGCAGCTGGTGACTCTGGCACCGGAAATCAGCACCAATGTACAGATGAGCAAATTCACTCCTCACTGTGTCTAGCGAGGGCTGGAGGAAGGCGAAGCCTGAAGGGCAGAGCGCATGCCCGAGACTCTGGTAGGAGCTCAAATGTGTTGGGGCCCTGGGCCAGGACGTCTGTGGCAGGGATGGGTTAGAAATATGTCAGAAGATGAGTAAGCGGGACTTGGTGAGGACTTATGGTTACTGAAGCAGCCAGAGCAAATTCCCAGGATCCTGGGTTAGGTATCAGTCAGATAGTGGTTCCATTTTCCAAAGTGTTATGTGGGGAGAGTAATTTCCTCTGGCAACTTGGCTAGACCATGGTACCTGGATTTGGGCTTAATGCCAGTCTAGATATTGCTGTAAAGCTGACCTCCCTCCATACCGTAGGTGGGGTCTCACCCCGTCACTTGAAGGTGGTAAGAAAAGAGACTTGAGGTCCATTGAGGAAGAAGGAGTTCTGTCTCCAGACTACTTTGGACACAAGCTGCAACGTCAACTCTTCCCTACGTCTCTGGCTTGCTGGTCTCCACAATCATGTGAACTAGTTCCTGAAAACAAATCTCTCTCTCTCTCTTCATATCCCATTGGTTCTGTTTCTCTGAACAGCCCTGACTAATATAGTATATAACAAGGAAGGAGCAGACGCTGGGTCAGGGGTGGAGGAGGAAATGGTGAGCCCAGTTTGAGGCATCTATAGAGGACTCAAGGTACAAGGGCTCTGAAGAAGTTTCCAGAAGGTAGTTGGTTCTAGGCAGCCAGAGCAAGGGAGAGCGAGCACAGGGGAGGGCTTGGAGACCAGCCGTGTACAAACAGTGACTGCCACATTGAGTGCCAACAAGCTACTCCAGAGAGCCTGGAGAGCAGGACCTGGGAATGTGGGGACAGATTTACCAGCAACCGCAACCTCTGGGGAACAGTGGAGGAAGAAAACCGGCCGATGAGACAGGAAAGGACCAGTCAGGGAGGTGACAGAAAAACCACAGCTGCCAAGGGAAAAGGGTTGATGGAGGAAGTGGTTGACAGTCTAAAGGTGCCAAAATGTCAGGAAAATTAAATGCCTAGCCGTGGTGGGTGACTTGGTGGTGTGCAGGTTTTTATGTGGTGGGGAGGGGGAAAGCCAGGTGGCCGTGGGTAGCCTGAGGGCCGAAAGGCAGAAGACTTGTTTGTAACAGATTTTTGCCAGGAAAGTGTGGGAGGAGATAGTGTTGCTTCTTGGGGGGTGGTTGGGGGGGTCCCGCTTCATTCCCCACCCCCCCCACAGGGGAGAGCCTTGGATGTGTTTAATTTTTAATTTTTTTTTTTTTTTTTGAGAGAGAACGTATGAGAGCACGAGAGGGACAGAGAGAAGGAGAGAAAATCTTTTTTTAAAGCTTTATTTAAGAATTACAAATTCTTGAGAAACTTAAGAATTAAGATTAGAGAGAGAGGGAGAGAAAGAAAGAGGGCATGAGCAGGGGAGGGGCAGAGGGAGAGTGAGGGAGTCTCAGGCAGACTGGGTGCTGAGCTCAGAGCTGACTAGGGTCTCGATCTCACGACCCTGAGATCATGACCTGAGCCCTGAGCGGAAATGAAAAGCTGGGCCCTTAACCGACTGAACCACCCGGGCTTCCCCTTGGGATTGTTTAAATGCTGGTGCCCAGGCACCATGGCGTCTGGCGTTCAGGAGGAGAGGAAACAGACAGGGCTGAGACAGTTCAAGGTCTGAGCAGGTCAGAGTGGTACCTGATCATCACAGATATTTTCAGACGAGGCTTTTCTAACAAATGGTAATTTCTGCTTGCATGCTGGAAGTTTCCCAGGCTGGAAATAAGTCACTGCCTTTTTGGTGCTTTCTGGAACCCAACTGCTTCCCCTGCCACCGAGGGAACATGCTTTTTAATTCCATAATATATTCTTTCATTTAACAATTCTTTTTTTTTTTTCCTTCAATTTTGATCACACCTCAGGTATGCAGAATCGGAATCACCGTAAGGCTTCATGACATTTTCACGACATGTTCCCATCATTGAACCGTATCTGTCCTGCTTTAGATCAGTTATTTCAAACAATACAGTACCATTTATGAACCCACTTACCTGCTCTATGCCCCCTACAGTAAGCTGCATCTAACCCTCCTGATTCCCCCAAACCCGGGCCTATCATTTCCCTACTTTCTCTGTCTTACAGTGCTCTGTTACGTGACTATGTATCCCTTAAAAGAACTTAACGATTTTTAGTTGTTTCTAATTTAGGGTGTTGGGACTGTACTTTTCCACATACTATTAAATTGCTAAGGGTCATCTCAACAGTGGCAGGTGATTCAACATCCCATTCCATTTGGCTGTGGCATAAGGTTCATCATGGGGAGACCCCCACGGAGGAAGGCAGGATTCTAACGTGGCCACCTAGGCCCCCGTGTCCACACACTTCATTAATTCAAATACTAATGACTGCCGCTGTGATGGGATTCCGTGTATATAACTCAAGTCCCACATCGGTGGATCTTAAGAAAGGGACTTGACCTAATCCTATGAACCCTTTAAATCTGGGGCTAAAGCCCGACTAGGAAGCAGAGAACTCAGCTCCAACTTATCCAGACTCTGAACCTGTAGAACTTGGAGGTAATAAATCAGTGTCGTTTTAAACCACTCAATCTGTGCTAATTTGTTATGCAGCAGGACAAAAAAACACGATGATAATCTAATCTGCTACTTTCCCTTGATAAGTAACTGGGGTGTTCACAGGTTTTTTCTTTTTTCTTCCTTTCTTTCTTTTTTTTTTTTTTTTCAAGATTTAGGTAATCTCCCTACCCAACATAAGGCTCGAACTCACAGCCCCAGATCCAGAGTCACGTGCTCTACCGACTGAAACCTCTGGGCTCTGCCACAGTTTCCGAGTTGAGAGCAGTCCTGCTCCAAACATCCTTGTGTATTTTGCCTGCTTTGCAGGGGCACGAGTTTCGGGGATGTTTCTGAGAGTGAAAGTGTTGAACTGTAAGGTGTATTAATACCTCACTTTAGAAGGACATGCCAAACGTTCCACAGAGATGAGTTTATTAACCATTTCTGTTTATATGAGCTTTGAGCTTGGTTGTGTTTGGTCAAGAAGGTCTGGTTGGTGCGGTAGCTATACTTTGAAATTTGTCTGGGGCTCCTTTATGGCCCTAGTGTATGGGTAGGTTTTGTAGATGTCTCATATCTGCTGGAAAAACTGTGTTTTTAAAATTTTGGATGCATAACCTTCTTTATTTTTTAGGTGATACTCAAATCTTTTATATTTTTGCTTATTTTTTTGTTCTTTTCCTTGACCCGTCATTCCCTGAGAATAGTGTGTTAAAATCTCCTATTGTGAAGGTGGACTTGATCAATTTCTCCTTGTATTTCTATCAAAAAAATTTTTTTATTGAAGTACAATTAACATACAGTGTTATGTCAGTTTCGGGTGTACAATATAATGATTCAGCCATTCTGTGCATGACTCAGTGCTCACCACAGAAAGTGCAGTCACCACCTGTCACTATATATTATTACAGTATTATTGACTATATTGCTTATGCTGTACTTTTCGTCTCTGTGGCTTGTTTTGTCTGTGGAAGATTGTACCTCTTAATCCCCTTTATCTATTTCACCCATCCCCCCACCGACCTCTCCTCTGGTGACCACCTGTTTGTTCTCTGCATTTAAGAGTTTTTTTGTTTGTCTCTTTTTCTTCTGTTTATCAATTGTTTTGCTTCATATATTATTGGGGCATTAAAATGTTCATGATTTTGAGAAACCTTCCTCATCCTGAATAATACTTTCTGGTTGATTTTATACTGCATGGTTGACCATGATTTGCTTAAGACAGTCCTGATTTGTTTCTCTTTTCCTGCTGTAACTTTTTTTTAAAAAAATTATTTATTTTTAGATAAAGAGAGAGAGAGAGAACAGGGAGAAAGCAGGGAGAGGGGCTGAGGCAGAGAATCTGAAGCAGACTCCCTGCTGAGCACGGAGCCCGATACAGGGCTCGATCGCATGACCGTGAGATCATGACCTGAGCTGAAACCAAGAGTCAGATTTTTTTCCTTTGGGTAAAATATATTTTCCTCTAGAAGACTTTGGAATTTTGTCTTTGAGAGTTCCATATTTTAAAAAATTATTTTAATTAAATCTCAACTCTTGCATACTTTTTAAAAAGTATAATTAACATACAGTGTCATATTCATTGAAATGTACAATATAGTGAGCCAACAATTCTTTGTTACTCAATGCTCATCATGATGAAAGTGTTCTTAATCCCTTTGATTTATTTCACCTATTCCCCCCACCCACTTCTGCTCTGGCAACCACCAATTTTTTTCCTCTGTATTTAAGTTTTGTTTTGTATTAAGTTTGTTTTTTCGTTTCTCTCTTGTTTTCTTGTTCGTTTATTTTGTTTCTTAAATTCCACATAGGAGTGGAATCACATAGTGTTTGTCTTTCCCTATCAGGCTTATTTCACTTAGCATTATATCCCCTAGGTCCACCCGTGTTGTCCCAAATGGCAAGACATTGTTCTTTTTTATGGTTGAGTAATAGTCCACTGTGTGTGTGTGTGTGTGTGTGTGTGTGTGTGTGTGTGTGTACATATAGTATCAGGTATACAGTACCATGCATACACACGCACACGCATCTTCTTTATACATTCATCTATCAGTGGACACTTGGGTTACTTTCAGGTGTTGGCTATGGTAAATGATGCTGCAATAATCATAGGGCTGCATATAGTTTTTGAATTAGCATTTTTGTTTTCTTTGGGCAAATACCCAGTAGTGAAATGACTGGATCATAGGGTAGTTCTATTTTCAAATTTTTGAGGAACCTCCATACTGTTTTCCACAGTAGCTGCACCAGTTTGCAATCCACCAACAGTGCACAAAGTTTCCTTTTTCTCCACATCCTCACCAACACTTGTTGTTTCTTGTATTTTTTATTTTAGCCGTGCGGACAGGTGTGAGATGGTATCTCATTGTGGTTTTGATTTGCTTCTCCCTGGTGGTGAGGAATGTTGAGCATCTTTTCATGTATCTGTTGGCCATTTGTCTTCTTTGGAAAAATGCCTATTCAGGTCCTCTGCCCATTTTTTTACTTGAATTATTTATTATTTGGGTGTTGAGTTGTGGAAGTTCTTTATATACATTGAGTAATAACCTCTTTAGTATTTAATTTGCAAATATATTCTCTTATTTAGTAGGGTATCTTGTTGTTTTGCTGATGGTTTTCTTCACTGTGGAAAAGCTTTTTATTTTGGTGTAGTTCCAATAGTTTAATTTTGTCTTTATCTCTTTTGCCTCAGGAGACCTATCTAGAAAAACATTTCTATGGCTAATATCAAAGAAATTACTGCTGATGTTTTCTTCTAGGAGTGTTATGGTTTCAGGTCTCAAATTTAGGTCTTTAATCCATTTTGAGTTTATTTTTGTGTATGGTGTAAGAAAGTGGTCTATTTCATTCTTTTGCTTATAACTATCCAGTTTTCCCAATATCATTTGTTGAAGAAACTGTCTTGTTCCCGTTGGATATTCTTGTCTTTTTTGTTGTAGATTCATTGACCATGTAAATATGGTCAGTGTAAATATGGACCATGTAAATATGGTTTATTTGTAGACTCTGTACTCTTTTTTAAAGATTTTATTTACTTATTGACAGACAGAGATCACAAGTAAGCAGGGAGGTAGGGAGAGAGGGGAAAGCAGGCTCCCTGCTGTGTAGACAGCCTGATATGGGGCTTGGTCCCAGGAACTTGAGATCATGACCTGAGTCGAAGGCAGAGGCTTCACCCACTGAGCCACCCAGGTGCCCCTGGACTCTCTATTCTTTTTCTTTTTTAATTTTTTAAATTAACATATAATGTATTATTAGCCTCAGGGGTACAGGTCTGTGAATCACCAAGTTTACACACTTCACAGCACCATAGCACATACCTTCCCCAATGTCCATAACCCCACCACCCTAACCCTCCCCCCCACTCCCCCCAGCAACTCTCAGTTTGTTTTGTGAGATTTAGAGTCTCTTATGGTTTGTCTCCCTCCTGATCCAATCTTGTTTTATTTATTCTTTTAATTTTTTATTTTATTTTATTTTTTTAGATTTTATTTATTTATTTGACAGACAGAGATCACAAGTAGGCAGAGAGATAGGCAGACAGAGAGGAGGAAGCAGGCTTCCTGCTGAGCAGAGAGCCTGCTATGGGGCTCCATCCTAGGATCCTGGGATCATAACCTGAGCTGAAGGCAGAGGCTTTAATCCACTGAGCCACCCAGGTGCCGCCTATTTTATTTTTAAAAAATTTTTTATAAACATATACTGTATTATTAGCCCCAGGGATACAGTTCTGTGAATCACCAGGTTTACACACTTCACAGCACTCACCATAACACATACCCTCCCCAATGTCTATAACCTCACCACCCTCTCCCAACACCCCTCCTCCCAGCAACCCTCAGTTTGTTTTGTGAGATTAAGAGTCTCTTATGGTTTGTCTCCCTCCCGATCCCATCTTGTTTCATTTATTCTTTTCCTACCCCACAAGCTCCCACATTGCATCTCCACTTCCTCATATCAGGGAGATGATATAATAATTATCTTTCTCGACTGACTTGTTTCACTAAGCATAATTCCCTCTAGTTCCATCCGCTGGACTCTCTATTCTATTCCATTTATCTAAACATCTACGTTTGCCAATGACATACTGTTTTGATTACTATAGCTTTGTAGTATATCTTGAAATCTGAAATCGTGAAATCTTGAAAACCTCCAGGTTTGTTCTTTTTTCTCAAGATTGCTTTGGCTATTTGGGGTCTTTTATGGTTCCATACAAATTTTAGAATGAGTGTTCTAGTTCTATGAAAAATGTTTGTATATTGATAAGGATTACATTAAATCTGTAGATTGTTTTGGGTCACATGGACATTGTTGGTTCTTCCAATCCATGAACATGGAATATTTTTCCATTTATTTGTGTCATCTTCAATTTCTTTCATTGGTGTTTTGTAGTTTTCAGAGTACAGGTCTTTTGCCTCCTTGATTATGTTTATTCCTAGATATTTTATTCTTTTTGGTGCAACCATAAATAGGATTGTTTCCTTAATTTCCTTTTTCCTACTTCTATTATTAGTTTAAATAAGTGCAACAGATTTATGTATATTAATTTTTTATCCTATGATTTTACTGAATTCATTTATAAATTCTAGTAGTTTTTTGGTGGCATCTTTAGGGCTTTCAATGTAGAGTAACATGTTATCTGGAATTAGTGAAAGTTTAACTTCTTTCTTGAGCATTAGGATGTCTTGTTGTTTTTTTTTTTTTTTTTCCTTGCCTCAGTGCTGTGGTTAGGACTTTTAGTACTATGTGGAATAGAAATGATGAGAGTGGACATCCCTGTTTTGTTCATGATCTTAGAGGAAAAGCTCTCAGTTCTTCCCCATTAAGGATGATGTTAGGTGTGGGTTTTTCACATATGGCTTTTAACAATAGTTCCCTGTTTTATTTAAGGTGTCTAGGTGTGATTCCTGCTATCCCTTATTTTTCTTCTTTCTCATCGAACAGGCCCTTTAATTCTGCGATATTTCAA
Source organism: Mustela lutreola (assembly GCF_030435805.1). Lineage (NCBI taxonomy): Eukaryota > Metazoa > Chordata > Mammalia > Carnivora > Mustelidae > Mustela > Mustela lutreola. The sequence goes on along the minus strand of NC_081291.1, from coordinate 213,697,168 downwards.
TTTTTTAAGAAAAATTAGGAAATCTAACTCCATTATTCCTTCAACCATTTCCTTCTTTTCATTTCATTCCTCTGTCTTTCTAGGTCTCATTATTGGGATATTAGTGTTTACACATACATCACTCATATTTCTTTACTTTTCTCTAATATATTCTATTTTTTCTTGTCCTTCTTCTAAGAGAGCTCCTCAGTATGGATTTCCAGCTTACCAACATGTTCTTAACTTGCATTCAGTCTGCTCTTTATTTCCATCAATGTGCTCTGTACTTCGACTATTTATATTTTTTCTTATGCTCAGTTCCCTTTTTATGTTGCCTTATTATTGTTTCACTTCTTTCTTTTGTTTTAAATTCTCTTTATTTGAGACAGAGAGAGAGAGCAAGCATGAGAGCGCAAGCAGGGGGAACAGCGGAGGGAGAGGGAGGAGCAGGCTTCTTGCTTCCGAACCCCGAGATCATGACCTGAGCAGAAGGCAGAAGCTTGCTTAACCTGCTGAGCCCCCCAGGTGCCCCACTTCTCCTTATTTCTTAATAATTTATAAGGCTAATTTTAACATCTTCCCTTAAACAACATTTCCACTTCTGATGGAATCTGTAATCCAGTATTTGTTGTTATTTGCTTGCTTGTTTGTTTTGAAAAGGGTTATGCTTCTCAAATGTCTTGTGCTATTTTGACCTGTGAGCTCATTGTCCCTGGGGACGACTGTGGGGGATTGGTGTCTCCCTCTGGCAATACCTGTGAAGATTGGCCTCCAGTGTACATGGGCCCCAGGGAGAGAGGTGGGAATGGATCCACCCCTACACTCCACACTCAATGCCACGAACTCCTCAGGTTAGCTCTCCATCCTTTGCCCCAGGCAGAAACAATTTAGCAAGAGTTTTGGATTGTGATTCCTTTGGCATGGAGGTTTAAAAAGGGAGCTGTCAGAGAAGGGCATCAACTGTGTGTGTTTCCCCACCTGTTTTTCTTAACTCCTTATAAACACGGGACTACTGAGATGCCCTGCTTTTTCTCCTGGAGATAACTGGACCACAGCTCTGGGTCGGGATGGGTGTAAGGAAGTCACTGTTTCCCCCTTGACATTGGCTGTGGAGGAACAAGCACAGACGCGTGGTTTCTTTTCTGTGTGAGCCTTTTCAGAGCCAGCCTACCAATGCCTTCTGCCTTCTGGCCAAAGCCCCTCATGCTTTCACAATCACATTCTCCAGGAGTTTCTCATATTTTTATCAGTTTTCTCCTTAAAGTTTCCCCTGGCTTTATCTTGGGTGAAGCAGATCTCTTGCTGAGTCAGTGTCTGAAACTGGAACTGGAACGCACTTCTTAGCTATTTCCCGAGTGTCCACTCTGCTAGACACTGCGCCAGGAGCCACAGGACCCTCAGGGAGGGAGGCTGGCTCATTCCTCATCTCACGCAGCTGTTTCCAGAGCCACGAAGAAAGACATCCACTAGAGTGTGATGCCACTAGATAATTCACGACACTTAGGATTTGTTCCAGAAAGGAGACAGACCAGGAGCCATGAGAATGTATGGCGGCAGGCACTTATCTTCGGGAATTAGGGAAGATGTGACCATTGAGCCGATCCTGGGACACCAGAGAAATGTTAGCATTAGCTCCTGGGAAGCGGGTAAGAGAAAGAACATTCGCGAAGGTGGCGGTATTTGTGATTTGTTTTGGGCTTGTGTCATTCTGGAGAAAAGGTTTGGCTGACATAATAAAATGTTCTTTGTTTAAAAAAAAAAAAAGAGTGATGATAGTTTATTTATTTATTTATTTAAGGATCAGAAGCAGTAAATATTTTTTAGCTGTTAAGTCTCCAGCATATTTCTTGTCACCCAAATTGTTATTTTAAGTGATAAAAAAGAGTGATTACAGTAGCTAGCATGTATAGTGCGCTCGAGGAGCTGGCACGAGGTGGCTGGAGCTCCAGTGACTCAAGAGGTGAGCAATGCTGGAGAAGCCGGCAGGGTTTTCCTCACAGGCTGTGGGAAGGAGCTGGGGCTGGATGCTGAGAGCAATGGGAAGCCATCGGTGAGTCAGAGCAGGAGAGTGCACGGACTAGAGCTGCTGTTCTAGAAGGTGGCTCTGGTTGCTGTGGGGACAGGGACTTGGGAGCAGGGAGATGTATGAGGAGGCTACTGCAGTGGTCCTGGCAGAGACGACGAGGGCCGGGCTCACCACTGGCCCTGTGAGGGGGTGGGGACGCAGATGGGACTGGCAGTGTTTAGGAGCCGGGCGAAGTCGGGCATGGTGATTGCACTGGGGAGAGGGGGCCAAGGGGTGATGCCAAGGGGCGAGGAAGCACATTCTGGAGAAGCAGCTTTGCGGGGAAAATGGAGTTGACTTTGGTCATATTGTCTTTGACATGCCTGTTAGACACACGCTTGTTTCATACCACACACACCATTCACTGCGCACACACACACACACACACACAGGTCACTGCACATTCACACACTCACACATACACACACCACTCACCACATACCCACCCACATACCACTCACCCCAACTCCCGCACAACTCACTACACTTACACACACACACACCACTCATTACGCATCGTCACCCTCATGCACACACCACACACATGCTACTCACCACACACACACACACACCACTTACCACACACTCACACCATTCATTGCACATATACACACTCACACACACCTCTTGCTACACATATTCACATTCACACACAGACACACCACTCACCATACACACACCATTCATTGCACACCCATGCCACACAGCACACATACTTACACACACCACTCACTACATACCTACCCATGTATCACTTACCACACACCCCTGCACAACTCACCACACATACACATGCTCACACGCCCCACCGCTCACTACCCACACGTACCTCCACACATATACCACTCACTATACATGCACACATCCCACACCATTCACCACATGCATACACGCATGAACACACACATGCCATAAGAAACACCAGAGCTTAGGGACGAGGTCTGGCTGGGGAGTCATCGAGCTGCAGATGGTTACGGAACCCATGGGCATGGATGCGGCTGCTGTGTCTCTCAATGGGGGCTGAGTAGTGGCCTTGGGGAGGGCTAATTCTTTGGTGGCACTGTCCTCTGTTTCTGGGACAGAACAGAAACAGACTTTCTGGGCCCCACCCACCAAATGCTGGGAATGCAGCCTCCACTCTATCCCTGTGACAGCCCCGATCTGCGCTCCCGCCTTCCCCGCGGGCCTCGTCGTGACGGCTTATAGCCTAGAGAGAAAATATATGAAAAGAGAAAAGGACCCAGGACAGAATGTGCACGCTCACATTTTGCAGAGGGGGAGGAGCTGGCAAAGGAAGCTGAGAAGTGGCCAGAGGGGCAGAAGAAATGCCCGGAGTGTGTGGTGTCAGGTGGAAGCCGAGAGAAGAGAACGTTTTGAGAAGGAGAGAGAAGTGAATTGTGTTGAATGCTGGGGAGAGATCGAGCAGAGAACCAAGTGTGTCCCCTTGCATTTTATTTTATTTTATTTTATTTTTTTTAAAGATTTTATTTATTTATTTGACAGAGAGAAATCACAAGCAGACGGAGAGGCAGGCAGAGAGAGAGGAAGGGAAGCAGGCTCCCTGCTGAGCAGAGAGCCCGATGCGGGACTCGATCCCAGGACCCTGAGATCATGACCTGAGCCGAAGGCAGTGGCTTAACCCACTGAGCCACCCAGGCGCCCTCCCCTTGCATTTTAGAGCCCCATCAACGAGGATCTCCAATGCTGGGTCAGTGGAGTGTGGGGGAGGGGTGCAAGCTGGAGTGGGGAGAGATGGGGAGCGAGGGGGATAAAAACAGCCCCGGGCGGGATGGGGGTGGGGGGCTCTGCCTGCACTCTGATGTGTGTGCACATACACATGTCCGGATTCTCATAGCTCCACATTCTGGATTTTTCTAGAACAGCACCACTTAAAATATTTATTTCTCAACAAAAGCAATTAATTAAAAATATACTTAAGTAGAATTTCATTTTGTAATCTTCATATAACTCAAATCAGGAAATTGATCAAATGAAGTCCCCTTGTCACGGTTTTTAGTTGACAAACTGTTAACTTTTTAATTTTGTGAATTGTGAATAATAGTCCAGTAATGTTGCCATTTCTCAGAAAGGACTGAGTTGCAACTTTGTGGGAAATTTCCAAAGCCGGTCCCCACAGGTTTTGAGGTTCCCACATGTTCTGCCCGTTGCTGGCAGAGGCATCTATGAAGGATAGCAAGGAATGATCTTGGCCTGGGGCCTTCTTAAGGGACTCTCAGGAGGGTGAGTCACTCCATTACTACAGGCCCCGTGAGTCACTCCATTACTACAGGCCCCTTCTTAAGGGACTCTCAGGAGGGTGAGTCACTCCATTACTACAGGCCCCGTCTTACTCAGGCCCACTGGAAGCAGGAGGAAAGAGCAGCCAGACTGAACATCAACGAGGAAAGAAAGTTGGCCTGGGAAGAAACGACTCTGCTCTCACTGGGGTATCATCTGGCAGATTCAGTCACGGCCGCTGGATGTTTTCTTTATTTTTCAGTCTGTAGTTTCCTGAGTTGCTCCATTCTGTAAATTCTGTGTCTGAATCACTGGACATGATTGATTTTCTCTTCTCTGTATTTACAGTTTTACTTATTAATGGCTGGTTTGAGGTAAAAGTTACATACACACACGTGCACGCACTCACAGACACAGATACAAATCCCAAACAAGCCAGTACTTATCCGTACTATGTGCCACGAAATGCACCTATTCTATTCTATTCTTTTTTTTTTTAAAGATTTTATTTATTTATTTGACAGAGAGAGATCACAAGTAGGCAGAGAGAGAGAGAGAGAGAGGAGGAAGCAGGTTCCCTGCTGAGCAGAGAGCCCGATGTGGGACTCGATCCCAGGACCCTGAGATCATGACCTGAGCCGAAGGCAGAGGCTTAACCCACCGAGCCACCCAGGTGCCCTATTCTATTCTATTCTAATTAATTCCATCCCATTCCACTGCACTCTGTTCCATTCTACTGCACTCCATTGTATTCCATTCCTTTCTATTTTGTTCTATTACACTCCACTCCATTTCATTGTATTCTATTCCACTCCATTCCTTTCCATTCCCCTTCCTTCCACTCTCTGCCGGTTCACTCCACTCCACGCCATTCCACGCCACTCCATTCCATTCCTTCTTTTTATTCAGTGGTCTGAGACTTGCTGAAGTGATTTCATGACCCATGAATAGGCTCCAAAGTGCAGTTTGGAAAACACTGATTTGGAAGGAGGCACAGGAAACCCATAGGCCATTGTAAGCAAAGTGCAATTAAAAATCAAACCTTAAGTTCTTTATAGATTTTGGATACTAGCCCTTTATTTGGTAAGACATTTGCAAATATCTTCTCCCATTGCCTTTTGGTTTTGTCGACTTTTAAAAAAAATATTTTATTTATTTATTTGACAGGGAGATAGAGAGCCAAAGTAGGCAGAGCAGCAGGCAGAGGGAGAGGGAGAAGCAGGCTCTCTGCGGAGCAGGGAGCTTGATCCCAGGACCCTGGGTTCATGACCTGAGCTGAAGGCAGCCGCTTAACTGACTGAGCCACCCAGGTGCCCCTGTCAACTGTTTCCTTTGCTGTGCAAAAGCTTTTTATCTTGATGAAATCCCAATAGTTCATTTTTGCTTTTGTTTCCCTTGCCTTTGAAGACATGTCTAACAGGAGTTGCTTAACTAAGGTCGAAGAAGTTGCTGCCTGTGTTCTCTTTAAACTCAACACCAAAAAACTCCAAATAATCCAGTCAAGAAATGGGCAGAAGACACGAACAGACATTTCTCCAAAGACGACATACAAATGGCCAAGAGACACATGAAAAAATACTCAACATCACTCAGCATCAGGAAAATACAACTGAAAACTAGAATGAGATAACACCTTATACCAGTCAGAATAACTTAAAATGAACAACTCAGGAAGCAAGAGATGTTGGTGAAGCTGCGGTGAAAGAGGAACCCTCTTACACTGCTGATGGGAATGCAAACTGGTGTAGCCACTGTGGAAAACAGCACAGAGGTTCCTCAAAAAGTTAAAAATAGAGCTACCCTATGATCCAGCAATTGCACTACTGGGTGTTTATCTGAAGGATACATAGTGATTTGAGGGGGCACATGCACCCCAATGTTTACAGCAGCAATGTCTACAGTAGTCAAGATCCGGAAAGAGTCCAGATGTCTCAGTCTCTCAACAGATGAATGGATTAAAAAAAAAAAATATATATATATATATATATATATATATATATATATATATATATTTTAAAGCAAACCTTGAGGTCATATTAGCCACACAAGTGCAGAAAGGGCCCTTTCCTGTCAGTACCCCCAGCAGGCTATGAGGCCCTGTGTCCCCCTATCCATACCCCACTGCGGCAGGTGGCTGTGTGTCAGAGCTGGGGCCCAGGCCAGGGCCCTCACTATGCCTAGAGCACACCCTATGGCCCACTCTACTTCGAAGCCCCATCCACAGGGGCCTGTGGGCTTCCCATGCCTCCCTCTAAGTCAGTGTTTCCCAAACCGAAACTTGGGATCTATGAGTAATTCATGAAACCAATTTAGTGAGGCTTAGACATCATTAGGGGGACAAAAAGGAAAGGAATAGAATGAGAAGAAGAAAAAAAGTGGACTAGAACATAGCACAGCGCATTGCACATAATAATGCTAAACGTCCTCTGCAGCCAATTAAGCCGACTGTGCTCTTTGTCTGTGGGGGCCCAGTGTGCCATGGCTGCAAACAGTAGCCTCCTCGGTAGTGTATGCAGCCTGTTGATTGTATGTGTTGCCCTAAGGGACCTTGGAGACAGCCCTTTTGGTGGATGCTGGGGTCTGACCTCATGGCTATCTCCAATTTAGGCTGCAGACAGGTATGCGGGGTGCCTTTGGAAAGCCCCAGGGCACAGTAGCCAGGGTCCACATTGGCCAAGTCATCATGTCCATCCGTACCAAGCTGCAGAACAAGGAGCATGTGATTGAGGCCCTACGCAGGGCCAAGTTCAAGTTCCCTGGCCTCCAGAAGATCCACATCTCCAAGAAGTGGGGCTTTACTAAGTTCAATGCGGATGAATTTGAAGACATGGTGGCTGAAAAGCGGCTTATCCCAGATGGCTGTGGGGTCAAATACATCCCTAACCGTGGTCCCTTGGACAAATGGAGGGCTCTGCACTCATGAGAACCTTAGCACTACCCCTTCCCGTCATATTCATGCCCACCAATAAATCCAACTTCCTATCAAAAAAAAAAAAATAATAATGCTAAACGTCGAACTGTTTCAAGTGTGTATATACACACATGGTGTATGTGTGGTGTGTGCAGAGAGTGGCATGTGTGTTATGTGGGGTGTGTGTGTGTGTGTTTGTGTGTGTGTGTGTGGCGAGAGGCAGAGGGAGAAACAGACTCCCTGCTGAGCACAGAGCCCAGTGTAGAGCTCCATCCCAGGACCCTGACATCATGATCTGAGTCAAAATAAGACACTTAATTGAGCCATCCAGGCACCCCTCATACTGTTTTTCTTCAAGATGAATATGCTTCATTCCCCTCAAACCCTGGGCCTCTTTCTGGTTGTGGGGCAGCAGGCTTCATTTCCTACAGGTCTCGGGCAAACATGAAAAATACAAAATCTCATGTTCCCAGGCTTCACTCACTTCCCACCCAGCAGCCAGCACCTTCTTGCTAAAATGCAAATTCCATCCCTTGGTCCTTTGCATAGGACTTCTGGGGCTCCCATCATCCTTGAAATGAAATGCGGACTCTTCCACTGGGCCAAAGGCCACCTCTTCCTGTCCCTACTTCCTGCTCCAGTCTTTCGCCGTAGCCCAACCCATTCTCTGCCCTGTGAGGCTTAATTCATGTCTGACCTTGACCTGGTTTCCCTTGTCCCTATGGGCTGGGCATGCAAATGCTCTTCCTTATCTCCAGAAGACCCTCAGCCTCCTCTCTTCTGGTCCCTCCTTCCTTTCCTGGACTCAGCTTAGCTGTCCCTGTCCCCAGATATGGGCAGGATGACCCTCCCATCAAACCCCCAGCACCTTGCACTTCACCCATCACGGCACGGTGACATCACGTCGGTGGGGGGTGGGCTACATGCCCCTGGGCTGTGTTTCCCTGACTCGTCCTGCATCTACCACACAATGCCACCAAAGCTCTTAACCCGTGCTGACGCTGTTGCGAGCTTCTGACATACCAGGTAACGTGTTCATGTCAACCCCGGGAGCCAGGAGCCACTAACACCTTCCTCCTACAGGCGAGACAACAGAGGCCCAGAGAGGACAAGTAACTTGCCCAAAGTCACACAGGAAGTGGTGAATCTAGGACCCTAACCTTGGAGTCTGGGTCCAGAGCCCTAGTTGTGACCACAATGTAGAAGGCATTCAATGAGAACAGGTCACGTGGGTTGTTAAGAGAAAGAGAAAACTTAAAAGTTCTGTGGAACCTTAGCTGACCTTTAAAGACGGCAGATCTTGTTAAAAAGAAGGTTCAGGGGAGCCCCTAGACGGGGTTGGAGGTAACCCGTGGCATGGGGGCTGGAGCGAGCTGGATTTTTCTGTATATGTCCACCATGGTGCTCTGTGGACTGGAGGTGGCCCTGGGAGTGGGGAGGTCCAGGATTGAGGAGGCACTCTGGTGAGGCGGGCATGATGTGGGAGAAGGAACAGAGCACTCAGCTACGAGAGAGCTACTGTCCCCCACACCACCCCCACCACCTGCCCTTTCAGGGCACAGGAAGAGCCAGAATATTGAAGCATATTAAGCATTAATATGTTTCATTTTTACTAAAATAATATCCTATTTTATAATATTTTAGTAATATTTGATCTATATTTTATTAAGATTAATTTTAAATTGATAATAGTAATTTATACTATTAATATTTCATTAATACTAAAATATTTTAATGAGATTTTATTTTATTTAATAAAAAGCATATTAAAACATTAAAGTATTCTGTGAGGTGGTTTGCTGTGGATTATATGATACAATCCCCGAGCACAGTACATTTCCTAGAGGGCTTATCATGTTTTGTGTGACTGTGAGTGCATTCCTTTGGCAAAGCTTAAAGAAGTCCTGAGATCATACTGGGGTGAAGTGAGGGAGCTTCTAAGAACACAGGTCCAGCGAGCTCGTGTCCTGGGTCATGATAAAGACGGACCTGAGCCAATCACACTTTGATCTCCAAAGAGAAAGGGGCCCCAGCTCACTTCTGGGATCTAGATGGAATGGCTGAGTGCATCAGCGTTGCCTCAGAACTCTTATTTTATTAGAACTGCGCCTGTCCCCCCCCGGGGGGAGACCTGAGGGGTATGGAGCTTGCTGACCTCTGGATCCAGGCTCTGGCTTTTAATCTCTTTAAAAAATTAAACTTCACCTCAAACGTCCTGACCTGCCCAGTAAGTACAAGCGCACCTTGAGCAAAGACTCCCACTTGTCCTTCCCTCAGCCCATCTACTGTACTGTTGGTGGTAACGGGGTATTTTGCATAAAATCTCCAATGCGTGAATGCATAAGGAAGTACATATGATAATTTTCTAATGATATTTACTTGCAATGAATTGGTTATAGGGTCAGACAACTGGTTTCTGTTCAGATGCATTCGTTCATCCTTAAGACAACCTTTAGACTGGGCAGACCACATTTTAGGAGTGCTGGGTGAGATGCGTGGTGAGTCAAGGGCCAGTAAGCCGGACCCCGCGAGAACTCTTCCTGCCTTTGTCTCTGCTCTGAGGCTCTGAGTCGGGTAGAGCAGACGAGGCTCCATTTGCCCCGGGAGCAGAGAGTGTTCCCCTGTAGTCAGATTGCTAGTGTCTAGCTCAAAGATTGATGAGGCTCACCAGACCTGGAAGGTTTCCTTGCACGACTCCGGGCTAGCCGAGCAGCAGAGCTGCCCCGGCATTGAGGGTACGAAGCTGCAGCAAGAGAAGGGGAAAACCAGGAGGGAGGAGAGAGTTTTTGAGACTGGCATGAGGAGGTCTGGGGCAACTCTTACTATCATGGCATCATCTGCGACTCCCCACTCCACACCTCAGGAACCCGACTTGGCCTCTGTAGGTGGCCGCCAGCCACTCTGCTTATGTCTTGACCTCACTCACGTCCTTCTGTGTCTTTAGATATGTGAACTCGCATGACTCCCCCATGGGGTGCCTGTGTCCGTGCCCTCTGTCAATCTGAGCGAACCATGCGTGTGTGCCAATATGGCAGTGGGACAAGACCTTTGAACTACGTGTTGATCACCATGGGAGTAAAAACAGCGTAGGTTAGCAAATTTTTAAAAAAGATCTTTTATTTATTTATGAGAAAGAGAGAGAGCACGTGCGCACAAGTGGGGAAAGGGGCAGAGAAGAGAAAGAAGTAGACTCCCCTCTGAGCAGGGAGCCTGATGGGGGGCTGCATCCCAGGACCCCGGGATCATGACCTGAGCTGAAGGCAGATGCTTAACTGACTGAGCCACCCAGGCGCCCCTGATGAGGGGACAGAAGGCAAGCTGAGGACAAAGCTGAAGCTGACACACCACAATCCACCCCCCCAGTGGGCTATATGTGACATTCCTCAGGCATTCCTGGCTGCCCTAAAGGAAAAACAAATAGTTAATTTGTGGAGATCACAATCCTGCAAGACCTGAGCCTCCCTCCGTTTACAAATGTCCTAGTGATTTATAAGGAAGAAGCTTTCTTATTAACAGCCTAATTTCCAGAGACCCATCACTCAGTTTCCTGAAGCCCTAACATCACCCTTTCCTCCATGAAATTGAGGGAGGCTGAGGCAGAAAGAAATGTAGATGAAACTGAATTTCTTTTAAACCTGCAGGCCATTGATAAGGACGTGTGATAGGAGGACTGTAACAACTGTAACATTCCTCCAGGAACCTCCCAACTATCCTACTGTTAAGGCCTTACTAGAGAGGTAAATAACCTCAACCTGACCATACCAAGTCCTCTGGCATCCTGTGAGCCTTCTTTAATATACGAAACTTCTTTCTTGAAACCTCTCTTTTTCCTTACCTCCCCCAACCACATAGCCATCTTTCACAACCCCGGGGCTGCAACGCTTCCTGCCCACGGGTCCTGTCCCCGCGCTTCAATAAACCACCATTTTGCACCAAAGATGTCTCAAGAATTCTTTCTTGGTTGTCGGCTCCGGACCCCACCCCACCAAACCTCACCTATATTCCAAAACCACATCACTCCAAGATGAGCACATTTCTAGAAAACAGTGGAGCAAACATTTAAAAAATATACATGGTTGGCTCAGTCGTTAAGCGTCTGCCTTCGGCTCAGGTCATGATCCCAAGGTCCTGGGATCGAGCTTCACATCAGGCTGCCTGCTCAGCGGGAAGCCTGCTTCTCCTTCTCCCACTCCTCTGCTTGTGTTCCCTTTCTGTGTGTGTCTCTCTGTCAAATAAATGAATAAAATCTTTAAAAAATATATATGTAAATTATACACACACACACACACACACACACACACACACACACATCTTTAAAAAAGTTAACTAAATAGAAAACATGGTGACTGTTCCGGGCTGAATTGCATCCACTCTAACTCCATATGTTGAAGTCCTAACCCCCAGTATCTTAGAAAGTGACCGTAATTGAAATAGGGCCTTACAGAGGTTAAAGGGCCGTGTTACTGGGTGGTTCAGTTGGTTAAGTGTCTGCCTTTTGCTCAGGTTATGAGCCCAGGATCCTGGCACAAAGTCCCACATCAGGCTCCCTTCTCAGCGGGGAGCCTGCTTCTTCCTCTGCCTGCTTCTCCCCTGCTTGCACTGGCGGCAAATAGATAAAGTCTTTAAAAAAAAAAAAAAAAGAGGTAATTAAGTGTCCTTAGAAGAAGAGATGGGGACAGGAGGTACACCGCACCGAGGGCGGACCAGAGAGACAGAGAGAAGTTTGCCATCTACAAGCCAGGGAGACAGGCCCAAAAGGAATCAACCCTGCTCACCCCTGGCCACCAGAAGCGCGAGACAACACCTTTCCCTGGTTTGAGCCCTTGGCTGTTTCTGTGGCACTTGGTTACAGGCCCTAACACAGTGGCCATCTTGGGTTTCGTAGCCACTTTTCTGTTGGGAAATGGTTCCCTCTGCTGGCCTTCGTGTTACAGGCCAGCCGCTCTGAAAGCCACGACTTCCTGCTCCCACCCTGCATCATTAAACACAAAGTACTTAGATGCTCCCTGACAGAATCCTTTCTAGAATCTTTATGTAATAGACTGTAGGATCTTTATAGAATTCTTCCCCTGGAATCAGGGTTGATATTAAAAATACTCAGCACCTGCGACGGCTCCCTATTGCGCCAAGAGGGTAGGGGCAGGTGGGGAGGGGTGCTGCGGGGCTGTGAGGAGGGCTGGAGGGGGAGGAAGGGCTACATGGCCAGAGCAGTGTGGGGAGGGCTGGCCGGGGCTCAGGGGTAGAGACACTGACCTCTACGTAAGGTGAAGCTGTGCTGGGCGTCAGGCAGAAGGTCACTTTATAATCTATACAAATAGCTTCCTATCACCGCCTTATAAGGCTGCAGATCTTTAACCTGGTCTAGAGCTCCCGGAAAGAGTCCACAGGCGGGTACCCTTTTCAAAGCAGGAAGTCACGGTCCTGCTGTGGTTTGTGGCTCTTCCCTTATAAATCAGGTTAATGCTATCAGCTGCTCTCTCCTTGCCGCGGTCCAGCTGGGAACGGGAGAGCAAGTCTGCACCAAGTCTGCGGAGTTGCAGTCAGAATGGCAAACTTTCCACCACTCTCCGCCCGTGGCAGCGCAATGAAACAGAGGGCAACCCGCGCCGCTTGTGCTCCCAACAGCTATCCTGAGATTAGAAAAATCAGCCCCTAGAATTGTGCTGGGTGCGCTTAGTAGGTACCCCATAAACACTTTTCAAAGGAGTAAACGCTGACTGGGCATCATGAAAACACTGGCAGCCTATGTGTTCTGAACTTGGGTGGTCTCTCGACTTCTAGGTTGCCTGGATGATGTGAGGAATTTGCTTCTGTTTTAAGTCCGGGGAAGCACGTTTTTGTAACGTGCGCCCAGTGCATGTCTTCTGGATGCGAATGAGAAAGATGGGGTGTACGCGCAGAGGAGGCTGGCCCATTCCGCCTCAGCTTCCGTGACCCAGTCCTATCAGAGGACCCAGCATTTGACATAGGGACTGTCCTGGCGTGTCCAGGCTACACAGAGGGCAGAGTGTGGACCAACTATTTCCCTTAGAAGGATCAGGTAGCTTCTGATGACTCCTGAGTCGAACATTCCATTTGTTCCATCATTCACGTCTTCTGGAAGCATTGGCTGAGTGCATCCCATGTGCCTGACCCATTCAGGGCTTCCAGCAGAGAGCACAAGGGACACAGACCCTCCTTTCTGGGAGCTTCCACGCTCATCAGAGACAGACAATGCCCCAGGTGCTGTGATCGAGTTGAGGCTAATTATGGGGGAGGACAGGCTGATCTGAGAGTGGACACCGAGCAAGGTCAGCTGGGAGGGGCTGCGCAGGCTAACCTGAAAAGCCACCTCTAAGGTAAGACTTGAAGACAGAAGATCCCGAGTACATGCCCAAGGCAGCACACGCCACCAGAGCATTGCAAGGGGGAGGGTGATGGTGCGTGGGGACTCAGATCCAGCTGCGGTGCTGTTTGACCCAATTCCCATGAAGGCATCCTCTGCCTGCCAAGCCCAAGCCTGGGCTGCAGTGGTCCAGAGAGTATGTCTTTCCCAAACTTCCCGACGTTGCTGTGTGGGCGGACAGGTCCCGGAGCCTGGCTCATTCAGGGGACGGAAAGTACACCCAATCACCAAGAGCTAACCAGTCACTCGCTGCTCCTCATAGATAACGGTCCTCATCTTTACCTCTTTATTTACGTATACTGGTCTCTCCACTTGGGTTAAACCAGTTTCCATGGGTTCACTTTGCCCCTCAGGGAGCTACGCACTGATTTCCCTGTTGTCCTCGCCTCCTGCAGAGCAGGAATTTTTTAAAAAGGAGGCAGGGTTGACTGAGGGTAAGGTGGAAAGAAGGCAAACAGAAGGCGAATGGGATGAGAAGCATGGATGGCTTTGACGGGTGACAAATGATTGCGAAGCTAACTGTCACAAGTGGGTCTGGAGAAGGGTCCAACCGGGTTCGAATCGGGATCAGCTGAGCCACTGCTACTGTTGCTGGGGCTTGGTGCACCCCATTCTTTCAGGGACACATGCCGTGTAGATATTTCTGCTTTTCTGCTCAGGTTCATGCTCGCTGGTTGCCTCTGTGATGGGACGCTCAGCCTCGGGCCAGGCTGGCTCCCTTCTATTTCCTCTGACTTCCTCCCAGACTCCAAAGTTCATAGGCACTTTTCCCCATCCCCCTGGCAGCTGGGTTCCTTCCTTGGGCTCTGTCCTCAAATAACTCAGCTGTCATCTCAGATAGATCTGGTCACCCCGAGAGTATACTTCCTATCTTCTGCATGGAGAACATACATTCTTTCCTTAATGCATCAGCAAATATTTCTGTGCCTAGTATTCTGTACTATTCTGTGCTACAAGTGTAGCAGGGGATGCAAAGACTGAAAACCAGTATTGTCAACTAAAATCATAGGAACATAGGAAACATAGGAATATGTAGGAAAGTGTGAGATCCACAGCCCAAAGTGCAGTGGCTCCCTGCCTCTCTCTCTCAGTGCTACCCAAGGCATGGATTTTCGTATATGATGCATTCTCTGGGGCGGCACTTTTTCTGTCCTTTGCCCAACCATGAAAACCTCTGGAATTTAGGGAATGATGAGATATTGTCAAAGGAACAATCTTAAACTTTTTTCTATTCTATTTCTCGGGAGTGTCATCATTTAGACATGGTGATACTTAGTAACAATTCACCATCCAACGCCCTCTACTGGGCCCCATCCATCAGTGGCTTGGGTGATTGCAGCTGAGCACAGCTGGCAAAGACGACGCTCTATTCAGCATACAGATACTCTTCAAAGGAATAAACCATGTCCTTAAACTGCCTTGGCTTCCAAACTGCTGACCACAGTTGGCGGAGCAACACCGTGCCCTAGAGATAAGCTCTTGGAAAGGGGCAGCTGCTCTCATGTTCTTTGTTGCCTGGGGTCCGTCCTCGCTCAGAGGACCCTGTGAAGGCATGTGTCTCATGTGTCTGCGTGTTCTGGTTGGAGGCTGGAACTGTCACCCTGGGCCTCTCTGACTCTCAAATTCTTTGTGTCGAAACACATGGACCTTAATGCCTATCTTGCAAGGGCTGTTGTGGGAATTTGATAAAATTAATTTTGTAAGAGCCCTCAGCACTGCGTTGGCATTAAGCCATTGCTCAATAAATATTTACTGTGCAAAAAAAAAAAAAATAAATAAAGAGAAAGGTATTTACTTAAAGAGTCTGTTATGTCATTGTTCTTAATAAAGGTAAGTAAGAGATCTCTCTAAATGACATAGTCCTAAGATAAGAGCAGGTGGAAACTGTCTCAAGTGGAATTGCCTAGATGGTTATCATTGTTCCATAGGCTTCAGTTAATCCACTGTTCCTTGGTGCCTTTCCTTCCACTAGGACTTGTTCTGTGGGTGAGCCCTATTGGCGGGGGGCTCTGGTAATTAGACTAAGGTCGTGCGTCTGTCTCCGGCGGGCCAGTTAGCTCAGCTTGGCTCCGTGTCCATACACATTGATCTTAACCCAGCTGGCAGACTCACAAATGTGTGACCACGTCCCAGAGGACCCCAGGGGGACGCTTTCTGTGAATACCTCCTCAGGCTGCTGGAACAGCAAGAACACAACCTCCCTGTTATGGTCACTGTGACCTGAAGGTGGCGCTGTTTCTCAACGAAGAAGGGCTCTGGGTCGGTCGGAGGCCGACACCTCATTTTAAAGGGAGTGTGACTGGTGGCAGCCTTGGAGAGAATCTTCAAAGTAATTTGATTTATTCCTCTCACTTTCTAGGCAAAGAAATGGAGACCTAGAGATTTTTTTTTAAAAAATCCAACTCTTTCCTCAAGCCAAGCCACGGAGGTGAGGCTAAACAGGGGTCTCCCACATTATAAACTTCTGCTCTTTTCACTCCGCTGGGCGTGGCCTGGTCCTCCAGGGCACTAAGAGAGTAATTACGTTAAGAACCAAATCAAATCAATCATGGGTACTTAATTGGTGATATTTCCAGAGATTTAAACTGTCATTGAATTTTGAATGCCTGTTACTCCTAACCACAGGCCAGATTTAAATTGTGGGTTTTTGTTAGTTTGTTTGTTTTCAGATTTTATTTATTTGAAAGAAATACAGCAAGAGAGAGTGTGAGTGGGAGGGAGAGGTTGCTTGGACCTCCTGCTGAGCCAGAAGCCCAAAAGAAAAATAACCAATTACTAAGGGAAAAAAAAAAGAAAAGAAAAAGAGCTGGTGCTCACTTTCTGTTGAAGTTCCTGTTCACCTAACACATTTTGTTTTTTGAAGATTTTACCTATTTATTTGAGAGCGAGCATGAGCAGGGGAAGCAGCAGAGGGAGAAGCAGTTTCTCTGTTGAGCAGGGAGCCCGAAGTGGGACTTGATCCCCGGACCCTGGGACCGTGATCTGAGCTAGAAGGCAGACGCTTAACCGACTGAGTCACCCAAGTGCCTCATTCAGCCTCTCCTCTCATGCCAGAGTTCTGTTTTTCCCACGGGGTCCTCATTAGTCGTGCAGAGCCGCAGATGTTTACTGAGGCCACGGTGTGGCTGACACTCGTCTGAGGTTTGAGAGTAAAGATGAAAGTCTTGGCCTTTTGGAGCTTATGGGGTAGGCAGAACATAAACCTTCTTGTCTAGAATATGTGGTATGTCCTTTAGTGATAAGCTGCAGGAAGGAGGCAGCAGGGTGAGGGAGCAGAGTGTGGGAAAGGAGACAGTGGTCTGCAGATGGTTAGGAAGGGGTCTCCGGTGGTGGTCGGGGGCTCTGAGCAGGGAGGGGCCACAGAGAGGGCTTGAAGCACCTCCCCCCACGGCCCCGCAAATCGCCATGTGCCACGGTTTCCAGATTTAGCAAATAAAAATACAGGACACCCTCTATTTTTGCATTTGACTTTGATGTTGCCTTTCAGACCATAATAAATAAGATTTTGGTAGAATAGACTTATGTGTCATATTGGAATATGTCTGATTTAGAAGACGGGCTAGAATGCAGGGCATGTACTAATGTAGAGTGTAATTTTTTAATATTCGGGACATTTTTACAACTAAAAACTTACACCATTTATCTGAAGTTCCAATTTAACTGGGTGTTCTGGATTCTGTCTGGGGAGTCTCTGTGTGACCAGACAGGCCGTGGCTGGAGGAGGTGGCTTTCTCTGTGCAATCACCACTTCCCTTCTCCATCGACCTTCGCCTGGCCCCCTGGGCCCTGGGCAGGGGCACGGGGACACAATGGCTGTCTGTGGACTTCTTGTGTTATCCCCTCAGATGACGTCTGGATGGAGTTGTCAGGTTAGAATTTCCTGAGCTAAATACTCCTTAAAAAATCATTTTCAAGTAAACAACCTCACATCTCTAGGTGTACGTTGCACTGTGAGTGTATCACACATCTACCCCTGGGGGAAGAAAAGCTGTTCGTCCCTCGGTCGGTCTAATCTGTCTGGGAGAAGCCCATCATTTATTTCTCAGGCAACGTCAACCCAAGGCAGTGTTTGCAGTTTTCCAAGTGCTGTTTTTGATGTGGGATGAGCAGCTCCTCCCGCCTCTTTCCAGAAGAGTCTCTGGCGTAACATCTGTGGGTCTGTGCTTGGCGCCAAGCCGTTAACCTTCCAAATTTAAATAAGGGGAAATCCTTCTTGTCTTCATCCTCCTCTGCTTTATTTATTTTTACAAAACCACACCAGCTGGCGAGGACGGGGCTGCTGACTTAACGCCCGGGTTACATCACTTTTTGGTAATTGACCTCTTGCAAAGCCCAGGCAGGAAGGGAAGGCTCTAGAACTTGAAGGTTTTGTGTTTTCTAATTAGGGTATGATGACGGTAAAGAGACCACCTGACTGAGCTGAGACAACCTGAGGGGCCACTTTGCTGTCTTCCCTCCGGTACTTCCGGACAGCTGCGGTTAAGAGTTAAAATAATCAATAACACCCAACAAAGCCAAGTTTCCGCTGCATTTCAGGAAAGCAAGCCCCACCAAGGAGAGAGAGGCGCCCCTGCAGCTGAGTTTAGGAACAGAGCTTCCTCGCTCCTCCTGGCTTGGGACCTCCCAGGGTGGCAGCGGGTGGCAGGCAGCAGGGACACAAGCCAGCCTGTCGCCGTCAGTCTGTGGGTCCCGGAACTGCAAATGGGACAGTTCTTGGATGGGGCTGGAATGGGCCAAACTGCCCGAGGTCAAGCTCTGTAGAAATACTTTGTACAAGTAACAGCAACACGGCGAACTCCACTTCAAAACGGTTTTAAATGAGTTGATTCTAAAGTACCCCTGAAGCTAGCCGGGTTTTCCCCCAAGTAATTAGGAATACACTCTTTTGGGGCACCTGGATGGCTCGGTCGGTTAAGCGTCTAACTCGATTTCAGCTCAGGTCGTGATCTCAGGGTCCTAGGATCGAGCCCTGCATTGGGCTCCGGGCTCGCCGGGGGCATCTGCTTACGATCCTCTTCCTCCACCCCTGCCCCCGACTCGTGCTCGCGCTCTCTCTCTCTCTCTCTCTCTCAAATAAATAAATAAAATCTTCTTCTTTTTTTTTTTTTTTTTAAGATTTATTTATTTATTTGACAGACAGAGAACACAAGTAGGCAGAGAGGCAGACAGAGAGAGAGGAGGAAGCAGGCTCCCTGCTGAGCAGAGAGCCCGATGTGGGGCTCGATCCCAGGACCCTGGGATCATGACCTGAACCGAAAGCAGAGGCTTTAACCCACTGAGCCACCCAGGTGCCCCAATAAATAAATAAAATCTTCTTAATAAAACAAAAGGATTTTCTTTCTCCCTCTGCTCCTCTCACCACACACTCTTTCTCTAAAATAAATAAATGAATCTTAAAAAAATAAAGGAATACACTTTATCTTGGTTTCTTACGCTCTATTTTCGATAAAAAAGTGAGACGGCCTGTGTGAAAAGAAATTTAGTTGCTGTTCACATTAATTCATGGCTCTAGGGGAGAATAAGTGAACGGAGACTTCTCTGCTGTTCTCTAGTGCACTAGGTGCTTGCTCAGTTTGTAATTTTTAAAAAACATTTTCAAAATTTGGGTTCATGAAATAAATCATGCCTACTGTGTGTGTGTGTGTGTGTGTGTGTGTGTGTGTCTTGCATTTGTATTTTTCATATTCTACGGGCTTTCCAACTCATTAGTTATGACTTGGATTTGTGCAATCGGGACCTTTGTTAGAAATTTCAAGGTCACGATAAAGGGAAATGCTCAATAAAAGTGAAAAACAGGAAAACCTACCACCAAAGATCAAATGAAACCAACCAACAGAGCAGTCAACCAATAAGTACATAAAAAGAAGAAAGGACAGTTCCATTTTAATTACTCACTGGGCTATATCGGGGCGAATCTGAAAAAATGTAACACGAAAGCAAATTTTAACACGTACAACGTCAGTAGGAAGATTGATGACAATATTAAGTATTTTGCTTATAAATATACTTGTCACATTAAGTAAGGTAAAGTGAAATTACATGGA
Organism: Mustela lutreola; assembly: GCF_030435805.1. NCBI lineage: Eukaryota > Metazoa > Chordata > Mammalia > Carnivora > Mustelidae > Mustela > Mustela lutreola. The sequence continues at coordinate 213,677,546 of NC_081291.1, read as the reverse complement.
ATTTGCACATGAACTACAGAAGTCATGCTACTTGTCCCAGTTGCATTTTTTAAAACAATTGTTTCTATATTGCAATCACGATACATATACATTGTAGGAAACTGAAGACACAGAGACAAGCAAAAAGAAAACAATTAAAATCACAGGTAATCCTAGTAGGCAGAGAGGCCCTCTGGGAATTTCGGTGTACATCTTTCCAGTTTTTCTCTGTATGCATGTGTTTTTAAAAAGTGGTATTGCTCAGATTATTCAATTTGTGTACGAGATGGCAAAGGGAGGACCCTGAAGAGAGAGGAAGAAAGATGAGATGAGCAACAACTGATAATAACACAGGAAATAATAAAAACAACACAGGAAACAGAGAGCCGCTGGGCAAGCAGCAGAGTGCCATAGTTCTCTGCAGCTTTTATCTGTGTCCTGAAATTTCCAGCCTTACAGCCACTTAGATGTTTTGTGTGGGTTAAGAGCACATCTCTGCATGATTTAAGAAAGAATGAGTAGGAGTTCTTTCTTAGCTGTGATTAATTGCAGAAACAGGTGAAAGTTCCATCCTTGTCCTGTTCTGCACCTTGCAACGGTAATCACATGGATTTAGTGGTTAAGAGCCTAGCACATTTTCTTCTCGGTTTTTCCCAGACGAAGGCACTTGTCAGGAAACGTCTCGCTTCTACCCTTCTGCGTTAAAGGTGTGCATGATGAAGGAGAAGCTAATGCAAGAGCCGAGCATGTACACCCACGCCAGAGGCCACCGCCAGAGACCTTCTAGGTTAAAGACTGGCGGGAAAAAACTGTGTGGCGGAAGAAAATGAAAAACCTCACATATTTGCCCAAATCCTGAAAATACATAGGCAATAAATGGACTTGGGCTGCATCATTAGGAAACTCTGCAGTGGGGTGCCCGTGCACAGAAGCCAGTGTTAACAACAGAACCCAAATAGGTGTGTGTTTCAGCCGGGCGTGGCACCATATTGCTGGCACCATGAGGATGTTAATTTCACAGTCTTCACAGATAAGTTTAAACATAGGAACATGTCACAAATAAGCAGCAGTCTCCGCGAGGCCACATCAGCTGGGATTTCAGCCTGCCGTTTTTAAATTCAGCCGGGTCCCCGAGGACCAATCAATATTGGTGGCAATTATTCTTAGTACACAGTCCAAATGAAATGGGTGTGTGTGTGTGTGTGTGTGTTTTCTTTTTTATCAAGGTGGGAGACTGTGATATAGAAATAAGCAAATTCCCTGGTGGATGGCAATTGGGCCTCTAACAGCTGCCACAAGTCGGCTGTGGATGTCTTCTGCCTGGTCCTCGGGAATAGTCCCATAATGACCACATTATTTTAACCCTTCGACGTGAGCTGTGTTTGCAAGCACAGCTCAGGAGAAACCTAGCACGTGTCAAACAAAGAGAGGCTGAAAAAAACAAATAAATAAACAAGCCGGGAGCATCTCCCAAAGCAGCTGCTGGGAGCATTACCTTATGCACATGTTTTATTTACACCCTGGTTTCTAAGCCGCAACCTCTAGAGGGCCAGTGCTTGGGACACAGGGATGTTTTCACGAAACAGAGTCAGTTTACATTCTGTAGGGAAAGATGGTGAAAACCTTTCTTTCTTTCTTTCTTTCTTTTCTTCCTTTTTAGTTTCTAAAAGGCTGACATTGAATTATGCAAACTCCTAGATTTTACTCTTGGAAAAGTTAGTTTTTCATGAAAGAATTTTTGTCTACAGCGGGTTGCTTTGAGGAGGTGTAGTGGAAATGAAGTGGGGAATGAGAAGCAGAGTAACGGGGGAGAAATGGTCCTCAGCACGGCAACTGAAGTTCTTTCTCCTGGTGGTGCCCAAGTTTGAATTCGTTGGCACTAACCTTAAGGGATCTGGCTAGCAATCCTGATAAAACTCAAGTCATCAACGGAGGGAAGAGGGGGCAGAAAAACACCCTCTGTTAAGACAAATAAAGATGGTGTTTGAATTTCCAAGTCCTTGGAGGATTTTTTGGTCTTCAGCCTGCTCCTGTATTGAGGTTTTCATCCAATTTGGGGTTTTGATCTAATTAATCACTTAAAACGTCATAGTGCTAGGAATCTAAAATTATTCCAAGATCATTTTACTTTAGCTTTTAAAAACAGATCAGGACTGTGTGCTCTGTTTTTCCCTGCGTTTTCAAACCAGCAATTCTCCTTAAAAAATGCAGCAGAAAATGAAAAATTCTGGAAAAGAGACCAAGAGGCAAGTAAGAAAAGCCCATAATAAAAACAACCCTTGTGGTTCTTTCTAGAGACTCAGTCGTCCACTCGCCATCTTGGAATGAGGGATTTTTCTTGTGGAATTTGATTATTTTTCTCACACTGAAATGAAAACAATAAGGAAGGAAAGGGAACTATTGGTAGAGTTTCAAGAACATAAAAATCGATCTACCCCCCAAAAGTATCAGGCGTACGTGGATCCTTCTCTCTAACTTGGGGAGGATTCCAGAAGGGAGGTGGGGGGTCAACGTAGGAACAGAAGTTGAGCCTATCGAATCTACAATGGTATTTCTTTCTTTCTTGCCTGAAATAAGGGTGTGGATGAGGTCTTTATGCACTTATAATTCTCCATTGCCTTGTCAATCATGATTCTTTCCGTTTGAGAGAGCGGATCAAGGTTGCTGGGAATTGGTGGCTAGAAGTCAGTATTCTAAAGCTCAAAACTACTCTGCTTTCGCCTCCTCCTCCCCCACTTTGAAAATGTTTTAGAAGAAAGGTTCCTGATTGCAGTGGTGATTTGTGGTTAATATCATTAGACTTCTGGTTTGGATTAATGCAGCTAATTAGTTTCTGTCCTTGACTTTTTCCAATTAAAGCACAGAGGCCTTGGTGCTAAACACCTGGGCAGATTACCTAATTAGATGACAGAAACATAGACAATTGTTCCTAGGTAATTATTTTAACTTTCACTGCTTGTTTGGTACTAAACACACTGATGAAAAGGGCATCCTTTCTACCCCATGAATGACAAGACAGCAGCTCCTGGGCTAGAAAAACCGGTTCTGCCTACTCTACAGAAAACATCGAGTCCTTTTTTGGTGACGATGTGCAGAAGAGACAGATTTGTGACTTTTTGTGGTTGTGTGTGTGTGTTTTGTTTTGTTTTGTTTTATCCAGACATGGGTGCACTATGCTCTTGGGTGTTCTGGGGATCATGCCTGTCTTTCCCAATGCTAAATAACATTTGGGGAGCCCTATTGCCCTAAAGGTGGAACGTATTCTCCAAGAATTCAGAAGTGAAAACCTGGCTTCTACGTTCTTAAAACACATGCGCGCGCGCACACACACACGTAAAGCTACTGGGATCTTTTCAACCACGAGTGTGGCCCCACAGATCATTCCCAGCTCAAGCACGCTCCAGGGAAGGGTCAGGTCCAGGTGTCACCGAGCAGGAGGGACCTGCTGCCAATCCTCCCGGGACCCAGAGAACACTTTACCCTTTGAAGCGCACACCAAAAGCTTGTTGCCACCAGCCTGTGTAATCTCAGCCTCGGCCAATCCCTATGGAGCAGCCCGAGGATGCTAGTAGACACCTGCTAAACTCCTGCTCTTACTAATTCCGCCCCACCCAGCCACACCTTCCACCTCATCTCTATCCCTTGGGACATTCCTCCTCATTGAGACCCCTCTCCTAAGAGAGGGGTCTTCTTCTCTTCTTCTTCTCCAAAACCTTTCCTGGAACTCTCCACTGATTTCCTTTCTCTTTCCTTTGAAGCCCGGTAGCTCTGCGAACCGGCCCAGCAAGTCCTCCTGTGTTGTGTTTTGTGTCAACATTGTTCCAGCCCCACTCTCAGGTCTCTGATATTAGCAGCCTCTGCATTTGTTGCTAAGCAACGGCTTGACCTGTGCCAGGCGGGCACTCTTCTAGGCCGTGGCGATTCGGGGAAGATGGAACAAGTTCCTTGCCCACACTGAGCTTCCAGCAACAGGGACGAAAGAGGGCAGACAGCAAATGAGCCAACCAACCACAGATGTGGTCAGGTCAGACAGTGATGAGAGCTGGGAAGGAAAGGGTGTCACTCGATAGGATGAGGAAGGAGCTAACTCAGAGGGTAATGAGGAACACTCACCGAGCACACTCTGAGGTCGTGATTTCTACCTTCCATTTGTCTAATCCTCACAATAATGCCGGGACTTAAGTGCCACTGGTGGTCCCATTCTAGAGAAGAGAAGCCGAGGCCCAGAGTAGTTGGGGAGCTTGCCTGACGTCACACTGCTAAGTCAACAGCAGAGCCCAGGGGTTCTGGCTTCTGGGTCACACTCTCAGCCTGCACTCGTGCTCCCAAGGTTGCCTTCCTTCCCTCTCCTCATGTCATGGCCGCAATGGTGCCTACAGGGTGGGGCCTTGGATGTGAAAGGCCCTTGACTCTGTGGGTCACAGGTGTGCAGACTTCTTCCACTAAAATGACTCCTGCATCTGACCCTTCCTCTCCCCCATCCTCCTTGCCCTAGTTCAAGCCTGTAGGATCGTGGATTGGGACACCCAGCTTCCTACTTTCTCACTCCGGTCTTCCTAGTTTCTAGTCATTGGGCAGCTCCCGGGGCCTTGAAAGGATGCGGTTCTGATGAAGAGATGAAAATTCATGAGATACCCATCCCTACACCCTCCAGCTGACTCTAGAGAACCCCTTTGAGGGGGCAGGGGTCTGGCCAGAGGGGGGCAGGCTGGGGGCAGCACAGGAAGGCCCAGCCACCCCTCAGATACAGGCAAAAGGCTGGAGGTCCTATCTGTGCCTGGGAAGCTCCTGGGCTCCGGGAAGTCAGCCACCCCATGGAATCAGGCTCTCCTGTGTCCCTTGGACTCCATGGCTGCCATCTTGGACCCAAGCGCCATCTGACCCCACCTTCTCTTACCACGTGTTTTCGTCCTGTCCCAGCTCACCTAGAGGATCTTGAGTCTTCCCAGTTTCTGCCACGCACTAACATGGAAAGATCACCTGAGGACCAGACAAGGGGTAAGGTTCCTCTGGGGCCAGTGGTTCCCCGGTCCAAGTCTCAGTTTACTGACCAGGGAACTAGGCTAATAATAAGTTGCCATAAAGATCCTACCCAGGGACGCTGTATTTAAGCACCGAGCTGGAGGCCTGGGCCCCAGTAGGTGCTCAGTAAATGCTAATTGCCTTTGCTCCTGGAGTTCCCGCATCTGCACGGGTTTCTAAGCCAGTCCTCCTGATACAAGCTCTAATCCTGGCCACCCTTGCTTCAAACCCTTTTCTGGCCCCTGTACACTTAAGAGGATATGCAAATACTGCCCCTGAAGTTTCCCATGACCTGCCTCCAGCCTGACTGTGGTTTCACTTCCACCACATCAATCCCCTTGTCACCGCCTCATTGTGCCCGCTCATAGGCGGTGTGTACTTCGGTCCCATGACCCATTCATGCTGCTCCCCCTGCAACGGGCTTCTTCCCACTCCCTCCTAAAGGGGTCTCACCTGCCTACAGCAGACACTGGAGCTATCTGCCTCACTTCCAACAGCCCACCTCTTTCCGTGCCGCGCAGTCCCGGGAGCTGATTCGGATGGGTGGAGGCTGGGAGCTTCCTGCGCGCGGAAGCACGTGACTCAGGGGGGCCAATCAGATTTGCTCTCCCAGGAAATTGGTGTTGGCTGAGTCAGACCCTGTGCCTGGCTGCACCTGACCCTGGCCGTGGCTGCTGGACGGTCGTGGCCTGCGTGGGCTAGACAAACCCAGTCCGGACAGACTGCTCTCTTTTCTTCCTTGAGTGCACAAAGAAGAGCTCAGGTAAGCAGAGAGCAAGATGGTAGTCACTTACAAGTCAAGGGAAGAGGCCTAGGTCGTCTGCTTTATTTCCTGGCCTCCAAAACTGTGAGAAATGCATCTCCACGGGTTAAGTCACTCAGTCCGTGGTAGTGGTTACAGAGACCCGAGCTAAGGACTGCCTGGTGTTACTCTGAATCGTTACACCGCATCATTCAGGCCATGGGTCAGGCCCCACTTTGCACACACTGGAAATGACCACATCAGAACCGGGGGTGAGTCGCAGGGCACAGCTCCTGTGAGGCAAAGACAGCTCGGCTTCCCAGCCTCTCACTAGCCGGCCCACCAGCCTTGTACTTTGTTGTTGGAGAGCCAAGTCGCTAGCCCTGCCCAACTTGAGCAAGGACACTCGGAGCTTTTGCTTTATATCTGAACTTGTTCCCACAAGCGATAGTCTGGGACCAGTGCATATTCTGGCAAAGCAGAATTCAGCCATCCTCTGCAGTGTCCTGCCTGCAGTGACTTACACATGCTCCCAGTAGCAGAGTCAAGGAGAAACTGGGAGACATGCTGGGGAGGCGGGGCGTCTAGCTAAAGGTCTGCGGCCAACATGAGGCCTTCAATTCTCACGTAGAGCTGCCTCTTTCAAGCCGTCCGTCCAAAGGCTTACTGATTGTTCCCCTTCAGTGTGAAGAAACGCTGATGCTTTGGGACTTCCACAATAAGAAGACCGTGGGCTGGCTTCCCTGTTACAGCCAAGACGGTGATGCCTGAGTAGCTTGATGGCACTTGTGACTCTGGCCATCTAGCATTTGTCACCACCCTGCTGGCATGAATATAACACCTCCTTCTGACCACAGGGTGATTAGAGTGGTTGAGAAGACAGGAGCACCCCCTAACAGGCTACAGAGAACACACAGGGCCAGGCCAGCTGTTCTTTCATCAGAGTGTGTTGGGATGGGCTTGGAATGTAGGAGACCATCAAATAATTATCAGTGGAATGAATGAATGGGCATCAATGCAGGCAGTTTTGGATACCCTCATATAATTATTGGAATACTTGGGATTTAAAAGTAGGCCCCTGACTTTATCAAATAATTCTACTTTGTCTGTAAGTATTTCTGATGTCCCACATTGTGGTTGTCCTTAAATTAAGTGACTGGGTACTGAAGTTGTTCCCAACTCATATCCTCAGCTTCATGTCTCTTTTCTTTCTCCTCCCCTCATGGTGCTCCAGCCACATAAAACTCCCTTCATTCCTGTTAAGGTGGGGAAGGGCAGGCCTTTCTCTGCCCCAGGGTCTTTGCACCTCCCGCTCGCTCTGTTGGAGCTTTCTTTAACCACTACCACTATCACCACCACTGCTACTCATTCTTCAGATCCCAGATTTGATGTCATATCCCTAGGACCACTTCCTTAATCTCCAATTCCTCTGGATTAGGGGCATCACCTGTGTTTTGGAAGCAAGCTCTCTGGTGTCTTTTCCTCTTCTTGTAAAGGTGCTAATACAATCATGAGGGCCTCCTCCTCATGACCTAATCTGACCCTAATTCCCCCCTGAAGACCTCATCTCCAAATACCATCACATTGGGGGTTAGGACTTTAACATATGAACTATGGGGGGTTACGAACATTTAGTTCATTTCAGCAGTGGACATGCTACCTTGCATGGCTAGATACCTAGCCTGCACTGAGGTCAACCTGTTACTGTCTCTTTTCATATTTGATCAATCATCTGAAAATTTGAGAGGATAATGTGAAATGCAGGAGTATATATTTGGCTTTACTGAGTTCAAGAGGTTGTATAGATTTCATGGGGAAGCCTCAGGGTCTTTGGTGAAGTGGGCAGAATTCAGAGGTGGCAAATAGGACAGCAAAAAAAAGCAAGTCAACATTTAAATATTACAGAGTTTCCAATAAAATTTTAGATTTATGACTTCTCTTGAAACATGGCAAGATCTAGCACAGTCATGACAAGTGACAAAGGCTGAGCAGTAATTGCCCATGGCTAGTCATTTTAATTGTCATCTGGTTTGGATGGAGTTTCCTGGGAGCTGACTCTGAGATGGGGATTTGTAGTCAGGAGTTTTTTTTGGAGAATGGAGAGGTGGTGGGGAGGAGGGGGGGGAAGGACTGGATGGAGAAGCCGTATAGCGTTGGGGTAGATCAGTCACAACCAAGCGTTCAGCCCATCCCACAGAAGGTAGGAGGATCTGTCTGTGTTGTTCTGCCTAAGGAAGGAAGCCATACATTTATATCCCCCATTAACATTACTGGATGGGGGCTGCCCTGGGAAGGGGCATGACCTTAGGCAAGATAGCTACTTTTTGTTGAGGGAAGTCCCCAGAGAGTGACCCTGCCAAGGCGCACCAGCTGAGAGCCACACCAGAGAGCAGTGTGTGTCAGCCTTGCAGGGGGATCTGGGCAGCACACCACAGCATCTCCCATTCCACCACAGGGGTCTGGCCTTCCAGATCCTGGACCAAATGCTCCTTGTTATGCATAGTTAACTCCCTGCTATTGTCTGTCTCATGGTTGAGATTGTTTCCCTTCACCTTTGTCTCTAGCAGCATGAGTCACCATGAAGCACTCAGGAAAGGCTGCCTGTCTCAAGAAAAATGAGAGAATACATTGGTCCTTTTGGAATTGAAGAATATTCATTCCTACATGATCAATTTGCAAACACGGCACCTATATGACTTGTCTAGCCTGTGGGAGTAGGTGGGTGATGACCCTTAGGAAGGCTGGAACAGAGCCCGGGGCACTATTTAACTCATGGTCTTCTCCTAGGAGGGGCTTCTCCAACAGGAACCAGGGTTCCTCTGACTTCACTGTTCTTCTTTGCGCATATGTCCAGGATGGACCAGGCCCGGTGGAAGGGCTTTTGAATGGAGTTCCTCTAGATCCATTGATTCTGCAGAGTCCTGCAGTAGGGCCTCTCATCCGCTCCAACAGAGCAATAATGCAGTTGGGTACTTCTGCAATAACATATCACTCCAAAATTCCCTGACTGGAAACAGTAATAATGTATTCCTTCTTAGGATTCCACCATTTAGGAGATTGGACAGGGCTCCACTCTGCAGCTCCAGGTGATGTCAGCTGGGATCATGCATGTGGCTACATTCACTTGGGAGCGTTGAGATGTCCATGTGGCCATTCATCCTGTGGGTCTTCTCTGTGTAGCTTCCTGCAGGAATCTGGCTTAGGGCAAGGCATCTGAGCAATAAGAGCAAAAGCATAAACTTCAAGACCCTTAATTTTTTTTTAAAGATTTTATTGATTTATTCATGAGCTGGGGTAGGCAAAGGCAGAGGGAGAAACAGGCTCTCCTTAGAGCAGGGAGCCCAAAGCAGAATTCGATCCCAGCACCCCAGGATCACAGCCCAAGCTGAAGAGAGATGCCCAACCAACTGAGCCACCCAGGAGCCCAACCCTTTAAAATCTATATCTGGAACTGGCACAGGGTAACTTCTGCCACACGGTATTGGTTGAAGCAGCTCATAAGGCTAATTCTGAGTCCAGGGGAGGCAGAACAGACCCTTCAGTGGAGGAGCAGGAGGAATGAATGGCCAGCTGAAATCACTATAGCCACAGTGCTCCCTTCTACAGATTTCTGATGAGTCACTATTAGAAGCAGATAAAAACGGACACAAAGCCAGTCCCTGGGTCTGGAAGCACACTTTGGAAAGCCTTTCCCGTTTTTAGTGATACTGGCTATAAATGCCCTCCCATAGATATAGAAAGTCAGGCTGGCTGTCCCCAGGGAGGAATTTTTCAAGCAAACCCGAGGGAGGAATCAGCAATTCTGTAAATTTCAGCATCAGGAGATTTTGACGTTTAGCTTCGCATTCCCTCTGCATAATTTCATTCAATTGCTCCCAGTTGTGATGCTCACCACAGGTGTCCCATCATCATTACCGTCATCAGCAGCGCCGAGCCTTTCTTTATTAGGCACCTAATTGCATGCGGTGCGGTGTTGAGAGATGAAGACCAGATACAGGAAAGCTCAGCACAGGTCTGCATGGCGGGTGCCTGAGGTCGGAACAGAGGAACCAAAACTCTGGAGGGACACCGGGGCAGGCTAGGGCTGGAAGCGTGAATGAGCATCCGAAAGCCCGGTGGGGCGGTGAAGGGCTCACGTGATGGGAGACTCAGTGAAGGTGACTTAGCATTGGAGAACCACTGCCTGGCATTCTGAGTTTAAGTTCTCCTGCTTCTGCCCATTACCGAGGCTCACGGTCAGCTTGCAGAAAATTAACTCAGAGAACAACCCATTTGCTGAAATAGGTCTGAGCAGATTCTGCTTTTGCTGCAAGAAGCAGAAGCAGGGGCAGCACAGAGTCTGCAGAAAGAGGATGGTGAAATTCACACATGGCCCAGCTCACGCATCCACACAGAAACATGATAGAATTGGCAATGGCTTGAGCCCAGAAATGCGAAAACACAAGTGCCAGCCTACAGCTATGCCAGACCCACACATTTTGGGCAAACCAACAGCAGTATTTTTACTGGAGTGAAGCTATAATAAATCTACAGGGAAACAAAGGCTTCCAGAAATTATCTGCAAATTCAGGAAATTATAGCGTGAGCATCCGGGGAGGTGGTCCATCAGCCAATGGGTGATGCAGTGAGTTGATTTTCAGGGACTTCTATGTACAACTCTATGACTGTGAGCTCATTTTCTCCCTGGTAAAGTGGAGATGACCGTGTAGTTTCTATCTTACAAGATAAGATAATGTATAAGAAAGTGCTTGGGGAAGTGTAAAGCAAATAGAAATATTAGTCTTCAGGGCACCTGGGTGGCTCAGTGGTTTAAGCCTCTGCCTTCGGCTTGGGTCATGATCTCAGGATCCTGGGATTGAGTCCTGCAATGGGCTCTCTGCTTGACAGGGAGCCTGTTTCCTTCTCTCTCGCTCTACCTGCCTCTTTGCCTACTTGTGATCTCTCTCTGTCAAATAAATAAAATCTTAAAAAAAAAGAAAATTAGTCTTCAAAGGGAAGAGTGAGTACATGTTAGTGGCAGTTGCCGACAGAGAAACAGGGGTGAATCACGTTCACCTCTGTAGAGTGTGAAACTGTCCACAAGCTTCTTGTCCTCTCGGGCTTCCTGCACAGAAGTAGTTTCTGTTCCTCATCGGGAAATTTCAGGATAGAAACAGATTTTCAGAAACTTCCATTGCACTCAAAATGTTCTTTTTTCCCAAGTTCACTTCATTTCCATTGACCTTCCGTCTATCTCTTGAGTACTTGAGTCTACCTTAATATGGGCTGGAAAGTAGAGGAGGTGGCCATGCTGTACGTAGATGGAAATTTTACCTGAGTTACAGTTTGCCTGGGAGTCACGAGGTGTTGAGAATGCCAAGTGGATCTTGCCCAGATGTCCCTACGTTGAAGGAATGACCATGTCGGCCACAGACCAGTCCCAGGAACTCCTAAACTTCACTTTCTTCACTCCCATCTTTGGTGCAGGCAGGAAATCACCTACTATGACTCTTGCACTAATCCCTCTGTTAAACTTTCAGAGAAGCCCATAAAGCATGGGTCAGTGGGGTAGCCATTGTGCTAGATGCAATGACATTTAAGAACAGTTCCAGAAAGAAGTGAAAAACACAAAACCCAGAAGAGTAGTGAACATAAGTCTGGGCCAGTCTTCCATATCAGATAGAGCTTCTCATATTTCTCATGGACAGATCAGCCTGGTGATGCCCTCAGACATGCTTGGCCCCATCAGAATCTGTCTTTGCCTATGAGGCAAGAGGAATGAGGTCTGAAGGGCTTGAGACAGCTGGGGACAGAGGAGATTCCACTCAGATTAAACCCTTGGTGGGGAAACCAGTTGGCCCACTTGCTTTCAAGCCACTCAGCAGCCCAGCCAGATGCTTGGCACCCAACTCCATAACGTCAGAGGGACCAGCCTCAGGTGATCTCTCTGTTGTGTCCTGGAAAAAGTCCCTCTTCACTTCTGTAAGGACACCTGCCACATAGTCACCTACCTCAGGACTGTCAGCTTCTCAGAAACAGACAAGTGCAGGACAAGGGGTTGTGGCATCCTCCTGGGGCTAGCATAGGTTTGGTGCTGTGTGGGGGAGGTGAGAGGAGTTTGTGGGAGGGATGAGTACATGGATCACAGTATACAATTCCTGCCTATTTGAAAGATGGCAGAGAAAAAGGAAGTGAAATACAGTTAAGTTGCTCCTGGGGCTGGCCTGAGTCAGGCATGACCTCTCCCTGTTAATGGGAGAGCTCCTTAAAGCATCCCTTAACTGGGTCAGCAGCTCACTTGCCTCCAGGTAGGGCAACTGGAAGTTTCCTCATGCTCCAGAGCTCCCCTGCACCATCAGGCTGTAGGACCTCAGAGGCTCACTCTAGCTTGGCTGTTTTTCCACTTCCTTCCCAGTTTGTGGTAGGAGTACATCTCCTCCCCTCCCTTTCCCACTCAGGCTGCAGAGCAGCCTCACCATGATCAGAGAGACAGATGTCAGCAGAAAGTAAAGAAATCAGGCATCTTTCAGTAATAAAAATTTAAATTATACCCAATAGTGAGAAACTAGTACGGTAAATGCCATACCGCCATCACATACATCTGATAGTTGCCAACATTTTGCCACCCAATGGGGAAGCCTTGGAAGATGAAGGAAATGTTCTCTATCTGTATTGTGGTGGTGGTTACGTCAAAACTAATGAAACTTTAAAAGGGAGAACTTTATTGGTTATAAATTGTACATCCATGAAACGGCTCTTTTTAAGATGTTGTGCCATTTTAATTTTATTCATCCTCTTTTAATATGCTACCGTATTTTAAAGCAGATCCCAGACATCCCATGAATTCAACACTTAATAATAGTTCAGTATTTATAACTCTAAGAACTGAATATTTTCTCCTGTCACCACATGCAATTATTTCACCTTGCAAAATGGAGACCAGCTCTTTGGTAATAGGCTGGGTGCCTCATCCAGTCAATAAAACCAGGCAATAATCGAATTTCCCTTTCCTGTCTCCAAAGTGTCTTTTTGTTGTTGGTTTGTACAAATCAAGGTCCAGACGAGGCCTCCACCTGCCATTTGGTGGTTATGACTCTGAAGTGGCTTTTCATCTAGAGCAGCCCTCATTGTTCTTCTTCTAATCTCCTCCCCCTTGATTTGTTGTACAACCCAGATTAGTGGCCCCAGAGAATGTCCCACATTCTGCACTTGTCTGTTGGCTTCCTCCCAAGAACATTTACTTGTCTCCTTGTCGGTACGGGGGCGTTTGATGGAGGCTTGATTAGACTCAGGTTCATTTTTTGTAGCAAGGATATTTCATGGAAGGTGTGTGTGCATTTGGGTTTCATGGTGGGGGAGGGAGGCACCCAATATCTGATTGAAAATAGACCTTTGGATTTCTAAAGCCAATCCTTGGTGAGGACCAGAACACATGGAGGCATAGCTCCCAGATAGAGGAAAAAGCAACATGATGTAAGAACAGGTTCTCTGTTTCTGAAATAAAAAGGATGTTCCAGGCTGTGGGGGAGCAGGTGATTGGAGAAATGGGTGCCCAAGTATCTGTGGTTCCAGAGAGAAAAGGGCTCTGGGCCCCTCTCCCCTGCCAGTGGAATCTGGGTGGGGGTTAAGAAAATGTTTGTGGAATAAAAGAGTCCAGGAAGCTTGGACCATGCTCTAGAAAGGTCCTAGACAGGTGGCAAGAGCCCATGCAGAACATGAGATGCTAGGGTCCTGGGGGGCTTGGCCTCAAAAGCCTTGCAGACAACCCTGCAGGCTGCTGACCAATGACCAGATGCATATTCTCCCCTTCCCTGTCACCTTGGATCCACATGAGGCCCCTGTCCTCCTGGAAACAGAACTTAATCCTGGAGACAATTTAGCCAAGAAATGGACTGGGGTGCCTTTCTGCCAGTTGAATGGAGACTTGAAAGAGAGTTTAGATGATGTGGTGTTACTGTTGTTATCATAGAGAATTTGACTGGTTTTTCTTTCTGGTTGCAAGAGGGAGCCTCTAAATCCTTGGTATTTCCCAAGTAACAGGAGTGGTTTGTTATTAACAAGCCTCTTGGGTCACACTTGAGTTTATACTAAAGAGATGGAGTGATTCAGGATGGTGGTTGATCACCAGAAAGACCAGTCATGGAGTTAGAAAGTTGGGTTTTGGGCCAACCTGACCTCTGGAGGTGGAAAGGAGGCTGGGGATTGAGCTCAAGCCTGGCCAATGAGTCCTTCAATTGTGCTTATGCAATGAAATTCCAATGCACAGCTCTGGATGTTGAGGTTGGGTGGAGTTTGCTTGTTGGTGAATGCATCCATGTGCTGGGAGCATGGCACACCTGATTCAATGGGGAGAGAGCACAGAAGTCCTGCATTTAGGACCTCTCAGACTTTGGCCTCCATGTGTATTGATTTCGAGGCTCTGATTTGTATCTTTTACAACAAAACTGTAATTCTAAGTATAGCCCTTTCCTGAGTTCAGAGAGTTCTTCTAGGAGTTATCAAACCTGGTGAGGCCCCAGGAGGGCTTGCTTCTGTAGCCAATCAGTCAGAAGTGCAGCTAGTCTGGGAACCACCTCCACCCCCTGAAGTGTGGCTGGTGTCTGAAGCCAGGGAAGTCCCATGGAAGACAGAGCCTTTGGCTTGTGGTAACTATGGGTGGTTGTGTCAGAACTGCATTGTAAGACACCAGCTGGTGTCAGAAGAGCTACCACAAACACAAAGTTTCACATCCACAAAGGAGACCCAGGTACCTCAGAGACTGGGTTTCATGAAGCAGAGTTAGATACTGCAGTTTTCACAGGGTTGAGACGTAGGAGATCCTTGGTAAGTGTCCACTTTCATGTTTTACTATTAATATAGTTTTGGGCAAAGTCTTGATAATTGACCTTTTCCTCAGGGTAGTTTGAGGTCTTTCATTCTACCAAGTCAACTTCCTTTTCCCAGTAAGAGCAAAAGTGGGACAGGAGACAGGAAAGATTCATCTTCTGGGATGCTAGGATGGCTCAGTCGGTTAAGTGTCCAACTCTTGGTTTTGGTTCAATTCATGATCTCAGGGTCCTGAGATCAGGCCCTTCATCGGGGTCGGCACTCAGCATGGAGTCTGCCTGAGATTCACTCCCTCTCCTCTGCCCCTCCCCAACCAGTGCCCCCCCCTCTCTCAATAAATTAAATCTTTAAAAAAGATTCATCTTAAGCTTTTGCCTTTCTTTCAAGACCATCCATTCATTTAGTTAATTTATTCACAGATTATGTCTCCTGTGTGCCTGGTAACATCCTAAGCTCTGGGATGTAAAAAGTACTGTCTTCCTGGCACTTACCTACTTACTGTGAGGGTGTCGGGCATGGGGAGAGGAGACCAGTATGCATGATATCCTCAGTAAGAAGGTGGTACATGTCAATGGGATAAAGTGGTACAGGGCCTGGGGGATGGGAGTGCTGATTGGAAGTCACAATTTTAAGGGGGGGCGGCTCATTGAGAAAGCATCTTTTGACCAAAGATGGAAGGAGGTGTGGGAGTGAGTCACGAGGATGTCCTGGTATGTGGGCTCCAGGCACGAAAGAGCCCTGGTACCTTTGAGGAACACAGGTGACAGGTGTTCAGGAAACAGAGGCAGCTGGGGGAGAGTTGTAGGCACCAGATGAGGTCCAAGAGGAACTGGGAATGGGAGGTGGATGGGGCAGATCTTGTAGGGTTTCAGGGCATTGCAAAGACTTTGGCTTTGACTCTGAATCCTGTCGGGGAATCTCTGGAAGGTTCAGAGTAGAGCTGACTTGAGCTGACTAGGTTTTTTAGGAATAACAGGCCTGGGAGACCAGGTCAGGCAACTCTAAGGGTCCAGACATCTGGTGGCACTGGCAGAGATGGTAAAAGGGGAGGTGGGAGAAGCGGTCATATTCTGGATAGACTTTGCAGTTTAGGATTTGTGGGCAGTTGGATGCAAGGGAAGAGAAAGGAGTCAAAGGTGCCCCAGGTTTGGGCCTGGCTCCCAACTGTCCCCGCTGAGAAGGGGAAGACCACAGTGACCTCTTAGGGACCATCTGCTAGTCCCATGAAGTGTCTGCCTGTTTGATCATCCCCAGGTAGGTTTATCACTTTTTATTTCTTCCAGAACAGTCCTATTGGTTCCAGCCTTTGGTAGAACTTCCCACAAAGAGCTCTGGCTTTTATCATACAGATCAATCAGCTGCTTTCAGAAGGACATATTTGATTTGTTTGTGGAGAGTTTCCTCAGAAATCATTCTTTTTGGGGTCCTGTTTAAGAAAGCGGGAAAGTAGACTTAGGAAAAGGTGGGAGATGGTGAACATCCTCAAATGCACAACTAGATCTAGATATTTCTGAAAAGAACACCTGGGGGTAGGCGCCTTGGTGGCTCAGTGGGTTAAGCCTCTGCCTTTTGCTCAGGTCATGATCTCAGGGGCCTGGAATGTTTATCTGCAAGTTGTAATGGAGCCCAGCATCGGGCTCTCTGCTCAGTGGAGAGCCTGTTTCCCCCTCTCTCTCTGCCTGCCTCTCTCTACCTACTTGTGATCTCTCTCTGTGTGTGTCAAATAAATAAATAAAGTCTTTAAAAACAAAGAATGCTGGGAAAACCATTATTTCTCTTGACAACTTTTTTAATACAACAGCGCACTTCAAATATGGGAAAATGGCGCGGGGGGGGGGGGAGATTCAGTGGCTGTATGACTTTGGTTACATTATGTGACCGTCCCATTCTAGAGCTATAAAATGGGGATAATACCAATTACTGTCTGAGGAAGTGACTATGAGGATTTTATGAATAATTTGTAATTTTTCTCTATCAATGATCCTTACAACAGGCAAAATAATATTTATTATTTTACATGACTCTTTCTGCCTTGCCCTGGACAATGGTTCCTCCCTTTCATATGTATGTATATGTAGACACACACACATATATTTACATGTGCATATGCATATACACCTGAGCACACATTTAATGTATACATGAAACGTATATGTAAAAACTACTAATTTTCCATCCTTCAGAGTTGAGCTCTCTCCTTTTCCATTGATTTTTCTTAGTTATAAATATGGATGTGCTGTCTTTCCTTCTTAAAATTGAAATACATTTGTCCTATAACATGGCATAAGTTTAAGATTAATTTGATACATTTATTTATTTATTCATTTTAAGATTTTATTTATTTATTTTATTTTAGAGAGAGAGAGAGAGCATGTAAGAGCAGGGGATGGGGAAGAGAGAACCTCCAGCAGACTCTGTCCTGAGCATGGAGCCCAACATGGGGCTCGATCTCACCACCCTGAGATCATGACCTGAGCTGAAACCCAGAGTTGGTCACTCGACCGACTGACCCACCCAGGTGCCCCAGATTCGGTGCATTTTAATATGGTAATATGATTGCCATCATAGCGATAACTAACTCCTTATCATGTCACGTATTTGTTGTTTCTTTTTTGTGGTGGGAATAATTCATATCCAGTCTCTTAGCAAGTTGGATGTTGGTAATACAATGTTACTGTCCATAACCATTCTGCTGTGCATTAGATTTCCAGCACGTGTTTATCTGCAAGTTGTAAGTTTGCACAGTCCAGTGACACCCCTTCTGTTCCCCACCCCCAGTCCCTGTGGGCTATTTTTCTCTTAATTCTGTGCCTCCTAACTCCAAAAATATTATATTCCTTGCACTGGATTTCCAAGGTCATTTTGGAAATGCATTTAGAAATACCAGTCTCAGCATTTGTGAAATGGTTTTGCTTGCTCAAATCTTAGGCTAAAGATGGGTTATGTGACATTGCTGGATGCTTCCTTTGGGGAATCTGCTGATGATCCCTTTAACAGGACAAGCTGAGTCTTTCAGAGAACATTTGGGAACCCACTACAAAGGCCCAGGCACAGGGACTTATTCTACTATTCAGATCATTGGCACTTATTTGGATGAATTTACATAGTAGATAGTAGATATTTAGGTACTGAAGTGTCTTTTGAAATTACAATAAAGATTAACATTTCCAGATGCTTTAAAATTGTTTTTAATAATGGGATCTCCAAACTGCACAGAAAAGATGTAGACTGAACACCTTAATAAATGGCCAAAGTTGAAGACATCCTACAAACCAAACATGGAAGGTGAGAGTTACGCATTAACACCAGTCCAGCATCATTGAAAGTAAGAGCACCTGTGTTGACCCTCCCTGCTTCACGTTTTGTGTACAGACTTCTTGATGTAATGGAACTTGGCTAGAAATTGGCTATGAATGTCTCCTCTTACACTGGTTTCTGAGAACGATTTTCCAAGAAGGTAAGTTATTTCCCGCAGTGTGGAGCCACAGATGGAAACCTGTCTTTGGGATGGTTGGCTTTTTAAACAGTAGAAGAAGTCATTGAAATAGTCATGGAATGTATAACTACTCACCTTCGGTGGCTTGGAGTTTGTATTTGCAGAATATCAGGGAAGCAGCAAAGGTGCTAAACATAGAATGTTTCCTCGGCTGGGAGATGTGGGGGTGCATCTGTGTCCCAAAAGGATATGATGCCAACCTTGTGAATTGTGTGCCTGGTTTTTTCTAAAATTTCTATTTGTTTCAATTGCATTTTTTCTAGGAGAGGGCAAAATGTATTTAAATATGTTCATAAATACATGCAAAGCAGTGGAAAATTTCAAATATATTTTTGAAATTTAGCTTCAGAAGTAGAGAGAACAGTTTTAGGAGTTCCTGTGTTCCCATTGGCCAGCTCCAGCAAATATCCACACCCGGCTGCTCTGATTCTGTCCATCTCCCAGCCTGCTGAGTGTTTTGAAGCAAATCCAGACATGAGATTATTTTTCCATAATACTCTAGGATAGAAATGGGAAGAACTTTTAAAAACACACAGACAACGATCTAGGACAAAGGTAATATATTTTGGATCCTGGCTTGTGGACTGAGGCTAATTTCTGCACTATTTAATCACTCACTGTTGACTTGCTTCTTGGGACATGCTTACCCCATTCAGTAAAAGTGGACATATTAACTCTTTTTTTTTTTTTAAAGATTTTATTTTATTATTTATTTGACAGAGAGAGAGAGAGGGATCACAAATAGGCAGAGAGTTAGGCAGAAAGAGAAGGGGAAGCAGGCTCCCCGCTGAGCAGAGAGCCCGATGTGGGGCTTGATTCCGGGACCCTGAGATCATGATCTGAGCTGAACGTAGAGGCTTTAACCCATTGAGCCACCCAGGCGCCCCAATATATTAACTCTTGTTTGTAAATTTGGGGACTGGAGTTTGAGAAGAGGATTTATTTATTGAACAAAAATGTACTAATTCCTACTATGAGCTACAGATGTGGTGTGTCCGGAGGTCTCAGAGACAGAACACCGGGAGCTGGGAGAGAATCCGACAGATCAACTCTTGAGGCAGAGGTGGCGTGGGTTGCTTTGTGTCTGGGAGAATCTTGCTTACAGTTTAAAGATGCCCCTTGACGCTGGTCACACCTCAAGTGTTGATTATTAATTAATTGATATTCATAATACACAGCCCATTTCCTGTATCTGTGGGTTCATTACACACACACACACACACACACACACACACCCCAAAGGTATCTTTCTTGGCACATGAAACTCCAATGAAAAGGCTGAACTACTTCCCTTCCGCTTCCTCCCCAAGCAGCAAAAGTTATCTCTGGTTTAGTAGCAGAGACACTGAAAATGAATTCTGTCCTTGGAAGTGAGGGAAGAGCCAGAAAGGGAACACATGGGGGAAAGGCTGAGAGGAGGCAGGGGCTTCCCTGAGTGCCGGGCAGTGGGGTGGGGGGTGCCACCTGCCTCAGGGGTTTGGAGATGGAGTGACTGAGAAGTTGTCAAATGCCTCTCTCTCTCTCTCTCTCTCTCATGCACACACCCGTGCACACAGACATACAGTCTCTGAGAGTTCCATTTTTATCACGTGGGCCCACTGGGCTAGTGGGGGTGGGTGGCGACAGGAACCCCCTTAGGCAAGGGTCCCCCGCTTTGGCCCCTGATTCCTTCCCTTCTCTTCCTTCCCGTAGGTCCCCAGCGCCTTTGGAATAAGAAGAGCAGACCCGTGTTAGAAGCTGCTGCTCCCTGGCCTGGGGAACGGAGATATGACCAGCTCCTGGGGCTTCCGCTCTCCCTCCTCCTTCTCCTCATCTCTGGGCCAGGGTATCAGGGCTTGGTGGGCTCCTGCCTGGGTGCATGGCCGCATGTGTTCAGCCCCCAGAGGCCTCGGGCAATATGCTTGGGCCCAGGGCCCTGAGCTGCTGAGCCGGTTAATTAGCACTGGTACCCAGAAAGCCCCATCTGTTCCCAGCACAATGTGCTGCCCCAATCCCCTACCTCCCTGACTCCCAGACCAGGCAGGATTCCTGTCCTACCACCCCACCATCCCTGGATACGTTCCCTCCCTCAGCACCTTGTCATGGGGCCACAATCAGCTGTCACGAGTCAAGTTAAGCCCCGCTCTCTAGCCTGCCTGCAGGATAGGTAGGGTGGGGGGGAGGGACAAGGGGACATGCAGCTCTCTCTCTGGTGATTGCTGGACGCTCCCTAGGCTACCCTTGGACCCTGGAGCCACTTCCCTCTCCGTGAAGAGGACAGCCCCCAAGAGGACAGTTTTGTGGCAATCCTATAGTCTCAGTCCCTCCCACCCCCAAAGGTGGAGCCTGAGGCGAGGGCTTAGGTGTAGGTGGTTTATTTGGGGTTGGGAGATGGGAACTCCAGGAAGCAGGGGTGAGGCAGAAGGGGTTGCCAGAGGAGGAGGTCCATTACTGAGATTGCTGGTGGCCACAGCAGGGATCCTGAAGGGGAGGAGGGGGTCTTTAACAAAGCCCTCTCCCAGGGTTCACAAGGTGTGAAGTCTTTCTGGGCATGCCCATCACCAAACGGGTGAACAGGTGAAGATGGGGGAGGGTCGGGGGACTGTAGGGAATCCCTGAGTTGCATCATGGTGGATTCTAATCCAGATAGTGGGTCTAGATTCTCTCTCTTAAAGTGACCTAAACTCATCCAGTTCAGCAGATATTGGGTGAACAGCTCCTACTCTATTTAATGGAGTCATGAGGGATCCGTAAGGCATGTCGCTATTTTATAAAACACTAAGAAAAAAAGCTGCCAATTAAACCACGATACCCTATTAAATGTCAGACATTTTCATAGTTCAGAGATGAGAAAGTTATGAAAGGAAGGTGGATTGGGATAGGGATGGTGTCCACTACACCATCGCCGTAGGGGTATCGTGATACAGAAAATGCCTTTGCTCCTGGGAGAGGAAAAACGCCAGGCCCCGTCTGGGGAAAGAGTAATAACAGTAAGGTAGAATGGGGGCAGAGGGTAAAAATCAAGTTCCTCAGAGCACAGGGGAGGGAGGAATTCCTCCAGAGAGTAATTCTGGTGGGGAGGAGTCAGGGAGGCTTTCTGCTCTGTTTCTCTTCTGTTCTCACGTCTTACATTAGCTTCTCTGCACTGGTAGCCTGCAGGTAGCTGAGGGTCCCACCTTGGGATCAGGAGGCTCCTGGCTTTGTCCACACCCTTTCTGGGGGTTCTCATTCATCCCCTGAGCTCCACCTCTGGCCAGACCTCTCTGCAGAGTTCCTCACCCATTGTGTGAGGGTCCCATAGAGCTCTCCACTTAACATTTCCCAAAGGAAGCCCCTCATGGCCTTCCTCCCTCTCTGTGTCTGTCTGTCTCCCACTTACCTTTTCCTTATAAGGATGCCTGACGTTAGATTTAGGGCCCACTCTGCAACTCCAGTAGGACCCCATCTCACCTTGATCACACCTGCAATGATCCTATTGCCAAATAAGATCACATTCACAGGCCAGGGTTGGGACTCCAACATATCTTTTTGGAGGGACACCATTCAACCCACAACTACAATTCACTGAACACCTTTTATGAATCAAGGACTGGTTTAGGTGTATTTCCCATAGAATCATGCTTAAGGGCCCCCACAACCCTTTGGTAGTCCACATTATCACCCTGATTCCTGCACAAAGACACTGAGGCTCGGAGAGGCTGCCCAGCTAGTTAAGAAATGAGACCACCCTGTGGTGTGCATCACATATCAGCAGCTCCACCGGAGTGTGAATGTGAGAATTCGCTAGGAATACAGAAAGAGGGGTACAGGCAAGCTTATGTTTGGTGGCAGAGTCAGGGTCCAAAAACCTGAAGAAAAACGGATAATCTATCTGTATGAAGAAAATAGATAGGCAATTGTGAATAAAGTATCTTAGAATTAGAGGTTAAGTGAAGCTCCCTGTATTTCCTGAAGGTCCTAACATATTGGGGGAGGGGAGAAAGGGTGCCAAAATGGGGTTACATAATGAATGGGATATTTTAAACGTTTATGTTGAACAACTGGTAATTTGTCATGTCAAAAACACAATGTGAGGGCGTTTAGCCTCGCTTGGAGATAAAATCAAAAGGAGAAGTGAGGCCTTATGGGAATGTGAGCTTCCTTCCGGTTTGGGGCTGTATATGGGACCACAGAGAGGAGAATGTGTCGGTCATGCAATGAGCAAGGGTAAGCATTGCCAGGCACCATTCTGCTGGAAGGACAGACAATACATAATGATCAGCGGGGACAGGCATACATAGGAGCGTCAGGAAGGGGAGGGGTCCAAATAGAGCAGGCCGGTGGAGCAGTTGGTGACCCCGTTTTCCTAGCTTTCAGCCAAAGATGTCCCAGATGTCCTTGGAGAGCCGTTGGATGCTCTCAACTCTGTGTTTTCATGTCTTTGCCCACTTAGCACCAGATAGTGGTCTCTATACAAGAAAAATTTTCCAGGAAAAATGTTTTCCTGGGGGACCTAATGTTTGTGCTTTCAGAATTATTCCAGAAAAAGATCCCTGCTGTGAGGGGAAAGGGAGCTGCCAGGCATTTGAAGATTGGATTCAAGCACATTCCCTTCTGCTTTCTGATCTTCTTGAGATAGACTTCTCCTTCTGCAATCTGATGTACCTGGCTCCCATCTGAACCCACCAAATCAGAATCTGGGTGGAAGCAGGGAGGGGCGAGAGGTAGGGCAGATGATTGTTATATGCACTGCAGTGTGTATGTAATTCATCACTCGGAGCTTTGGGGTAGAAGTAGGCTAGGGAAGATAGCATAAGGTGCAAGTTCCTGAGGAGCAGGAGAGACAGTTGCAGCGGCTGAGAAGGAGGAGGCCCACAGGCTAGGTTAGATGGAGGGTGTGCCATTGTGTTAGTGGCTGTTTGGAGAAGACTGCTAGGCACCATCCCCTGAGCCTCAGTCACTAAATATCTCTGGCCCTGATACCAAACTTCTGTCTTGCCACTTATGGTCACCATTGCCAAGCAGCACATCACCCCCAAAACCAAGCAGTTTCAACAGCAATCCTTTCATTTTCTCTCACAGTTTCCATGGGTCATGAATTCAAGAAGGGTTCAGGTGGGTAGTTTCGTCTTGGAGTCAGTTATGTTCTTGTCATCAGGTAGTGGTTAGAACTAGACCATCAAGTATCTGGAATGGTTGGGAGCAGTGTCTACAACTCTTGCTGTCTCTGTGAGTATGTGTTTTCACATGCTTCTCTAGGAACTCTTTCTGTGTGAGAGCCTTTGGGTTTCCTTACAAAATGACCACCTCGTGGGTCTTTTCACAACATGGCGGCTCAGGGCCTGCACAAGTGTTCCACTGGACAGAATGGAACTCAGCCTTCTGTCACATTCTGTTGTTACAAGTGAGTTACAAGCCTGTTTGGATTCAAGGAGAGTGAGCACTGACCCCTGCCTCCTAATGCAAGGACTATCAAAGTAACAGACTATAGAGAGATGACAGAAGATCATGTGGGATAGGAGATACTCTTAAACAGCCATCTTGGAAATTTTACATATATAAAATATGCCACACCATGAATCAAAATACTGTTTCAAAAATAGGAAGTTTGGGGGGCGCCTAGGTGGCTCAGCGGGTTAAAGCCTCTGCCTTCAGCTCAGGTCAAGATCTCAGGGTCCTGGGATCGAGCCTCACCTCGGGCTCTGCTTGGTGGAGAGCCTTCTTCCCCCTCTCTCTGCCTGTCTCTCTGCCTACTTGTGATCTCTGTCTGTCAAATAAATAAATAAAAATCTTTTTTTAAAAAATAGGAAGTTTGTCTGTCAGCCAGTCCATCAGTGAAGCTACCTTTCCTTGGACAATTTTCAAGGAGTCAGAGCCTTCCATTTTGAAAATGAGGAGCTAGAAATTCTCTCTTCTGGAAATATGTCAAGCAATTTTTGAGGCCTAAGCCACAAATAGCATTTCTTCAGATCTCACTTTTAAAAAATATCGCTTGGTTGAGCATGGGTGGAGGCCTAAGAAACACTTCTTCTCATTTTACCAATGAGGAGACTGAGGTTCACAGAAGAGACTCAAGGCCCAACATAACAAAACTGAGTAAGTTAACTAAGATTAAGTAATTACAATGAAGGATTTCTGATTTCCATGTGAACAATAACACTACTGAACCGTACACTTGAAAATGGCTGAGATGGCAAATTTAGTGTTATTTGGTTTTTTACCATAATAAAAAAAAAAGAAGAATTTTTGGTTCCCATGGCTGAAGCTTCCTTCAGGTGACCCCATGGGTGTGGGGAAGCTGTTTGCAGTTTTCAGGAGCCCTTTTGCTGATGACGCTTCAGAGCCTGAATGAGCCCGAGAGCAGTCTGCGCCCTCACTCAGACATTCTCAGTGGCTCCCAGGACCGACAGATCAGGTCTAGGCATTTTTGCAGGATGCTCAAGGCCCTCCATCAACCGAAGTACTCCCCTAAGCATCTCCCTGTGAAGGAGGAGACCCAACAGGAGGACTGGGCTCCCTGCTGACCACCCACACCTTCCAGAAAACCATGGGACAAAATGGTCAGATTTCCCCTAGGTATCAGTTCTCAAAATTCATGCATATTAGTGGGGGCTGGCAGGCATTCAATAAAAATTACAGTCTCTGGAAAAGCTACTGCCTCATGGCTCCCCCTGCCTGCCATCCCTCCCACCCCCCCCCCCACCCCTGCACCCACCCACTCTTCCTCAAAGACCTCTTGCGGGTGTTAACAAAGGAGAGAGACCCACTTTGAAATTTCTTTTGTTCCATGTGAGGCATGAAGCTGAAAGAAAATCAGCTTCACCGTCTGGACTGACAGAGGAGTGAGGGGGGTGGGGACATGGGCTGCAGAGGACGCTGGAGAAGTCTTGGGGAAGTTTCCATATGCCAAGGAGCCGGCGGAAGAACCTGAAGCCAACAGCGCTCTTTTGAACAGTGCTTGTTCTGCGCTGATCCAATATGTCTCTAGTGGCCCATAAAAATTTTACTACATTTTGTCCACCCGTGGATTCTGTGACCTAATGTGACCCAATCAGAATTCTGTTTTGGCAATGTTTTCAGAGGGGATTGGAGCTGCCCGGCCTGTGGCCGAATTGACAGTGTTTGCTTTAATCAGGAATGATGGCTTCTGGTGGGAGAGGAAGGCAGGTGGTATGGGGAGCCGTGAACTTTGTCACAGAGCAGTGACTTCTGTGAAATTCACGGCAGTTCCTTCCAATTCTGTCTGAATGAGCTGGAGCAACCACAAGTGTGTCCTGTGGGCTTCAATAAATGGTGCGGATGGAGTCTTATTTCAGTCTTGAACTTGTGGGACAGAAGCTTAAGTGTATGCAACATGAATTGTTTTATTTGGAAGTATTTCATCCTATTCTTTGATACTAATAGCTCAGATTAAATACATGGAAATAAATGAAAAATATGAGCCCTATTTTTCCAGTCTATGACAGTTGATCTGTTTGGGAAATGTGTCTTCTAAATTGTCACTGAACCCCCATGACTGGCTAAGATGTCCCCAAGGAATAGAGGGGCCATGGGGAAATGCCTGGCTTCCAAAATGATGGCTGGTTTTACTTTGTAATGCCTAAATACCTTGAGACTTTTCTCAGTGTTTCTCATAAATGTGGGATAGTATTAACGTGTTCCTCCTCATTTCACTCAACACGAGGATACCTTTGAGCCAGCATTCAATTGTCTGTTTTTAGGACTGTTCTGGTATTAGCTTGTATTTATGGCTATTCTGGTATGATCTTTAAACTTTATGCTTCTCAGAACTTGTCAATTTCTTGTTAATCTGTCAGATGAGATCCAGAAATCACAACCGTGCTAACAATGCTGTTTCTGGCGAGAGTAACACAACCTTGGAGGCAATTCCACCTGATTCTAACTGAGTCTATGTGACCTGGATAGATAGGGAGGCAAGAAAAAAATTTCATTGATTTTGATGAAAACATACGCAGTGCAAAACCTCAAAGTGGTAGAAGGGCTTTGCAGACATGAGTATTTGAAAAAAAAAATCACTACAAATGCCACCACTGTCACCAGTGCCACTGGTGACCACTGCCATCACTGGAACCCTGAGTCGGGACTGTCTGGAAATACTGACCCTGCACTGGGCAGCTCAGTGATGGCTTTGGTTTTTTCCTGATTTTACTATTTTTGCAGAGCTCTGGCCTTGGCAAATTATGCCTTTTCTAAGACTGCCTTCTGCCTTCCTTTAGTTTGTTTCAATGCTACAGCAAAAAAAAAACAAAAAAACAAAACAAAACAAAAAAAAAACACAGGTGGCTAAATTAAAATTCACACACACACACACACACACACACACAAACAAAAGCAAAATAATCACCAGAAATTTTTAAAGCAGAGATTTAATTTAGGCAGGCTTATGGCATTACCAAAACAAATTTGACTTCCCTTGGAGCTGTGATTCCTACCATCATGGAACTGTCACCCTCAATTATTGGTTATTTGGGTTGGTGTCCCCCCATTTTAAAAAAAGTTCTATTACAATATGTATATAGTGTACATGTGTGTGTTGATGCATGTGTATATTTCAATTTAAGCAACATGGATGTAATTTTCTTTGAAAAATGTTTTATTGATTTTACTATACTGCTTAAAGAATTTTGGGGATGCTTTGGGTTTTATAAAGCCAAGGCTGAGAATGGCCATATTAGATAGGTCAGCAGAACTCTTCCAGCAAATAACTTTCACCAATCCCAGAGTTTGGGAAACTTGGCTTAATGCTGGTTTTGGTTGGCATTGGTAAGTGAGAACCTGGGATTTAGAGGTTCATTAGAGTTGTAACCCTGCCCTATGTCTCCTGCTTTGAACCTTAACAGACAGTTTCCTGGTCACATTGACAGTGGTTGTGAGTTGACAAGCCCACAAACCTTGCTCTCCTCTTAGAATTCCTGATTCTCAGAAGGTACCTGATTACTGGAATTAAGACCACTTTCCAGCTTCTCTTGCTGATAATTGTGGTCATAAGGCAAATTTCTGCCCCATTTGTCAGGATGTCAATGGAAGAGTAACACAGAAGCTTCTAAGGACGTTACTTGAGAGTTAACTGATCCCTCATCCCTTCTCCCCCTACCCCACCATGAAGATGATGTCCATGCCCTACAGTGGCAGAGTAGGAAATTGGGAGACGCTACACCAGTACTGGGATGTCTGAATCCAGAGTCTTACATGACAGAAAGAAACTGGTATATCCTCCAAGCCATTCTCCCCACCCCTCCCGCCCAGGCTTCTTACTGGGAAAGAAACCCAATTTTAATTTGTAAATATATTTTATCCCTTCAAAATTTACCTGCTTGTGTTAATTGCCCCAGACCAGAGCCACTCTTCTTGCAAGGTGGAGGCTACCTGATACATTTGGCTAATTCAAAGTTTACTGGAGCCTTTAGTCTTCTGAACCAGTTGTTTAAGTAAAAAGAACTCTCTTTCAAAAGAAATGCAGTCCCCTTCTCATTGTTTCTGAGGATTCCTGGTGTGTGTGTGTATGTGATGGAGCCGGGATCAAGCTTACATCCTACAGGTCAATGCCTGTCACCTCTTTCTCTGCCCAGGGTCCTTGTTTTTTTTTTTTTTTTTCCTTCCATCATGTCTGATGGTTTCCTCACTGTTACTCTGTCTACTGCCTTGTCTCCATGGCTCCCCACAAGCATGGACATGGCTTTCTTCCTCTACTTCCCAAGGCATCTCTAACATGATGTTAATGAACTTCGATGGATTTTTATTGAAGGTTTTGGACTACTACAGTATAATTCTAGTACAGGCAAACGGAAAACTTAAAACTAGATTTCCGTCACCACTGTTGTTGAAGCTGTTCACTTATATGTACTCAGTGTTAGAGTGGCTTGAATGCTGTGGGCCGGCGTCATCTAAAAGCCCACTCCTTGCTGGCCATCACTCCTGGATTCCTGGGATTGTTGCTCCCAGTGAGCTTCCTGTTCACTGCCACTGTTCTCAGATTATTCCTCTTAATAAACTTCCATTATTTGTGCCAATCCAGAGAAAAACTGAAAGCCCCCACTTTTTTTATTATTATGCAGAACTATTTGGTTCTTATTGTCTCTCTCTCTCTCCCCATTTCCAGCTTTGCTCTTGACCTTACCTTTCATAACCAAGAGTCTCCTTAGAGTATTTCTTAAAACTGAAGATTGGTTCTCTTCTAAAGCAAAATGGTCATAAATAGCAGACACTTTAAAAAATAGTCTTTTGCTTTCTTCCTCATGCATCCCTGACACTTTTAGGCACCGATCCATGTGCAGTCAGTAGCTTTTGAGGGGGTTATGGGGGATATGGAGTTTGGAATAGACAGAACAGACGAGAATTCTTTTTAACTGTGTGGTCTTGGGCAGGTTACTTGGCTGTTTCTGTCTTTGTCTCCTCACCTGTAAAAATAAGAATAATTTTCTCTACATTATAGGGTGGCTGTTAGAACTAATATGAGGGTGTGTGAGGAGGGCTTAACACTATGGAGAAGGTCTCAGAAGTGAAAACTCTGGATCCTGAGGCACGTGTGGGGGGTTGGGAGAAGGGAATAAGTTTTGTAAGTTGTTAATTTATAATAAATCCCTGAAGAGATATTCCTTCAAGCCCATACTTATTAAAAAATTTATCAGCAGGGGAAAACTTAGGAAGAAAATGGAAAAATTCTTAGCATTAGGCTGATTTTCTAATATTTGAGCAACGTTTGGAAGGAGTGGTCAATGGAAAACAGTTCCTCGTCCCTGGACACGGAAAATCCCGCTATCTTGACAAAGCTCCATCTCATCATTTGTGAAATGAAGAGTACCGACCACCCTCTGAAGTTCCATATACCTTGATGTCTGAGCCTTTTACAGTGTACAATTAATGAAAATATTTTACTAGTTGTTTGCCAAGAATAGATTATATTTAAGACACATTTTTTTCCTTGTCTGAATGTCACTTCAGTGGGAGTAGGCTGGAATCATGCTGGGGCCAGATACATTTCCTGGTGAGCTGTTTTCTTGGTGGTCTTTAGACTAAAGCTCTCATTTTACCATAACTGTCCTAGCGGTTCCCTAAAGCATGGGAGGTGTCCTTGGTGCTGAACCACAGGCCATGAATCCGGTAAACACCCAAGATGAACATCTCTGCTTTTGATGAGAGATAGAGAAAGAGAGAGAGCGCATGCGCGACAGAGCAGAAATCAGACATGACGTTTCCTGGGTTGCTCATTTTGTTTTGTTTTGTTTTGAAGGAGTGAGGGAGAGAAGGTGCTGATCAGAGAAAGTCTTAGAAAGAACAAGATTCTTAAAAATAAAGCTGTGGTGATACCCATGGGGTGTGTGCTGCCCAGAGCTTTTCAGGGCTTCCCTGTGTTGTCATGGGGATTAATTAGTCAGTGTTTGTGTCACTCTGAGCTAAGCGTGTGTGGGGAAATATGACTCAGATGTTAAACTATTTTCAGAAGGATCAGTGTCGTGTTAGGGTCTCTCAGTGGTGGGGTCCCCATCGTTTGATATCGCACCTCAAGAGCACTCTTTTGAACTCCATGCATGACACTTTGCCTAAATATGTTGACTTTTTTTCCTCTAAAACATTTTAAGCTAAAATTAAATTTGCAAAGTGACGTTTCAGAAGAATACGTTGGAAATGTAGGGAGAATTGTTTCTGTGTCCTTCTTCTCTTTTTTCCCCACACAGCTCCTTTTACGTTCTTACACTAAGTCTCCACAAGAAAAATAGACCTTTCCATGATAAAACGTCTTTATTGGCAGATTGTCTATTTAACTGTCATTTATTCGTATCTGCTCCATTCAGAGCACTAGATGTGACTTATTTTTCTTCATAGCCATCAGAGCAGTCTAGAATTGCACTGCATTCATTTATTCAACATTCATTGGCCACTCACTCCGTGCCAGCCCCTGAGCACAGAGTGATGTCTTGTGGAGCTTAATGTCAATGCTCCCATGGAGTAGGGGCCCCCTACCAGTGGGTTGGTTTCTTGAATCAAAAAAATGTAAACTAAAAAAAATTTTAAAATGTAAAATTCTTAGATTCTTTTATATGGTCCAGGTACATGCATCTATTTTTATTAATTCAAAGTAGGTCTTCATGGCCATCATTGTTTCTGTTTATATGTAATATAAGTTATCTTGCCCTTGTTTTTAGTTAGCTTTTGCACATTAGTTTTATCTTTCCGAGGGAAAAAGAAGCTTCCTTGTCTTCCTGTCTTGCTCTGAAGAAGCAGATTTGTTTCCTGGTTGAGGATGGTCCCAGGTAATCATCAGGGCATTGAAGGCCTGAAGAAGTAGTTCATTGAAGATGCTGTTGGTCATTCAAAAATTCTCCCGGTCTGAAGGAAGATTTGGGGGCTAAAAAATAATACCTACATTGAGTATTTAAAATTATTGCTATTACTGATAGTGTCTAGTTTGGAAAATAACATTATATGAAACGTTTATAAATTGGACTGTATGAGCTCAAATAAACCAATCCATACACTTCTTTAGTTCACTGAGCACGTATGTATGTATGTACTCCATGCATGATAAATATT
Source organism: Mustela lutreola (assembly GCF_030435805.1). Classification (NCBI taxonomy): domain Eukaryota; kingdom Metazoa; phylum Chordata; class Mammalia; order Carnivora; family Mustelidae; genus Mustela; species Mustela lutreola. The sequence goes on along the minus strand of NC_081291.1, from coordinate 213,646,992 downwards.
ATTTGAATATTTGGGTTATGCATTTAGTCTCTGGATCTTTTTTGTTTTCTGTGGCATGCATACCAGTTCTTAGGAATCTTGAAGGACAACACGTGGCAAAGTATAGGTCTGTACTCGACATTCATGTTTAGGCAACTGCTCAGTTACCCAGGAAAACCTCATTCAAAACCCCATTAAATCACCACGTGGCATTCACAGAGTATTTCTCTACAGAAGTACCATCATGCCCACTTTCTACAAATGTCAGAAGGCTCACTGGAGGCAGGGAGAGAGTCTTACTCACTTTTTTGGATCTCTGGCATTCACCACCATGTTTGCTTGTGGTACGTGCTCAGTAGGGGAAAGAATGACACAACCTCTGTCTTTCTGAATGTCCCCTTCCATCCCATTACCTCCCATTTTCCTTTGAACTCTTCAAGATTCAGTTCAAATGTCACAATGTCAGTGAAGCCTTTCTCCAGTGAACACACCCCCACCCCAGAACTTCCTTGTTCCCTTCTCAACATCCCACGTTCAACAGGTGTCTCCTATCACATTTCACTTCCGTGAATTGGTGACATTCTTCCGGTGGCCCTGTGAACTTCTTGAGGGCAGAGGCCCTGATCCGCCTACCTGTGTATGCCTGCTACCTAGTCAAATACCTGAAGTCTGATTGTATCTCAATACAATTTTTTTCTAAAGATTTTATTTATTTATTTGAGAGAGAGAGGGAGAAAGTATGTGCATGAGTTTGGGGGCGGGGAGAAGCAGACTTCCGGAGGAGCAGGGAGCCTAATGCTGGGACTCTATCCCAGGACACTGGGCTCATGACCTGAGCTGAAGGTAGACGCTTAATTGACTGAGCCACCCAGGTGTCCCACCGTGATGCGATTTAGTTGAACAAATCCGTATTTGTCTGAGTTGCATGCCACTCCAGAAAAAATCAGTATAGCCCATGATGTCGCTGAGCTCTAATGGCCATAAAACCTACCACCACTGTGGGTGATACAATTTCTAGGTGGAAACGCTTTCTGAAGTTCAGTGTTGAAAAGAGAAATGTTCAGATGGGGACGGCCAGGGGCGATACAAGGGTTATGGGGTACAATGAGCAGTGAGACGGCTAAACAAATCCCAGGCACTTCCAAGAGTCCTAACAATGACCAGGGCAATGAGTTTCAGGACCCGAGATGAGGATGTGTAACCTCAAAAAGGCTAACCGTTGACATGCCACCACATTTGGAAACCAGAGCACTTGTAGGTGCAAACCCCACTGGTCTCCCTCTCTGCTGGGCGTGTGGGGTTTTGAGGAGCCAGGGAATGGTGGGCTGGGCTCCCCGTTGGAGACTCTAGGACTCCAGCCGGGCTCCCTGGGCCTGCAGGGTGGGCAGCCCGGGAAGCAGCCTCTGGACGCCTGGTTTGCTCTGCGCCCAGGGGAAGGATAACTCTGTGTACTCAGTTCACCAAGTCAGGAAGGGATGTCCGGATGGTCCTCTGTGTGTCATGTGCCTTAGTCTGAATGAGAGAAAAAGGGTGACACGTGTGTGCCCTGGACGACTGAGTCACAGTGCAAAATCAATCTCCTCTTGAGGGCCTTCAAGAAATGGCAGCTGGCTGCCGACTTCAAGTCTGTGGCTGTTTCCCGAAGCCTCTGACTTGTCGCCCGACAGGTCAGTTTTGCTGAAAAGGCTGCGCACAGGCCTCGCATGCTGGTTCTTTGGAGTGATATTCCTAAATGGCCAGAAGTCATGGTGAGGCAGAGTGGGGTACTGGGGGTGTCCCGTTTGGACCCCCTCCACAGTCCAGGCTGTCCCACCCTGTGGCAGAGACCCACATCGTCCTGGGGAGCCCTTCTTCCTGTTCTGTTCTATTGGGTCAAACTTAAGAAAGAGAGATACCTCATCCGGGGGTGGGGGGAGGAGGTGGGGAGACAGAGAGGAGTGGAGGAAAGAATAGATATGGAAAGACAAGATTGAGGGGACAGATGAAGTCCAGTGATGGCTGGCGGCTCTGTCTTGCGGCCGTCCGGCAGAAGGCCGGGAGGAGGGAGCATAAACAGAGGCATCTGGTCCCCCAGCATGGAGCGGCGGGTCTGTGAACTGCGGCAGATGCAGCCTCAGCTGTGACTGGGCACGCGGCCTCGGTGTCCAAGCCTGGGTCACGCGCAGGGCCCGTTTTCCCTGTGACAGTGCAGTGTCAAACTGCCATTCTTTCTTCCTGGGGTGGGTTTTTTTTTTTTTTTTTCCCCTCTAAAATCTGCCAGCTCTCGGAAGCAGCATCGACTAGGCCCCTTGGGTTCACGGGCTGGAGGAAGCAGGCAGGGACAAGCCGTGAGTGACATGCAGAGAGGGACTCCGGAGGGGGAGCTGCAAAGCCAGGAGCAGGCAGGGAGAGATGGGGGACAGCGTGGGCAGAATTAAGGGCGGACGAGGCACCTGTGAGCACATTCTGCAGAAGGGGCATTTTCAGGCTTTGCCTGTGAGATGGAGGCTACCCCCTTTACCCCTAAAGACGGCAGGTGTTCTTTACTCTAACTTAGGGAGAAGACCTGTGGTGTCAAGTTTCTGGAAAAAAAAAAAAATCACTTGACATATTCAAGAAGGAAACCGGAAGAATCAGTAGGTTTGAGGAAGAGACTCTGTGTTCTGGCAACAATGTAACTTCATTCTCCTGGTGCTTTGGGGTGCTGCATAGCTATGACCGCCTTTACCCGGAGGTGTGTGTACGGGGAGGTGGAAATGGACCCCTCTCCTGAAGGCGGGGACTCTGCCCTTAACCGTTCTAAAATCTTTCTCCTCTTCAGGGTTTGCTCAGTTTCTCTCTCTCTCTCTCCTTAGGAAGGAGAGTATTGGTACTTTTAAAAAAATATTTATTTATTTGAGAGGGTGGAGGGAAGAGCAGAGAGGGACAAGCAAACTCTGAGCTGAGTGCGGAGGCTGATGTGGGACTTGATCTCACAACCCTGAGACCATGATCAGAGCCGACGCCCAGAGTAGAACACTTCACGGACCGCCCCACCCACGTGCCCCGGAGGGAGGGAACTATTGCTCTAGACTTGCTTTATGTAAAACACCAGGCGACCAGGTTGGACTGTTTTCCATTTGTTGCTGAAAGCCTAGAGATGGGGGTTGAGGAGATGTTGCCGCCGTCTGGCTCTCAGAAGAGTATTTCTTATCCCTTGGTGGAGTCTGTGTGGGGAAGGCCAAGTGTCTCACGAACCTTCCATTCTATACTTTTGTGTTTCAGTTTTCTTGTTCCTTTTTTTTTTCTCCTTTAGTGTCCTCACCCTTGTGGCGTTCTTTCTGGGTTTTTCTTATTTCCTCATCCAGCTGGGAGAGAATAATAAGACAGACATGCGTTAGAAATCTCTAGGCAAAAACGACTTCCCAGTTCCTGGCGAAGAGACCCTGATAAACACCCTGGGTAGGGGGGTCCTGAGGGACCTCGTCTCAGAGCCCCAGGAATGTGCACTGAGGTTGTGCCTGTAACTGAAAAACAAACAAGCAAACAAACAAACAAACAAAACTCTACTCCTAGTCTCCCACTTCTTATTGTAGTCTGATTTCTTTTCTTTTCTTTTTTTTAAGATTTCATTTATTTATCAGATAGAGAGCACAAGTAGGGGGAGCAGCAGAAGCAGAGGGAGAAGCAGGCTCCCTGCTGAGCAGGGAGCCCGATATGGGACTCGATCCCAGGACCCTGGGATCAGGACCCAAGCAAAAGGCAGACGCTTCACCAACTGAGCCACACAGGCATCCCCGTAGTCTGATTTCTGTTTAGCCCAGATTGATTCCTTACAAGCCTGGATTCCTGGGCTCCCAAATCCTAGAATTTCCTCTCCTGAGGCAACCTGCCCCCTTTCCCTTTTTCCCGATTTTCTTCCTTTATACGCAGTCCTCACGCCCACTGTCTTGGACTTCGTCTCCGTATGTATCCCAGACCTACTCCAAAGTCCCGTCCGGCTCTTCAGCTCGGGGACACTTTCCCCATCTCTCTTTTCGTCTGTCTGTTTCACACTTGCCCTCTGGTCTCCTTCCCTACTTCTCTCTATTCCTAAGAGGCTGGGTCAGCTTTTGGTACTCCCCTCTGCACCTTTTCCCACTCGGATTCTTTGGAAATGGAACATGGGACAGTGCTCCGACACCCCAGACATTTCTTGGTCTCTGAATAGGCGGAAACAAACAAACGCATGGGCTTGAACTGCGCAGGGACGAGCCGCTCTGTTTCTGAACGCCGTGCCGTCGGTGCCTGAGCCATTTGCTCTCAGTGGAGTCCTGCCTGTCCGGATGAGGGCTTCTACTTGCCCTCAGTGAAGTCTTCCATCTCTGCACTTCTTATCCCGGGGAGTGTAATAAACAGCAAACGTTCACACTGTCGTTGGTGCAAGGTGTCTTTCCTCGCCGCACATCTGGCCCCTTGGTAAATTGTTACAGTGCTCCTGGACCAGCAAGGAGCCTGCACGCGCTGCTCGGGATCTGTTCTCAAGTTGTTGCAGGGACCCCGCCGTATGATGACAATTAGGAGCTGTTAGTGTGCAGATGAGGCCCACGAGTGGCAGGTGGTGGGAACGGGCCTCAATTAACTAACAGGCACCAAATCCCTGCCTAATGAGGCTGGGCCACCCAGATGAGCCAGGAGGCATGTGTCAGTGACAGCAACAGAGGATTTGAACTCTGGATGGGGTGGGGGGGTTTGGCGGGGGGAGTGCTGGTCAACAGGTACCTGGTTCAGCCACGGAAACAGCCCTTTCAGATTTGCGGCTCAGCCATCCGGGAGAGTGGAGGGTCGGGAGCCGGAAGCCGGGGGCAGGGTGCGGGCTGGACTCAGTTTTGTACATTGCATCTCCCTGGGTGGCCCCCCCGGTCCGGTCAGCTCTTAAGTGGAGATGGGGAAGAGCGAGCCCATCTCCCAAGATACGCGGTGCGTGAGATGCGACCAGCCAGCCGGCAAGGTAATGACTGTCAGGAACTTCATAAAGGGCCATTGTCTTGAGTGGCATATGAATTCCAAATCAGACCCCATAATAATAATGCTGCGAGCGTCACATCGGATTCTGTAGTTAAGGACGGGGCACCACTTCCATTGCAAATCTTCTGGGGCTTTGTGTGGCTGTGCCATCTGAATTTATACAGGACTGAAACTTACTGAGAGTTTTTGTTTTTTGTTTTTTGTTTTTTTTTTCGGTTTTTAGCTTTTAAAAATTAAAAAGAAGAAGAAGAAGAAGAAGAAGAAGAAGAAGAAGAAGAAGAAGAAGAAGGAGGAGGAGGAGGAGGAGGAGGAGGAGGAACTTTCAGGAGCAACAGAGTGTTAGCAGGGTGGCGTTGCTAGAAGAATTTTGGGCTCCATGGTTGCTCCGATTCCTTATCCTAAATGGCTCACTGGAAAGATTTGAGGCTTACAGGAGCACTATCCATTGCCCCAGAGCTCAGATCTCCCCAGGGTTTCCAGCACCCGGAACAATGCAGGGTCTCTCACTAGCTGTGCGTGCAACCTTCTGCCGAAAAGTGAAGGGCTGTGTTTTCCTGGGGCCTCAGCTTATGTCCTGAGACCCCTGAGAGGGGCCTTGGTGTGTGCACATTTCCGTAATCACAAAGCCAGATTCTGGACGGTGGGTGAGAGCTGTGTTTGAACCTGGTTATTTATAATTCTTCCCTCCTCTTTTTGTCTCTCGCAGCACAAAAGTAGTGTTAAAAAGGGGGTGGCTCCTTAAAAGTCAGGCACAGAAGCAGAATTGGGGATGCGGCCACCCCTTTTGTCCACGTGGGTGATGGTGTTTGGATAATTTCATGAACCATATGTGCTGGGTTGCAGAGCCCAGAGACAATGCGGTAAACCAAGAACCCACCTGGGACCATCATGCGTTCTCCTCCTACTGTCATTTCTGATCCAAATAGTAATCAGCTGAACATTTCTCTTCTTTCTCTGCTTTTGTTGTTATAATGTTATATTTCAGAAGAGAAATCTCCTTTGGAAAAGGGGGGAGTTTTTCAACCTCTCTACATCCAGTAGTTTTGTTTGCAGCTCTGTGACTTGGACCACTAAAGGTGCTGTTTAAAGTCTGTGGCACAGGTTTGCATTCGTGGTCCCGAGTTTATGCCCACACATCCTTGCCACATCTCCTGGGTGACTCTGTTGGATTATAAGCAAGAAGATGGTATATATTCATCTCCTTCCTCCTCTCCTCTCTCTTCCTCTCTCTCATTCTCTTTCTCTGGGGCAAGATCCACTTCCAAAACCACTTTCGGTCAAATATCTTTGCTCTCCCGAAGCTCTCTAGGAAATGAAACCCTTTTCTGAGCAGCACTGAATGTCTTCCAAAGCAACGTAAGAAGTCCCCTGCTGGGTCTACTCTGACTTCTCTTTGGCCCCCAGGCTTCTCCAACATCTTGCTGCCCTTGCATCATCCCTGTGAGAGGGATCGGGGTGGGGGGGTTAGGCAGTTGTATGCGTACCCATTTTATGGAGGGGAAGAACAAGTCACAGACAAGGCTCAGCAATTCAGTTAAAGCATCACAGCACATTTTTAGAATCCCAGTGTTTTCCTTCGGATTCCTCTAGAAGCTGACTCAGAGATGAAGCTTATTTGGGAGATGATCCTGGGAAATGCTGCAGGAGAGTGGGGACTGGGGATGGGGAAAGAGAAGGAAGCCAATTAAAAATGCCTTATTCGGTGGGTTACCACAGAGGGGGGAAGCCAAGGGGGTCCACTGAGCCCTCTGGGGGGCAGAGAAGTCCCCAGAGTTATTCCAACCCCAGAGTCTTCACTGGTTGAACCTACTTCTGGGACATCAGGCTCTGGCACACGAAGGTCAAGTGTGGCCTCAAGGCCAGAAAAAGGCTTCCAATAAAGGAGCAGTCTTTGGAGCAGCCTCGGGAGTAGGGAATATTGGTGGGATCCTGACAGCTCCTGCCATGCTGACCTTCTGGATTCCTCGCCTGGTTTTGTTCCTCATCACACCCTTTGGTGTGCATTGCAAGTGCTGGAGGCACAGGAGAGGGGGGGTAGAGGCAGAGATGGTGGGGAGGGAGCGGACTGTGGCACATATTCTTTTTTAAAAAATATTTATTTATTTATTTGAGAGAGGAGAGAGGTGGGGGGAGCAGAGAGAGAGGGAGAGAGAGAATCTCGAGCAGATTCTGCGCTCAGCAAGGAGTCCGACTCGGGTTTGATCATAAGCTAAGCTGAAACCAAGAATCGTAGAACATTTAACAGGCTGCGAGCCCCTCCCTCCCCACCAAGTGCCCCTTTGGCATTTTCTCAGTGTGATACACAATGCTTGAGAAGAAACACAGCATTCCGACACCCCCAAACTTTGAATCTGATGAGTGAATAAATCCAGATCATTTTTGTTACCCATGCTTGTGGACAGAACCAGTGGTGTGGCCTGTGGAGCTACTTGTGTAGTGTTAGTTAACGTCCCAAGTCTTAGCCCTGGAGGGGAACTCAGAAAATGCCTGGTTCTGAAATAAGACAGGGCTTACGCTCATTTTACAGATGATGTTTTGAAAACTAGAAAAGTTACCTCTGGAGAGCCCAAGGTGTCCTTATGTCGTTATGTCCATATTCCCAGGATCTGAACAACTGAGCCAATGGAAATTTCCTGCCATATGCCCAAGCTATCCTTAGGTTTGTTTTCTCCTCTACCTCTTAGGTTCTATGTTTGCTCCCTTCTCTTACCCTCTGAACCCTAACTTGATTCATCTAGAATTCAATATCAAAGACTCCCAACCCAAACTTAACTCTCAGCCAGTGGTGTGCAGGGAAGAGTTAATGCTTCCTTTCCAGGGGTAGGAGTAGGGAGAGTCTAAATTTTTAGTATTTACTGACTTCTGTGGTACGAATGCTCCCACCACGGATTTTTTTTTTTTTTTTTTTTTTTGAGTCTCCAGGAGAATGTTCCTAAGCACAGAATTGGGAAGAGATGCTCACCATTGGTGCTGGTGCTAGACGGCTCCACACACCACCAACCCAGGCCCCAAAGAGCTGACATGGCTACCTCCTTGGGAAATCTCCAAATATATGCCAGTCCCCCACCCCCCACCCTCCAAATCTACTTCCCTGCAACCTCACCAACTCCAGTCCTCCGTTTGCTCCAGCACTTCTAGATGGGGACTTGGTCCCTTTAAATTGTCTGCCTGGCTGCCTGGGGAGGGGGGATGAGGTGGGGGAAGAGCACTTCCCTCTCACCCTATAGTGACTGTTGGGTCTACAGATCAGGTTTGTCTCTCTTAGCCAATTAGGTTCTGCAGGGTTGCCTTGACCTCCCTCCAGATCTTTCTGCAAGGGCTGTCTTTATTCATACAACTCTGGGGCAGGACTAAGATGCAAAGCTGACACACTCCTATTTTATGCCTACCTATGCTTGTTTGTTTATAGCTGGGACTGTGCCCAGGCCTCCTCCTCCGGGCAGTCTTCTGTGACTTCCCCCAGGGTAGATTCCTCTGTTGTTGCTGTCACAGCCCTGGGTTCTTTTCCATGGGAGCCCTTGGCTCATTTTTTAATGTGATTACTTAATTGTCCCTCTCCTGCACTAAGCTCCATGAGAGAAGAGTCTGTCCATTTTGACTGCCTGTGGTGTCCCCAGTCCCCAGAACAGTGTCTGGCACATAGTATCCATGGATGTTTATCTCTTGTCAGAGGATCTCTGGCTATGGTAGTTTTGAAAAGCTCTGGAGGTGATTCTCATGGGCAGCCAGGGATGAGAACCACTGTTCTTCAGGAAGGGCTCTGAGGAGTCTTTAAGACACTGTCTTAAAGGTGACCAAGATCCCAGTCTTTAAGACAGGCACCTTGTGACCCTGATGCCAAGACAGCATCCCAGAACAGTCTCTGAGGTGGGACCCACACATTAGTAATTTTAAGACTTCTTTAGGTGATTCCAAGGTGCATACAAAGTGGAGAAACACTACCAAACATCCTGTTTTGCTTAAGCATCCCTCCTCTCCCATCATGGTCGATTAGATCAGAAATCGATAGCTGAGAAATATTAACCCTTCCCCCACCTCCATGGTCACCCCCTTTGGCGGTAGGTATGGCAGTGGAGGTGGCCTTGTAACTTTGGCCATGGGATGTAGGTGGACCCGAAGCAACCAAGGACCTTGAAAAGCCCTTACAAGATTGGATTTGCCCCTTTGCGCTTCTGTGAGTAGTAAAAAAAACCCAACCAAATGAAAAACAACCCATGAAAAACAATAAAAAATGGTAACACTAGTAAGAAGAATCTATGTGGCCAGCCTGTGGGCTCAAGGAGGCTGAGGGACTTGTGGAGTAGAACTGCTTCTGCTGAACCCCAGACCTGCCCTGGGACATAGAGTCACCCCAGCGGGGGCTGCCCGAGACTCAGACTCCCAGGCGAGCCAGCCCAGATCAGCCAACAGCAGTCGACCCAGAGACCAGAGTACCTGAGATGCACAGGTAATAATGAAAGGCTGGTGTTTAAAGCCACTGAGTCCTCAGTTCGCTACACAGTAGCGGCAAACCGAGGCACTCACTTGTCCACACCAGTTTGCAAATTCACCAGGGACACAACATCTGAGTCCTTAGTTTCTTCACTGCTTCTCCAAGAAAATCTCCAGAAAAAGAAAGATGACCAATAGGCAGACTTCCAACCAGTTTTGTGAAGTGACACCATATACGCGTCCCATGTCCTATGGGTTGATCTCCCTCAGTTAAGTTCTCTGCTGGGGGGCTGCGTGGCCTTGGGCCCAGGATCAGAGGATCCCAGAATCACACTCTCCAAGAGAGAAGTGATCACACCACAGCTTCACATAATCAGAGCTCTCCGGGGTGATCGACAGGGCTTCAAGGTGTGGAAAAAGCAGGCCTCCCTTCTTCCTATCAGCACTCAGCACTCATATGTTCATACTTTATCCGTTTCCCAAAATCAGTGCTTTGTTCATCTTGTTGCAGAAAATTTATCTGAAAATTGTCAGCAAATGAGCTATCTTAAATGTCATTGCAAGCCAGAAAATAGTGATCATTCGTTCTCTGCAAAAATGAGTAGAATGAAATGAAAGGCTGCAAGTCACACAAGGATGCTTTTCTCTTTACCTCCCTGGTGACTTAGATGTACAAAGTTCCTTCACACCAGCGTTGTGAGTCCCAGACTGAGGGGAGATGGTCCCATGTCTGATGGGAGCTTGGGCTCAGGCTTTGCAGTGCCATTTTGTGTTGAAGCACTGTCCCCCAGACAAACTGGATGCCCATATCCCAGCTCCCTAATGGGATAATCCCAACTGGAGGTCTAGCCAAGGAAGAGCTCTGGGGTGAGGAGCCATAAACTTCCTGAAGTTGAAGGCAAAAACACGTGCGCGCACGCATACGTAAACTCTACTCTGTGGAGAAGAGGCATTGTTTTCATTTGATTCTTAAAGAGATCAGTGGCTTCCTAACACGTGAAGAACCATCACCCAAGTGGTCAGTCTGTAAGGACCTATTTATCCAGAGTGACTCCATCTTGGTTAAAAGCCATTTTGTTGTTCGTGCAGTAAAACTTAAACTGACCCTGCCCCTCCTCCCCCCAGAGAAAGTTACTTAGAAGCAAGTCTGGGAAACCAGTAAAATATGGTCGGCTAGTTCCTAATAACAGAGCCCAGAATACAAGGTCAGGTCAGCCAGTTCTTGATACCAGAGCCCAGAATACAAGGACGGTCGGGCCAGGTGGAGACATCCAATCAGTAAGAAACACACATACTTTTCCCCTAACCACCAAAGAATGTAAATCCCACTGTTTGGGCGCTAACCTTGAGCACCAATTCTGACCAGAGTAATAGGTTAGGTCAAACAGCTACTATAGGGTAAGTTGTAATTCAATTGGCCACCTACATGTGACCTAACATGACTACAATCTCATTGGCCACCTATGTGTGGCTAAACTTTTGCTCTATAAAAGGTGGTCTGTAAGATGGGGAGGGTCGCCCTCTTCGGAGGCAACCCTGACCAGTCTGTCAGTCTATTCTTGAGCCTATAACCTGGGGGTGGTCGCTCTCTTTGGAGATGGCCCTGGTTGGTCAGTCTAACTTCTAATACTTATCATAAAATAAAGCTTTAAGTAACTTTCACTTTGTCTCAGTCTTGTTTCGTTTAATAACGGACCTAACAAGTCCAGTGTGAAGGAGAATCTTACCCTCCAGGCAATTATCCTTCAACTTCTATAATTCCAGGGGCTCTAAGGAATGAGCATGAAAGCAACAGTAGCGTTTACCGGTGTGACTGTGTGTTATGCCTGGGCTAATGCCATTTTATCAATGGGCCTTGTGAGATTTAGCGCTGAAGACTGGCTGACTTGCAGCTCAAGCTCTTAACCTTGAGGACTGGCTGACTTGGAGCTCAAGCTCTTAACCTTGAGCCACCTGCAGAAGAAACTCAGAACACACGATGCTGGCCCCAAGAGTCCCACAGCCAACAGAAACATGGCAAGAACTTGCAACCTAAATGCTGAGCCCCCTTCTTCAATTGCACTTCCCCAAAAAATAAGGGAAAGGAATTTGCCAGAAGGATTCCATAGTTCCAAGACTTTTTGTCCTGAGAACATCAATGCCCGGTCCATTTGTGAACCTGGAATTTAGAAGGAAGATCTCCCATGAGGGCACTCAGGCACTCCATCGCGAAGGACCCTGCTGGGAAACATCTAGCTCCGTGTGGCCGCCTCCCTTCCTGAAAGGTGCCGTCTGAACTGCTCCTGTCTGTACTGGCCAGGTGTGAGTCTCAGGTAACTACCTGCCCGGGTCTCTGTGCTCCCCTTCCCCCAAGTTTTAGCCTCTGTAGCTGCTGCCTCTTGTGCTCCTTTTCCAGCCCTTCCAGTGTTTTCCGTCGTTCCTTATTGACATTGCCATCCTGATTTCTCCCTTGGCGTAGCCCCAGCCGCTAAATGCACTCTGGAGTCAAGAACTGCACGCAGAACCCGGGCCCCTCGCCAAGCTAACCTCCAACCCTTGCACATCTGGTGGAGTCCGTCCCCTGCCTTTCTTTTGTATGCCCCGGCTGCAGTAGGCGGTCATCTCAAGTCCTCTTTGGAAAGAAGTTGGTGTAAATAAAGTCAACAAATGGATGAAAAGAAGGATCCCAGGCTGCTCTTTATGCCTCTGTGACCGCTTTGCTCTTGCTTAGTTTCCTGGGCCCTATGTCACCTCCAAATTCCAGGGGACATTTCCCCTTGTCTCCACTTTGGGCAGCTGCAAAACATCTTTCAAAGGTGTGGGATACGAACACTCTTTGATAAGGCTTCTCAAGCCATGCCCTTAGGAAACCAAAATTCATTCCTTCAGTTTATCAGTCAATCAACAAACAATAATTGAGTACCTACTATGTACACCACGAAAGGCATCAGGAGTAAAGAGGAGTCAACGAGGTAGTTCATTCCCTCAGAGGACTTCCAATCTGGCTGGGGAAACGCTCCTTCCTCTTGGGTTCACACGGAACCTGATAAAGGGCACGTGGGTTGGCGACGCGCAGAGCTCACCTTGCTGCTCGCCTCTGGCACGTGTTAATTGAGTTAACTCGGCCAAGTCACTTCATCTCTTTGAACCCAGGTTTCTCATCTGGTGAGTGAGGCCTCTAGAACCTACTTCAGAGACACATAGGACCCATGTGTGCAAGGCTCTTGTCACCATGCCGCACACTGGGTGACTAAGGATGACCGATGTCCCATGAGCTTCTCCTGTCTGCCAGTGCCTGTCTTCTTAGCCTTGGGGACTCTGAGCTTCACAGGCCTCACTGTCCTCCTTCTTCCCCCCTCTCTGGACACAGCCAGGGGGTTATTCTTTGGTGTCTGGGCATCTAATCCCAGTTCCGAGGCTCCTGGAACACCAGAGGCCCTGTTCCCTCAGAGGGTGGGCTGGGAGAGGCCTTTGCAGCTTCTGCTGCCTCTGGTCTGGGGTACTTCCTGGTGCTAGGGGGTCTCTCTGCAGACCCCCTGCACAATGGTCCACACAAATAGCTTCAGAGCCTGCGTGGCCAGCCAGGGAAGTGCTCCCCACACCCTCTGACCGACCAGACAGCCATTTCTCTGGAACCTTCACAGAGCCCACTCTTCAGGCACTGGAGGCCTCCAAGTGCTGCTCCCCAGTGAGAATGACCAAGAAGGACCAAGGCTCACGACAGAATAATGCTTTCTATTTTAAAGCCATTAATTTAGGTGCATTTTAGCAACTCTGCTCCTACCCTTAAGAGTAAAAAACAAAAAACAAAAAACAAACAAAAAAACCCCACAGAAACCTCCCCGCTACCTATTATAGTAGCTCCCTGTGAGATGCGAATGTGTGTTTTCTTTTTTTATTTATTTTTTATTTTTTTTAAAGATTTTTATTTATCTATTTGACAGACAGAGATCACAAGTAGGCAGAGAGGCAGGGGGAAGCAGGCTCCCCGCTGAGCAGAGAGCCCGATGTGGGGCTCAATCCCAGGACCCTGAGATCACGACCTGAGCCGAAGGCAGAGGCCTAACCCACTGAGCCACCCAGGCGCCCCGAATGTGTGTTTTCAATGTTCATTCCAGTCCTGCTTCTACTCCTTCCCTCCCTACCCTCGCCCTTCATTCACAGCCCCCTTATCCACGTTTCCTTGTCACCGTTAAGCTGGGGATTCCCTAGCATTCCAAAGCTTTCCAAAGACCAGGTTGAAGGCACTTTATTACAGAACCCACATACCAGAAGACCAGGAGCCTGGGGGACACGTGTGGTTTTAGGGATGCCTGTTGGTGCGTAGGGGTGTGACGTCCAGTGCCTTGCGTGTGGTCTGGTGTCCTCCCTCCCATGGCTTTCTGGGGAGGACACGCGTTTCCCCAGCTCCGAGGGTCTGGCCTTGGGTCTGCTGACATCAGCATGGGCAGTCAGGTAGTTTCCGCACTTGCTCTCAGTTGGACAAAGTTTGGGGGGAGAGTAGGCATGGCTACACGGTGTTAGTATGGAGATTTGTGTAGAACTGGTAGTAGTGGGGAAAGAACAAATCTCAGCTCTCCGCTGAGCTTTATCCCACATCTGGGCATGCTCTCAGATCCCAGAGCGCAGAGGCCCCACCAAGGCTAGCGCGGGACGTCTGGCTCATGCCTGAAGTCTGCCCTCTTGTCTCCTCTAAGGGACCCCAGAATGCAGCCATGGACGGTTTCCCTGTGGCCCCATGACAAGGGCAGGCAAGGGCACTCCCAGCCCTCTTCCCCCATTAAATTCAGAAGTGCCCCAGCACTTCCCCTTTTTGGGCGGGTCTGATGAAGCTTCTGGGCCACTCCTCAGAATCATGTTTCCCGGTGCATGAAATGAAAATACTCAGGATGATAAAGGAAACCAAGCTTATTGAAATACAGGGCTGAACATATTTTGAAAAACCACATCTGATATATATAATTATGTGTCTCTTTAAAAAACACACATTAAATGAGATCTGGTGGCAAGTCTCATATGCTCATAATTTTGAAATAGGGACACATAAACAGGATGTAGAAAGATTTCCAACAAGCACAACATGACTTGAATACATCGGCAATTTTGATTGGTGATGGATTTACCCATGGTTTGTGCCTTACGTTTTTAATCAAATTCAAATTTTCAGTTAGGGGTTGTGTGAATGAAGGCGTCACTTCTTTCCAGCTAAGCTCGTGCAGACAGCGCAAGCTTGCTTCTGAAGACCTATGAGGCTTGTTACAGGTTAGATTGTGTCTTACCAAGTTGATATGTTGAAGTCCTAACTCTCAGTCCCTCAGAATGTGATTTATTAGTATTTTAAAAATTTTTTTAGAGAGAGAGGCTTTAGAGAGGGAACAACAATTTTGTGTAAGGTACTTACTTTATGGTACTCTATTACGACACCCCTAGTAAACCCATGCATAGCCTTGGGGGCAGGGAATCAAGGTTTTAGCTCTAGAGCACAAGAGCCGGGTTCTAATCCCATTCCCACGCTCACCGGCTGCATGAATCTGGAAAAATATCACTTCTCTGGGTCTCAATTTCCCCATTACACCTTGGGGACAGCGAGGACACCTGTCTTGGGGCTGGGCTTTGTGACAAAGGGCTTTATAAGTGGTAAAAAGCATTATGTGTATGCTCCTTGTTTAATCACCAAGGGGAGTTTTCTCATTAAGTTTTGAGAAAGACTAAAAGTGGGATCCATCCTTTTAAATGCCCTCGCCCCCGCCCCCAGTTTCCTGCCCAGGAGATTTAGTTTCATCATGGACGTGGTCTTCCCTTCCACCCCAAACCTCTCGTTTAGGTGCGCGATCGATTCCGGGGAAGGCCACGCTCACCACAATTTTTAAACAACATCTGCGAGGCGTTGTGAAATTCTTGGCACCGAAACAGAGACATTGTGCTTAATTGCTGGGCTGAGGCATGGTTTTGACATGACAATCCCCGGTTCAACATCGCCGCTAGCCAAAAGTCACCCGCGAAACACGTTTTCTTAAACATGACTGATCAATTGTTACCTTCCAGCTTCTGCTGCTAATTAGACAACATGAGTCAAAGTTAATTTGGTGGAAAACATTTCTCAACTTAATGACATTTATGGGCAATTAGGCACGTGTGGAAGGGACGCACATTTCCATGTCAGCCTATTTCCAGGGCTTAACAAGAATCTCCTCGTTCCCGGTTGGAGATTTCTCATTCTCTGAGGAATATGCTTGGTGCAGACTCGGTGGGTCCCCTTGTTATGCTAGAAACCAGCAATTGTTTGCACAAAACAAGCTACCACACAGTAATGAGGTGCAGACGGAGTGAGACTCAGTGAAGGCTTTTGTGTTGTTTAGACGCGTGTCTTGGAGCAAGAAGTTGTGAGCCGTGTGCATGGCGAAAACCACGACCCCAGCCTCCATGTGGACCAAGTTTGTGCTTATCAGCCCGTTGTCAGAAATGGCTTCTATTATTGATGTCACAACCTGTTTGAAAAGCAGCTAACCACATAAAACATAACATTCTTAATTTTTAAGATGATGTGCCTTTGCTGCTGGTCTTTTTGTAGGTCAGGAAAGCATTCTCCATGGGTCATTTTGTCGTCATGAGTTGACCCAAACCCTCGCCTGCACCCCGCCAGGTGGAAATCCATCCGGCGTGGACAGGGGTGGAGAAGCAAAGGCTGGGACACTTGGCCACATCTGTCCCAGCTCCACTCTGGGACCCCACGGTGCCCACATGCACCTGCCTCAGCCAGCATCTGCTCTCACCTAGCTTCTGCCTTCTCCCCAGGAAAGGTTTTAATTAAGTTCACGTTCAAGTACTTTTCTTTTAGAAAGGGAGAGTCCTACTTACTGTGTACACACACACATATACATACACAGATAGGAAATGGTGTTGATTCTCTCCCACTGGCAGGACAGTGTATGTGTATAAAGAACAAAGTGTGAAGAAGAGCATACCATTCCGGTAATCCCAGCGCAATCTGGGGGCTGAGTCATACTTTCTTACAGTTAGCCAAGTTTCCAACCCAGGGGCTAAAGGTCTTCCCGAGGAGGCCAGGAATTCACAAGTCTATAAAACCTGGACTACGAGATGCCCCTTTTGCCCCAAGATTTGTAAAGTTCTCATGTTTCACTTAAACATTTAAAATTTTCAGTTTTGTTTAATGTACAACATACATGAACATTGTATATCCAAACATTAAAATACAATCATTTTCTGCATGGTTGAAGGGTAGATGAAGCTTTCTGTAATGACCGATAATGATAACTTTGGAGAAGCTTTACTCGATACTTTAGTTATTACAAACTAAGATAAAACAAAACAAAATGAAACCCTCTAAAATATTATACTGATAATATTTTAATATAAATACGTATGTATATATGTAAGCTGTAAATAATATTGAAATGAGAGGAAGGTACAAAAAATACTGATCAGGTTAAAACTTTTAAAATCAGGGGTTCCTGGGTGACTCAGTCAGGTAAGCATCTGCCTTCAGCTCAAGTCATGATCTCAGGGTCCTGGGATGGAGCCCCGCATCGGGCTCTCTGCTCAGTGGGGAGCCTGCTTCTCCTCTCTCCCTCTGCCTCTCTGCCTAGTTGTGCCCTCTCTTTCTCTATCAAATAAATAAATAAAATCTTTTTTTAAAAAACTTTTAAAATCAACCAAATAAATAGCATTCCCTTTTAATAAAACTTTCCAGAAGACCTGTGAGATTTTTTTGCTGGCTTACATTTTAATGGAGATTATAATTTAATTAGATCCAAATGTCTCAAAGATCCAATGTGGTGAAGAGTCCCGCCCCATTCCAGGAGGGAAGTCTACCAGAAACCCTTGGGCAGGTGTTGGTGTGCACTGCAGACTAGAATCTGTGACTGGGAGGGGTGGGTAATGCTGGGTTTGCCCTCCAGGTGCTGCCTGGGGTAGTTGCTCAGGGCTGCCAGAGAAAGGACTTTCCCGTGGAAAACGTCCTTGTGTGCTGTCTCCTCTAGGCTGCCCGGTGCTTGGTCGATCCCTTGCAGGCATTCTGGTTGGGGCAAGTTCCTTGGCCCATCTGCAAAATGAAGATAAAAGTTGTACCGACACAGTATTGTTGGGATGGAAGTTGCAGGAGCTTGCATATGTAAACTGCTTGCAACGGTGCCTGGCACACCATGGTGGCGGAAATAATAATAATAATAATACTGCTTGCAATAATGCTAAAGGTTAGCTCTTGTTAGCAGTGTGCACATACCAGTCATGCTAAGAACGCCAAATGGGGAAAACAGGAGAGCCCAGTTAGAGTTGGGCGAGCTGCTCTATGTTCATCAAAAGCCGCAGAACTGCCTTGAGCTTCAGTCTCCCCTCTATAAAATGGAGCTAATGATAGCAGTCTTGCAAAGTTGTCGCAAAAAGCGTGTGCATACTGGCGGCCGGGTGGAGCTGACCCGCCTTGGAGAGGGAGGTCAGGAGAGAAGGGCAGCCCTGAGTTGGCTTCTCCTTTGGACCTGGCACTGACTGCAGCTTCCTCTGGGCATTGCCCTGGACCACAAGCTGTTCTCCCGGCTTTTACCACTCCTTGCCCACATCACAATATGCCTCACTGGTGTCCTCCTCTGCAGGATCCTGCTTCCAGCTGGGTGACAGCCAAATGATCCGGCCATACGTCTTGTTCAATGGGAGTAGGGTGCTAATGGAGTCCTCCTCTGGGTTGACATGTGTACTTGCGCAGAGAGGCCTTCTGGAGATGATGCTTTTGCCAGAGAAATGACTCTCACGGGCAGAGTTTGCAGGCAGTGGGACGGACCCCAGCAGTGCCATCCCTTATCTGCTCCGTCACACCCCCTTTACCTTGCCATAGAAGTCCAGCCCGAACTCTTCCAACAGACCCATTGTTTCACTCCATTCCCCACTCACGAAACTCAGAAACTTGGAAGACTAAAAAATGTATCTATCTCTGAATGAATTGATCAATTCATCCAATGTTTTCTGAGCACCTTGTAAAACCACAATGATAATTGTTACTTACTAATCATCTACTATGTTCTGAAACTCATACTTGCTGCTTTATGTATATAACTTCATTCAATTTCAGGTGACAGGTGAGGAGATAAGGTTTTTTAAAAAATTGTGATAAAATACACATAACATAACCTTTACCATCTTGGCCATTTTTACGGCTACAGCTCATAGACATGGAGTCCATTTGTGCTGTCCTGTGAACACCACCACCATCCGTCCCCAGACCTTTGTGTGTCTTTCAAAACTGAAACTCTGTCCCCACTAAACACTAACGCCCCTCCTCCTTCACCCACAGCCCCTGGCCATCACCATTTTCCTTTCTGTCTTTATGAATCTGATTAGTGTAGGCTTCTGCTGTGAGAGGAATTGTGCAGTGTTTTGTGACTGGCTATGTCACTTCGTATCATGTTCTTAAGTTTCAACCACATTGTAGCATGTGTCAGGATTACCCTTCTTTTTAAAGGCTGAATACTATACTATACTATACTACACTATACTATACTATACATCTCATGTTTTATGCATCCATTCATCCAGGGATGGACACTTGGGCTGCTTCCACATTTGGCTATCAGAAATAATGCTGCTGTGAACATGGGTGGACAAGCATTTCTTCAGACCCCTGGCTTCAGTTCTTTGGGGGATACACACAGAACTGAATTTGCTGGATCATACGGAAACTCTTATGTTTTATTTTCCAGAAAAGTAATGTTTTAATGAGCTAAGTACTCGATGCACACTCTAGAAGACTTTATCCTACATTTTTTCTTCTTCTTTTTTTTTATTAACATGTAATGTATTATTTGCCCCAGGGCTACAGGTCTGTAAATCATCAGTCTTACACAACTCACAGCACTCACCATAGCACATACCCTCCCCAATGTCCATAACGCAGCCACCCTATCCCTACCCCCACCGCCCAGCAACCCTCAGTTTGTTTCATGAGATTAAGAGTCTCTTATGGTTTGTCTCCCTCCCCATCCCATCTTGTTTCATTTTTTTCCTTCCCTACCCCTCAAACCCCCCATGTTGCATCTCAACTTCCTCATATCAGGGAGATCATATGATAATTGTCTTTCTCTGATTGATTTATTTCACTCAGCATACCACCCTCTAGGGAAACTCTTATTTTTTTTTCAAAAAAAATTTTTTTAAGTATATTTTGACACAGAGAGATCACAAGTAGGCAGAGAGTCAGGCAGAGAGAGGGAAGCAGGCTCCCCGCTGAGCTGAAAGCCTGATGTGGGACTTGATCCCAGGACCCTGAGAACATGACCTGAGCTGAAGTCAGAGATTTTAACCCACTGAGCCACCCAGGCGCCCCGGGAAACTCTTATTTTTTATTTTTTTTGAGAAACTGCCAACTTTTCCATAGCAGCAGCACCATTTTACATTCCCTCCCACAAGACACAAGGATTCCCATTCTTCCATGTCCTCGCCAACACTTGCCATATTTTGTTTGTTTGTTTGTTTGTTTGATAGTCGCTCTTCTAGTGGGCATGGAAGGGCAAGGCTTTGGCCAGATGCTGGAAAGCAGTGTCATCCTTACGATACAGTGAAGGATGTGCTGAGGCTGTTAAACTAATATGCTTGATGCAGGGAAGTGTAAGGAAACACACACGATAAAGGGTTGGGTCGGAGCCAGAGTCCAGGAGCGGGGGACCAAAAGGAACACGTGTGAGTGGTCGTGGGGAGGATGGGCTGAAGCTCTTTGGAAGGCTCTGGGAGCAGCAGAAACAAAGGTCCACTGGGGAAATCAGCCCAGCAGCTCAACGAAGAGGAACCTAGAGGACCATCGGGTTGACAAGGGATGTCTGACTAGACAAGCCATCTCCTCCTCACTTTCTTGAGAGATTCCCATACTTGTTAAGACTCTGATAACAGCAGAGATCTCTGGTCATTCGATTCCTGGTGAAGAGGGAGGATTCAGAACTCTTTTCCGTCCAGTAAGGAAACAGGGATGGAAACTAGGGGTTCCTCTCAGCGCCATGACACTGTTGGAGTGGGAGAAGGAGGTGAGCCTGAGGGAGGGTGCCAGCGTCTCTACAGGTTGGAAGCAGGGCAGAGTCTGCCGCCACAGCAATGGGAGAATGTCTCCACACAGGACTGATGAACAAATACAGTGTGTCCGTAAGGTCTGGCAGTGTAGAAAATACTCTTAGGATCATTATTTTCCAGACTGAAGATGTCTCTGATGACGTCATATATAGTCAACTATGTTTGTGGACTATAGATACCATGTATATGGAGGCCAATACGGGAATCAGATTTCTCACTGTGGAAGAAGGGAGTTACACATGTGGAAAGAGAAACTGAGAAGAAGCCCTTTGGTGCTGGGCGGTCATTGGAGTTACCGGTGTGAAGCCAGTGAACACATATAAATGTACCCCAGCTCTGTCCACGGAGGGGACCACTCAGTAACAGACAGGACATTTAGTGCTCAGATCCGGGCTCCTAAAATCCTAACTAGGAGGAACCCTTGCTCCTTGGGAAAATGGCTGATTCCAAGTCTGGGGCAGGTCACGTCCATGGTGGTATTGGTGCGTTTTGTGCCAGAAAGTAAAAATGGGCCCAAGGATGATGGGAACATGTCAAGAGAACACAGGAGTCGGTGTGAAGGGGTTCCTCCTGGCCTAACCTGGGACAATTGGGGCCTATCAGTAAATAAGAATAAGAGTTTATTATAACCGATTAAGCAAAATAAGAACCCACAAATTCTTTTTTAAAAAAAATATTTGTTTATTTATTTTGGAAAGACAGAGGAGGGGAGGGTAGAGGGGGAGAGAGAAACCCAAGCAGAGTTCCCAGTGAGCTCGGAGCCCCACATGGGGCTCGATCCCAGGACCCTGCGATCATGATCTGATCCAAAATCAAGAGTCAGATGCTTAACCACCTGAGCCGCCCAGGTGTCTGAAATAGGAAATGCAGACATCCATTGACCCCATGCCCTTAGCTGGAAAGACAAGGCTAGTTCACATCAATTAACCACAAGTTCTTACTGATAGATATAAACAGATAAATAAATCAATGGAAAAAGTAAAAGCTTTCCCTTAAAGTAGAATTCCAGCTAATAAATATAGAAAGGATGATGAAATCAGAAAATCATCAATTAGCAACCATCATAGTAATTATTAATCCAACCAAGAAATAACAATGGGTATTAAAAACAGTGAGTGAGAGCTTGATGGGGAAGGGGATATTTGCATAGTCACAGAGAACCTCCCTACAATATACCTTATTAATTACAGAGGGGGAAATGGTAACCTTACGGGAGAGACACACGGAACACATCACCTTCATCATTTGATTTATGTTGAAATCAGGAGTATTGGCGTAAATTAAAGTCAAGTACCCTTTGGCCAGAGGAAACAGGAAGAACCCAGAATCATTTCTGTGATGTTTCTGTCAGAGAGGCAGAGCCTGAATCTAATAATGAGGGACCATCTCAGAAACACTGAGGGATATGCTACAAAATAACTGGCCCATCACCTTCCTGAAAGATAGGCAGTGATACGGTTTGAAGGAAGCTAAAGAGATACGACAATGTGGTTGATGAGTAATCGTGAGCAGGGTCCTTTTGCTAGAAAGGGCATCACTGAGACAACTGGAGGTATTTGAATGGCCTTATAGGATTCAGGGTTAGCATGAGTCAGCGTTGATTTCCTCATTGTCAGCGTTAATTTCCTCGTTTTGATGGTTGATTTGGATTATGACCGAGAGTGTCTTGGTTTGTAGGAAATAGACACTTAAGTACTTTAGGGCGATGGGATACCCTGTATGTTAGCAATTTATTCAAAAGTTAGGAACGATAATTCTCTGCAGCATTCTTGTAACTTTCTGATGGCTTTGAAATACTTTTTAAATATGAGGGGAAATACTTTTGGAAATCTACAGGTTAACACGTAACATCAGAATCTGGGTCCCAGTCAGTAATCAGCAATGGATCAAGCAAAGGTGCATCTCCTGGAGAGCCAGTGACCTCTTCGTATTCTGACACTGAAGGACAGCCCCCCTCTGCAGCATGGCCCATGTTGGACACCTTTTCCCAGCAAGGGGCATAGTCTTCTCTTCTTCCTCTTAAGTGAATGACAGTACGGTGTCGCCCGAGGGTCCAGAACTGAGGCCGTGTCCCTGGCTATTGGAAGAGCGGGAGCAGGTGGAAAATATTACTGAATGCCTAAATAAAGGACATTGTGTAGAGTTCACGGGGTTCAACCTATTTTACTAGATAACAGCGAGGTCGTTTGCTTATGGAATGTTGCTCTTCTCCCATCTACCAGGGTCGAGTATCATGGAAGGGTTTTTGGGGGAGAAGGCAGAGGAAATCAGGTTTGAGAAAGCAAACTGGGGGAGGGGGTAACTGCTGACTCCTGAACCGGGTTCAACAAATATGTTGACAATGATGCTAGGAGGGGTCACGAAGCCTGGCTCTGAGCAGTCAGCTCGGCTAACCCCCTATTTCCAAGGGGGTGGGGGAGGAAGGTGGGCACTATAAAATTATATGGATTAAACACAGGTGGGTTCAGAATGGAAGAATTGATGGTTTTGGTTTGTTGTGAGAATTCAATGAATTAAAACCTGTAAAATCATAGCAGGGTGCCTCGGACAATAAATGCAGGCTAAACAAACACAAAACAAGCCCCCAAACTAGCCATAGCCATTGGGGAAACAGCTTCTCCCCAAAGGCCTCAAAACCTTCCCTGACATGGGAGTCTGGAAGCACAGCGGTGCTGGCCACCCTCTCCGCCAGGATGAGCACGGTGACCTCTTTGTTTTATTTGCAATGGCGTCTTCCCCCTGAGGAGTTCTGGGATTCTTTACAAACTTTAAATTACCCAAGGGGGGAAGGAACCCTCACGAGCAAGAAAGCAAAATAAAACTCCTGAACCAAAATAAAATTCCCACCGTCTCTCCGCCTCCCTGAGGGCCAACTCCTTTACCTAAAATAGCCTAAAATAGCCCCTAAAATAGCCGCTCCCAGCGCGGCCTCTGCCAGCCAGACAGCGCTCCCGCCCCCCGCCGCCCTCCGCTGCGGAACCTCGTGCTCTCCAATCGCGAGGGTTTCCCCGCAGAACCCCAGTAAGGGGCCGGTCGCCCCGCTCTGGTTTTTAATGACAACCCTGGGGCACCAGCCACTTAGAACTCGAATGCATGCTGCTCGCGGGGGGCGCAGGTCCCCTGCCACAGCGTCTGAGCCGGAGCTCGGCTTCCAGACGCGGGGTCCGTGGGAGCCCCGCAGCGCTGGTGGCGATCCCTGTCCTGGGAGAAGCGGCTCCCGGGTGACCGACTCCTGCGGACCAGCCCGACTTTGCCGAGACCGGGGTTCAAGACAGCGGATGCTGCTGCACCTGTGCCCAGCATACTATACACACAGGACGGAACAGGGATGCCAGCTTGCAGGTTACCCGCGGGTCTCCGAGGAGCCCAGAACCTGCTGGACTTGCGACCCAGCGGCCAGTAAGGGGCGCTGTTGATTGAGAGACTGGCTGGACGCCGGGAAGGCGAGGGACCCGCCGGTGTTTTCTGTGTGTGTGTTCTCGGGCCCTGAGAGGTCTCCCTCTTGGGGCGCGGGGTGTGATCTGCTTAGAGCTGGAAAACTCAAACAAGTGGCTTCAGTCTCAGCGGCCTCACTGCCCTGCGCGTCTAGACGGACAGCCGTGCCCCGCGCCAGGCCGCCCTGCCGAGTCCTCCCTGGCCGCCCCTCCCCTTTCTCCAGGCACCTCTCTCCATCCCGGACAGCGGGACGGCTCCAGACCAGCCACGCGGCGGCTTACTGGGACGGCCGGGGCTGCAAATTCAGCCCACGCGGCCCATTTACCTTTCCCACTGACCTCCCGGGAAGATCAGGCCGAACCTGCTGGTTCCTTGTATCCACCGCCGGGAGTCCCCCACCTCCCCGCCCACGCTGAAGCCTACGAAGCACTTTGCTGGGCGGACTGCTAAGACTGGTCACTCAAGTCCTCAAATTGGGGAGGGAAAAAGAGAGAGAGAGAGAAGTATCCAAGGACACTGGGCCTGCCCCTCTCTCCTACGTGTGATGGGACCATCCTTGCCACTTGAATAACAGATTTGCTCCCTAGCCTCTTGTAAAAAAAAAAAAAAAAAAAAAAAAAAAAACTCTCCCAGCCCCATTTAGCCCTTTCGAGGGTTTAGGGTTTAGCCTTAAGGGTTTAAAAAGACAGTGTGCTTCTGGTGCCAAGACAGGAACCAGAGCTGTGGTCCAAGGTTAAAGGCTGGGGAGGTGGGGGGCAGGCTTGCTCCCTTGCTGGAGGCCCAGGCCTGTGTTCACTGGGAGGGCACTTAGAGGCCCCCTGGAGAAAGGGCTGTGCAAGGGCAAATTATGAATTGTCGCTCTCCCAAGGATGCTCACTTCGAATCCCAGTGGCAGCGAATGTCATAGTCAAGGCCTCTCGCCACTTGCTTGGGTTTCTCCTGCATTCCCCTCAACAGAGGACAGCACCAAACACAAGATCTTTGAAAACTCATAGACCACGACATCAAAAACTAATGATGTACTGTATGGTGACTAACATAACATGATTGAGAGAAAGAAAGAAAAGAAAAAGAGAGAGAAAACTCAGGGATCTTGGCATCTTTTCCTTTTTCTGGGTCAAGTGAGAGAACCCGGTTTTGAGGGAAAGGTGAGCTCTCCCCAGAGCTGGCAGTGAACCAGTTAAGTGAATGCGGCTCCCCTTCTCTTTTCTGAGGTGATATTTGAAGATAAACGCGGGCTCCTATTAACATGCAGATTTGGATATCCCTTTGCAAAGAACAGAGTTATTTCAGATGCTGTATGGGAATCCTTTCTGTATTGGCGCCTTTGGGGGTGCGAGAGTCCAGCTGCCTCTTCTAAGATTGCCTATAACTCTTCAGACGCCAACGAAATCATTGAAAGGTGTCAGAATGAGGGAAATGAAAGATCATTATTCCGGCCGTGGAGAGCTGCTTTGAAAGTGAATAGAATCTGTCAGATCGTCTTTTGAAAACAGCGGTTGGCTGCTTGTCTTGGGCCATATTAAATGGATATATCTAGAGCCCAGGGAGGTTGTTTGAGATGGTGGTAATCAGCTTAAGTTGGTTTTGGTGGAGGGAAAAAAGGCACTAGAAACAGGGCAATTAGTGACTTGGCGTGGAACAGCAGCCCTGATATGCGGACGAGGGGGCTTCTATTCAGTTCTTTAAAAAAAACGGAATCTTCCATTCTTTGTGAATGAATAAAGAGCAAAGTCCATAAGGGCTTGGTAATTTCCAGATGGGGTGGGTGTGGGGCGGCAGAGGAGATTTCAAGGGGATCCTGTGGCCTGAGGTGAGCGTGTTTTTGTCTCTGCCCAGAACTGGGAGCAGGAATGGGAGGGCAGAGCAACCTTGAGGCTGGAGGAGGCGCCCCCCGCCCTTGCTCTGAAAACAGAGAGGAAAGCCTCCTCCTCTTCAGAGGGAGGTTATATCTCCAGGTGACAAGATGACTAGGAAGTGATTTCAGGGGAATATGACAGGTTAAATAGAAGCCAGAGTTGTTCCTGCTTTTCTGATACCAGATTTTGAGAAACTTGAACCTCCACGTTTGGGGAGGAAACATCAGAACCAACACAGATCCGGGCCGGGAGAAGCATGTTGCCTGGGCCTCAGACCTAGACTTTGGGGTCTGTTTGAACAAGTGGGCCCCCGAAGGATGGCCAGCTGGGAAAAGTACAGCCCACCCTCAGTCCCAACGGCAGACCACACTGAAGGGCACCCCAAAAGCAGTTTTTTCCAACTGCATACACTATCTGTGGATAGTGTAACTGTTTATGCGTGTGATGTCTCTGCTAAAAGTGCATCTCTAAGGAGGAGACAGTTTGTCCCTATTTCAGTGTCTCTGCATTTGTTAACAGAGTGGGAGCCAACCATGGTCTGGGGTGGTGCTGGTCTCTGGGATTAGGCCAGAGCAGGCTTTCTGGAGGCTTCCCGGAGCTCTAGCCAGGTGGCTAGGTGGCTTTGCAAGTTGTGGCACAGGGCTCCGTGGCTCCCCACCATGGACAGTGGCAGCCA
Source organism: Mustela lutreola (assembly GCF_030435805.1). Lineage (NCBI taxonomy): Eukaryota > Metazoa > Chordata > Mammalia > Carnivora > Mustelidae > Mustela > Mustela lutreola. The sequence continues at coordinate 213,620,601 of NC_081291.1, read as the reverse complement.
TCAAACAGGGATTTGATCTGGCTTCCCTTTCTTCTCATATTTGGGGTCAGTCAGGTGAGGAGGGCCCTTCCTACCTGATCTGAACCATGCCCTCTGGCCCCATGGGGGCAGGGGCAGATGGTCCCTTCTCCTGTCTCTCTCCCTGACCTCTCCTCAGCCCCTGACACTTATATGTGGAAGGCCTGTCCCCAAGAGGCAGCTCTGAGGGATGGGAGAGCCTCTCTGCTGTGTTTCCACAGAAACTCACTTATGCCACCCCGGGTGTCGTTTTGACCAGAAACTCTTATCCTCTTGCCATACATGGTGACCACTGGAGCGGGCAGAAGCACCTTTTCAGAATTCCAGAGGCCTTTACCCTGTGGTCCCTGCTCCCCGCTGGGGAATTTCTTAATCAGCAACAGATCGCTCATTGTCTTTCTACCTCCTTTCCTAAGGGGAAGGAAAATTCTTCTGACTCAACCCATGTGGATTCAGGATGAATTCTTAGGCATACATCAGTTCAGTCCCTGCCACTCGGGCTTGATCCCATGATGTTTACTCTGTGGGTGTTTGCCTGCAGGACCCAGGCTCCAGAAGGGATGCCGAGAAAAGACTCTGAGTGCTGGTAACGGATCTTGGAAAAATGAGCAGCACCCTCTAATGATTTCAGCGTCTCTGCTCTTGTCTTGTTGATTAAAGGGACATCATTGGGGATGAGTGACACATTGGGTGCTGGCTCTGTCAGGGCACGAGGCTTTGCTCCAAGTGTTCCAAAGACCCAGGTTCCACTTGGCTTGGCCTCTGTCAGCAGTCAGTCAGCTGATTGACCTTGGGCAAGTTGTTTGCTTCAAATGACTTCAAGGTAATTTTGAAGAAGAAAGAAGATTTCCCTCTTATGATCTTTCAGAAAAGTGTGCCTATACACATGCATTTGTCTCCACAACAAGACTGGCCCTGCTCGGTCATTCTCTGGCAAATTGCCACCTGGTGACAACTTTCAGAGCCATAAAAATGGGTCCAAAAGCAAGAATATGGGCCCAGACTCCCACCAAGGTCACCAGGTGCAAGTGGTCTGAGGTGTTTTGCGACCAGAGGAGGACAGAGACTAAAGGTCGCTTGCCCATTGCCTTTGTTCACGGGTCAGAGGAAAGCAGATGCAGCCCAGGAAGAAATGGGGACCCAGGAGGGGAACACCACAGCCCTTTCCACTCTGAAGAAGAGGCTGAGATGGGGTCTCCAGGGCTCTGGACTCTGCCTGCCATTGAGGTGTATGACTGCCTGCCTCCCTTATCATGATGGGACTCTGTGAACAGGAGAAGAATTTGTGTGGGACTCTTTCCCCTCCCTGAGAGGCCCATCTAATGCATCATTGTTTGTCTGGTGGATCCGTAAATCAATCCTCAATTTTTCCTAATCATGAAGAAATTCTACTCTTGTACCTGTGGGAGGTTGCTTTTTCTTTTTTCTTTTTTTTTAAACTTTGTTTTGATTCTTATGGGGAAAAGGATTTCCAAAATGGAAAATGGTGGGAGGAGAGGGAGGTCTAGTTCTTTCTGGAATTATTTTTCTGAAGATTCCACAAAATGTTCAAAACCATGTAAGGAAGACTGAGCCAAGAGTCTGCAAAGCTGGATTCTGATCTCAGTTTCACTTAGGGCAAATTATTCAACCTCTCTGAGCGATAGCCTTCTCTTCTGTTGAATGGAGACCATAAGATAATCCCCCCCGGGGCGCCTGGGTGGCTCAGTGGGTTAAGCCTCTGCCTTCGGCTCAGGTCATGATCTCAGGGTCCTGGGATGGAGCCCCACATAGGGCTCTCTGCTCAGCAGGGAGCCTGCTTCCCCCCTCTCTCTGCCTGCCTCTCTGCCTACTTGTGATTTAAATAAATAAAATCTTAAAAAAAAAAAGACAATCCCCCTCTTTGGATATTAACCACATTAACTAACATACGTAGAGGCAGTCTGTAAAAGGTAAAGGACTGCACATATGTAAAGCATTGGTATCCATAGTGAAAATAATATAATCTGATAAAAAATGACTTGTGTCATCATTGCTATGAGTTACATAGCTGTGGGATGGAACTAGAGGGTATTACGCTGAGCGAAACAAGTCAATTGGAGAAAGACAATTATCATATGATCTTCCTGTTATGAGGAAATGGAGATGCAACGTGGAGGGTTTGGGGGGTAGGAAAGGAATAAATGAAACAAGATGGAATCAGGAGGGAGACAAACCATAAGGGACTCTTAATCTCACAAAACAAACAGGGTTTCCAGGGGGAAGGGGGTAGGGAGAGGGTTTTGTGGTTATGGACACTGGGGAGGGTATGTGCTATGGTGAGTGCTGTGAAGTGTGTAAACCTGGTGATTCACAGACCTGTACCCCTGGGGCTAATAATACATTATATGTTAATAAAAATATTTAAAAATTAAAAAGAAGAACATAGCTATGTAAAAAAATTTCTTATGCTTTCTGGAACACACGCCCCCCCCCCCCACACATATACACAGTTGTGTTTTAGTTACAGAAAAGACAGCCAATGTTTCCACTGGCCCCTGTGGGCCCTCTATACCTGTTCCTAGGAGAAGAGCTTCTAGTCAGTTTAGGGCCTCTGGAATCAGTGCTGACCAATTAGAAGGGAGGAGTCTCTTGTCTAAGTTTTATTGGTTAGTAGAGGCGTCAGTCATTGCCTGTCCACCCATAACTCCATAATAGGCTCAAATGGCCATTGTCTATACTACCTAACCTGTGCCCATAGTCTCTGACTCGTTCTTCGAGCTGAGAAAGAGGAGTGGGACCCTTTAATTGCTCTCATGGGGATTGGAATTGGCAGTGAGAGAATTAGTCAAGTCAGGACAGGTAAGCAGCAAAAAGAGCAGGTGGGGTTCAGGGTTCAGTGGCCAGGGAGGACCGTGTGCATGTGGCAGGAATGAAGTCTCATGGCTAGTACATGGCAGAGCTGACCAGATTCTGACCCCAGAGTCTGGACTCTTGAGTATTCCCCTGTATGACCTGCACTGTTGTCCCAGAATCAACAATACATAACTACAAACCATTAAAATCCCGCAGCTGGGCTAAGTCAAACCATCCTTCATAGTGAATGTTTTAGCCATGGGCTTCTTATGCCCAGTAAGTCCCTTAGGGAAAGAGATTATCTTTTCCTCTTTGGCTGTGACTCCCTCAGCCTTTGGCGTTGACCCCTTCTCACAGTGGGTGTCCAGGAAGCTTTGCTGGCCAACTCTCCTTCCCTTCTCCCTAATGAATTTGATGCCTTCCCATGCAAAGGAGTATCAACAGTGCAATGGTGAACTGTGACTAGGAAATATGTCTTGTATGTGCATTACTTTTTAAAACAGAAGGATTATGTGTTTGGGATTTAAAAATGTGAGTTGTAAAAAAAGGGTAAGCTGTGAAAATGAGAAGTCCTCTGTTTTCCATCTTCTGAACAGCCTGATGTGCATTCTTTTAGATTATTTCCTATACTGATATGGATACAGTCACAGATGTGGAACCTGCTGTACATACGGGTCCCCTTCATTCTTTGTATTGGACACGTTGTAAGTTATTCAATCAGATCCCATGTATGAAATTTAGGTGATTTCCGATTTTCTCACTTTTACTTATTTTTTTTAAAAGATTTATTTATTTATTTTAGAGAGAGCGCACAAGCAGGAGGGACAGAGGGAGAGGGAGAGAGAATCTCAAGCAGTCTCCACACTGAGCACAGAGCCGGATATGGGTTTGATCTTATGATCCAAAGGTCACGACCTGAGCCAAAATCAAGAGTCAGCTGCTTGACTGCCGGTGACACCCAGATGCCCCCCAATTTTTTTTTCATTTTTGCAAATAATATTTTAATTAAACCCTGTGTTCATATATTCTGACACACTTGAGGGAGTAGCTCAGTAGGAATCTGTCCCAGAAGTGGAATTTCCAGATTTGAGGGTGTAAGCTTTTTTACATGTTGGTAGAGACTGGCAAATTACTCTTGAAAGGTCATTCTAACTCACATTGCCACCAACAGTAAACTCAGTCCTGACTCCCATCCCGAAGGTGTATTTCTAAGTTTAGTGACATTTGTAGCTGTCCTCGGCTTGACTTCTTACGGGTTGAGGGATCCCAGGTCAGTGTTCATTTGCATGTTGACTCTTACCGTGGGAACACTTTTCCTGCAGAAATTAACCCGGATTCATAGGGATAACAACACCTGCAGCATAACTTCCACATTGAAGCATCAAAAAACAAACAAACAGGGCGCCTGGGTGGCTCAGTCTGTTGAGCATCTGCCTGTCTCCAGCTCAGGTCATGATCCCAGGTCCTGGGATCGAACCCCGTGTGGGGCTCCTTGCTCAGTGGGGAGTCTGTTTGTCCCTCTCTCCCTGCTTCTAACTCCCCTTGTTTGTTCTCTCTCTGTCAAATAAATAAAAAAAATCTTTAAAACAAACAAACAAGCAAGCAAAAAAACGAAACCCCTACTAAACAGAGATGGACATTTGTACATATGTCCTGAATATTTTATACTCTTCCAAAGATACAAAGTCTGGAAGGAAAGTCTGGAAATACAAATTTCCATATGCAAATTTCAACTTGCTTTGATGTTCCGGGAACACATTAAATTTCTATTGAAAATGTGTAGAGGAGTCATGTAGATAGCAATTGGAGTTACTGTGGTATCCTGCTAAATTGATTTAATACCTGTTACTAAACGGTCTGGAACTCAGTTTATCATTGGTCAAGTATAGCACTTGTGGTTATTTTTACAAAGAATTGTTCCCCAGGGGCGCCTGAATGGCTGAGTTGGTTAAGCATCTGCCTTCGGCTTAGGTCATGATCCCCGGGTCCTGGGATCGAGCCCCACATCAGGCTCCCTGCTATGTGGGGAGCCTGCTTGTCCTTCTCCACACTGTTACCCCTGCTTGTGCTTGCTCTTTCTCTCTGTCAAATAAATTTTTAAAAATCTTAAAAAAAAAATTGTTCCATAGACTCTGGATTGTGATAGTGTCCTCTCAAGTCAAACTGACTATTTGAGAAACTGAGAAAACTCAGCCTTCATAATATCAATCCCATGACTTCGTTTCTAGAAATCAACTTGTCATAAATAAAAGACTATTCTTGGGGCACCTGGGTGGCTCAGTGGGTTAAAGCCTCTGCCTTCGGCTCAGGTCATGATCCCAGGGTCCTGGGATCAAGCCCCGAATCGGGCTCTCAGCTCAGCAGGGAGCCTGCTTCCTCCTCTCTCTCTGCCTGCCTCTCTGTCTACTTGTGATCTGTCAAATAAATAAATAAATAAATAAAATCTTTTAAAAAAAGACTATTCTTAAATTAACTGTAAGCAGTTAAAAATCTTGGGATGATTGGAAGTAAAGCAAAAGTAAATTAGATTCTTTTACTCTATCAAGCCAGTACCAGTGACTTTATACCCAACATAGGCTGCTGTGCACATGGCTTTTCATTATTTTTTAAAAATACAACTGTCATAAGAATAATATTCAATTTGGGCTGGCTTCATTCATGCTGCATGAAGAGAAATCTATCTCAGAAATAGGAAAGAGAACAAGCCAACTAGTATTAGAGCAGGCAGAACACCTTTGCTGAATTACTTGGGTTTATGGTAAACAATAATGGGGGGTGTCTGGGTGGCTCAGTGGGTTAAAGCCTCTGCCTTCGGCTCAGGTCATGATCCCAGGGTCCTGGGATCGAGCCCCCGTCAGGCTCTCTGCTCAGCGGGGAGCCTGCTTCCTCCTCTCTCTCTCTCTCTCTGCCTGCCTCTCTGCCTACTCGTGCTCTCTCTCTGTCAAATAAATAAATAAAATCTTAAAAAAAAATAATGGGAATAATAAATATTACTATTATCAAGGGTCAGGGGTGCCTGGTTGACTGAGTGGTAGAGCCCATGACTCTTGATCTCGGGGTTGTGTGTTCAAGCTCACACTGGATGTAGAACTTACTAAAAAAAAAAAAAAAAAAAAATCAACATTTGTATTATCAAAGGTCAACATGCATTAAAATGGATGACTGCTACCGAAGGTAACCAGGAGCATAGAGGCGATGTCACCATGATCTGCTGTCATCATTGTTCTGGCTACCATGGATTAAATCAGCCCTTACCACCCTATATAGGCCAGGCATTAGGCTGAGCATTTGTCACATGTTTTCCAAATAGAGTTCCTGTGAAAAGGAAAATACCCCCTTTTCTAAATGGGGATCGGCACCAAGAGGTTAACTGATTTGCCCAAGATGACAGGGCTGGTAAAGGTTCACTTAGGCATTCAGCCCTCTGTGTGTCCCCAGAAATGTATTCCCCATCTCCACGCTACATGACTCAGCCCTCAGGTGGGTCTCACTGCAAAATGATAATGGGCGAACATTTCCTTGCATCTAGAAAGCATTTCGAGACCTTATCTTGTGAGGCGTTCTCTGTGCAGAAGGTTTCACGCAGGGGAGAGGATCAGGGTGCGTTTCTTGTGAAAACAACACAGAACAGAAGCGCCAGGAGTTGGAACAAGTGGGATGCTTCAGCCGGTGCAGTGTTCCCGTCTGTCCTTCACCGCGTCTCCGTTTCGGGAATGAAATTTTCCCACCGAACGGCCACACAGATGTCTTGCTTGTGGAGCCTGAGTTGGATCTTTTCCGGAGAATGACACTTCTTCCATTGAAACGGCCCCTTTCTTGGATGGGGGAGATGGGGAGTGCGTGCGTGTGTGTGTGTGTGTGTGTGTGTGTGTGTTTGTGTGTGTGTGTGTACTGTTTGCCTGGGGAAGCGGGTATTCAGGTGGCGCAATGTTGCAAGTGACTTGGGCTGTTTGTGAAGAAGCTGGCAAACGGGGGCCTTCTCCCTGGCAGGGAGGAGAAAGGGCTGCTTGTTTCCAGAATATCAGAGAAAAAAGCCTGGCGCAGGTGGGGCCCCCATCAGTGAAATGCTGGAAGCCGCGGCTGCAGGTGCTGTTTCTAGACACGGACGGACGTGTGCTTCCTGGGGCTGGCGAGGGAGAAAGAGGGCTGCCAGCACCCGGATAGAACCGCACTGTTGTCCCCAGGGTGAATGAGAAAGATGTTTCAGTGCTGTGGACGGATCTGGATGGTTTGCCACGGAGGACAAAACGTCTCCTGTAGAATTCCATTTACATGGTGCTATCTCACTTGGGCTTTTGGTGACCAGATCCAATTGTGCTGGTGTCCCCTGTGCAGTGTGATATCATAGCTTCAGAGGAAGGCTTTATTTAGAGGTCACACTAGTTTGTCCTGGGGATGTAGTCATTTTTTGTGTCACAGACAATGTTTTACTGTGGAGATATGAGCCAGATGGCTCGGCCACTTGCGGTCCAGAGCGACACAGAGTCCGTATTGTTGGCAAATAAACAGAATCTATTGTGCGCTGCTCGTGAAACTCTAGTGCCCACCACTGTTTAGAGATGAAGTATTTAATAAATTGTTAGGTCTCGCTTAAAGAATCTGAAACAGCATCTCCAAAGGACGCGGGTGCTCCCACCCCCCAAATAGAAATTTCCCGGGGTTCTTAAAAGCCCCCCTCCCGCCCCCCACCTTCCTGCTGGGCGGTCTTCCTTCCCCTCCCCTCCACCTCTTGAGGCCTTTCCTTACTGTAGGGAGGCTCTGATTTTTGCTTCTTTCCCACCGCAATCCATATGCTAATATGATCTGTAATCCTCAGGCAGCAGTGGGGACCGGAGCCTGTGCTCAGCCCCCAGCAACTTTCTCACTGGCTGCGAAGCCCAGGGCAGCCCGGTGCAGCCTTCCAGGGGACAAAGCGTGCCACAGAGACGCCCTTTTAGGATTTGCTGGTCTCTTCTGCCTGAGATTACTCCTGAGGCCTAAGATAGGAGGTGGAGTGTTGGTGGGGGTGGGGGGCCCCTTTCCCAGGCGGACTTGACCTCGCACAGCAGACAGCAAGGGGCTGGGGGCAGGGGTTGGGGGGGTCCCAGGGAGGGTCCGCAGGGCCAGCTCACCCCTAAGCACCCCAACACCACCGCAGGCTGCAGAGCTACACAGAGGGGTGACAGACTCGCTTCTGCCCGCTGAAGAATGCCTTTAGAGCGTCCAGCGGGCTGAGCCCTCACCCCTCCGTCCCCTCCCTTTCTTTGTTTTTGTTTTTGTGTTTGTTTTTGTTCCTGGCTGCAGCTCTGTCTTCCCAAACGAAGCCGGCTCTTCCGTTTCGCTTCCCCCAGCTGTGGCTGGGTATATGGCAATGTCAGAAGTACTCGTCTCCCCGCTCTAATTGCCGCCCAGGCCAACCTTGACTGGCAAGGAGAAAGCCACTGACAGGTTTGGGCTGTGTCCAGACCTCCTCAGACTTTCTGTCAGCCAACTGTTTGACAGTATATGCAAATGCATGCAAATGCGGGGACACTGGCTAACACCTGCAGAAAGTGACCATCCCCGCTTGGGCCCGGCCTCTCCGTAACTGGGGGTTTTGAAATGCGGCTTGGTCGCTCTCTGTCAGTTGATTATGCGTTTGTCAGCAGAACGTTGGGCTGATAAAAACGCTCCTCTTTGTCCTGGAGAGCCGCAGAGCTCCATGTGGAGCTGAGTGCCAGGGATCGTGAGATGGCTCGCGGCCAGCCCTTGTGAGTCCTCCCTCCGTCTCCAGGACCCGAGTGGCAGCATCTGAACTCTTGTGGGCTCGCCCGCCTCCAGGAAGGCCTCCTGTTTCCCTGGGTGGAAAGACAGAATGTTGGTGGTGAGGCGGCCGAGCGAAAGGCCGGCTCTCTAGCAGCTGGAACTTGGCGACTCGGAGCCATAGTGTGTCTCGGATTTTTCAAAAGCCAAAGAAAAATCTGCCCAGGGTGTCGGGGAGTTGGAGAGGGGGCGAGGGCCCGCCACCTCAAGTGGGAAGCAAAGGGCCAGCCCCACACACCACCTCCTGACTGTGGGAAGACTGCCAGTCGGTGCGACTCGTGTATCCGCTCTGGCCCAGCCGCGGCGGCTCCCATCTGCTCAGCCTCTGCCGGCCTCTGACGGCCCCTCTCTTTAAGAGATGCGGGGACTGGCTGGTCAGCTGTTATTGCAAAGTTTTGTGTGCATGTGGGGGACTGTATAGTTGTGAATCTGGCCTTTCGGGATGGAGGTAAGGCAGGCGATGCAAGCAGCCGGGCCCTGTAACTGAAGACCGGTGGAAAAGTTTCTGGGGCCTTCCTTGAGCCATCGCGAAGGCCGAAGGGCAGGCACACAGCAGACCAACGATCTATGTGGCCCTTAAGCATCGCCAACCAGAACTAGGGATTTTGCATTTTCTCTCTGTGTGTGTATAGCTGAGCTTTGGTTCTCCAGAATAACAAGTCATTTGGGAAGTGGTTGTACAAACCAGAACTTCCAAATCCTCCTACAACTCTCTACGTACTCGTTGGAAACACCTTGAGATAAGGGCATCTTGTGTTATATACAACCTAAGTATAGGACCGCGGGTTCCTGGGTATTAATCTATAACCAGCTCTTGGGATGTCTGGGGAGGAAGCAGGTAGCGTGTGTAATGGCAGGTCCTGGACGTCAGTGTTGACTACTCATTCAAGGAATTAGATGGACCCCAAAGTGTTTTCTTTTTTTTTTTTTCTTTAAAGAACCATTATTTCACCCTTTGTGCAATTAAACCCATAGTTGCCAGTTCCTTCTCGTTTATGAAGAGAAGAATCACAGTGAGGACCCTTAAGATGCTTCACTGTTCAGACTTTTTCCTCCAGAAGGGAAAAAGGCAATCTTTGGGATTCCCAAAAGCTGATGTTCTGGGACCCGGTGGGAAGTTCAAGTGTGGGGCTTCACGGCAAAGATGACGGTTCCCCTGTGTGTGCAGACATTTCCTCTAGTGGCTCTGCACAAAACCTGAGGTGTGAGAGACCCCATAGCTTGGTGAGAGCCGGGCCTTCGTAACTGGCGAACATCTTAGTCTTGATATCAGCACAGTGATGGTGCCGAGGGCTTGTGGGGTCGGTGGGTTCTCCAGATACTGATTTATTCTGAGGGAGAAAGAAGGCAAGTCAAGCTTAGAAGATTAGATCAGATGCCTGCTAGGTGCCTGGCCTGAGGTACCTGCTGCTACGGGTAAACTGAGGCACAAAAGCATGGCACTCTCTCGGTCATGCTGTAGATCCTTTTAACCGTTGACAACGGACCCCAGAGCCCAGTCCAAGTGCCACAGAGGCACATAACCTCTGGTAATTCGATCACCCAGCACGAGCAAGGAAAACTCACAGGGGACCTGACCTGACAGGCTCAGAACGCAGGGGGATATGCGTGAGAAAGATAAAGGTGATCAAAATCAGCATGTAGGAAGCTTTGAGAAGGGACATGATGAGAGCCACCTCCGATCAGGTCCTCAGTTCCTCTGAATATCCATGAGAGGATATTGTTTGTGGTTGTCATAACATCAGCAAGGAGCGAGCGCTGGAATCTCACCAGCTGGGAGGTGGTGGGTGGACATTTTTCCCAGCCCCGGCGCTGGGCATAAAGGTGACTGGGCCCTCTTCCTCTGCCCCGAAAGCCCCGGCCAGGGCATGTGTTTTGTTTTGCCACCTGGAAAGAGAGTTTCATCACACCGGCTGTAATTCATAACTGTAATTCATAACGGACCCCTCTTATTTAAATGAGTCCTCTGTTTGCCTTCAAGAAAAAAAAAAAGGCCAGAAAGAAATAAGAGGCCACATGAACGAGACCGTTTCGTTTCTCTCTTGTACGCTCTCCATCGCTTTTAAAAACTAAACTTCAGAGCCCAAGGTAGTAGTTGTACTTAAGCAACTTTAATTTCCTTTCAGGGCTGTGCGCGCGGTTGTGGTCACCCAGGCAGCAGTAACTTTGAAAAAATGACCCGTCTACACCCAAACAATGACAGAATCCCCCTTTTTATGTTGGAAACGCCCACGGCTTTCTGTGTATCTGCAGACTCCCCACGTAGATGCAACTGTTTGACCAGCCTTCTACTGAACAACTTAATTAAGCAAAAGAAAACGTGTCAGTTTCTGCCAACCTCACAAAAACAGAGCTGTGGGGGTATAAAGGGTCGGCCGAATTAACCCACATTCCTGAACGGGTTCACTAAAGCGAGGCCTGGCTTTGCAGCAATGCCAAGGGGAACCGTGCGCCGGATTGCCATTCAGATTTATCAAGACATATTGTTTGGTAGATCATACTGAACACAATTAAAGCGGCAGTACCTCGGGGGGCTGCGGCTCGGGTGTGAGCCGAGCTTAACCTAAAAAAAAAAAAAAAAAAAAAAAATCTTGTCACGACACGGTGCCACCGTTGACATTCTGCACAGTTACGGAGACAAAACTGTTTTATCCCACCATATGAAAACAGCAAGTTGTTTTTAGTTTTTTGTTTTTTTTTTTTCCCCTCGTCAGTATCGAGCCCTCCCTCTCCCGCCTGTTCCCTCCCTGCAAAAGCCCAGGCAATATGCAAAGCGACTGTATACTCTGCATGTAATTTGTACTAGCCAGACCAAACCTGAATTTAATCCTTTTTTTTTTTTTATCCCTTGGGCGGGGGGGGGGGGGGGGAGTGCCCCTGCCTAAATCCTTCTCTGGAAGCTGAGAAAGCAAAGGCCCCAGGAATCCTGTTTCCTAGCCAATTAAATGTAGGGTTTTTTCTTTTTTTTTTTTTTTTCAGGCTTGGGTTTTTGATTTTGCTTCCTTTATGTGAAGCCAAGATAGAGCTTAGCGCGCAGGACTCTCCCTGTCTCCCTGCCCCCACTCCACCAACCCTCTCTCTCCCCAGCCCATCGGAGCCTCCCTGTAGTCATCCTGGGGTGGGGGGCAGCCAGAGGGAATTCAGAAACATCACACCGTTCATTCACTTGGGGTGAAATTGGATCAGCCACCGGTTTGGCGTTCAGGCCATGAGACTGCAGTGTTTTTAATTTCAGTGGTCTCCCCCTCGCCCCCGTGTGTGTGTGTGTGTGTGTGTGTGTGTGCACACGCAGCAAGTCATCATACAGCACTATTTTATGCAGAAAGCATCCCACACTTAGCATTACATGGCCCCAGTTTCTGGATGGAGAGACAGAGTCAGGTCCACCTTTACTTAATCTTGCAAGGAAGCCCGCACACCAGTGTTTGCGGCTTGCAGTGCTCCGGTGCCGTGATGCATCAGAAACAGCCTCTCCGATCCCAGATGAGCTGAAGCACAGGTGCTCTCCTGTGGGTCCTGCCTTCCTGAGGCCCCCTGTGATGCAAAGAGCCATTTGATTAAGAGGTATTGATGCTGGACGTCCACAGCAGGCACCTTCCATGTGGCGAGGTTTCCTAAAGATTCGAATGTGTCTCATTTAATGGAAGACCGCATAGGCTGCTGCTGTTAGCTCTACCGCCTGGAAGAAATACATAGAAGTCGTGCTCCACAAGCCGGGCAGGACCTTGCCGGTTGGACCAGCCTGGCCAGGCAGAAACCAGAGTTTCTAGCCCGCAGAAGTGTGGCCTAGAAGCCTGATGAGCAGGCATCGGTGAGGAAGGCCACAGGTGGCAAGGAGTGTGAGCTCTTCTGTGCCATGACGGCTTCTCTCCTGAATGTCACCCTTCCCCCCACATAAAGTGGGTCCTCTAAGAGGCTTGACAGATGCTTCCAGGGCAGAAATGTGCCTGGGTAGAGACACACAGACATACATTAAACATGCCGGCCAAGGAGAGCAGAGAACCTCAGTGAGGAAAGACGATCAGGAGTTTCTAGCAGATAATTATCCAGAGAGCCCCAGCTCTAGAGAAGATTTTGTCCTGGGCCCACAGATGTTTCAGGCTAAAGCCATCAACACCAACATCCATGACAAGAATAGCTTCTGCATTTAAGGTTTCCTTCTATCTATAGAAAACGGCCCACCTATCTCCTTGGGGTACTCTCAGATCTGGGACTGGTCTATGTCGCTAACATTTTTTTCTCTCCAAAGAATTCAGGCCCCAAAGGAGATTTTTCTTTTTGGTCTGAAGGGTGAAGTTCATCTGGTTCGTACCTCTCGTCTCCCCAGAGGTCTCTGTGCTGTCCCCAAATGGTTCTTCTGGAGCCTGATGGAAAATCTGAGCCAAAGAGCCTTAAGCAGACAGAATGCCCCAAGGACGCAACCTCTCCGGGAGGGCCAGGCCTGCCAGCCAGCTGGCCCCTCGCCCTGCTGCGGGCCCTCCTGGCTTCCGGCTCTCTGGAGCACCTTCAATGTCCCACTCTGTCCCCTGTGGTCTCCACAGAGGGCCGGGGCCGCTCCCTGCCTCTCCCCGTGTGGAGTCAGGCAGTCCCGGTCTGTTGCAGCGCGTCTTTAGGCAGAGTACTTAGTATGCCTGTACATCAGTTTACCCATCTGTAAAACAAAGCTAGTAATGGTGTCTACCTCAAGCGGGGGCCTGAGCTTGACCTGATCTGTGTAAGGCTTTCGAACTGCCTGGTGTGCGGCAGACATGCCGGGATCCCTCCCGTTAGTCTCGTAGCCCCGCATCACCAGAGCACCTCCGCGCAGGCGCTGAGCAAAAAGCCGGCACCGAATGACCTCCAGGTCCGCTTCTCGTCGGTTTGGCAGAGCACAGGCAGGTGCGGACTTGGCTTGAACACCCTCCTTGTGCTGACTTGGGCTGGCTGCCCTGGACCTTCCGCAGCTAAGCCCATGCCAGTCCCTGGGAAGCTTTCCCTCGAGAAAATGGCAGCGAGAGGAAAGGTTGGATGTGATCGGATCCTTCCTTCGCTTTGCTTGTACTGCACGGAAGAGGGTGTGCAAGCTCGCCAAGGCTCTTAGAGCCCCCCAGGGACCCAGCCACCCAACACCCGCCCTCCAACTCCCTCACTTGACTCCTGGAAATGGAGGCCAGAGGCCCAGCGTGATGGGCCCAGGGTCCCACAGCCAGGGCTGCGACTCGGAGCTGCCTTTGACCCTCCAGCTGTGCATTTTTGCTGGGTCTCGGTCATGCCCAGACAGGAAGACAGTACTGCAGCCCTGGACGCGAACTTATGTTCACGCAAACGGTTCCTTTCGTGAACACGTGGCCTGACCTTCTGGTTTGAAGCCGTCCAGTGGGAGTCTAATACACCTCTCCAATCTAAAGAGAAACCCCACGACCGGCCTTCCCAAATGTGTTCTTGGGTGTGGAAAGAAAATCGCCAGTGTCAGGAGGCAGAGGGACACACACACACACACACGCACACGCACACACACTCACAAATAGGGCTCTGAACACAAGCACCCTCAACAGCTCTTCCCCTCCCCCCAGCCCAGCCGCCCCCGCCCCTGGATTCGCGGCTGGGAGGCTCCTTGACACCCTGAGCTTGATGGGAGCCTCTTGTTGGTGAAATTTATGACCCGGCACTTCCTCGGGGAGACTTCCCACGTCGAATTTCTGACCTTACAGCCCCAAACAAGGGAAGGGTGGAGAGGGGAGGGGCGGCAGGGCGGAGGAAATAGGCAGAGGGAGGCGCCACTTGGCCAGATGTCCGCGGAGCGGGACCGCGCAGATGCCCCAGTGACACCCTGCGTGGAGCGGGACCGCGCAGATGCCCCAGTGACACCCTGCGTGGCGCAGGCGCCAGGGCTCGGGGACCGGGACTCGCCAAGGCACCTGGCTAGCACGCGGGGCTCCGTGGGGGTGCGGCCCCCTCTCTCCACCTGAGGATAGTCAGTGGCATTGGGGAACTTGGTAGATGGGCCTAAACCTGCGGGGTGCGCGGACCTGTCCTGGCCCAGCTCGTCCCAACTGTGCTTTATTGGGACATACCCCAGAAATGCCCTCAGCATCCCTGGAAAAAAATCACTGGGTTTGCTGGTTATGGGCCTTTTGTATTGTTTTGTTTGTTTGTTTGTTTTTGTTTTCATGTTCGGGTTTTTTTTTTTTTTTTTTTTGGTTTGTTTTTGGGGTTCTTTTTTGTTTTTTTTTGTTTGTTTTTTAGATGCTGCTGCATCTGCAGATTCTATTGGGATAAGCTTTCAACATCTAGTCCTTTCTTGAGCGAGAAGAAAGTCTCCAATCCTTTGAGGGGACTGTCACTGCTACTCTTTCTTTCCTCCCACTTGGGGAGGTTAGAATCAGCTAGAAGAGCCCCTTAGATCACAGCTCCCCAAACATGACTGCTCACTGGAATCACCTGGGGAGTTAAAATAAAATACTAGTGCCAGCGTCACCGTCCCCCCCCCCAAGAGTCTGCTCTCACTGGTCTGGGACAGGCCTGGCTCCTGGGTTTTAGAAGCTCTCCTGCTGCTCTCCTGGGAGGCAGAGTTGGAGAGTGGCCAGCCCAGTCTCTCACAGTGGGCCACACCGAGCATCTGGAAAGTGGGCTTACCTCCAGCCTTGGTATGCAGGTTTCAAGAGGAAATGGGAAGGAGACAAGGTTGCTTATGACAGGGAGAGGGGCGGAGAGTGAACAAGGTACAGTCAAAAGTCTTGACTAGTGACTCATGTAAACTGGGCAACCCTTTAGGAAAACAAAATTGAGCTGACCAAAATGTTTTTTATTTTGCGGGGGAGGGGGTGCAGTTCCAGTTCCCCATGGACCATTACTCAGATGCACCCACCAGCTTCTGGCTCTGGCTCCGTGGCTCCACTGTTTTGGGGATAAAGACACACACCCTGCCCTGCAACGAGGGGTGCTGACTCCTCACCAGTCCCGTCGTGGACCTGGTGTGGCTGCAGTCAACAGGGGGCGGGGGGCGCCCTGTCTTCATCTGCTCCTTGCTCCTTCCTGGGTAGGGCTGTGTATAGCGGAGTCCTCTGCACGGAATCCTTTTTTTTTTTTTTTTTTAAAGATTTATTTATTTATTTTAGAGAGCTGAGAGTGCATTGGCATGGGGAGAGAGAGTATCCCAAGCAGACTCCACACTGAGCACAGAGCCCGGTTCCCAGGACCCTGAGAGCAGGACCTCAGCAGAAACCAAGAGTTGGTTTCCTGACAGACTGAGCCACCCAGGTTCCCTGTACGTGGAATGCTTTGTCTACCCTACCCCCCAGCACGCAGAGCGCGTGTACCTCCCCTAGTTGACGCCTACTCATTGGTCATCATTTATGTCCCACGTCACCTCCCCAGCGCATGCCCCAGACCTCCCCGACCATGTGAAATTTTTCTGCGTGTTCACTGTCCTGGCGCCTTTCCTTCCATGATTATCATACAGAAATGCAGGAAAAGTGAGCTGTTTAGCTTAGTTGCTCCATATCTGTCTCCCTGCCAAGATGTCAGCCCCATGAGACAGGAAGCATGCATTTCTTCACGTTGCTGTGGTTCCAGGTCCGTAGTGGGACTGCAATAAATATTGGTCAAGTGATAAAGATGGGCCACCCTGTCACGTAAAAAAAAAAAAATTCCTTGGGATCGGTCTTGCATTCACTCGGCTTCTGTTGGTCCAACCCTGCTTTTTATGTAGGGGCTGGTGGTTCCGATGTTCTCGTACATGAGTCTGGCTCACTGGAGTACGTTGCTGCATAGGTGGTGGCTGTTTTGTGGTTCGTGGTGGCGAGTCCTTTATACATTGCTTTGTGTCTCTGTTGACTCAACTATAGGGGCGCCTGGGTGGCTCAGTGGGTTAAAGCCTCTGCCTTTGGCTCAGGTCATGTTGACTCAACTATAGAGCCAGCAGGGGTGAAATGCTGTGAAAGCTCAAAGTTCCATACAAATAATAGGAGTTTTAATGACTCCTTTCATTATGGGCATTTCTTAGCACGTTTTCAATGTCATACCTAAAATGTATACAAGAGGAATGATCATTAAAGTTGATATACTATCTTCAATGAGGAATTTAAGAAGGAAACTAAGATTTATTTATTATGGACAATAGGCCAAGTAATTTGGGTATTCAATGCTACTCAATGCTAACAATACACCTATGATGTAGGTCTAATTATTACCATTGTACAGGTGAGGAAATAAAGATTCAGAGAGGTTCAGTGACTTGCCCAAGGCCACACAGCTGGTGAAGATGGAGGTGAAGATGAAATTTGAAAACAAAAGTCCCACGCCTATTACCCCATACTATATCCTTTTTAAAAAGACAGGATGACCATCTGGAGTTAATAAAATTCTAGGCTATTTCTCACTTAGAGGTGATACCTACATTTTGGCTATCTCTACATTTGGCTATAAACTGACTCTGAAAAGAATTCCAAGGGAGATCTTAATGTTTGTCCTAAATCTTCACAAAACACCCCAATCTTACTCTCTTTGAAATTGCCAGTAAACTTAGGAACTCAGTGCTCAAATGCAAGCAGAACAGAGTTTCCTCTGCAGCTGAGTGAGTGGTAAGTCTTCAAACCAGAGCCCCTTGAGATGAATAGACTCAACCAGAGATAATAACCTAGCATAGTAGAAACTTCATTCGTCCATTTAGAATAAAGCTGACATCTACATTATTCTTACTTTATTCTTCTGGGAGCTCAGTGCAGCATCCGGGGGGAATGTAAGTATCCTCAATGAGGATGTCCTTTCAGAAAACACAACCCAGAGGGGAGCCCATTGCCTGGAGTCTCCCAACGACAGGGCTCTGCTTCAGGGCCAGGGTTCTCCCACAAGAGGG
This sequence comes from Mustela lutreola, assembly GCF_030435805.1. Lineage (NCBI taxonomy): Eukaryota > Metazoa > Chordata > Mammalia > Carnivora > Mustelidae > Mustela > Mustela lutreola. Next base: position 213,603,152 of record NC_081291.1, on the reverse strand, counting down.
ACCACGGATGGACTTGACTTTCTCACTGATCTCCCCTTCCTCTCCAACTCCAGGACACTTAAATCTGTTTCCTCTAAGAGAACTGAGGCGGCTTCAGGCTTAGCTTTGTGCTGTGGTTTAAATCTTGAGCCCCAAAGCAAAACCGTCAGAGATCCTGGGCACACACGGGGTTGCTCCCATCGGCCGCAGTGACCCCCTTGTCCCCCATGTGTGCCTGGGACTGTCCCGGTTCAGCCCTCGGCCTCAGACAAACAGGCAGGTCTGTGTTCAGCGCCACATTATCACCTTCCATATGCTCTATGATGTGGGGAGGAAAAACCCAACCTTAACCTTAACCTTTCTCCCCTTCTAATTTCCAAAGAGGCAAACTGCTGTTTCGGGGGGTGGGAGGGTCCTTCCCTTTGTGTCATTCCTTTCCTGGCTCATCTCTAAGGGCTCTGGAAAGCAGCTGGGAAGACCTTTCTTAAAAAAAAAAAAAAAAAAAAAAAGAGTTTTGCCTTTTCCCATTGTGATAACAATCCATCATCGTGGCAGACCTTGCTGACAACAAAGGAGATGTAAAGAAAGAAATTAAATTCACCAGGAATTCTGCCACCCGGTGATGACGGCCCACGATGGTGATGGTGATAATCAGCATTTCCTGAGATCTCGAGGGTCAGTCACTCTTCTAAGCTTTTTGCGTATATTAGGACATTGAATTTTCAAAACCAGCCCCCTCTACAGATAGGCAACAGAGGCACCGGGTATTTCAATTAAGTTGCCTTTGGCCTCAAAATTGCTGTTTGACTTTCATGCTCACATTTTCAAGCTCTACAGATCATGCTTCGAAGCAGCAGAGAGTCACCTTGGGTCCTGGCCTTCAGCAGCTCCTCAATTAATGTCTCCTCAGGCACTAGTGTCCTTTGGGCTACCCTCGAGTGTCCTAGCGAAAAGTGACCACCTGTCGTCCTTGTCCCCGAGTCACTGCCCATCGGGCAAGCGAAGAGCACTTTTTTCCTTTTTCGGTCTTATGTTTCCGCCCCCTGGTTTTCTTCTTCAATCTTTGCCACGTTCATACGCTCAGATATGACATTAAGTAGCACCAAATTCGGTGCCACACAGTACGTGTAAGTACGTTTCTGGTTTCGTGAAAGTGCGTCTTGCGGGGTTCCACACAGTTCACCCTGACTTCCCGGTGATGTCTATTCCCCCCATAGAAGGGTCACAGATGGGACCTCATCTCAGGGCCTGGAGGGTCCCCATGCTTGTCCTCCTGCTTCCTCTGTCCTATCAGGCCACCCTGCCACCTGCCAACCTGGGGAGCAGGAGGAGAGCTGTTGGCCTCCCAGTGGAGTCACAGAGGCCAGAGCATCTTGGCTCCCCTGGCCCTCTGGCTCCTACTTGAGATTCTGTGCCCCTCCCCCAGCACCCCAGGCCACAGGCTGAGGTTAAGATCCTGCCCCTGTTCTGTTGTTCTCAGTGAGCACTGTCTCTGGGCCCCCTCGCCGGCCCAGATGACGGTACTTAGTGACCTTTCACACAAGCACTTCAGGCCTTTGTGCTGAGCAATTGGTCCTCCTGCTCCGTCTGTGGGAGAACACAGATGAGGACATTACAACTGTTAGCCACTCCGGGCGGCAGGACTGATGAGCCAGCAGGGACGGACAGCTCTTGGGAAGAGCCTGCCAGCGAGAGGGGCCCTTCTTCCCATTCTCCAGGGTGACCCCAGCCTTCTAGTATGTGGGCATGAGTGTGTGTGTACACGTGTGTGTGCATATGTTCGTGCATGCATAAATGTATGTGTGCATGAGTGTGTGTGCACTCGCATGTGCGTGTACACTGGGTGTTCGTATGAGTGTGCATGTGTGCACTGGTGTGCATGAGTTCGTATGAGTGTGCATGTGTGCGTGTGCATCCATGCATGTGCATGTATGTGTGAATGTGTGGGTGCGTGTGTGCACGTGTGCAGAAGTGTGCGCATGTGTGAGTGCATGCATGTGTATGTGCGTGTACGTGTGCATGTGTGTGCATGCGTACATGTATGTGTGCACAAGGGTGGGTGGGCATGTGCATGCGTGTGTGTATACGTGCATGTGTGTGCACATGTGTGGGGGGAGGCAGAGAATATTACCTGCCTGTGGCCAGACGACAGTCCTGTTTCCTGGGGTGACGGGTCCCCACCTGCACAGTGGAGACTCGGCTCTGCTGTGGGGCGTGACTTGACTGTGTGACTCTGAGAAGTCACCCCATCTCTTTAGACAATCTCAGTCAGCTGTCGATTTCTCCCTATCTCCAGGCCCACTAGGAGAGTGAATTAAAAGTATGTTCAGCTGCCTGGAGAAGAGTCCTGAGCATCATCGAGACAGTGAGCAACAGAACCTACAGCACTACGGCCGACCATCTCACCGCCGGTCCTACTCCCAGAACTCTTAAGAGCATCGCATCACCTCCTGCTCCGATGGACAATGAAAACAAAAAGAGAGGACCTGAACTGATACAGACCACATGATCCCAGCTTTGTAAGAATTAAAAGCAGATGTTCTAATTATATATACAGAGAAGCAGCAGCTGGAAGGAGACACTCTAAAGGGGAAACGTGATTGTCAATGCGAAGTGGGATTTCACCTGTTTTCTTTTCCTATTTCAGTATTTGTTTGCACCGACACGAACCCGCACCATCAGGTTACAATCAGAAAGAAACACTAAATATTGTTTTAAAAAAATGCTCACTTTTGTTCTGCATGAATTCTCACGACCCTAGAAATTTCCTCTCCTCCTATTCTGTTTTGGAAAATGGAAGAATTGCCACTTTTCTGGAAACTCAGGCTGGATTGTTTGAGAGGGGGTTTCTGATTGGACATCCCCTCCATCTGCAGGTGATTCCAGAAAGGACCAAGAAAGGGCCAGGGGTTTGCTGGGCCACCGCAGGGGGAGGGAGGTCCTGTTCTGTTTGCCTCACTCTGCCTTGGAATCATCTAGCACCCCTGTTTTGATTTGCCATCCCTCCTGGCAAACTTTAACTTGGTGCTCTGTGCTAGAGGACGAACAGAGAAGGTCCCTAGGGGAGGGTAGACACGGCAACTTTGTGACACCTTTAGTTGTCATTCAGTCCCATGCCCACCCCCCCACCTTCAACGGGATCCCACTGTGCCTCGGGGAATTGCACCTTTGCCCAAAGACACCCAGGAAAAGCCTGTGGGGGTCGACTTCCATTCCTGGTCAAATAAGCGACATCCGCCCGGCTGCTGCAGCAAACCGCTACACGGGAAACCCGCACTGTGTTCCGTGCCTGTCCGTCTTGCACATGGTCTCCTCCTCTTTCCCAGCAGAGGGGAGTCTTGCAATGAACTGGAACCGAGAGTTTGGCTTGAAGGGTCTGGATGAGATGGTGCATGCCTCCTGCTGGGGGCCGTCTGCAGGTTATGGAGGCCCTTGACCCATCAGTCCGTCCCACTGCGGGACATTCATTTAGGATGATCGCCGATTGCTCCGAAGTGAGCCCCGCGCGGCTCCACCCCGCTTCATCCAAAGACCCAGGGCTTGATTCTCCCGCTTGCTCGGAGGCTCGTTCCCTGCCAGCCTGTCCTAAGTCTTGTTGGGCAGGAGTCAGTTGATTCACAGAGGATCAACCTGTTCTCCAGGAGGCGAATCAAACTCCACCAGCCTGTTACCACGCGGGGGGCGGAACCGGAGTCAGACTTGGGAGAAGTTCAGACGCCCGCGGCGCAGGGGCCGGGGCAGGTCCGGGGCCTCCTGGGCTTCATTCTGGCCCCGGGAAACCTCATCTTCTGCCCTTAAAATCACTTCCACATTGTTCATATCCTCCCCAAAACATAATTCTTTTTCAAAAATATTTCTTTTCCGATTGCAAAAGCAATTCTTGTTAATTGTTCAAAAAAAAGAAAAAAAAAATCAGTAAGTACTGGGGCGCCTGGCCGGCTCGGTCCTAAGAGACGGCGGTTCTTGATCTCGGAGTTGTGAGCTGGAGCCTCACACTGCGCGCACAGATTACTTAAAAAAGAAAAAACAAAAATTAGTAAGTACCAAGAAAAAAGTAAAAATCAACCCAAATCCAACCACCCAAAGATAAACACAGTTAACATTTTCCCCAGGCATTACTGTCCCCCCCCCCCCCAACACACACAATTAAATACATTTAAGTTCATATCATACACGAATTCTAGGAACTGGTCAGCAATATAGTACGGTTTCCTTCTCTGACTCTCTCTCTTTCTCTCTCACCAACTAAAACTCCAGATTGTTATTTCAGATCATTTCAGAATATTTCAGATTGAGATCATTAAAACGGCTGTGCAATATTTTATTGTAAGTTCATAGCGAAGTTTGTGAAACTCATCTCACAAGGATAACAATTTTGGTCAATTCCATTTGGTTTTAATATTAAAAGCGACATTGTGATGACTATCTTGATACATTCATCATCAAGTCCTTATGCTTTGCCTATTTAGAGGAAATTCTTTGAAGAAGACTTGTTTGTTAAAGGGGTAAGGTCATTAATCATTTATATGACAAATGTATATAATATCTAACATATACACTATATAACATATATTACAACATAATTATAACTATATATAATTATGTATAGTTATATATAACTATAACTTTAAATTATACGGAATCATTTTTTCACATAAAATTTATATATAATTATTTTATAAACATATATACAATTCTATATACTATAATAAATATAATATAATTACATTAATAATGCAATATAATAAGTATAGTTACATACACATATGTGTGTATATATGCATTTATAGGTGTGTGTGTGTGTGTGTGTGTGTGTGTGTATTGCTAGGGACTTTTATGAACCCCAAAGTTCATAAAGTTGAGTTTTAGATGTACTCAATCCCTAGGCATCAAGGAGAAGTAATCATGTGGTTTAGACACTATACTTACTATTTTCACTCATGGTGTGGGTACTTGAAATTCCCCAGGGATCCACTGATGAAAAGTAACTCCAAACCCTACAGCAGGTTTATAACCCCCCACACCTCTTATGAGAACTTCCTTTACGATGGGGGTGAGGGGTAGGGGGTTGGGGGGGTCGGGGTGGGGGTGACAGAGCAAGCAAGCCTCCCATAACAAAGAAGGAAGGAGGGCCTGGCTTACATTGAAAAACAACTTGCCTGGACTCCAGGATGGTAACACAGACCCGCACCTGAGCAGGGAGGAAGCTGCCTCCCGCGCCAGCCAAGTTCGGACCTCAAGTTCCTACAACAAGGGCAGGTTAAAAAAAAGTAAGACGCTGCATGATTCTCTCCGAGATTGTTTTGTTTTGTTTCTTCTCCTTCTCCTTCTTTTCCTCCTCCTCCTCCTTCTTGTTTGGACACCAATCGGATTATAACTCCTCTGTTCTTATGACCTTTTGCGCCCTTTTTTTCATAATTTGAAAGAATCAAAAAAATTCTAGCGTCCATGAATAAATACAACTCCCAGCGCTTTCTTACCGACTAAATGCAATGGGGGAAGAAATACAGTGAGTGTTCACAAAAACAGGGAAGAATAGAAAATTGTTTAAGTGGCCAAAGAAACTTTATCCTATTGTGTGGCGGGCCAAGCTATGCCAGCTATATGTAAATGCAAGCAGTGGCCTGTGTTCATGTGTCCACTTTGAAATTGCCATCTGAATTTAATTCTGCCTTTGTGATTAAATCAGGCCATTACGTTTAATCTCACTTAATAGTAAGAAACGTCCTTTGTTGTTTTCTATAGGCAACATATTCTGCCCCTAACATATACAGCTTGGCATTCACACTTTGCTATTAATCCCCGATGGCTGATAATTGCTTCATCTCCAGGCCCTCTGTCCAATTCACAAGGGGCTGATTGCAACTATTCTTCCCCTATACATTAATGCACTGTTTGGGTCTTGCTTCTTTGGCTCAGTGAACCCCATCAAGCTGTCCACATTTTCTGGGCATGTGGGCGTATTGTGAGATGTTAAATTAAATTCCGTGTTGACCCCCCTACACACCAGAATCTATTAGCCCCTGCAACTTAGCTGATTGACAAGTGGGACTACTTTTTCACTCAAAATCCTGCGGTAAAACAACAACAACAGCAACAATAGGCGGAGTATTTTTTTTCTGGGCAGAGACGGGGGTCTTCCTGCCGCTGTCTTGCTGTGTACATTTTTGTGACCACCGCAGGGACGGTTATATTATTGCCACGATGCTACTTCCATCGATCTGCCATTCTTCTGTCTTGTGATTTCTCTGGGAAAAACACTTGTTTCATGATTTCTCTGGGAAAAGTGATCGGACCCCACAGGAGTCCCACTCATTGCTTTGGGGGTTGAAATTCTTTTATTCTTGATTCCCCCCGCCCCCACCAAAATGTTGTTTTAGGTGATGAGACTTAGGGCTCTTTCCACTTGATACCGGTCCAACGAACTGTTCCAGCGAAGAGCTCTGAAGGCAAAATACCAGTTGTGAGCAGTCCTCCGTCCGCCCTCTTTGCACGGAAGGTACAGATACAGCTAATTTTAACGTGAAGCCTTGCAAAGAAAAGGGGCTTTCTTTTCTGTCACCCACTCATTAGCTGGACAATAGTTGCGAAGCTTTTCGTTGTTGCTAATTTAGGAATACTGTCATTATTGAGTTGACTTTGTGGTTCCCAAAGTAGTAGTAGCTGCTTGTGTCTAATTCCAATTAAGCACAGATAGTTCTTAGAGTCTGAGCTGCAGCTGCGGCATCTTTATAACCTTTTGGTTCTACAAATAGTTTCACGCGGCTTTGTACCATCTTGACCTCCCTCTTGTGGCTCTTGGGAACTCCGTATCCCTGTCAGGAACTTTGTTTTCTGATTATGAGCGACCTCATAAAAGTAATCTTATTTTTGTGTAATGTATATCTCTGTTGTGTATAGCATCTACTTATGTGCATCATTACATAAAAGTAATTATATATTCATCACAAATCTTAAAAGCTTAGAAAAGCTAAAGAAAAACTAAAAACCATTCCAAATCCCACAGAGAGAGCTGCTATTCTTAATTATGTTTTCTAGTTACATTTTCATCTATCTCCTACCTGTGAATAGACTCAATGTCTATAAAAATACATATGAATATATATTTTTTTAAGTTTGTAAAGGAGGGCGCCTGAGTGGTTCATTCAGTTAAGCATCTGCCTTTGGCTCAGGTCATGGACCAGAGCCCTGGGATCTAGTCCTGCATCTGGCTCTCTGCTTAATGAGGAGTCTGTTTCTTCCTCTGCCCCTCACCCCACTCTTATGCTCTCTCTCTCAAATAAATAAATAAATAAATAAATAAATAAATAAATAAAATCTTTATAATAAATAAATAAATTTCCAAAGGATTTTATCATAGTAAATGTTAGATAATTGAGGCACTGAGAAAGGTGTGCCCCAAAGGAAGAAGATATCTTATTTGTTAAATAAACTTTTCATTTTGAAATTATTTTAATTGATTAATTTGTATTGAAGAATCATGGATACGCAGTATCATATTAATTTGGGGGTACGACATAGATATTTGATACTTATATACATTATTTATATGCATATACATTATATATGGTTACTACGACAAGTTCAGTTGCCATGTAGAATACTTTTAGATTTATAGAGAAGTTACAAAGCTAGTAGAGAGCTCTCCTGTAATCTGACCCAGTTTCTCTCTTGCTGTTATTGTATGTAACCATGGCACACTTGGCACAATCAAGAAATACACATAATTTTTTTAAAGTACAGTTAGAAGCATACAGTTTCTTAATCTGCTTTGTTTTACATATAAGTAACTATCCTCCTATGTCATTATTTGTTTACCATATTAAAATATTCTCTTATCTCATTAAACATTCTTTTGTTTTTTAAAGATTTTATTTAATTATTTGACAGACACAGATCACAAGTAGGCAGAGAGGCAGGCAGAGAGAGAGGGGGAAGCAGGCTCCTCGCTGAGCAGAGAACCCGATGTGGGTCTCCATCCCAGGACCCTGAGATCATGACCTGAGCCGAAGGCAGAGGCTTTAACCCACTGAGCCACCCAGGTGCCCTTCATTAAACATTCTTGTAAAATTTTATTTTACGTCATTTTTTAAAAAAGATTTTATTTATTTGAGAGAGAGAACCAGCAGAGGGGTGGGCAGAGGGGAAGAGGGAGAGGGAGAAGCAGGCTCCCGGCTGAGCAGTGAGCCCGATTCAGGACTCTGTCCCAGGACCCTGCCAAAGGCAGACGCTTAGCTGATGGAGCCACCCAGGTGCCCCTAATGTCATCTTTTTTTTTTTTAAAGAGGAAACTAAGGCAGTAAGTTTGATTATTCAATGTGTTAGGTTCTAGCTAAAATTTAGATAGTGTACCATCAAAAAGCTGCTTCCAGAACAATGCCAGGGACGGGGATAGGGGTGGGGAGAGCAGCCTCTGGTAAGGAGCTCTACCTGGGAGCACCCCTCCCCTCCAACCTCGAATCTACCCCAGTGCCCTCGGCAGGTCTCCTCGATGCCTGGGGGAGCATCAGCAGTAGGGCCCGGGGTCAGCCTCTGCAAAGGAGATTCTTGGCATGCGTACAAGGAGTGCAGGTGTTATCGTTTCTAACCTTGGTTTCCAAATGACACAGAAATACATTCTTACTAGAGAAATTTTAGAAAAAATACATAAGAAGAAGCAAGAAAAAGCGCTCACGTAGCCTCCCAGAGGTAGCCCTCCATGGACACGAATTTGGGATGACACTGTTTTGGATTCTACTTTTTCACTTCTATCATAAACATTGTCCCTTCATATTTAATATTCTTTAAAAAATTTCCCCCCAGTGACTTCGCGGAATTCTATCCCCAGAATTGAGCTGCAATTATTTAAGCCCATCTCATATTTTTGGGCATTTTAGGGTGTTCCCAAATTTTTCTTTGTTTTCTTTTTGCATTTTAAAATTAACATATAATGTATTATTTGTTTCAGGGGTACAGGTCTGTGAATCATCAATCTTACACAACTCACAGCACTCACCATAGCACATACCTTCTTTCCAGCTTTTTCTAATTATAGAGAGCACTGAGATCTTTTTTCTATTATATGATTTTTTCCTATTCTTTCCTATCTGTATTTTCTATTTTTTCTCTCTCTCCTCTATATATTTGCATTAGTTTTCTAAGATATGAAAATAACATAATATAATGATGTAGTGGAACTAAGTGACATATTATTTTCTTTCCTCAGGAAAAGAAATCATCAAAAATAGAATTAATGAGTGAGATCAAGGTGGCCTAGCTGTACCTTTTCTGAGTGGTGTTTTGAAAGAGGTACAGAGAAAAAAAAAAAAAAAAAACATTGAATTTCGTTGCTTTTGGTGGGGAACCCACTGTGGAGATGTGATTCTCAGAAAAAAGAGGAAACCCTTACCATGGTTTTGGTGATTCAGTGACTAGAAGTTTCTGTTTAGACAACTACGTAGCTACCCAAGGGCTCCCACACAAGGAGATAGGTTTGTATACATATGAGGTTCTGAACACAGACACCGACAGCCGAGGAACCCCCCAGGACCCGGCCAAAGGGAGATCAAAACAAATTCAAGGAGGTAGAAAGGATTAATCACGAATTATCATGTGGTGGATCAACAATCATATTGCTATAGTTTTCAGAAAGCTCAAGAGCACAATCAAGCAGTTACAAGTAACATTCAGCTGCTTGCTTCCTCATGCAGGACAGGGATTGGATGTGGCAGATAATACAGCTGTGTTGCTAGCTCATGATTTCAGTAGGGTTTTGAGGTGAATGCCTGTGTGACCTTATTCTCATGGATTGTATCTGCATTACCCATAAGCGATGAACACACTGCTGTCTCGTTGAGTGGGAGCTGGTGTTTTTAGTTTTAGCTTACTTGACACTAAGCAAGATGGGAGATTAGATATATGATTAAAAATTTAAAGAAGACTCCCAAAGCATTAATCAGATATGTAAGAAAAAAGGCTTTAAAAAGAAAAAAGTTAGGCTGGAAAATGGAAAAAAAGAAGCTAAAAATATCTCGGGTTCCAACTGACCTATTCTAACACTGTGTCAATTAAAACTGAAACTTACCAGCTCTGTAAAACAAAAAAACAAAAAACAAAAAACAAACAAACAAAAAAACGCAGTCCCCTGTATTGGGAGTCTGTTTTAAACTCATTGTAGGATGCAAGTTCTGTGATCTTTTTAGCTCTTACCTCTCCTTTCTGGAAGGAAGCAGCCAAACAGGGACTGTCTTAGGAGTACATGAAAACAGGTGCCAGGAAAACAGAACAGCTAATGACAAGCTCACACAATGTGAAGATGAGAACTCCCTTGGGCACTCAATTGGCCCTGGGTCACCTGCCCCTCCAGTGTTTGAAGCGTGAGCGCCTTTCATTTCTTCTGCATTCTGGAGCCCTGGGTGTTCCTAGGCAATATTCTATCCTTATCTCTTTATTTCAGAGCATCGGATCAGTAGCTAGAGGACCTATCGGTATTGGGCTTCACATTTAAATTCCAGCAGAGAGATGGGGTGCCTGGGTGGCTCAGTGGGTTAAAGCCTCTGCCTTCGGCTCAGGTCATGATCCCAGGGTCCTGGGATCGAGTCCTGCATCGGGCTCTCTGCTCAGCAGGGAGCCTGCTTCCTCCTCTCTCTCTGCCTGCCTCTCTGCCTACTTGTGATCTCTGTCTGTCAAATAAATAAATAATAAAATATGAATTCCAGCAGAGAGATTGCTTAGCGAACTGGGCAATTGCTGATGTTGTGGCAGGATTTTGTCTTTATCTGCGCACACAACTGGCACGCGAGATGGGGACTGCATTTCGTTTCATTGACTCTGAGGGCTTCCCGGCCTCTCTTTGTCCCCACCTCTGTCCCGCTTTCCTTTCCTTGTTCCCCTCTCGGGTTCTTTCAGGGTTTGCCCTGCAAAAGGCACAGAGGAGCGAGGAGGGAGAATCAGATCTGTGCAGGAGAGGGACGGCGTCTGTGCCCGAGAGATGGAGAGAGGTATCGGGGAGGAAGGCGTGTTCGAATCAACTCCTGAAGGGTTTGTAGGATTGTGGCAGGTGGATGAGGCCAGCAACCCTGAGGTTGACGAGCCAAGCGGTGGGTGGCCGGGGTTGGTGAGGCTGGTACCACCAAGTGAGGGAGGGCTAGGGGAAGAGCGGGCCAAGGAGCTGGGAATTTTCTGTTTTGGGCACTCGAGCCTGCAGGGATGTGGCTCATGGCCTGACAAATGTTAACGAAAAGCTCTCCTGTTTGCAGTTTTGAGGCTCTCCCAAGCTTTCTAAGGCAGATGGAGAAGCTACCAACCAGGTGTCCGCATTAGCCACGTGGGCCACCTAAACACCGCCTTATAAACACCCCGATACAACACCTCACTTCTACCCAGCTGGGAGATTGTTTTGTTAAGATCCATCTTCTCTGTCACGAGCCTGCCTATATCATTGAAATGACATTGTGGGATCCAGTCTGCTTTTGTGATGTAAATATTATCTGCTTCCCCTTCCTTCTGGGACCCCATAGGGGCTGGGAGTCCCCAAGAGGTGATGTGACCAGACCCCAGATGAGAGCTGGGGGTGGGACCAGAAGGGCCCTCAAAAGCCTGCAGGGACCCGAGTCCCTCCCACACCTGGCCCCAGTGAGATCAGTCTTCAGTGTAAATGTGTGTGAGTGTGTGTCTGTGTGCACGCACATGTTTACCCACCAACAGGCCAACAGCAGGCACTGTGCAGACCTCAGGATGCAAAGTTGCCAAGTGGAAGGTTCGAGGCCAGCTGGGTTTGGAAGCTGGTGTATCTTTTCCACAGGGGAACGCCTTCAAACTAATATTTGTACCCACAAACCAAAGCGAATTATTGTTAACCTCTGTAATCCCTGTGAATCTCCAGGCAAGATAGGAAAGTATCATTGGACTCTCATTAAAACAGAGCTGGCTGGGGGCGCCTGGGTGGCTCAGTGGGTTAAAGCCTCTGCCTTCAGTTCAGGTCATGATCTCAGGGTCCTGGGATCGAGCCCCACGTTGGGTTCTCTGCTCAGTGGGGAGCCTGCTTCCTCCTCTCTCACTCTCTGCCTGCCTCTCTGCTTACTTGTGATCTCTCTCTGTCAAATAAATAAATAAAATCTTAAAAAAAAAACAAAAAAACAAAAACAGAGCTGGCTGAAAAATAAAAATTAGCACTAACTTTCTCCTTCTTCTTTAGTCTCTACACTGTGCATCGAGGCACTGTGGCTCCCTACCCCAACGGGGAGGGCACCAGCTGTTGTTGGCTGAAACTGTTACAGAAATTCCCAGGGTGGTTCTTTGCAAACAGACTCCCAACTCAGAAGGCGGCATCTGTCCTCACCCCTCTGCATGGAGATGAGGTCATTGCGCTGGGGTTTAGAGGTGCCCCAAGTTTAGCCTTGTGAAAAAGAAGGATCCATAATTTTTATATGCACTCTCTTAAGCAAAGCTCCCTCAACCTGCCTCACCTTCTGCAGGCCACGGGATAGCTGGGTATCTCAGGTTACCTTGAAATGGATGTCACAGTAAGTAAGACCCAAGATTGGCTTTTCAATAAGCCAATCTTATTGATTCAATACTGATTCAATACTGAAGAGTGTTAAGTCACAAAGGGAGAAAGGAAAAAGAAAAACCGAGTGTAAATGTTGGAAAGACAGCCTGAGTTTACGGTTTAGTGAAGTTGTTTGGTCCTAGAGTAACACTAAGGAAGTTAAAGTAAGGACTGATCACTTGGGCTTATGTAATGCACCACCGGTCTATCTATCAACACGGGATGTTTTCATCAACTGAAGACAGAGGCAGAGTTGAAAGGGGTTGCTGTTCTCAGCTCCCGTCCGCTGGCTTGTTTCGAGCACGGTCGGGAAGCCCAAAGACCCCAAAGCCCAGGAGGGAGGCTGGGGTCGGCGGAAGGGATGGTGGAGAAGGTGGTTTTGGCTCTACGTCAAGGGGCCATGCAGGAACAGGGCTAGTATGACCATGTCAGCCAGGGTTGTGGTTTGGTTTTGTTTTGTTTTCTGGATAAAGATCCGGATTTTTATGTAAAGTCTCCTGATTTTCAAATGCTGGCAATTACTAATTCATATAGAACACACAAACAACACAGAGCTGCTGCTACCTTCACCCCACTGGCCCTCTGGTTCGGAGGCCGGTAAAGACTGACTCACAGAACAGTCATAGAAATGGAACCCTCGGGGCGCCTGGGTGGCTCAGTGGATTAGAGCCTCTGCCCTGGGCTCAGGTCATGATCCCAGAGTCCTGGGATCGAGCCCCGCATCAGGCTCTCTGCTGGGCAAGGAGCCTGCTTCCTCCCCTCTCTCTCTCTCTGCCTGCCTCTCTGCCTACTTGTGATCTCTCTCTCTGTCAAATAAATAAATAAAATCTTAAAAGAAAGAAAGAAATGGAACCCTCTTGAACTGCACTCATGTCACAGTGACCCGGTCCTTCTCAATCAGGTGTGCTCACCTGTGGAATTTCAGAAACCGCATACCCAGCACTCACACACAGACTAAAATTCTTGGAGAATGAAACCTAGGAGTGCACCTGATTTTTTTTTTTAAAGATTTTATTTATTTATTTGACAGGCAGAGATTACAAGTAGGCAGAGAGGCAGGCAGAGAGAGAGGAGGAAGCAGGCTCCCCACTGAGCAGAGAGCCCGACATGGGGCTCGATCCCAGGACCCTGGGATCATGACCTGAGCCGAAGGCTCTAGAGGCTTTAACCCACTGAGCCACCCAGGTGCCCCGTGCACCTGATTTTTAAAAAATTATTTTTATTGTGGTAAAATATCCATAACATAACATTTACCATCGTAACCATTTTTAAGTGTAGATTTCAGCGGTTTTAAATACACTCGCACTGTTGTACAAACATCACCACCCTCTGTCTCCAGACTCTTTCATTTCTCCAAACTGAAACTCAGTCCCCATTAGACACTAACTTCCAAGTCCCCCCACCCCCACCCCCAGCCCTGGACACGCACCGGCCTACTTTCTCTCTGTGAGTTTGATCCCTGTACGTACGTCATCTAAGTGGAGATACAATATTGTATCTGGCTTCTTTCACTAAACATCATGTTTCCAGAATCTTCCATGTGGTTGTAGGTATTGGAACTTACTTCCTTTAGAAGGTGAAAAATACACTGCATTTTGTTATCCATTTATCTATGGATGGACATTTGGGTTGCTTCTTCCTTTGGGCTATGGTGAACTGTGTTGCTCTGGGCATGGGTTTATAAATATCTGTTCGAGTCCCTGCTTTCAATTCTGCACACTCCAGTTTGTAAAAGGCCACTGCTGATTGAGTATTTGGGCTCTCTTTTAGAAGCCCTCCTGTAACGGGACCCCTATCTCCCTGCACTGCCCCACACCCTCTGTTACACTGCTATACCAGCTTCACACCCACTGAATGCATGAGTTGGTTGTGACCACAGCAAATATTCCCTAACGAGCCCCCTGCCTGTCTAGTGCAGCCCCTAGATGCAATGTCCCAGGCAGGGACATCTGAGTGACCTTGACTACCCCATAAGCCCAAGCTCTGGGAGCTAGGGACCAGGTAGAGGGAATATATGGGACCTGGCTTTCTTGAGTGGTAGTGGGAGCCTTACCCTGAGTAAGAAGAGGATTCCTGATCAATGCTAAGCTGGAGCATACCAGAACATGTGGTCTCTTCCCAGCTCGGGTTCAGGGGTAGCTTGGGATGAGCCATGGTGGGGGGTATTTACACATAAAGCGAACACAGCAAATCAGGGCTTTTCTTTCCCTTTCCTTTCCTTCTTCTTCCTTCCCTCCCTCCCTTCTTTCCTTCCTTCCTTTCTTTTTCTTTTTTCCCCCCAGAGGGCCAGTTTAAGAGCACACTGATGGTTTGTAGACCAGATAACCCAAGTGACATGTGTCAGTTATCCAGGGAAATAACTAGGGATTTCTGCAAATTAGATCACTGAACTGAGTTGAAGGAAGGAGAGAGAGCATGAGTAAGTGTGCGAGCGCGCACAAAGTCTGGATGTACATTTGTAGGTGTAAACACAGCTGAGAACAATGTCATCCAATAGAAATATGATTCAAGCTACATATGGGTATAGAATCTTTCTTTCTTCCTGGGCACCTGGGTGGCTCAGTCGGTTAAGCGTCTGCCTTTGGCTCTGGTCATGATCCCAGGGTTCTGGGATTGATCCCTGCAACGGGGCTCCCTGCTCAGCGCGGAGTCTGCTTCTCTTTCTCTCCCCCTCCCCCACCTTGTGTTCATGCTTTCTCTCGAATTAATAAATAAAATCTTTTTTAAAAAGGAAACTTTCTTTCAATTTTTAATTTTTATTTTATTTTATTTTATTTTATTTTATTTTTATTTATTTTAAAGAAGGAGATGCAGGACTGGCCAAAGAGAGGAAAATATCTCAAAAGCACATCACTCATCCTCATTCATTTTACTTTCATTTACATTCATTTACTTTCCAAATGTCTCCTCTGCATTCAGTCTAAATACAGTCTTTTAATGCCCAGACCCTTATACTTTTTACATTTTCAAATACCCAAATTGAATCTTCTATTTTTCACTTTCTTCTCTACACGTATAAATGTATGTCATGCTAAATTTTCTAGTAGCCATATTAAAAGTGAAAAGAAACAGGCAACATTAATTTTAATAATCTATTTTATGTAACCCATCCATCCAGAATATTTCCATTGCAGCGCATAATCAATATAAAATCCTTAAGGAGATAGTTTACATTTTTTTCTTTATAGTAAGTCTTCCAAATCCAGTGTGCATTTTACACCTGTAGCGTATCTCAGCTCTGTTTAGCCACGTCTCAAATGCTCAACGAATATGCGTGGCCAGTGGCTCCCATATTGGACCCTCTAAGCTGAGAGTAGTTGGAAGAATGGTGAACCATGTTCTTCCAACCATCCCCTAGGGGTGGGTTATGAAGGACAGATGTGTTCCTCTCTTACAGATGAGGAAATCATAAATCCCAAAGTTGCAGAAAAGTGAGTTATGTATGCATCTGCCATTCTTTGATTGATTCAGGTCAAGGTCGGGTCATTTAATACAGATCTTACCTTATGAATGAATCATAGATATTGCTAAGATGTTGAATATAATCTTAAAAACATGAGCATGAGGCTGCCGGGGTGGCTCAGTGTGTTAAGCCTCTACCTTTGGCTCCGGTCATGATCTTGGGGTCTTGGGATCGAGTCCCACATCGGGCTCTCTCCTAGGTGGGGAGCCTGCTTCCTCCTCCCTCTCTCTCTCTTTCTCTGCCTGCCTCTCTGCCTACTTGTGATCTCTCTCTGTCAAATGAATAAAATCTTTTAAAAAACCAACCAAACAAACATGAGCATGTGTGGAATGAGTGGGGAAGAGAGGACAGCTGAGTCCTCCGTGTAAATGCAAATGGAAAAGGAACTTCACAGCCTTGCCAGATCACTTCTTGCTTCTTTCCAGAAAATATATCTACAATGTATTCCTGCCTAGTGAATGATGGGACCCTGTTTAAATACCCTGGGAGAAACAGGTGTCATCTATGTTGTCAGTAGGAATGTTAACTTGGGAGGCTAATTCGACAATGGCTAGAAGATTTTTTCTAGGAATAATCTTAGGAAGATCCTCTACTCATGCAAGGATATATATGCAAGGATCTTCACTCAAATATTGAAAACAACTCAAGTGTTCGTCCAGGACAGTCTGGGGCAGTGAATTATATATAATAAGTCCATTCCGTGGAATGCTTGGCAACCACTAAAAAGTGACCTGTGTGTATTTATAAATCAATAGATTATTTATTTATTTATTTATTTATGTAAAATTGACCTAAAAAGAGTCACAGTATTGCAAAAACACAGGAAAATGTAAGTTGCGAAGCAAGCTGACTAAAATACCATCTTTGTAAGAAAGCAAAAAAAAAAAAAAAAAAAAAAAAGCCTTTTTTCTGTCTAGGTATTGAAAAGAAAATTTTGAAAACATACAGAAGGCTATCTGAGGGTGTGAGGCTATAATGGGAGACTTTAGGGCAGGAGCTTTACTTTCTTTTGCTTTATATACATGATAATGTTTGAAATTTTATAAGGAGCATGGATTGTTCCTATAATAATAAAAAGACACAAAATAGTAAGTAGATGCCCAATATTTTACAAAAATACCCAGTGCTATTGAAGCTATGGGGACACACTTCTTAGGCCCTACAGGTAGAATTGCAAATTGGTCCCTTCTTGGAAGCCAACATGCAACTAAAGCCTTATTGATATGATAGACTGCCCCTCTAGAAATTACCCCAGGATAAACTGATAGAGAGATTTATGCACAAGGATGTTCGTCCGTATGTGAAATACAGGGGGGGAAGAATGATACATTTCGCTCATAGGAAGTAACTTCAGTAAAAATCTCAATCACAGCAGCATCCAGGCCAAAATGGTGAGCTAGGAATCTATCTTTGGGCATAGAAAGCTGTCCATAGTCTGTAGTTAGAGGAATAAGGTAGGTGGCAAGACAGTTTGTATACTTTAATTCTGATGTGTATCAGACATTTGATTGTATGTACATAGTACCTCTGCCGACAAGAAAATATGTGACAATGTGTATCAGGGTATTTTTAGAAGAAGCTTCCTTAGAGTGGTGAGATTATAGACAATTTCTATTTTCTTCTGTAGCCTTTTCTTTTCAAATATTTTATTTATTTATTTATTTACTTATTTGACACAGAGAGAGCACAAGCAGGGGGAACAGCAGAGATAAAGGGAGAAACAGACTCCCCACTGAGCAGGGAGACCTATGTGGGGCTCGATCCCAGGATCCCAAGATCATGACCGGAGCTGAAGGCAGAGGCTAAACTGACTGAGCCACCCAGGCGTCCTTCTTCTAGGTTCTTGTTGAAATGGTCTTATTATTTCCAACAGTAATGAAGATCTCTCTCTCTCTCTCTCTCTTTCTCTCTCTCTCTCTCTCTTTTTTTTTTTTTCCATAGAAGCCAGCTTCAAAATCTCCCTCTGTTTCTCTCAGAACATTCTAAAGTAGAAATAGTCAGTTTGCCATTCTGGCATCCCTGAGCGATCATCGCGCTGGCATGGAGCACGGGCTAGGACCCACTCTCTAGGAATCTTATTTCAAAGGCTTTTAACACTATTTCAGTTGCTGCTAATCAGGGCAGGTCATTAGACCTAGAATGGCCAAGTAGAACCAACGAATCTTCATAATGGGGATCTTTCCAAATTTTATGTGTGTGTTTTAAATTAAAAATGAACTTAAACTGGGGTGCCTGGGTGGCTCAGTGGGTTAAAGCCTCTGCTTTCGGCTCCAGTCGTGATCCCAGGGTTCTGGGATCGAGTCCCACATTGGGCTCTCTGCTCAGCGGGGAGCCTGCTTCCTCCGTCTCTCTCTCTGCCTACTTGTAATCTCTGACTGTTAAATAAATAAATTAAAGAAAAAAGAAAGAAAAAAATGAACTTAAACCATTTTTTTCTCAGCTAGGGGGAATTATTCCAATTGAAGGGGCTACTGAGGGTTATTCATTATTGTTGGCCACACTAGAAGCAGGCAGGGCTCTTCTGAAAGCCACAGTGAACATTTTCCAATTGAAAGTAGTGATTTTTAGAATCTGAAGTGTGGAAACTTTCCGCATTCCAAAGACTTGCAGACAACCCGTGACGTGAGAGATCCGTGGACTGTCCCTCCTCTTGGTGAACCGTCTCCCAGGCTTAAGAGTTTGGTGTGAGGGCAGCAGTGTGTGAAGATAAGGCATGGCTCGGAAGACATGACTTCTTTATTTTATCCAATTAAGCACTGGGGTGAGGTGGGATCATATTCCAAGATTCCTTGGGTTTAATTTTCAAATGTATTCTGATATGGCCACCCCAGTCTCCCTGCATGGGGTCACCGAGCTTCCAGGCCCGAGTAACACCCCTCCACCTGATGAAGGTAAGATGAGAAAGGCAGGATTGAAGACCGGGGCCTGGCAGAGGCCCCTGCAGGGCTTCAGACATTGAGGTCAGCAGGGCTGATCACGGGGCACCGCTCAGTCCAGCCCCACACCTGCCTCCCCTTTGGTGGGGCCGGATTCCCTTGGCTGCACTCTGCTGTTGACCCCAGGCCCTTAGCACAGGCCTGACAGCAAACAACACGTTCAATAAAATGCTCAGTAATGGTGCCGAGCCCTGTTGTTGCTGCTCAGCGGCTACTACACACCATCTCTATTTTTAGAGGTCACTTAAAAGAAAGAAAAATGACTCCAGCACCAGTCTGGTCTCCATCCTGCCTTCTTCCAAAGTAGCCCAACGGAATAAGAATAGTTCCTTCTGACATAGGCACTGCTGCTGCTGCTTCTTCGTTTGAACAAGTGTTTCTGGTGAGGGACACTGCTGTCACAGGCTGCATTTTGCTCCAGGCACCATCCCCGGGGCCAGATGACTACACACACAAGCACTACCTTGAGAACTGATTGTCCTATTGGCCCCCAGCAGGCAGCCGCCCAGTAAGGGGGTCCTGCAGGGACCGCTGAGCCCCAACCCCATGTCACTGGCAGGAAGAAGCCCTGCACCATGGCAGGAGCCTCTCCCAGGCGCTACTGAGTCCTCTTTGGCCTCCCAGTGCAGAGGATGACTCAGCCAGTGATTTCATTCACCCAGCCTGGTGTTTATGCCTCTTGCCACAAACCAGTTGATACTGTTTGGAGCTGTCCTGAGCTGATGCCATGTGAGGGGGGTGGGGGTGGAGAATGTCATCCCGTCAGCTTGTGGCCTCTGGGTCCAAAACAGCTGAAATGTTGTGGCTTCTGAGGAACTCATTGTCTGCGAGTCAGTCGGTGAGAGAAGGAAAATCCCAGTGCCTGCCCGCCCTCCCTCTCAACCTTGGAGAAGCGTTCGGGCCTCGGGGGGACTCCATACAGTCACTGTGGGTCCTGACTGGGCTCTGAGAGCCAGCTTGGATGGAGGGAGCTAGCACAGGGCTCCGGAGGAGAAACCCCACAAAAGATACCCTTGGGGGCAAGTTAGAGCCAGAAGGAGCTGGGGGGTTGAGAGGCAGCTTTGCTCATTCCAGATGGATCTCTACATGTCTCTGTTCAGTGCTGGCACCGGCTTATTCATGAATGGCAAGAGAAGGCTGAGCACACGCCATTGCATTCTAAACAACCACCGGCAGTTTACATAATCCCATAAATCATGTCTGTCCAGACAGTGGGAAAAACTGTATGAGAAAGAACAACAATCCCCAGGACAGTAGACGCTGTGCTAACAGTTTACACACACAGCCCCGTTTACGCGCTGTGAGGTAGCTCCTAAGGTGACTGGATCTTACAGAGGACCGTCCAGGGTCAGGTGGCCAGGGAGTGGACTGACCCACTGTGAGGCACACCCATGGGGCGGTGGGCATCTAAGACTTTCCAGGGCAGAGATGGAGGGAGGGAGAGGGGATTGGAACATAGCCCTCCCAGGTTCCCAGGAGTGGAGGGGGACAATGGAGTGATTCCCTGCTCCTGTCCTTCCTGTGGGGGGGGGGCACAGCACCAGCAGCATCAGGGCCCCCCCTCCCCCCGAGCCAGATGGCTCTGTGATCAGAGCTGACAACTCTCCCTCTAACTTGCTGTGGGTCTGTGTGAATAGAAAATAGTAAAGGGGTAAAGTGCATCTTCTGGTGCTTCATAGGCCCTAGATCCATGGGTTCCATGGTCATGAACGGTATCAAAAGTTGTCTATTAAATGGAAGGCTGTGGGGTCCAGTTTTATGTTTTTTCTCCACTGGTGGTGAGTGCAGTGAGAGTAGTTGGTTTTACGTCATGCCCAGGACTATCTCTGATAGAGCAAGTCTGTGAGGAGCCAGAACTGGGGGTGTGTGTGGGGGGGGATGACATCAGCAGAACCTGCCAGAAGCAAGCGAATGAAACAGAGCGACAGCAACAGCAGGATATGCCCCTTGAGTGGTAAGCCAGGTAGATACCCCCATAGCGAACGATCTTCAAAAGTTTTCTTTACTGATTCCTCATCTGCCTGACTGTATTTTTAAAGGTCTGAATAGGAAGATACTTAATGATCACTGCTGTGAAAAGCTGTTTGGGGTATTATGTTTGTTTGTTTGTTTGTTTGTTTGTTTGCCTGGTTGCTCGCAGTGACAGAAGGACCAGGGACGCAATGTCTCCAAGGGTGCGGGCTATGTGACGCCTGTCTTCTGTCCCAGCCACATCCCGGTGTCTCATCGCTGTCCTGCCTTATCTCAGCCGCCCCGGGAGCTGGAAACATCGGAAATCACTGTGTGCTGGGACGGGTGGAAACCTCACTACCCACTGAGTAGACGTGTTCTGCATGGCATCGACCGGACCCGAGGCCAGAAAAAGAGGAGAGGTTGGGGGTACCACAACCTCGCCTGCCCAGAGGAGGAAGGATATGCAGGCTCTCCCTCTTCCAGACAAAGCTTTATGTCTGTCGCTGCCTGGTTTCTACAAGTTCCCTCAACCAGCCTCAGCTTCCCTAGTGTTTACCTCTTCGTGCTTCTTTGTTCTCATCGGTAAAATGGTGTAATCAGAGCACCCCGAAATGAAGTCATGCATGTAAAAATGCTTAGAACACGGCGTGGCACCCGATGAACAGTGTTAGCTCCCGTCAGTAGTGTTATCATTGTTATTCCTAGTTGTGATGCTCTATCATCTGCCTGCCCCCAGGTCAATTAGCTTCTCCTTCTCTCTCTTTCTCCCTCCTTCCTGCCCCCGCCCCCAGCACAGATGAGTGCTCTAACCTGAACTTGTGATCTTGGAGTCTCCAGGTTGTACCACTTTGTCATTCTCTAAGGAGGTATCTGGATTACTTAGAAGCTGCTGGGACACGAGAGCCCTTCTTCTTCTTCTTCTTCTTCTTCTTCTTCTTCTTCTTCTTTTTAAGATTTTATTTATTTATTTGATAGAGAGAGCAGGAGAGCACAGGCAGGGGGAGCAGCCGAGGGAGAAGCAGGCTCCCTGTTGGTCCTGGGACCATGATCTGAGTCAAAGGCAAACCCTGAACCGACTGAGCCGCCCAGGCGCTCCCACGGTAGTCCTTCTTGATCCTGGTGCTCCCCATCCACAATAAGTGTTTTTCCAGGCTCCATCACCTACCTCTGACTGGGGCTCCCCGTTCAGGGCTCGGGGTGCCTGTCCTCTCTCTCTCTCTCCGGGGGCTTGGCGGCAGCCAGCGCTCATTCCTGCCGATCAGGCCCTTGGAAAATCATTCACATCCATGAAAAACACTTGGCAACAAGATGCTGACATTGTTGAGAAAATCAGAGCCATGAGCATCAGAACACCGAGCGTCTATGTGGGCAGGGTGAAAGGCGTCCCAGAAGGGAGAGCCCCCAGGACACTCTTTGCCCTTGGCCGTCAGATGTCTGCTCCCTCGCCTTCTGCCAGTTGCTTTCTGAAACTGATGACAAACATGTCACCATCGGAGGCTCTCTCAAAGGGTTTGCTGCGCCTCCGCCGCCGCTCCCTGTCACCAATCTGGGCCTCCCTCGGGGCTAGGGGGTGAGGCTGCCGGAGAAAGTTCAGGTGGCTGAAATGCAGCTGGGCCCCTGGTAGGGGACTGGCCCTGAGTCTGCCTTTTCTCAGTGCGGCTCAGAGGGGGCAGCCCGAGGGCTGGGCACAAAGGTCAGAGATTTTCCAGGAGGCAGGAAGAATGGGTTCATCTCTCGCCACAATTCCTTTTCCAGGACATTCTAGTCCCACCAAGACAAGCCAAGGAGGAAGCACCTTTGCTTCCTCCAAGCAGGTATTGTCCCTGGCAAGGCTGCCTCTGACTATCTCTTGAACTTCCCAGGCCTCCACTGCCTTATTCAGTAGAGGGCAGGGTGGACAGATAATCCCCAGGTTCTCTTGCCTCATGAGCACTCTGTAGGCTTTAAAGAGAGGATCTGGCACTGGTGGCCTTTGTCCCGGGTGTGGCCCACCTGCGTGCTCTGTCCTCTGTGGTCATTGACAAAGGCCGAGTGAAGGAGAAACGCACTCCCTTTGCTTTCCATCCAGGTGATGTCCTCCCGGAGCACCAAGCAGCCTGTAGTGTGTAAAGATGTGGACTATTGACCTAATCATCCTGTGCTCACGCCTGAGCTCTGGCCCTTCAGCTGGACACAAAGGGGAAAGTTCTCTGAAGGAGCAGCTAATCCCCTGTGAACAGAAAGAATTTGGCTTATTTCTGATCGGGCATTTCAGCTTTTAAGCTGGGCTTAGTTCGAAAGGACAGAATGGGAGGGGCTTGAAGAAGTCATTTGCGGCATCTCCACAAATAACGAGGCTAGCCTCTGGGTAGCTCGCGGACCATCTTACTACTCCTTTTCTGCACCTTAAATGTAGTAAGATAATCTGGACCTTGCCTGGAAAAAAGGATGTTTTCCTTTCAGCTAAAACCTGCTTGAAAAAAGTGAATATGCGTTTTAGAAAAATATGACGTTTTTAAAACTTACTTCTTGAGCCCACTTCCATAAAGGGGGTGATCTTATTGGAGATTTGCTGAGTGTGCAGAAATGGAAGGGGTATTTCATGAGGAGGACCGTGCCTTCTGGAAGAGATGCACTTTCCTAACAGATGTGCTCAGTGCTGTGGAGAGAAAAGGCATCGGTGTAGCCGCTCTTACTAGACATCCCCTTGTCCTCAGCAAGTTCATGAAGCATCCTTGTGTGGTGAAAAAAAAAACAACAAAAAACTTTTTTCTTGCTGGTTTCCTTTATACTCTGCCTTCTTCAGGCTCCAAGAGGTCTAGCTAGTGGACTGAGGCTTTGAATATTGGTGGTTAACTTTGACCCAGCCTCTCCTACGCACTAGGGAAGTCCACAAAGACTGAGTGGGTGACCCTGAACTAGAGGGGTACATGAAGCTCTATTGCTAATAATCGGACCTTTGGGAAATTGCTTGGAAATTGCTTTGGGAAATTACTTTCCATGCTTGGAGCGTACCTCTTCCTTGATGGGGGCACTTACCCCATATATTTCGCAAGGTTATATTTTCAAACCTGGTGTAATCAGCTTCCCTTAGAGGAGAATATCTGTAAATAGACCATCACTACGGGCTAGGTAAATCCCACAGTGCATTTGATCTGCTCTGTTTACCGATTGCTCACCTGACCTCCCGCACTTCTAACAACGTAATTTCTCAGGGCCGTGTGCATTTACCGCTTAGGTTCCATTCTCCCCAACCACTGGGATTGCGTGTTCGTGGTCGTCCGGATACAGGGGTCTCTTTGGGCTGCGAGTCACGTGTTCCTTATCTTGCTTCTGAGATCTGATGGACTTTTCTCAAGGAGACTCCCTTATTCCTTCTCTTCTTCCCCACTGGTCCCTTCAAAGACCAGATTAAATTTGTTCTTCTGCAAAAAGCTCGCTTCGGCTAAAATCAAGTGAGGTGGGCACATCAGCTAGCTCTTTTGCACATGACATAGCATTGCAGATCTGAAAGATCCACAGGCTACCCCATACGTGTCTAGGCTTAAACACCGTACCTGCTCCAGGCTCTGCCCTGCCACAGACTTATGTTGGGAGGTCTAGCTTTCATTACGGACACTGTATATAGTTACCTTTTTTCTGTTTCATCCTATAGGACTCTTGGATGCTCGCTGATGCAATTTTTCAGGATGTCACCTTATAAGGAGCGAGTCTGCTAATCTTGTGGAGTGCCACAGCCAAGAGATGCTATGTGTAGATGGATAACTTAAATATTTTGATGAGACTCATAACAGCCTAGCAGGTCCTGGTTAAATGCATTCATAATCCTTAGCCATTCTAGAAAGCATGATTTTCTCAGTTAAGTTTTAAAAAAGTCACACGTATTATTACCTTTTCTCTAAGGTATAATTCTTACTCTGAATTATAAGTAGAGACCGGAAGCAGGACGCCCATCCACCCGTTCTTGCCCTGTTCCTTCCTGTGTCCTTTAGAATGACGGTGGCATATGGTGATGGAGTAGGGACTGAAGGGGGAACTGTTTATTTCTAATCTCCCAGAAATATATATATTTTTTTCAGGGGGTATCTGATGAGATTTTGACTTAGCTGTTGAGTTTTTACTTTGGGTTCCTTGTCAAAAAGCAAGACGAGCAAGGATGGGGATTAACTAGGCAGAAAATCCCCATTCAAATTTACTTTTAAATTTTATTCATTTATTTATTTTTCCCCATTCCAATTTACTTATTCCAAAAGCCTGTGACTTTTCTGATGGCAGAGTCTGGGAAGAATGAGAAGCTCTTTTCTGAAATGGGTTGGTGCGTAAGAGTTTCTCTCTGCCATACCCTCTCCTGCCTCCTCCTTGAGGAAACAGACACTTAACCAACATGGTGGTTAACCATCCTTCCAGTCGTGGGCACCGCTCCCTCCCCCACAACACGTTCCCCAGATGAATGCTCACCATTCTTAAGTGCTTGCCTACCTCAGATAAACCAACATGGATACAATGACGTCACCTCAGGTTTTCTTTCCTTTTCTGCAGATTAAAGGCATCACTTTCTCTTTTATTAACCCTCTGCCTTTAAACAGTGGTTGGATTTCATCAATAACTATGAAATGTTTAAAGATTGCACATGAGCAAGTCAACATAAAATTCTTTATAACATCACCAGTCACCCAGAGGAGCTGTCTTCACCTCTCAGAATGATGTCCGAGGTCACAACTTCCTAGGAGAAACTTCCAACCTTGTGGGAAGAATGGGGGAAAGCTCATAGCTAGCTGTATGACACTTTTTAAGCCTCTGGCCACTGAGTTGAAAAATCCCATCCTTTTGAGAGGGATGCTGATATACAAAATAATTTTGTGACCAGTGTGTTTTAAACTCATTTTTAGTAGAAGAAAATAGTCAAGAGGCCCATCTTGGCTGAAAGAGTGAATTCCTGAAATTGACAACCACCCACTCAGGTTGGGTCCTTAAATTTCTGCCCCAAGCCTGAACTAGACAAGCAGACTCCTGTTCATTAGATCACTTTACAAATCAGGAAGCCAGCTTTAAAAACTTGGAACTCTAGTCACATTTAACTACTAACTTTCATCCCGAGAATCTGAATTCACCAGCGCACTGAGACTTTTTTTTTTCTTTTTTTTTTTTTAACTTTAAGTAGGCTCTGCCCTCAGTGTGGAGCCCAGTGTGGGGCTTGAACTCTGGACCCTGACATGAAGACCTCAGCAGAGATGGAGAATCAGAGGCTGAACCGACTGAGCCACCCAGGCGCCCCACCAGGGCATTTTTATTAACAAACAAATCAGAGGAAAATGTTAGGTCTTTAAATGTTTTATTTTGTTGATTCTTCGGAGAGCCACGAAACAGAGTTAGAGATAAAAGAAAATGCCAGTTAAATTCGGCTACTACCAACAACCAAAAACCTTAAACACAGACTTCAAAGCAAGCTGCCGAAAGATCATAAAATTATCTCGGGTGGAATCATTTGTGAACGACTGTAACAAATCAAGACCGGTCATCCAGGCAGTTCTTCAAACGTAAAGCTGCGGGAAGACCTGCCCAGAGCTAGCCCTGGGCAAAGACTCCTCGTGCAAAGGGGCAGCGCAGAAAATGCCATCCCGCGGTCGCCACCGCAGCGGGGACCCGCCAAGCCTGGGGGGAGGGGGGTTCGGGGCTCAGGTCCTCCTCTGCGATCGTGCTTTCAGACAAGACTGGCGGCCACTGCGAAGTGCCCTGTTACCTATTTTAGTAAACCGAGAACACCACCTGCGTCAAAAGGGGTTGGTTTTTGTTTTTAAGCAAGCTCAAATGTTGGTTACGCTACCTTTGGGGAAGAGGAAACAAAATGGTGAATCTCAAGTTCTAAGCTGTCTTTTTAAGAAGACCCCAGGATTTAAAAGCGAATAATCTTTGCAACAAAACACCTGCTTATGCGATTCTCAAAAATTGCACTCTAACAGCCACAGTGTAAAAGCGGACCGACTTCCCAACCCAGCACATCCAAGGACGCTGGAGTTATCTACACCTCCCGCGGCACCGCGAGGCCAACCGTCCCGCCGCCGCGGAGGATCAGTCCGTCTGCTAAACCCCGGACCATCTGCGCGGACTAATTGGTCTTTCTCGTCTTCCTGAGGTCGGGCAGCCTCCTTTGACAGGGATTGGCCGGTGGGAACAAGGGTGTCTGTGACCTCTGGCTGGGGAGAAGGAAAAGAACCCTTTCCTGCCCGCGGAGAGCAGCCACTTGGCCTCTGATTGGGCAGGTGTCGCCTCCTGGAGCCGTGGCGCTAGGACGGTCCTACCGCCGCACCCAGAGCAAGGCAAAGCCACCGCGCCGTGCCCTAAAATCCGCACCACCCCTGCGAAGCGCGCGACTCGAGAAACCAGGAGAGACGGGAGCTGGGCAAGAGTGGGCTTGGGACGGCACATTTGCTGCCCAAAGCAGCGGGAATCCACTCAGAACCCCCAACGGCCCCCGACGCTCCGTCGAACATCCGCTCGCGTCACTTTCATTTCCCCGGGGTGGAGGCGGGGAAAGGGGCGCCCCACGGTCCCTTCCTCCGGGCCGGAAGGTTGGACGTGCCCTCCGTGCTTGGCTAGCCTTCCCCGAGTGCAGGGCGCGCGGGCACGGAGAAAGCGGGGAGGCGGGAGGCCGGGCCTAGGTTGCGCACCCGGCCCGCGCGGGCCCTCACTTGGAAAACTGCGCCTGCACCGCGGCCAGGCCCAAGCCGGCGGGGACGAGGTGCGGGAACTTGCAGACCGCGCAGGTACAGAGGCCCGGGCCGCCCGCGCCGCCGCCCGCGCCGCCGCCCGCGCCGCCGCCGGGGAGCGCGAACTGGCCGCACGGCGGCTCGTCGAGCGCCAGCGACAGGTACTTGGCGGGGCGCAGCGCGTCGGGAGGCCCCACGGCGCCAGGCGCCAGCAGCACGGAGCCGGGCGCGGCGGCCAGCAGGGGCAGGCCGGCCAGCAGCAGGCGCGGCGCCGCGGGTCCGGCGCCCTCGCCCAGCGCGCGGCGCAGCTCCTGCAGCGAGCTGCCCAGCAGCAGGATGTAGTTGCGGGCCAGCAGCAGCGTGGCGATCTTGGAGAGCTTGCGGCCGGGCGCGCCCTGGCAGTGAGCCGCCGAGTAGGGCAGGATGACCTCGCGCAGCGCGTCCATGGCCAGGTTCAGGTCCTGCATGCGCTTCCGCTCGCGGCTGTTGATCTTGCGCCGCAGCTGCTGTTGATGCTCCTCTTTGGCGTCCGCCCGGGAGCCGCCGCCCGCGTGCGCGCCGGGCCCCGCTCCCGCGCCCAGCGGCTCGGCGGGCGCCTCGGGCTTCTCGCGCGCCGCCTTGGGGAGGAGGGGGGTCGCCGTGGAGAAGGAGGACGTGGAGGAGGAGGAGGAGGCGGAGGGCGGCTGCCGGAAGCCCACCAACTCGTACAGGGAGGCCCCGAGCTGCACGTCTCCGGGCCGCTGTGGCCGCAGCATGGTCGCGGGGGCCGCGTTCACGCGCGCCTGGGAAAGCGCATAGTACATCTGGGGGGCGGCGGGGGCGGCCGAGGGCGCCCTTCAGGAACGCCCCGGGGTGGGCCCTTCGGCAGGCCGCCCCTCCCCGCGGACCTGCGCGCGGGGAGCCGATGGCAGGGCAGTAGCCTGCTTCCGACCCCTTTAAACCCGGCTTGGGAACCTGCGGGGCCAATGGGGTCGCGAGGCCGGGTCCAGGCGCGTGCTCATTGGCCGCCCCCCCTCGGCCGGCGCGGAGGTGCGGCTGGCACAGCTCAAGAAGGTTATTGTGAGCGCCAGTGCGAGAGTCACAGGACGCCCCCCTCCCCCCCGGGTGGGGGGCGGGGAGGGACGGCGCCTTTTGGGGTGAGATGCGGTTGTTCCTGGAGGACTGGTTGCACTGGTGAGGCTGCCTCCTCCTCCTCTTCTCTGCCTCTGCTTTATTGTATACATGTGCATATTTGCAACTGTAGTCCAATGCAAGTAGCATGATATATACTATCTTAACTATTGTAGTGTAAGCAATTATCCGTATTAGGTACATTACATTCACACTGTCGTGCAACCTACCACAGAACTCCTCATCTTGCAAAACTGGAGCTCAGTGAACAGTGACTCACTACCTACCTCCGTGCAGCTCTTGGCAACCACCACTCTTCAGTCTATGCGTTTGACTACTCTACCTACCTCATTTAAGTGGAATGGTAAAGCATTTGTCTTTAGGGACTGGCTTATGTCCTCCAGGTGCATCCATGTTGTTAGTATTTGCTTCCTTTTAGGGGCGCCTGGGTGGTTTGGAGGGTTAAACCTCTGCCTTCAGCTCAGGTCATGATCTCAGGGTCCCGAATTGCGCCCCCCCCCCCAAATCCGGCTCTCTGCTCAGCAGGGAGCCTGCTTCCCCCGCCTTCCCGTGTCTGCCTCTCTGCCTACTTGTGATCTCTCTCTCTGTCAAATAAATAAAATCTTAGGAAAAAAAAAAAAGATTTTGCTTCCTTTTAAAGGCTGAAGGATAGTTCGTTGTGTGTGTACACCCTATTTTGTATACCCATTTCTCCTAGATGGACACTTGGGTTGATTCCACATTTGACTTTGGTGAATAATGCTGCAGTGAACATGGGAGTAAATTTTTTTATTATTATTTTAAATGTGTGACTTCTGGCCAGGTTTTGAGGACCACATTCCTAGGCTCAGGGACTAGTAGTATGAGAATGGTTACTGCTGGCCTCGCTGTCTGTCTTCCTCTGATCGAAAGGTCTTTAAGGGACTTAGGACCTTTGGGGGTCAGGTACCTTCCCTCCCCCAAAGGGACTAGTATTCATTCTACCAGTGACTCAACTCTTGTTGAAGCAAAAACCACACAGAAATTGACCTCTTACCAGAAACAAGCGAACAAACAAAAATTCACCCACACGCTCATATCTGTTGAGGGTTGGACTATATCTTTCTCTTCCCCAAATGACATTACTTGGTGGCTCTGGAAGTTTTCTGCCCTGATGCCTGAGGATGCTACTGCAGCCTGTCATCATAGGCTGGCAAAGTGGCACAGGGAAGAGCGCTTTGGTATCGAAATCCCTACCACCGGCTAGCCTTCTGCGGCTATTAAAATCTAAATAATTAGGATGCCTGGGTGACTCTGTTGGTTAGGCATCTGCCTTTGGCTCAGGTCATGATCTCAGGGTCCTGGGATCGAGCCCCATGTGGGGCTCCCCGCTCAGGGGGAGCCTGCTTCTTCCTCTCCCTCTGTC
The DNA here is from genome assembly GCF_030435805.1 of Mustela lutreola. Lineage (NCBI taxonomy): Eukaryota > Metazoa > Chordata > Mammalia > Carnivora > Mustelidae > Mustela > Mustela lutreola. The sequence continues at coordinate 213,573,091 of NC_081291.1, read as the reverse complement.
CCTCGCCCCGCTCGTGCTGTCTCTGCCTCAAATAAATAAATTTTTCTTAAGAAAAAGCTAACTAATCTGGGGCGTCTGGGTGGCTCAGTGGGTTAAAGCCTCTGCTTTCGGCTCGGGTCATGATCCTAGGGTCCTGGGATCGGGCCCCGCATCGGGCTCTCTGCTCGGTGGGGAGCCTGCTTCCTCCTCTCTCTCTGCCTGCCTCTCTGCCTACTTGTGATCTTTCTCTGTCGAATAAATAAAATCTTTAGAAAAAAAAAAAAAGAAAAAGCTAACTAATCAAAATGAAATCAAGTTAGAAATTTAATTCCCGAGCTGCGCTAGCATTGTGCAAGCATTTAGCAGTTCCAAATGGCTAGAAGCCATCAGCTGGGACAGCCTTCATCACAGAAAGTCCTGTTGGACAGTGTGATGTCAAGGATAACAGAGAGAAAGTGAGTTTTCCATATTGGTCCTCTTTGAGGTAAAAAGAGGGATGTCTGTCCACCATGGAAACTGATTTCAGCTCTAGGAGTCTACTGACTGGCTTGCTTATTTCAGGGCTGGTTTGTTCCCACTTTCTTCCACCAATATTTGCTCCATAGGCTCACTCTGATTCTGCTTCTGACCTCTAGCTCTGTCTACGACATCCTGCCCATGCCTTGGTTCAATTCTAGTATTACTTTCTTTTTGAAGTCTTGATGATTTCTCATCTTTCCCACGTCTTCTCATTTTTGACAAACCATTGATAGCAGGTCCCAGATAGTGGCCTAGATTGTGTTATTGAAGATCATTTCCGCATTTGGCTGTGCTTGTTTTGAGGGAGGGGACAACCTGTTCACATCTGTATCCTCCCAAAGCCCAGGGCAGTGCTTTGCCACCACTGTGTGTCCAGGGGATGTCTAGGCATGGGTCCGAAATCTCCCTGGCTCACAGGCTCATCCCTTGAGATGCTCAAACTGCCAAAATGTGCTTTAATCCAGGAGTTTCCTGTAGGTTTCATGGAGAGGGAAGAGACAGGGGAGGAGATCCCAGCCCTCAGGAGGCCTTGACTTGACAAAGTGTCGGAGAGGTCATGTGGGAAGAAAGACAGAAGCCTGGGGGGGGGGGGGAGGATTGGAGAGGGGGAAGCTGAGTCTCCAAGCAGGGATGTACTAGACAGGAAGGAGAGAGACCAAGCAAATCAACCTCAGAAGTTCCAAGCAGGTAAACAACTCACTACTCGTTTGAGAAGCTTTCTGCCTTTCAAAGCATGTTTACAGACATCTGATTTTCCCCGAAACCCTGTGAGCTGAGTATCTTAAAATATTCTTGCTATAGGTGTTACAACTGAAGCTCCCCGGGTGGGGGGCGGTTAGTGGGTTTCTGGGGTTGACAGTGTTCCTTCAGACAGAAGAGGCAGAGCTGCACTATCAATGGCTAGCTTCCAGACCTCCCTTCAGCTGGACTAGGCTTCCAGCAAGCCAAGAAGAGGCCATGATGGGGAGGGTTGGTGACTAGGGGAAAGGCTGGAGGGACCGACGTAGGCTGAGCCAGTGTTGATGAGTTGTTGGGTTCCATCCAAGCCCCTGAATATATACGTGTGCATATTTGCACACCTCAGTGAACTCTGTCCTAGCCTGCGGTGGTGGCTATGCCCACCTTCACCCTGGGGACCTCTCTGTCCTGCAGTCCAGCTGCTGTACCATATTAGGGCATTCTGCCTCTATCCCCATGCTAGGCAGGAGCCCTAGGGCCATATCCTGCCAGCAGGAAGAGGAAGTGAGTGAGAAAGACAGAAGCTAATGCCTGGAACAGAGTGGCCAGACAGCACCCTGGACATTTTCCATCCACAGGCAGGGGCGCCCCAGGAATCAAAGAAATGGAAAGACGCAGGCTGCTCTCCCCCTCAAAGGGCCCCTCTTTACTGGGGGTGTCCCTGTTAGTAGCAGGCTCTTGACCTCGCCACATTTCTGTCTTGGGAAGGAGAACTCCCTTCCCCCGGCCAAGGACACTGTCAGCCGGACACGCCGGTCAGTGCGCACAGAAGTGCTCTCCATGGAGCCCTACAAGAGGGTTCTGGGTGGCCGTGCGGGCCCAGCATGGGCACAGGATTTGGCGCTTGTTGAAACTGGTGACTTGGACGGCCCCTTCTGCTGGACCGGAGCTCCGGTGGCATGCAAAGTGTGACAGCTGGCAAGGGCCAGCAAGTCATTATAGCTCCTGGCAGCGGCCCTGTGGGCTGTCTCGAGGGGAGGCAGCTGCTGTGGCCTCCCACATTCGGGACATACTTGGGGAACAACTTGCATCCGCCATAACAACCATTCTTGTCTCTGCCTAAAGGGGTTTGTGTGTGTGTGTGTGTGTGTGTGTTAGGGACTCTTTTCACCCCCAGGAGATGTGTGCGTCAGGCTTCCTTTTCCTTGTGTAGAAACCTAAAGCGTCTCCCACCCGTTCCTCCAACCCTGCTGGCCACCCTCTCTTTGGGTCAAGGAGTTCGAACCTTTGAAATGGCAGACAATGGAGACCCGAAGCCTGAGTGAGTGTGTGAGGGGAAATGTGTGTTTGCGATGTGATACCATCCATCCCCTCTCTAAGTACAGACAGACCTCGCCCCCACAAAGCCTGTCCACCATTCAGAGCTCCCTGTTGTCACTTGAAAGACTGTCCTTTCCAAGAAGGACAGTAAGTATAAAAGGTTGTCTTTGCTAAAACCTGCTGTTTAAACTGGCTGGAGCGTGGACCTATAATCAAATAACAGAGGCCACTTTTTAAAGTGCTACATTCTTCTAAGATGGGCAGAATTCTTTGGAAAATTTAAGTGACACGCGAGGTGTTGAAATTTACACCATCTCTCTGAGAAGCGACAGCCATACCTACTGTGCCTTGGGTTAGGTTCCATCCCGATACAGCTCTGTTTGGAACAGCAAAGACAGGGAAGGTGTTGCAGGGAGAGGGGCACTCAGCTTCCTTCTGGGTGGAGGAGGGGGTGGTTAGTAGCAGAGAGAGAGAGAACAGGGGCAGGAGAAGGTGGATCACATTTTGGTAAGTGTTCTTGGATGGCGCAGAGCTCCTTAGAGACGTTTCGGTCCCTCTCACCTGGGACCACCTTGGCAGAATCTAAGACACAGTTAGACACAGTTCAGGCTAAATAAAAAATTCCTGCTGGGAAAATTGGAAAGAGCATGATTTTTTGCTCATTTTCAGAAGGGAGCGTGGGTTAGTTGAGTAGTTACAAGATGATAGGATGCTTATAGTGACTTATGATGTTGTTTCAAAGCTGTGTCATCATCATAGTGGTCCTCACTTTTGGTGTGGAAGCATGTTGCACCATGATAGTGTTCTCTGTTTTGCTTAAAACGCTAATGATTGTCAATGTAGTTGGTGTATTTCACAGCTATCATAGAGAGGTTTGTTTTATTTTATTTTTTAAAAATGTCATTTGGACCTGATTTTAGTAAACTTGACTACTGAAGATTATTTCCAAGTCCAAATTTGTCTCATGACTTCTCTTGTATGTGGGAAAATGTTGGGAGAAAAACAGGGGAAAAAAATCAGAGGGCGTCCGAGCATTTTTCCAGATTCCTTTTTAATAACAAAAGATTGATTTGGCTGTTGGTTGAGAGAGCTCAAGCAAATGGGCGTATGGGTGTTTGGGTTTTTTGTTTTTTGTTTTTTTAATCTTTTCAAACTCAGGGTGACCTAACCAAAATAGAAATTCTCATCACTTCTGGGAGGACCGAATGCTGAAATTCTATATGCCACTAAGCTCTATAAGAATATCTGTTAATACCTGTCCATCCGTATGCTAAAAGAACTCTTTTTTAAAAGGAACTTTAGGTCATCGCTGTGGAAAGCAGGATAAGGAGAGAAGTCACATCTTTTTTGTCTTAAGGACAACTGGAGGGGTGCCTGGGTGGCTTGGTGGGTTAAAGCCTCTGCCTTCGGCTCAGGTCATGATCCCAGGATCCTGGGATCAAGCCTCGAATTGGGCTCTCTGCTCAGCAGGGAGCCTGCTTCCCTTCCTCTCTCTCTCTGCCTGCCTCTCTGCCTACTTGTGATCGCTCTTTCTCTTTCTGTCAAATAAATAAATAAATAAATAAATAAATAAATAAAATCTTTCTTTCTTTCTTTCTTTTTTTAAAGAACAACTGGAGAGATCCTGCCACATCAAAATCTGAAAGTACGTCGGCAGACCGGGAGGCAGGGACCTGGAACGTGATTTGCAGCCGTCCGCTGAGTCCGCGCCATGAGGATAACTGTGAAGGAAGATACATACATTATTAGCGCATGCAACTCGATGCCTGAAGGGTTGGTTTGGGGCAGAACAAAAATAATTCTCCGAGTCTCCCTAAAGTCAGTAGCTGAAGCCAAATGTTCCAAAGGCTTCCATTGATACAATGAAAAGAGACAATTTGCTTGGAAGGCTGTGGCTAATTTATAACACAATGTCCAATGTCATGGTTAGTTTTGTTGCAAAAATTTGGCAGTTGAACCTAGAGTCTCAGGCAGCCTGAAAGGATGCGAGCCGTTCTGGCTATAGCATCTCTCACTCGCTAGATGTTCCAAATGGTTCAAACAAGCCCTTTCATAGAGACGCGGGGCCAAGTGTGCTCAAAGGAATGAGGGGAAACAAAGGTGGCTCTGAAGTCATTTCCCCGCACTGGGTCCAGCCATCCGGTTTCACTCTTTCCCCATTGAACGGGCAGAATGCGACAGGAAGAGCGGGGATAAAGAGAACAAACAGGCCGATGTGTTTGGGGAGAGAATGCGGAGAGGCCGGGGCACTGAGCTGCTGTACTTTCATTCTAGGGTTTCAGAAAGGAGTGAATGATGAATTATAGAAACCTGAAAGGTAATAAAATATGGGTCACTGAAGCGCTGAGGCCAAGTTCCTAAAACACCTGCAGAGACAGAAGGTTCTGGAAGTCAGTGTGGCCCTGCCGTCGCTCGGGCAGACACCCTGCCTGGGGCACAGAAGGGGACTGTTTTGAAGCTCACCTGTTGTTTTCCCGTTGGCTCGCCGTCCTTCCCCAGCTGGAAGAGCCAGCGGCTGGATCTGACTCCAGATTAGACCACCGGGGGAAAAGAAAGGCGGCGTGAAGGCTTCCCAGGGTGCAGTTAAGGAGACCGGAGCTGGGGGGGTCACCGCCTTCCTCTCCAGAAGGCGCTCGGACCTGGAAATATGAACTTGGAGGCTGTAGCCTAGACACGGGATCCACGCAAATCTCCCGGGCTGTCATACTCGGAGGCTTTTCTGCTCAAGGTCTCGGCCTATTTACGTCTTACAAAGAAGAGTTTGATTCCTCGGCTGGGGATCAGAGCTAGCCTGTTGCCTTAGCTCTTGGAGCAAAGGTTTACTAATTTGAGCCTCTATTTCCTCATCTCTACACTAGGAATCATAGTATTTTTTTTTTTAAAGGATTTATCCATTTTTATTTGAGAGAGAGAGAGTGTGTGTGTGCATGTGCTTGAGAGAGAGGGAATGGGGGAGGGGTTGGAGGGAGAGACTCTCCCGCAGACTCCGTGCTGAGCATAGAGCCAGACGCGGAACTCGATCTCGTAACCCTGAGATCACAACCTGAGCCAAAACCAACAGTTGGACGCTAAACTGACTGAGCTGTCCAGATGCCCCTGGGAATAATAGTATTTATCTCCTAGAGTTATTAAAAACCTCAGATGGAGATGTAAGTCTGGTGCCTAGCCCAGAGCCTGGCACATAGTAGCTGCTTCATATAATGGCAACAGTGACTGATTAGTATAATGGCAACTGTTTTCTGTGCACCTGCCACATGTGCGGCTCCAGGAAAGACACTTCGTTTATGGTTTTCATTCAGACTAAGGGGGAGTCCCAGTTTTGTTTGCTTTAAGTGCATGCTTTCTCTGCATCAAGGATGTGGGGTTTTCTAGCCCCGTCTGCTCCTATGCTGTTGAACACCATGGATCTTCTACCTGTATGGCTCTATTTCAGAGACAGTGTCCTGGACACACTGAGCCCAAACCCAGCAACACCTTGCTAAAAAAAATTACATAAACGTGATGTCCGTATAAATCCAGACCCTATCTAAGCGGGTTGTAGGGCACACTTTGAGCCCACAATCCCTGGTTGACTTGTTGTAACTTAGGACAAGACATACTATCTGGCAGTGGCCCAGTTTCCTCCGTCGGCAAGACAAGGATGAAAATAGACCTTATCTCATCTGCTCATGGTGATGACTGCGTGAGTTAACACCAGTAAAGGCACGGAGAACCCTGCAGGGCACAGTGTCAACTGTTACTGATTTTTTATCAACCTCTGTGATAGATGGACTATTTCTTAAATTCACATCACAGTCCTCACCCCTGTCCCACAAATGTGACCTCATTTAGAAAGAGGGTCACTGCTGATAGAATTAGTTAAAAATGAGGTCATGAAGGTGGGCTCTGGTCCAATATGACTGCTGTCCTTAGGAAAGGGGGAGAAATTTGGGCATGGAGACAGCTGCAGATGAAGACAGAGTTCCTGATGCTTCTAGAAGCCAAGGAACATGAGAGATTGCCAGCAAAACACTGGAAGCTGGGGAGAGGGTTGGGACAGGCTTCTGTTCGCAGTCCCAGGAAGAACAGCCCTGCTTGACACCTTGATCTTGAACTTCTGGCCTCCAGAACTGGGAGACAGCAGTGCTTACGCTCCCCCTCCCCCAGTGGGCAGTATTTTCTCACAGCCCCAGAGCTGACTCTGTAACCTCTGAAGTGACTCCGCATCTGATGGGATGGGTGGTCAGAGGCCGGTCTCTACAGTCAGCCCCACAGGTGCTCACACTCAGCCTCCCACTAATAAGCTTGTGAGCTTGGGCAGGCTACGTACCTTCCCCGTGCCCTATGAACTCACAGTAGAATGAGCTGTTCTATGGGACTTGTGTGGTAGTTTCCAGAGATCGTGGAGTCTGGAGGCACAACTCGGCTCTCGATCCGATGACCTTGGGGTCTCGTCAATCTACAGATTCTCATTCAGTAGGTTCGTGTAGAGCCTGAAAGTCTGTGTTTCTAATGAAACAGATGAGGGCGATGCCTGTTGGAAGACCACGCATTGGGTAGTTCGTCAGGGTCAGGGTCAGGATGGCCTCACCTGGTCCCGACTAGGAAAATGAGACTATTTACGTATAGTGTTGTTAAAAGAAGCCCTGTGTCTGCATCTCTGTCCCTTGGGCACACGGATATTTGATGAGGTCGCCACCGTGTTTAAAGCAAGAGCAAAGTTGGCTCTGGAGAAAAGGGTGGGCAAAGGAGCAGGGGCTGCCGACAGCGAGGGAGGGCTGCGCGTTGTTCTGGGACTTGTCCTGCCCAGGAGGCTGGTGGTGGACGGACGAGATGTGCGGGAATGTGATCACCTGTGGTGGGGTAGGGTAGACAGACCCATGCAGGGACATGGTCCAGGCGCCCCCTCTGGGGGACCCTAGCCCTCACCCTTCCCTCCACCTGGAAGCCTCAGCCCCGTGCCTTCTCATCCCTAGGCTCTCGGTGCAGATATGAAAATCTCAGGAGGCTGCCTCAGACCATCTATCCCAATGGCGACCCCACCCCACTGGCCACTGTCTCTCCTGCTCTCCTGCCAGCTTTATCTTCCTCGTGGCACTCAACAGCAGCTCAGATGGCCTCGTGGCTTACTTACCTACCTATTGATGTGTGTCTGTTTTCTTGCACTCTTGGCGGGGGCTCTATGGGAGCAGCGGTCTTCTCTGTATCCTGACCCCTTGAATAGGGGCGGACCCCTCCTAGGTGCTCAGTGAATATGTGAATGAACAAGCACATAGATCACATCTAGACAGATGGACCAAGTTCATTGGGTGTCTGTGTGCAGAGCCCTGTGTCAGGTCCTTCAGGAAGCATAGGCTCCCTGCCTTCCAAGGATGTGCAATCCCCCTGAGGCCGTGAAGTACACATATGAACACCTGACTAGCAATATCAGGTGACGATCCATGGATGAGCTGTGAGGCCTGCCTCTCGGGGCCAGGGGAGGTAATCAGAGCTGCTGGAGACCAGAGCCGGGGAAGCACCCGGGGTCTTGTTAAACATGGAGCCAGAGTCAGTGAGCTGGGGTGAGGCCTGGGGTGTTTCTTCCGGAAGCCGGGTGGAGCTTCACTGGGATCTAGCCCCCAGTGAAAACTGACACCATTAGGACCATGGTTTTAAGGACCCCAGGGCTTTGCTTTAACTGCTTAGAGAAGGGAGACATGGCTTCCAGCAGTGGCCTTCTACCGACCAGCAGGGTCTGGTCTGTAAAAGAAAGACAAACAGCGCTGTGGGTAGGGGTAGAAATAGGAGGGACTGGGAACGAGCCCAATGGCTGGAAGGGTGAATGGGAACAGGATGAAAAGACAAACCAGGAAGGTGGGGGGAGTGGGAGGCCCCCCAGCCCCTGCTGGGGGTGGGGGGAGATTGACCACTTCCCCTCCCCTGCAATCTATTTTTAGAAGCGATTCCTGGAAGCATTGAGACATGGTACACTGCCTTCCTCTGGTCTGTCAATCAGTTAGAACATGTTTTCAGAAATGTTGCAATCGGAAATGGTCCAGTGGGACTGTGGAGGTGGGAAAACAAGCTCTGGGCCAGATGTTCCCACAGCCCAGATTTGCAGGCAGGTGCTCTGCGGTGCCTGCCGCTTGGTGGGTTCTCCTGGCCGGGATGAGCACGTTAGATTCCAAGGAGTACCTTTCCACTTCTGTTTTGCCAACCATCTCTGCTAAATCCTTTTCGCCTTATACCCCATACAGTTGGGAGAGCAAGGGTCCATGTTGCAGTCTTGGAAAATGAGGCCCAGAGAGAGTGGGGGGCCAGCCCCGTATCACTGTGCGCAGAGCCCAGATGAAGGCCACCAGGGAAGAATTGTTCTCTCATTCTTGAGCTCATGTCCATGCTCACAGATGTGCGTTTGTGTACAGCAGCCGTCTTCCAGCAGAGAAAGCCCTCTCAGAAGTTGTGGACTGATGGTCTCTTGGTCAGCAGGGTTCTCTCGCTATGATGGGACCTACTCTGACCAAATAGTGGCTGGAATACCAGAATATTCTAGAATTTCCTGAGTGTGGGTTTGGCCTCCATCAGTTCCCCCCGCCCACACACACCCCTACAGGAAAGGGGTGCAGCTGTGAAAACTGGCACCGCTTCCCACCTTGCCTGGACCCTAAGGCCAGGGCCAATTTCACGCTCCTTCATCGCCTATTATGACCTTCATTTTCCCTGGCACACAGCAGCTGCTGGGGTCCGTTGGAGGAGACGGGAAATATTATACTGTTAAGAGCATCAGGAAGAGCAGTAACACTGTATCAACTGACATGATGCTTCCCGACATTGGTGGTGAGTCTGGCGAAAGCAGAATAGGGCACTTGGGGCAAGTTTTCACTTGCCCTGATGGAGCAGGGACTTGCCTGAATTTCCAGATTTTTGCCTGCTCATCAACACAGCAGGGCTGATGGCTTTTTTCTTTTCTTTCTTTTTTTTTTTTAAATCAAAGGGGAGAATTGAGGCAGCTCTCCCTCCTCATGTCCAAAATGCTGCCAAGCTGAGAGTCCCGGGGAGGGGAAAGCAGCATTGTGGGTACCAGCCTGGATGGAACCCCTTTGCTTCCTGGTGTGGCTTGCACTAACTGGGCTGGTCCTACTGGCTGCTTCTCCATGCCTCCACCACCAGCTTGCTCTGAGCTGCTCTAACAAAATCGAAGCAAAAGGGCTGGCTCACTGCTGCTGGAGCGTCCTCACGGGATGCCCTCTGGGTGTCCCCCTTCTCTGCCGCCTTTCCGCCTTTATGGTATTGATAGGCTGCCACAGTAGTGTGGCTTCAAGCTATGCTCATGGGTCTCCAAAATTTGCCCCATACGCACCAGCAGCAAGCAGCCTGGACACCATCAGCCATTTCTCTTTGCCCACACCTGCTAGCCACTTGAAGATTTTGCTCTCCTCTTACCCTTTTCCCTGCCAATCTCTCCAGCTCCTCACCCCGTTATGGCCCCTGGTCCCAGCCCAGGTCCTAAACTTGCCTCCCAAAGCCATCCCTCTCCACTCTGGTTAATAGAACTCACCTAATTCAGAAGATTTCTCTCTCCTCTGTGTAGAACCTTGCAACTCATCACCCTATGTCTCTGAGTCAAATGCAGTGCTTTTCCTAAGAGGACTTTGGCAAATGAAATTCTCTTTGTCTTATTACCCCAGTAATAGATGCCAACTATCGTGCCAAGAAAGAGAGGCATCATGAGCCAGGGAAAACCCCCAAAGTATGTCCATGTGCAGTTTCTTTTGATGTCACTCTTCCCTGTCCTCCCCATCTATCACTCCACTGTCACCTTGCCTATTTTTACCTGTCTCTTGTCCATCACTGAGCCTTGGAGAGGGGGGAGAGAGCAAGGGTACACGAGGGGTCCTGGTTTGGGTCCCAAGCTGTGTGGCCTCTAAACCCAGCCTCTTCTAAATATCTGTGAAAGAGGGCTGGCTGTCTGCAGATTCTAGGCCCTGACCAAGAGCCCTGGATAGGAGCTCATGTTTGCTCCCCTGGTGTCACTCCCCAGTTCCTTCTGCTGGGATGCCGAGTGGATCTTGGAAACATCCTCCTAGACTGAGGCTACACCGTCGCCGCACACATGTGGGAGTCTCTGTGCTGAGGAGGAGATGCTACCTGCTGGGGAATTAATGGCTCATCTATACTATGTCCTGATGGTCAAATCTGGATGCTTCTGGTTCCCTGTAGTCACAGTCTAAATCAGAAGTCTCTCTGAATGCCTGAACTCAGGCAGCTTGCTCTGGGCCCAGACTTTAGGGGTCTCACTCCAGTCCTGTGGTGGCTGCATCCCTCTCCATGGGGAGAAGAGTGCCTGGGGCCAAGGGCAGCTGTCCCCCCAGAGCTCGCCCCCTCCCATGCATATGCGTGGGGCCTGTAGCTGGTGGTGGGGAGAGAATGAAACTGGACACAGGCCATGGGGTCTTCTTTCTCTGCTTCCTCTCCCCCACCCCCACCCCCCACTATGTCAGGAGTATGCTGGTCTGAGCCTTTGGTCTTCACTTTCTTGTGGACAAATGACCAATACCCAAGCTTCTTCCAATGTACACTGTAGACCACCCCGGTTCTTAAGAAAATGTAAGTTGGGTCAGGTCTGTCCTTCTCACTCAAAGCTTTCAGAGGCTTGTCAATAGACTCAGCTAAATCCCAGGATCCAATGGCTCCACCTGATCCTGCCCCCAAGCTTTTGTACTTGGAAACTGGCCACCATTTTGAGGCACAACACTCATGTTAGCTACATGGAGAGAGAGGCCGTGTGAGTATATGGGGCTCTGCTTGCCCCAAGACTCCTGGTCCTGCTTCCCTCCATGCCCCTCAGTTGCTATGCTCCAGCCACGCATGCCCCAATGGCCTGTCAGCAACACCCAGCCTCATTCCTGCCTCACACCATTGCTCTTGCAGTTCCTTCTCCCTGGGACGCCCCCAGGGCGGCAGGCGAGTCACACTTCTGCCTTCCCTGATCCATAATCCTGTCGTGACTGCACCCCTTTTCTTCTGAGCTTTATTTTCTTTCCCACATAAAATCATATTGCAAATGTCTTATTCTCAGGGCTAGGAGTGTGCCTGGGACATGTAAAGTCCCAAGTAAGTAGTTGTAGAATGAGTGAATGAATGAGTGACTCCCAGCCCTCACGTTCCTCCGTCACCTTCAGACTGTGGTCGATATGGTAACCGAGCCCTGTTCCCATTCTCTGCTTTTCTTTTCCCATTTGGGGGAGGGGAAGCTCCCATTGGCGGCCATCTTTCTTTCCTAGATTACCACTCAGCCTCAGACGGACAGAACTTGTCTGCAGCCAGCCTCCATTTATCACTGAATGTCAGATGCTGTGGGATTTGACTCCAGGCTGCTGTAAGGGCAGTCAAAGCTTTTACTTGCCTCTGCTGGGCGTGTGTGAGGCCCCAATGAGCGTCAGCACATTAAACACCCTCCCATTTCTCATTTTGGACTTCCTCCTAGGACCGTTATCAGGCTTGAGCAATTGCTTTCATGCTGCAAACTGCTTTTGTTCCCTTTTGCACCAGGGAGAATTTTCCATCCTAGGCTGGGTGGTGCCGTCAACGTGCATCCATTGACAGTGCTCCTGCATGGTTGAGAACAAATTGTTAACCTTCAGGGCCTTGAGAAATAAAAAAATAATGATAGTTTCAAGCTACTATGTGTAGAGGTAGTTTATTCTACTATAATATGTAATTGAAATAGCCCTAACCCCTGTTTGCATGTAACTCTAATCTGCATTTTCTAAGTAGGAAAAATGTTTCCCTGGGCCTGACCCACCCTTGACCACATAAAACAAGAAGAGCTCTCTTCCCCTTTGGGGTGGGGGTTTATATTGGTAGAAGGTTCCCCTGAATAAAGTGGAAAACATAAAATAATAGTAGCTAAAACCAGATATATTGCCCCCATCTCTTGTAAAAGAAATCTGGGGATAGGCGGTGCCAGCGCTGCTCGGGTGAGTCCCTCTAGCTTTTTGTTCTACTATTTTAGTGTTTGGCTTCTACCCTCAAGATCATCTCACAGTCCAGGATGGCTGCTGGAGCTCCAGCCATTAGACCTGCATTCCAAGCGGTAGGGAAAAATAGGACAGAGGGCAAAGAAGCATACCACCCAGCCCAATCAGCATCCTTTACATAGCCTTTGGTCTTATTAACTAGAACTTACTGATCATATAGCTCAACCTAGCTGTAGGAGATGCTGGGGGAATGTAATCAGACATCTGAGCCCATTATACTCCTGACTTAAACCAAGGTTCTGGTGCCAAAGAAGAAGGGAAGGTAATAGGCGACCAGGTGAGGTGAAGTTCTGATAGAGCAGGAGAAGAAAAAGAATGGCAAAGAAGAAGGAGTCTTGCCCAGACAGCTGCAGAAATAAGCTGGAATCTCGGGGTGGTGGTTCTCTGTTCTCCCCCACCCTGTGGACTCTGCCAAGCCTCCCTTTCTGATCTGCTTCCTTAGCCTCTTTCTTTCTCAGCTGTGACCCCCAGGAACTTTCTGCCACGCCTGTTACACTCAAGGAAGCAGTTGTTGCCCTCTGGGGCTCTTACTCCCATGGGCCATGCTACCTCTTAGTCTTAGGTACAGATCAGCCTCTCAGCTGCACCCAGGAAGGAAAGGGGCCCCAGTCTTGTTATAGCCCCTCTATTACATAGCTTGATTTTGATACATGTGATGCATGCTGCACGTGTGCGTGCGTGCGTGTGTGTGTGTGTTGGGCTTTTCTTTTTTTTAAAAAAAGATTTTATTTATTTACTTGACAGAGAGAGATAACAAGTAGGCAGAGAGGCAGGCAGAGTGGGGGGGGGGGGAAGCAGGCTTGCTGCTGAGTAGAGAGCCTGATGTGGGGCTCGATCCCAGGACCCTGAGATCATGACCTCAGTTGAAGGCAGAGGTTTTAACCCACTGAGCCACCCAGGAGCCCCTCTTGTGTTATATTCTGTTGTGTTTGTCCTATGGGTAAGTCCACACCTTGTAGGCATCCTCCTGGGGTGGGTTACTCTCTCATTCTCAATCATCTGCGGGTGTTGCTTCTTAGGACACTGGGAGCCAGAATTTGCTCTGGACAGGAGAAGGGGTTCTCTAAGTTTCTCTCTCTGGACCTTGTTCCCTTAGATGTTGAGGGGTCTCTATGGGCTGAAAGGTGCTCCTAGAAGAAGAAAGATGGCTTCTACCTTCACCCCAGAGGTGGCCTCAGGACAGCCAGGAACACACCCCGTGCAGGAACCCAAGCTGAGTATGATAAACTGTATTCTGTTTATTTTATTTTTTCCTCCCGGCACCCTCAGCCTTCTTGTAAAGTCTGGTTTAAATGTTCCAAACTGGTGTGTGCCATTGGGTGAGAATGGTCAGAAGACTGAGTAGCTCTCAACCAGGCAAACATGTGAGCAGAGGACGATGTGGTCTCTGCTCTCGCTTGATGAGCCCTGGGAGGGCGAGTCTTTGCTCTTGCTGTCCAACACATGTCTGTACAAGGATCCCCTCCAGCTCCCCAAGTCCTTATCACCCATAGCCAGACCTCATGGTCAGTCCTTTACTCACCAAGCATGTGTGGAAGGCCTGCCCCTCATGGGACAGCCCATGGTTCTGAGTGTACACAGAGGGATAAGGGGGCAGAGGAGAGGAAGACAGGCCCACAGGACAAACGGCCAGCTGGGGGGCTGGGGGTGCCGATTCAGTCTGGAGGGTGGGCAGCGAGGGTCCTCAGAGAAGCTGACACTAGAGCTCCAAGTTCTAATTTGTGTCTTTGTTTCAAGAGAGTGAGGACCATGCTGTTCATGAGGACAGTTGGCTGCTCTGTACCTTGCATGTTTCACATGGCCATCTCTCTGCCCTACTTGTAAGATAGTAAACACTAGCTCGATTTTGTCTGTTTCCTAATGTGTGTATCTGTCTAGTGTGATTGATCTTGTACCTAATGATCTAAGCTCTAGAATGGCTTCTGTGCATTTTCTTACAGAAGTGTAATCGAAACTTACATGCAGGAATGTGTGGGGCCGCTGCTTATGTCTCAAAGTTAAGTTCCTATGAATAGCATGTTTTGCATCTGGCTTTTCTCACTCACCCTGCTAGAATCCCACCAAGTCAGGGGCAGAGCTGGGACTCACAGACTTGAGTCTTGTGGCAGTTGGTCACCTGGACAGGGGAAGAGAATTACAGCCAATAAAACAGATTCTTATCAGGGCCGCATCCCCCACACGCATGAAGGGAATTACCACGGAGCTTGTAAGCCCGGGGGTCTCTACCCAAATCTGAAAAAGGAAAGGGGCAGAGGCTGTACCCCATGTTGTTCTGAGGGTGTGTTTGGATGCAGAAGGCTAGAGGCACCTGCTGACTGCCCATGAACCCATCAGGAGGTCAAGGACTGCCCCATTTTCAGGGACATCTCTCACTGCCAAATGCCTACGGGACAGTCCACTTTCTCAGAGCAACCAGGAGCACTGATTTCCCTAGAGGAACAGGGCCAGACCCCCAGGATGGCCAGGACCACAGAATGTAATGGCAGCCTCTGCCCAGCCACAAATGGATAGAGGGTGACCCCTCAAGAGAACAAAACCCCTTTCTCTCTGCTGTGGATCATTCCAGGGAACCCAGTATAACTGCGAGTGGTGATTTAATTTAAATGGCAACTTCAGTTCCTAGAAAGCTGTAAGTCAGGGAGCATGTGGATGGAGGGTGGGGCATGAGTGAACACGTTTGCTGAGCAGTGAGACCCAGCCAGACCCTTTTCTAAGCCTTTTCCCCAATAGGCTTCATTTCACTTCATAGCCCCTTAAGGTTGGTGGTGGCGTTATTATTATTTCTTCTTTATCAGGTGGAGAAACAGGCTCAGAGTATAGATTTACCCCCACCCAGCCTGAACCACTGGCAGGACTCAATTTTTAAACATTATCCCTCAGCTCTGGGACCAGCACTTTGAGATCCACCCCCACCGCCACACACACACCTTTCCTAGAAAGAGGCCCAGGGAGGGACTTTGGTTTTTGGAAACAGCATCGAACTCACAATGAAGAGACAGTCTCCAGCTGTGTCTTGCCTGGGACCTCCCTGGGCCTCAGTGTCCCTATCTGTGAAATGAGGGGCTGCCCTGTGATCCCTTAAGGGTCTTTCTCCTTGATAGATCTCTAATAAACTTGTAGACACGGAGGTGATGACTAAGGAGGCTCCCTATATATATATTTTTTTTTCTGCAAACATTTGCATTTTGGCTGCCCAGCTTCCTTTCTTGTGTCTGAGAGACTCGTGGACATTACTAAGGTTAAACATGGCCAGAGGGTGATCACTCTTAGTAACAGTAAAGTTAAGAGGTTCTACAAATCTCTTAGGTGTTTGGAATATGCCTGAAAACTGAGGGGCACAGTTTGACAAGAGTCCCTGCTTTGGGCTCCAAGGCACAGATGAGACAGTGTGGAACTGTGTGGGATCGTATGGAACAGAGTAGAAAAGCACAGAACACTCTGGAACATTCTGGAACAGCAGAGAGGACTGGGCCAGTGCAGTGGCTGAGGCCACTGTCCTGCTCTTGACTCTGCCATGGGACCCTGGGAATCTCTTGACCTCATGAGCCTTGATTTCCTCCCCTGCGTACTGGAGCGAGGGTAACCTGACCTGCTGACCTCATGGAGACAAAGGTAACAATGATGGGGAACATTGACAGAGCATTCAGGGAGACTTGCCTCCTTGGAAGGGATTCTTGTTCTCGAAAATGGAAACCAAATCCTCATTACCCACTGGGGGTTTCTTCTAGGATCATTATTTAATTCACCAGAATCTTCTCAATAGAAATTGGTACGTGTGTTGACAGCCCATCTATTTTCCTTTGTCCTAGGAGAGTGGCTTTCCAAGACCAACATAGCCAAGACAAGAAGCTCACTGGAGTGGCCATAGGCGGCCTTCTTAAACTGTTGGCCTTGATAGATTCCAACCGTTCGTGGCCTGCGGGAGTAGAGTAAAAAGCTCTCCGGGAGCAGGAAAACATACCCGCCACACGCCTCTCGGGACAGCTGCTTTATGTTTGGTCATTCTCTGCAATAACTTTGGATCAAATGAAAATCAAGTTTTGTTTGGTTTTCATTTATTGAGAAATAACTCCCCACTGTGGGTTCACCATGCAACAGAGGCTTTTCTGCTGAGGAAGAATCACTAATAAAACCGCCCCTTCTGGAGGTCGGCTCTGGGCTGGCTGAGGAGGATCAACTGTGGGCGCATTATGGGCGCTTATCCAAATGACACAGGGAGAGGAAGGAATTTTCCAGAAGTCAGGGTGAAGTTGGGGGTTTCAGCTGTATACCTGGCAGGTGGCGGTGCTGGGATTTGGACTGGGATCTTTCTGAATGTGGGATCCAAGCGCTTACTTGTTAGAGCTGACTTGGAGCAGACATCAACCCTCCGCTGACGTGGGGGAGTTCTCTCCTGGGTGCATTGATGCCAAAGCGGTGCAGGTACTAGAGGCATTGTCTGGAAGCTGGTTGGTAAGATGCATTTCTTCAGAGACCCAGACTGGAGATTCCTGGATCCCCCCCCCCCCACAACCTGCTCTAAAAGAGGGATGTGTAGGAGCTCTCCAGCCTCCGTGGGGCTGAACCGAGGAATGACGCCCACAAACCGGCCTAGAGCCTTCTTCCTGCTCATGGAGTCATCTGAGGAGTCACTTGCCGCCTCCCCCACCCCCATCCCCTTATTAGAGTGCTGGGCTGGCCCCTGGGAGCCTGGATGTCAGACTCTGGTCTGTTGTCACTGGCTGAGTGACCCGGGGCCGTTATACCTCTTGAGTCTGTGCTCAGAGTGTTTCAGCTCTCCTCTTAGGAGGGTCAAGTTCTGACTCTTTGAAATAGAGCTGGCATATTTTCAGAGACTCCCAGTTCCATCAGATTAGACCCTGTGTATCTGTAGGAGATGAAATCAGAGAGTGCCCTTCTGCATTTGAATTTTTTTTTCACAGTTATCTTAGAGATCACTGTGGATACTTGTGGGGGACACCTTATGTGATCGCTCTCCATCGTGGTTGCTCTTTGGCAGCTGATGGGAAGTCAGAGAGTTTCGTATTTCCACAATGTCCACAAACGCCAATATTGTGTTGGTCTCCTACGGCGGGGTGGGGAGGGGTTAGAGCAAAGGGAGGTTTCTTATTGTCTCTTAAAACAGTGTGTCATGGATTGGATTGTGTCTTAACAAAAATGGTGTGTTGAAGTCCTAACCCCTCAGGACCTCAGACTGACCTTATTTGGAGATCGGGTCTTTACAGGTGTAGATGAATGAAAAGGGGGTCATCACAATGGGCTCTCATGCAGGGTGACGGTGTCCTTACCAGAACAGGGAGCTGGGACTCAGAGACAAACAGGCAGAAAGGGCAGACAGTGTGAAGACACAGGGAGAAGCCAGCCATCGACCAGGCCAAGGGCGAGGTCTAAAACAGGTTGACGCTCCCTCCCAGCCCTTGGAAGGCGCCAACCCTGCCGACACCATTGTCTCGGACTTCTGGCCTCCAGGATTATGAAGCCCCCCACTTTGTGGTCCTTTCTTATAGCAGCCCTAGCTCACTAACCCACAATGTGAAATGGTTTGTTGGCTCAGAGAAGTCAGACTTGGTTCTAAGAGGGGGTAGAGGCCCGGGATCCCAAGGTGCAGTATGGGGGGAGGGGAAGGGGGTACCCAACACTGGGGACCCAGGGACATTCTATCTTGCATTTTCGTTTCCTGCTATTTCCACAAGGCGGGTGAGACAGGAGCTCAGGCTTTTCCTCACTTGGTCTTGCCTCCCCAATTTCATTCATTTGAAGTTATATTTAAAAATCAAAATGATAAGAAGTTGCCTTTTAAAGTCACCAAGTTTCAGGGCGTCTGGGTGGCTCAGTCAGGTAAGCATCTGCCTTTGGCTCAGATCATGATGCCAGGGTCCTGGGATAGAGTCCCGCATTGGGCTCCCTGCTCCACGGGGAGCCTGCTTCTCCCTCTCCCTCTGCTTCCCTCTCTTTTTTTCTCTCTCATAAATAAATAAATAAAATCTTAAAAAAAAAAATAAAAGTGGCCAAGTCTCCTTTAGCCTAGAATTGCTTGATCTGGGTGGGCAACGGTCTGGAACTGGCCAAAAGATAATCTGCTTTTCCACTGCCGCAGTTTGAGACACCCCAGATACCCTGTCCCTTGTGTTCCCAACGAGGGTGCCCCCGGGCCCTGCAGACCCAGCCCCAGCCCCCTCCCCGCTGGCGAGGAGAGACCCAACCCTGGGCTGGCAGTTGCAGGTGACAGTCCTGACCAGTCCCGGAGCCGATGAGAAGTTCATAGGCTGTTAATAAACTGGAACCAATCGGTGAATGCAAGCCGACGGCGCTGGGGCTGGCTGGGGCCGCAGGTCCTTGGGAGAGCCCGCACTTGTGTTGCCTTTATCTGCATACAGCAGAAGCATGAAAGGGCCCGGCCGCTCTTGCTGTTTGTTACGGAGAATAGACATATGTCCCTCACGCTAGCATGGGGAATATCTAATTAAGCGACACAATAATTGCTTATGCCCAGGGCTGTCCCAAACAAGGCTCTGTCACTCTCCTCGGAGGACCACAAAAAGGGAATTCACTTTTCGTGCATGATAATGAATATATTTGAAATAGATTAAAATTGATTTGGAGCCCACACTCCTACCCCCCGAGAAAGCAACACCAACAAATGCTATCTTCATAAAAATATTTTCAAGTGCCCCCAGGGGGCGTGGAGCTGGGAGTTGGGGTGAGAGAAGGCTCCTGGGAAAGGTTGGCCCGTTGAAGACCATGTTGGGTAGAACTTGCTTTCCAGTGGTTTTCCATGAATGAGTTAGGATCTTAGGGATGGTAGCTGCATTTTTCAGCATTAACAGAAATGGCCGCTTATACTATGTGGGAGCCAAAATGTTCCAGAGTTTTAAGGGTTGAACATGTTTCTCTTATGTGAGCCTTCCCTTTCCTTGCTTTGCTATGGAGGGGACACGCAGGGAAATTTTTCTTTCAAGCGGAGTCACCGTAGCACATCAAACAAAAGCGCTATATCCTATTTAAAACTTACGCTGCTCCTTCAAAACAAATTGTCATTTTTCACGGGGGTGGAAGGGGTAGTTTTTATTTTGGTTGAGCACAAATAAATGATGCTCCCTGCCTTCTGCTGTCAGGGACCAGGAAGGAACCCTGCCCCAGTTGGGGCACTGGGAACAGGGTGAGGAGTCATGTGGCTAGAATTTGGAAAACTTGAAAAGCACCTCAAAGTGTCTTTTGTGACCAAGAGCAGAGCTGCCTGCATCATTTGCAGGTCCCAGAGCAAAATGAAAACACAGGCCCCCTTGTTTAAAAATCATTAAGGATGGGGCACCTGGGTGGCTCCGTAGGTTAAAGCCTTTGCCTTCGGCTCAGGTCATTATCCCAGAGTCCTGGGATCAAGCCCCACATCAGGCTCTCTGCTCAGTGGGGAACCTTCTTCCTTCTGTCATTCTCTCTCTGCCCACCTCTCTGCCTACTTGAGGTCTCTGTCAAATAAATAAATAAATTTTTTTAAAAATCATTAAGCATTTCAAGACCGTGGAGACAGAGTCTTAAACGAAGTAGGGGACTCTTCCAATCCCCAACCCCGTGGGACTGACAACACAGCTTGCACACCCTTGAAACTGGTTATTTTTTGGTCCTGAATAAGAAGGGAAAAGAGAAGTAGGAGACAAGAGGAGATACTAAATCTTAATTTTTATACAACCCTCGAGCCAGACAGGGTCCTCAGCTGGAGAGAAATGGAAAACGGAACCCCAGGTAATTCTGTTCCTTCTCACCAGCTGAATTTGCAGACCACAGCAAGACTGCTAAAAGAAACATTCATGCATTTTTCTTGCTCAAAGTGTGATGGGTTTTTTCTTTCTACTCCGGAGTCTATCTGTTCAGAGAGCAAGAGCCTCCTAAGAACTACGCACTTGGCAGACGGATCAGAACTCGGGGCAGAGAGGCAGAGACGGAGAGAACTGCGTCCTCTACAACACACGAAATGAAAGTCTTGATTAGGGTTCATCCAGATGTTGAGGCTCTGGTTGCCCTTGGCTTTCGCCTGGCTGAGCAGGTGGAGGGCTGGGGCTTGTGGCTCATCTGTTTCTTGTTCGCCATATCCCTGTGACATGTGCACAGATGAGGTGGGTTGAAGCCCCCCCCCCCCCCACTTTGGACGCTTGGGAAATGACCCTTCTTGGCTCCACCCATGAGCCAATGTCCACAGATAAAAGGGTTTGTTTTCTGCAGGGGAGGGACTTTGGAAGGAACCTGCCATAGATTTTTTAAATTGTGGTAAAAACCACATTAACGCTACATTGGCTATCTTAACCATGTTTCAGTATACAGTTGAGTTGTGTTAACTCTATTTGTACTTTTGTATGACAGGTCGCTAGAACTTTTTCACAGCTGTTGGATTTTTATGCCTGTCCCCATGACCCCACAGGTCTCACATCACAGATACCCCAAGGAGAGGAAAAACCCATAAACACAGAAGGCACTTAATAAATGTCGCTAACTGAGTGGGACCACACTAAGCTGTGGACCTCAGGCCTCGTTTGTGACCAAGCCAAGTCCCTGGGCCCCAGACAAAGTCTGTGACAAGATTTTGTTGTTTCCTAATGATTGTCCATTTACAAAAAAAAAAAAGCGGGGGATACTTTTCAGTCACTGGTATTCTTTGATTAGTTTCTTCAGGCAACTCTGAGTTTGATTTCTAAATGGTCTCCCAAATCTGGCATCTTGAACCTTAAAAATCATGAAGCCTTACCAACCTCTCAGGCCAGGGTTTAGACATGTTTCAGGGTTCAGGGGGCAGCTGGCTGGCTCAGTTGGTTAAGCATCTGACTTGATTTCGGCTCAGCTCATGATCTCAGCGTTGTGAGATCGAGCTCCCATCAGGCTCCAAGCTCAGCCGGAAGTCTGCTTAAGATTCTCTCTCTTTCCCTCTCCCTCTACCCCTGCTTGTGTTCTCTTTCTCTCTCTCTCTCAAATAAATAAATAAATAAATCTTTTTTTAAAAAAAATAGACGCTTCATAAATACTTGATGAGTGAACAAATGGTGGAATGGGTTTTCTATAATAAAGAGGAAGAGGAAGGGTAAGGGAGCTCAATGTGGATGATTTCTAAACCTCACTTACGCCCGTGGCCTCAGTCCCTTACCAGACATCCTTGTCCAAGCAAAGCCGATGGGGTGTCAGGGTATTATTGGGCAGGGGACAGAGGGGAGGACAGAGGGTGCACACAGGGCTACGTGACTGAAGACCCCTGACCTGGGAGGATTCACCTTTGGAATGAAAGTCAAGAAATTCTTTGGAAATAGAAGAGGTGGGACCACCTGGATAGGACCCAGAAGAGGGTGGGCAGGCCAGCAGGAAGGCCAGCATTGTTTAAAAGCAGCTAAGGGTCCTTCTGAAGGCTGCCTGCTCAGTCCTGGATGAGGAAGGAGATTGGGTAATGGGTTCGGGCGGGGCTGGCAGGAGCTGCAAAGCCTCTTGGGAGGAAGTGTTGCAGGGAGGGCAACCACCAACAGTGGCCTGGCTTGAACATCCAAAGGCATCTGGAAAGAAATCTGGAGGCGGGGGCGGAAGAACCTTATGGGAGAAGCAGCGGGAGGCACTGGCTCATCTAGGAACATGAACCTGTTTGCCTGTTTGGGCCGAAATAGAACAGACTTGCATGTTTATACATATCCATTCCAAAACCGAGAATAGAGCCTTAAAGTCTTTGCAAGTGACTATTATGATGGCAGCCTGGAAGGAATGAGGCTTGGGCTAAGGGGCAAGAGAGCACCCCTTCTTACTCAGAGACAGTGTGTCTGCAGCTGGGGCGGCTTCTGAGGCAGAGGCCAAAGGCGATGCAGGAAAAGCCAAAAGTCTAACATCAGCAAATTGGATTTTGTTCTGTTCTACCATTCCACACCTCGATAAGGACAAACGGTCCGGTCCTAGAAGCTGTTGCTTTTTCTTCCAGAGGAGTGGTTGTTGACAAGGAAGTGACTCACAAAGTACGGACGCTTTGTTGTGTCTTTATACACCCCCCCAGGACCCGCTGAAGGAGATAGGACCCAGCCAAGCAGAGGTGTTGGGGGTCACACTTGCTTGCCACGGTGGAGAGGTTTTGGAGTACACCACTGGTGAAGAAGGGTTAGAAGAACAGTTGGAAATTCACCTGCTAAATTGATTCACATGTGCCCGTGGGCAGAACACGTCCTGTCTTGGACCTCAGTTTCATCTTTGAGATGGGGCCCCTGGAGTAGCCCACTTCTGGACCAGAATTACCTGGTGACTACGAACGCACATTCCTGGCACCAGCCCCTGGACGTGCTGACTTATCAGGTTGGGGTCAGGCCCTAGCACAGATATTAAGAACCAACCAACAAAGCACCAGGATGGTTTTGATGCACAGCTGGGCTTGCAAGGGTTAACAATAGGGTGCTGGCCCTACTCTGCACCTCAAGCTGACTTTGCTATTTTTATAGTCAGAAGGACTCCGGAGTTCTCTGAACAGAGCGAACCCCAGAGCGCCCTCACTTTTACCATCCCCCAATCCTGCTCAAATCCAATCATCTTGTAGAGTTAGTTTCAATGCCTGTTCTTCCTGAAGTCTCACCTTTTAGACCCCCAGCCTCTTCTTTCTCCTTTCGTCTTCTAGAATATCCACAACCCAGCAGTATTTGGTGTTGTCACGTGCCCTGCTCTCTTTTTAGCTGACCTTCCCAGAATGGCATGAACTTTTTTTTTGGGGGGGGGGACGCTTGTCTGCTTCTAACCCCCGGGCTGTGATTGCTGACTTAAATTGGGTAGCGCTGAGCTGATGCCATCTCAGGGCGGCTCATCATCACCTCGCTTGTGTCATTCCAGCTAGGTAAGCACCTGCTCTCGCCTCCTTTCCTGGGGGGTCATGCTATACTTTATTAATTTTTGTCCCCGACATACAAATCTCCTGTGCATCTCTTCCTCGTGATTGCATTAGTCTGAAGGTCAGGGTTAGGTTGGTTCCATGACTTACTACAGTTCTCAAATTGTAGGCGTTTTTGGAACCTTGCAGCTTCCATTTGGAAAAGACTCAGCAACATCCACTCTCCTGGGTCAGAGTCATGCTTTTCTTACCCGTCGTTAATTATATACACTCATCCCAGGGGGGAAAGAAAAAGGGAAAGAATGGACACTCTAAATTAGGAACATACATATGGAGAAAGGCGGGGATGGAGTTGGGAGTGCCGGGGGTGGGGAGCAGTGCCATATGCCAGATGGAGAACGCCTGCTCCTACTGTATCACGTTTCCTTGTTTTCTAGTCTCCTGATCTCGGTCTTCTCCCCTGTCATTGTTTCATAGCCCTTTTAAAAAATCATAGTAAGTGCCAGGTAATATGCTGATATGACGGGGCAGGAGAATGCCTGCTTGAGAAGTTTCAGAAGGAGAAATAAACTGTATGTCCTCTCGCAGTTTCTGAGTCTGGGTGCCTCTGACCTTTGCTTTGTAAAGAATTTTCCCCAAGTTCTAAGTGATGGAGCTTCGGTGTAACTAGTAGTGCCTTGAAGTCAAGATTCCTGATCAGTCGGCTCTGATAAGGTGCGTTCTGGATGTTTATGGTGCAGATTAGAAACAACTCGTCTCTAATTCAGAAGTGAGGCTTTTTCAGTTTGCTGCTAGCTCTGAAACAGGCATGAGGCATGATTCTTCTATCCGCACAGATGCCCCAATGCAGAGACTCCTCGACTGTATTCCTTCTCATTTCTCCCTTGATCTCTCAGTAACTCTGCAGCACAAGTCGCACAAGATGCAATGCAAAATAGACTGGGTCCTAGGAAGAAGATTTTAGGAGTGGGGGGGGTTCTCTTGTCTCTCCGTAAAACAGATCGCTCCCTGCCCCGAGCAGCCTTTGTGGCACTGCTCTCTCTTTGTATCCTTTTCCAGGGGAGCTGTCATCTGCTGGGCTTTAATTATGCGTCCCTCAGGATGTGTCAGCCCTTTGCCACTCTCAGGGATTTTAATACTTCCTCCCAGTGTACCCTGCTCATCTGATTTCCCCCCTAATCTCATAAACCTCCTTCCACCAAATATTAATCCAGTGGTGATTAGCTTTCTCGGTGTCCACCTTTCCCAACAGTGGAATTTTTGTATAACACGTTCCGTGGGAGCAGGGCCTGTAACTGCTTTGAGCAAGTCTTTGGTCGACCCTGGTAAAAACAATCATCGAGTAAGTGCAAAGTGGTGGTAGCCTGGATTGGATACACTCCATGTTTTGGAACAGACAAAAGGCATTAGTGGAAAAATTGAAATTTCGTGGATGAAACCCAAACAGATCTGTGGTTCAGTTAATATCAGTGTTAACAATGTTAATTTCTTTTCTTTTTTTTTTTTTAAGATTTTATTTATTTATTTGACAGAGATCACAAGTAGGCAGAGAGGCAGGCAGAGAGAGAGGAGGAAGCAGGCTCCCCGCTGAGCAGAGAGCCCAATGCAGGGCTCGATCCCAGGACCCTGGGATCATGACCTGAGCTGAAAGCAGAGGCTTTAACCCACTGAGCCACGCAGGCACCCCTTCTTCTTTTTCTTCTTCTTTTTTTTTTTTATTTAAGCAATGTCAATTTCTTAGTTGTGCCAAATGCTCCAAGGGAATGTAAGATATCCAAGCACATAGCAGCTCTCTGCATTATCATGGTAGCTTTTCTGTGTATCTAAAATCACCCCAAAGTGAAAAGTCAACTTAAAAATCAATATGTTCTATGTAAAAGAAAATTTAGCAGGAACATGTATAGCAGGAAATAGCATCATCCCAATAAGCCTGGGATCCTAAATCCCACCTCTGCATCTCACTAACTGTGTGATCTCAGGGCTTCTGCTTCCTCATCAGTAAACTAGGCATAAAAACAGTCCTTGAATCAGTGATCCCGGAAAGATGCTGAGCACGTGGTTAGAGCCCAATCAGTGTGAACTTTTCTTCTTGGCGTTTCACCAAATTCAGTCTGTCCTTGGTGCATCACGTCATTGTGGACTGTCTCATCATTTTAAACAGTTCCATGTGGGAAAGTGAACAAATCAAGTTCCTTACATTTTCTTGGTTCTAGAAAGTGTGCCAGAGTTATCTAAGCAAAGTCAATTTTTCAGTCTTCACCTTTCTCATAGTTTGGGGGCAAAGTAAGTCTGTCACTAATGAGAACCCTAAAGAAGAAAGAGGTTTAACACCATGAAGCATTCAGATTAAAAGCATTGTGTGGCTTTTTCCTCCTCTGCTTTGCCATCTGAGCTCACAATGGGAGTGTTAAATGGGAGAAGAGCATGGGCTCCCACCTGGGGGCAATTTTTTTGTTCCCCAGGGGACATTTATAGGCACTTTTGGTTGTCCAACTGGGAGTTGGGAGTTCGGTGCTACTGGTATCTAGTGAGTAGAGGTCGGTGATACTAATAAACATTCTGCAATGGACAGGACAGCTCCCCCCCATGACAAATAATTATCCAGCCTGAAGTGTAACAGCAGTACATTGAGAAACCCTGAGTAGAGTAGCCAAGCGTTTCATTACCCAACAGTACTTTTCCAGTTGAGGTTGTATGAAGTCTGTCTTCCCTACACAAAGAATGTATTTATCTGCAATATCTTGAGAAAATTAAAGAACGTTCCAGATGGTCATCAAAGATCATGGAACAGTTTTTGTTGATGGTGGGCATGCCTTCTAATGCAAGGACTTTGGAACCCAAGTCTTCAAATATTTGAGTGAGGGAAGATATGTGTGCAACTTAATAAGGGCATCAGCAAGGAAACGTGCTTTTCTTGACTACTCATAAGGTAGTAACACTAGTGATTTAGGTGGAAGGCTAAAAATAAAGAGAAAAAAATGAGTTTTATGAAGAGGATGGAAAAAACCAACATTGCTGTGGGTGTGTTAGGTGGATTTGGGAGGAAGTGAAGGATGAAGCATGGTGATGCCAGATGGCTGTCTTGAATGTCCGTAACAGATTGGTCAACATTGCCAGCTCTGCGATCCTTCTAGAGTTTGATAATCTTGACTGGCACTGAATGGTGGTTTTCCTTGTTGATAAGATCAATGCAAATAATGTTTTAGATATACTTCTGAGTATAGATACACTTCTGAGGTATACTGAGTAAAAGATATACTTCTGAGTTTGAGGAAACTGTCTACATTCTGGGCCTGGCCAGATTGTATTAATCTGGGCAGTGGAAATATGATGAATTGATGTGCCTGATGAAGCCTACTAGAACATTCTGTGGCCTCTTTCTAGAGCTAGGTTCTCCAGCACGGTAGCCATTAGCCGCAGTGTGACTATTTAAATTAAAATGAATAAAAATTAAATACAATTAAGTAAAATTTAAAATTCATTTCCTTGGTCACTGGTCACATTTCGAGTGCTCAAAGGTCCCTTGTGGCTGGTGGCTACCATACAGGACAGCATGGTTACAGAACATTTCCATCATTGCAGAAAGTTCTGCTGGGCAGAGCTCCGGGGATCTAGCTCCTTCCTATTGCTTGCATGGACGTTCCATCAGGACAGGAAGTTGCCCAACAGGACACAGTAGAGCAGTGGACCAGCATCGTAACCCAACATAACCTAACGTAACCCAACGTAATACACCAGAAAGCTCTGACCTGGAAATTCAAGGAGTATAGGGAAGTCGCTGATGGGAAATTTAATTTTTAGGCAGAATAAAACTTATAAAGATAAATCTAAAATGAGGGATGAATGGGGGTAAGGGGCAAAGAGTGTGAGTCAGGAAAGAGGGAAGCACATTTTAAATTTTCATCAGGCAGAGATCCCTGGCTGGCTCAGTTGGTAGATCTCGGGATTGTGAGTTCATGCCCCATGTTGGGCATAGACATTACTTAAAAAAACTTTTTTAGGGGCACCTGGGTGGCTCAGTGGGTTAAGTCTCTGCCTTCAGCTCAGGTCATGATCTCAAGGTCCTAGGATCGAACCTTGCATCGGGCTCTCTGCTCAGCAGGGAGCCTGCTTCCACACACACCCCCACCACCTGCCTCTCTGCCTACTTGTGGTCTCCGTCAAATAAATAAATAAAATCCTTAAAAAAATTTTTTTAAATTAGGCAGCACTAGAAATGTTCTAGGTCATAAGTGTCAAGGAAATAGAAATTTTGGGATGCGTGGCACATCCGGTCATCATAATTCAGGGTCTGCGCCTAGCTTCCACCATCTTAGGTTTGGGGAGATTGAATTCCACTGGATTCTGTGTGCCTGACATGGGTTCTGCATTTCTTTCTCTCTTCCTTTCTAACATATCAGAAGCAAAGGTGTGTCTGAGGGCTGGGCTCCTTTCAGTGGGTGACAGGCCATGTGGTAAGCTGAAAGAAATAGATGTGTCCTGTAACAAGCTCTAAATAAGCCGTAGCTTCGGAGTCTGGCTGAGTCTGCACTGCTCCTCTGGTGGATACAGAAGGTGCCAAGTTTTGGGGGGGGCAGCTTCTCAAAGGCTAGGCATGAACAAGGGTCCTTGTAACATATTAGTTTGTAAATGAATGGCTCTGTGGAGATGGGAGCTTGTCCAGTGCCCCTCATGGGGTGAGGAGAGTCACAGACCTCTGGGCTCTGTCCCTGAACATTGTGTGAGCACACAAAGCCCCAGAACTCACCTGTGAAGTGGAAAATGTGCATTTAAGTGAGGTAATGAATGTAAAATGCAAAAAGGTCCTACCAACCCAGGGCTATCAAAATCTACATTTTTGAATTTTTATTTAAAAAACCTTTTTAAAGGATTGTACTTATTTGTTTGACACAGAGAGAGAGAGAGCGCGCATGAGCAGGGCAGAGTGGCAGGCAGAGGGAGAGGGAGAAGCAGGCTCCCCACTGAGCAGAGAGCCTGATGCAGGGCTCGATTCCAGGACACTGAGATCATGACCTAAGCTGAAGGCAGATGCTTAACTGACTGAGCCACCCAAGTGCCCCCAAATCTACATTTTCAAAATTCAAATTTATCCTTTCCTCACCACTCATGTGGAAATTCATTTCCTTTTCTTTAGAAAATAGATTTCAGCCTGCTATTCCTCACCCATATCTTACATACTACTCACTTTAATGCCCCTCCCCAAAGCCTCCTTCTGACCCAATGGCACTGGCACAGGTGGCTTCATGTTCCTTCTTTCCCCGACCTCCCCCACTCCCTTCCAGGTAGAATTCACTTGTTCAAGGCTCTCAGGATCTCCCTTGGCACTATCAGTGATACCTTGAAGACTGACCTGCACTAACAGCTTGCTGCTATTCCCTCCCAGGCAATGGACATTGTACAGGGCCTTCTGGGGACATCACAATGACCCCGACAATGGCATTAACAGGAGGAATGTTGAGCCGCACACACAGCTGCTGGGGAGCCGGTGGGATAGTTGCCAGCTTCCCAGGGCTCCCCTTGAACTCCATGAAACTTACTTGGATTTTGAAGACCAAATTACCCCAGTGGGGGTGGGGGCGGGGAGAGTAGATACACAGCCACCTGCCTCCTCCTCCTGGGTCTCAGAGTCAGAGCAGAGAGGTTTGTGGCTCTCCAGCTCCCTCCGTGGCTCTGGGCCTCTGTGTGGATCTGGGGTGACATCTCTAAGCTACTTCCCTCCCTGTCCTACCGTCATCTCAGGAGTCCTTGTTCCAAGTGAGTCCCAGTGCCCAGCTCTGGGGTCAGGAGCAAGCGGAGGAGGCAGGGTGGCCTGGACAGCTCTGTAGGTGGGGGATCGTGAAGACAGCCTGCTGACACCCCTGGCCCCTCTCCCAGGAGGCAAGCTGCTGGCCCAGCCCAACCTGGCTGGACCTTTGCTTCAAGGACCCAGTGGGAAGCGCAAAGTGGGTAGTTACTGGGGGGTCTTCTTCTCAGTGACAGAGAAGCAGGGATGGACATTAGAGTAGACCAGGTGCCTTCCACTTAGCTACATGTTTCCAGAGGAATTGCTCCGGAGCCTGACTTTGTAGTTGCAAAAGCTGGGTTTTGTTTTCTTTGTGTTTTGTTTTGCTGGGGGGCGGGGCTACTTTTCTCTCTGCAGTGATTCACTGGGATGTGGGGAAAGCCAGAAGACAGACCCTCAGAGGGGAGGGGAGGGAAATTTAAAATGAAAAGATTAAAAGTGTGAGCGAGGTGCACAAGCTAACATGCTTGACCCATATAACTTGTATCTCCCCCGTGTACAACTTCCAACTGCATGAAAATCCCTTTTTCAATTCCATGGCGTGGTACAACCAACCAACCCCCCAATAATTATCCTTTTACACCTTTGCTCCTACATCAGGCCCACTGCGTGCGGGAAGGGCGGAGCCCACCTCCCCCTGGACAGCCATCATCTCTCCATAGAGAAGCAGTGTTTTGATAACTGGGCCGAACTGGGAAGCACTGGGCTCTGCGTCCTGACCCAGGCAGGCGCGGCCGAGTGTTCTCACAGCCATCTGTTGCGGCCCGTAATGCATGAGCACATTAGCACATGGCTCGCCAGCAGACTGGACATTGTTCTCCGTGCTGAGTTAGTTCAGCCGACCTCAACAAAGGGGACAGTTTTGCATTCGGGATAAATACAACCACTGAGGTTTTTCTCTCCGCCCCCCCAACCCTTGGGATATTTAATGTTAAGGTTTACGCTGGCTGTCTGATTTGAAAAGTTGCAGCCACCCTCCCACCCCCTCTGACATGTTCTCATTCTGCTTGTGACAGTGATGGGGATGGTTTGTGGGAGCGGTTAATTTGCCGGGAAATACTTTTCCTCTTTTAGAGAGGCTCCCTTAGGAAAGATTCAGCAAGTTGACTATGAGTCTTTTTTTTTTTTTTTTCTTCTTCTTCTTCTTTTTTTAAGTCCAAGGTTTTTACCTCCTAAAGGATTAGAACAAATTGTCCAACTATGAATCTATTTAATTTTCAGGGTCAGTGTTAAGCCTCAAGGTCTGGATGTTAATTGTGATCAGAAACAAACTCGAAGATCTTAAGGAAGCAGCAGAGAATGTTGCAGTTTTAGTAAGTCTGCAGAATGTTACAGCTTGAGTAAATGTGTTGATCCTCACTGATACATTATTTCAGAAAGTCCCTTCTTTGAAGCCCAGCTCAGGACCAGTATAAGATCAGCCTCTGAGACTCGGCTGTTTTTAGAACAGCATTTTGGGGAAGGCAAAGAGAGTTCAACAATTCACTTTGACCGGATCAGATTTTGCTAGTGTCTTCTTCGGGAAGCCCAGGGAAGCTTCATGTCTCTTCTTTTCTAGTTAGGGAAGGGCTTGGTGGCAAAAGTCATCTGTATGCTTTCATTCCATTCCACCAAATATTTACTGGGAACTTTCTATGTGCTGGGCAGTGTTCTACTTCAGGGATCAGGAAGAACAAAGATTTCTGCCTCGTGGGGTTTCTATTCCACTGACAGAGGCAGAGAATAAACCATGAACTTAATAAATAAAAACACAGTATGGGGGGGAAGGAAAATGAGCAGAGTAAAGGGGATTGGAAATGCCAACCTAAGGCTGAAACTATTATCTCAATTTACTGAGCTTCCATATGACAAAAAGTAGTATAAAACATCCTTGAGCTAATGCTGCCTTCCCTACATTAAATCTCCCCCCCCTCTGCCCCCACCAAGTTCAATTCCACTTGGACAGGATCAGCTGACTACCCCCTCCAATCAGGTAGGTCTTAAAGCTCTTATATACTAAGAATTGGTGTATTTCTTAAATCTGTTTTTCTGTCTGTATGTTGCCAACCTGCCCAAAGCAAGATGTAACAAGATGGTAAATGTGCGTGGAATGAAAGATCAAGAAAACAGAGTCAGGTTATCAGTTTGTACACTCATCCAATGTCAAATCCTTTTGACTGAGCTAAATCCTTTTGACTGAGCTAAATATCTACTTCATTTTATTTTATTTCTTTTCAGTGTTCTAAAATTCATTGTTTATGCACCACACCCAGTGCTCCATGCAATATGTGCCCTCCATAATACCCACCACCAGGTTCACCCAACCCTAACGTCCACTTCTTAACCATGCATAATGAGAACCTGTATGTGTGACAAATAAGTTGGCCATTTCATCACTAAATCACAATTGCTGAGAATCTGGCTGAATACTCAAGAAGGGAGTAAGTCAAAACATTACTCACTAAGATTTGGCGTCTTTAAGACCCAAAGGTACAGATGGGGGGGGTGATCCACTGGGGGGCACTGTGCAAGCCCCAGGGCCTCTTGTAATGGGGTCCTTCTTTGACACAGGGTTGTGGCTGGCAGAAAAGGCATTGGGATCCTTTCTATGAGTGCCGGGGGGCACTTTAGAGTTGCAAAAAGTCACAGTGATTGTAACCTGAAATGACCCTTGCCAAACTTTTCACTTTACAGATGAGTAGATTGGGGCCCAGAGAGGTCAATCCCCTTGCCTTAGAGCACCCTCAGCTAGAGACCTGGCTTATTAAACTAGGCCAGACCTCTTTTCACCAGGATACCTTGGCAGCAGGGACCTGCGGCGTGACGCGGAACTGAATGAAACTATGAACAGATGAATGGATGCAAAACGTGATATAGACCTACAGAGGGTTAACACTCAACCTTAAAAAGGAATGGGGAACTGACAGGTGCCACAGCATAGACGGACCTCAAAAACATGCTAGGGGGAGAACCCAGACACAAAAGGTCACAGAGTGTATGAGTCCACGTATCTGAAGTATCCAGAATAGGACAATCCATAGAGACAGAAGGCAGAAAGATTCCTGGTTGTTTGGGGCGGGGTGGGGCAGGGAGCCTAGGGACCACGTGATGGGGGCAGGGTTTTACTTTGGCGATAAAAATGTTCTGGAACTAGATCGGGCTGTGGCTGCTCTACTCTGTGAATGCCACTGAATTGCTCACTTTCAAATGGTGAATTTTATGTGTATGGGTTTCACCTCCATGAAAGCAAACAGAAAGAAGGGTGTGGGGGGGGAAACTGATGGGTTAAACACCGCACTGGGGGCAGGAGGATGAGCAGATCTGCTGGAGGGCCGGTGGGGCCAGAGCCCTGATCCTCCCTGGGTTGGGGATGGGGCATGTAGGAAGCAGGTGCAGAGAGAGGGTCAGACTCCAGACTGGGGGGGGGGGGTGGGGTGGTCCAAGGTGACCAAGGGATGTTGTTTGAACAGCCTCTGGTTCTGTGTCTTTGCTGCAGGTCTTTGCTGGAGACTGGGCTGCTCTAAGTCATTTCCTTCCCCGTTGGCTGAGCTACCAGCACCCGGTGTCTTCATTAGCTACACTGGTCTGAACAGCTGAGTGAGTTCAGAGTTGGGAGTGATGGGGAACCCCCGGCCCAATTCCCACGGGGCCCCACCACTGTTCTCCCTGTGGCCCCTGCCTGGGATTCTAGAACAGGAAGCATACTCAGCCTTCCAGCTGACTCGTGCCCTTGACCCCCTACCAGATGGGTACAGACAGCAGGCCTGGCTCTGAGGGAGAGGCGGGAAGGGACAGACTGTGGGCCCTGCGCTTCACAGGCAAACCGTCCTTCAATTAATTCCTCTCTGATCCTGGCTTCTGCTCTTAAAAGAACCTGATTCTGCTTTCTCTGAGGAGTATAGGTCCTTCTCCACAATGTAATGCAAAGACTATTCAGTGAGGACCAATCGTGCCCCCTGGGGCATGTGAAAGTGAGAGGGCGGCCCTGCCCTGCCCTGAGGAGTTTAAGAACCAGACTCTGTATGTAGATCTCAGAGGTCCTCTAGGCCTCTCCTGGGCTCCGAAGCATACAGCGCCACCCCTCTCCCCATGCTGTAGGGCAGGTCATGTGACCAAGACCAACAGAGATCTTAGCTCTGAAGACCTTCCAGAAGGTTCAGTTAGATGACACCCCAGCAGCCAGGCACATGTCCGCCTCCCTGGGCATGCCCGTGTGCCAGGTCCTGGCCTAGGTCGTCCCTTTCAAGCCTATGCCCTTTGAACACAGTACTAGCATCAAGTCCACATCTCCTTCATGTTCAAGGCCACATACCCCAGTGATTCAACCATGGTCTCTCTCCATGGTGCTCAACCCATCCTGCCGTGACCTATATACTCATAGCTGCTTGTTGGGGGCCCAAGATCGCATTTGAGGGTCCAGATCTGGCAGCAGGCCATACCTTGGCCAAGCCCTGGGGCCCAGGGCTTCCATTCACAGCTGGGGCCAGGCTGAAGGTGACAAAAAGGAACTATTATTCATTATTCTTCTTCCATAAGAAGAAGCAGAGGCTGGGGTAGGCGTGGGGGGCGTCTTGTAACCTGGCTCACTATGGTGTTGAGATCTAAGTCTGACCACAAATGTCCTGGGTAAAAACAAAGATGCCCATCCATCTTTACATCTCCATGTCCCCCATCAGGGCATGACTCCTAGGGGACTTACACTCCTGTCTCAGTTTCCACCCTCCAGAAACTTCCTCCTTCCCTTCCTCCTCCACTGACTCTCACTGTTCAGAGACTCACACCTAGGAGGCACATTTATTTATTTTTTTAAAAGAATTTATTTATTTATCTGACAAAGAAAGAGGGAGAGAAGCAACAAGAATGAGGGAGTGGGAGAGGGAGAAGCAGGCTTCCCATTGAGCAGGGAGCCTAATGTGGGGCTTGATCCCAGCATCCTGAAGGTGAGCCAAAGGCAGATACTTAACGACTGAGCCACCCAGGCACCCCCAGGAGGCACATTTAGATACAAAGGCTTCTGAACTAGTTTCTACCGCTGGGGAGCCTCATAAAAGGATGGTAGACATTTCCAGAATTGTCTACACACCACTGAAGCAGAGGCTATAAAGTCCATCCGCACACACACAGAACACCAAAAGAAGTTGTTTTCACCCATGACAGTCCCTGTGGGCCAGAGGTTCCCAGAACCTCCCACAGCGGTGGACCACGGGACCCAGAGGGCTCTGATATCAGAGTTAGACCCTGACATGCCTGGGAGCTTTGGTGATCACACAACCTGACTCCATTTTTTCTCTGGAAGAGGAAATCCACTCAGAAAGCACCCCCAGGGCTTCCAAGAGGCCACTCCATCCCTGATCTAGAAGTCAGCTTTCACTGCCAAGATTTGAAGATGAGTGAATTGCACAAGGTCCTGCTTGTGGCCCCTTGGCGGATTTCTGCTTGGCCCTTATCCTGGGCTCTAGGACTAGGGCCTGGCTGGGCTTGGAGGGAAGGGAGGCAGGCCGGTTCTAGGGGACCTACAGGCACCTGGGCAGGGACAGACAGGTCAGTTGAGGAGGAAAGAGGTAAACAGAGCTACCTCAAGCCCCAGAATTGGTTCACCGGGCATCCAGAGCTCAGCAGGGGCCCAGGGCTTCCAGCCCCTGAGACCAGGACTACAGAGCTCCAGGCTGGCAGCTCTTCGAGGCCGGGTGAGAACGAACGCGCGTGCATGACCCTGCGGGCGCGGACTCTGAGCACCAACACGGGTACGTGCACTTGCACCCCGCAGGTGTCGATGGGCCCGCGAGCTTCCCTCGAGACGCTACTTGCCCCCCACGCGAACTGAGGAGCCTCGGGCGGGATCTGCATATGTCTCTCTCGGGGACCCCAACTCTTTCCACAACCAGTGGACTCAGAGGCGGTGCGGCCGCGTCGAGGAAAAGCTCCCAAACGAAAGCCGCAGGCGGCCCAAAGCAGTTACTTGGAACCAGACCCGTGTGGGCCCGGCTGGGCAGCCGGAGGGCGGGGCAGGCCTGCGGGGCCGCGGCGGTGGGGGTGGTAGGTGTGAGCGCCCCGCGGGGACCGAGCCGCCCGGCCGCGCCTACCCATTTTGCTTACGCGAGATCGGGGAGACAAGGGCAGAGGGTCCGCGGGCGCACGGTTCCTCGCGAGGTCGCCCGGCCGCGATGTGGCCGCCAGAGCACCCCCCAGTAAAGACGCCTCCTGGCAAAGCCAGCGCCCACTGGGCCGTCCAGGGGTTACAAACGGGGAGCCCGCGGGCCAATTCGGCCCACTTGCTTGTCTCTGGGGCCCGCGGCGTGCGGGGGAAGTGGGGCCCGAAGTCCCTCCCGGGAGGAGGGCGCGCACCCCAGCTCCCCGAGGCGCCTGCCGCTTCCCGGGGTCGTCCTGGCGCTGGACCGCGCAGCTGTCGGCCTGGCCCCTGCCGGCATTTCAGTTTGAGACTCCTTTCCGAACAACCGCACCGGGTGTGGACCGCACAACGGGGCCAGGGCCGCGGCAGCTGTCTGGGCACGAAGCACAGTCACTGTGGGCGCCGCCGACCGCCCCAATATAGGGGCCGCCTCAGCTCACCTGCTGTGGCCCTCCTTCCGCCAGCCCAGGCGCCGCGCCGCGTGCCCACCCAAGGTCGCTAATTACAAAGCCTTTCGGCATCATCCGAGGCCCAGATGGGGGCATCGGGGACAGATGGGTCCAGGCATAAAGAGGGAGCACGAGGAGCGTCACCTAAGGGGTCTGGGGCGGGGAAAGGGGCGGGGAGGAGCTTGGAGGATTGTCCAGGCGGCGGCGCTGAGACAGTCTGGGACCTCGATGCGGAAAGGGGGGAGCGGGGGAGATGCTGAGAGGAGGCCCAGGGTACGGGTGGGACATCCTAGAGGTGGGCTTTGTAGCGACTCTCGAATTGCAACTTTGCCACCTGCACTTACCAGCTATGCCCCTGGGCCATTCACTCACCCTCTCTGTGCCTCAGTGTCCTCGCCTGTAAAATGTAATAATAACAGCGCCATGCTCAAAGGGCTATGGTCAGAAGTGAATGAATCAACACACTAAAGCTCTCCCCCACCAGGCTCTAAACCGAGGAGCCTAGAATACCTGTTGGCACCTCCTCTTCCAGCCTCCTCTGCCTATTATTAGTATCCTCAACTCCCCAGGGATGCCTCCCTGCTGCCTCCTTGCTCCCAGATCGGCTGCATAGGCTCCTCAGTGCAGAGCCCTTGTCCTCCCCTAACCTGGGCCAACCTCACAGCCCTATAGCAGTGACGCTGCCCCTGAAGAGAGAGATGGGGAAGAGGGACGTGAGCTCCAGGAATCCACAGAGCTCTGGATCCTCACATCCCTGTCCCCTTAGGTCCTCATCTCCGTCCTGCCTGGAGTGGCCCCTCACACTCTGGCAGGGAGCCCCAGGGCTTTAGCCTATGGGTTGCCTCCCGCCTCCAAACTAAGGAGAGGGATGCTGTCTCTTGCTGTTAGGAAGGTTCTTCTCCCCAGCCGGGGTGGGATTCAGTGCAGCAACCACTTATCCTAAGAACCACCCAGCCTGATTCTGGCCTCCCTTATGGGTTCGAAGAGACAATGACTGAGGGGGTCTCTCACCAGCCAAGGGTCTTAAGACCCTTGGTGTAGGGCCCCTGTCAAAGATCCCTCTCCCCTATAATCCCTCCTGGTACTGTGAGGCACTTGGCCCAAAGTCTGTGCTGAAAAAGGGACTTAAAATAAGACATGGGGCTTATACAGAGGATCTTTTGCCTTAGATGAACTTCTAGGGGGCATGAAGGTGTTTACTTGATAGAGGGACTTTAGGCCAATTGTTAGGTCCATTCTGCCTTAAAGGGAAGCAGACAGACAATTCTCCAGCACCTAGAGTGTCTAGGGGGCTTTAAAATCTAAATGCACTGGCCTCAGAGCTCTTCATTGGTTCCAGTCTGGGAATGAAGTCAGGTCCTAC
This sequence comes from Mustela lutreola, assembly GCF_030435805.1. Classification (NCBI taxonomy): domain Eukaryota; kingdom Metazoa; phylum Chordata; class Mammalia; order Carnivora; family Mustelidae; genus Mustela; species Mustela lutreola. The sequence goes on along the minus strand of NC_081291.1, from coordinate 213,536,066 downwards.
ACGCAGAGCTGTCCCCCTCCTAGACTGCCATGGGCGTCCCAGTTCCTTAGGTCTTCCTATAGCCATCCCGATCGGGAGTGACGCCTTGCATCTCAGACTGAGATGAACATTAGGTCCGAGGTTTTGCTTGGTCCTTGGGCTCACTGTCCCAGAAACGTGGAGTTTCAACTCTGTGGGTGCCAGAAGCATGGGCAGCACCCAAGGAGCTCTTCCCGTGTCCAGTCATCATTTCTCTGTGACTCTGCCCAGTAAGGGAGGGAGGACGGAAGACAAGGCCCTGGAGCACAGAGGCCTTGGAGGAGGTTTTCCCGCTTAGCTTCAAGCGGAGCTCTTGGAGGGAACGGACGGGGATTGGGGAGAATCTTGGAGACCTTGGGGTCTTGTGGCAGAAGTCCCCGGCTCTGTGGCTGAGACCCAGGACACCCAGGGGCCACATAGCTGGTGGGGAAGCTGAGCTGTGGCTCAGTGCGGGAGAAAACCTCTGGACTAGTTCTCCCCCACCTGCAGAACAAGCCAGGCCTGGACTGGTTCTCTACCTCTTTTTCCTTTTCCCTCTGTCTTATTGGGGAGCCGCCCCCAATCAAGGACCCTGGGAAGTCTGAGAGTCTGTGTAACATCTTCTCCCGCTCTACTGCGAAGCCCAGTGGCAGTCCTGAGTCCCCCACATGGGGCCCCGCCAGTCCAGGGCCACCCTCCCCAGAGGAGCCACCTGCCTGGTACATAAGCTCCCCTGTGTCTGTGTGAGACATCGAGAGAGCCATGGATGCTCCTTTCTCATCATGCATGGTGTCCGAGATCCCGGGGTGTGTGCACAGTTTAGATGCGGGACTCTAGGAAGGGCTGGGATCCTGGCTGGATCCAGCTCCTCCTCCTTAAGAGGCCCAGCTCTAGCCTGGCCGCAGCTAGACTCTGGCGGAGAGCTTGGGTGTGAGGGGGTGGGAGGGGCAGACTTGATTTATTTCCTTTCCTTTTATGCCTCCTCTCTGCATACACCATGCGCACCCAGAGCCTGCGTGCACACCACCTAGACTAACAGTGGGTGAAGGAAGCTGCTACTGCAACCGAGCCCCAACCCCGTTCCCTGGGTTCTAAGCTCCCACCCCAAGTTCCAGCCTCTGCCAGTCTTCTGTAGGTGCCTGCCACTGGAACCCGACCAAGTTTTGAATTCTTAACAGATTTCGTTTCAAATAAGATTTCGAAATAAAAGCTAGTAGATTCTGCCCTCCCCTCTTCTTGGAGTCGTGTGGGGAGCCCCAGGTCCCTGTGCCCTTCCTGCCTCTTCCCCAGAAGGTCTGCCTCCTCCGGCTTTCGGCCTTTGGTAAAAAGCAGAGCAGAAAGGAGGCCCACTGCACCCGACCTCCAGTCGCCTGCTGTTGTGGCCCCCAGCTGGACACGCCTGCTGGGCACCCAGAAGCACCTGTCCCTGAGTTAGGGGACGGAGCCACCCTCAGCCATCAGAGAGCCATCAGGGCTGGGGAACTGGCGCCTGCGCCTGGGACCAGTCACAGTTTTCAGGGGAGCTTGTTCTCCTTTAAGCCGTACAGGGCCGAGAGACCGCAACATGGTTTGTCCTCCTTGACCAGAAAAGCTGAAGCTTTTCTACTTTTTACCCGGAATCTCTTTATTGATGATGATGATTATTTTATCCAAGTCCTAAATGCCCATTGCAGTTTTGGGTTGTGAGGAGCCCAGTGACCTCCAGAAGAGAGGTGGACCAGGGAAGGGTCGGGCACGGATGGGAGCGTCGTTTAGGGGAGTGCCCCTCCCGGATGGCAGTTCCCAGCACCTAACACTTTAAAGTTCAAGGCCAGCGCGGGCGCCCAGGGAGGGTCGTGTTTGCAGATCCCGCGCCCGACAGTCCCGCTGCGCTCTGCCCGAAGCGCACCAGCGAGGCGGGCCGCGGGCCCCAAGTGGCTGGTCCGCAGCTGAAGCCTAAGGATGTCACCCGAACTGGATGGGAGTGGGTGGCTGCCTTTGAGCCCAAAGGGGAGAAAAAAAATCCCGGTAGAAGTGAAGGCCTGAGCTGCGTGGCCCTCAGCGGAAAGCGTGGCCCTCGCCCCCTTGGCCCCAAATTCCGTGCGCGCGGGGAGAGAAATGTTCACTTTCAACTAACTCCGTCCTCAACCGAAGGGAAAAAGAGTTCCGGATTAGGCGTCAGAAAATCGAAGTAACAAGAGAGTTGTGAGAAACACCCCGAAGAGATGCCCAGAACCCGTTTTAAAGAGAACGTAAGTGTGTTTGTTGAGGTGGGAGGTTGAGGGAGAACAAACACGTCCCCCGTCTTTCTCCCGGCTTGAAACCGACTTTCTCGGGGCTTGAAACCGACGGACGCTCCCCAGCCCCGGCTCCGCGGGAAAGAGTCCTGCACTCCCTTCGCCGGGCCGCTCCCCGCCACCCCCTCAACGGTTAGAAAACACCCGACTTACTTTACATTTTATTTAAAATCGCAACACTTGATCATTTATTTCGTTTTTGCAACCAAACAAGTAATAAATATTATTTAGCACTTTTTCTTTTTCTTTTTACAAAAATAAAACAGATGATACACTCTCTGCAAGGGACAGCGGTCAGAGGAAGGATGTTACGCTGCAGGCGCTGTGAGGGCCAGACTGCGACGCTGGGCGCGCCCAGCCGGTCTGCAAGGACGCAGGAGGCACGTGGGAAAGTTTGTCTTTTGTGTTAAAGGTGGCAAAAAACAAAACAAAACAAAACAATACAAAACCCAGAAACAAACAAAGAAAAAAACAATAGAGGGGGAACCCGGCTTTGACTCCGGAGGGGCTGGCAGTCACGTGAGCAAACAGTTTAGCAGCTCGCACTTACCTCATTATTGATCCTATATTTACACACCCAAGAAAGAAAAAAAATTACACAAGCCAACATAAGTCCCAAATAACCCAGACTGTATTCACAGCACATGCCTTTGAGTTCTGTCAAACCCTCAGGTATCAGAATGACTGCCGCCCCTCGGGTAATAAACCAAATCACTTTGTGCTTAGTGACGGAAAGAACTGGAAGGAGGGAGTCTATTTTAAAATAACTAAAAAAACAAAAAACAAACAAACAAAACCCGCTCCCAGAGTCGACAGTTTTAGATTATTCCAATCCACAAGTGGTTCTATTCTGACTTCCTATAAAGCTTGCTCGCACTGTTGAAAAGGGAACAGAGACAGATTTATTAGAAAACCACATACCCCCAAACCAATAGGAGTGACAGGGAGGACCGGCAATAGTTCTCGGACCGGTGTGGCTCTACCCAGATTGGACGCGACCGTAAGTGCTTCTGGTACCGAACGCCAGCTTCCAGCTCACTCGTAGCCCTTGGCCCTGGGCCAGCGACGACCCTGGAGGCCGAGGCCCGACCGCCGCTGGTGGAGCTCAGCTTCCCCCCAGTCCCCACCCGCTGTCGCCCAGGCCGTCCTCCCTCCCCGCGATCCCCCGTGTAACGAAGTGCTGCATGGGCCGGGTTGAGGCCCTGTTCGCGAGGAAACCGCCGTTTTAAGAATCCACACTTCCTTGGGAATGGGTGGGTGGGTAGGGGTGTCGAGGGACGGGTGCACCTCGCAGTGCCTTCTTATAAAACGCTGTCTGTCGGAGCAGCGCTGCTTAAAGCCAGAGAGGGGGGCTGAGCCAGGTCCCAGAAAGGACGCCCCTCTCACTCCCCGCTGTTCGGTGCGCCCCCCTCCCCACCACGCTGCTCCGGTTCCCCAGCTCGGGTGTCCACCCCATTGCCCCTACCCCCACCCCCAGCCCCAGACCAAGGTCCCGCGCTCCTCCGAGCTGAGCTCCCGGGCCCCCGGCGCCCGCCAGTCCTTGCTTGCCCGCAGCCTCCGGGTCCCTCCGCTCGCCAGATCGCGCCGGCGCCGGCCCGCTCACTTGGCGTCGGAGGTGAGGCGCGGCAGGCTGCCGGCGCCCATGGCCGACACGTGGTGATGCGGCGGCGGCACCTGGCACATGCTGCAGGGACAGGGCATGCCGCCCCAGTGCTGGAAGCCGCCGCTGCCCCCGCTGCCGCCGCCCCCGCCCCCCAGCGGGGCCGCCGCCGCCGCCGCCGGGGACTTGAGCAGGCCGTGCGGGGGCCGGATGGAGCCGACCGACGACAGGCCGGAGCCAGGCAGGGAGGCACTGGACACGGCGGCCGCGGCGGCGGCGGCGGCGGCGGCGGCCGCGGCGGGAGGCAGGATGGGGTGGTGAACCGCGGGGTGGTGTGCAGCGTGCGCGGCGGCCGCGGGATGCGCCGTGGCGGCGGGCAGGGGCGCCGAGTGCGCCAGGCCACCGCAGGCCGACGGGTGGAAGCCGGCGTGGTGGCCGCCGTAGATCTCGCTCACCAGTCGCTTCATCTCCTCCAGCGAGTTGGTGAGCATGAGGATGTAGTTGCGCGCCAGCAGCAGCGTGGCGATCTTGGAGAGCTTGCGCACCGACGGGCCGTGCGCGTAAGGCATGACCTCGCGCAGCCCGTCCATGGCGATGTTGAGGTCGTGCATGCGCTTGCGCTCGCGGCTGTTGATCTTGAGGCGTAGCTGCTGCAGCTCGGGCTCTGTCATCTGCTTCTTGTCCTTCTTGGTGGACGACGCGGCCGCTGAGGAAGTGGACGACGAAGTGCTGGACGAGGATGACTTGAAGCCGCCGCCGCCCAGCTTGTCCCCGGGGTGCGCGCCCGCCGCGCCCATAGCGCCGCGCAGCTCTGCGCTCAGCTCCGGCGGGCAGTCGCTCGGCGTAGACGAGGACACTGTGCCGCCCGTGAAGCCGCTGCCTCCGCTGCCTTTGCTCCGGGCCGGCAGAAAAAGGTCATCGGGCTCTGGCGACGACGGGCGACTGGACACCAGGCTGGCGTCCGAGTCCATGGCCCCGAAAGGTAGTCGCAGCTTTCGCAGGGTCCGCCCTCCCTCCCTCGGCCCTCGGAGCTTTACGCACGCCTCCTGCGAAGGAGAGAAGAAAAAGGAGAGAGAGGGAGAGATGGAAACCGAGCGTGAGGCACTCAGAAAGAGCGAGAAGCTGCTCCCGCCTGCACCGCAGAGCGCGGTCCGGGCGCGGGTGACCGATCGCTCCGCGTCCACATCGCTGTGTCTGGCCTTGCTTCCAGCGGCACACAGGTGCGCGCGAAGCAATCCCCCCTCCCTCCCACCCCATCCCCTGCTCTCATCCACAGGTTGTTTTATTCCAGGGAGCACCCCCTCCGTGAGGGGGGCTTTCTGGAGGCTTTATGCCTTCTATTGGGAACAGGGAGGCTGAATCCCCAGGGCTGAAATGGCAAGAGAAGATTTTTTTTCTTTGGGATGGTGGAGATCTAAATAGAGAAGTATTTATTTGGTTTCTCAAACGCATGGACTTTATCTCCATCGACACCGCGCAACAAACATACGCCGGCACACAGCGCCTGCGAGCCTTGATAACATGGGGGGCGTCCGGGGGGCCGCGGGGAGCTTGCCAGCTGACCGGGACGTGGCCAGAAGGAACTGTGGTCGCCCCGACTTCTCGCATTTGGGCGAAGGGGATGTTGCGATGAGCGTGGGGAGAGTCAGAGCAGCGAAGCCACTCGAGAGAACTGGCGGGCAGGGGCGGGATCCAACGGATCCAACGGGTCCTCTCCAACGGAGCTTCCTGGGTCGTAGGCGAGTTGAGGGGCGTCTGTCCCTAGGATATTGGCTGGGGCTGCTGGGGGGCGGGGACACTTACTGTGGATGCAATGAGAGGAGTTCGTTCCCCAAAGCCGCAGCGGAGAACCGGACTCCGGGCGCTGAGGTCGCGTTGGTCTATAATAAGCATCCGCACCTTTCGGGGCTCGGCCGGTTTTTATAGCCCGGTGGCGGCGGCGACCGTGGCGGCGGTGGCCGAGGCGGGGGCGGGGAACAATGTGCGGGTCCTGGAGGGGCAGCCGCGCCAATGAGCTGGGCCCGCCCGGGGGGCTGGGAAGCTGATGTCATCCGGGCTAATTCCGCTCAATGAAACTCGCCGGGCCCGCACACGCCTCCTCCCCGAGCACAGCCAATGGGCGTCGGCGGCCGGGAGATTCTTGGGGAGGGACCGGAGGACCAACCCGCGGAAGGGGTGTGAGAGGCGAGGGGGAGGAGAAGGGCGGGCTTGCCCGGGAAGTACCGAGGGCGGAATAGAATGCAGTTAAGATAGAGGGACAGAAACGGAGCGTTGTCAGATTTCTATAATAATCCTGTGACCACAGAGCCAGGCTGGGGGATGGGGTGGGCCGGCCCGTTCTGCAGACGAACTAACCCGATACCCAGCGCGATCGCATCTTTTGGGAGATGCGTCCGAGGAACCCTGGCGATCCGGGAGCTGGAGCTGGAGTCTCCTTTTGCGTCTCATCTCTCTCTGGGTTCTCGCGGCCTGTCCCTATCTCAAGGGTTTCATCAATACGTGGGCAGTTGGAACCCCAGATGTAAAGGACAACCAAGCACAAAGCCCCTACTTTCTTCTCAAGCTAAGCGCGCCTCCGGGAGCTGGCCGCTGCCGCTCCTTCGCGGGCGGCTGGTAGCGCCCCCAGCTGGGGGCAGGACCTTGCGAGGCACAGGGAGGGGAAGGAAGTAGGAGACCTACTCCGGGACGGTGTTTTCAAAGAAATCCCAACTCTTCACAGAGTCGAGAATGGTGTAGACACAGGGACAAGATATTTCCCCCACTATGACCGCCCTAACAGAACGGCAAAGTCTAGAGCTCAAAGTTTAGAGCCATTCCCCCCTCCCCCCTATTTATTAGCTCTGGAACCGATGACGGTATTTTCACCATCATTCTTGTGGTCACCACCAAGCCATGGGGTAGGACGGAAGCGCAAGTTTGCTTGGGGGGGGGCGGGGCAGAGTGGAAGGTCTAAGGCCTGGGTAAAGACTTCTCCAGGCCTTGGTCCAGGCAGTGAGAACAGCTACTCATGGCAATTTTCAGACACCTTTTTACCAATCACAGCTTGGTCACTGCACCCAGAAACTCCTGCCCATCAGGGAGTAAACCTGGTCTTAGAGAAGTGGCCAAGTTAGGTAGTTCAGTGATACTGACACATCCACCCATTTTACGGATGAGAAAATCAAGAGACTGTCTGCTTACAAATCAAGCCTACAGAAAAAACTGCTAATCTTTTGCAGCGCAGAAAATGCTGGCATTCCTTACTATGCCATGGGTGTCTCTAACCTCTTCCCTGAGCTGGATCCCTTACATCCGTACCTTTCTGGTACAGAAGTTGGGTTCTGCAGATCCCGGACCCTAGCCCTTTATACCGCACGGGCACATACACAGACACACCCCAACCCTCCCTCCTCTGTTTAGTGGTTGTTCGGGAACTTCCACTTTGCATATTTAGCTTTAAAAACAAAGTAATTGGCCTTCAAATTCGGAAAGCACAAAATAAACAAATGCAAAAATAAGCTTATGGTGTTGCTCCCGGTGTCTGGGTAAAACGAAGATAGAAAACCTAGTGCGCGCTCGCCTTCACCCCCATCTTGTGCTTTCTGGAGCATTATTTTTCAGCCTGCGTGTTTCCCAGTTGGCTCTGCAGCCATCCGTTAAATATGTACTTAAAACATGAAGAACTGAAGCCTGGAGATACGTCGTGCAACGGTTATGCAAGAAGCCGCAAAACCGCGGAATTAGGACAATCTGTCTATGGTCGAACTGCGGGAACGGGATGGGGTGGGGAGCAGGGATAGCTCGGGTATTAAAGGATGGTTCCCTCAGGCCTCTCCGACCACCGTCAGTGAGGGTATTCATGGGAATGTGAGCTCTGGGCCACCAGCCGAGGTGTGGACTTCTGCGCACGCCTGTGTATCTAACACAGGGCGGCAGGCGCACCGTGCGTGTGCCTGGGTTGCCGATGCTGAGGTTAATCCACAGGGTGGCTCGTGTCCTGGACCCCTGGTTCCTTCTTTTGTTGCTTGCGACCGGCGACTGTCCTGAGTCCTGCGGTCCGCGAGAGTGAGCGATCTGGGGTTCTTCACGCTCTTGCTCCAGTAGCTGGAGCTGGAAGCCGGGAGGAAGGTTGAGGGGCCCATTCTGGCACCATGTGTGTTTAGAGCCTGGGAGGGCAGAATCCAGAGGCAGGAGAGCAGGCTTACGCGCCGTGAAAGCGCATATGGACGCTGCAGGCCCTAGCCCTGTGCCGGAGCTAGAGCAGGGGTGGCTGTTCTGGGCTGTGCAGCGGCACCTCGCGGTCCTTACTCCCCATGCCCGGAGCTCTGGCTGGCAGCTCTAGGCTGTAGACCCCTTCTCTCGGCAGCACCCCCCAACATTCTGTGGTTGCCAGGAAGTTGTTCGGGAGGTAGGGGCAGCCTGTGCCCCCCTGGGCTACTGGGTCGCAGGACTCATCTCTTTGGGTCTCCGAGTCCTCCTACCCCCTCCAGGAATAGTCGGAGACAAGATCCCGGCCCGCGGCGCATGCCCTCGTGCGTCCTGGAGGCGTCCTGGCATTTGCTCAGGTTTTGAGCCGGGCGCCTGGTGTGCACATCCCGGGTGGGTCCGGGCAACGCCGCAGCCCCTTCCCGCGAAATTGAATGCTCACTTGCCGAGGCTAATCGGCCCGGCTCCGCGAGTTCCTGGCTGTCCCAGGCGTCCAGAAGCTGTCGGCCTCCTCCGTCAAAACGGAAGACGTGTTTTTCCCTCTCCTTTGTATTTCCCTCCCACAAAAGACCGGGTGCGCGTCGGGGCCGGCCTTTGCTCAGTCGCCTGGCGGCCTCGGGAGGAGCTTGTGCCAAATCGGCCGGGGCGGGCTAGCGCGGGGCTCCGAGGGCTCAGACCTCCCACTGCTTCCCGGGTTCCTCCCGGGCCATTCTTTAGCGTTCTCGCCTTTCTCTTCCCCGAGTTCCTGCACACATTCAGGCAGTGGCTAGGCCAGACTGCCAAGGAGAGCCGCGTCCTTGCTCAGGGCGAGCCAGGGCTGGCGGTGGGAGGCGAGGCTGCAGGCACCGGAAAGGAAAGAAAAAAGCACTTCAGCCATTCTTCCAGGTCCGGAAACCAGAAGGGATGCGGAATGGCAGCGTTTGGCGCGCAAACGAGAGCAATAAGACTTCTGGGGGAGGACTCAGCAAACCAGCAGCGTCTGTCTTCCTTGTAAGGTTCAGCTCCCAGAGCGGTCCAGGGCCATCCCGGTCTGGGACCCAGCGCTGAGCACAGGGCCTGACCGGTGGAGGGTGCTTGGTAAATACTCCTGAATGTACATGCATGCAGATGTGCACATGGGCTAGTGTGAAACATGACTGGCAAAATACATGTGATATTCCATGTTCACAGTCAACCAGGGTATCTAATCTGGACTGCTGGAATATGGGAGCCTTTAGAATGACAAGGGTAGTGACTTCCATCTAAAAGTCTCCTTAAGGGGAATTAAGCCCTGCCTGACACTTAGTAGATCTTCATCTCATTTAATCTATGCCTGGCCCTAGGAAGGTCATTTACTTCCTTTACATACACCCATTTTGCAGACTGGGGAACTGACACTCTCAGGAGAGGTGTGGGCATTTGTCCAAGGTCCTGGGAGTGGAGGAGCAGGTCCAGGGAGGCAGCGGAGGAGCAGGTCCAGGGAGGCAGCATCAGAGACCCAGACACCGTCTTGGGGGTGGCTGTTTTCGGATTTAGAGTCTCATTCCTAAAATGAAGTTTTCTAGAAGCTACTGCTACCTTTAAGAGTATGTCTGTGGCAAGATTCCAAGGAACGGGGAGAGTCGAATGACATCCTCCCTTTGCAGCTTCTGTACCGTCTGTCGATACTCAAGGTGTTTGAGTGTGAGGTGCCGAGAATGCAGGGCCCCAACCTGTCAGCAGAGGCTCAGCCTGGGCAGTCTGGAAGGAATGCCCAGGGGCTTGGGAGAAGGGGTGCTGTGCTGGGAAAGCCAAGGGGAAAGTGACAAACAAGTCCCCAAAGAAACCCCAGCACTAATCGCCCCTTCTCCCTGGTCAGCTCTGCCACTGAATCACCCACCCCCATTGAGCTAGCAAGACCGCCACCTGCCCGGAAAGGACCACTGAAGTCAACCTGGGCCCCCCAAGTTCCCCATGAAACAAAGTTGGAAGAGGACTAAGGGGCAATTGGGAACTGACTTTAAAGATCTCATCTCCTGGTTATCTCATCCAAATTGTGCAACAGCCCTTCGGTGTCAAGTTGGAGGCGCGTGGTTCCCATTTTACAGATGAAGATATTGAAGACTAAAAGTCAGGGCAGGGCCTGGATTCCAGCCCACTGGATCCCAAGTTCCAGGGGCTTTGGTGGCTCAGTCCGACCTTTCCATCCGCTCCCTCTCCAGGTCGGAAAGACTCCAGGCGCCTCCCCTTTCTCTCCACCATTTCTTTCCTCCTCCCAGGCCCAGCGAGCAGATTCATGCGGAGGGGGGAGGAGCAGAGTGAACAGGTTGGGGGTCACGGGTGGGGTTGGTGGTCGCTGGTCGGGTAGCTGGCCCTGAAGTGAGGCGCGCTGCACTCGGGTATAGGGTGGTGCGGGCAGAAGGGACCGAGAAACTTCTGATCCGGTCTGGAGCCAAGACTCTGGGTAAGAGGAAGAAGGGAGAGAGTCTTCCAGGCTACAGGTGACAACAGCGCGCCGCAGACTCCCGGAGGCAGGACGTGCGTGCGCTCCCTCCCGGAGCCACCCCGAAACGGAGCAAGACCCCGGGGCAGAGCCGGGGCAGCTGCGCGCTTGGAGAGCGCCGAGCGTCTCGCCTCCGAGTGACTGATGCTCAGTGGCAAACCCGGGTTGAACGACTTGGCTTGCTGCGTCGGGAAAATGGAGCGGTGTGACCTCTTCCCCTCGGCCTCGGGATCCGTCCTGACCTGATCCCTGCCTGCTTCTCTCGGGTCTCCCGCTCCCTCTTTCCTTTTCGTACCACCCGGAGCACCCCCTGGCTCTGCTTCCCACCCCCCTCCCCTCACCTTCGCCCACGTGGTCTTCTACCCTTTGCGCCCGAAATTCCTCCCACCCGGCTGTGCCTCCTGCTACCCTCTACGTGGCCTGCCCGGGAGGACACCCCCCTCGCGCCCCCGTGATAACCAGAGCTCTCCCCACCCCCACCAGGGTTCACCCCGCTCCAGGGCGAGGGTCCGGCTCCCTCCCCGCTGGGGAACGCCTGGAGGGTCCTCACAGTGCTGGAACGTGCTTCTTCGCATCGGTGGGGCCCCGAGTAGGGACAGGTCCCAGAGAGCTGAGCAAACCGAAGTCAGGGACGCAGATAAGACAGATACCCAGAGAGTTTGACTGGAGTTTCCACACACCGCAGAAGACTACAATAACAATAGAGTCAGAGCTACAAGTTTCCCCTCTAATTAAACCAGGTTCAAAACCGCCGGATGAGAACCGCGAGGCTCACTCCTGGCTCTGCGGGGTGGGCAGGGCGGCAGACACCCTTGACCCCAGGCAAACGGGTCGTCGCGAGAAATTCGGGGCAGGAGATGGGCCCAGATCTCTGTCCGCGGGCTTCGGGCCGCGCAGGGCCCCGCGAGAGAGGAGAAGCGCGCGGGGCGACAGGTGCCCGCAGGGTCCCGGGCCCTGGGCGCAGGCGTTGCGGAGGATCGGGGAAGGTGCCTCCGAGGTCCAGCGCCCTCCTCCGGCTCAGCCGGAACGCCAGGCCCATGGGAGACTCCCCAACCTGGGATGCCCGGCCCAAGTCCCCAGCTGCGAGAGGCCGCTGAGCCCGCAGGAAGCCGGGACCCCGCCGCCGCGTGGCCCACGCCTCAAATTGGCCCCCACGCTGGGCCCGCGGCCCGCACGTTCCTCCGCGGGGGAACCAGCCGCAGTGCCCAGGTACGGTCCCAGCCCCCTGTTCCGCGCGCGGCCTCTTTCTGGGCTTTGGAGAACGCGGGGAAAAGCAGGAGCTCGGCACATTCTTCTTCCCTTTTTTTTCCCCCTTTGTGCTGTCTTCCATCGCTTCTGTTAGACTCTTTCTCCTTCCCCTCCGGTTCTGTGTATGTGAGTCTTACTTTTTACCTTTCCTGCTTACTGAAGTGACACCTGCCCCCTTCCCCCTCTCTCTCCAGACCAGTGTGGCCCCAGGACAGGCCTCAGCAGCATTTACAGCGGCGCTGGGTGGAAATCCAGAGTCTTAGGCCCATCCCGACCTAGTGAGACGGAAGCCCCATGAACCAAGCTTCCGGAGTGATGGGGGTGATGCGGCTCATGCGTGGCACGTTAGAGTTTGAGAAGCATTGCTCCAGGTCCCTTGGGGGCTCATCCTCAAGTATGTGTGTCCCTTCTTCCTCAAGGACCTTGGGCTTCCAGTCCCAGACACACACCGAGGCTGAGGCTGACCAGGCTATTTCCTGGAGATTCTACCACCCCGTCCCAACCATGTACATGGTCGTCTTAGCCCTTCGACCTCTGTTAAATGATATTTAGGACACACTTTAAAAAATGTTTGCCGGGGATGCCTGGGTGGCTCAGTGGGTTAAGCCGCTGCCTTTGGCTCAGGCCATGATCTCAGGGTCCTAGGATGCAGTCCACATCGGGGCTCCTTGCTCTGTGGGGGGCCTGCTTCTCTCTCCGCCTCTGCCTGCTTGTGTGTGCGCTCTCTCTCTCTCTCTCTCTCTCTCTCTCTGACAAATAAATAAATAAAATTTACAAAATTTAAAAAAAAAATTCTTGCCCATTGTAAATCAGAAACAACTTTGAAATAGTACAGAAGGCAAAATCACCAGTAGTCCAACCCTATTCCCCTGCAGAAAGTCACTGTGAAAAATGTTGGTGAATGTCCTTCCAGACTGTATAAGGCTTGGTAAGCAGCTGCTTTCATTTCTTAGCCCATCTTGGACCTCTTTCCACCTCAGTATAAGATTTGCCTCAACCCTTTCATGGTATAAACCTGCACCGACCATCCCCAGTAGACTCTCCCCTTGGTTGTCTGTTCAGCCTGTTTTAAAGAGGGAAAGGACATTTTATTATTCTACCCTGCAGAGTCACAGTGGTCAGCCTGTCACCTATTCTGACATCCAAATTAGAGACCACGTTTCCCCTGGACTGGTGAGGACCAGAAGCCCTGAAAATTTAGGACACAAATTTAGGTTTCTGCTGTGTGTGCTCTTGTGGTGGGAGGATCATAGGGTCAGGGCTCCTGCCTGACTAGGCAAGGTAGGTGCTCCCCTCCTGGCCCCTCCCTGTGCTCTCTGCAGCAGCAGGTTCTCCTCTAAGGAGTCCCTCTGTCTCCGTAAGTGTAGTGGGAGGAACTGGTTCCCACTTTGCCTATAGTCTGATGTGGAGGAAGCTGAACCCACCAATCTGAGACTTGGATTTGCTCCGAGGATCATCTTCAATGTGTGAACAGAGCATTCCTCATCTGGGACTGTGACCAGGGCAGAACTCGAGGTCCAGGATTTTGAAAGATGCAGGAGGTTTTAGACATTCAGTATCCTTATTCTGTCCTCACTTCCAACCCAAAAGATCGTCCGCTTCTGGGTTGATTCTAAGGCTAGTTCTAAGCAAAGAGGCCATTCTTCTTAGGTAGTATTTACAGTTTTAACTAGAAGGAGAAAAAGAAGAAGGGGAGAAGGGAGAGGAAGGGGGAGGGAGGGAAGAGGAGAAGAAGGCAGAAGAAAAAAAAAAAGAAACCACATCATATTAGCTGGAATTCTCTCTTCTTTGAAACATATTTTGAGGGGTGCCTGGGTGGTTCAGTGGGTTAAAGCCTCTGCCTTCGGCTCAGGTCATGATCCTAGGGTCCTGGGATCTGGCTGCATAGGGCTCTCTGCTCAGCAGGGAGTCTGCTTCCTCTTCTCTTTCTGCCTGCTTCTCTGCCTACTTGTGATCTCCTTCTGTCAAATAAATAAATAAAATCTAAAAAGCAAAACAAAACAAAAAAACCTCAGTCATACCTTATTAAAAATACATTTAAAAATATAAAAGCTCCTTCCTTAAAAAAAAGGCATCCTTCTGTAATATGGGTGTACTACAATCTATTAAGCTATTGCCCCATTGAAAGACATTTAGATCATTTCCAGTTTTTTACTATTACAAGCAGTGCTGAAATGAAATGACCTGTAAATTGTCATTTGCATATATGCCCTAAAGATGGATCCCTAGAATTAGCACTGTTAAGTCAGGAAGTCTGTGCATTGGTAATTTTGATAGATGCTACCAAATTGTTACCTAAATAGTGTCCAAATTCATGTTGTAATGTAGAAAAGATCCTACTTGGCTGACAGCTAATTTAAATGCTCAGTTTTTATTTTCCTGAGTCCAGGGGAAACGTGGTCTCTAATTTGGATGTCAGAATAGGTGACGGGCTGACCACTGTGACTCTGCAGGATAGAATAACAAAATGTTGTTTTCTCCTTTAAAACATCAAGCTACAAATTCTAATAGATTTCAACATCTGGTACTATTGCCAATCCTTCTTGAGATTTACTAATGACTTTTTCCACGTAGTTAGGGAGAATGGTCCACGTGTGCCGATACATTTTATTGGCTGAGGAATATTTATGTTTCGAGCATTGGAATTGGGCTCCTTTGCTGTGCCATGAACTGTCTTGTGCCAGGGGTCCAGCAATGAACAAAACAGAGAGCATCTCTGCTCTCAAACATGGTAGCAAAAGTAATATATAATTTATTTTGATTGTCTCAATAGCCCTGTAAGGTGGTTAGAGGGGTGTGTATATGTGATGACCCACAACCTCCCACCCAAGACATATGGCAAACGCTGCGGGGTGTTCCTCCACATCTGTTCCATTTTCTGTATAAAACTTCTGGTTGGACACATGACCACCCAGAATAAGGACAACATTTCCCAATCTCCTTTGCGACCAAGTTCAGGCCAGGAGGATGTGAACACAAGTGGTGTGTGCAATTTCCAGAGGCTTCCTCCAAGGGAGAGAGCATGCCCTTTTCATTTCATTTTGACTTTCAGCAACCTGGAATCCTGACATGATGGCTGGGGCTGGAAGAGCCTCTGGGCTCATGAGGTGGCCATGGGGCTCCTTATGAAAGAGCATTAGGAGAGAATGTGCCTGCATTCCTGATTGCATGGGATGTCAGTCATGCCCAGGACCCATTCTCTGGTCTCATAGACAGGAGTGCAAAACCCCTCTGCTTTGTTAAGTCCCTCATTAAGCTGGGTTTTCTGGCACAGCTGAACGGAGTCCTAACCAAAGCTAAGGGACTTCTGAATGCTAAGTGGGGGCACTTTCGGATGTTGGAAGAGGCATCTCCCTACTGCAAACGTCTTGGTTGTATCATTTGAGCCTGAATCCTAATTGATACCCAGGGCAGAGTCATAACAAGGCTGGAGACTTATGACATGGCCATGTGATGCGGCCACCCTCTCTTTAGAGGAGGCTCTAAGAGGAGGGTGATTTAACCCCTCTGGTCACTCACTGTGTCTTTCAGGAAGCACTGGTGAGGGTCAGACCAGGTGGGCAGCTTCTGTAGTGGATGGTGTGGATCCTGTTGGCCCCTTCACTCTTCCTTGTGGTGCCTTTTCATTATGTCCTATTTGCCTTTCAATTTTGATGTAGCAAAGCTTCCCTTGGCAGATAATGTCAGAGCTTGCCCATATCCCTTTCTACCATTTCTGTGCAGCCTTCAGGCGCTGAAGATTTCTTTCACTTTTCAATGGCCAGTACCTCCGAATCACCTTCACAGAACTGCCCTCAGATGCCTGGAGCTGATCTGCCAAATGTGGAGAGGGCTGAAGTGTAGTTATGGTGCATGATGTAGTTTTGGAATATAGGTGAGGCTCGGTGGGGTGAGGTCTGGAGCTGAGGGCCAAGAAAGAATTATTGAGATGTCTTTGGGCAAAATGGTGGTTTTATTAAAGCTTGGAGACAGGATCCATGGGCAGAAAGAGTGCCTGCCCCTAGGGTGTGGAGTAAAGCGTTAACATTAAGGCAGTTGGGAGTTTCCTTCTGGAAGTGAGGTTATTAATAAGAATTTTTTTTTCATGTTCATCATCATTAGCCATCAGGGAAACTCAAATCAAAACCTCATTGAGATACCAGCTTATACCTGTTAGAATGGCCAAAATTATCAGGATAGGAACCAAAAAATGTTGGAGAAGAGAGAACCCTCTTATACTGTTGGTGCGAATGCAAGTTGGTGCAGTCACTTTGGAAAACAATGTGGAGATTCCTTAAGAAATTAAAAATAGAGCTACCCAATGACCCTGCAACTGTACTATTGGGTATTTACCTCAAAGATACAAATGTAGCGAAAAGAAGAGCCATATGTACCCCAATGTTCATAGCAGCAATGGCCACAGTTGCCAAAGTGTGGAAAGAGCCAAGATGCCCTTCAACAGACAAATGGATAAAGAAGATATGGTCCATATATACTATGGAGTATGATGCCTCCATCAGAAAGGATGAATACCCAACTTTTGTATCAACATGGACGGGACTGGAAGAGATTGTGCTGAATGAAATGTCAAGCAGAGAAAGTTAATTATCATATGGTTTCGCTTACTCATGGAGCATAAGGAATAACATGGAGGGCATTAGGAGAAGGAGAGGAGAAGTGAGTTGGGATAAATCAGAGGGGGATATGAACCATGAGAAACTGGACTCTGAGAAACAAACTGAGTGTTTTGGAAAGGAGAGGTGTAGGGCGTTGGGTGAGCCTGGTGGTGGTATTAAGGAGGGCATGTGTTGCATGGAGCACTGGGTGTGGTGCATAAACAGGGAATCTTGGAACATTGAAAAAATAAAATAAAATAAAATAACTTTTTTTTCTTGTAAATCACTAAGACATTGGTAAACTGAGGGAGGCTCCTATCTTGCAGGACTGTGGTCTCTTTTGTTAACCTTTTTTTTTTTTTTTCCTTCCCTTAGTTTTAGGGAAGCCAGGAGTGCCTGAGGAGTGTCCTCGGTATCCCACCATGGGTGGCGGGGGGTGGGGTTGTGGGGTATCAGCCTGTGCTTTGTCCTCAGCTTGCCTTCTGCTCCCTCATCAGGGCAAACCTTCTTTGTTCTGGCTCAAGGTGACTCTGCAGTCCAGTGTCTAACCCAAAGACCCCCTGTAGTTTCAGGCTGAAGCCCAGACACATTAAGACTTTTGCCTGAGATATTTTCTTGGCTTCCCTCTTAGGCCTGGGTTCCCCAAGCCCTTACCAGCCTCCCTGGGTAGTGGGGGGTGGGTGGGTGGAGGGTGGCACTGCTTTGGTAAATCACTCAGCCATGAACACTCTTCTCAGTATAGCGCAGCAGGGCTGACATGGGAGAAGTGCAGTTCTGTCTCGTGGTGCAGTCTATGTACAGCATCCCTCTGCCAAGATGGCTGCTCCAGCCTTCTTATCTTGCTGCTTTGTCATCCTCCCTTCTGTTGCAGTCCCTCTCTTGTGTTGATGGCAGCCCTGGTTCCATCATACCACATTCCCATCTGCAGGAAGGGGAGGAGGAAGTGGAGGCCACACCACCTCCCTTGAAGGTAAGTCTCAGGGGTTGCAAGTGGGATTTCTGCTCATAATCCATTGGCCTCTTTTAGTCACATGACTACAGGTGAGGCTGGGAAATGTAGTTTACAGGTGACGGGCCGGGGAGCACCAATTAAAGCCAACTAGGAGCTCTCAAGCTAACACAAATAGAAGAGAATGGATTCTGGGGGGTGAGAGGGGGTGCTTAGCAGCTGTTGTCACACCTAGGAATCACTATCTTAAATGCTTGGAACTAAATTTTTTTTTCTGGCCACTGATGCTTGACTTATATCAGAAAGAAAAAAAAAAAGTAAAATTGTGATATAAACACCATAACTCTCCTAAGTTAAAAACACAATTAAATGAAACCTAATTGTAAAAAAAAAAAAAAAAAAAAAAAAATTATACCTTTAGTGGTTATGACCAATGTCAAGGCAGCTAGCTGTGAATGCCCTGAAGTGTTATTTCTGGAAAAGACCTGAGAAGCTCTCTTCATCACCTCCAGCATAGTTATGGGGGCCCCAGGCACAGAGGTGGCAGCTGAGGCCAACACAATGGAAGGGGGAGGGTATAGACAGAGCTTTCACAAGACTGATGATGTGAAGTGGGTGGCAGGGGTTTCCTGGAGATGGGCACCCATGAGAAGAAAAGGAATGGAGGGGCGCCTGGATGGCTCAGTGGGTTAAGCCTCTGCCTTCGGCTCAGGTCACAATCTCAGGGTCCTGTGATCGAGTTCCACATTGGGTTTCCTGCTCAGCAGGGAGCCTGCTTCCCTCTCTCCCTCTGCTGCTCCCCCTGCTTGTGCTCTCTCTCCTTCTCTCACTCTCTGTCTGTCAAATAAATAAATTCTTTAAAAAATAAAAATAAAAAAAAAGTAATGGACTCAGGGCATGAGAAAGTTGGTGGGAGGCCAACCCTGGGTTGAATAGAGTCCCCCCACCCCAATATATGTCCATATCCAAATCACTGGAATTTGTGAATGTGACTTTATTTAGAAGAAAATCTCTTTGTAGATGTAATTAAGAATCTTGAGATCAAGATTCTTGATGGCTCAGTGGGTTAAGTCTCTTCCCTTGGCTCAGGTCATGATCTCAGGGTCCTGGGATCGAGTCCCGCTTTGGGCTCTCTGCTCATCAGGGAGTCTGCTTCCCCCTCTCTCTCTGCCTCTCTGCCTACTTGTGATCTCTCTCTCTCTCTCTCTGTCAAATAAATAAATGAAATCTTTAAAAAAAAGAATCTTGAGATCATCTTGGATTAGTCAGTCATCTGGGCTCTAAATCCAATGAGAAGTGTCCTTATAAAAGCAAGGCAGAGGTTGGTTTGAGACAGAAGAGAAGACAGAGAGGAGGAGAGAGGCAGAGATGGGGGGTTGTGGCCTCAAGCCGGGAGCACCAGAGGTCATCAGACACAGACATTGGCTTAGAGGAGAGAAGACCCTGCTGCAGGTCAGTGAGGATGGTTCACTCTCCACTACCCCCACCCTGGTCTCCGCTCCTGGCTTCCTCTGGTTGGACTCTGTCAGCCTCATGGGGAGGGAGGAACCTGAGGCATCTATCTCCCTGGCTTCCTCTCTTAGACATCTCCTGGGGCTGGCTAGGTCCTACAGTGGGAGGCCAGTGTTCCTCCCAGGGCAGCCTGTTCTGTACTATTTTCTTTCCTCTGGGTTCTGGTAATCTCTCTCTCCCTTCCCCTTTTGGGCCAAAGGGTGGGGACAACTCAACTACCTCCAGCTCAAGTCTTACACCATCCCATGAGGTTCCCTCACAACCTGGTCCCATTGTTGGAATTAGTCCCTTTATAAATTAACCTTCCTCAAGGTATCCTCTACCTTGGCTCTGTTCTTCCCTGTTGGGACCCAAACTGAGAGAGCCCACAAGGAGGTCCCATCTCCTGATATTGTCAAGGATAGGAGTGGGCATAGACCAGTAGACCTTCAGAAGGGAGAGGGGTGAGTTTCCTGAGGGCCGGAACTCTGCAAGGGGGAAATCTCGACCTTCTGAAAGGCTAGGAGGGGAAGACTTCAAGGGTGGGGGCCAGTTTGTCATGCGGAGCTCTGCCGAGGCTGTCTCAGCCCTGCACAAGTTCTGGGGGCTTCCTCTCTATGTCAGGGACCAGGGTGCAGTCTCCATTTCTAGAAAGCCATGCCTCCTACCCTGCTGGAGACTAGAGGTGGTACTTTTGTCCCCCTTGAGTACTGGGAGCTCAGCCACAGTGAGGCACCACCTTCCTGGCAAAGCCTGGGCAACTGGAATATGGATGGGCACAGGGAAGATCACGTGCCCCTGTGTCCCCCCAGGAAGGGAGCAGACAAAGCTCTTCTAAATTGCCAAATAAGGTAAAAATCCATCAAATCCAGTATGTGTATGAAAGAACATGAGTCCATGTTTTGATTTCAAAATGGATCTCAGTGTTTACAGACAATGCCTGAATCATGACCCAATGTCCCATTCTGTGCTCTCTAGTAATTCTGGAGTCTGTTAACTGGAGAATGTGAAATGCAGGTTGGGGGGCCCCCAACCAAAATCCAGCCAAGCATCCAGCCAATGGGCCGGCTTGTAAAAAGGAAATGTAAAGGGAGAGTTTGGAGCTAAGGCTGTGGGATGGTAAATGGAGACACGTGACAGGAGAGGAGAGGCTTCAAGCAGGACATTGAGAACATCCACGGAGTTTAACCAGGGAAACCATCACAGTTTTCTTCAAAATTATTCTTAATCATTCATAAAGTGATAATTCATTGATTTTTTTTTTTTCCTAATAGAGAAGCTGTACATGGTCCTCATCAGAAAATTTGGAAACTACAGGGGGGTGGCTGGGTGACGCAGTCAGTTAAGCATCTGACTCTTGGTTTCGGCTCAGGTCCTGATCTCATGGGTTTTGAGATCAAGCCCCGCATCAGGCTTTACATTCCTCAGGACTCTGCTTGGGTATTCTCTCCCCACGCCCCTCCCCCCACTCATGCTCTCTCTCACACACACTCTCTCTCTCTAATAAATAAATAAACCTTTTTAAACAAGAGGAATTTGGGGAACTATAGGGCCTTATAGCTATAGAAACCTTGGAAAAGGCAGGCTTTTATGGTAGTGCAGGCAAGAGATGTTAAGGACCCTGTTAGGGACTGAATTGTGTTAACCCACAAATCCCTATGTTGAAGAGCTAAGCCCCAGGACCTCAGAATGGGACTGTATTGGGACATAGGATCTTTAAAGAAGTAATTAAGTTAGAATTGGGTTGGGCCCCAATGCAATATGACTAGTGCCCTCATAAGAAGAGGAGATGAGGACACAGACGTACAGAGGGAAGACCACGTGAAGACACAGGTAGAAGAGGGCCATCTACAAGCCAAGGAGAAGAAACTTGTCCTGCTGACAACTTGATCTTGCATTTCCAACCCCCACAACTGTGAGAAAAGAAATTGCTGCTGCTTGAGCCTCCCCGTCTGTGGTGCTTTGTTGCAGAAGCCCTAGCAGACTGATGTAGATGCCAATCTTGGGCAGCGGCAGGGACAGGGAGGAAAGGGGCCAGCTGGAAGGCATTTTTAGGAGATGAAATCAACAAGCTTTGGGGACTGAGTCCATATGGACAGTGGGGTGTGCGGTAGTCTAGGATCTCATTCGTTTTCTAAGCTTGGGTGGCGTGACGGATGGGTGTTGCCACAACTTAACCAAGACGGAGATTCCACGAGGAAAAGTTGGTGTTTGGACCCGTTGAGTTGGAAATGGGTCCCAGTGGGGTGTCTGG
The DNA here is from genome assembly GCF_030435805.1 of Mustela lutreola. Lineage (NCBI taxonomy): Eukaryota > Metazoa > Chordata > Mammalia > Carnivora > Mustelidae > Mustela > Mustela lutreola. The sequence continues at coordinate 213,515,010 of NC_081291.1, read as the reverse complement.
TGACCACACGGGGATTGCATTCAGGGGACTGAGCCAGAGTGACAGAGGGAGGCCCAACAGCACATCGGTGGGAGTGGAAATCATCCCGCAAGTAGACAGGTTGCCCAGGCGCAGAGCCGCTGGCAAAGGACAGACCTGGGGGAGGCCAACATTTATTTTTTCCTGTGAGGATGAGCCCATCATTTATTGTGCGATGGTCTGTATCGCAGCTGTTCACATTTATTAGGTTGATTCCAAAATATTGTCTGCCTCCCCTAATTTCTCTTTCAATCCATTGTTTAAAAAATTCCCAAGATAGGCACAGACAGGCTACTCCCCAAATGCTAAATTGGTCAAATTAGGGGGAAGGCTGTCTGTTTAACCTACCCCTGTGATTATTTGGTACATATGGTGCTTAGCATACGGGCTTCCAGACTCCACCATATGTGCAGGTAAGTGTGGGACTGGGTGGGCAAACAATGGGGTGTATCGCTGTTAGTGATAAATGTTCTTACCTCTTTGCACGCCACCCGTCTCCTTTCTTCAAAAATATTTTCATTTGAAAAATGTGTGCTAGTGTGTGCTAGAAATGTGTCGGGATGGAAGTAACAGTCTCTCCTAAAAACAGTGATGCTGTATTTGTGATGATTGTATCATATTCACGATTATAGCCAGTGGATAATACAGGATTACTAAGCATTGGGGCCACATTGTGTCGTTTTTAGGATATATGGTTTTCTAATTAGAGTGGTGGTTTTTCAGCAATGGAGGACAGAAAATTTAATTTAGTTTTGTAGAAAAGTGCAGGCTCCGGCTTCAGGCTGCCTGGGTTAGAATTCTGATTTCCTCATTTATTAAACCAAGGCCATCCTGGGCAAAGCTACTTATTAGCCTTTGTGGTCTCAATTTTTTCATCTGTAGTAGGTCTTCCTCACAAGGTTATTGGGAGGGATAATTTTTTTTTAGATTTTATTTATTTATTTGACAGACAGAGATCATAAGTAGGCAGAGAGGCAGGCAGAAAGAGGAGGAAGCAGGCTCCCTGCTGAGCAGAAAGCCCTATGCAGGGCTCGATCCCAGGACCCTGGGATCATGACCTGAGCTGAAGGCGGAGGCTTAGCCCATTGCCCCTGTGAGGGATAATTTAATAACACACGGAAAGCACTTAGAACAGGGCCTAGAATATAGTGGAGGCTCGAAAAAAGTTAGCTGTAAGTACTCCCTAGATAGGAGTATTCCAGGATTTTTTATAAGCCTCACAGTTGTCGGGAAAGAACAACAAAATTATCTTTATTATTATTATTTATTTACTATTATTAATTAATTTATTTATTACTTTTTGAGATAGAGAGAGGGAGTGCAAGTGAGGCAGGGAGGAGCAGGAGAGGAAGAGAGGGAAGGTCTTCCGTCGGCTCCATGCCCCATGCAGAGCCTGATGCACGACTTGATCTTATGACCCTGAGACTGTGGGTCTGAGACCGTGACCTGAGCTGAAATCAAGACTCAGACACTTAACCGACTGAGCCACCCAGGCACCCTGGCAACATCTTTATAATCAAGAGCCAACATGGTTATCTTTGGGCCTCACTTATTTACCTAAACGTGAAGTTTCCATATTTGTCTAATGCTCCACGAAACACCTGCACCAGCTGACTCTTCCGTGCCTTCCTGTGTGAGGCCAGATCAACGACCACATGCTCCTGGTTGAGAAATTGTCCCCCTCCTTTGAAAAACGAGAACGGGCCTATGCCATGTCCTTCCTCCAACATATTTGGGACCCCATGCTTGGGATTTCAAGTATTTCTCAAATGGGATGTCTTCCCTGTCCCCACTTTTAAACCGAAGTATCCAGTCCCAGGCTTCAGCGAGTTCTTCAAGATCCCTTATGGAGCGGAAAATGCCAGTGTCTCTCTTGCCTGACATTTTATTAAGAATTAAAAATAATGAAGCCAGCAGAGATACAGAGGGAGAGTAATTTAGAAACCCGGTATAATGGCTGTTAATTTGTTGACAGTGTGGTGTTCGTGAGGGAAGGTCGACGGCGGGAGGAGGAAGGCAGGGTCCGGCCCGGCCATGCCCCACCGGGCCTTGCATTAATGGAGTAACAGCTGAACTAAGTGTTTAGACTAAAAACATCAAAGTCTAGTGTCTTTGAGATACCATTTCTTCTCTCCCAGAATGTCAAAGGTGGCTGCAAATATATCCAGAGCTTTCTGGGTGGCATTGTTTAAGATGCTGGGCCCAGCAGATGGCCCCCAAATGCATCTCAGCCTGGTAGAGCAGGGACCACATATGATGGTATAGTCTTCTCATTAGCAAACAGAAAAAAAAAAAAAAAAGGCAAGGAGGAGAAGGGAGAGAGATGAAAAGAATATACAAAGACATTTACATATTTACATTGTCTCGCTCGCATTTCAAATTCCCCTTCAGCGGAGGCGGCCAGTGGGCTCGCTTTTCTCCTTCTGTTTGTATGTTTACTCGTACTAAATAGATTATGGTAATCAGGTACATAAATGCAAGCAACTGTTATTATGCCATTTTAATCACAGAGTTTTTCACTGGAAGCCTTCATTAGAATTCTCATAATCTTACTTGTTAGTGTAACAAACAGTAATAAATGCCAAGGAGCTTGGATTAAGGCAGAGGCATTCAGACTTGAAAAGAGGAATATGGAAATGTTGTCAAATCTCTGCATTACTTATTGAAATGTCACATAAACAGTTCGGACTCTAAATATCTTACTCATTATAAGGATCGGGAACCAGGCAACCCGAGGATAGTAATTATGTCTCTCTGCTGAGCACGACAAACATATGCCTTCCATAGAATCTTCTTCACTCCCTGAAATCACTGGATGGCTCCACACACAGCTCTCTGGTCATATTTTATGACTGTTAAAATCAGAGCAATTTTCTTATTGTATAATTTCATTTCTTTTGTGCTTAGGGGTAAGTATGTGTGAACACAAGCTTGGAGCAAAATTCCCGAGTTCTCACTAGCTTACGATTTTGTATGACTGTTTGGAAGTGGGTAGGAAAAGCTGCAGTATTTCTTTGTTTTGGGTTTTGTTTTGGTTTTCCTCGTAAGCAAGAACATAGCTCTACGCAGGAGACTTAACCACTCTTTCTGGAAATGATGTGGTCCTGCACACAGCTCTGAACGTGGGAACACAGGGGGCAATCATCCTGGTTTGGCTCAGGCCCTGAATTCAGACATGACCTGTAGGTTCTGCGGAAAAGTCCACTTCAGTTATTCCTGGCTGCGTGGTGGGTGAACTACCACAAGACTTAGTGACTTCAGGCAGTACCAGTGCACTGTTGCATGATCTAGTGGCCTTATCAGCCCCTTCTTCTGCTTAACTTGGTGCAGGCTGAGATGCTGGGATGGCTGGAAGATCCCACATGGTTGTTTCACTGGACCCACTCCCACTTGCCCAGACGTCAGTCGCTCCCTACTGGGCCACACCCTCGTGGCTGCTTGGCTTCCCCACAGCACGGCAGCTTGGTTCAAGAAGCAGCCTCCAGGAAGCAAACACTGAAGCTGCGGACCCCTATTAAGGCTCAGCCTCACCAGTTACACTAGGTCATGTCTTCCACATTGCACTGGTTAAAGTGAGCCAGAGGTCAGCCCGGAATAGTGTGAGCAGGGCCCACACAAGGGTATGACTCCTGGGAGGCGTGGTTTGTTGGGAGCCATCTTTGGAGACCAGCTTCCACACATGGGGGCTCTCCTGGCGGGCTTCCCCATCGCCCTCAGTCTTACATTCAAGAGTTTCCTATCTACCTGTGGGGGCAAAGACAAGGGGAGATTTCTCCTCAGAGACTCTGTACCAGGGAACCACTTCCTCTCATTCCCCAGAGGAGCTGTCCCCTCCCCCTGTCCCTCGAGGGCCAGCTCATAGTCACCTCATTGGCATGGCTGTTCTTTCTGTATATGTAACAGAATTGCCCACTAACAGCCACCACAGAGGGAGATGGTTGGAGATACAATCTCCTTGTGAGCATGTTCCCACTGCCCTCCCCCAGCCAGGCTGTCCTCAGCACTACACACCTCCAATGTGTGCTGCTGGATTTGTTGGTTGCTCGGTGGTTGGTGTTACCATTGTGTGTATCATCAGATGTGTCTTCCTTGGCTCGGGGTGTCCAGGCTAGAAGAACCTGAGCCATCAGCTAGACCCCAGCTTCCCTCCTTTCAGATCATAAGCTGACATCTCAGGAGGTGAAGAGTCTTGTGTGAAGCCACACAGTAAGCTAATGGTAGACTAGGACTTCCTACACTTCTTGGACCCTCTTCCCATCTGCCCCTACCCAACCACTTCCTGTTCTAACCCACCGCAAAAGCCCTCTACCCCTTGACCGTTCTGCCTGCACCTTTATCACCAGCCTATGCTCCTGGTCTTTGTCAGTTCAAGGGTGGCTGTATTGCCTTCTCACCAATTCAGAAACAAGAGCAATACTCACCTTAATTCTATTAGTGTTCCTTAAACATGATTTTTCCTTCAAGAGATGTTTAAAAGATCTTGCAGTGGTTCACACACATTAGAGAATGTGTTGGGGTTGGAGTCCGGGGACTGACCGTGACTTTTAGGAGAGTCCCAGGTAGCTCTCTGCTTTACCGTTATTCTATCTGAAAACCAAGAACAGAAAGAAATACACACTGTTTGTTATGGAAAATTTCAAACCTACGGAAGTTGCGAGAGCCATCTGGGGAAACCCCAGATGCCCATCACCCAGCTTCAACAATTATCCATTTGTGGTCAGTCTACGCCCTTGTCCTGCTCCTCTTACTTCACATAATTTTGAAGCAAATTCCAGGCATGAGAACAGGGTTAGCAATCTAGGGGTTCAGTGGTGATAACGTTTTCAAGTTACCCGCTCCTCTCCGGGGTTGGGCTACTCCTGATTTACTATTCTCTTGAAGGAATCTTTGGCTTGCCCTCCAGCAGGGGACATACTGCCCTCTTCTCAGAGATTCTGCTGATCCATTGGTGCTGGAGGAGCCTGGCTTGCCTTAAAGAGTGAATCAAGGGCATCTTTTCCCATTCCATGTTCGGTGACGTCATGGGGGTCACTAGAAATCAACCAGGATGGGAGCATATACACAATGGAAATTGTGGGGTTTCCCCCTTTGGAAGGGCTTTTTTCCCTCCTTGGAGAGCCCATTGTCAAACATTTCCCAGCATACTGCTGCCTCGGACTGATGAAACACACATGGACAACCTCATCACATGTACTAGAATCTTTCCCGCACTGGTTCTCAGCCTGGGATGTATTAAACTCACCCAAGGAGCCTGTACACTCTGCAGGTGTTCACTCTCTCCTTCCCTGGCTGCTTCTTGAGTGACTGAGTGACAGTAGCTAGTGGATAATGGAAGCAGGATTCAGATGCAGATCCAAGATGGAAAGATGCAAATGTACACAGTAGATGGAAAGAGTGAGGGTGATGGCCCCACAGGGTCCCAGGGCTGGGTTGTCATCACCAGCCACTTCAAGCCAGGTGTGACGATGTCCTAGGTAAGCTCTTCCCTGGGCTCAGGGCAGTGAGCTTAAGGCATGTGAGCCAACTCTATGACTATGGCTCAACCTTGCAGCAAACACAGCTGTGAGGCAAGATTTCATGAGATTTGGGAGCATTAGGAGACCAGAAGACCTGGGTTCGAATGCCAGCTCAGCCATGTCAGTGTCCTTGTATGCAAAAGGGGGTTTATTCTAAGGGTGGTTTATTCGAGCATTTAAGAAAGATTGTACAGCCCCCTACTAAGAGCCATGCCCTGAGCTAGTTGGTGGGGGTGTCATGGCAGACAAACAGGCTCCATGGTCCTCGTCCTCATGGAGCTTCAGGAACTCTGAAGAGTACAAAATCAAAATTCCTTTTTTTTTTTTTTTTTTTTTTTTAGCAAAGGACAGATTCCCATTCAAAGCAACTGAAGCGAAAGGCAGGATTTGCGGGCTCACGATAGGACAGCTTAGCTGTCCTTCCAGGCATGGCTGGACCCTGGTGCCTTCCTGTTAGTGCTGGGATTCTGGGAGTCTGACTTGTCTCTGCCTTGGCGTTACTTTTCTTCCAGCAGCTCCAGGCTCCCACTCCACCAGCCCACCCGCCCCAGGGAAAAGAGAATCTTCCCTTCCAAAGCATCCCAGGGCTGACTCCTACTGGCCAGATCAGGACACATGCTTGTTTTAGATTGGCCACTGGAATCATACATTCACCCCTGGGAGTGGAAGGGGTGGGCAGATGTCCAATCCCACTGGACCCAAATGGACTGAGTGGGGAGTGGCGTTGTCCTTGATCTTCCTCCCTATCAAAGAGTTATTACCAGGATGAGGAGGGAAGAATGATGGGTGATAGTTGGTATTAATACAATATAGTCTAGTGAGAGTTACTTCATGAAGCAGGTGAGTTCTTCTTATGGGGATGCAGAGGTCGGGCATCAGCATGCCTTGTACTTGGGGTGGGGGGCGTTGTAACAATACACTGGGGGGGCAGCATCCTCAAGAAGTACACATGTGTGGCTCCACTCTTCTCCCCTAGGGGTGGAACCAAAGCCCCACGAGGAAGTGCACAGATTGGAGTGGGGGCAAGATCTCACCATATCACCACCATTCCCACCTTCATAAACCCTGGCTGTAAACAGTGCCAAACAGAGACTCTGGCACCAGGCCATCCCTCTGTCTCCAAGAGAGGCAGCTCTGAGCCTGTGGAGAGAGCGGAGCCGGGGTTGGGGGCAGCTGGTGCCACCTGTCCTCTCCTCCAAGGTCTCAAGCAGGTCAGTGGTGGCATAATAAACACTGGGGTGAAAAATGGGGGTTGATTGTGAGGTTCAGGAGCCAGACCCCACCCTGGGCTCAATTACCAGCAACGCTGCCTACTTCCTAGAGTCGTGAAGTTTGCACAAGGTCGTGGATGTGGTCACGAGGAGCACTCAGTTCATCGCTGGTGACGACAAATGATGGAGATGATGGTGGTGACCACAAATCTCATATGGTGAAGGCTCTTCGGTTCATAGGCCTGGCCCAGACCAGAAGACCATTTATCCATCATCTAGAGGTACTCAGGGCCTCCCCCAGTGCCCCAGTGATTTCTCAAAAGGCTCCTTTGTGCACATGCAGCACTTTCTGGGAGGAGCTCTCATAGGGGCAATTCACTGATACTTGGGAACTGTGGCTGGCCTGCCCTTCACCTGGTAAGGCCTGAAGGCACTCACCTGTATCCCCATTCCTCTGATATAGAGGGAGCTGACCTCTCACCTGGCACTTCTGCTCTCTGCTGGGGTTTGCTGAGCTGAGGCCATGTGACTGCACACTAGCAGTTCCTCCTCCAAAGACACAATTGCTGGGTTCCATGATCACAGAGCCTGTGCAAGATGTCTTTCCAGCAGGTTTTAGAGAACATCAGCTGCAGGCAAGGTTCCTCCTAACAGTGGAAACTATTGTTTTTTCCTTTCCCTTCTTGGAGATTCCCAACACCCAATAGCAGCAAAATGACTAAAGGCTCTGAGAAGTCCTGCAAGAAAGCAGACAATTTTACTCTGTTTAACCCAGCAATTCCCAAATTTGTGTGTCCACGAGTCATATGCCTACTGATATTTTGAGAATCTAGAGCATATTGTGGAGAACTATGAGAGAAGAAGTGATGATGTCCCCCTATAATCAAACAAAAATGGACCAGAAGAAAAAAAATACAATAAATTCTGCTCAGACAACTTGATGTCACCCCACCTAAGGGGAACTGGTCTCTCCCACAGTGCAGCTGGAAGGTCAGGGATATTCCATGCTGCCTGTCTAGTGATTGTGGCTAAACACAGCACACATGCCAAGCAACGGTGATTACTAAGCTTCAGATGTCTTTAACTTGAGTCCCAGCGTGTGTCTGATCTTTTTAGAGGTCTGATTTCCGCCATGTGTCAGCAGTCTATCTGTTCACATGACAGAAGAGTGTGCTTAATACGTATTTGCTGTGCAGACACTGTAGAAGCTACAGGGACAGTGTGACAGATGTTGTTGGTTGGTTACCCTAACTCCATTCCCTCTTCCCTGTGAACTGAAGCTCAGTTTTGCTTAGTATCCATCCCCTAAGGAAGTTACCTGCCACTCTGCTAGGAGTAAATTCTGAATCACATAAACCAATCATGGCAATCCAATTTCCCTTGCATGTCGATGTTATTCATGTGGCCAAGGTATAGCCAATGGTCAAGGGGGAACCACTGAAGATGTCCTCATTCTTAAAAAGATCCAACCCTATGAGGTAACTCCTGGTCTTCAGTAGGATGTTTTCGGGTCTGGAACTGTACCAGCCATTCTTTTAACAGCCTAAGGATGACGCTAGCTCGCGGTAGAGGGCTGAGTCCATAGAAAATCCAAGAAGGAGAAACCAGAGTATTAAGTACCATGCTTGCAGTCCACTCTGCCCAAAGACTTCATGTTGTGTGACTTTTCAGTGCGTGAGTTGCTGAGGGGTGTCAAGAGTTCAGCTGAGCTGGGGGACAGAGCGGTCGGCTGTCAGAGTAGCCAATTAAAGCAACAAACCAAGAATGGAAGAGTTAAGTCTCTCTCCACTTACTGCAAGGGTATGAGATAGTACAAGCAAGAGTCTAAGCCAGAGGAAGCACTGGCTTACCCTGTTTTATTTCTCCTGTGGACAGCGTACCTGTCCAGGGTTGGGTGGATCTGTGCAGATCTAGGGTTCTATCACTATTTAGGGATCCCAGAACAAAAGTCTCCAGCAGTTTTATGGACCCTGGGGGTGGGGGGTGAAGGACAAAGAGGAAGGTCTAAGATTGGAGAAGTACTGGGGACTGAGTCAGAGTGAGGCGTCTTCAATGTTTCCCCTCCCCAGCCATAAGGAGGCCTAGGCAAAGGAGTCTGAAGACCCCAACCCAAGGAACCCAGGAGCAAAGGCACGAGGGTAGAGGTGCAGATCTGTGACGGCATCAGAGACCCCATCCGTGACCACAGGGCTTGGGCTATCACCCTGTCTGGCATGGAGAGGACAGCTTTCTCCTTCCCTGGTGCCTGTTGGGTAAATTTTATGTAACTGTCTACAGACAAGCTTTAAAAATCACACAGATTTTTCGCTAGGAGCTGAACTCCTCAAGTGGGAGATTCTGTTATTTGACATGGAAGACATTCAACAGACACAATTTGGAACCCTTTAGCAACCAGGGACAGAAAACCCAACTCAGACTGGTTTAAAAAATAAGGGGTCCTCCATTAAAAAATGGACAAGGGACTTGCACTGACATATTTCTTCACAGATGATCTCAAATGGCCAACAAGCATATGAAAAGACGCTCAACATCATTCATCATCAGAGAAATGGAAAGTCAAGACAACAATGAGATGTTACATCACACCTAGTAGGATGGCTGCTATAAAAAGTTAATAGCAGATGTTGGTGAGGATGTGGAGAAGTTGGAACACTTTCATACTATTGGTAGGAATGTAAAATAGTGCAAGTACTATGAAAAACAGGATGGGAGTTTAAAAAAATTAAGAACAAAACTACCATATGATCCAGTGATCCTACTTCTGGGTTATATACTCCAAAGAATTATAAGCAGGGTCTTAAAAAATATTTGCAATCCCGTGTTCACAGTAGCAGTATTCGTAGTAGGCAAGAAGAGGAACCAAGGCAAAATGTTTATCCATCAGTGGATGAATGGATAAACAAAATGTGGTAATCTATCTAATGGAACAGAACGAAGCCTTAAAAAGGAGATCCTGTCACAGGCTAAACATGGATGAACCTTTAGGACCTTCTGCTAAGTGAAATAAGCTAGTCGTGAAAGGACACATATTTTTTGAACCCACTGATATGAGGTATCTAAAATAGTCAAATTCATAGAAATAGAAAGTAGAATGGTGGTTACCAGGGCCTATGGAGAGGGAAAAAGGAATGTGTATAGAGTTTCAATTATGCAAGATGGAAAGCTCTACAGATCCATTTCACAACAGTATAAATACACTTAACACTATAAAATACTTAGTGGTAAATTTCATGACATATGTTTTTTAACCAAAAAAAAAAAAAAAAAATTTATTGGCTGAACAAAAATGAAAGTCCGGAGGAGGAGTGAACTTTGGGTTATGCTTGATCCTGTGGCTCAGTTGTTGGAAAGACCCTGTTTCTTTCCATTTCATCTCTGTCTTCCATGGAGCTGCCAGCTTCCTGCTAAGGCTGCCTTCTGTTGGATTGCAAGATGACTCCCAACAGCTTCTTCATTCATAGTGAGCAACAAGAGAGAATGTTTCTCCTGGTAGTTTTATAGGAAGAACAAGAACATTTTTATCATGGGTTCCAAGTAAATTGCTCCTGGTCTCCCAAGAGCTCAATTTAGATTGTGTTTCATGAGCCATTCCCAGTGCCCAGGAGGATGAGATGTGCTGTTTGAATTCACTGGTCAGTGTTTGCTCGTGAAGCTGAGAGCTGTGGTCACTTTCCCCAAGCATGTGGCCTGTTCTGGAGAAGGTAATATGCTCAAAAGAAAAAGGGTGTACAGGCACCTAGAAGAAACAGATGCTGGGCAGAATTACCACGTGGTTTATGGGTTGCTGATCCAGGATAAACACCTCAAATTATTTTGATGTGGGAAGTACCTGCAGCTTTCCCTGTGTTCAGCCAGACCAGCAGGCTTTCCACTAAAACAATGACAGTTCAAAAGGACACAGGATGAGTTGGCTTCTCTCAGTAAGTCAGCCAGTCCCCAGATGAAAGTCAGTAGCTAGAGGTCTGGCTGTTGGTAGACATGTTGGTAGGTCTAGTTAGAGGCTTGGCTGTTTTCTGGCCCATGTGATGCTCCTCTTTTTCCATATCCTTTATGGGGCTAAGGCCATGAGCCATGAGAAGACAAATGGAGGTAGTGGGTTTGAGAAATCCGAATGACCTGATACTATCCCTGTTCCTGAGAAAGCTAATGTTCTGTTTCTATGTCTTACCAACATTGTGAACTTGGGAAAGTTTCTGAACCTCTCTGATTCAGCTTTATCTATAAAACTGGAGTAAAGGGTCTGGGTAACTTAGTCAGTCAAGCATCCAACTCTTGATTTTGGCTCAGGTCATGATCTCAGGATTGTGGGATAGAGTGTGTGTCAGGATCCATGCTCAGCAGGGAGTCTGCTTGAAATTCTCTCTCTCCCTCTGTCTCTCCCCACTATACACACACAAGTGCTCTCTGACTTTCTCCAAAATAAATAAGAAAATCTTTATTTATTTTTTATTTTTTAAAGATTTTATTTATTTATTTGACACAGAGAGAGAGAGAGCACCAATAGGCAGAGAGGCAGGCAGAGGGGGAGGAGGAAGCAGGCTCACTACTGAGCAGAGAGCCTGATGCGGGGCTTGATCCCAGGACCCTGAGATCATGACCTGAGCCGAAGGCAGAGGCTTAACCCACCGAGCCATCCAGGTGCCCCAATAAGTAAATCTTTTAAAAAAAAACCCCAAAATCCTGGAGTAAAGATGTGACCAAATTCGCAGGATTGACACAAAGATTAAATGGAATTAACAAGTTGGCATGTAGAGGTACTAGGTAAATGGCAGTTATTTTTGGTATTAATTTATTAGGGTGCTTAGTATATGCCAAGTGCTAGATATATAGGGTGCTAATTAATTATCCCAGCAAGTTTATGAGGTAGGATTTTATTCCACATTTTATAGATGTAGAAACTGAAGCTCACAGAAGTTATGTATATATATTTTTATTTTTTGTAACAATCAGCAATAGATTCAAACAGGTCCATCTTTTACTTCAGTTAGTATTCTATCTGCTATGCTATCTTACTTCCTACAGTAGTGATGAAAAGCCACATTTTCAATGGAGACCCATTAACCCCCCAATAATTTGTGAATGATCTTCAGGTATTCTTTGAAGTCCCTTAAATTATATGTAACCTTATGTGTATATATTCATCATTCTGGAGAGAGAGTCTATGCCTTCCTCCCAAAATAGGAATTTTTGTAAGGAGTTATATAACTATGTAGAATGGTTTCATTTTATGTCTATCCATCCAGCCCTCCATCCAACATTTACCAAAGTCATTGTTAAAGAGACGCCACTAAATTAGATGTCAGTTTTGCCTTCGAAAGAAAATCTCTCAATTAGATAAAAAAATCTTTTTCACAAGAGGAACCCTTGCTTCCCCTGATGAGTTGGTCTGTTTGTCTCTGATAATGATCAGTATGTAAACTGTCATATATTCCCTTTCTACTTGGGTGGCCAGAACGCTCAAAATGAGAGCAGATTGAGGGGCAGAGAGAGAGAAAATCAGATTGTCAATTTTTATTTTTTAAAAAACTACTGAGATTTTGAAGTAGTGTGTGGAAACTACAGATCAATGTGGGAAGAATTTATATCTTAAGACTTCTGATCCATGAGTATGGTATATCTCTACTTATTTTAGACATTTTTAATTTCTCTCAGCAATTTTTGTAGTTTTCAGTATACCGGCATTATACATATTTTGTCAGATTTATCCTGAAACTTTACTTTAAAAAAAAAAAAAGATTTATTTATTTATTTATTTATTTATTTATTTGACAGAGATCACAAGTAGACAGAGAGGCAGGCAGAGAGAGAGAGGAGGAAGCAGGCTCCCTGCTGAGCAGAGAACGCAATGCAGGGCTGGATCCCAGGACCCTGGAATCATGACCTGAGCTGAAGGAGAGGCTTAACCCACTGAGCCACCCAGGTGCCCCCGAAACTTCAGTTTTTGATGACATTGTAGATGGTACTCTTATTTCAGTTTTCAAAGATTTGTTGCTAATACATAGAAATGCAGTTGGTTTTTACATACTGACCTTATATATTATGACCATGCCAAACTCACTTGTTAGTTCTTGTAACTTTTTTGTAAATTCCTTAGGATTTTCTATGTAGATGATCGTGTCATCTGTAAGAACATGATTTCTTTCTTTCTTTCCAGTATAAATGCTTTTTACTTCATTTTCTTGCCTTATTGCTCTGGGCAGAATCTCCAGTACAATATTAAATATAAGAGTGGTGAAAATAGACATTTTTGCTTGTTTCCTGATCTTAGAGATAAAGTATTTATTCTCCCACCATTAAATACATGTGTAGCTGTTATTTTTTGTAAATTTACATTTATCAGTTTGAGAAATGTCTCTTCTATTCCTAGTGTGTTGAGAGTTTCCACCAAGAAGGTATGTTGTATTTTATCAAATGCCTTTTCTGCATCTCTTAAAATAATCTTATTTTTTAATCTGTTAATATGGAGAGTTATACCACTTTCTCTTCAAAACTTAAACTGACCTTGCATTCCCAGAATACTCCTCACTTGGTTATGATGTGTTATCTTTTCTATATATTATTGGATTCAATTTTCTAAAATGTTGGTAAACCCTTTTTTGTCAGGAGGGATATAGGTCTGTAGAGAGATATTATTAGCTCTATTTTATTGTTAAGAAAGTTGAAGCTCAAAATGATTAATAGACAATGTGAATAGTTAACTTTTAGAGGGCCAGGATTATAACTTGGGTCTATCTATTTTGAAAAATTTCATGCTTTCTATTGCAACTTACAGATTCTCAACTGAAAAGATAGAAAGATTACACTTAATTTGTAAATGACCTCACTGATGAAATAAACCATATCAATGTAAGTAAGTGATATGTAAAATTTGCATTTATTCATTCCCATCAATTACCACCTATATAAGAATAATATATCTTAAATAATGCCCATTGGCTGAATACTGGATACTAGATACCCTGCAAAATGAAAACAATTGCTATGCATGGTCCTCAGTTCTTTTGCACTCTGTGGCACCTTCAGCAGCTTGGCAACTGCCCAGACAGAGGCTTCCATGATTACAAAGGCCAGCCATTGTTTATCTTGTGCTTTGGAAGTCAATTTAGGAGTTAACCCAAGCTTAGGTCCTCCCTCCTTTGTCCAAGAAAAGATACAGAGTGGTAGTTGCAACCTGGAATTACATACTAGAATTAGGCCTGGTGATTCACTCAATTAACCAACAAATATTTACTGAAGACCTACTATGTACTAGGTAGCATTCTAAGTCTTGGGGTTGCAACAGTAATAAAGTTGTCAAAATCCTTGCCCTTGTAGACTTCATAACCTACTAAGTGATGAAGTCATACCTCCATGCTAATTAAAAGTCAAATACACTGCAAAGCTCAAACTGGAAGGAAGTCTGAGGGGACAGGTTATAAAGTGTGTTTGTACCTCTTGAAACCCTTTACAGGTGGCACAACCCTCAGGACAGAACCATGGGTATTCTTGCCTGGTGGATGCCAGGCTCTAAGGTTTTCTTTATCATTTGTTCACTGAAATTTGTGTTATGGCAATAGTCATGTATATAACAATAGAGAGTATAATACACAGAACTAAGAAGCTTTTTTCAACCAGCTTCTCCACATATCAATACAGGATGGGCTTGCTTCATCTGTACCTTCGCCCACTCCCCTTCCTCCTGGACAATTCTGTAGTGAGACATGAAGTACCTTTCTTTGCAAACATTTCAGTATATATGTAATCATTATTTAAATACATAACCATTATTTAAAAATCATAATCAGAGTGTTTTATTATGCCTAAAAAGCACTAATTCATATCATTAAATCTTATTTTCCTAGTTGTTTTATAATTTTTTAACAGGTAGTTTGAATCAGTATCCAAAAAGTGTCCCTCTTGTGCAATTGCTTGAAATAACTTACATGTCTCTTTCATCTATAGGAAAGATGTGAGGGTTTGAAGCCGATGGCCAAGAAAGAATTCCTGAGACGTGTTTGGTGAAAAGTGTGTTTTGTTAGAACACAGGTAGACAGGACCCATGAGCAGGAAGAGCGAGCTGCACTGGGGTCATGAGGAGCAGCCCATTATATACTTTCAGGTTGGGACAGGGTTAGGGATAGTGTAAGCCTCCCAGATATTTTGGAAACAAGGTTTCCAGGATGCCGAGGGGCTAGTTATTGTTGGGAAAGTTCATTTATTGCTGTTTAGTAAAAACTGAGTCATTGGGACGCCTGGGTGGCTCAATCGGTTAAACCGCTGCCTTCGGCTCAGGTCATGATCCCAGGGTCATGGGATGGAGTCCCTCACTGGGCTCCTTGCTCAGCAGGGAGCCTGCTTCTCTCTCTGCCTCTGCCTGCCTCTCTGCGGGCTCACGCTCTCTCTCTCTCTGACAAATAAATAAATAAAATCTTAAAAAAAAAGTCACAAGATACTTTGGATGTATATTGGTGGGCCATAAGCTTGGGGATGATTGCTAGCATGTATCTTGGGGGGTAAAGATAAAGGAAGTTTCTGAAGGAATTTTTATATGTTAAAGTAGGCTTACAAGATCCTGGGGATCAGGTTAAGATTGCCTTTTGCCCTTAGCAAAGTATCAACATCCAAGACAGTTGAGTCCCTAGAGGAAGGTCACTCTGCCTGTTTCAAGGACTTGGCAGTGGGCTGTAGGTAGTAAGGAAATTTAATGATTTTCTTCTGCCTCTGTTTTCCACATCACTCACCTCAGTGCTTTTCTCTTGTTCATTTTCTAAATGAAACTGATGTTTCTAATACTTTAAGGAGCAAGGGGTATGCCAGGAAAACCACTCTAGTTTACAGGCCCCAGAACTCTCTCTCCTGTTGTTCTTACAAAGAAATAAACAAAATCTCCCAACATTTTGAGAGCTACCTCCTTTGTCACCCCCCCCCGCCCACCACTCCCCCCACCAATTTACCTGGTTCTTTTTTCCCTTGTCCCTGTCCTTCTGCTTAGATGTTCCTCAGTGCAAGACTTTGTACAGGAAGGGAATTTATTCATTTTGAGAGTGCATAGGACCCCAACCACTACAACATCATCAAACCTTATTGCAATATGGTCCCATTATACTTAACCATGTATTGGGTTTGCATAACCCTTGCCTTATTTCAGTGGTTGTGCTCAGATGGACTTCCTGAGCCCTCCAGGGAACACGTATTGAGGATTTGTGATTTCCCCCATACTCAGCATCTCCAGAAGCACATCTTTCCTGCTCGCTCTCATCACTGATGCTGCTGCCACACAGATCTTCCACTGTACATGCTTTGTCCAGACCTCTTAGTATTTGGTGTTTGGGGGACAGCCTCATCATCTAGTTTTGTGGCAGATATTGTCCATGGCTCTTTAGCTTTGCTCTTCTCATTGCTTTATTTTATGGGGAGATTTGGGGAGATCTCCTACTACCCAGCCATTTCTCATCCCCTTTTTTACTTCCTCTTGCACTCTGTGTGACAGTCCAGGGGAGTTGATGAGTGATCGATTTGGATTGGTTAGAAGTTTAACTCAGTAAAATATTCCAGCTCAGGGATGGGTTTTCTCCCAGGCCTTGGAGCTATGACTCTTGCTTCATTTGGTACTTTCTGGAAAGCAAATAGGGCAGAAAAAGTGGACAGAGAGAAGGCCAAGGGACAGCGTTTGGGTTAGGCATGACATTAGAGCCTGCCTAAAGGTCAACATATTGGGTTCAACCTCTGACACCTCTTCTCCCCTACACTGGCCAGTTTCTCAAGGTGAGAAAGAAATCACACAGGAAGTAGAAGGAAAACAGTGCTAAAAACAAAAATTCTAGCGAACTGCCTGGGAATTCCCCAATATCAAACATCCCCAGATTTGCATTTAACTCCAGCTTTGTATTGTTGGGGGAAAACCACAGAGCTTCTGTCCCAGCCGCCAGCCCCCCTCCACCCCCTCTCTCCCCTCCCCCACCTCTGCCTTCACTCACTCCATTTTCTTGTGCTTCCTGGGTGGTGCAGGGTTGTGGTGTCTTGAATACCAAGAGTGAGGCTGAACATATGTGAACCTTTCCTAATCCTGCTAATCTTTCTTCAAAAACCTTTCTCAAAGTATAGGCAACATCCAGATTGTAAAAAGAGAGCAGAGCGAGCCAGAGCATTTTAATGACAAATAATCTTTGTCCAAGGGGGAGGGAGTGGCTAGCTCAGCTGGAGAAGGAGCTGATGAACTACAGCAGGTAGAAATAACTGCTGTATTACCTCATGTAATCTCCACCATTCAGGGGCAGCTGAGGGCTGAATGCAGGAAGAAATCAACTTTGCTTTTAAACTGGAGACTTTGCACCCACGACGTCTATTAGGCGGTAATTAGTTGTGACACAGAATTACCAGCCCCACAATGGCAAAGGCGGTCTTACGAGGCCTTTGAAGCTGATTAGAGAAACTGAATGGATGCTACTTGCGATTTAAAAAATCTGTTTGGATGTGAGAGCATGGGTTAGGACGTCCCTCTAATCTGTTCCTTGCTCTCTCTCTACCGCCCTACAACAAACTTCTCCAGAGAGTAGCTCTCTGGACATGTTTCTCTGGAGGCTGGTATTCCCTAAAATGGGTCGGATCCTGTCAGTTTTTGGATTTTACCAAACAGAAGGGAATGCAGATTCCATTGGCAGAGCAGATTCAGGGAGACTTATTCCATTTCAGGACACTATTTCAAATAGCCGTGGAATCACCTTAGGTTTTATACATCCATGTCCCTGGCTACATCTGTCCTACTCTGTAGCTAAATATAACTAGATGATAGAGAGATTACATAATATACAATTAAGTTCTAAATATAGTTCATATATATTTAGAGGGTGTTGCTATAGTTCATTTGATACATATGTATAATGTTAAGACAACTTCTCTGATCTTTAAGCAAAAGGGACCTCCCTTGCCCAGGCGAAGGGTGTTTATTACCTGATCCCGCCCCTTGAGCTGGGGAAGAATGCAGCTTCTCTGTTTGCTAATTGACTTGCTGTGTAACTTGAGCAAGAACCCCAGTGCAATCATTTTATAGCAGAAATGATCCAAGTTGGGAAACAGGTTATATGCATAAAAACGTGGACTCGGGATACATTTGTAATTTCAGAGGAGGAGGAAGTATAAGCACTTTCAGGGCTTGCGGCTGATCTCGTGCAGCCCCGGGTTTTAGAATGTGCTCAATAAGTACTTGTAGAAAGGAAGAAGGAGGGAGAGAGGGAGTGAAAGAGAGAAATGGAACAAATTTGATACCCAATCTCTCTGGACTTTAAATAAATATCTCTTTTGTTTTTGAAGAACATAAAAAAAAATTCTGTAGCAACAAGAGCCCTAAATGAGTATCAGGTTAAATAATGTCATTTCGAATGAAAAATTCTTTGTCAATAAACATTATGTATTTTTATATTTGTGAATAGTTTATCTATACTTTCTGGTTTTACTCATTTTTTAATTGTAAAAATAATCCTGAAATTGTCCTACATATTAAAAAAAAAAAAAAAAAAAACCCCAACCAACCTATTACAAAGACTATTAAACAAAAAGTAGAAATTCCCTTTCTCCCACTACTAGATCCCAAATTCTTCCCTTTGGGAAAATTCTGCTAAGAGTTTGATGAATTAAATATCTTTTTATTGATTTTATTATTTACCACCCATCTTATACCTCTTCCAAAAACAGGAGTTGAAGGGGTTTATGAAGAGTATACCTAGTTAAAAGGGAAATAAAAAGTGGGAAGTGATGGATGGAGGGGAATACAAATAATAATATACTCTGGGTGAATGTAATTAACAGCTGTCGTCATTCATTCATTCAGTCACTCAGTGCATGTCCTGACCTATGTACTGGGCGCTTGGATTATCGTGGAAAACAAAATAGAACTCTAGCTAAATATCAAATCATATACAGGGACAGACTCTGCTAAATGCCATGGAGAATTGGTTCTAGAGGGACAGATGCTGTTCGAAGGCCTCCCAGGGAAAGGACATCCTGGCCAAGCCCCGAAGGATGGGCTGGTGTTAGTCACCTGAAAAGATTTAGAGGAGACTTGGAACACTGGCAGCATACATAAAAATGTCAGGGAGACTGGAGGGCAGTGGAGTTCACTGAACAAAGGGAGACCTAAGACTGGAAAGGTAGATAAGGGGCAGGCAGTGCATGGATTTGTGGGCCTTCGTATGACTTGAATTGTGTCCCCCCAAAAAGATATGTTAGATTCCTAACCTCCAGCCCCTCAGAGTATGACCTTATTTGGTCATAGGGTGTTTACACAAATAATTCAAGTTAAATTGAGGTCATCAGGGTAGACTCTAATCCAACATGGCTGGTGTCTTTATAAGTGGGGAGAATTTGGTCACAGGAGAGGCTTGCGTAGAAAGAATGCCACACGTAGAGACCCAAGGAGAATCTGGTCACCTATAAGCCACGGAGAGAGGCTTGGAACAGATTCCCAAGCCAGACTCCCTGGCTGACACCTTAATTTCTGACTTCTAGCCTCTAGAACTGAGAAAGAATAAATGTCGGTTGTTTTAAGCCATCCAACATGTGGTATGTGGTTATAGTAGCCCTAGTAAACCAATATAGCCATGCTAAAGTGTTTGTGATTTACTCTAAGAACAGTGAGATACCTTTAGAGTTTCAACTGGGGAGTGACATAAGGTCACAGAGGTCACAGGAGCTATTGGGTGAGGAACCGATTGGCAGAGGCTAGGGCAGCTTTTTTCTCTTTTCACGCAAGGCAAAAAAGAAAGCGTTCATCATTTATATAATTTTCAGTAGCTCACTAAATACACAAATTTTTAAAGAAAAAAAAATTTTTTTTAGACTAAAAGCAAAAAGAAATTTTCATGTGGTACCTACCCCAAGGCAAAGATATACAAACAATATACCCTTTACATTTTTACCAAAGCACAAAAGCATTCTTCTAACATTGCTGTTTCTTACACTGTTTCTTAGTCAAAACCCCAGAGCCGAAAATGAAAGCATCCCTTCCTTGAGGTGTTCGGGGCATTGTGTTTGCGGGGGGAGGTTGGAAGATGCTCTCTCTTCTTTCAGTACCCACATTTTTTTATTGCTAGTTAGGTCAATGGTTAACCAAATTTAAGTGCATTTATGTTAAGTAATACTTCTCAAAACCATTCATTTAGGTTTTCACTTGTGTTTTGTTTCCTTTATTGGCTTCCTCAGTTTTCTTACTTCCAGTCATCAACTTTCTTACTTTTAGCCTTTTATTTTAAAAAATGTCACACTTACAGAAAAGTTGCAAAAATCACACTTAAAAACTGTTACATATTCTTCATTCAAGTTCCCCCATATTCCCATATGATCACATTTGCTTAACTCGTCTACTTCTTTCTCTCTCTTTAAACATATTCTGAACCCTTTGATGGGTGCGTGGGTGGCTCAGTCAGTTAAGCAAGCTCAGGTCACGCTCTCAGGGTCCTGGGATTCAGCCATGTTGGGCTCTGCCTGACCCTCTCCCGTCATCCCCTTCTGCCCCCTGCCCCACCCCCGTTGTGCTCTCTTTCTCAAACAAATAAATAAAGTCTTAATAAATAAATAAATAAATAAATAAGTTCTGAACCCCTTTAGAGTAAATCACATTATCCTGACTTGATATTTTCATCTTGTTATTGTGTTCAGAAGTTTCTTTGTTACTCAGGTATTATGTTTAAATCACTTTACTATCTGACATAATTTAACAACTTATAATTTGGTTGCTTTGAGGTCAAATATGATGATACCTAGAATCCCTACCTTTTGATATTGAACGTTCATTTCAATGGCAGAATGTCGTCATCTTTTGTGAAAGCTTTTTTGAGAGAAATGCATGTTTCCTTGTTCTCCCGCTTGGTTCTTTTTTCACTTGTGCTAATTTTGTCTTTTCTCTAGGATTGCTAAAATTAATTATACACCTAATTTTTCTTTTCTTTCAATGATGTTTCATCAATGAGGCATATTGGAGTCTATATTTTTCCTTACATCTATTTTGGCTTTCCTTTTATACAAGGTCTTGCTGTTCTGCTGTCTGGCAAAGACTAAATGAAAGATTCTTATGCTTCCGATGTGAAAAGTATATTTTTCTTTTTAAAGATCTTATTTATTTATTTGACAGACAGAGATCACAAGTAGGCAGAGAGGCAGGCAGAGAGAAAGGAGGAAGCATGCTCCCTGCTGAGCAGAGAGCCGGATGTGGGGACCCTGGGATCATGACCTGAGCTGAAGGCAGAGGCTTTAACCCACTGAGCCACCCAAGCGCCCCAATGTGAAACATATCCTGAGTCTTGCTTATTGTTCTTGTTTTCTGTCAAAAATACTTGACTCTGTTATAACAACGGTTGTAGCACGTGGTGTTTGCTATGTTATCTCTCTCTCTTTTTCAATCTTTTATTTATTTATTTGCTCGAGAGAGAGAACGAGAGAAAGCACAAGCAGGGGGAGCAGCTGAGAGAGGAGCACACTCCCTGCTGAGCAATGAGCTCAATGTGGGACTCGATCCCAGGACCCTGAGATCACGACCTGAGCCGATGGCAGATGCTCAACTGACTGAGCCACCCAGGTGTCCCTCCTATGTTATCTCTAACTGACTCATCAAATAGCAAATCCTCAGCAGTCAGAAAAATTTCAGAACATGGGGAAGGACATGATGGGATTTCCTGGAGGGGTCATCTTTCCAAATGGCACTATGAAATGTACTTCTATCCTCTTGAGAGACGCATCATGTTCTCCACGGAGGGAGACAACAGTACGAGGAAGGTTGGTGGTAAAACCAACCTTGCAGGATGTTCTGTTACTAGAACTCATGTACACAAATCACTTGGCACATAGGAGACTTCCGGTAAAGGGCGGTTTTGCTTGGTTCTCACAGCAGCACCGTGAGAGGAAGGATATCAGCCCCAGTCTACATATGCAGAGACTGAGGCTTACATCAGCCGGTGAAAAAACCTGGAGGACCCAGGATTCAAATTCACATCTTTTTTGACTCCTTTTCCACAATTTTAAATCATTGTCCCATATGGCCTCTCGGTGTTGTCCCTTCTCCTCCCGGCCCGCAAGCCTTTGTTTTTAAAGATTTTATTTACTTATTTGAGAGAGAGAAAGAGAGAGAGCATGAAGGGGGGAGGGGCAGAGGGAGAGGAAGTCTGGAAAGCAGACTCCCCGCGGAGCAGGTGGGACTCCATCCCAGAGTCCTGGGATCATGACCTGAGCCCAAGTTTTAACCGACTGAGCCACCCAGGTGTCCCCCTTCTCCCCTTTATAAAAACCAGCTCTGTTGCTGTGTTCCAGAACACAGAGTAAAAGAACGATGCAGATTCATCTAACTATGAGCAGAACCCAGAAAGGGATTGGGGCACAACTGGCCCCCAAGAGGGACTTCTTCTGATTACCCCAGAACAGACAGGCTGTCCTCCCCAGCCTTTAACCCTCTTCCTGCCTTTAATGCTCTTGGTAAACAAGTAAACCTGGGAATCCACAGCAAGAAGGATAAGGAATTTGTAGACTTTCCGATGGACTCTCTCTTCTCCCCCACCTTACTTTTATTTCTGATAGCTTGAGGCCCTTTCACAATTCAGTGTTGATAACTTCCACTTCTGTCGGGAGTGATTTAACTTGAAATCATTAACTACTTTTCTCTTCCGTCCCAATTCACTCGCCTGTTTTAAATGTTTTTCCTTTGCCTCCTATAAACCTCGGGGGGGGGGGGGGGGTTTGGTGTGGAAAATAGATAGTGATTTTTTTCAGTTCTTTGAAGACTTATGTCTTAACACAGGTAGCCACAGACTTGGGAGCTCAGACAACAGACATTTATTCCTCACAGTTCTGGAGATTAAAAATCCAAGGTCAGGGTGCTGGCATGGATGGTTTTGGTGAGAGCTCTCTTCCTGGCTTTCAGATGGCTGCCTTCTCACCGTGTCTTCACATGACAGAGAGAGGGAGAAAGAGAGAGCTCTCAGGTGTCTCTTCTTATACAGGTACTAATCTCATTGTGAGGACCCCATCCTCATGACCTCATTTAAATCTAATGACTACCCAAAGGCCCTATCTCCAAATACCATCACTGTGGAAGTTACAGCCTCAATGTGTGAACTTGGTGGGGGGGCAAAGGGGTGACACAATTCAGTTCACAGAAATTTAAAATATTCTGGGGTGCCTGGGTGGCTCAGTCGGTTAAGCATCTGCCTTCAGCTCAGGTCATGATCCCAGGATCCTGGGATGGAGTCCCTGGTCAGGCTCCCTGCTCAGTGGGGAATCTGCTTCTCTCTCTCCTTCTGCTGCTTTTGCTATCTTGCTTGCTCACTCACTCTCTCTCTCAAATGAATAAATAAAATCTTAAAAAAAAAAAAAAAGAAACTTAAAATATCCTTCTTCTGCTTTAAAAAAAAAATAAGAGACTACTTGGTCTGGATATTGTACCTGAGATATTGTACTGATTGATAAATCAGTTTTATGTAGTTTTGTCTAGATTTGCTGAAAAGGCATTCTCTCTTCCTTGCCTGTCCCTCATGTTATCAGTAAAACCTAAATCACACTAGGGAAAGAAACAAGGAACATCTGACCCCATTAAATAAAATTCCAGTATGAGGATATTTCAATACCATGGTCCCAGGACCTGGGTGACCTGAGGTGTTTTTTTTTTTTTGTAAACTTGACACATTGCATTCACTCAACCAACTTTTGTTAAGTGTCTCCTAAGTGCAAACCTACTCTCAAAACCCATTTATATGAAATATCTATATAGGCAAATTCATAGGAACAGAAAGAAAATGGATGGGTGGTTGCTGAGTGCTGGTGGGGGAAGGGAACGGGTAAGGATTTTAGTTTGGAATGATGGAAATGTTCTCGAATGAGACAGAAGTGGTGATTGCATAATATTATGAATGTACAAAATGCCTTTGAATCGTTCACTTTAAGATGGTTCATTTTATGTTATATGAATTTCACCTCAATAAATAAATTTAAAAACAGACAAACTAAAGTGTGTAGCCTCTCCATAGGGTCAACTAGGAAACTAACCATATTTCTAAAAAATTCTTCTTTTTGAACAACTTCTGAGCTTTTGGAGGAGGTGAGTGAGACTTCCCTCTCAGGAAAGCATGCACTGTGGGCTGAACAGTGGACACCCCTCAAGCCCCCAAAAGTATGTTGAAGTCCTTATCCTCCAGTACCTGTGAAGTTGACCTTACTTGGAAATACGGTCTTTGCTGATGATCAAGTTAAGAGGAAGTTCATACTGAATTAGGGTGGACCCTGGTCCAATGACTGGTGTCCTCATAATGGCAAGAGAGACAAACGAACGTGGAAGGAGAACTCTGTGTGCCAATGGAAGTAGAGACTGGAATTACGTGGTTGCGAACCAGAGAGCGCCAAGGGTTGCAAGCTGTTATGGACTGAATATTTCTGTGTCCCCCAAATTCACATGTTGAAGCCCTCAACCCTGATGTGATGGTTTTGGAGGCAGGTCTTTGGGAGGTAGATCTTTGGGAGGCTAGGATGAGTGACCTTATAAGAAGAGGAAGAGAGACTAGAGTGAAGGGCTCCAACATTTACCTCATAGGGGTTTTAGAAGGAGATTGGTGGAAGATTCCGGGGAGGCTGTTCCTGGTTAAAGAGAGACACAAATCCTCCACTCGCAAGTATAGGGTAGACGCCATGCCAGGTCAGCTGATCAATCCCTGCCTCAACATAAAGTAATAAAAAGATTTAAAAAACCAGGCTTAACAAAATGTTAGTAAGAAGACAAGCACAAACAAATAAAATTTAGGCTGAGAATAGATGTCACATCAGCAGAACTGGATGTAGGAGGTAGTGGAGGTGTTTTCCAAAGTTCCTTCTGCTTCCGGAAGGTTCCATCCTGATCAGACTACTTTGGAGGAGTTGGCTTATGTCGGTGTCACATGGTCAACCAGTTTATGACACTCAGAGCTACCAGTCCCTTCCCACCAGTCTGGGAACCCAGAGACATATGTCCTCCAACCGGGGCCGGGGTAGAGCACAGGGTGAGGCTACAGATGTTGCTGGAAGAGCAGCTCAAACAGGGAACATCATTGACGCAGGTGCAGGGAGGCTGGGCAGACAGTGAGTGGGGAGTGAACCCTGGAGTTCCTGTGGGACCTTTGAACGGGTCTTCCCAATCAAGAAGTTAGGATTTTAGTTCAGGATGAGACCATGCATGATACTCTGTGATTCTAGCACAGCATGAGTGCCTGGTTGACAACCAGCAGACCCATCTACAGATAAAAATAATTGCTGGAATGGCTACCTCTAGAGCTTTGTGGTAGTGGTTGAACTTGGGTTCTCCAGCAAGCTGATCTGGCTCAGAATCTCAGCTCCATCACTCATTAGTTGTGTGACCTTGGCCAAATCTCTTACTCTCTCTGAACCTGCAGTTATGGATCTGTGAAATGAGAATGGTAAGTGTATCCAACTCTTGGGGTGCTGTGAGACTTAAGGGTGGTGATGTGTATGGAGTGCTTGGTGCAGTGACTGCTACCTACCAAGCAGGCTATAAATAGCAGTTCTCATTACAGGTGTGTTAGATTTCCATAGGCAGTGGGGGAGAGGAGCAGTATCTGAAAAGGCTGTCACCGCCATTACTGATCACTGATTTGCCTTCTGTGCCTTCTCCCCGTTTCTAGTTGCTTCTCTTTCCACTCGGATTTCTCTTTTCTCCTTAAAAAAAAAAAAAAATTCTCAGTACTCAGGAGAGGCTCTGTTATTAGATATATACAGAGCTGTATGAATTGGAATCACTATTACTTCCTTTATTTGGGGCAGGAGAGGATCGTATCTGGAGTCCCTCTCTGCCCTTGGGATGAAGGTACAGCATCACCTTGGAAAGAGCTTTAGGCAACACTGAGCATGTGTTGGGGTGTGTGGTGGACTCTGTTATTATTCTTGAAACCCCAGCATCCTTGCTGTATTAGTGCTATGTTAGAGTCTTAAAAAGTAGACATTTTTCATTAATACTGTTTGCTTCCCTTCTCCCTTTCTTCCTCTTTCCCTCTCTCTGCTTCTCTCTGTCTCTCTCTCTCACACACACATACACACATCTGTGGTGAGTTTTTGTAGAGAGGGGAGATAAAAAAAATTCCATGTAAATAATCTCTCTAGATATGGGGGGACTGTAGTAGAATACTCAATCTATTATATGACCCTATAGCTCTTTTATAGGATTTATTTTTTATTTTTATTTTTTATTTATTTTTTAAAGATTGTTTATTTATATTTATTTGATAGGGAGAGATCACAAGTAGGCAGAGAGGCAAGCAGAGAGAGAAAGGAGGAAGCAGGCTCCCTGCTGAGCAGAGAGTCCGACGTGGGGTTCGATCCCAGGACCCTGAACTGAGATCATGACCTGAGCCGAAGGCAGAGGCTTTAACCCACTGAGTCACCCAGGTGCCCCTAGGATTTATTTTTTTAAAGATTTAATTTATTTATTTGAGAGAGAGAGAGGGATCGAGAGACCATGAGCAGGGGAAGAGGCAGAGAGAGAACCAGATTCCCCTCTGAGCAGAGAGCCCAATGCAATGTAGGGCTGAATCCCAGGACCCTGAGATCGTGACCTGAGCCAAAGACAGACACTTAACCGACTGAGCCACCCAGGCACCCCTGAAATTTTTTTATTCTGAAATAATTTCACGCATATAGAAAAGTTGCAAGAACAGTACAAAGAACTCACATATCTGCTTCACGAGATTCCTCTGCAGTTAACACTCTACCCATCATCTCATCCCATCATTCTTAATCTTGCTGTCTCTACAGGTGCATGCACGCACACACACACACACACACACACACACACTATCATTAGTCTTCTTCTGAGCCATTTGAAAGCAAGCCCCACACTTAAACATCCCAAATTCTCCCATATATGTCCTCCCAAACAAGAACCCCTTTCTATACAATCACAGCACAGCTTTCCCAATCAGAGAATCACCACGGACCACACCCCCTCTCCTCCAATCCATAGACTCCGCTCAGTTATCTCCACTGTCCCGGGGACCTCTCTTCTTCCTTGCTGGTGCAAGATCCCATCCAGGAACATGGACTGTATGCAGTTGTTGCCTCCTGAGTCTGTTTTGATCTGTCTTTCCTTGTTTCATGTCTTTATCCGTTTCAAAGTACAAGTTTTTTCATTGTGTAGGATAACCTTAGCCTGGGTCTTGTCCAGTGTTTCTTTGTGACCAGACTCGAGCCATTCATTCTTGGCAGGCAGACCCCCAAGATGGTGCTGTGGTCTCCTGGGGTATCTCATGAGGAGGTACATGGTGTCCACCCCCACTCCCCCGCCATGAACCTTAATTACCTGGCTAAGCTGGTATCTGCCAGAGAGAGTTAGTATGTTGTAGAAAGGTAATCTGAGATTAGATCTTGTTCCAGTTCTGACCAATCAGTTGTAGTTAGGATGATTGCTCAATGGTGATGATCGATTTCCATAATTCCTTCTATGTTTTAAACAGTTTTGTCATGGTATAATTCACGTGTCGGGTAATCCATCCACTTGTACAATTAGGTGGCTTTCTGTATATGCACAGGATTGTGCATCGATAACCTCAGTTAACGTTAGAACATTTTCATTACCCTCAAAAGGAACCCTACACCCCTTAGCTGGAACCTCCAGGATCACCCAATATCTACCACCCCAGGCACTGATTTACTTTCTGTCTCTGTGGGTTTGCCTGTTCCAGACATTTCCTATAAATGGAATTGTACGATATGTGGTTTCTTGTGATTGGCTTCTTTCATTTGGCATAACGTTTTCAATGTTCATCCATGTTTTGTATTTTATTTAGGCCACAAAAAAACCAGTATGTAGATAAAGCACTAAGTACCATGAGTGTGAGATGAGGGACAGTCAATGTTCTTGTCGCCCTGCTTCCTTACCTGTCCATGAAATGCACACATGAAGGGGAGGGAAGGTGGACCCCAGGAGGGAGACAGATCAGGAGCTTGTGCACTCAAGAAAATATTCTCAGCTGGGGCCCCTGGCTGGCTCAGCCCGTTAAGCCTCTGCCTTGGGCTCAGCTCATGATCCCAGGGTCCTGGGATCGAGCCCTGCATTGGGCTCTCTGCTCAGAGGGAGACGGCTTTCCCCCCGCCTCTCGGTCTGCCTCTCTGCCTACTTGTGATTTCTGTCAAATTAATTAATTAATTAATTAATTAATTTAAAAAAGAAAATATTCTCAGCTCATAAGGCAAGTCCAGCCCCCAAGGGCTGAGACTCAGGATTTGAGTTTTCTGGAGCTCACCATCTAGCCATCTTCTAAAGCAGAACCACACACCAGAGCAAAACAAAAAATGGAAAACCTTCCTGTTGTACAAAATATGAGCACTGAAATGCATGCTGGCTATTCACCGGAAAATGCATTCATTCTTTCTTTTAAAAAGATTTTATTTATTTATTTGACAGACAGAGATCACAAGTAGGCAGAAAGGCAGGCAGAGAGTGAGAGGGGGAAGCAGGCTCCCTGCTGAGCAGAGAGCCTGATGCGGGGCTCAATCCCAGGACCCTGGGATCATGACCTGAGCTGAAGGCAGAGGCTTTAACCCATTGAGCCACCCAGGTGCCCCTCATTCGTTCTTCATAATATTAAATTATTGTCTTAGTAATGCTTCATAATTCTTCTGTATTTGCTATACTCCAGGCCCTGCCCTGAGCATTTGTCATGTATGACTCTGTGTAATCTTCTCAACAGTGCCTCAAAGTAAGTGGTGTTTCCACTTCCAGTTTACAGATGAAGAAACTGAGGGACAGGGAAGTGAAATAATCTGTCCAGGGTCAAAAAGCTCAAGTTTTGACTTGGTTATCCAATCACACAAGACAACAGAGAGAACAAAACGGAATGAAGGCGAGGTGCTCCTGCAAGCGAAAGTGACAGTTATGGGACCCAGAGAAGCTATAAAAAGCGGACAGGAAACTTCCCAGCCATCGTGGCCTTAAGCCTGAGGTGTCGGGGGAGGAGGAGTGACCCAGAGCTGCCTCATCCTTGGGGTCTGCACAGCGCTCACACGCGTTCTGTTTCATTTGACCTTGAGTCAATGAAAATGGTTTAACCCAATTTGGTATCTTCTGCTCAAAATCAAGGATATGTGCAACACAACTGAGAGGGAGAGGTGTCTATGTTTGAAAACTTGTTATCTTAAAAGAGTGGAGAAGAAACAGCTATTGAGAGTTAATTCGGGAACACCATAACGTTCGACTTACAGAGTGCCTGATGCAGGTAAGGACGTGTCATTCCTGGTCGAGGGTTAGCATCAGTTTGGTATTTTGATGTTTTATATAAGGCTCACTTAAAAACAAATTTATGTATTTATGAGACAGAGAGAGAGAGAGAGAGGGAAGGGGCAGAGGGAGAGGGAGAGAGAGAATCTCAAGCTGGGCGGGGAGCCTGACGCAGAACTTGATCTCATGACCCATGAGATCACGACCTGAGCCGAAACCAAGAGTCAAACACTTACTGACTGTCACCCAGGTGCCCCTAAAGCTCACTTCTTCAGATTTCGTTCGAGTCAAGGGTGACGAGCTTATTTTCTGTAAACCTTGTTCTATTCCTCCTTCATTTGTGGCTGTGAATGGCCCCGCCCCTTCCTTTCCCGTTCATCTTTCCTTTCCTTTTCTTTTCCTTGTTTCTCTCTCTCTCTCTCTTTTTTTTTTTTTTCTCCTCTCCTTTCTCTCTCCCTTTTTCTCCCTCCCTCCTGTGTTTCCTCTCCCCTTGGTGGTGCTGAGGCTGGAGGCTGGTGGGCGGAGTCATGCAGGAAGAGGTGGGCGTGAAGCCCCCACGGGATCTGAGCTCCGTGGCTTCACGGTGGTGTGAGGCGTCGGATGGTCTCTTCCTCTTCCCTCTTCCTGAAGGCAAACCACAGACCCTCTGGGGGGCTCCGGCCCATTGGCTCAGACTCCTGATTCCTCACAGCTGTTCCCCGATCCAGAGGGGAGGGACCCTCGGGCACCCAGTCCCTCTTGGGCTCTGCCCCATCCCGCTGTCCAGCCATAATTTATTGGAGGGGTCCTGGAGCAGAGCAGGCGCTGTCTGTTTTTGTTTTAATGGAAATTTACAGCCTGGCCTGCCCTCCTGGTCACCTTCCCCTCTGCTCAAGTAGGTGAACACAATGTCTCCGTCTTGGTCGCCGCAGAAAGGGGGCTTTCTCCGAGGGTGCCATGAATTGGCCGCTGCTGCGCCCCTGACAGGCGGGCAGGGGGCGATTAGCCGGCACAGATGAGAGCCATTAGCCAAATGGAGTGTGCCATCTTCACAGCACAAATATTTTCCCCGACCATAATACCCTCTTAAGGAGACCTCAAGTGGCCCGGCCTTGTCACCAGCTCTTGGAGGCACACCACCAATCGTTTTTACTGCTGCTGGCGTTTGCAGGGACGAGAGGGCAAGATGAACGCAGGCCTGAGAGCAGCCCAAGAGATCTTGGCCCTTGTGGCCTATTGTACTTTCTCTCGAGGACAAAGAACCCCCAAGCCTTTCTCCGGAGAGTCGCTTAAGCTTCGTCAATAAATCAGAGTCCGGCCTTAGCTATTCAGACGCGGCCGAGAAATCCGGAGGGCCCCGGCCATGGGTTTCCTTTCTGGGATACGGAGGAGAGAAGAGATTTTTAGCCGAACGCATTTTGTTTGAATTCTTCCCCCCACCCCTTTTCTTTGTGGCTTTTCTCTTTTCTGTCCGGCCTCGGTGTGGAACAGAAGATGCGTTTGTAGGCCTGAATCAGGGGGATTGTTTCCATCATCAGACCATTCACGCCTGCCCCTCCCCTGTTGTAAAACACCAGCCCGGCCGAGGAACAGCGGCCCCATTGTGCGGCGCCCCATACCACCCAGATTTCACCTCAGCCTGTGCCGAGCCCCTTTTTTTGTTCCCAGTCAAAAGAAAGCATTTGCTCAGGGGAGGGGAGGGGTGTTCCTATTGCTTCCACTAACACGGAGGTTAAAGGGAAGATTGATGGGAGAAAGTTCACCTAGAAAACCAGGATAAATTTCTGGCCGGCCAAGGCCAGTTGTTTCATTGTCCTGGGGCCATGTTTTTTGTTAATTATCTCTCACTCTCTCCTTTTATCAAGGAGAAAAGTAGCAAAGCAGGGAGAAAGGAACAGGATATAGGGGTCAGGGGTCCCACTGGGCCACCTAGGTATTCCATTGGGAAGGCTGGTGTGGGTAAGGCCCCGGGTGAGTCTTGCGCAGCCTGGGGTTGCAGAAGACTGGTGACCATCCCAGTCACGACGAATGTGATGCTGTCACTTAGGTTGAAACCTTCCCACCTCTGGCTCCTTGCTCCGGCCCCCTGGACCCATCTCCAGGTCCCAGAGTCTTTATCTTCTTTCCAATCCCCTGCTCATTGCCCCCAACTTTCCATCTTCCTCTCTCTCTCTCTCTCTCTCTCTCACACACACACACACACACACACACACACAGTTTTTCCCTTTTTAATTTTAAGCCCCATGAAACTGTAAGGCGGATTTCAGAAAGGAGGGGGAGGGAAAAAAAGAAACGCACACACACACACACACACACACACACACACCCCAAGAGAAAGACTAAGAAAGTTGGTCCAAACAAGAACATGTTGTCAAGGAAATAAACCTTGGTGAGGGTAGGCATGAGAGCACAGCTGCCGGACTTGGCCGGCCTCAGGCGCTGGTGGTAACGGCAATGATTGTCAATGGCAGGGCCCCAGCTCCGAACATAAATAGGGCTCAGCCTGAAAGGGGAGGAAATGGAACAAAACATTTCCTTGGGTACCACTGGCAAAGAAATAACATCAATTTCAGTTTGGGGGGGAAAAAAAGCCAAAGAATCTCCCTGTTTCCCCACATTAGCAAAGGCAAATTCATAACTCGCCAACAAAGTACCTTTGAAATGCAGCTGCACTCCACGAACACTCTGCCTTTTTCCACCCAGAGAGACAACCCTGTCTTGACCAGAAAGAAAGGAGAAAGAAAGAAAAAGCACACACTATTGAAAACCCACCAGAGAGGGTGAAGGAAGAGGGGAGGGCGGCGTGGGGGGGGGGGGGCTGGAGGCAGGAGGCAGGGGAAATGCGTGGATCTTGGCAGATGCGAACGATAAGCTTTACCTAGTATAATGCAAACTTCTTTGCCTTTCCAAGAGGAGGCCCGTGATGAATGGCCACACAGATCCTCCGGAGAGGGGCTGCACGGAGGCAGCTGTTGGCCAGGAAGGAAGGCCGCTGGGCAGGCCCTGGCTCCCAGGTACTGGGGCTGTCGGATCCCAGAGCCTCCAAGGACTCAGCAGCTGCTGCCCACCCCAGGGGGTGGCGGGGGAGGCGGGGAGAGGGGTTCTGGGACTGGCTCCCCTCCGGAGGCTGGGGCTTGAGCCAGGGCCCCAGTGGCCCAGGGGTGGGTCTGTATGACAGCCCTTTGGGATGCAATACAAAGCTGGAATTCTGGTGTGTGCTTCCCTCCCACACCCCCGGCCCTCCAGGATGAGCAAGGACTACGGGCTTGGCAGATCCAGCTTCGGGAGATAAGAAAAAGACTGTCCAAGTACGAATACAAAATTAGATGTGATTATTTGTTCAGAATGAGAAAAGAAATCACAACCAACGCCACAAGTTAAAGGCTGATAGATACCATAAACAGCACAAAATTCAGAAATAGAATATGATCGATTTCTATAAACATATATTTATTATCTATTATATATGTTATATAATAGATATTATTTATTATATAGTAATATATATATAAATATATGTACTTCTTCTTTTAAGAATTAACTGCTGGACACATCACAATGACGTGCCTGCCCAGACTGCTTCTTGGTCAATACATTCCAACTCTTATTTCTCCTTCACCACCCACCGAGTTCTGGGGATGAGCACCGAAGGATGTGTCTCTACCGCTGACCTGCACATCTTGTGACCTCTTGTCCCCACAGTGAGGGACTCCACACAGTGTGGAGCGGGGGGCTCCCAGAAGCCATGTTTACACCCAGGTGACTAGCGTCAACGTCACTCTAGAGAAGTGGCTGCAGAGCTCACAAGTGAATCCCACTAGACTAAACTGACCACCTGTCCCAGTTAAACTGCCCTTGGCTGCATCCCAAAGTGCCCTGAGCCCTTCCAACACCACCAGACACAGGGAGAGTGGAAAAGGAACTGTATGGAGACGGTGGTCTAAATCGATTCTGATTGGAACATCTGACAGGGGCACCTGAAAACACAGGAACCTGTGAACAAGTTGGTAGGACTCTTCCCAGGCCTTGGAAGGGATGGTGCAAAAGAAGGTCCTTTAAGCTTAAGTTTTATTAGCTTCACCATAAAGCAGCCTCTGCCCACACGGATTACTTGGTCAATGTCAGGATCTATAGAGCTGGGTCCTGATCAGTTGCACAGTATGTTTCCTGCATGAAGCCTTCCCTGATAGCCCCAGAGAGAAATCCCAGGGCCTCCAGGATACTTTGTACCTTCTGTACTGCTCATCCTTACTAGGATCTCAGGGACTGTAGGTTTCTGCAAGATGGACTGTGTCTTATTCCCACACAAGTGTCCATAGCAGCAATCATGACATGCAGGTCTCAATAAATATGTGTTGAGACAACAAGAGGACAGATGAATGACAGGAGGTAAAACCCCAGGGTTAGCTGGCTCACGTGGAGAAGGTTCGCACGTCCCCACCCTGCTTTGGGATGTAGCCTGAAAGGGACTCGGAATGAAGAATCACTACTAGAGAGACCAACTGCTGTAGCCACGTGGCTTCCCTGGCTTCTGTGGTGCTTCTCAAGGTAAAAAAAAAAAAAAAAAAAAAAAAAAAAAAGATCCTCATCCCAAAGTGCCCAGCGACTCTATGTTTAACCCTATGTTGCCCACAGTGCCCGAGAGGCACTGGGTAGGTGGAGTTGTATTTTAATGAGTATGCTATCTGTTGGGTCCTGTGCTAAGGACTGGGACTTAATACAGTGAACAAAGGACTAAATTTGGGCCAAAGCATTTTTTATTTTTTACTTATTTTATTTTATTTTATTTTTTTAAAGATTTTATTTATTTGACAGAGATCACAAGCAGCAGAGAGAGAGAGAGAGAGAGGGAAGCAGGCTCCCCACTAAGCAGAGAGCCCAACACGGGGCTCCATCCCAGAACCCTGAGATCATGACCTGAGCTGAAGGCAGAGGCTTAACCCACTGAGCCACTCAGGTGCCCCCCAATGCATTTTTTAGGAGCTCCTATGGTCCACACAACAACCCAATGAGGCAGACTCATTATGGATGAGGAAACAAAGGTCTCAGAGAAGCGAAGTGACTTGTCCCATGCCCCGTAGCTACGAGGAGACCAGACTTGGGGTGTGAACTCTGGTCTGCCTGGATACACTGCTGCATTCGCTGCCTTGGTGGGAAGACAGCACAGAAACAAGTTAGTACAGTGGGGTGAACCTTCAGCATAAGTACGGGCATGTGCTAAGGGTAAAGGAAGGAATGGCTGCTTCTGCTAGAGGGGGATGGGAAGAGCAGATTTGGGGGGTGGGAAGCTTTTTTTTCTCCTTCAACCTTCCCCTTCCCCGGGGCCGCAGCTTTGGGGCTGGATGACGCTCCGGCCAACTGCGCCATGTCAACGTCACAGCACAGTCTGGAGAAGAACCACTTGGAAACTTCGTCTTGTTTGCCAAGGTGGTGATCTCTGCAGGTCAGGCTGCTTCAGCATTCATCTTTTCTGGGTTTTATTATTCAAGGTAATGAGAGTTGGGGGAGGGCTGGGAATGAAAAAAATTTGTGGGGAGAAAAGAGAAAGAGAGAGAGAGCTGGGGACAGATGGGGTGGGGGAGAAGGGAAGCCATCGGGCTGCCATGTTCTGAATCGGCCACTGACACTGATAGATCTCCTTGGAGAGGAACGAGCGATTTTCCAGCCTGCGGGCCCTCACTCACACAATTCCTCACTCTCAATGACGGGTCCACCCTGGCGAATTACCCTGCCTTTCCCTCATTCTTCCTCCTCTGCACTTGACCTTCCCACTCTTCCTCTCACTCAGCCCCGGTGTGCCTGCAAAGACACAAGCCCCGAAACAGGGCTGGAGGACACCGGCTGGATCCCGGCTTTTCCCCAGCTGGGGGTCTCCATCAATGACATAGCCCGGCTGCGTGCAAGACGGTGGCAATTTCCAGCCACGCGGAAGTCAGCGGCATCCCGGTCCAGGTATGACAGCTCATGCTGGTCCATCCGCCCTCACATCTAATGGGGAATAAAATGCAACTCCCCATTCCGGCGACTCCAGGCTGTGTTCCAGCTCTTGTGCTCCTGAGAGGCTGTGATGGGAGATGGGGATGGACGTAACTGACTAACGTTAGCTGAGCTAACCCCACCCCCAGCCCCGTGCTTCCTGGTTTATACCTTTCCGTGGTCACTATGGACGGGACCATCAACTATTGAATCTGTGTGTTCTTGCTTCTCATGCCTTCTCTGTTTCTGTGACACGGTGGGGCTGAGGAGAGAAGGAGTGTCCACCCCACTGAAGCAGATTCACTCCCCAAATGACAACGGATATGCCTCGCTGATACTGGTACATTTTTTTTAGACCCTCCACTGCATGCACTCAGCGGGCTGTAAACTGGACACACTCGACTCAGTCACGGATTTTAATCGTATGCCCACTCTGTATGAGCGACCGTGTCACAGAAATCCTAAGGTATATTTTGAAGAAGGAACGACATTGAGCTGGGTCGGTCACATGGAACTCGAGAATATTCGGGGATTTTTCTTCGAACCGTGCCAAAGCGCACGGAGGTAGATGAGCCACTCGTTTCTATGTGTGCATAGTATTTCCGTAAAACAGAACCAGGCCTAATGCAAAATTTATAACAGATGAGAGACTCTTGCCCTTGTCATTTTGCTTTCCCTCCTTTATCTTTTTCTCTCCCTGTTCAAGCTACCTCGAGATATGGGGAAAACAGTAGAGCCACTGGGAAATAATTGGAAGCCTTTGCAAGAGGTCAGACAGAGTAAAAGCTCTGCTGTTCGACATCAGTGCTTGGGGCATGGATAAAATAAGTGAACGTTCTTGTCCCTTTGTCTTAATCTTAAAGTTTAGGGCTCTGTGAGTGTGTGACTGTATTTATAAAATGAAAACGAAGTTCTCGGACTCTGGTGTGCCGATGTGATGCTAGCCGTTCAGGACGCGTTTCTCTGTTGTCAGTTGTGAAGCCTAGCCTTGCTCACGGATATTCAATATACAAAGGCATTTAGCACCACTAAGCAAGTCTTTGATTTCCGCCTTTTTTCTGTTTTCTCTTTCTTTCTGTTGCGTCCTCAGCATTCAGTGAGTGTCATGGCTACCTAACGCCTCTTCCCCCGTGGGCATATTATTTAATCTCAATCAATGGAGACCGTAGAAATAAAAATACAGGAAAAATCCTATAACTCAATGCTGATGAGACCACGGGGGAAGCAGATATTTCATTCTTTGAGAACCGGTACAATGCCTTTTGAGGGCTTTTGGCAATCAATGCAGGTCAGAGGTCATCAAAATGCTTGTACTCTTTGACCCCGTAATCTCATTCTCTGGAATTTATTTCAAGGAAGTAATTTAAAACAAGAAATGGTGTATGTATGGACATATTTATAGCGGGGTTATTTATGGTTTAGCAACAGGCCGCGGTCAAACAGATCACAAAGTGGTGATATAAGGGAATATTACCTATTTGCTAAAGGCAGCAACAGGGTTAAGTAATTAGGAACATGGAAAAGAGTACCGCGTTAGAGCCACAAGATTGTCAGCATGATGTTAAAACATGACATACGTAAGTAGAAATCCAATGGGAACGCAGAGAAATCAAAGTGGCTGTTTACAAGACAGCAGAAATGTGGGCAAAATTTGTTTAAATTGGACAAGGCCATTTTTTTTTAAATGTTTGAGCTTTTGCCAAGAACAAATGATAGCTTTACTTTGGGAGGCAGAGTCTATGCCCCTACTCTGGTGTCCAGAATTTCTATCTGTTCACTCATCTGTTTATCTTCATCTTTCTCCCTCACCAAGTAACTCAGGTTGCTAATTTTAAATGAAATAAGGGTTTTAATAAAGAGACTCCAATCAGAAGAACATAGGGTGAAAATGCGTGTAAAAACAGCTCATCTCACTCTCGAAGGACCATAAACTTGAGTGACATGAGTGAAAAGCCATCCCCCAGGAGTCTTGCTTCTAACGCCAGACAAGGGATACATCCTGGCAACTGGGCATCTATGACAGGAGACCTGGCTCACTTGACCCAGAAGAAGGGTTCTGGAACTTGGCTTTGAATATCCCCAAATCAGCTTTCTTGGAGGGCAAGAAGCACCAGCCATCAAATTTAGAACAAACAAAAAGCATCAAAATATTCTCCTCTGTTCTCCCTCCACACATCGGACAGGGACTGTGTTCAGTCTGTGTGTGAATGACTCCTACTGCTCTCAAAATTAATATTTGAGTCGTTCACAGAGGACAGGACGGGGCCTTGTGTGTGGCAGGGCGGGACACAGAACAGCTTTATGTGGCAGACAATACCTGAGTTGTGTAGAGAAAGAAAAGGCGACGCATGTTGGTGGGATACTGATTCTTGCCCCCAAACTGATTGGCTACCTTTATCCTTTGGCTCTGTGCAAGGAACCGTTTGGCTCCCAGACTCACGGTCTGTTCTCGAGAGTTCTTCATCAATCACGCATTCTGTTTGCCCCACACTGGCTGATTGGATCCAGCCCACCAGCTGCTGTGGCGATGTCTGTGTGGGTGTCTGCAAAGAGGGGTGTGCAGATGTGTGCGTGGTGGGGGGTGGGGCAAGATGCTACCGGGAGCCTCATCTAACAGTGTTTCCAGCTGGCCTGTCTGTGAAAAAAACTTCCCCAAATTTGCTCCCACAAACAGCGAGGACCTCCCTTTTGGTCAGTGGGGCTATTTACGTGGTCTTTGTGGAGAACCCAAAATGGGTGGTTAATTTACTTAGTTTCTATGGTGCCAAAATTTGCTTTAAAATTTAAAGCAAAATTTAAAAATTTAAATTTAAAAAATTTTTTGAGCAAAAATTAATTTTTAAAGTTTGTACATGTCCCTGACTACCCGAACAGTATTTTATAAACACAGAGTCAACTTTTCCGGATGCTTTTCATTAGAATTTTAAACTTACTTTTTCGTGTGTGAGTAGCCTGATTTTTGTTTTATGGAATAAATTTTTTTCTGTTTTATACTCTCTCATTATCACCTATTTCTTCTGGACTTACCCTTTTATAGTCTCAGAAGAAAAATCCTGCTTTTTGTTTGCTCAAAAGCAGCAGTATTTACTGAACCCATAAGTCAAAGCTTCGGTATGATGGGAGTTCTTAACCATAAAGAGAACATGCAGAAGTTGAACATCTACTTTAACTCTCTGCGATGGACTGGCTGATAGGTCATAGCTGGACCCCATTGCTCAGATCCTTGGAGGCCATGAAAGCGAGACAAAGGTTAGCTAGCAGCCCTTGTTTGATACTCCTGCCTGCCTAGCCTTCTGATAGGCATTTTTATTTGTGAGCAGAGAAATGTGTACATGATATGTGGGAAAGCTGGTCTGGTACACACAAAAGACAGATATTAGAGAGTGAGCTCATAAGGGAGGTTTAGCCAGATAATGATGTACATAGGATTTCTGTATTGCTACCTTCTGCACAAACGTCTATTAATTTTTCTAGATTGGGGCTGTCCACTCCTCTTCCCCTTCTTCCTTCTCCACCTTGTCATCAGATTCTAGCTGCGTACCCCTCATAAATAGGCATATGACCATAGCACAGACCCGCAAGAATCAATTCTGAGGCTAAACAGAAGATACTGATATATCTCCTTTTGTGGACGGGAGGGAAGGTTGCCTCTGAAAGAACTTGAGAAAGGTGATTATGTTGTCACAAAATTGAAACAAAAGTCAGGGAGGAAGAGCAATGAGCATCTTTCCTATTTCCTTCTCTCCTTATGTGGACCTCAGACAAGGAGTTCCCCAGGACAGGCACCATCTGCCACCGGTGGAATATTCACGGGGGAAGTGGGTCCCCTGTTTTCCCCATTTGGCTTAATTTCCCTCATCTTGATTTCTAACTTGAGTCCACTAAAAATACACTTATTTTTAAAAAGAAACACCAAAAATTGACAAGGCAAGAAACAACAAAGAAAAAAAAGAAAGAAAGACAACAAAGAAAAAAAAGAAAAAAAGAAAGGGGAACCCTCTTACACTGTTGGTGGGAACGCAAGTTGGTGCGGCCACTTTGGAAAACAGTATGGAGGTTCCTCAAAAAATTAATAGAGCTACCTTATGACCCTGCAATTGCACTATTGGGTATTTACCCCAAAGACACAGATGTAGTGAAAAGAAGGGGCATATGCACCCAATGTTCATAGCAGCAAAGTCCACAATAGCCAACCTCTGGAAAGAGCTCAGATGCCCTTCAAACAGACGGATGGTTAAAGAAGATGTGGTCCATATACACAAAGGAATATTACTCAGCCATCAGAAAGGATGAATACCCAGCTGTTGTATCAAATTGGATGGGACTGGAGGAGATTATGCTGAGTGAAATAAGTCAAGCAGACAAAGTCAACTGTCATATGGTTGCACTTATTTATGGAACATAAGGCATAGCATAGAGGACATGAGAGAAGGAAAGGGAAAATGAAGTGGGGTTGGGGCGGAGTCAAAAGGGGAGAGGAACCATGGGAGACTAAGGACTCTGGGAAACAAACTGAGGGTTTTAGAGGGGCGGTGGGGAGGCTCTGGTGATGGGTATTAAGGGGGACATGGATTGCATGGAACACTGGGTGTTATACGCACACAATGAATCTTGGAACATGACATCAAAAACTAATGATGTACGGTATGGAGACTAACATAACATAATAATAATAAAAAAAAGAAAAAAAGGAGAAAAATATATTTAGGCAGTGGAAATCCCCAACTGCCTTTTTTTTTTTTTTTCTATCTATTTTACAGTGAAATCTTCCAGAACATCTGCGGACATCAGCACAGAACATGGCTGTGATTCTGGGGAGAACGCTTGGGTCAGGCTATGATAGGAAACAGGGTTCCATTCCTGGCTCTGAGGACCCCAGGGTTCCTTGTTGTCAGAGAGCTGGTGGAGGAAATCAGGAGGTCTGCCAGCCTTGTCCTGGAAGGCTGGGTTGCAGGGGTGGAGGGGCTGGATGGCTGTGAGTTTCCTGAGCCCTCCACAAACTCCAGAGTCTTTAAGTGAGGTCTTCCTGACATTTAGCTGAGATTCAACTATTGGTTTGGAGGGCAAAAAGTACGGCCATGGAAGTTCAAGCAAAACTAAGAAATTTGGCTAGTCTCAAAGTATTGGATAATCACAAAAGGAAAAATAGTAAGTGTACCATGGAAAGCCTGGCAGATATCACCTTGACCAAGTGACATGATGCCCTGAGAAGGACATGTCCCTCCACTCGAGGTTTCCCTCCCTGTAATGCACCATCCTGGTCTAATCCTGAGAACCCATCACATCAACTCCGATGGAGGCATGCTATGGGTTGAATGGTTGTGTATAACCCCCCCCCCCCACCCCCACCAAACTCATACATTGAAGCCCCTCCTGGTGTGGGTGTGATGGTATTAGGAGGTGGGGTCTTTGGGAAGTAATTTGGTCATGAAGGTGGAGCCCTCAGGGATAGGATTAACACCCTTAGAAGAAACGGGAGAAAGATGCTCTTTCTCTCCACATGAGAGAGTACAGGAAGGCAGTGTCTGGATAGCAGACAGAGGGTCCTGGCCAATAGACTTCAGCCTCTCGAACTGGGAGAAATAAATATTTGTTGTTGAAGCCACTCAGCTAGGGTACTCTGTTACAGCACCCCCGGCTGCCCCAAGCGGTCATTCTACAAAAATAACTGACCTGTATTCTTCAAGATGTCACGGTCAGGAAATAAGGAAAGACTGTGGGACTCTCATAGATCGGAGGAGGTTACCAAGACAGGACGGACTACATGCTATGTGGCCTCATGGTTTGGACGGTGAAACAGGAAAAAAAATAAATAAAGGCACTAGTGGAAAGCTGATGACATGTGAATGACTTCCGTGCTTTGGTGAATTAGATCCTGCCAACGTTCATTTCTCAGTTTTGAGAAACGCTTCATGTTTCCATAAGTATGAACAAAGGAGAAACAGAGTGACGGGCATCCAGGAGCGCTCTGCTCTGTTTCTGCAATTCTTGTGTTAAGTATAAAATTATTACAGATAAAAAAAAAAGTGCTGCTGTGATGCATAATGGCCGAGGGCTACTGGAAACGTCTATCAGCGTTTTGGGGAGCAAGTAAACAATACGACCCTGAGCTTCTAAGAAAGAAAATTGCTTCTTTTAGGAAGGAGTTGCCAAGAAGCCTTCACGAATATTAGGCAGGCTTAGCGCCCTCGATGTGGGAAAGAAACCAATAAATTACCCAGGCTGCTAAGGAGATTATCAATGGTTTTTACTCCTCCATCCTGTTTACATCTCCCCGCTCATTAGAAGTAATGAGGATGTGC
Organism: Mustela lutreola; assembly: GCF_030435805.1. NCBI lineage: Eukaryota > Metazoa > Chordata > Mammalia > Carnivora > Mustelidae > Mustela > Mustela lutreola. The sequence goes on along the minus strand of NC_081291.1, from coordinate 213,473,795 downwards.
AGGTTGAGACTCAGCCAGTCTTAATTCAGTGTTCCCGTTTTGTTTACCGTCCTGTAAAACTTCCAAAAGCTTGGCTTTACCTTTAATTCAATAGCAAGAACCAAATTGAAGTAATCAAATCAAGCTACTGTTATTATGTAAAGCTATTTTCTTGGACCCCTGCTTTGAGTAAATGATTCCTATTAACATGCAGATTTGCTGGGGATTACCAGAAAGTCTCTCAAAATAATCATCAGAAGATGCCTTTCTAAAGAATACTTTGGACCAGGATTCAGTCCATAAATCTCTTCCTTCTTCTACTAAGGGACAATTCGCGACAGCTCCGTGACCAGGATAGGAAAATGAGGGCTCCTAATTTAGAGTTGATTGAAACTGAAAATACAGACCCCAGCTTCCCCTGTGTGTCTGGCTGATTGCAAATTCTGCCACAGCCCCGTCAGAGGAAGGGAATGCAAGGGTGCCAGAGGGCACGTGTGTGCCTGTGTGTGTGTGCACACGCGTGTGTGCGCGCAGAGCGGACAGGAGGAAGGTGTGAAGTCTCTGTTTCGTTTTGATTTGGCTGCACTAGGAAAAAAAATCTCACGTAACAGAGTGAGGGTCAGCACAATGCATAGGAGAGGAAAGGTTCCACGGTGAGACGGAGTTTGCTCCACTGCTGTTTCCCAGGAATGAGTACCTCGAAGTTTCTGAGCCTCGGTCACCTTAGCTGTGAAATAAGGGCATTAGTCACATGGACCTTTTAGGGCTGTTGACAAGATGAAATGAGCAAATCCATATAAGGGCTAACTCCTGAAAGGACAAGCATTGCAAAAGAAGAATATTCCCATCTTACTTAAAAGGTAAATAAACACACACACACACACATTTACTTCTGTATATGCACATAATATAATCTTCACTTTACTTATTTGTAATAGGAAAAATCAGAAGCAATGTCAATGTTGAAGGGAAGCAGACTATGCCCCCCAAAATATGACTGTCGGAGTTCAGGACTTGTCACCCCAACATATGCCGCTTTGGTATATTGATTAATTTGAGCCGAAGGTGCTGGAAAACAGCAGGTGCAGGAGAGACACCGATCTCCCTCCTCTGCCTGAAGACAGCTCCTCCAAAGGACCTCAGGGTCGTCATCAATCCCCTCTGGAAGTGCCTTCAGCAGGGAAGATGGACTCTCATCAGAGGAGACGAGAGGCTCAAAGTCGGCACTGCACCCAGACACACTCTGTCTCCAACTGCCAACCTCCCATGAGTCTGCTGAAGGCCCTTTTAGCTTTCCTAAAAACTGTTTGCTCTAGCCTACAAGACCTACATCCCCGCCCCTTCCCCTATGAAGCTGGCATTTAATCCTGAGTTCTGAGCCACGAGGGAGTTACTGGTAGTCCCCTGGATAGCTCCCACCTATACCCAAGGTGGTGTGTTAATGAGCTTCTGTTTGACTCAGCTGTAAAAAAGGATGCAGTCTTGCCATTTGGAACAATGTGATGGACCTACAGGGTATTGTGTTAAGTGAAAAAAGTCCGACAGAGAAAGACACTACCATGCGATTTCACTTACATGTAGAATCTGAAAAACAAGACAAAGGAAGAAACAAACCAGGACCCATCAGGGGAGAGAACACGCTGCCGGTTGCCAGAGGGAGGGGCTGGAGGGTGAGCAAAATGGGCAAGTGGGAATGGGAGGTACAGGTTTCCAGTGTCAGAGTGAGTCAGTCATGGGGATAAAAGGCACAGCACAGGGAATATAGTCAGCGGTACTGTAATAGCGTCCTGTGCTGACAGACGGCAGTGACACTAGCGGCAACACAACTCTAGACTTGTACCTGAAACTCAGGGAACATTATGTGTCAACCAGTCTTCCGTAGAGACAGAGCAAAGCAAATTACACGGCAATAAACAAATGAAACAATTTGTTCTTCTCTTGCTAATCTTTCATTACAGGGGTCTTGGCTAAGAACCCAGGAGGTTAGAGGGACAATTATTTTTCCTCGCCTACAATGTCCATCCACACACAGGGAATGGCCAAATAATAGAACATTCCCTCAACGAGACATTATGCTCCCCTTAAAGTAATTACTCCGAAGCTATTTGGCAATGTTCAGGGGGTAAGGGGATCACAAACCACTACGCACGTTATACTGATAACTGTAAAAATACAAATGTATCTGGGCAAACAAGTGAGCGGGAGTACAGAGATAGTAAGGTAGTTCTATTCAAGTTGCGCGATTGTGGGCAATTTCTGCCCCTCTGTTTTGCAGCTTTTTAATAATTATTTTTAATTTTTTTCAAAAGTGAAAAGACTTTAGATAAAGAATAACGCTGGAAATAAGAATTTAGTGCCTGCTGTCATCAAGATATCCCTTTTCATTATTATTTTTTTTTAAGATTTTATTTGTTTATTTGACAGACAGAGATCACAAGTAGGCAGAGAGGCAGGCAGAGAGAGAGAGAGAGGGAAGCAGGCTCCCTGCTGAGCAGAGAGCCCGATGCGGGACTCGATCCCAGGACCCTGAGATCATGACCTGAGCCGAAGGCAGTGGCTTAACCCACTGAGCCACCCAGGTGCCCTCCCTTTTCATTATTAAAGATTTGATTTATTTACTCGAGAGTGGGAGCTAGAGAGAGGGCGCAGAAGGAGAGGGAGAAGGAGGCTCTCCACTGAGCAGAGAGTCCGACATGGGGGTCTATGCCTGGACCCCAGGATCATGACCTGAGCAAAGGCAGACCCTTAAACTTAAACAACCGGCCACCCAGGTGCCCCAGGATATCTTCACTTCTCATGGTTCCCCCTCCCTCCTATAGCTGGGCCTTCACTCCCATCTATAGGTAAGTCTGTGTTTCTCCAGAGAGTCCTAGTTTCTTCCCAGGAAAGAGGTTGTTTTGCAGCACGTGGATGCTGTCTTGGTGAGACCAAGTGGAGCTGAGATCCAAACTCTGCTCTCGGGCCAAAGATTTGATTCAAAGTTTTGGGAGGATGTTTTCCCCCTGAAGCTTTTAGGGATTTGGTTTCAGTACTTCCTAAGGTGACATAGTGACATACATATTTGGGGCCCACTTTATTTACAAGATAGACTTTATAATGAACAAATTCTGACACTGACCTATTTTAAGTGGTAAGTGATAAAATTAATACAAAGCTTATCAATAAGGTGAGATATTACACCCTTCATTCCTGTAGCTGTTAACTGTATATGAATTATACCCCCTAACCAAGAAAACAGAAGCAAAAAGAAAGTGCACTTTTGTAGTTAAGTGTTAGAGTCCTTTAGCAATTCTATCTTTGAAAGCATCCTTTTCAAAAAAAGCAGTGAACAGGGCTGCCTGGGTGGCTCAGCCAGTTAAGCATCTGCCTTCAGCTCAGGTCACCATCCCCTGGTCCTGGGATGGAGCCCGGCCGGGGTCTGGCTCCCTGCTCAGTGGGGAGTCTACCTCTCCCTCTACCGATATTCTCTCTCAAGCAAATAAATAAAATCCTTTTTTAAAAAGCAGGGAACAGTATTTAGATAAAGTCAGGGCGGGAGCAAGTAGGAATCTAGAGAAAATGTTTTCTTCTTAACTTTGCCAAAGTTCTAATCAAATGTATGAGGAAGGTGCACAAGTTTTTATTTACTTTACAATAGCAGCTAGAGGGTTTGTCTAAGAAAAATCACAAGTTCCCAGATTGTGATGGAAAGGCTGTTTTTATTTACTTTACAATAGCAGCTAGAGGGTTTGTCTAAGAAAAATCACAAGTTCCCAGATTGTGATGGAAAGGCTGTCTAAATCCTGAGCACATTTTGCTATTTATAGCCCTCAACACACAGCTGACCAGAGCCAAAGGTCTGGGGACATTCCTGAGCCCCTGGGGAAGAGGCTGTAGGCTTGTTCATTTCCTCTACCTCTGCCAGTCTTTGGCTTGTCCCAAGAAAACAAGCAGCCAGTGTGACGGGAGTCTACCTCCCCTAAATTTCAAGCACTGTTTTTAATGGCCTGTGGAAGTCATTTGCACTTTCTGCATATATATATATATTTTTAATTTCAGAAGATGTTGGGGAAGAAAGAGAAGAATCTAGAGGCAGTCCACTGGATTATAAAGTCTTTGAGAACTGGACCAATCTCTAGCCATCTCTGTGTCTCCATAGTCTAGCACAATGCCTGATGAAAAGCAACAATAATAAAACAAAGTAACTCATTTTTCCTGAACGCTTACTCCGAGTCAAACCCCCTTTATTCATCGACTCTTTTAATTCTTGCAGCGATCTGATAAGTATCTACTATGATATAATATTTCTTATGCAGTTAAGGTAATGAGGCTCAGAGAGGTAAGTAACCTGCCCACAGGACACAGCCAGAGCTACAGTTTAGGTCTCTAGGTCAAATCCCCTGCCCTTAACCACTGGGCTGCCCTGCTTCAGAGCTCATGGTAGGTGCGCCGTAGATGTCGGAATAAAAGAATGCCATTGTAGAAGTATTTCTAGGGCACCTGGGTGGCTCAGTCAGTTAAGCATCTGCCTTAGGCTCAGGTCAGGAGCCCAGGATCCTGGTCGGTGGGGAGCCTGCTTCTTCCTCTCCCTCTGTCTGCTGCTCCCCCTGCTTGTGCTCTTGCTCTCTGTCAAATAAAAAATAAAATCTTAAAAAAAAAGATCTTCTAAAAAGAAAAGTATTTCTAGCCTATGCTGTGAAAGAAACTCAGACTTATCCCATTCTAATCCACTTACTTCTTTCTCAGAACTGGTGCGAAGCCTTTTGGAGCCAGACCCCAGATGTTCCCATTAAGATGCTTACTGTTAGGACTGGTACTGTGCTAGGAGGATGTTCAGTGCTCCCTTGGAGGCATTAAGTGCAATTCAACTGTTATTTATTTATTTATGGCTGGGATTACTGGGAGAAACCTCAGTGTTACAAGGAATAAGGAAATCTCATTCTATAAGGAGAACAGGTACTTTATCAGCAAGGTCCTAAAATAGAAGGTTCCCCCTGAAGCAGAATCTGGAGGTAGAGAATGTTCTGGAACTCTGGGGACAGTTCCTTTGGACTGAGTTCATTTTGTGTAGTCTCAAAACTCTAAGTCCCAGTGATTAAAGCAAAACCCAGCACAATCCATTTACATGCACATACAAACCCAAAGCCAAAACCCAAATAATGATTTATGTCGTTCCTAGATGCACACAGAAGTCCTACCACTGGAAAAGAAGGACACTGGCAGATGCTGTGGATGTAACCCCGAAACAGAGCCAGGAGGGCAATGGGGTGGAGGTGGCCAGAAAGGGGGTCTTTCTTTAAAAAAAACAAAAAAAACAAAAACAAAAAAACCCCAAAAAACCTGAAAACATATTTTAAAACATTTAAAAGACACTGAAAACAAATGCAAAAGTATGTTAATAGTTGTCAATTCTGGAGGATTCCATGCAATTCTGTGCTCTTTTCTGTGTCTTTAAAATTTACCAAGTTAAAAAAAAAAAAAAAAAGAGGGGCGCCTGGGTGGCTCAGTGGGTTAAGCCGCTGCCTTCGGCTCAGGTCATGATCTCAGGGTCCTGGGATCGAGTCCCGCATCGGGCTCTCTGCTCAGCAGGGAGCCTGCTTCCTCCTCTCTCTCTCTGCCTGCCTCTCTGCCTACTTGTAATCTCTCTCTGTCAAATAAATAAATAAAATCTTAAAAAAAAAAAAAAAGACATAGTACCCTGATTTGCATAATTTCTCTGAGTGAACAAAAGGACACAGGGAAGTTTCTAGCAGCTGGTCTTCCACAACAATCCAATCAGCTCCCTGTGAGTGGTGAGCTTCCATTGACCCTGGCAAACAGGAGTCTCAGGACTACATGGCAGGGACCCATGGTCACAGGGAGGAAAACCCCAGATTTAGAGGGAGGACTGTCCTAGGTTTCTCGAATTTTTTGTGTCCAGAGAAAGAAGTCCGTTTTGTATCAGGATCCTGCATGGGCATGTGACATGCACACACACATACACACACACTCCTGAAATAAAATTTCATCAGACTCCTCTTAGTTACAGATGATGCATTCTGATATTTCTATGTTTTAAATGCGAGTGGAGACCCATTACACTGATTTCAGGACCTACGAATGGCTGGTGAGTCTCAGTTTGAAAAGTACCGAAGGGATAACCTTTATGGGTCCTGGGAGGTCAATGCTCTGTGCCTCTTTTCAGAGAGATTTTGGTCTCCCCCCGTCTCTTGTACTTGCCTGACACTGACCTACCCATTCTTTAGGCTTCTGGTCAAATCCCCTGTCTTCCAAAAAGACTCCCTGATGCTCTAAGGCAAAATGAATTTCTCCCTCTAAGAGACTTCCGCTTACTTTGTGTTCTGTATGACATTCCTCCCCCCCTTCTCTCATTCATCCAAGTTGGGTGGTTTTTTGTTTGTTTGTTTGTTTGTTTGTTTTACATTATGTTCTAGGCACTGTCCTAGGCACTGAGCCGACAATGGGAAACAAAACAGCTTGCTCTCATGGCACTTTCATAAGACCCAGAGGAAACATGTAACAAAGAAATAGTTATGTAGTCAGTATCAGATGGCCACGTAGGCTGGTAATCTTTAAAAAACACTGGATATAAAAGTTGGCTTCCATCTCATCATGCAGCCAGAGCTCCAATTACAGCTAAGTTGCTCCCCCTCTTAAATACAAATTGGCAGCCAAAATTCATTTGAGCATCTGAGGAAAACTCCAATGGAAAAGATGAAAATAAAAAGAGCAAAGATGAGCCCAGAAGAAATAGAGGCAATTCAGTAAACATTTCAATAAATGAATAAACATTTCAACACACTTAAAACAATTATTTTCTCAGAAATATAAAAGAAGATATTCATTCATGAAACAAGAACAGGAAGATATAAAAATGGATCAGTCAAAGAACCAGAAATCTTAAAAACTAAAATAGAATAACTGAGTTAAGGAATAAAATATAATCAAGGAAATTTCTGAGGAACACATCATTTAGCAATATGGAGACATAAATTCCAGAAAAAAAAGAAAACCAGATAAAAGAGCTGAATATCATTGCATCAGGGGAGTGAATGTGAGATTCTAGGAGTGGAGCAGAAAAACGTGTTTCTGTCCAATGCATTTATGTACTGTTTGATTTCCCAGTGACAGGTTGTATGTTGATAAAAATAAAAAGTATCTTTTCAAATTGCTGACATATTTTTTAAGACTCTGGAAACACACGACAAAAAGTTCAATACTTTAAGGGATAAATACATTTATTATATATGCTTTGGGGACACGATATCCATAAATGACACTGAATAGTAAAATTCTTATTTTGATCCAGGTTGTTGAGGGCACAGTACAAAATTTTGTGAATTTTCCTAAAAGGCAAGATGTAGTCTAATTGGGTTGGCTGGTGGGTGAGGGGGTAGCTTGCCTTTGGACAATTGTCGGGGAGCTATTCAGGACTCTAAGCTTTTATTTCCCTAATGACCTTTTCAGTCTCCTGCATTCTTCTCTGTGGGGTTGCACAAGACTTGGCAAAGCCCAGGCTTTCACACATCTCCTTGAAGAGACAGAAAGATTATACAGCAAAGATACTTTATACCCCAAAGAAGTAAATGGCTGGTGGAATTGCTGAGTCCCCAGCTAGTATCAGGAGGAAGGACACTAATCCAAACTTCTACATCTTACATCAGAAAATGAGACTGGGGGTGGGGGAGAGAGGGTTGGGGAGGGGTGCAGAGGAGGGACAGTGCACATAGAGAGAAGGGAAAAGACAGCATAATTTAGGGGCCTTGTTTCTCACACTTACTTCCATTTCTTCTCTCTGGTGAAAGTGAGGCTGGATGAGTCAGTCTCTGGGTTGTCCTGAAGCTCTAAGGATTCTTCTGCAACCTTGTCCCTTTCCCTTGTCACTTTCGATCCTGCCTTTGAGACATCACTCCCCAGCAAGTGTGGGCACGGCACGCCGTTCCCTCCTTGGGATTAATAGCCCATGGTGGCATTCTGGAGATGGCAGTTTGTAATGTAAAGAGGCTGAATTGTTTGTTTAACAGTCAAGTGACAAATTATTTAATTAGCACATATGCCATTTGTCTCCACAGCTGTGATCATTGGTACTAATTACAAAGCAGTTTAATTTATTGTAGATATACTGCTCCCTAATGCTAATGGGGTCATTATGAGTGGCCATTATGCCCCAGTATCATGTTTGGAAATGAGAGCAATCCCTTCACGTGGGGAAAAGCACACCTTCAGTCCCCACCAATACGTGCAGTCGTGACTGTCCCCAGTCCCAGGAATTGTCAAAGATCAGCACTCCTCTGGGAATGTCTTCACTCCAACTTCGAGGGCCAGAGCTTGGACCTGGTGAAGGCAGAGAGCCACCAGCTTTTCAACCCTACTCCTGCTTCGATCTGCAGACTAATGGCAGCGTGGACCCCGGCACCGGCCATTCACGAGGTCCCTCCACCGCTCTCACTCCCGAGGGTAACCTTTTCCCTTCTCACTGCCCTTAATCAAGAGAGGTTTCCTGGAGCCTCCTATGAGAAAGTCAAAACCATGTGCCCACCTCGGGACAAATCCTGGAGGCCGGCTGGGTTTTAGCAACTTCCACACACAGGATAGCCCTGTGAGCGGCGGGAACTGAGGCCACACTTGCCACTGCAGCCCAAGGATGGCAGGAGTGGGGGGTGGGCGAATGGTGGGAGCTGGCAGGTGAAGAGTCGAGCACAGACCTAGTCGGGGAGGAGGTGGCTGTCTCCCCACATCTCCCAATAAACTGTATCTGCCTCCAGTCAAGGCAGTGGGTGTGAGGTCGAGGAGTTCGGTTTGATTTAAAATGTAGTCCAAATGCAATGATGCAAAACTCACTGGGGACAGGCGGTGGGGAGTGGGAGGTAAGGACCCCAAACTCCGTCGAGTGTCACTGGTGACGTTGCCTGGTGTAAGCCGGAAGTCAAGAGCAGAGCCCTCACGGCTGGTGTGCAGGAGCCACACGTTAAACAGCCAGGCCAATTCACGACCTTTCTGGAAAGCAACTCCCCATCTATTTCTTCATTACCCCCTTCACACCCTGAGATGCAGGCAGGGGAGGCAGAGGCGGTCTCCCCGACGGGCAGGGGGGTGCCGGGGGGAGGGGGCGGCCCAGGGGCCTTGGGGCGGCGGGAGGAGGTTGCCAGATAAAATAATGGACACCCGGGTCAATTTGGATTTCGGGTAAGTAATACCATTTTTGAGTACTCATCGCTGACCTGAAATCCAAATTTAAAAGGGCGTCCTGTGTCTTTAGCTGTGAAATCAGGTATTCCCAGGCGACAGAAAGACAGAGGAGACCAAGGCCAGGACATCTCTTTCTAAAATCTTTGGTTGGGGACTCAAGGTTATGTCCACCGAATACCCCTGCCTGCTTCCAGCCACACACTGCAGACAAAACCTCCAGGCCTGGGAGGTCTCCCGCCGTGAGGCCCCTGCAGGCACTGGGTAGCTGGGCATCCTACCCCAGGCCCCACCAAGGCTCCAGGAAATGCTTCCCTGTGGAGCTGAGGCCTTTCCTGGTTGGTGCCGGCGGGACCCTGTCTCCCTGGGCACGTTTCCCCAGTCACTGTCTTGGATAAAAGGCTTTATTAAATCAGGCAAACGTCAGCCCCACAGCTCAGTGGTAAGTTAACCAGACAACAAGAGGGGAGGGATGAAAGTCCTCGCAGCAGCCCCGACATAAAAGGGAGCCTCGGGGGGGCGGCGGTGGTGGTGCCCACCAAGGGGACAGTAAGCAGGCCCCGGCCCTACTTTTCAGGTGGCCACTGCCCAGAACTCTGTCAGCTGTGCCCACCCCCTCTCCCCCACAGACGGCAAATTAAAAACAGCAAATGTAGCTCTATTCTTGATTTTCTTCCCCCTGCCCCGCTCCCCGTCTTTACTTTTTTTTTTCCCTTTCCTTTTTCTTTTTCTTGTCAATGTAGAATACAAGGCCACTGCCAAAAACATATCCCACACAATCAAACATCAGATGGTGACTCCTTTCCCACAGCTTGTGTGAGTGAAAACAGTGAAATTATACCCATGTTTCAGCGGCGAATCCCCTGGTGTTCTAGCGGAGGCCGCCCCGCACCCGCTCTTGTTTGCGGCTTTTTGTTCCTGCGTCCGCAGTGTTTTTAGAGCTGGACACCATTCAGCCCGCATTCAGCATTGTATGTCCCTTCACATATGGTTCGTCCGCTCCAAATGTGTGCATGTACCCAGAAAATGCAGCTTTTCATTATGTATTCTCTATGTAACAGAAAAGATTAAGATATAAGCCCGGTGAATGCGGCAGGAATTAGTTGGACAGATGAATAAGGGAAAAATGAATCTGGAATGATGGTGGATTTGGTCTAATGATTGTGGGAGGGCGTTAAGAACTTGCTGGTAGGTTTCAGCCCTTTTAATCCCAGGCTGTGTGTGTATTTTGGCAGGAGAAATGCTCCTTCAGAGCTCCGTCTGGAAGGGTACAGTAAGAGACAGGCAGGCACAGAGACGCACACAGCTACCCCTCCGGCTGACGCAGACCACAGCCTTCCAGGAGGCTTGCTCCCCAGCCACCCGTGTCTCCCACCTTGCTGCCACCACCTTTCAACGTCCTGCTTTTAAAATAAAAATGGGGAGCCTCCGCGCCATTGATGATGGCTTCCCTTTGTATCTCATTGCATTTGATTTGTCCGGACTCGGCTAAAGGATCCAGGCCGAGAAGGGGTTTGATTCTGAGCGGTCAACAAAAGCTTTAAAAAAAATGTGCAGAGATGCTTTTTCAACTGGTGCCCAAATTAGAAAAACGAAGGGGGGACATTTTTTTTTTTATTTTTTAAAGTTGTGGTTAAAAAAAAAAAAAAGTTGTGGTCATTTAAAATGCATAAATTGGGTGCCCTTTGAGACAAAACCTATTTGGTTACAAGTGTGGGTTGACACAGTTGTTTTCGATCAGCGTTTGCAAAAGGTGTGTGCGTTTAATATCATTTGTTTTATGGAAGCCAGACGAGAGGAAGACAGAAAATTGGAGACCTAGGTTTACTTGTTTCTTAAAACAGTTTCCAGCGAAAGATTTTTTTTTTCAGCTAATTTTGATTGAAAATCAAGATTTGCATCACAATAGAGATATTTCAAAAGTGTAAATACAAAAGCCTGCAACTTCAGAGACCTCTTGGTCAGATGTGCTGGTTGGGGACAATCATGTCTAAAGGCTCTGGGCAGGGGCTGTTTTCGGATTCATACCTAGTGGAGGCTCTGTTCACTGCCGATTGCAAAATTCACAGGGCGGAGTCTTCCAGAAACTCACATGTGACTATTTAGTGCCCAGGGAGAGGCATGTATCGACACTTCAGCTTTTAACGAAGCTATGTAATTTAACTTAATACATCTGGTCCTTTTCCTCCTTGGCTCTTGGCTGGGAAGTAAGGGCTTTAGGTTCTGAGCTTTCCAGTGCAAGCTGGCCTGCGCTAGCAGAGGTGGCTATCCCCGCGTCCTAGTGTAGCTGTTTATTTTCAGACAATTCCTGGGGTATCCTTTTCTCTTGGGTCCCTTGCAAGTAGCACAGCGAGGCATAAAATCTCTCCTTCGGCCTAGATAATCTGGAGTAATTTTCCACCATGCTTTTCCTTTTTTCACAATGGGAGTTGTGTTTCCATTTCAAACAGTTTACATCTCCATAATAAGCACGCACAATCTCTCTGTCTCTCTTTTTTATCCCAGAAAATTTAATTGTATCCTAGAATCTCAATAAACAGGCGGGGGTTGCAATAAACAAACCCGAAAAAGTGGTGTTGGCAGAAGACTTAGATCATAATTTGCCCGACGGGACAAAACAGCCATGCCTTCTGCATTGTCCTCCTGTACATTTGGGGTTATTATCGGTATCCTGTCTTCTAAAGTGTCTTTCTGTGCTAAACACAGGGCTGGACCGTGAAAAATCAAAAAACAAACTGGCATTTGGAAGGGCAATAACTTTTCCCAGAGAAGGAAGGAATCTACCATTTACCCATTATTTCAGACTTACTTCTGGTTCTCTACAGCTTCCAAGGTAACAAATGAAGACCGGTCGCCCACCTTCAGTCTTGCAGCCGAAGAAAGCAACAGAAGCCTTCTCTCCAGGAATTAGAAAAGGAAACCTGTTTGCTTTTAAGGTTTCCGAGTCCTCCCATAGAGATGAAAGGGAAATTAAAGTGAGTTACCTCTGTGGGATCGCCAAAGTAAAAACGGGTCGCTTTATCCAGGCTCTTCAGAGCTCTTTAAGATGTGAAGGTTTGGAATGAAATCCCTGTAATACTTTCATTCACCAAGTCGAGATTAACAGCACTGGTGTTGTGTCTTTGCGGGGGAGCCTCCAGAAGGCATTTGGAAATCGAGATTGTATGGCTTTGAAACACTTCCTCCGCAGAACATATCAGAAAAATGGATTTGATTTTATTCCCCAATAAAGATTCCTTTGGCATCTGATTTAAATTCATTAAATCTTTTCACCCACACAGCTGCGTTTTTCCACATCTGATTTTTATGTCTCAAATGTTCCTGGTTCTCTTTCCTGCTCCGCTCCTCCGCGTCACTTGTAAAAACAGTCACCGGTGGGTGACGCGTGGTCCTCACTTCTTAGACACCTTAGATGGCAGCCCAGAGCTTGTCCTGCCACGCTGCTCCCACTCCCCTACTCTCTACCACCGCCCCCCTGTCACCAGGGTTTCCATAACAGTATTTGAGATCGCTGTATTTGGAAGTAGATACACGTGTTTTCAAATAAGATCAGAGAGAAGTCGCTTGGGATCTGAGTAGATTTACTATGAAGTTATTTATTGGCCTTCTGTATGGCCCTAGAAAACAGAGTGAATGTAAAAAGTAAAGTAGAACTGGTGCCATGACTGAGTGAAGAAAGTGGCTCTGGGCAAGGGAAAAATTGAGCTCTGCATTCCGGGATGATCTTCGAAACTCAAGCTCCTGTATCCAGCGTGATGGTCTCTCTAGGAAAGACGCCTGGGTCTCTCCCAAGTAAAATTTCAGACTTTTGTCTTCCTTTTGCTGGCTTTCCCTCTTTCTCTGCATCTGAATGTGGTTCATTTTCAGGGACTGCTTTTTGCACATTGGGAGGATTTTACTTTTCAAAGGCCAGAAAACGAATGGCAGAGCCTGGCGGCTGCCTGCTCTTAACCCCCACCATCGGCTGGGCCCTGCTGGCTGTGCACTGGGTGATGAATCCTGGGGAAACAGCTTAATCCCATACAAGCCTCCCTGCAGATTCTGTCCCTGGCATTGTGTCTCATAACCGGCTGGGGTGAATACCACATTGATCCTAAAATAGCACTCCCTTTATGGATCCCAGACAGCAGGTATCGTGTCTTAGGGCAAAGAAAGGGAGAAGGTGAGACCCCCAGAGAAATGTGTGAGCTTCTTATTGTCAGTTGGTTTGGTATTTCTGTCAGCTGTTTTATGGGTGTCTGATTAATCCTAGTGGTGGCCAGGGGCAAGCCAGTATTTCATTGCATCTAGGAACAAAACTTTTCCTCTGTTGGACAGAAGGTGGTCTGTCCAGGTCAGGGTATGGGTCATTGGAAGTGCAGTCATAGGAAGCCTGTGTTTTCCCAGTGACCACTTGTTACAATTAGTTATATTAAAAAAAAAAAAAAAAAAAAAAAAGCTAACATACGGTGCATTGACACTTTTGTGGGCTTCTTAGTCTGGATGATACGTGATACGATTGTTCTAGAAAACAATGTCAGCATCTTTGTTTGAATGTGGGGAGTACAGCCATATTTCAAGTAGCAAAATCACTACACTCTGAGCCATTTGGGGGTTTCATTTCCTTCAATGTCTGGAACTCTCTTCTGCTCAGTGCTAAATCCCAGTGTCTTAAATGAAAAGGCAGAAGTGAAGAAGGGGTGAATTGAGCGAGACAGCATCTGCATACTGTCCTAGCCAGCTTTCCGATGGGGCTGACAAATCTTTGGCAGAAATGAAATTGGAAGCAGGTTTCTTGAATCTTGGGACAGAACGCCCATGGACTCTGGCAGAGAAGTCTAGACATCCCTACCATCCGTTCTCTTCTGCTTCCTTCACTGTAGAGACCCCCGTGTAGAGCTGGGCCTGTCTGCTTGGAATAGCAACAATGTATTTCATAGGACTGGAAGTGTGTGTAGCCTTGTGACTCAGTTCTGGCAAAGGCGGGAGGTAGAAATGGTATACACCTTCGGGAAAGTGTCTTTGAGGGGAAAGGGCTTCTCTTCTATGCTTCCTTCCCTTCTTTCCTGCTGACTGGAATGCAGATTTGATGGCTGGATGCCTGACAATGTAAGAAAGTGTGCTAAGGAGGCAAAGCAGCTATCTGTGACCCAGTGAAGGAGAGCCATCCCACCAGCCCTGGACACACGGGAGAGAAATAATCTTGAGTCTTTTTCAAGTGACTTTTATTTGGGTTTCAGACAGATGAACCTAATTCAAGAAACACAGGTCCTAAGGGAGTCTCCCTTGGTCCTGCCAACTTCAGATCAAAGTTCTAAAATGCTTATTTCAATGTGAGTCTCTGGACTCAACTGGAAAGACAAAATGAAAAGATAAAACCCAGGGAATTCAGCCCCAGGTGACAAGCTGGCCAGATCCACAGCTCTCATGGACAAAAATTGGCCTTGTATGAAACAAACCATCCAGTAAAGAGATCCCTTCAGGCTGATTGTATAGGTAAGGAAAACTGATTCTCAATTAATATATATTTTTTTCATTTTCAGCTGGTTTTTGTAGCTTTGTGCAGATTCTTCACTTGGCTAGACAGGCCCCAGAGATATTAGGAAGAGAGAGAATTCAAATGCATACATGCTTGTATAAGTAAATAAATAATCAATAAATAAGGCTAGAGGACTCCAAAACTAAATGCCCAGTGATGAATTATTTGAACCTCACTACTTTTCCTTTGTGAAATGGAAATGATAGACATTTAAGAGCTTTCCTTCCAATTTTACCTTCTCCAACACCATTAAAGCAAGGCCTGGACCCATGTAGCAGATTTGTATAAACCACTGGACCAATGAGAACTTTAGTCCCTCTATGTAGCGAACTGCTAACATCCAGCAGAGGTAGCAGGGGGAGGCCACCCCTAGTGAGGTAATCCAGACATCAACAATGGATATCCTCATGCAAAAGAATGAAATTGGACCCCTACCTCACACTACACACAGACTTAATTCAGAATGGATTACAGACCTAAATAGAAGAGCCAGAAGTATGAAGCTTTTAGAAGAAAATATTAGGAGTAAATCTTTGTGGTCTTGGATTAGGCAATGTTTTCTTGGATGTGACACTCAGAACACAAACAACCAAAGGAAAAAAATAGATAAATAAATGTACACATCGAAATTAGAACTTTTTGTGCTGAAAATAAGGCCTTCAAGAAAGTAAAAGGACAGCCCACAGAGAAGGAGAAGACGTCTTCAGATCGTATATGTGAGTATCCACAATGCATAAGGAACACTAACAACTTAATAATAAAAAGATAAATAACCAAATTTAAAACTGGGCAAAGGATGTGAGTAGACATTTCTACAAAGTAGCTATACAAAAGGCCAATAAGCTCATGAAAAGATGATCAATACTATTAGCCACAAAGGAAATGCAAATCAAAACCACAATGCGGTACTGCCCCACACACTGACGAACTAGAATCAAAAAGGTACACAATCATAAGTGCTGGTGAGGATTTGGGCAAATTGAAAACTTTATCCACGGCTGGTTAAAATGTAATGATGCAGCTCTTTTGGGAAACAGTTTGGCAGTTCCTCAAAAGCTTAAAAATTGAGATGGGGTGCCTGGGTGGCTCCGTTGGTTGAGCATTTGACTTGGGTCCTGATCCTGAGGTCTTGGGATGGAGCCCCATGAGGGGTTCCCTGCTCTGCGGAGGGTCTGCTTGTCTCCCTCTTCCTCTGACCCTCCCCCTGCTCATGTGTTGAAAATAAAATCTTTAAAAAAGCATAGAGGTTCCATATGGCCCAGGAATTTCAGCCCTTGTTTTTAACCAAGAGAAAGGAAAACATACACCCAAACAAACAGTTGTATACAAATGTTTGTAGCCACAGTATCCACAATAGCTAGAAGGTGGAATCAGCTTAAATGTCAATCAATTGGAGGATGGATAAGTAAAAGTGGTATATACATGGGGTGGGATATTATTCGGTAATAAAAAGGAGTATGGAACTGAGATATGCTCCAAATGGATAAACCTTGGAAATATTATGCTAAGTGTTAGAAGCCAGTTACAGAAGACCACATACTGTACAATTCCATGCATATGAGATGTCCAGAATAGACACATCTATAAAAAAAATAGATTCGTGGTTGCTAGGTATTGGTGAGATGGGAGAATGGGGTGTGACCCCTAATGGGCTTTTCTTGTAATGAAAATATTCTGAACTTACATTGTGGTGACAGTTATACAACTTTGTGAATGTATTAAAGTCATTGAATTGAATACTTTAAATGAAGGAATTTCATGACATACAAAATTTACCTCAACAAAGATATTTTTTTAAATGGAAGTAGAATTAACCAGCAGCCAAAATGACATGGGACCAAGGACAAAGAGACTGTACCCGCAACGTGGGGTTAAGGGTTCATGTTGCTAAATGCCTCATCTTTAGGATCTGGGTCTGGATAGCCTAACCCAGTTTGTGCTTGATGCCTGAGCCTTTCTGCCTGGACCAGAACTCCCTGGACTCCGACATGTGTCCTGCTTAGGCAGCAAGCTGCATGAGCCCCTTTCTGCTTAGTTTGTGCCAGACCCCACTGTTTCCTGGCCAGCCCATCCCTCTCTGTGTTCCTGGTGTGAGCACTCTGCATCTGTGTAGTAGCAGCTGTCCTGGATGGAGACCTACTATATACCAGATGAGGTCTTAAGGGCTCTACATGTCATGATTCATCTGATTTTCAGAACAATTTTCTTCAAAATAAGTTCTATTTTTCTCAATTTTAAGGATATGGAATATGAGCCCCAGGAGATGACCAAGTTCGTATAGCAGGTCAATGGAGGAGGACTGAAATCCAACTCAGGAGATGATCGTTGACCATCTACCACTTGCTTCGGCTGGCCCTTGATGACAATAGGTTGGTGGAGGCAAAGATCTTGACCTCTAGGTCTTGTCTCCTGGGGCAAAGTCACATTGACATGGAGGGACTGCACTTTGGAAGCCCTTCTCCTTTGAGATCTCCTTGGATCCCTTTTTATCCTTCCCGTAGCCAGCCAAGAGCTCTGCCCCCCATCCCCCGCCTTGAACTACAGGAACCCTGCTTTGTTGGAAGACATAGAGCTGAAAGTGCTTGGGAATTCATCTTCCCCCAAGGCAATGACTCTTCTCCTCTAACTGGTGATGTTTAAGCAAAAAGTCCTACCCTCTTTGCCTCCCCTGGGGACAACGGACACTCCACCGTCCCCTACACAAACAGTTAGAAGCTACCTCTGGGCAATTTTTCCTAAGATCACACCACCTTGGCTTAGTTTCCTTTTATTCTTTGTCCTGCTCTTCATTTCCTTACCCAATTTCCCTGGGTGTGTATCTTGAATAAATCATTTACACACAAGCCATTGTTTCTGGGTCTCCTGGGAAACCCAGCCTAGGACAGAATATGTGTCAAGTACTTAGCACAGCCCAGAGCATGTAGTATGTGCTCATTAACGGTTTTGCTGTTCCAGTGATCATAGCTTCAAGATCATAGATCAAGCATCTGAAGGATGCTTCTCTTACTTGCCCCTCAATTTTAGCTTTAATTCTTGAATTATGAGAAGGGGGGAGAGTCAAAAACTCAAGGTCAGGGGTCAGTCTTGGATCTCACCCCTTTCTGCATCTCTTAAGAGCAACAGCCCTTACACCAGGTAGTCCCTGTTCCCACGGTGCCACAACATTCACAGCTGACCTTGGAGGTGCACCTGATATTAAAAAATTATTTTTAAAGCTTTGATGGAAGTTGGACAATTTAGGCCTCTAAACAAATCACTTCCAGTGTTTCCCAGTCCCACCCCCTAAAAATGAAAATCAAATATCTATTGAGAGTTTGATGTGTAGGTATAAAAAACTCTTGTAATAAAATTAAAATATCAAACATTTTAATAGTCTTTGTTGTATACCAAAGCCTTTTCTTTTTCTTTTTCTTTCTTTTTTTTTTTTTAAGAGAGGGAGGGAGAGAAAGAACAGGAGGAGGGAGCAGCAGAGGGAGAGGGAAAGAGAGAATCTTAAGCAGCCTCCACGCCCAGTGCAGAGCCTGACCCAGGGCTGGAGCCCATGACCCCAAGATCATGACCAGAGCTAAAATCAAGAGCAGATCACCCAACCGACTGAGCCACCCAGGTGTCCCCCAAAGCCTTTTCTAAGTGCCTCATGTACGTTAATTTAGCCTCCTCAACAATTCTCTGAAGTAAGTGCTTGGAGGCTAAGTAACTTGCCGGTGCTTCCCCAGGCAGTAGGTGAAGGAGCTGGGGTTTGAAGTTGAGCCACGTGGCGCTGGAGTCCACGTCCTTCACTGTGAGGCTATTCCATCTCCCTGTCCTGGAATAGATAGGGTGTCTTATGGGAAAGCAGAGGGAGCAGTCGCATGTTCCCTGAGGGCCCGCCGCATGGGAAAGTCCAATTGCCTAAAAGAATCCCAGCTGCCGCATGTGCACACCGACACGCTCACACACACTCATTCACACAGGCCTTCCACCGAAGCCTGAAGTCACCTCTACCCAGTCAAGCTTCTAGGTCTCTGTTAGGTCTCTGCCGTCGCAAGGCAAATCCACCCATGATCACTCACAGCCCAGATGCACTCCTTGTATTGCATTACTCAGCAGTTCTCCAAGAAACTATAACCCAGCCTTTTCTAGATGGTTTCTCCCTTGTTGAAGGTGGAAAGTATGCTGCGGGATTCTGTGTGTTTCAGAAAGCCTTCAGGGGATGCCCAAAGGAGAGAGAAGGGAAGAACCACCAAGTGGTTTTCAAACAGTATTCCAGGGAGCCCAGGGGTTCCCTGGAGGTACTGCAAGGTCAAGCACCGAGGGACCAAGAGAAAGACCATGCAAGGGCGGTGCCAAGAGGGGTCCTTCTCCCCACCCTCTCTGTCTCTCTAGTTTCTCTTTTTTTTTAAGATTTTATTTATTTATTTGACAGACAGAGATCACAAATAGGCAGAGAGGCAGGCAGAGAGAGAGAGGAGGAAGCAGGCTCCCCGCTGAGCAGAGAGCCCAATGTGGGGCTCGATCCCAGGACTCTGAGATCATGACCTGAGCTGAAGGCAGAGGCTTTAACCCACTGAGCCACCAGGTGCCCCTAGTTTCTCTATCTTTAAATAATTGTACAGCTCAAACAACATTTGAAACCCCTTTTACAAGGGGAGAGGAAGGGAAAACCCTCTCTGCACCCCACAACCCACAGAGGGCATGCTGACTCCAAGACATTCCCACTTTCCTTCGCACTTCAGACCCTCATCTCAAGTCCTGATGACGTGTGCTACATGGACCACAGCCCCTCCTGGAGAGCCTCTCTCTGTCACACTCCTGCGAGCCCATCCTGAGCCAGCTGGACATGAGCCCGGGGAGACTGTGTTTGCTCCTAGGTCATCCATGGTGACCTGCCCCTGGATCATTTTCCTGGGGCATGCATCCCCTTGCTCCTAAGGACGCATGGTAAGCTCAAGCCAGCAGAGTGGACTCGATGCGTCTGGTGAGACCTTGGGTGGGAGATCCTTAGGCGGCACTGGTTGCCACTCTTCCCTTATTACAGAGGAGCTTCTCCAAGTGCTGTCCCCAGGCAGCAGAATAGCATCACCTGGGAACTTGCTAGAATAGCAAATTCTCAGTCCCCACCCCAGACTACTGAATCCAGAACTCTGGAGCGAGCCCAGCCCAGTCTGGGTTTTGACAAGCTTTCCAGGGGTTTCTCCTATTTGTGAGAGTTTGAGCTCTCTGCTGTGAGCCACAGCAGTGGCTTTTTGGCTCTCCGTGCATCCCTCTGCAAAAACGTAGACAAACAGGACCCAGGCCTTGGAACTAAGAATAGTTCAGGCGGAGAACACATGTATTAGTATATTATGATTTGAGGAACTTGTTCAGACTGAATGCAGGTGTATGAAAACCCATGTGTTTCTCATTCCTGAAAATACCCTTGGAAACTTCTTGTACATAGGTCTTGCAGAAAGGAAACACCAGACAGGTTTCCTTTTCGTTCTAAAAAAAAAAAAGAAAGTGGGCGCCTGGGTGGCTCAGTGGGTTAAAACCTCTGCCTCCCGCTCAGGTCATGATCTCAGGGTCCTGGGATCAAGCCGAGCATCAAGCTCTCTGCTCAGTAGGGAGCCCGCTTCCCCTTCTCTCTCT
This sequence comes from Mustela lutreola, assembly GCF_030435805.1. Taxonomy (NCBI): domain Eukaryota; kingdom Metazoa; phylum Chordata; class Mammalia; order Carnivora; family Mustelidae; genus Mustela; species Mustela lutreola. The sequence continues at coordinate 213,453,526 of NC_081291.1, read as the reverse complement.
GCCTGCCTCTCTGCCTGCTTGTGATCTCTGTCTGTCAAATAAATAACTAAAACCTTAAAAAAAATAAATAAAAATAAAAAGCAAGCAAGCAGTAAGCCTGGGAACATGGAAAATTCACACAATGTCTTGGAGCCCCAAACCACCAAACAGGATGGGAGCCGAGTAAGCAGGGTTGGGGGGAGTGTCCCTCTTTTCACCTGCCCGTGGGAAGTTCGAGCCATGTGATACTTGGAAAAGCTCATTTCCTTTTTTTTTTTTTTTTTTTTTAAAGATTTTATTATTTATTTGACAGACAGAGATCACATGTAGGCAGAGGCAGGTGGAGAGAGAGGAGGAAGCAGGCTCCCTGCTGAGCAGAGAGCCCGATGCGGGTCTCTATCCCAGGACCCTGGGATCATGACCCAAGCCAAAGGCAGAGGTTTTAACCCACTGAGCCACCCAGGCTCATTTCCTTTTTAAAGGAAATTCCTTCTCACTGGCAGACCAAGGTGACAGGAGACTTTGAGCTGTTCGGGTAGTGTGGGCTCTGGAGATGCTGTGAAGGGAATGATTCGTGGGGAAGCTCACTCCACTCTGCATTTCTCTTTGCTCATTTTTCTAAACACAAAGCAAGTCTTCTAAGAGACTGAATTTGGTTATCATCTTCCTTCTGCGGTGTCTGCAAACTTCCTTTGACTTTTTTTTCTTCCCCCATGGAGGCTTCTTTCCGAAAGAGTGCAGTAATAACCCCGCCTTTCCCCCTTCCCACCGCCATGTCATTTCTGTGAAAACGTACTAGCTTATGCATGCATGATGGAGGGAAATCACTTTCAGAAAGATACCCGACCCGAAGCTTTGAGTCACGTTATTTTTATACACCAACAAAGAACAAATGCATTTCTCAATTATGAAACCCATCTGCCTTTCAAAGCGTGCAGTGGTGCAGCCAGACATTTGATCAGATTCTTAAATCATCTTGAAACAGTAGTTACCCCCTGCCCCACTGCACACTCGCTTGTGCAATATGATAGCATTGTATGTTTCGCTTTTTAAGTTAAACACGTTTTCCATTTATTCCAACTGGCACCAAAGTGAGTCTGAAACACCGAGGGTGGCAATAAGCAGGGGTAACAGCCCCTTGGGAAGAATCATCGCCAATGAACTTTAACATTCCAGTCACCAAACTGGAATCGGTTTTCCCTGGCTGAAAAAAATACGCCCCTCCGTCCTGGGAAGCATTCTGGGGATGGACCGTTAGCCCCACGTGGAGTCAGTCCTGTTCTCAGAACTCCGTAGCAGTGATGTCAAAAGACCAGAGGAGACTTTAGAAGCCACCTGTTATGGGTTGAATTGTATCCCTCCAAAAAATGTTGAAGTCCTAATCCTCTAGGACCTGTGAACATGGCCTTATTGGAAAATGGTGTCTTTCCAGATGACCAAGTTAAGATGGAGTTAGTCCCTACCCGCCAAGGGATGCTGAATATTGCCAGCAACCACCAGAAGACGGGGGAGGCATGGAGCAGATTCTCCCTCACTGCCCTCAGAGCGAACCAACTCTCCGACGCTCTGATCCTGGATGTCCAGCCTCCAGGAGTGTGAGATAATGAATTTCTGTTGGGTAAGCCCCCAGTCCATGGTACTTTGCTACAGTAGCTCCAGGAAATTAATACCACGCCTGCTCCACCCAAGCCTACGGGTGAGCCTCTGAGTCCAAGAGAGCCATGTCACTAGGTAGTTAGGGGACACCTGAGTCTCCTGAGAACCTGCCCTATATATAGCTCACCTTCTCTGAATTCTTGTAGCAACCTTACTGCCAAAGGAAATCATTGTAGACCTTGCCTTGAGAGGTCCCTACAGCATCCCTCTCTAGTAGAGGTTTGTTTTTAAAGATTTATTTATTTATGGTGAGGGGGAGGAGAGGGAGAGAGAACCCTAAGCAGATGCCAGGCTGAGTGCAGAGCCTGACATGGGGCTCAATCCCATGACCCTGAGATCATGACCAGAGCCAAAACCCAGTCAGGCGCCTCACCCACTGCACTACCCAGGTGTCCCTAGAGGCTTGTTTTAAAATAGAATCTCCCAGTCAAGCACCAAGGGGCCAAGACTACAAAGGTGCCCAAGATTTCAACCTCTGTGTCAGCAGGGCTCCCTATGGCAAAGTTCGTGTAGCTAAGACATCAGGAAGCTTGAGCAGAAGAAAGGGAGGAGCCATGCTGGTTCATGAGGGGCTGAGAAGAAAAGGAAAAGGAAAAGGCTGACTCTCCAGCTTCTTCCCCCAGCCTCTGAGACGCGCCCCCTGGAAGACAAACAGAACACCTTGGGGTTACCTGGTGGCGTCCCCCTCTCTTGAGCGCCCTCTGGTGTTCTCAAGTGATGACAGCAGTCGTTCGTTCCCCTGTCTGAAAGGTGCCGGAAGTAGTAGAACTTTCTACCTCTAGGACGCAGGAGAACTTTGGGATAAGTCACTTGCTGTGTGTAGAATGTAACAAGCTTCCAAGGACAGCAGAGGTAGCAAATCTGAGCTCAGAGTTCAGACTGCCTACTCACGGCTCCCGGTGCTCTTTGCAACCTCAAATTTTGTCCTCTGTCCAAGATCCACTCACCGTTCCCGTAACCTCACACCAGCCCAGTCCGAGCAAGAGGAATGAGAATCCGGTCCCACTCCTCTGGGCCCGTCTAGGGAGTCAGGATAATTTCTGAAGCTGTTTCTCAACCTTGGCCTGGTTGACATTTGCGCCTGATCATTCTGTGTGTGTGTGTGTGTGTTTGTGTGTGTGTGCATGGGTGTGTTTGTCCTGTGTCCTGTGAGATGCTGAGCGGTATCCTTGGCCTCCAGCCACTTGACACTGGGAGCAGTTCCTTCCCGGCTGAGAGTCAAAGATATTTCCGGACTGAGCGCATGCTCCTTAAACTAAAAACAAACAAACAAACAAACAAACAAGAAGTACCTTTCCCTCTATGAAAATGGAGCCACCATTTCTGACTTTTGGATGTCGTACATAACCTATTTTTATATTTTTGGTAAATCTGATGCTAACTTATTGTGATACCAGTGGTCCAATGAACAAAACTTAATATTCCCATCTGTGGTATATATTTAATATACATATATTACATATAATATAAATATACAATATACATAGTGTTTTATGAATATTTAAGTTATTTAATATACATATATTTAACATTACAAAATCACTATTTATATTCAAAAATTATTTGCAAGGCCTTTGTCTTGTTCCAGAATACTCTTTCATATGTTTTCTTATTAAATTCTCAAAGGAGGCTTATAGGCTGGGTTTATTTTCCTCCGTATTTCGAGTTTAGAGGGACTAAATCACCTGCTTGAAGTCACACGATGGGAAGAACTTGTGGTGATGGAGTCCATTTCCACCATCCAAAGCCACATTTGTGACACTTCACCAGCTGCCACCATGAGCTTGGCAAACGGCCATGGGGCCCAGTGTTTTCCCCTGTGACATTGGGACTATCTGGGATGACCATGAGGATTGTTGCGATCAATAATAAGTGGTATTGCAGTGCAAGTGTCCATTGATAGAAGAACAGATAAAGGAGAAGGGGTGTGTATACAGAATGGAATATTATGCAGCCATTAAAAAGAAGGATCTCTTGCCATTTGCAGCGACATGGATAGAGCTAGAGAGTATAATGCTGACTGAAATAAGTCAGTTAGAGGAAGACAAATACCATATGATTTCATTCATACATGGACTTTAAGAAACAAAACAAATGAGAAAAGGGGAAAAAAGAGAGAGAGAGAGACAAACCAAGAGCTAGACACTTAACTCCAGAGAACAAACCAATGGTCCCCAGAAGGAAGGTGATCGGGAGGGGTGAAATAAGTAATGGGGATTATGAGTGTACTCCTGATGAGCACTTGATGAGTTCTCTTGATGAGCACTGAATAACAGAATTGTGATGAATCACCATCTTATACACCTGAAACTAATATAATGCTATATGTTAACTATGCTGGAATTTAAAAAATAAAAATAATAATTAATGGCATTGGTAAGGAGAAGTAGCAGCCGTTATTTGAGGGCTTCCTCTGTACCAGGCACGGTGCTGAGCCCTGTCTCGTGCTGTCCTTTCTACAGTCCTGTTCTGAGGCAGGAATCATTACCAACTTTCACAGCTTAGGAGATACAGATGCAAGAGGCTACCACCCTAACCAGGCCACAGACTGGCTGATGGGCAGGAAATCAGACTTCCCCATCCCACACCTAGTCACAGGTTCCCCAGCTCTTCTCCCTGGGGAAGAGGGGTTGGAGGTGCTCTGCTTCCCTGGCTTTCCACGGGCAGCTGCAGACACCCAGTTCCCTTGCTAATAGCCACACATCATTTGAAGAACCTCAATTTCCATATTTGCTTTCTTCCCTCCAAATATCATACAATTACATCTATAATTATATGGTTTTTGTATTGTTTCTCTTAAGCCACTATATGGTGTCATTAGTGTGAAAACGCAGTTCCAGGGCCAACATAATTTTATTTCCCTGGATGATAAACGTTGTATTGTAGGAATAAAAGTAGGAATCACAGGAGCAGCGGCAACAATCAGAGGGAAATTAATAGGCGTGGGATGGATTTGCCTCTGGGATGAGGTGGATTCGAAGCTGGCAGGGAGTTTTGGTTAAAGGCTGACAGAGACTGTCTTGAGTTCTTGACGTACCTCCACACACTATAAATCATACCAACCACGTGGGGGACAGAAACAGAGGCTTGACTGTGAATTTGTCTTTTAAATAAACTGTTCTTCATGTGTGAAGATATATTCCCCATCAGTGAGCTCTGCCCTGTGTGTGCTTTATCTACTGACTTGGTTTAAAAATTGACTAGGCATTAGAATCATTCTGAGAATCTGCCAAAAATGCAGCTCTTGGAGACCACCTCAAGGGGCTCTTAGCTAGGTCCCAAAAAACGGTTCTTGATTTTCCTAAACTGCTCTCATGGTTTTCATTTGCAAACACAGTTGGAACCAATGTGGGCCCAAGATGGGCTACTTGAGCTATCTACCTTTGGACATCTTATCTAACCTGGCTAAGCCCTGGTTTCCCATTCTGTAAAGCAGGGATTGCATTAGTTTACTAGGGCTACCATAACAAAATATCACAACTGGGTGGGTTAAACAATGTAAATTTTTTTTCTCACAGTCCTTCAGGACAGAAGTTCAAGATCAAGGTGTTGGCAGGGTTGGTTTCTTTCTGGGTCTCACTCCTTGATTTGTGGATGGTCACCTTCTCCCTGTGTCCTCACCTGGCTTTTCGCTCTGTGTCCTAATCTCTTCTTGTAAGGACACAAGTCATATTGGACGGGTGTCCACCCTAATGACCTCACTGTAACTTGATTACCCCTTTAAAGACCCCGTCTCCAAATAGAGTCACATCCCAAGGTAATGGGGGTTCAGACTTCAACATAGGAATTTTGGAAAGGACACAGGGCAGCCCTTTAAATGTGCTCATTGTGAGGATTACATAAGATCAGGCACTTGAAGCCTTCGGGTGGGGGTGGGGGTTTGTATGCAAATCAGAAGATGCAGACTCTTATTTTCCGTTCCCTCCAATTTTGGTGGCACCATGTGGGAAAATTGCCTCTTAAGACATGAGCGACACACAGGAAAACCGGACTTGTCTTTTAGGCGATAATCCCCTTAAAACATCTGGTCTGCCCCACCCCCATGCCGAGAGCGGGTGCAAATCCATCCGCCATGCAGTGGTGACCCTGAGCTCCGAGCAGCTGCAGTGGTGGAGCCCGGTTCCTGGAATCTGAGCTTAGCACTTAAGACCGAGTTTCTTTTCAAAAGAGCTGGAGGCTCAAACACTTGTTACCCTTAATCCTTTTTCAGAGGAAGGGGAGGCACTTTAATACGGCCACAAAGTCCCCACTGTGGATTTGCAGAGGGCTCTGGTAGATTTTCACACTCGTCCTCACTCGCCTCCCTGCCCTGCCAGGGACCCGAGGCAAGGCCGGCAACCCCACGCAAGGGGTCGCCTGACGGGGCAAAGAAGAGAGTCCAGCGCTCCATGGAGCCTGCAGGAGTGACCCGCCATGGGCCCAGTTCCTGCCCCTTGGGTGCCACCAGCTCCTGAGATGCCACTGCATAGTGAAGTAACCAGCCTACACGGTGAGGGAACCTAGGTTCCGGATGCCCGCTGTTGCAAAGTTTGGGCGATGTGTGGGTCCCTTTACTGCCTCATTACTGATTAGAGTGTTAAGGCAGAAGGAAGGGGGGATTCCTGGAGCCCCCAAAGCAGGCAGATGTGAAGTGTATAACCACAAAACTCAACCATCTGCAGGATGGCCCCATCATCTGGAGTGGAACGAACAGCACCCTCTTGTCCACACCCCATGCGTTGGGGCCTTTCATAGAACCGGGTAGATAGAGCAGAACCTGGACATGAGTTTGGCGAAGTGGGCAAGAAATAGTCCATCTCTGGGTCTCTAGTCCTTCATCTAGTTGGATCAATTACCTCCATACTCACTCTTTTCCAGCTCTCAGGTGTCGTGGTTCCACAATTCCATCTACACCCAGACGAATGAGACTTGACCCTCTGCTTCAGCCCAGTTAGCAGTCAACCACAGATGGTAACATTTGCTTTTGAAAGGAGAGACACAAAGAAAACAACGTGCTGTCCCAGGAAATCAAGCTTGAAGAACCATAACTCTGTCCAGAGTCGTGAGTATCCATGAGTTGTCTTGACTCACTCAGGGGAATAGCTCAGGACTGGTCCTTAGGACCAATCCTATGTTGTCTGATTCAGTAGGTTTCAGGTAAGGTCTGAGCATCTATATTTTTCACACACAAAGTAATTTGAAAGCACACCAAAGTGTGAATGCTGTTGTTTTAGGCCATCTGCTGCTGGCCTGACCTCCTTGGTCTTGTCTTGTTCTAGACCTTGAACACCCTGATCTGAAAAAATTAATTACTGCCTTTATAAAGTGGACCAAACTAACCTTTGTCTATGTCCCCCCATCAACAAAGCCTCACCAAGGTTCAGCTCAAGATGATGGCCCAGGACACACAGAGTCCGAAAGCTCTGAAGCTCAGCAGGATGGGCAGCAGGATCTGCTGTGTGGTGGCTCTTGGGCCTGATTCTGCTTCGCACTGACTCCAGCCTCTACCGTAGCTGAGACTCTGTGCCTCCCGCCAGGCATGGAGTGGGCACTCACTGCCTCCTTGGGGGTGGTGGTTATTTCATTAAATCCAAGTCTCCATATTTCTTCTTGCAACGAAATTCCCGGCAAAGTGAGGCATTTACAGTCATTTCTGGGTGAAATTAGTTGTTCTCTGACAGCTTCTAAAATAAGGATTTTAGAAAAATACCCTCTAAGAAAGGATATATGCTAGAAAGCACCTGATTTTTTCTTTCTGTTTCATTTTTCTAAGAGCCCAGATAGCTTAATCAACCATGTATTCTTCAGCTCTTTATAGAGCACCTCGTCTGTGCCTTATTCCATGCAGAGTGCTGGGGCACAGTGATGATCAAGGCCAGCGTGCCCCTGCTTACCTGGAGCCCACAGATGCTGCCTTAGAGCCCAGCCTGGAGGGGACTAGGGCATGGAATGAGCCAACCCAGGCACACCTTGTGCAGGCCAGCACAGACAGAAGTCCCTGAGCTGAGTCCTTCTGAGCGTCTACCTTCCTAGCTGAGGACACTGGGGAAGAAGCATTGCCAGATAAATGCAGAAGCTTGGCTAAATGTGAATTTCTTTCTTTCTTTTCTTTTCTTTTTTTAGGATTTTATTTATTCATTTGACAGACAGAGATCACAAGTAGGCAGAGAGGCAGGCAGAGAGAGAGGAAGGGAAGCAGGCTCCCTGCTGAGCAGAGAGCCTGATGTGGGGCTGGATCCCAGGACCCTGAGATCATGACCTGAGCTGAAGGCAGAGACTTTAACCCATTGAGCCATGCAGGCACCCCTAAATAAATTTCTGATAGTGAACAATTTTTTAGTTTGTAATACCCCAAATACTGCCTTGAGAACTAGGTATAATTATTACTATCCCTATTTTATGAATGAGGTAACTAAAGCACAGAGAGGTTAAGTGACTCACCTAAGGTTACACAGTGGAAATGGGACTTAAACTCAGATAGTTCAGCACCAGGGGCCTCACTTCATGGAGGTGGGTGTGATGCCCCCCAGCACCAATCTGTTGATCTAGATTCAGGGGTCTCCAGAAGAACTTGGTGTGTTCCCAAGGCCACCTCTACCACAAAGAGAAGAACCAGATTTGGTTCTTCCCCAAAAGGAAGAACCAGATTTGTTATTCACCACCGTATTCCAGCACCCAGGATAGAGTCTGACTCATAGAAGACACTCAGTAAATATTTGTTAAATAACTGAGTGAAGGAATAATAAAAGTAATATGTTTTCTTTGCAGGAAACGTGGAAAATATAAGAAAGTATTTTTAAAAGATTTCTTTATTTGAGAGGGAGCGAGTGAGCTGGAGAAGGGACAAAGGGAGAGAGAGCTGAGCACGGAGCGTGATGTGGGATTCAGTCCCAGGACCCGAGATCATAACCTGAGCTGAAATCAAGAATTGGACGTTTAACCAACTGAGGCACCCAGGCTGCCCATGAAAATGTATTTTTAAAAAGCCCAACTTTAATTTCAACAGCCAGAGAAGCCAGGATGAGTATCTTCTGGCCTCAAACATTTTGAGTAGATACCTTTGTGGTCAGAGCCCTTGTGCTTGAAGTCCCGCACTTTCCCTCAGCCTCTCCTGCTTTTCCTCTGGAGGGTCTTCGCAGGTTCTTTCTCAGAAGAGGATGTCACGCTCACTCACGCTGAGGTATAATTGCATGATAACAGCTGAAACTATTACCTTAACTAGGAAATTTATATTTTTAAGAAGACTTAAAATTTGCCAATGAGGGGCGCCTGGGTGGCTCAGTGGGTTAAAGCCTCTGCCTTCAGCTCAGGTCATGATCCCAGGGTTCTGAGATTGAAAGACCCCTCTCCCCTTGCAAAAGGCTTGTTTAAGTAACCTGATGTCCCCACAGCACCCCCTCTCCCCTTGCTGAAGGCTTGATTGTCCCCATAGCCGGATGGCAACACATACCAGGATGTCTATTGTCTGTGATCACCCGGTCTATCAAAAGAAAAGACAAATGAGGAATAGAGTGTACCTGGGACTTTCCAGAGCGCTGAGTCAAGGCCCACCAGAACAAACCGTTGTGTCCTTGCCTTAAACCCAGTGCCTGACAATGCTTGATTTAAATTTACCAATCAGATTCCTGTAACCAAGCATCTGCTTCTGTAAGACCGCTTCCCGCCACCGCTTCTCGCCACCCCAACCCTTGCCCTATATAATCTGTTCCCCAACCTAGCCTGCGCGCTCAGCCCACAAAGGCTGATGCGTCCGCAGGCGCCTGTGTAACCAATAAACCTCTTGCAACTTGCATCCAGTGGAGGCTTGGTGTCTGCTTTTTGGGTGCGGATCAAGGGTCTTTCAAGATCAAGCCCCACATCGGGCTCTCTGCTCAGCAGGGAGCCTGCTTCCTCCTCTCTCTCTCTGCCTGCCTCTCTGCCTACTTGTGATCTCTGTCTGTCAAATAAATAAATAAATAAAATCTTTAAAAAAAAAAAAAACAACTTTCAGATGAAAAGATAAAGCAGCCAGCATTCCTCCTCTTCCCTCTCCTCCACCTGTGCTGTCCCAGAGTCCACTATACTCGGAGTTAATAGATCTGAGGTCTGCACCCAAGACTGTCACCGATCAGCCATGTTGTGACCTCGGGCAAGTCATTAACTCCTATACCTGCCCTTCTGTCAGGTAAAGGAGGTTGAACTGGGAAACAAATTACCGATGTCCCACACTCCTCCACTTCGATTCATATAAATTGTACATATCTGTGATATTTATTGATTTAACATTTTACTGTGAAAAATTCAAACAAACTAAAAGTAGAGGAAATGACACACATTGCCTCTAGTTACTCTCTGTCCAGGTACAAAAAGCACCGATTCCTGGACTCTGGTTTCATTTATACCACCACCTATTTCTCTTCAGGCACCCAGTTCATTTGAAGCAAATCCCAAATATCATACAGTTTCATATGCAAATGTCCACCATAAACCTGTAAAAGATAAAGACTTTTTTTAAGCAATCTCTATGTGCCACCTGGGGCTTGAACTCCCAACCCTGAGATCCAGAGTCACATGCTCTATCAACCTGCCAGCCAGGTACCCCGAAGATAAGGACCCTTTATTTAAAGATGATTATAATTACTGAAAAACATGAAGAACAAATTCAGTTTCATCAAATGTAACCACAGAATGTGTGTGTATTGTGTAGGTGTGTTCAGGATTTCCTTTTATTTTGCAGGGCTCCCAGAACCAAATTTACAAATTTCAACTGAGCTTTTCCTATACCGTCTGGGGCCAGTTGCAAGATCTGCTCTGTTCCCTTGTCCTCAGGTGGCACTTGGAAAAATAAAATAAACAATTCGGAGCAGGAGGCACTTGGCCCATTGCTCAGAAGAGCTCTGGACACCTTGCAAGAAGAGGGTGAGATGAACATCAAAGAGATCTTTGGGAAGCTGGTCCTTGTTCAGAAAGACTTCCTAGAGAAGGTACGGCATGATCTAGGGCTTGAATTTAGGAGGAAGCGTGAAGCTCTGTAGGGAAAAGCTAAGGGAAATACTCAACTCATTTGATTTCACAAACTAATTTCTGTGAGGCATCAGCTAGAGGCAGGATTCATCTCTTCTGCTTGTTACACTCGTGCTGAAATATGCGTGCTGCTGAGATGTCATGTGTGTAGTTTAGAGGGGAGAAGACATAGAGTGGGAGACAAAGCTGGAGAGACTCATCGAGAAGCAAACTGTCAATACGTGTTGAATAAACACTGGCAGAGAGTGGGGCCATGTTTGTGGGATGAATCTGAACAGTTTTCATGTGGTTAACGAAGCAAAGCGTCCCCTATTAAGGACAGATCAAGGATGGAGGCAGACGGTAGCATTGAGGGTGGCCCAATCTTCCACCCGGCTCTTTGCCAAGCAGTAGCCTGCTGGTCTCTGCAAGTTTTCAAGCGAGTCTCATTCTCCTATACCCACTCTGTAACTCTGGGCCATTTATCTCTTCCCTTTATTTCAAAATGGTTTTAATTTAGTTTTTTTTTTTTAATCAAAGTTATAAATCCACAGAATTTAGAGAGGTTCGAAAAGCTCACAATGAACAGCATTTCCTCAACTCTCCACTATTTCTTAATCCCAAGGCAATCACTTCCATTTTAACTGATTCTCTTGATATTTACATCTATGTGTCTGTAGGAATATGATCTTATTGCTATTTCATTGTTAAAAAGAGAGAGAGAGCATGAGCAGGGGGAGCAGCAGAGGGAGAAGGAGAAGCAGACTCCCCATTGAGCAGAGAGCCTGAAGCAGGGCTCAATCCCAGGACCCTGGGATCATGACCTGAACCAGAAATGGAGACTTAATCAACTGAGCCACTCAGGTGCTGCACCCAGGTGTTGCTGTTTCTTGGTGTTTGGTTTTTGGCATTGACTGTTGACTTCCTCTACAGAAGAAAGGATTTTATTGTTTCATATGACACACAACATGTATACACACTCACATACTCATGTGTGTACACACATACACATATACACATGGATGTGTTTCTCCATTCTCCCTGTACGGTTTCATTGAAATTTTGGAGATTAAGTGGAATGGGAAGTATAGGCTTCCAGTTATGGAATGATGAAGTCACAGGAATAAAAGATCTGGGGCACCTGGGTGGCTCAGGGGGTTAAGCCTCTGCCTTCAGCTCAGGTCATGATCTCAGGGTCCTGGGATAGAGCCCCGCATTGGGCTCTCTGCTTGGCGGGGAGCCTGCTTCCCCCTCTCTCTCTGCCTGCCCCTCTGCCTACCTGTAATCTCTGTCAAATAAATAAATAAAATCTTTTAAAAAATAGTAATAAATAAATAAAAGATCCAGCATAGGGAGGATGGTCAATGATACTGTAATAGCACAGTACTCGAGGCATAATGTATGGAGACATTGAATTACTATGTTGCACACCAGAAACTAATGTAACATTGTGTGTCAACTATACTAAAAAAAATTGGGGGTGATTAATGTTAAATTTTTTACATTATTTTAATTCTCTAAATGTTGTGAATAGCTAATTCCCAGATACTGTGTTTATATTTCCATCCCTGAACAACTCACGCTCTTGCTAAAGTTAATAATTGCTTCTTTTTTTTTTGTTTGGTTTGTTTTAATAACTTCTTCCTCACTTCTGCCCTCTTCTCAATGTGTTCTCACAATAATTTCATCTTTCTGAAGAAGTACTTCCAGAACCTTCTGAACCCCTTATGTCTATTATGCAGCCATTTTACTAGAGGTAAATTCACCTCTCTTTTGTGCTGGAACCCCCTGTTTCCCAGACCCTGCATCTTCCACTTTTGAAAATTCTACTTCTTTTTTTATAAACAATAGCTCTGGTAGACTCCTTATAAGGCCCTTGCATATATGAAAACATACTTATTACACCTTCATATTTGATTAATAGTGTTGTTAGGTATAGTATTCTACCTTTGGGAATATATGTGCTATATATATATATATATATATATATATATATATATATATATACCAATTTTTTGGCATTGATTATATATAGTCAATGCCTCTCTCTATATATGTATATGTATATATGTATATGTATATGTATATATGTATATATACATATATAGAGAGACATTGACTATTTTATATATATGTATGTGTGTGTGTGTGTGTGTGTGTGAATACACACACATACATATTTGAGATTTTGAAACATCTCCCAATTGTCTTTCTCATATTGTTGTTAAAAAGTCCAGTGCTGGGGCACTTGGGTAGCACAGTCTTTTGAGCATCTGACTCTTGATTTTGGCTCAGGTCATGATCTCATGGGTCTTGGGACCCAGCCCCATGTAGCACTCTGTGCTCAGTGGAGAGTCTGCTTGGGATTCTGTCCCTCTCCCTCTTTTTTTTTTTTTTTAAGATTTTATTTATTTATTTGACAGACAGAGATCACAAGTAGGCAGAGCAGCAGGCAGAGAGAGAGAGAGGAGGAAGCAGGCTCCCCACTGAGCAGAGAGCCCAATGCAGGGTTCGATCCCAGGACCCTGGGATCATGACCTGAGCCGAAGGCAGAGGCTTTAACCCACTGAGCCACCCAGGCAACCCCCTCTCCCTCTTCCTCTGCCCCTACCCCCCAGGATGAGTAAATAAATCTTAAAAAAAAAAAAAAAGTCCAATGCTGTTCTGATTCTTGATCCTTCATATAAAGCTATTTTTTTTCTTTTTTCCCCCTTGGAAACATTTAATATCTGCTGGTTATCCCCAGTGTGAAGAAATTGCGCAATGATGTGTCTTGGTAAATCAATTTTCATCCACGGCGCTGGATATAATTATGAACTTCAGGAACTTAATATCTAAGAAGTTTTCATGCATTATTTATCTGGGAGATTTCCTCCCATTGTGTCTGGATCTGCTTCCCACATTTGGATTTCAGTGTTCTGGTGTGGTCCCCTCGTTTCGTCACTGCTTTTTTTCTCTTTGTGTTTTTGCTATACATTCTCAGTGCTGTCCTTAGCTTTTTTACATTTCTGCTCTTCCCAAGCACTCTTGTCTGTTCTCTGAATGTATTTTAAGATTTATTATTTGTTTTAGAGATTTTTAAAAATCTATCAATCTATCTGTCTATAAAGAGTAGGAGAGGGAGGAGGGGTACATGGAGAGGGAGAGAGATCCACTCTGAGCCTGATTCGGGCTCGATCTCACAATGTTGAGATCATAACCTGAGCCAAAATCAAGAGTCGGATGCTTAACTAACTGAGCCACCCAGGCACCCTGAGAGAGAGAGAGAGACAGACAGAGAGAGAGAGAGCACACATTCACGCAGGGGAGAGCAGCAAAGGGAGAAAGAGAATCCCAGGCAGACTCCCTGCTGAATGTAGAGCATGACACAAGGCTCAATCGCGTCCCCAAGATCATCACCAGAGCGGAAATCAAGAGTCAGACATTCAATCAACTGAGCCACCCAGGCACTCCCTGAATGTTTTTTTAAATCAGAATCCTATTATTTTTTCCTCAGTTTTATTGAGAAAAGATGGACAGTTTAAGGTGTACAACAGAATAGAATCCTATTCTTATTTCATGGATGCACTATTTTCTCCTTACTCTCTGAGTAATATTAATATTATAATATTATATATTATATATTATATATATTATATATTAATATTATAATATTAATAATCATTCCTTCTCCCTATATAATTTCTATCACTTCTGTTGCTTCCAAGTTACTTCCCCCTCCTCTCTGGTTCCGCCTTTTCTGTTAGAGGCTGTTCTCAAATATGAACTGGCCCTTAAATGTCTCTTCATGTTCATAAGTGGGGCACTAAAAGTTGATGCTCTGTGCTCATGCGTAGGGCTTGGCAACAATGGGCTTTGGTTCAGTGAACTTCCTGGGTCATTTTTCTGGGAAACTTTGGATCTCAGTATCTTGAAATCTTTTCTCTTGCATTGTTGGGCGAGCTACGGTGAAACTTCTCATAATCTCTCATGTGGAAGTTATAACTCTTGCTACCACTATTCTGGAAACACGATCAGGAAAATTGATGGAGATCTCAATATTCCAAATGTGAACATTTTTCTGACCTGACTTTACAGAACAGACGAAGACTGGAGATACAATTACTTCTTAGGAGGACTTTTAGTCGATCATTCTGCTAGTAGATCTACCTCTATTCCCACCTCAATAGGTCCCAAATGTCATCAGTTCCTGAGCAGGTAGGCTGCTTTTTGCTGTCCCCATTTGGGGCTTATGACTCCACTTTTTCAGCTCTGTCGCATCAGTTACCAAGCTTACATTTGCTCTCCAGCTTCCAATCTTTTTATTACCATCATCACTCCTGTTCTCTTCATCCTGTAAGTTTGTGTCTTCTCCAGAATATCTCCTCTGCTGCTGTTTTAGGAAGGTTTCAGGAGGGACTGGAGACTAAACCCAGTGTTCAACTTGCCATCTTTGAATAGAAGTTCCCCCTTCCTCCCATCCCCACTCAGTAAGTAGTCTTGGCTTTGGAAATTTTCTCTTCCTGTCTTCATCACAGTGACAATAAAGTATGCAAACCAAAACAAAACTGAAGTCCATTCCAATGTCCATTGTCATTTGATTAACTTTGCTTTAACATCTAAAGAAAAATTCTCTTCTCCACTTCACTTGTTTTAGATCATCTAATACAGCAATGAAGGCAAGGAAAAGGTAGGACTTAAGTGGTTCTCCCCATTCCCTGGAAAACAACAGTAGCCAGGCAGGTCCAAGAACTCCTGATGTGTGGGAGTGGTCTTGAAGCACATATACTGCCCCCTGGTGGGTGAGCTGGTTCTGCTTTTAGGGTTCTCCAAGCTTTCCAAGATGGTGCTGTCTGAAGGGAAGTCCACTTACTATTGCCAGAGGTGAGATTTGAACTCAGACCAGAGGAGAAGCGCTGGAAAGATGTTCTAAATTTAAAGCTCTTTTTCATTTTCTACCAATCACAACTCCCATGCCAGCATCAATCAGTACACCCACCGTGTGTGGCCTCGTAACTATCACCGGGAATTTAGCATTACGGAGGGAACAGCTATTTCCCCCAAATTCTAGAATGCCATCACCCTGCACAGAGGGAAAGTGCAGGTTTTAGAAAGAAGACGTATCATTCCACATGAAAGTCATACCCAGTCATTTCATCCACGACCTGCTGTGTTATCCCAATATGGTAGCCACTAGCCAGGTGTGATTATTAAAATTTCAGCTGATTAAAATTAAAAATTCAGTTTTTCAGTCACTCCAGCCACATTTCAAGTGCTTAACATCCCTATGGGGCTATAGAGATAGCAGATAGAGAACATTTTTTTCTCTGCAGAAAGTTCTATTGGATAGCACTGGTCTAGAGCTCCTAATGGTGCCAGGAACTTCCTTTGATTCTTACAGATTGAATTAATCACAGCCACATCTATGTTCCTGCAAGCCTTTGTTCCTTCCCCTGCCACCCTCTTTAACACAGTCTGGCTTGAAATGCAGTTAGTTAAATAATAGGCCTGTCTCTCCCACTTGACCATAGCTTATGAGGGCTGGGACCAAGCTTGTATCATTTGCCATTATTCCCAACACATACAGCAGAGACTAGCGAGCAGAAGTTCCTGAATAAATGTGAGTTGACTGAATGACTGAACTGTAAACTCCCTCAGGGCAGGAATGAAATGTTCTCATGTCTGTATTCCCTACGGTTCCTTGAGCAAAGAGGGACCTTCTGTCTGTTAGAGGTTTGCATGCTGCTACACCTGCCGGCCTTGGACCATACCTTAGCATCACTAAGACAAAAAGCCCAATTGCATGTCCCCCTAGTCCCCAAGCCCACAAGCTCCCCCTCACCTCTGTCCTTGCACATTATTATCTCCTGTGGCTTTGCCACATCCTACCCTATGTCTCTCTGCTTTGCAGCTCCTACCTTGCCTCTGTGAGGTCGGTCCGGTCATGCACAGCCCAACCCTCTGTATACACACTGCATACACTCACACGTGCAAACTCGTGTGCACTCTGTGCTTGTCCTTCAACATCTTTTCTCCTCTGTCCTCACACCTGGAAGAGTGGTCTCCAGATGGTGGTGTGTGTATCCCCAGGAGCTCTCCACGATGATCCTCTGGAGTGCAGAGAAAAATATGTTTGGACTTCTGTTTTTTAAAAAAAAATCTCAATATTTAAAATTGCCTTATTCTGCCTAATAGTTTAATATGTCGGTAATATATTAGTGTAGTAATATATGCTTTATAACAAAATAAATACACTATTTGGAGTATGAGCTAACTTATTTTTACTGATTGGAGTGTGTGCAAAAAAAAAGCATCTGCCCTAGCCTACATCGAGCCCTTCTACTTCCCGGCCTGGCCTCTCAAGGACCAGCAGGAGCCCCATCCTCCCTGCACACTCCAGTCTAGTCTGGCTCAGCAGGTTTCCCAGGAACGGACATAGAAGCCCTTACCAACTCCTGATGTCTTCAGTTTCTTAGTACACTTCCCGGTAGCACACCGGACTTGTTCTTGAATTCTTTGTTGTCAGGAACAAGCTTTGTCTTGCTAACCAAATGGCAAATTGCATGAGCATCTTACACTTACATTGTACTGGAGACCCTCTTAGAATGGAACGGTGGAGAGAACATCCAGTCTAATCACATGTATATATAAGGAAACAGAGTCGGGGAGGTAAAGTGACCTGCTCAGGGACACCCAGGTACAGCCTGCCCCGATCATACACTGAGACCATGGATTTGGACAGAGGTAGCTTAACCAAAGTGGGAAGAACTATGCTCCCAAGGGTCTCTGCCTCAACCCCATAAAAGTCGCTCAGAACGCCATGGTTATGGTTTCCTGCCTGCCTTTAGCTTGCCAGCCTGGGGAGGAACAGCACCTCCGTGAGGCTTGAAGAAAGTCTACACACAGAGAAGGTGTCAGCTGCTAACTTAACAAAAGATAAGAGCCAAGATCATGACCTTCTAATGGCAAACCAGCCTATTAGTTTAGCATTATGTGTGTCCAACGTCAGAGCCAGGCCTGGTAGAGATTTGATTTTTTATTATTCAGGAAGCCCCTTACTTGAAAATGAGAGAAACCTCTAGCAACTGCTGGAAATCCCTTCTTTTTAAATAATAAGAAGAATCTTCACCTAAGAAACTTGGCTCCCAGCTCTTTCATAATTCCTCTGTGCCCTTAACCTGGCTGAGCAGCAGAGCAGGCAAATGATTCGAACCTGTGGGCTTTAAAAAAAAAAAAAAAGATGCCAATCAAATGTAAATGATGATCCCATTAAATAATGATTTTCATTAAAACTCAACAAAACACATTTCTCAGACTTTGTGATGAGCCCTGTGTCCAACTTCTGCTCTTAATTTTTTTAAAAACCCTTAATTTGTGATATTCTGCGATCATTTTTAGGTTTGGGGGGGTTGGATTTTTTTTTTTTTTTTTTTTTTTTTTTTTTTTTTTTTTTTTTTTTGTGAAGTACTGACCAAAAAAATCTTGCTGCATTCAGTCTCCTGAGAATGTTGGGTCGAGTTTTTTGATCCCTGTGGCTCATTGATTTGCGGGCTGATGTAGTGCGAGGGGTCCTTATTAGTGGCGTCTGTCCCTGCTGTAATGTTTTTGTTATTTTTCCTCATTTGTTCACTCTGACATCATGTCATTACAGAATGGTGCTGTTCAGGCCCTGCCTGGGCTGTTCGTTAGCGTGTGTTTAATGAGCAGCTTAATTGAGCTGTCTAGTAGGCCACCTGTCGCCCTCCGGACTTATTAACATACTAATGGCCTGACATTGTATTTTCTGACAGGCAACAGGGCTTACTGATTTGATGTCTGGACATGAGGATTTTATGCAGGAATGAGAGCGGGCATTGGGAAGGAGGTTTAAAAAACGCAAATTAACTCTTTGGTATCTCTGTGTTTATGGCTCTCTGGTGGAAAAGGAAAAAAGTTCAACCCATGGCCGGCCAGGAAAGCATGTTCTGGGGAGGAAGGCGTACCCCCCACCCCTGCTGTGGTTCTCCGAGAGAAAGCAGGCTCCGCTTGAGAAGAGGAGGCTTCGTTTAGGTCACAGTATTATTGTTGGGAACTACTTCAAAGGGGAGATCTGCAGCCCCCCACCCCTGGGGAAAGTTTGGTGCCTAGACTGTTCTCTGCTAAGCTCATGAAAAGCAGTGATGCTTTCTCAGAGGGGTGCTGTTGCCCCTGCCTTTTAAATCCAGCTGAGGACAGGATCAGGAACACTGGGCTCCAGGTGAGGGCCCTGGAGAGACGGCCAGAGCTCGCATGGATGCGTTGGCCAGGGACACTTGTTCTGTTTGTGTTTTACTTCTGTGTGGTTGCCTCTTCTCCCCTGGCCTCCCTTGCAGAGGTGGGAGGAAGACCTTCTGTCCTGGGAAATTTCTGGAGAGTGAGTCCAGAGAGTGGGACATCACTCCCGCGGGGGCTGGATGTGGCTCTTCTCTCCTCTCTCCTTTTCTCCTCAGCCACCCCGCCCTCCTTCAATGCCTGTGCATGGAACAACTTCGCCCAGAGTCACAGAGTCATAAAGAAAAACCTCCTTTAAGATTTCCTTTAAGACCTCCTTTAAGACTAAGGGCTGAGCAGAGTGCGTCAAATCTCCAGGGCAGCTTGGAAGTGGGGCAGACACCCTTGTGGGAGAGCCCTGTCTGGGTGGCTGGGCTGGGTGGCAGAGACCCCCAGGTCCAAGGTTCCAGCCAAGTCAACCCAGGAGCTATGGAAGGCTGTCTCTGGGGAGAACCCCAGAAGGTGTTCTGGGTGTGGCTGCCTGGAAGCAGCATTCCAGAACGTGGCCGTTGAACCTGCAGCTCCTGACCTTCTTTATGGGAGGTCATCAGTGGTCTCCCCCTCCAGGGGTCTGAGCACAAGAATGTTGCCAGTGGACCAGTCACACTTCCTCTCCTTGCTTAGTACCCAGCCATGCGGGGAGGAGGAAGAGGAGGAGGAGGAAGGGGAAGAAAAGCAGAAACCCACATACTCTCTCTCCGTTCCCTTTCCTGTGGTGATGACGATGATGATAGCTTTAATTTTCATTTCTTCAGCCGAGCCTTTTGTAAACATGATTTAATTGAAGTTTTCTATCCCAGAATTTCTCAACTTCAGCACAACTGACGCTTTAAGCCAGGTTGTTCTTTGCTTCGGGGGACTGATCGGGGCATTGCAGTACGTTGCGGTGCCTCCCTAAACTCCACCCACCAGATGCCAGAAGCGAACCCCATCCTGACTGTGGCCATCAAAAATGTCTCTAGACTGAAGAACATAGGGGAGGGGAAGGAAAAATAAAATAAGATGAAAACAGAGAGGAAGGCAAACTATAAGAGACTTAACTCTAGGAAACAAGCGGAGAGTTCCTGAAGGGGAGGTGGGTGGGAGATGGGGTAACTGGGTGATGGCCATTAAGGAGGGCACGTGATGGAATGAGCACTGGGTGTTCTATGCAACTGATGAATCACTAGATTCGACCCTTGAAACTAATAATATACTGTATGTTGACAAAATTGAATTTAAATTTTTAAAAAATTGCCTCCAGACATTGCCAAATGTCATGGGCGGTGTTGCTCCCTGTTCAGAAACATTGTTCTAGAGGCAGTATATTGCCCTCAGTTGGTAGATGAGAAGCAAACAGCGTATAAAGGGGGGACTCATTCACAGCTAGGATGCAGGAGGCAGAGCAGGGTTCAAACCCAAGTCCGTCATATGCCATCTCCTGGATCCCTCCTTTGAGGGATCCTCTCTTGGTCATAATGAGAGTGGATCTAGCTGTGACCAGAGACGGGTCAGCTGTCTGAATCCAGGGCTGACCACTACACAGCTAATAGAGGTGAGGTGTTTTGCTAAGGGTTTTATACATTATCTCTTAAAATCTTCCCCATATCCCTTTGACATAAGTACTTCAATTCTTCTGTTTGAAAAGATGAGGAAACTGAGACTCAGAATAATTAAAGTGACATGTCCAAGGCCAATGTCACGTAGCCAGTATGGGTGAGAGTCTCATCCAGGTGTCCCTGGTTTCAAAGAACATGTGTTTTCTGCTACAGCATCCAGAATCACAGCCATCTGCACCAAGAGTCCCCATCCTTAGGAAACACTCTCATATCTTGCAAAAAAGAAGGGGCATTTCCTCCTTTTATTTCCCTGACTGACCAGGATGCTGTGCCTGGTACATTCCCCAAAACCATGTGTGATGGTTCATCTTATGTGTTACCTTGACTGACCCAGGGAGACTAGACATTTGATCAAAATTTTTCTTGGTCTAGGCCTCCAGGGTGGTGCAGTTGGTTAGGTGCCCACCTTGATTTCAGCTCAGTTCATGACGAGGCCGTGAGATCCAGGCCCACATCAGGTTTGGCGTGATGAGTCTACTTGAGATTCTCTCTCTCCCTCGACCCCTCCCACCCCTCCCACACTTATACTCTCTCTCTCTCCCTGTCTTTTTCCCAAACAAAAAAATCTTAAAAATGTTTTCAAAATTATTCTTGGTATGTCTGTGAGGGTAATCCTGGATGAGCTTAACGTTTGAATGAGTGGACTCAATAAAGTCTCTGCTGTTTCTAATGTGGGTGGGGCCATCCAGTTAGTTGAGGGTCTGAATAGAACAAAATGCTGAGCCTCCTCCAAGTAAGAAAGAATTCCTCCTGCCTCATGGCCTTTGAATTGAGACACTGCTTTTTCCAACATTTTGGACTTGACCTGAAATATCAGATATCCCCACATCTCAAGCCTGTTGGCCTTCAGACTAGAACTACACTGTCAGCCCTCCTGGGCCTCAGCTTACCAGCCCACCCTACAGATCTTGATCTGTAATCACATGAGCTAATTCCTTATAGTAAATCTCTTTATATACATATACATACTCACACATATATACATATACATCCTATTGGTTCTGTGTCACGGGAGAACCCTGACTAATATGGCATTTTTGTCAGCTTTTAGTCATGGTAACTTTTTATATCTCATATTTTCTTTCAACATTTGTTGAAAGATATTAGATACTGACTGACAGTATCTAGCTTTTTTTTTTTTTTTTTTTTTAATGCAATCTGAGACTAATGATGTCAAACACTTCATAATGTTGTCTCTTCAGACGACTTATCCCTCTGTGCTACTTTCAGGGTAAATTTCTCCATTGTGATCTTCCATTTCGTCAACTCTGTCTTTAGCCATTCAGTCTAGAGTTTCTCCTGCCCTATTAAGTTTTCTAAATTTCAGTGATATGCTACTTTACCTCCAGGATTTCTAAATGGTTCCTTTTCATACCCATCTGTTCATTTTCTGTTTCTGCCTGGCTCAAGTCCTTAATTTTTTATCTTTTTTATCTTTGTTACTTTTTCCTTTAACTATTGGAAGATAGCACATAATTTAAAAGTCTTTTTCAGATTGCACTATTATTTTTATTTTCTTTAAAGTGATTTCATTCCCTGACCTGATTTTGTTGATTTGGTGTGGCTTGTCCAGAATTAGTCTTTTTGTTTGTTTGTTTGTTTCATTTTGTGATAGCTATATTCACTGTTTCCTTTCAGGGGTGGAGGAGTGGGTTGTTGTTTTCACTTGCCCCCTATGATCTGTTCAGAACTACATCCTCTGGTGGGTTTTCAGAGTGTTCATCTTAAGGAGATAGGTGAGGATATTGTAGTTGTAGTCACTGAGCCCAGATTCTGGCTGCAAAGCTTTGCCTTTCCTCATTTTAATAGGTGTGCATCGGCAATCTAGGCAGTGGTGGATAGAAACATGTTTTAGCCTCTCTGTAAGGGAGAGCTGTGCTCCATCCCTGGCTCCATCCCCTGCTTTGCATGATTTGGACTTTCAACCAATAAGCTCCCATCCAGCAAGCTGGTACCTTCAGTCTTATTTTCTGTTTTGTGTTCCTGGATCATGGAGATGTCTTCTCTTTTGAGCATGGCAATTAAAAAAAAAATCTATCAAGACTCTGTGTTAGTGCCAATGGAAAGCTCAAATCACGAATCTTGATGGAGTTGAATATCCCCTGCTGTATACGTGTCTTATCACCATTTTACAATATCATATAAAAAAATCTCTCTACAGAGAAGGGTTGCCTGCTTGTTATCTTGGTTTACAAAATGCTCAGAAGTGTGGGCTGAGTCAGCCTGCTTGAGTTCAAATCCCAGATCTACTGCTTGCCAGTTGTGGATACTTTGGCCAAACTGTCTAAGGCTTTAAGCCTTATTTTCCTCAACATGAAATGTATCAGTAGTATAACATTCCAATGTTGTTATGAGGATTAAATAAAATAATCCAAGCAAAAGCCCTTCCCACAGATTCTGGCACATGGTCAACCCTCAGTAAATGTCTGCTGTTATTACAGCATTTATCACCGCTTGGTTTGAATCAAATATCCAACTTCAGAGAATTATTTTTTCAAAAGTTTCCAGTGACCTGAAAGGCAGAAGAAAGAAGTGCCAAAAAATATTTTAACTGCTCGGTTTTGTAAGGTGCTTTCATATCTGGTATCCATAGTCTCACAATAAATCTGTGCTTTGTTTTTCCCATTCTGCAGTTGAAAAAATTGAACCACAGGATTAGGGCACACTTTTTTTTTTTTTTTAACTACTGCAAGATTTTGACTCACAGGAGGTACATGAATGAAAAGTCACACTCAGCTGACACCCTCGGGGGCACCAGCAGTATTGCCACTTCTCAGAAAGAGATTAGGAAGCAGCCCTAAGGAAATGCTGGTTTTTCCTTGGAAAGTGATACTCCCCATTTCCCAGATCTGTCCATGTTGTTAT
The DNA here is from genome assembly GCF_030435805.1 of Mustela lutreola. Classification (NCBI taxonomy): domain Eukaryota; kingdom Metazoa; phylum Chordata; class Mammalia; order Carnivora; family Mustelidae; genus Mustela; species Mustela lutreola. Next base: position 213,430,199 of record NC_081291.1, on the reverse strand, counting down.
GCCATTGGTGGTCCTGGACACCTGAATTATACCCAGATACATAGTCCACCTTTTATGCTGTGAAACTGAGAGAGTGTCTGCTTCCTCCTCCACATCCACTTCATGTCACCTCTACTCTGCTCTGGGTCCTACATCAGCATCAGTTACCTCCACAGACTCCCTTGCCCTCTGGTTCCTGGCTGGACTGGCCAATAGGCAGGGTGACCAGCCTTTGAGAAAGTCAACCTGGGAAACAGCCATGTAAGACTAAACAATAATCACCACCTATAGCAACATAACATATACTCAGATGTATACTTAGATACATGTGTGTTATTCCTCTAACATGAAAATATGAAAAATAGAGGCACCTGTGTGGCTCAGTTGGTTGAGCAGCAGACTCTTGATTTCAGCTCAGGTCATGATCTCAGGGTCATTAGATCAAGCCATGCATCGGTGTCCATGCTCAGCGGGGAGTCTGCTCGAGGAATCTCTCTTTTTCCCTCTCCCTATGACCCCTACCCTGCTCATGCTCTCTCTCTCTCTCTCTCAAATAAATAAATAAATCCTTTAAAAAAAATAAAATATGAAAAATAAAAAGGTACATCAAAGGGAATATAATCAACAATGTTACAGTAGTGTTGTATGGTGACAGATGGTAGCTATGCTTGCCCTGAGCACAGGGTAACATACAGAGTTGTTGAACCACTGTGTTGTACACCTGAAGCTAATGCCACATTGTGTGTCCACTGTACTTCAACAACAACAAAAAAAGAGAATAGGAGGAAAATATGAAAAATAAGTACCTGAAATTATATATTATTCTATATTACCCACTTTCCTGTTACATAAATGCTATTATTTAAATAAAACAGCAGCAGAACTAGTGAATTAGTAGTAATTAGTAGCAGGGCTAATTAAACAAATAGCATATTTGAGAAAATATAAAAATACTTTATGTTTCTTTCTGTCCTCTAACTCAGCAATTTATTTTAACTCCTTATTGGATATTTAAGTTTTATAGGCTATATCAAGATAAATGACTGTAAGAACTTTAGAAGGAAAATATAAACACAATAGGGCTACCTCACTATTTATATTTAGTAAAATGTGGCAATAATATGTTTATTTTTGTCTAGTGATACAATAGACATATTTATTTTTTTTATTTTTTTTTTACACGATAGACATATTTTTGTTCTTTCTATTTCCTCCTCTGCTAATTCTTCTCTGAACTACCTTCAGCTTTTAGGACATTCTTTTTTCTTCTTGTATGGGGTGGTAAAGCTGAACATAGTCAAAAGAAAATTCACTTTTAACTTACAGCTCTTCCCTTAAAAAAAAAAAAAAGAATTTATTTGAGACAGAGAGAGAAAGCATGTGCATGCACAAGCAGTGGGGGGGAGGGGGCAAAGGGATAAGGAGAAGCAGACCCCTCCTTCTCCACTGAGCAGAGAGTCCAACCTGGGGCTTAATCCCAGGACCCAGGGATCATGACCTGAGCTGAAGGCAGATGCATAACCGACTGAGCCACCCAGGCACCTTTACAGCTCTTCTCTTATGAAGCCCACATCAGTCCAAGGTGATGACATTGAGCTGACTATCTTTTCAACAAAAGCATTTGGAAAGCTTCCTTACTGGCTGTGGAGGTTAATTTTATATGTTATTTTGCTGGGCTGTGGGGCCCAGTTTTCTGGAAAAATAGCAGTCTAGATGTTCCTCTAAAGCCATATTTTAGATGTGATTAACACTTATTATCTGTTGGCTTTGACTGAAGGTGAAGCAGGTGACCTTCTATAAGGTAGGTGGGCCTCATCCAATCAGCTGAAGGCCCTCAGAGCAAAGGCCGTTTTCCTAAGGAAGAAGGAATCTTCCTCAAGACAGCAACATGGAAACCTCTGCCTGAGTTTTCAGACTGTGGACCTTCCTCATGAATTTTGGATTCAAGTCTGAAATGTCATTCTTATCTGAGTTTCCAGCCGCCAGACCACCCCACAATTTACAGACTTGCCACAATCATGTGAGCCAATCCCTCAAAATCTTGTCTCTGTCTCTCTGTATATCTCTGTCTCTCCTTTGTTTCTACAGAGAGCTCTGATTAATAAACTATCAAGAGCAAGTTTTTAGACTTGCAAGAATTTGTTTCCAGCTCTCCAAAACTGCTCACCCACTTTGTGCCCACAGGCTTGTTTTGGTAGGCCACTGATTTCTCATTCAGGAACTTTGCATCTATAAACTCACGATGTGGGTACTCACGTCCAAGACGCCCATCATTTTATATATTTGGAAGCACATTAGACGGTACAAGTTAAATCTCTCTCTCTCAGGAATAGTGGTTTTAAAACAGAAATCATTTTTTTAAATTTATTTTTTTATTTAATTTTTAAATTTTTATTTTTTTATTTTTTATTTTTTTTAAAGATTTTTTAAATTTATTTATTTGACAGAGAGAGATCACAAGTAGGCAGAGAGGCAGGCAGAGAGAGAGAGAGAGAGGAGGAAGCAGGCTCCCTGCTGAGCAGAGAGCCCGATGCGGGACTCGATCCCAGGACCCTGAGATCATGACCTGAGCCGAAGGCAGTGGCTTAACCCACTGAGCCACCCAGGCCCCCTAATTTTTAAATTTTTAAATAAACATATAATGTATTTTTATCCCCAGGGGTACAGGTCTGTGAATCGCCAGGTTTAGCACAGAAATCATTTTAACTTAGGAAATTTTAAGTTGGTGTACAATTTACAGATAAAGAGTGTAAGTTACTGATTTAGTTAAAAGAAAGAGAGAGAAAATCCTGTTGCCCTTTTTTTAGAGGTTTTTATTTTTTTATATTATTTAAGAGATTTTTTTAAAAGATTTTATTTATTTGAAAGAGACAGAGAGCAAGCATGGGTGGAGGGGTTGAGGGAGAGGGAGAAGCAGACTCCCCACTGAGCAGGAAGCACGATGTGGGGCTCGATCATAGGACCCTGAGATCATGACCCAAGGCGGAGGCAGATGCTTAACCAACTGAGCCACCCAAGGGCCCCTTTTCAAGCGATTTTTTAAAAAGGTTTCAAAAGTCTTATTAAAAAATTAAGTTTTTTTTAAAAGTATGAGCTTTTGTGACAACCCCCACATAACCTTGCACAACTCAAGGGCAGTCAGTTTGTCCTTTGCTAGGCTCCTTGTGGCCCCTTCAAAAACCAACGGACAGTTTTTGTTCAAGAGCATATTCATTGTTTTGTTCTCAGCCTTTTCTCTGTTCTCATCCTTAATGTCTTTCCAAATTAAAGAAGCACATTCTTCTTGTCCCAAACTTTGAATATAGGATTTTCCAACAGGCCAGCATCTTTCCCGTGGCAGGCAATAATGACATCCGTGTTGCAGGCACGGTGCCCAGAGGGTTGTCTCCTATCTAGTGGCAAGTCTCAGGAAGTGCTTCTACATATTTTGAGGAAACCAAACGTTGACTGTGAACGTCCATTACAAAAGCATCAATATCCCCAATAGGAAAATCACTTCCCCTAAATTCAGGACAATTAGCAGGGAAGATCTTTTCATTTTCTTTGATAAGACAATTATAGACCAAAATGGACTCTTGCTGAAATGTACATTTGTATCATCAGCCAAATGTGCTGCTCGATTAACAAATTCCAGTGTCTATTAGGACAAGGGACTAATAATCTATATTTTCTCCATTTTTACAAAATGCTTCATGGAATTCAAGAAGATGATCTGAAACTCTTTTTTTTTTTTTGAAATTCAAGCACCTAAGTGCCAGGGAGAACATTTTTTGGTTTGCTATCATTTGCCTCATCATTTGGCATACTGTAGAAAGCATGAATGTTGGTTAGAAATGGAAAAAAAAAATCATTTCTACCTTGTAAGAGACCAACATATCTCTTACCAAAAATTTCCCTTTCTGTATACCTCTGTTTTGTGGGGGGAAAGTAGTGTGACAAGGGGCTAATGTCCACATACCATATCACTCAATGTTTCTGGCTTAATAGAAGAATGGATGGCCTGCTGATGTCTGAGGGACAGGGCTAGCTAAGAGATGACACACAGTGGGTCACAATACTATGTGCACCTGTGCCACACACCTTCTGAGGGAACCACTGTATGGGGCCATCTTCCCCTCAGCCAGAAGACATTGGGCTGGGAAGCGAGGCAGTGAGGGTGAGAGTATCCCTTCCACCGTTATACAGTGTAACCCTCTGAAGGGGTGTCTGCCTCCCTCCCATCTTGGAATTGGAGGGTTCAGAATTTTCAGTGCCAGTCATGGTCGGTTTGATCTGTCGGCTTGGCTAAGCTCTAGCCCCATTATCTAATCAGATGCAAACCTAGGTGTTGCTGTGTATTTTGTGGATGGGATGAACATTTATAATCCGTTCACAGCAAGTAAAGATAATCCTCAGTAATCTCTGTGGGCCTGATCCAATCAGTTGAAAGGCCGTAAGGGCCCAGCTGAGGTTTCCCTGCAGGAGAGAAGACTCCCTGGGAATGGCAGCTTTTGTGCCTACCCAAGAATTCCAGGCTGCCCCTCCTGCTGGCCTGCCCTGTGGGGCTCACACCCAGTCAGCTTCCACACTCAGGCAGCTTGTTCCTTGCAGTAAATTTCTTCACCTTACAACCTATTTGCTCTGTTTTGTTTTGTTTTTTATCTGGTGGGATCCTGACTGATATGGTATCCAAGGGGGGAAATGATTCACCCTGGAAGTCAAGGCATGGCTGTTTTTTAGGGACACTCATGCCACCTAATCAACCATGAAGGGGATCCCTGTCTGATTCCAACCCAATTCATTCCCATGAACCATGGGGCAGATCAGCTATTGGGGGATGCAGCTGCATGTGTGGTTCCCAGGACATTCACCAGGATACTTCTTAGCACTTCCTTGTCCAGTAGCCCCAGACAATGGAAAGAGAATCACCAAGGACTCAGATCCTTCTAGAATGAAGGTTCAGGTGATCCTTCTAAGTAAAGAACTCAACCTCACTGAAGTTGGCATAGTATAAGGGGAAACACAGAAGGTTGAGGAAGGGGGAACACAGAAGGGGGAACACAAGGGCAGCTATGGTTACCGTCACCACCTTGGATTTGTGATCTGCTACAAAAAAGAACCATGTCATGAATTAACCATTCTCCACCTTTCTTTTCCTCTTTACCTAATATGGAGAGCACTGATGGTAGCTAATGGTGGGAGTTTGGCTGAATTGATACCAACCCACAATTGTAAGTAACTGATGGGACTTTATGTGGTCCTATGTTGGGGCTGCACACTTTCCAAGTGGAGAGGATGAGAGTAAAAATTAGAGGCCAGAGGGTGTGACCTGTGCTAGATATCTCCTGTCTGTAACCCCCAACCCTGTTCCTCACCCCCATCTTTCTGCTCTGCATCCAGGATGCTAACCTGCGAGGATTGCATGGGGGTGGGGGGGGGGATTCCACACTGACTTCCCAGGGTCATCAGTCAATGTCACCAAAGGTGAGTGGGAGCTAGAGGTAGGAGGTCAGACCCTGTGTTTCCCCAGCCCCTCTCTGGGGTATTGCTGCAGGCTGGCCAAGTCTCTCCATCGACTGCGGTCAGATGTCACCCCCATGCTGCCCTGTCTCCATTCTGTGTCCTCAGGCCACTCTTGCCAGCCTAGATGGGAAGCGCTTGTCCTTGTGGTGCCCTTCCCACAGCCCACACCTTGTCAGTTGGCTCCGATTGAATTTCCCCCCAAATACCACGATGTGTTTAGACAGTTTCTTGCACACACCGTGAATCATAGAGTTACTTAAAGCTCGCCAAGGATTTCTCCAAAGATTTATCAAAGACTGGCAGACTGGGAAGGACTGAGACCACACTCCTTTCACAGATGAGACAAACTGAAGCTGCTAGGGGTGGGGTCATAAACCCCAGGTTATTTGGCCAAACAGAGGCCCATCCTGACCTCCTGGTCCCTCCTTCCTTTGGCCTCTGTCTCTGTGAGTGACCCTTAGTCTGTGAGTGACCCTTGGGCTAACCTGTGTGAGAAGAGCCCTTTGCAAGTTCTTCTGAGGAGAAGGAAGTGACCACAAAGGTGAAACCCAACAAGATGAAAGGCTGGGGGCAAGGAGCTGGGGAATGTTGGATGTCCAGGGATCATCAAATCACATAGGGACAACACTGTATAAGCAAAAATCAGCAGCCCATGTCAGCATGAAGCAGCTTTTGGGGCCCCACCCAGAGCATGACAGACAAAGTTTTTCTATTGCCCGCCCCCTCTTCAATCCATCTCTTCGTCCTTTCTTCCTTCCTCTGTCCCCACCAGCTGCCACTCAAATGCCTCATACTTAGGAACTCCGGCCAGAGTCACCTAGTAAGTGGGGAGTTAACGGATTATTCTAGTGCACTATCCAAGAGGTTTACAACAGGTGAGAGAACTCTCTTCAGTGTAGGTTTCCAGAAGGAATTATGAGGTGAGAGTGTGAAGAAGCAGCAGTTTCCCCAACTAGAACTGCCTCCTCCTTGTGGGCCAGGAGTGGGAAACTCACCGAGGGGACACCATGATCTCTAGCCTTGCGCCAGTCCTTTGAATATTTAGTGGTAATAATCTTCCCCAACTCTTGGATAAAAGTTCCTGCAGGCCTCAGGAGCTGGACAGTCACTTTAAGTGACAAACACTGTTTCATTTCTGGTATTACAATGTCCATGTCCCAGATTGCTCCCAATCCCAGCCATGATGTTGGTCCTTCTCAATTTCAGCTCAAACCTGCTTCAGATGAACTGGGGTCATATCTTTTTTTTTTTTTTTTAATATATTTTTTGAAGATTTTATGTATTTATTTGATAGACATAGATCACAAGTAGGCAGAGAGAGGGGAAGCAGACTCCCTGCTGAGCAGAGAGCCCGATGCGGGGCTCGATCCCAGGACCCCGAGATCATGACCCCAGTGGAAGGCAGAGGCTTAACCCACTGAGCCACCCAGCATGGTAGGGAGGAGGCCATAGGGGATTGCAAATGTCTTGGATGCTGGAGTCTTCTTTGTATTTCAGCCAATTCTTTATTTTTGTGTGTTACTTGCTTTGAAATAATTCCAAATTTACCGAAATGTTGCAATAGTATAAAAACAGCCAGAGCAGAAACAAATTTTAGCAAGACTGACCTATTGTTAACATCTTGCTGCATTTCCTTAATCATCTGTTCCCTCTTCCTTCTCTCCCTCTCTTTCCCCTTCTCCCCGCTTCCATCACCCGAAATTCACCTTCCCCACATTTTTTTTCCTAAACAGTGTGAGTTAGCTGCGGACATTAATCCCTTCACCCACAAACACGTCACTCTGTATTTCCCAAGAACATGGATATTCTCTGACATAAACACAGTAGTTGTCAATTTAAAAAACTCATATTAATGTAACACTATTATCTAATACATAGTCCATATTTAAAATTTGTCAATCATCCTAAGAAGGTTCTTTATGGAAATTATCCGCTGACCCAAACTCCAATCTTAATCATATATTATATATCATTGCCATGTATCCTTTGTGTCTGTTAATCTGGAAAATTCCTCAGTATTTCTATAGCTTTCATGACATTAACATTTTTGAAGAGTGCAAGCCAGTTGCTCTGTAGGCTATGCCACAACCTGGGTTTGAGCTGAATAGGGCCAGGCTCTGCACTTTTGGTACACGTACAATCTAAGTAATGGGTGTCTTCCACCGTGTAGCATGTTGGGGGACACATGGCATCAGTGTGCTATATAAACAAAATTTTACATGAGTAATGTAATATACCAAAACTATTATAGTATACACTTTATATTTTTTTTACATTTTTAAAAATTTGAGTATAGTCAACACACAATGGCATGTTAGTTGCAGGTGTACAACCTAGTGATTTAACTTCTCTATGTTTTATTGGCTTGCGAGTGTCACTACCATCTGTCACCATATAATGCTATTATAACAGCATTGGCTGTATTCCTTAAGCTGCACCTTTTACTCCCATGACTTACTCATTCCATAACTGGAAGCCTGTATTGACCAGTGTAGTATATACTTTAAGTGGGTGTATGATATGGCATGTGAAGTATATCCCAATAAAACTGTTCAAAAGACAGGCACACACACATAGTCACAGGTGCTAAGTTAATTTATCACACAGAGTGCAGCCATTATTGGCTAACATAGCCCATGGGCCCCCCTCCCAGCCAGGAAGACTGCCTTGAAGCAAGCTCTGCTCATGCTTTCATGTCCCTCGATGGGTCCAACAGTTTGAGGTGGAACTCCCCCCATTCCTCGCATCATTTCATTTTACAGAAGAGTAAGAATGGGTATGTGATAAGAGTCAAGTCAGCTGTTGTCTGCTCAGCATGATCACAGAGCCCTGAGAAGTGTTTGTCTACAAATTGGTGATGTGAAAGAAAAATAGAAACAGTTCTCCCTTCAGTCTTTACAAAATTAAATTAGTGTGTTTTCATTACTTGAAATCAGAAATAACCACAATGAGATATAACCTTGTACCCATTAAGGTAGCTATTATCAAAAAACAAAAAATAACCAGTGTTGGCGAGAATGTGGAGAGATTGGAAGCCCTATGTATTGTTGGCAGTAATGTAAAACGGTGCAAAACAATCTGGTGGATCTCAGAAAAACTAAACATAGAATACCACATGATCCAGTAATTCTACTTCTAGATGAATACTTAAAAGAATTGAAAACAGAGACTCAAACAAATATTGATATACCTACATTCATAGCAGTATTATTCACAATAGCAAAAAGATTGAAACAATCCAAACGCCCATCAGTGGATAAAAGGATAAACAAAATGTCATATATACTTAGAGTGGAGTATTATACAGCCTTTAAAGGGAAGGAAATTCTGACAGATGCTACAACGTGGATATACCTTGAAGACATTATGTTAATTAAATAGAATGTGTTAAACACAAAAGGACAAGTACGGTATTAATCCACTTATAGGAGGTATCTAGAATAGTCATGGTCATATTCTACTTTGCCATAGAATATAGATTACTATATAGAGAATAGAGATTACCAGAGGCTTGAGAGATGGGGAATGCAGTTTGATTATTTAATGGGTACCAAGTGTCAATCTAAGAAGAAGAAAATTCTGAAGATGGATGGTGGTGTTGATTGCTCAACAATGTGAATATACTTATTGCTACTCAATTGTACATTTAAAAATGGTTAAAATGGTAAACTTTTGTTATACACAGCTTTCTGCAATAAAAAATGTAAAATAAACAAAAAATTAAAGGTTGCCAATATTTCTCTACTAAAGTCAGTTGCTAACAGCAGCAATCAGAATCATTGCAAACTGGTTCTGGGAGAGACCTTGACAAACAAATTGACCATAAAGGGAAAAGTAATGGTCTTAAGAGAGGTAGAGAGTTTATAGATAGGGAGTCCCCTTTTACGATAGTATCATGACTGGTCCTGAAATGTGAAAAGGGGAAAAATTCTCAAGCAGGAAGATTCCCAAGTCTTGCTTGAGCAAAGTCTGGGAGTTAGGAAGTTGAGTCTATTTTCAAGAGTTTGATCAGAGGACGCAGTAAGTGTCACATTGTGAGTAAGAATAACTAGGGATCAAACTAGAGAAGAGAACATGAATTTAATAGAGCCCTAGGAGATATGACATGATCTCACTTGTGCATTAGTAAATTTAATGACTTCAAGCCTGTGTATATGTAGTTTTAAAATATAGTGTTCAGTAATAGTTTGTAAGGATAGGCATTTAAAAAAATACGTTGTTTATTTTCTAAAAATCAGTTTAAAATTTATGTTTTATTTCTAAGACCATATGCCCTCAGTGCAGAACATTACTCTTTGCTGTACATTACTACCACCTGTTGGCTGTACCTGTAATTGCAGGCAAAATATTCTGTGTATGTGTGTTGCAGGGGGAGGTGGTATTGGAGGGTATGTGAAGGGTGAAGAGAAATATTCCAATAGTGAATTTATAAACCAAAATACATAACATAATAACAGGTCAGCACAGGGGATTTTTTATTTTGACATGGGAAATTAAAATTGCAATATCATCACAACTGACCATAAATGGAAACACAGCTAGAGCAGAATGTATTAATTCTGGACTATAGAATATGCTTTTTATCTTTGTGAGGAGCAAGGGAGGAAATGCACAGTTCCCCTTATTATGAGACAGGTATCTCCTTCTGGGATAACTTCACTCCAAATCGCACCTGTAAATAATGGGAAATAAAAATTGGCAAGAGAGACTGTCTACCTCCTTGCTAGATATCACCTGTTAGAAAATGGCATCCTTTCCACCCATTAAAAGAGATAACCAGCTATCCTAACATCCATATTTGTATTGTTCCAGTCTAGAAGAGGCACCGGGCACATATTTGCCGACTATATAATATCCTCTAGCCTCTCTTGCAGTTAACTGTGGCTGTCAGACTAGGTTCTTTTTTTTTTTTTTAACAATTTTATTTTTATTTTAGACAGAGAGAGAAACAGCACAAGCAGAGGGAGCAGCAAGCAAAGGAAGAAGCAGGCTCCTTACTGAGCAAGGAACCTGATGTGGGACTTAATCCCAAGACCCTGGGATCATGACCTGAGTGGGAGACAGACACTTAGCCAAATGAGTCATGCAGACATCCCAGACTATGTTCTTTCTAATGGGACACAAACAAAAAACGATGTTGCCACTTCCAGGCACACCCACAAAACCTTTTCACACATGTTCCTCCATGCTCTGCCCTTCCTCAAGCTGACCAAGAGGATGAACACCAGGAAGATGATGAACAAACTTGGAAGCCCCATGTTCAAGACAACAAAGTCATCAACAGCCTGAGTCCCAGCAAGACTGTATGGAGTAGAGTTGCCACTGACCAGACCCCTACCCCGGCAATCACCTGAATAATAAAATATTTATTCTTTTAAAAAACGATTTTATTTATTTAATTGAGAGAGAAAGAAGCAGTTTGGAGGGACAAACAGACTCTGCACCCAGTACAGAACCTGACACAGAGCTCAATCCCTAACCCCAAGACCATGATCTGAGCTGAAATCAAGAGTCAGACACTCAACTCACTGAGCCACCCAAGTGCCCCAAAACATTTTATTCCTAACAGCACTGAATGTGAGGAGTTTTTTGTCACCATAGTTCAGACCACCTTTCCCCATCCTCTTTCAATGCCCCCACATATTCAGAAACTGGAAGCCTTGAACTGCATTTCCCAGACTTTGTCCCACAAGGGAGCTAGATGCAAGTAGGTCCTGCCAATCAGATGCCCTTGTGCACGATTTGCATGTCAGAGGTAAGGCACCACTCACTGTTCTTGCTATGGATATGGTGTCCAATGGGTGCAATCCACCAGACGTAAGCATTGTGCCAGCCAGATTTCCTGCTCCACTCTGACATTGGCTTTGAGGACCAGCATGTTGTGATGTGATCTTGATGACTAGCGAATGCCTCCTGCCTTCCAATTCTCTGGCCATTTTATACTAATGGAAGCACAATTCCCTATATTAAATAAAAATACATGTTTATTAAAAAAATAAATAAAAAATGTTTCTGCATTTCAGTGTCCTACACTGATACTGGCCCCCACTCCAGGGGGAGAGCAACATTTCTCATCTTTCTAATCAAGTTTACTATATTCACAATAATTCAGCCTTTTATTTTATTTGCCTTTCTCAGAGACTGATCATCTTCTCATCCATCTCCCTGGTTCAAACATTTGTCTCAGTTGTTAGCAATATTATCCTCTGAGCCTTAGTTCCCACATCTGTAAAATGGGAAGAATAATTCCTGACCTGTGAAGTTGTTCTGAGGATAAAATGAGACAATATTGGATGGAAAAACCATGTGACAGATTGGCTTATGACATACTAGATCCACAACAAATGGGTTAAGTACTATTTCCGTGAGTCAGTAGCGCAGGAAACTGCAGTGCTTTTCTATTATTTGAAAGAAATTTATTTTTAGATGTATCAATATAAATGCTATATCTCTGTATATATTTTTCAAAATATATGTACAGGAATACACATTGAGATCTAGGTACCTTAAGTACGCATTGATTGCTTTAATGTGAAGTTTAAGTCATGACCCAAGTGTGCCCCTAATTATGTAAAACATCTTGAATCCTTCAATATTTGTTTTCTAAAAGTAATTCGTTTTGCTGTAGCCAACAGTGACCAACTGAAAAACTTTTAATTAAAAATTCAGATAAGGTGGCTACGCCCAAGCCCACCCTCTGATCAGCAGCTACTCTCTCATGAACTCTTGTGGCCCCTCCGGGTTTTGCTCTCTCTCATTCGTGCTGTGCGAAGGACCCCTGACAGCCTCCTTCCCTCCCTGTTCAAACAAACAATAGCCTGTGGAACAAGGAAGGAAATTTGTAGCAGGTGAAGGTTTAGTTTTAATGATGCAGAGACCAAATTGTTTTTAAATCTGAAATATATAAAAGACTCCAAGCTCCTTTAATTTCTCATTTCTCACAATTATCCATTACAGTTTACCACATTCCTTACCTCAAATCACACAATCTTTGAAAGAAATTCATAAACTACCCTTTTGCACATATGTAGCATATTAGTAGCAGGAGAAATTGCTTTTCTTTCTGTGAGTTTTCCCCCTTCCAGGACATAAAAAGGAGGATGGTGAGGCAGTAGCCAGTGAAATGTTTGTATTTCCTGAGGGAAAGAAAACCTAGGCTAGAGAGGGTAAAAAACCGTAAGCTTGGTCATTTGTGTAGCAAAGGAGCTATCGGGCACGGATGAGTTGCTCAGATCAATACACCCAGGGCTGTTGCAAGTTCTCTTCATGTACTGCAGTCCTTGAATCAGGATACTTAATTGCTGTATAAAATGGCACTTTAACAAGATTCACCATCACCTTCCTGGAAATCTTCATGACAAAGGCTTTGTGAAAACTTTTCTAAACAAACATGATCTTGCCAATATTCAGCTATATACAAAGAAGAAATGTCAACTTTCATATACACTCACTCCCCCTCTTTGAGATCTCTGTCCCACCAATATCCACAGGTGGCGTTGAGAATGGAAGGACTAGATATGAACAGGTGGGGGCCACAACAGGCGTACTAGTCAGGCTAGTTACAAAAGCTGCTCAAAGGGTAGATACACTTGCTAGTGTAATAACTACTGCCCAACTGCCCTCTAGGGGTTGTACCCATTTGCATACCCACCAGCCTTAGCTAAGGATGTCTTGTTTCCTCCCAGCCTACCAAGCAGAATGTACTACCAAACCGATGGATTTTTTTTTTTATCAATCTGTTAAATGAAAAACACCTGACACCAAAGTTTCTGAAAATCTAGTGTATCACCAGATATTTCTTTTTCTCTGTCTTTTGGGGCTTCTTTTTTTACCATGATAAAATATTCATAACATGAAAGTTACCGTTTTAATCATTTTTAAGTGTGAAATTCAATGGCACTAAGTGTGTTTACACTATTGCACACCCATCGCCACCCCCCATCTCCAGAACGTATTCATCATCCCAAACTGAAACGTTAGCCAGTAAACACTAACTCCCCACCCCCGCCCCCTCCATCCCTTGTAACCTCTATTCTACTTTTTGTCTCTATGAATTTGTCTATTCCAGGTCTTCACATAAGTGGAGTCATACGGTATTTGTGTGTTTGTGTCTGGTCTCTTTCACTTAGCACGTTTTTGAGGCTCAAGAATGTTGTAGCACGTGTCAGAATTTCATTCCTTGTCAAAACTGAGTTACACTCCGTTGTATGGAGAGACCACATTTGGTTTATCTGCTCTTCTGTCAATGGACACGTGGGTTGTCTCCAAACTCCTTTTGTGTCTATTTTGTCTATTGAACAGAGCTGCTATAAACATTGTATAAATATCCACTCAAGTCTTTGCTTTCAGTTCTTCCAGAGTGGAATTGCTGGCTCACATGATAATTCTATGTTTAATTTTTTGAGGAACTGCTAGACTGTCTTCCACAGTGGCCACATCATATTGCTTCCATTAACTTAACTCCAAATAACTGATGTTTATACAGTCACTTAGAGCCTGCAAAGTGATCGCTCCTTAAAGAATCACAATCCTTGTGAAAATATTGCAAGGTGAGTGTTACTTCAAACCCCATTTTGTACATGAGTAAGTCAACATATGCAGGGAATAGGATCCCAGAGATATAAGTGGGGTTTTCTTTCTTTCCCCGCTCCCCACCCCCAAGTAAAGTAGGCTCTACACCCAGCATGGAGCCCAATGCAGAGCTTGAGCTCACAACTCTGAGATCAAGGCCTGAGCTGAGATCAGGAGTCTGACACTTAACCAATTGAGCCACCCAGTGGCCCCTAAGTGGGATTCTCAACAACAAAGAGCAGAACCTACTCCAGCTAGCTTATGAAGAAAAGCTTCTCATCAAAGTGTTCCATAGGGAGTTCACCATCTTTAGGAGGACCAGAAGATCGGGGGCCAAGAAACCCAGCCACACTGTGGAACAAAGATCCCACGACTGCCCCACCAGGCATACATAGACATAGCACTCACCATGGTAGACACTGGACTCAGGGTTTCTGTCACTGTCATCCTCGCCAGAGTCACAGAGACACGGAGACAGAATTTGCTGTGATGCCTATTTCCTCGTGCTGCCTTACTCTGAGACCCATGTATGTGCACCTGCCACATGCAAATCAAAGCTCAGTGTTGGTGCTGCCTCTTCCAAGTTGTAGGCTTGAAAGCCTTTGTGTTATGTTTATTTCAATGGGCTGGTATCTAATTGACTTAAAGCAGTGTGAGGCTCCTATTTCTAAATTCTTTGTAGAGCCAAAGGCACATTCTTTAGATTATAATCAGTAGTGGTAAATCTGTACTTTGGATTCCTCATCCGTAAAATAGAGATAACAATCACTTATTCTTCCTAGTGTTCTTAAGAACAGTAAATGATGCCAAGTGCTCATCACAGAGCCTGGCACATGGGAGAGATTAATAACAGTTACCTACTCCAAGTGTTGTGATTGAACTTTGTCTGGAGAAATAAAGTAGGGACCAATCTGAGCTGTGTTATCTGGGGTCCTAAATGAGATGTGACTATAATGAGACACACTTTCTTTTATGATTCATAAACAGGCTCTGAAAGTAGTTTGGGGGTGCCCAAAGTGTCTGCACTGTGGCAATGCCATGGGGGAGTGTGTTTGGAGCTTCCCTGGGTGACCATAGACCAGAAAGTTAGCTGAGCAGGGCGAGTATGCTGTTGGCCGTGTGTGCTAACCAGCTCCTACATGAAGCACGCAAGTGGACACCTCCTTCTTTACTGCTCAGTCCTCCTGCCTTCTCTCTAGTTACTGCAGAGATAGAATTTCTGCAACATAGAGGGGTCTGTTACACACTTTCCCTGCATTGTTGAAAGCAGCTCCCTCCCACTGACCTGCCAGATGATGGTGCCCTGGGCAGTGACCTGACCCTCAGAACAGGTGAAAAGATCATCTCAGAAAACCCATGCAGATGTCTCCTGCTGTTGCTCATCCCCCAAAATCTTTAAGGGTCTCCGTGTTAACATATGTACTCTTAACTCAGCCCTTGTTCTGAAAAAGGCACTATGCTTTGCCAGGTAACTTGACGCCCTCTTCACACAAGGGTCAAGGCTCAGACCTGGCCAGCTTGGTGAACTCTGTCTGAGGTCAGGCCCTTACTGTGCAAGAAAGCGTCCATGAATGGGCATTATTGGGACCCCTGGGAAGAAACTTGCCCCTGAGAAGCTGCCCCCAGCATCTCATAGGAGTCTGGCCCCATCTTCAGAGTGACCACTCCCCAGAACAGATGCTAGAGGGGAAAGGGCAGATGGCCTGACGTCACCCCTCTTCCCCATGGTCATTGCGTCTCGGAAGGACTCAAGAGCCAAGAAGCCCAAAGTTTGCTTTTACAGCTCTTAATCTTTACTGTCTGTTTCACAGATAGATGATTGATCGAGGGTCACTGATGATGATAGATGATGGAAAGACAGATGGATAGTTATGTAGTGCAATGTAATAATAGTTGAATTTGTGTCATTCTTTTTTCCTCTCTTAATACCTCATAATCTGTGAAACAATAGGTAGGCGATCAGTAAACAGCTGTTACTGTTACTGTCATGGTCATTTTTACTATTATGTGTGTGCTATTTTTCTTTGAATAAATATTAATTGAGCACCTAATACATGCCAAGGAACCACGCACAGTCTGACTCCAATCCAACCGTCTGGACTTTCCTCGAATCATCACCTGCTGGGTGCCCTGAGGTCTCATCCCTGAATCACTCACCAATTCTCTACCCCCTGGAACTTGCCACTTTTCTCACCTCCTGCCACTCCCTCCGCCTAAAATAGCCTTTCTTTTTTGCCACCTGGTGGAGCTCACTGATACCTCGGGACCTCTGTCAAATGTCACCTCTTCTCTAAAGCCCACCCTGATTGTCTTCTTTTCTTTTAATACTTACCGAATCATATCCTAATTATTGGCCCACAGGTGTGATTATCTCCCCAGACTGTAAGCTTCCCTCAGTCATGTTATTCTTTCTTCCCAGCGCAGGCCCTCCAAGAGGGTCTTTGACATATATGTGGCCCTCAGTTACTGTTTGGTGAATGAATGAAGATGTCAGCAGTGAGAGGAGATACCAAGAGGAGAATGAAGAGAGACCAGAAGACAAAGGTTGCCCACTTCCCAAATGCGTGTTGCATGTGCCTCCTTACCACGCAGGCACAAAGGCAATTTGTCCCCTCTTCACATGGGGCTTGACCCGCCTCCTTCAGCGCCTACTAGCTTTGAAATGCGTTGGTCTGGGTAATATTTTAGGTTTTCCCAGTGGCTGTGGATGATTTTTGTAGCGACAGACCACACTGTGATGGGTCCATGAGCGCTCTGCATTCCTGCTTCTGGGGTGCTGGTCAACTAAGGAAACCAGACAGCATTCCATCTACTGTGGAGGAAGAGGAAGCATGCAGGTTTAGAAAGGCTGATGAGCACTGACTCCCACCACCAGCCTTTTTGTTGCCGAGCTTTTGGTCCATGTGGGTTTGTTCCTCTGCTTAGACTGTGAGATCCCTTGCTTTCCCAAAGACTAACAAGCAAACAAGCTGAAAACAGGTACATGGCCGGCTGACCCCCTGCCCCGGCTCATCCTTCCCTGTATTGCCATCCCTTTGGCTCCATCTGAGACCGAGACCTTTGGGTGTTTGTGGTGACCCGTCTGCTCTGATCTTGCTGAGAAGCCATTAGTTAAACTTCTGTAAAAAGAGCAGCAACTTCCCTGTTAGAAGAACAGGAGTCGTTAAAACTTTCTCTCTGAAATGAGAGCAAATATCGGGTACAGAGATAGAAAAAGTTCTTCTGTGAAAAAAGCTTATCAAATCCTGAGGAATGTTAAAATTTTCAAATGAAAAATACTTAGTGTTAACATCTCTTCCTCAACAGCTTGCCTCAAACATTTTTTTTTCTGGTACTGTTGTTAATCACTCCTAGGGGTCCTTAAAAGGTGATGTGTGCAATTACTGAGACAGCACATGTTCTAAAGATCCTATGGGGATTTGTAATAATGTCTGAATGTCTTGTCTTACCCACTACACACACACACACACACACACACACACACACACACACGGTTTCATAAGGCCCTGAGGGAGAAAGCTATTGCTTGGTCCACCCCAAGCTCCTACTTGTCTGGGGTTGCCCTTCATACCTTTAGGAGTCCCAAGGGATCCGCCATGTTCCTGCCTCCCCCATCTGCCAGCCTCAGATGTCTGTACCTGGGTTGGTTCTTGACCCAACTGCACCAGTACCTCCCTGACCCAGAATGTGTAGAACTGAGACGCAGAGTGAGCTCTACAAGTCTTCATGGCCATGGCAATGGGACATGAGGCCCCAGTGCCATCAGGGATCATGTTTCCTCCATGAGGAAAACTACATTTTGCAGCTGCAGAGAAGGAAGACACGGAGACAAGAGGCAGAGAGATTCTTGGAACTTGTGGGTTCCCAGGAAGCAGTTGTTCCTAAAGTCAAGTTCTGTCCTTCCTTCCTGCCTCTCCATTGGACAACAATTCCTTGGATTACGTGAGCCCTCCCAGGGTCCACTGCCTATTTTTATATGGCCAGACATTTAAGAATTTACATTTCTTTAATGGTTGCATATAAAATATTCTGTGAAAATCATATGAAATCCAGAAAAGGTTTTATTGGGATATAGCCACACTCACTTGCTATGGCTGCCTTTGTGGTACAGTGGCTGAATGGAGTGCTTGTGATGAGCCCCCAAACCATGAAATAATTACTCTTTGGTTCTTTACAGGGAAAAAAAAAAGGACCTATGCTAAAGTCAGAAACAATGGAACATCTTTTAAGAAGCCATGAAATTAGATCAACTTTTAAAAATGTTACTCATGGAGCCGCCATTAGGGAAAACAGTATGGAGCCTCCTCAAAACATTAAAAATAGAACTAGTGATCTGGTCATTCTATATATCTGGGTACATAGCTGAAGAATGAAATCACTGCCTCAAAGAAGCATCTGCAGAGACACCCTGTGTATTGCAGCATTAATGATCATAGCTAGTGGAAACGACCTCAATCCCCATTGACAGAAGGATGGATAAAGAAAATGCCACACACACACTCACAAAATCACATAATGGAACTTTTTCAGCTATAAAAGAAGAAAGAAATACTGTTACTTGAGACAACATAGAGGGAGCTAGAGACATTATGTGACGTGAAATAAGTCAGACAGAGAAAGACAAATAGTGCATGATCTCATTCACTTATGTGTGGAATCTAAAAACGTAGAACTCAGGGGGTCCCTGGGTGGTACCCTTGGTAAGCATCTGACTTGATTTCAGCTCAGATGATGATCTCAGGATCATGAGATTGAACCCTGAGTCGGCCTCCTCACTGGACATGGAGCCTGCTTCAGATTGTCTCTCCCTCTCTCTTTGTTCCCCTCCACATCTCTCTTTCTCTCTCTAAAAAATTAAAAATAGGGGCGCCTGGGTGGCTCAGTGGGTTAAAGTCTCTGCCTTCAGCTCAGGTCATGATCTCAGGGTCCTGGGATCGAGCCCCGCATCAGGCTTTCTGCTCAGCAGGAAGCCTGCTTCCTCCTCTCTTTCTCTCTGCCTGCCTCTCTGCCTACTCTGATCTGTCTTTCAGATAAATAAATAAAATTTAAAAAATAAAATAAAAAATAATAATAAATCACTGAACTCAGAGATACAGAGAATTGGTGGTTGCCAGGGACAGGGAAAGGGTAGGGTGAGGGAAGTGGAGGAAGATGTTGAAAAGGTACAAACTTCTGGGGCATGTGGGTGGCTCAGTCAGTTAAGTGTCTGCCTGGGTCCTGGGATCAAGTCCTGCATCAGGCTCCCCGCTTAGTAGGGAGTCTGCTTCTCCCTTTGCCCTTCCCCCCACCATGCTCTCTTTTCAAATAAACAACATCTTTTTTTTTAAAAAGGCATAGACTTCTGATTGTAAAATAAATGTTCTGGGGATGCGATGTATAGCATGGTGATTCCAGTTAATAACACTGGATTGTATATTTGAAATTTGCTAAGAGAGTAGTCTTAAAAAGTCTCTTCATAAGAAAAAAAATTTAACTATGTGAGATAATGGATACTAACTAGAAAACCTGTGGTTTTCAAATCATTACGTTGTCCACCTGAAATGAATACAACATTATATGTCAGTTAGATCCCAATGAAACTGGAGAAAACATCTTTGAAGTAGTCCTTGCTGCAGAAACCCTAGCAGCCATACACTTGGAGTTCCAGAGGCAACTACTGTCCTTTAGAATAAAGAGGAGAAAGGGGACACAAAGAAGCCACTTTCAGCTTCCATACACATAGGAAGTCCTCAGTTGTTCTGGGGGGGAGTCAAAAGTTATATGTAGATTTTCACCTGTGGAGGGGGGTGTCACTGCTCCTCACCCCTACATTGTTCTTTTGTACTTCTTAGTTCAAATGCTTAAAGTCTGCTCTAAAAATATTTGTCATATACACTTTTGGAATTTATGCTCTTGAAATGTCCTCAGATCCATTTTTTTTTTTGAGGAGGAAGAAAAATAACATAGATATGAAGCCCTGCTCCCCTACAAAATGCACGTATTCATTAAGATTGTGGCCCTTCATAGAATAAGGACATGTCCACAGCGGATACTGAAATTTCCACCCTGTAACTTTGCACACATTCTCAAAGCAGGTGAAAAACAATATCTACCCTTGATTACAAAGGGGTCACTAGGCTACAGTCAGTGGAACATTAGATGAAGACCAGATCTTCTCTTCCTGGCTCATTGTACGTCCTTCAGAAAATCACACAACTGCTGTGATGTTTTTGCTCTGCTCTGTTTTGTTTTGTTGAAGGCAGGCTGCATTAAATCCTCTTCAAGGTCATTTCTGGCTCTAAGACTCTACCCCTATGATTGTTATTTCCCTGTTACTCTGTGTTATTGGGGGGCGGCTTGCGCTTGCAGTAGGCATATGTGGGTGGAACATAATTACAGTTGTGGGGAGACAAAAAGCTGGTGAAGCCAGATTCTGTTCCAACCAACTGCAGCCAAACTGGTGCCCAGTACTTGCCCCCTCCACTGTGGCATTTGTCTACCTGGAAAAAAATCTAGCTTTCAGAAATGATGCTGAATCCCACAGATGCTTGTCTCTGGGACTCATCAGGGGGACAAAGGTAGAACCACCCAGCGCTCATTAATCCACGTGGAAATAAAAAAGATTAAACAGCACAGACAATGTGACCACTGAGAAAATGACAGAAATAAAGATCATTACACGCATCCGGTTTTCCAGGGGGAAGGAACGGAGATAAAGCGTTAAGTCTTTAATAAGGCTAGAAATTAAAACCAGGATTAACGACAACAAGAAGCATTTATAAGAAGCTGTACATGACACTCCTGCTTGAGTTTGGCTGGCCTGATTTCCGGAACATTTTCTGTTGTTAATATTTATCATCAGCTTCTCTGGTTGAAAAAAAATGGTCCCTGGCCATTGGTTTTAGATCCATAGCCTTTCTGTGGACACACTCAACCAGCTTTAGTGCTGCATTTCTTTCTTTCTTTCTTTCTTTCTTTCTTTCTTTCTTTCTTTCTTTCTTTCTTTCTTTCTTGTTTTGTTTTTAATTTATTTATTTGACAGAGATCACAAGTAGGCAGAGAGGCAGGCAGAGAGAGAGAAAGGGAAGCAGGCTCCCCTCTGAGCAGGGGGCCCGATGTGGGGCTTGATCACAGGACTCTGAGATCATGACCTGAGCCGAAGGCAGAGACTTTATCCCGCTGAGCCATCCAGGCGCCCGAGTGCTGCATTTCTTTCTATGTCATCACTTGGCCCTGTTTCCATGAGGTTTCTGCAGAGATGGAAATTTCAATAAAGCTTTGAGGTCAGGCATCACTGTGATATACGAAGAACACAGCCCCAGTGAGAGGTGACTGAGGGTCAGGTAATTTGAACCAGGGGAAGGGGAGGGGAGAACAGGCTCCCTCCCACATTCAGATTCTCCTGCCAGAGTCACAGTGGATATCCAGATATCCAGAAGGCTGTGTTAAAATGAAACTGTGCCACTTGGCTGACCGACCATTAATGGGTTGAAATGGGCCCCCAAAATATATGCTGAAGGCCTGGGGGTTTGGGGGGAGTTAAAAGTTACACAGGGATTTTCAACAGTGGAAGGGTCTGTGTTCCCCATCCCTGCATTATTCCAGGGTCAACTATAGCTCTTTTGCTACTTCTCTGTTCAAATGCTTGAAGTCCATTTGGGGTTCAGGCTGAGGATTACCTCATACCACGTACCGCAGAATGTGACCTTATTTAGAAATGTGGTCTTTACTGGGGTAATGAAGTGAAAATGGGGTCATGAGGGTGGGCCCGGGTCCAAAGTAGTGCCCTGATGAAAAAAGGAGAATGTGAACACGGATACATGTGCTCAGAGGAAGACCACGTGAAGAGACACGGCAGGATGCCACATGAAGGCAGAGACGGCCATGATGGATCCACAAGCCAAGGAACACCAAAGGTTGATACCAAACCACCCAGTCTAAGAGAGCAGCTTCTCCCTCACAGCCCCCAGAAGCAAACAACACTGCCCACACCTGGATCTCAGACTTCCAGCCTCCAGAAGCGAGACAATAAATTGCTGCTTTTTCATCACCTTACGTGTAGGTCTTTGTTACATCAGCCCTAGGAAACTAATACACCAACTCTTCAACCAAGTAGAAATTATTAGTGTCTCAGCTTTTGTTACTTAGCAAAGAACAGCATCTAACAGGGATGGAGGGGCCCCTGGATGACTCAATCATTTGAGTAAGTCTGACCCTTCGTTTCCGCTCAGGTCGTGATCTCAGGGTCGTAAGACCCACAGGGGCTCCGCACTCCGCACAGGGTGAGCTTGAAATTCTCTCTCCCTCTCCTTCTGCCCCGCCTCCCTGCCACACTCTCTCTCATGCACGCACTCTCTCTCAAATAAATAAATCCTAATAAAATAAAATAAAGGAACGGAAAATGTGTCTGAGAGGGAAGATCTGGAAGATCCACAGGAGGGGTTGGTGCGAACAAAGGGCACATCTGAGGGTGTGTTGCCACGAAGGCCATAGAACCATAGGGTGTGTTGCCACGAAGGCCCCAAACCTAACCTAAGGGCACTGGAAGCCTCAGGAAGTTGGGGTTGGAGCCTGAACTGAATGTCAGGAAGGTGTGAAAGGCAAACTCTCCTACAAAGACTTCGCTGAGATTTTGAACACTAGGTTTTATCTATAACCTGAAACAACCAAATGGCCATGTATTATTAGTATATGTAAGAAGAAGCACAGGCTGGGTGGCTTAAACTGGAGGCTGGAGGTCCATGATCTGGGTGCAAGTAAAGTAGGTTTCGTCCTGAGGCCTCCTGTCTTGGCTTGCAGAAGGCCACCATCTCTGTGTGGGCTCACGTGCCCTCTTGTACATGTAGGACAGAGAAAAAGCTCTCTGGTGTCCTTCCTTATGAGGACACCTGTCCATCAGAGAAGGGTCCCGCCTTTATGACCTCATTTAACCTTAATATTTCCTTGCTCCAAGTACAGCCACACTGGGGGTTAGGGCTTTGATATTTGAGGTTGGGGGAATACAAGCATTCAGTCCAAAACAGGTAGCCGAGTTAAGTGTTTTCTTCTACCAAGTTAGATTAAGGGCTTAAGAGCAAGTTTATTTCCATTATAGAGAAATAAACTGAATTTCTCTATTTACATCTGAGTGTGTGACCAGTAAAGTCTTGGGCCTGGCAATAATAACATGTAACTATCATAAGTGTAGGTATCTTAAACCTAAATATGAATATATAAACTACTAGAGGATTTATATAAAATGTTAGCTTTGGAAAGCATTTGGAAATGGCCTGAGAGATGGTTTGCATTTTATTCTAGTCACATACCTGTAGTTTCATATTTAACCTGCATTTCCTTTATAATAAAAAAAATCACTAAAAAAGAAGAGTTACTGTCATCCAATATCATGACTTGACACAAAGTAATAAAACATGATAAATATCTAATCTGGAAAGATTTGGGAAAATGAGAACTTTCATTCTTTGCTGGTAGAAATGTGAATTTTTCCAACCTTTGCAAAGGGTCATTTGGCAATATGTATGAAAAGTCTTAACATGCGCATATGCTTTGGCTTAACAATACCTCTTCTAGGAATTCCTTCTTTAAAGATTTGTCCCGGAGAAGGGGTGTCTCGCTGGCTCAGTGGGTTAAGTGTCTTCCTTCAGCTCAGATCATGATCTCAGGATCCTGGGATTGAGCCCCACATCAAACTCCCTGCTCATCGAAGAGCCTGCTTCTCCCTTTCCCCCTCCCTCTGTCTCTCCTCTCCGCTTGTTCTCTTTCTCAAATAAATAAATAAATATCTTGGAAAAAAACAAAGATAATAAATATTTGTTCTAGGGAGCATAAAATCATGCGCAGAGACTCATACGGGGATACTCATGGCAGCTTTATTTCTATCAGTGAAATACTAGAAACACCTGACTGTCCTATGACAGGGAATTTATTAAAAGAATTAGGATATTCTATACTACGGCATACTATTCAGCCTTTAAAACTCAAGTTGTAGAAGCACATTTATGTTTACGATATATTGCTAACTAAACGATTATGCTGTAAAACCATAGGATTAATATTAGGCTGATTGGCCACAGTGGTATTGCAAAACAAACACCCCATTCTCCATGGCTGACCTTCATGGTGTGTAGATTGTCTGAAATCTGGCTGATCTCGGCTGGGCTCTGCTGGGGGGCTGTCCCTCAGGCTGGGGATAGTGGGGTGAACTCTAAGCTGCAGGTGGGGTCCCTTTGTCTTCTATCACAGCAGGAACAGCAGCTCCCAGGGGCACATTCTGGAGCAAAATAAGCCTCACTCCACAACCACGCATAAAGCCTCTGCTCATTTCCATCCACCAGCATACGATTGGCCAGAGCAAGATCACAGGCACACCCCGTATCAGTGAGTCAGGAATACACTTGGCGCTGCATGAACAAATGGCCAAGCAGCATGGTGAAGGGTGAGGATGCCTGGACCGGGGAAAGAATCGCAAATAAATCACCATCCTCTATCTCTGAAGCTTTAAAACAAACAAACAAACAAAAATATATACATATGTAATATCTACCTCCTGATTTATCTATTTATGAAAGAATCTTTTTCAATAAGAAATGGGTTTGGCATTGGTGACAAATTGGTGACAATTTGGTGACAGAAATCTTGACTCTGGTTTCATTGAGTAAAATGTCAATTTTTCTCATGAACGAGAAGATGGCGGACTGGCAGATCAACAACGTCATCGAGGTCACCAGCTCTTCTGTCATCCTGACCAAACATCCTTAGTGTGGCCTTCATCTTCAGGTCACAAGACACCCGATGCCCTGCAGAAATCTGTGTGCCTGCTCCCTGACCTTTTCATTTTTCACAATCATCAATTTTATTTACGTGGATTGATAGAGACTTCGCCTCTACCGTGGCGGGCACAGAGAACAGCTGAGAATTGCAGATTACCTTCCCCACCCCTTATTTCTAAAAAGATACAAGTCTTCCAGGATTAATAATAAGAACTGTTGACTGACAGGTCATCTAATGGCACCCAGCATTTTTCACAGGTATCTGATGTCGATTTCTCCAAAGAGATGACCCAGCCCGTCTGCTTCCCCTTGGGGCCACAGCAGCAGCAACTACAATTTAATAATTGTGGTTATCACGGGGTTCGGCTGTAAGCAGTCCTTCCTTAAAAAGTGAAACAAAACAAAAGGATAGATCCAATATGTTTGCAATTTTGTCCCTTGCTGGGAAGGGCCCAGTAAAATGCCTCTTGTGGCATAGCTGGAACAGAGGAGAAACCCGTCAAAGGTGGAAGGCTGACGGGGGTACAGACACAGTTATCTTCAAGCCATTTGGGCTTTCAAGTTAAGGGAGCTGATGGTAGGAGGTGTCTCCTTGGCAGAACTGCCAACTTTTTAGAGCTGCACAGAGACCTGGAGCTTGGGGAGACAGTCCCTAATGCTACCAACTCTGGCATGGACTTGAATTTAGAATCAAGTTCAACTTGGTATTTGCCCCAATGAGAATCATTATTCCCTAGTTTACTTTGGAAAAGAAAGTTTAAGTCCCCTAGGAACCCAAGGCATAGGATACAGTCTCGGCAGTGTATTGCTTATGTCTATAATCTGAGGGGGGGGAGAGCTGTTTCCATTTTCTGTTACTTGATGAATACAAGAGCCAATTCCTGAAATACAAGTCTCTCTCTTTCCCTTTGTCTCTCTCTCTTCTGTGCTGACAGTACTACTTTGCAATGTAAAATGCCCACATCTTAAATCCACTGCTCTTTGAATTTTGACAAACGTGAACCCATGTAGCTATCATCCAGGACAAGATACAGAACATTTCCATCATCCCAGAATATTCCCATGTGCCTTTTTTCTCTCAACCAGCACTATTTTCATCTCTATTCCCATAGATAACTTTTGCCTATTCTTAAACTTTGTGTTAATGGAATTGTAAAATATGTATTCTGTTGTGTTGGCTTCTTGTGCTCAACATAACATAACATTTTTCAGATTCATCCACAATTGCCTGTATTTGCTCCTTTGGACTGAAGAATAGAATTCCATTGTAAAAACATATCACAATTTGTTTATCCATTTTCCTGTTGGCGATTCCAGTTATTATAAATAGAGTCACCATGAACATTCTGAGACATATCTTTTGGGGGAATATGTGTTCATTTCTCTCTCTCTCTCTCTTTTTTTACAAAGTGGGAGGGAAGAGGGAGAGGAAGAATGAAAGAGAATCTTGAGCAGGCCCCACGCCCAGCACAGAGCCTGACATGAGGCTCAATTTCACGACCCTGAGATCATGACCTGAGCAGAAATCGAGGATTGGACACTTAACCGACTGAGCCACCCAGGCACCTGTACATGTTCATTTCTGTTGGGTATATATCCAGAGTGGATTTTCTGGATCATAAGGTAGATACATGTTTAACTAAGATTATATTATTTTATATCTTCCACAAGGTATGTTGCCAACCCTTGATAACGTCCGTCTTACAATTTTGGACTTATTCTGATGAGCATGTTACAGTGTCTCATTGTGGTTTTAATTTGCATTCCCTGTTGCCTAATGATGTCGAATGCCTTTTCATGTATTTCTTGGCTGTTCAAGTTTATCTTGCTTTGCCAAGGGCTTATTAAAGATTTTTGTCCAGTTTTTATGGATTTTTTTAAAAAAATTATTGATGGATAAGAATTCTTTATATATTCTAGAGGAAGTCCTTTGAGAAGTACGATCCTTGAATATTTCCTCCCAGTCGTTAGCTTGACTTTTCTCTCGTTTTCATTCTTTTGTGTGAAAATTATAAAAATAAAACAGAATGGAATTTACTGGGGCAAAAATAGAGATGTATAGATTTTGAACATTTTCTGTGAAAGAGGAATCATGTAAGAGCTACAACAAAACCAATTCTATTTCTGCGAACCTAAAGCTTCTCTCAAAAGTAAAGTTTATGAACTTTGAAGAGAAGAAGAATGTCAAAAGCAAACAAACAGAAAGACAATTCTACTTGAAATAGAAAAGTGAGACCCAGAATAAACCCTATCATCACTGTGACTGGGTGAATATAGAGGAACCTGGCTCTCTATTCTGTGCAGCAATGCTAGTCTTCAACCACTTATCATCAATACAAAAATCCTAAAGTGCACATTTTTATCCTGGGGTTAAAAATCATCCTTTTATAACCCAGAGACCAAAATTAGGTATGAAATGTATAATCTGAGTTTGAGGAACAGAGGGAGGATCCCTGAGAAACTGTTTCATGTCACCTACATCTCACTGTCCCCCGTTCCTGTCCCAATTCCAGCCCCCACGCCCTCCAAGTCCTTTGGCCTCTGAGTTGGCCCAGGGAACGGCTATGTGTGAGGGTGGACTCAGCCCAGGGCACCCTCTTGAGCTAAAGTGGGGTCCCATGTCCCATGATGGGGGACCCCAGCTGCACCAGAGCCTAACGACTGTCTCCCTAGAGTCTCTTTTCCCAGCATGCCTTCCTCTAGGTTTGCCTCAGAAGACAACTACCTAAAGATCACTTTTTGCAGAGCCCCAAAATAACCAGCATCAGGAAACTAACTCTTCCTAAACTGACTGTCAGCAAACCACACATCCCACTGGGAATCAGAAAATCTTGGTTCCATAGCCAAAACTTTCCTCCAGCCTACCCTGGAGTGGCACCTGCTCTCAGGTGACGCAGATCCAGAGCCCAACGTCCCACATCCATCCCGCCAAGCACGTCCATCTGCAGGCTCTGTGCAGTGGAGAAGGTAGCCTCTGCTCCTGGCCAAGCTCCCACTGCTGGTTCCTACAGCCTTTCCTGACTGTTAGTTCTGCGAGCTACTCCTGATTCCTCCCAATCAACCACCCCACCACACACAGAGCTTTGGTCTTCCTTATGGTCACTTCAGTTCATTTGGGGCACTTGAAACCAAAATAACCTTGGTCAGAAGATACCAAGATGTATAAGAGGTGGGGGACTCAAGTGTCGGCTGTGTCCCACGTGAAGCTTATGGGAGGACCTACCAAGGTAAACATGGGACGGCAAGCCAAGACCTCCCAACAAGCTGACCCAACCAGAGGTACAGGAGCAGGGAAATATCTCCAAAGTACAGAGCTGGAGGAAGGCACCTTTGAAAACACAGTTTCAAACCGTGCAGTGGGGCTGGGAAGTGTGGGGTCCCAGACCCCCCTGAAGGACAGCACAAAGAGATGCATGTTTCCAGACGAGTTGGGACAATGGAAACCAAAGAGTGAAGCCCGAGGCACAGGTTTTCCAAATGCAGAGTGAAGAGGGGTTTACTGGTTAGTCCACGTTTGCTCCAGCCTGTGGATCCAGCAACAGCTCCCCTTTTCAGCTCTGGCTGTGGCTAGGGCTCCCCCACCTTCATGCTCCCTCCAGGCAGAGTCTTAGGTACTGAAGGCTCACCAGTGAAAGGACCAGGCATCCCTGCCCTCAGGGAGTTCATACTGTATTTATGGAGCCTCTGAGGGAGCATCTGTGGGCCCCTGAGCACTCTTCCAAGCTCTTCACCGATTCAGTCATTCAGTGCTCAGAGCTGCACCCTGCCTTGGTTGAAACAAGGCTCAGAGAGATGAGTTAAGTGGCCCGAGGGTGCCTAGCGGGCAAGTGGCAGAGGAAGGATGGTGCGGTCAGCCTTTTTCCAGGGCCCGATGCCTTGATTTCCGTCTAGATGGAATGGGCTCTGGGAGCTTATTTCCCCTCCTCCTCACCTGCACAAATTACTCACCTGGAACCCTTCTAGGCACCGGGGGCCAATGAGAAAGGAACCCTCAGACGGGTGAGAGGTGTGGCCGTGTTTGGTCTTGACCAGTAGGAGCTCTTCAGAAGGAGCCATGCATGCCACAGGATGTGAGCTCACAGGGACAAGGATCCCAGGAAGGACACCTCAACGACAGAGGCTGAGAGAGGGAAAGAGTGGGGTGGGAGTGAGGGGAGTATTTGGAGGGGAAGACAGGAGGTCTCATGTGACTCAGACCAGCTCCTTGGAGTGAGGGTGGGGGAGAGGCCTGAGGGGGTGACGAAGGGGGTCAGTGGGAAGTGGGTGGGAGGGAGTGGCAGGGTGTCCTGAGTCTGCCACCATGCCTGTCCCCTCTGAGGGAGGAAGGGAGGGAGGAAGAAAAGGGTGAAAAATGGGGGGACTGTTTATGAAAGACAGTGTTCTGGGAAAAAGTTCCGGCTTGCTGTTGTCAACGGGGAATCATTGATGGTTTAATCAGGGAGGTGGTAAGTGGTATTTGACCAAATCTGCGTTTCTGTGTTAGATAAATAGAGGTGATAGAGATCGATAGATACAGAGATAGATAGGGGGAGTGGAGGCTGGGAAGATGGAAACGGAGGTAGGGATGACACGGGTGTGGTGTGGGGACAGGGACATAAGGGGCATATATCCTCTCCCCTGGGGAGTCAGAGGTATAGAAGGGCAAGGGTGGGCAGAAGCAGGATTGCTTGTTACATTTCTCCTCCTGCAACCGCCCCAGAGCAGAGTCCCCCCAGAGCAGCCGGTCTGGTGGCTGGCGGCTGGTGGTGGCCCTAGGTGGCCAGAGGACATAGCAAGCATGTACAGGGCTGCAACAGCCGCTTCCCCCATCAAATGCCTACCACCAGGCTCCAGATCAGAAGAACGCCCCCCACCCCTCCACCAGCAGACCTGCTGAGAATGTAGCTGCTAATCACCACTGAAAAGGTCCCTCCCTGGAAATGAGGGGGTTGTTTTCGTGTTTTGCCTTCGGCGGCCTCATCCACATCGGCCTCAGAGCCCAGCCCTCCCCGCGCCTGCCTTTTGGGTCCAAATGTCCTGAGGAGGGGACAGATTCCGCAGGTAGCTGCCTCCTCGCCCACAATGGCAGCCCAGGGGAGCCAGGCTCCCGCCGTGAGGGGCCGAGCCACCCTGGGAGGGAAATGACCAAGGTCAATGTTGGGGACGCAGCATCTGCAGCAAAGCCTCTGCCCCCATTCTCCTCCTGTGGTCATTGTTACTTTCCACTGACCAGCTGCCTGCAGGCTCCGGGCAGAGACAAAATGGGTAACACAGCCGCCATTCACTGGAGATTAATGCCTGAAATGAGCCACACCTCTGAACAATTGCTTCCTCTAAGAGGGACAGCGCTGAATGGCCAGGGAGCCCCATTGATGGCTGCCATGAAAGAGGTTCAGGGAAAGAAAAGTCTCACCCCGCCCCTCAAACCTAGCTCTGAGTCTTCTTTCTCGCCTCCTTTTCCCTTCCGACTGCCCATTTTGCCTACATCGTCCTAATCCAGAACCGTTCTTTTATGAACAGGGACCTGGGCAGCCCGCGCGGCAAGTTCGCGGATTTGCTACTGTAAGTCCCATCGCCGCGGCTGCGGGCTGATCGCATTAGTACCATTATCTCTGCAACTTTCCGACTTGACAATTAGTTACTATCATTCACACTGTGCAATCAGCTGTTAAATCCTCATTTATGCTCATTTGAATACGAATGTGCCGTTCAATAACACGTTAGATTGCCATGTTTACAAATATACTCCAGGTATTTGGAAATTTAGATTATGCGGAACAGACTGTTTAAGTTGCGCTCGGTGCCAGTTTAAACAACTTAAGCCCATTTACCAGCCACTTAGCAATTCTTTTCACATACCTCTGTTTCCCGTCCTACCCTTCTCAACCCTAACTCAAATTTGCTCTTTTTTCGTTTGTTTGCGTGGTCGCTGTATTAAACTAATAATCTTCAAGATGGGACTTAATTAGCAGTCACCTCTATGTGGGCCTTCTTTTCTGACTCCTGCTGATCTAATTTCTCCCTCCTTTAGAGGCAGATGAAACAGTCAATGGGACGAATGCAGCTGCAGCGTTCCATATCAAATCCCCGAAAGCAAATGATGCATCCATAGCGCCGGAAGGGAAACCGAGCAAATTTTTGAACGCAGGTAAAACTTCAAAGAGCAGGATACATCTGATCATGAATTTCTGGAAGAAAAACGAGGGGCCCTGGCAAGCAGGGCTTCTCAAACTTGAACGTGCATTTGTGTCAGTTGGGGTTCCCGGCGACTCATAGATGCTGCCATGCTGAGAGAGCCTGAGGCTGAGATCCTGCGTATCTAACCACCTTCCAGGTGTTGCTAAAGCTGCTGCGGGACCAGGTACCACACTGAGCGGCCAGACTCAAACCCAGACGTCATGCATCCAACTTCAACTACTAGCTTTATGCAAAGAACACGGTTTTCCATTGGAGATTTCAAAATCAAACTTGACAGTTCCACCTCTGGGTATCTATGCAAAAGGATTGAAAGCAGGGACTCGAACGGCTCATTATGCACCAATGTTTGTAACAGTGAAATTCTCAATAGCCAAGACGTGGAAGCAGCCCAAGTGTCCATCCATGGGTGAGTGGATAAACAAAATGTGGCTTCTACATACAATGGAATGTTATTCAGCCTTAAAAAGAAAGGAAGTTCTGACACATGCTACAACATGGATGAACCTTGAAGACATTATGTTAAGCGAAATGAGCCAGACATGAAAGAATAAATTCTACAGGATTCTACTTCTAGGAAGTATCTAGAGTAATCGAATTCACAGAAACAGCAGTAAAATGTTGGAAGGAGGAAGATATGGGAAATTGTTGAATGCATGTAGAATTTCAATTTTGCAAAAATGAGAAAGTTCTGGAAGTCGGTTGCACAAGAACGTGACCGTACTTAATACGACAGAACTATGCACTTAACAATGGTCATGATGGTAAATTGTGTTATGTGTATTTTACTGTAATTTAAATTTTTTTAATACATTGGGGAAAAAATCATTCTTGGTTTTAGGGACCTCATGAGTAAGGTTTATGCCTACCAAGAAATCTATATTTCTGCAGATTCATGCTTAATTCCTCAGTGAGCTGGTCAGATTTCACTAGCCCAGATACCAGCCAGGAAAGAATCAATCAATTTTTCTTCCACACTCCTATGTCCTTTGATCAAGAGTCTATTCCAGCAATTATTGCATTCTGATCAATGTTCAAGTTCTGTGTGTGTCTCCATCTCCCTCTGCAATGGTGGGGTTTTGAGGGTGGTGGTTTGCCTAAGGAAATAGCAGATGCTGTTTGTTGCCTCACCTTCAAACACTTCTCTCCCCCATCCTGACACAAGCCTGATTTTGTTCAGGTGTCTTTCCTTTTCATCTTTGTCTCTATGCTTTAGAGGAAGCCATGGCCCAAGGACACGGACCAGGAGGAGTCGAAATCAATCATGATGACTCCATTCCCCTTGCCAATGACGGATTCCAACCTAGTTGCAGGTTAGTTTTTGCGGCCGATGAGGTGTGAGGGAGTCCTGTGGAAAGGCTTCAGGGGAAGGTTTCTTCGCTTTTAAAAAGAGATACAGGAAGAGGTTGTTCCTCTGTTTACGAGGGATGTTGTCTGCCTGGTTGAGACACGTGGAACGAAGTTGACCATCTGAACAGCAGCCTGCTGAAGCCAGCACCAGAAGGTGGCAGAGCCAAAGGAATCCAAAAAGATGGAGGCAGAGGCAGAACCAGAACCACCCTACCCTTGGATCTCTCGCCTCGTCAAAGTCAGAGAGCTTCCTAGTTTGAGCTGATGGCGGAAGTTTTCATCTCTTGCAACCAAAACAAATTCAACCTATACCAGGACCTTACAGGTAGGAGATAGTCATATATTTGATGGATTAAATTAAAGTAGGAAGGCTGGGCTGGTTCACTGACTTAGAGGACTCCTCAGGCCGTATGACAACCATCCCCATGCAAAGCAACCACCTGTGAGAAATGGTTTTTCCAACTAGAAAGATAACAGGGTGCTGTTTGCTCACTTACTTGTTTTAGTCACAGATTGTCCATGGGCTACTTTTCCAAGAAAGCATTTAAAATGCCATCCCATTTATTTAAAGTTTCATTTGGTTTTACCTTTTGACAGACCTGTGTCTTACAAGAGGGAAATGGGAATAGATTTCATTCCCTTAGAGAATGGTTCATCATAATGGCTGATGGTCACGGAGCATTTACGTGCCAGATGTCGTGCTCGGTTCATCCTCAGGTTCATTCTGTTCTCACCCCCACTTCCTCAAATAAAGGAGCCGTGCAGAGAGCTTCATTCACCTGCCCAAGACCACACAGCTAACCGTGTGCGGGGCTGGGATTCGAACCTGAGGAATTGACTTCCATGGTTATGCTCAATGGTGACGCTTTGCATAGGTACCCTGTGGCTTTCCTCAGTTCAGATCGCTGCCATCCATTCCCTAGAGGATGGTCAGAAAAGCCTTAACACTATTAAAATTTCCTTAAAGCTCAGATCACATTGGGGTACCTGGGTGGTTCTGTCAGTTGGGTGTCTGCTTTTGGCTCAGGTCATGAAACTGGGGTTCTGGGATTGAGCCCCGTGTTGGGCTCCCTGCTCATCGGGGAGCCTGCCTCTCCCCTTCTTTCCAGCTCATGCTCTCTCTTGCTATCTCTGTCTCTTTCTCTCAACTAAATAAGTAAAATGCAAAAAACACAAAACAAAACAAAACAAAAAGACCCTCAGATCATGTTAACCTCCAACTCAGTGCTCTTCAGTGGGTTCCCACGAATGTTCTAGACAGCATCCGAAGTGCTGACACCATTCACAAGGCTTGATCTGTGTTGGTCCTCACCCCACTGTCATCTCCAGCCCTGCTCCCCCACTCCCCCCCCCCCCTGGCAGCTCTGGCCACCATCAACATCTTTAACACATTCAGCCTTCTTTTGCACCTGTTATTCATTCTGCCTGAGTTCAGCACCTTCTAACCCGACACACACACACACACACACACACACCCCTGCCGCCTGGAGAACTTCCACTCATCCTTCAAGTCTCAGCTGAACTATTTTACTCCTTAGAGTGTTCTCTGCTGATCCATCTGTCTAATGTGTCCCCCGATTATTCCCTTCCTGTCACCTTCGTCACAGCATTGCTCAACATTTGTAGTTGCATTAGTCCCTGTGATTTTCTGCTTTGTCTCTCCCCTCCCCAAGGAGAGGGTCAGCTCCACGTGTGTGCTATCATGCCGCTGGTGTCTCTGCTGGATCCCGAGTGATGGGCACATCACAGCAAGAGTGCAGAAATACTCGGGGACAGGAGGGAGAAAGGAAGATGAATGGCCAAGATACAACCTGGAAGGAAGGGAGGTGAAACTGAGAGACGACTGGCTGGAAGGAGGGGACGGCGAGGCTCTGTGGGTCGCCGAGCATTTGAAAGCTTTTACCACAGTAATGTTCTCTGCCCAGATAACCAAGGGGCGTGGCCTCAGCAAGAGCTAGTTTGTTTCCTCCCCCTCACTCCCTCCCTTCCTTTTTTCCTTCTTTT
Organism: Mustela lutreola; assembly: GCF_030435805.1. Lineage (NCBI taxonomy): Eukaryota > Metazoa > Chordata > Mammalia > Carnivora > Mustelidae > Mustela > Mustela lutreola. Next base: position 213,395,871 of record NC_081291.1, on the reverse strand, counting down.
TTTTTTTTTAAAGATTTTATTTATTTACTTGACAGACAGAGATCACAAGTAGGCAGAGAGGCAGGCAGAGAGAGAGAGAGGAGGAAGCAGGCTCCCTGCTGAGCAGAGAGCCCGATGCGGGGCTCGATCCCAGGACCCTGAGATCATGACCTGAGCCGAAAGCAGAGGCTCTAATCCACTGAGCCACCCAGGCGCCCCCTTTTTGCCTTCTTGCCTCCTTCCTTCCTTCCTCTCTCTCTCTCTTTCTATATCTATTTTCCCTTTTTATTTTATTTTTTGAAAGATTTATTTATTTTATAGAGAGGCGAGCAAGTGTGAGCGGGGAAGGAGCAGAGGCAGAGGGAGAGAGAGAATCTGAAGCAGATTCCCTGCTGAGTGCAGAGACCAACACAAGCTGGGTCTCAGGACCCTGAGCCAAAATCTAGAGCCGCCGCTTAACCATGCCTGACAGAGAGATCACAAGTAGGCAGAGAGGCAGGCAGAGAGAGAGGGGGAAGCAGGCTCCCTGCCAAGCAGAGAGCCCCATGCGGGGCTTGATCCCAGGACCCTGAGACCATGACCTGAGCTGAAGGCAGAGGCTTAACCACAGGTGCCCAGAGCATTGTATTATTATAACTAAGAGGCTCTTGACCAAGAAAATTCTAGCTATGCCACTAAGCTATATATTGTTTCCCCAGGTTTGAAAATACAAAACGTTGTACTCTAGAAAATGCCTTATTTATTTTGATTGTTTGTTTGAGTCATTTTAAAATTCATTTTACTTAGAACGGTGATTCACCAACGAATCACCTGGAGTGGTAATGAGACCAAAGACACGTAGGGAGAGAGAAGTAGGGAAGGAGGGAGAAGGGGAGAAAGGGAACCTGTGCATCCAAATCAACATTATCCTTCGATTGTGTTACCCGGAGATTACACACTCATTCTTCAGTACCTTCATTCCCAAATATTTGGCACTTCTGTTTGGCACTTTGTTTTTCCTGTAGCAGTTCTGCCTGGCAGGAGGAGCACAGGCTAGACCATCACTGGTACGTGTGCCTCACACATCATGGTAAAGGTCTAAGCCTGGAAGGGGTTTTAGAAGTTATCAAGTGTTTACCTTACAGACAGGAAACTGGGAGTCAGAGAGCTCAAGACACTTGACAAAGTCACAGAGATTTTATTTACTTAAAAATCAATGAGAGGTGAGAAAGGGCTTTTAAATCACTACTACATTGAATTAGTCAGAGTATATCATTCTTTTTCATTGGATTTTTTCCTTCATTCATGCTAAAAATATGTACCCCGTGCTTTGTAGGTTCTGGGTGCTGCCGGAGATATTGCAATGAACAAACAGACAAAGCACTCCACGTTTCATGGAGTTCCCATTCCAGGGATTCAATTTGACTTAAATTCCTGGTTCTAGTTTCCATTTAGAGGTGGCTATTTTAACAATTTTCAGGAACCACCTAGTTAGAATCAAAGATGCTGCCCAACTTCTCTACTGACACAATTTGGTGAATGTAGGAGTTAGAAATATGAGTCAACTCTTGATTACAAAGAGGAAGCAGTGTGCAGGCAAGTTTCATAGAGAGAAATAACTAAACCCCATGAAAACACAGTCCTCCAGCATGACATCCAGATTCAGCAGCCACATCTAAAACACAGGGCAAGACTGCTGGAAATAAGAGAAAACCAAGCATTTTTAAAGGCTTTACATCCAAGAGAAGAGGACATTAAATTTTGGCAAAGATCCTGGCAGCTAGCAGAATGGAACCACACACTGCCTGCAAGTGTTTAGCCCACAGCTGTTGGAAATGAAGAATGTCAAAATACCCAAAAGCAAGAATCCATGCACACACATCAAAGAAGCAAAGCTCCAGGGGACACCCTGTGTCGAGGTGGATGATTGCTGTCGCACCAGAGGAGAGGCAGGAAGGGGAGGTGCCGGACAACACAGAAGACGGACCAATCTTGAGATCGCATCTACAACTTATCAGCTGTCTTCATCCCTCCTACACCACCGTGGAAAGTTGTCCCAAACATTCAGAAATTCATTTACTAGGACCCAAAGTTTGTTGCTGTTACTTCATTCTACAAAAGGTGTGTCATTTACTCCATGATGAAATCATGAAAACTCAGGCCAGGTCCCTTTCCTCTTTTTCTGGTTTTTTTTTTCTTTTTTCTTTTCTTTTCATTTTTCTTTCTTTCCTTCTCTCTCTTTCTTTTCTTTTTTTTTTTATTTCCTTGTTTTTCTTTTTCTTTTCTTTGAGAGAGAGTGGTGGGGAGGGTCAAAGGGAGAGAGAGAATCTCAAGCAGACTCCTGACTGAGTTTAGAGCCAAATCAGAGCTGGATCTCACAACCCTGAGATCATGACACGAGCTGAGATCATGAGTTGGACACTTAACTGACTGAGCCACCCAGGTACCCTCTTTTTTGACCAAACAAGTGCTATGTACTGCACTGGTAGAAATAGTTCTTTTTTAGCCCTCAAATTAACCTTATTTTAGAAAGAGAAAACATTGTTTATTTTGAGAAGCCTCTGAAATTTCATAAATCCCTGTAGCTATGGTTCTTTGGTTTAAGATGAAATATCACATTTCAATCACAAGAGAGTGGCGGCTTCACGAAGGGGGCAAACATTTGTGTAACCTTCTGGAGGACATTTTGAAGATGATGTCTCTCCAAGCAGTATGATATTGGTACAAAACTACAGACATATAGATCAATGAAGATTAGTCACAACTCGGAGAAATGGTGGGTTCCCCCCCCACACTTTTCTATTTCTATGGAATTGGTCAATGTTGGCTTTATAATTTCAAGAACTGTTGACTAAAAATAAAATAGAGTGAATCTCCACCACAGCTAGAGTGTGTGGCGTGTGCCAAGATCTACCCTTACACATAAAATGATGAAGGGAAGATGGCAAAGCTGGAGAAAGCAGGGGATAGATTATCCACAGGCCAAGTAAATCATAGGACATACAAAATATAAGGATTAAAGTTTCTGCCTTAGGTATGCAACCTGTTCAAATAATTCAAGAGACTTTTGAAAGCATGAGAAAGTTGGTCCCCAAAATGCCTTACGCTGTTTAGGTAAGAAAAAGAAAGAGGGAGAAGCCAGCAGAATTATTTTGCAAATTGCTGGGAGAACCTAAAGAGAACACAAGACAACCACAGTCTGAAGGCATGCAAGCTGCGGGTCGGGAGAGCCTGAATTTATACAGGTTGGTATCGCTTCCCAGCCACTGTGCACCCTGCCTATAGAAACTCAGCTGGGAAGATTTGTATTATGGAATGCATCCCCAGAGGACAGCTTAACCACATGTGTACAAACCTATATAGATCCATTGACCCAATCATTCCTCTTTAACCAGAGAAGTACTCAAAAATGTTTGCACGAAGATGCTCAGTTCAATGTTCTTTATAATGTGAAGAAAATGGATACACCCTAATTGGCCCACAAAAAAAGGGCTTAGTTGGATAAATAAGGAATACCTGAATAATGGACTCTGACACTACCTTTAAAAAGAATGTGCAGACCTGGAGTCAGAGATATGGAAAAATATCTTTGTAATATATTGTTGAGCAAACCGCAGTTTATAAAATGGCATGTGTGGTGTGGCATCATTTGTACATATAAAACGTACAAATGCTAGGGAGACATCTGGAAGAATGGTCTCCAGTCTGTTGGCGGAGGATGTCTCTAGGTGGAGAATTTAGGAAAATGTCGGTTCCTTATTCTGCCCCGTGTAGCCTGAATGTTCTAGAAAAGCAGGTGTGGTCCCGGAAGGAGGGCTCCGGACCAGAGCTGCTGGGAAGTCCTGGGATACCCCAAGATGAGGATCCATGGAAGCCCCATGAATGGATTTGAGGGTGGCAGAAAGGCTTCAATGATGTGGAAGAAAAGAGGGAGCCAAAGCAGTTTATGGAAAGAGAAAGAACTGTGACCAAGCAGAATTTCCGGGTGATTAGACTGAATTCCCTGGGAGGCTGCACGGGATGGCCGGTCCTATTATTATTCATAGAATTCCTGCCATCATAGAACTCAGTGCGCCACTGGAACAGCCTGGCTAACTGGGATTTTTTTTTTTTTCTTTTTTCAGTTAGCTTGGGACCTAGGCAGGGAAAGGAAATACCAAAACTAACCTTCTGAAGAAACACCACTGTCTTTGGAGGTGGGACAGAAATTGGTCCACGCAGCATAGTAACTCATCAAGGTCCACTGTAGGTTGAAAACTATCTTGAATGCTGTATTTTCAGCACTACGAGATATAGTAAGTTTTTCTTTCTTAAAAAAGAGTTTGAATATCCCTGTAACTATTACACTCAGCTTTGAAGTCTTCATCGACCAAAGATGTGAGTAGTTATCTGTTTGAAAGTAGACTAACTTAATAATGTAAAATTTTCTGGATAAGGAAAAGCTTCTGGGGGACTAATCACTAATGTGCCTGATTGAATGTTCTTTATAGAATAGTTGGAGCTAGCAAAGAAATAAAAAACATTCCCCTTTTAAAGAATTTTCAATATTTCAATAACACAGTTTCCACCAACTAAGTTAAAGAGAAAAACCTATATTCTAAAAATATAACCAAAATACATATTAAAAGGAAAATATCTACAAAATTATTACTCCCAAAGAGTTCCAATTTAAACGTCTAGGAAAGCAACATCGTAATTTCCAGAGGGTTCTCCTATTTGATCATTTTAGAATTTCACTGCCAAAAGAAATAAGAAGTAAAACCATAAGCAAAGCCAAGCTGCAACAAAAGGATTTTCAAACGTTGATCCCATTTAAACATTTTAGAACATCTCAAAGTCAAAAACAAGCATCTCTGCCCAAACCTAGCTAGAAAATGTTTGATGTTACAACACAGATTTTCTATCATGCACTTTGCGTTAACACAGAGATACAACTTAATACAATAAGCATGGCTTCTCCCATTTGGGATTCTTAGAACATAAGAAATGTAGCATGCGGGCTATTTACTTGGTTTGAATTAACAGCAATGTCCATATGGGATCCTATTAAGATCAAGTTATTCTACGACCATTTGCTGCTTGAAATTTTCCCATTCAGCAGAATCTATACATTGCTAATGTTAAAAATGAGAGGGGGTTTTTGGTGACCCCCCCCAAAAAAGTATTTGTGTAATCTTCAAAGTGTTTAATTTGTATTAAAGCTAAATCCAGAGGCTCTGAAACCTCAGGAGCTCTCGATGTGGATTTTTGTTCTGGTTCACACACCTTGAGACAAAGGCTCATAGTCAAGATGTGGAGGAAAAAGACGTTTTTTTGTGTGCAAAATGCGGGGCAAATTTATTCCCCGGGCAGCCTGGAATGGGCTTCAGAAAATGGATAGAGTGTCTTCTTGAAGAAAAGGCCTCTAAGTAAACTCGACTGCCATTCAAAAGATTTGCTCTGACACTTAACAAGTGGTGCAGGAAGAAAGGAAAATCTGTTGTCAGGTTTGGGGTGTTTATCAGCCCCCCTCGAGACACTTGACCTAATGCCGGGCCCCCCCCTAATCCGCTGATCTGCATGCCGTGGCCTCGCGAGCCTCAGCCCGCAATGGCCAGTAAAATTGCCTGGAACACTTGTCCCAGCACACTGATCCCCCACACATTGTGTGCCGCTCACCTACTCCCCCGCCTCCCTCCCACCGTCCTCCTGCGGCTCCCCCTAAATTTAATTCTGCTCACAAATTGTGAAATAAGTTGTTTGGGCTGGATTTGTCGAGTGAATTGTCCCACTAATGAAACAGTCTGTTCATTATACAGTTGTAGGAGGGAAGATTTAGCGCTCCCATAGCCCGGGCCCCGGGCAGGTTAAGGTTTTTAGACTGACAGTTGACAAAAGAATGAATAGCTCTCTCCTGTCAAATCAGGCTTACAAACAGCTTGGCGTACAAGCAGTTACTGCTTGTGTGCATGCGGATTTAGGGTCCCCGCCTGCTAATGCCCCAGATTTGTAAGTACAAATTGGTTAGTCTTCAAACTGTTTGCGAAAGGAATAAAATGACCAAAAATTAGTTTGTTTTAGCCTTTTCCCCTCCCCTCCCTGCTCCTGCGAGTGAAACATTAAAAAGAAGAAGAAGAAGAAAAGGAAAAAGACAAAATAGGGTGTAGTGGTCTCATGGAATATTGTGGGGTTTTTGCTTAAGGCACCAAATTAAGCAGGACCATTGTTTGGCAGGAAACATTTTGTTCTGCTCGGGCACCCTGCTTCTTGGAAAGCAGCTGAAACTCTAACGGAATTAATTTAAGACGTGTGATTTTAAAAGGTAGAGCAGAGACACTGGAGGGGAAGATCAGAAACTCTCGTCTCTGTTTCATTTTAGTACCTGTTGCGTAAAACTGGTTATACCTCTCTTCTAACTGCGTTGATCTTTCAAAATGGGTCGTTTAGATTTCTGAATCTTTTCAAAGACAATTATGTGTAAATTAACTAAAGCCCATTTTATTTTCCTGTGGCAGCTGGAATGGTTCGATGAATAAGTTAAATTCCTGCAAAATCTTTGAGAGAGAATGCTGTACGGGAAGTCCGGTGAATATTTTTATCTCGTGATTTATCCTCATTTGGGTGATCGTTTTCAGTCTGGGATTGGGTTTAAAATCTTGTTGGTTGGTTATGACTACAGCAGAACAGTAGATGAGAGTAAGATGTACTTCCAGCCCTCTATAAGAGAAACAAACAAAGAAAGGTAACAGACTAAGAATTTTTTCAGATTCAAGCTTGATCTAACACATTTGAATTGGAAACTCTCCCCTTGATCAGATACAGCCTGAGGCTGGCCAGCCTTGCAACAATAATTGGGTTCTTTCATATTTCAGGAAGTTCATTATCACATGTTTCCATGCTCTGTAAAGGTCATTTTTTTTTCAAAAATCAGACTTTCTGGCAACTTTGCAAGCAGCAGTCGTGAGTTAATTCAAACATTCCTTTAAACTTTTCCCTTATCGATGCCTAAATCTTATACTGATATTTTGAAGCATTTAGAGTTTCCAAACTCTCTCTATGTATAATTATATCTATACTCTCTCTAAGTATAATTATACCTCATAAATGTGCAAAGTCAGCGACAGTTGGCTATTGGGAATCTGAATAAAGCAAAAGCATTAGAAAGAACAGTGGGTCAGCCTCCATTCCAGACATGGCGCGGTCCTTTTGAATGAATTCATCTAAGCCTGCAGAATATCTTGCACATGTGAGCCCTTAAGCCGAAACTGGTCATTCAGATCTAGGGACACGGGTAGCAGAGAAAATTGCAAACAGCTCAGCGACAACAAATTCTACCCCATGGCTGCCCATAGAACAGACCTCTTCCCCAGTTTCCAACTCTCCCTACCACTCCCAGAGCTTTGCAAACATTTTCCAGTAACATCCATCCCTTTTCCGTCAAACCTAAGATTTTTCTTTCCTACGTCATGACATTTCAGGACACTTCAAAGACAGAGTCCATGACTCATGAGGAGCTTTGGTCCAAGGAATGCATATGTTAAATAAAGTATTTTTAAAGAGACAGGACATTTCCCTGTGAATTTCATAAGGCAGCAACTTCCTTACAATGGAAAGCCATCAGCAAATGCAGGACTTTCAGTCGTCAGTCACCTGCTTGGGCTGACTTCTCCTTAATAATGTGCTAAGATGGAAAAGAACCTAAGGAGGAGTGAGACCAAAGTTGACCCAAGTTCCATGCAAAGATTGAAGAAAAAGGAGTAAGTTTCTGGGGCTACTTAAGGTCTTAGAAACAAAAGCTGCTAGCAGAAATATTTCTCAACAGCTAACGATAGACTGAAACACAGAAACTTTCTTCTCTAAAAAGGAAACCCAATGTTAACAACAGAAAGCGACGTAGTTAGCCGGGAGGGATGGGTGTCTTGTGTAGGTCTCTGTTGAAGGAAATGCTGTTGACCTATATATACAGTTTTCTGTGGTAGCAAAGTGACTGTTCCAAGAGCTTCCCTGCCCTGTTGTGAAGTGGGAAGGATAGTACCTCATACTGTTGTCCAGCTGCACAGTCTTGGTTTTGCCTGGTCCAACAATCAAACAATATAAATAAAATCTGTATTACCTATCGATATACACTTGTTGAGGTTGCTGAGAACTCTCATTTAGAGAAGAAGAGAAATATTAGTGTCTTACAAGGCACACAATACACCCACTGGGAAGCAGAGAGTCATGGGTATAACTTCATAAGCTAACCTGATGGGTAACTCTTACTTGCTGCTGCCTCACCAAGGGAGACTTATGTCACCATCTGTTACTTCTGGATGTCTACCTCCTTCATTTCACAGAGGAGGAAACCAAGGTTCAAATTCACAAAACTCAGGCATCCTGTCTAATAATGTTCTTCATGCACATTCATTTCAAAGGAAATGCTGTAGGTGCTATGACCTAGTTCATCTTTTTGATGAATGATTCCTACTTTGTACAAAATGGGGCATTTGGATGAGTTCCGTGAGTCTTCTGAATTGACATTGTTTGGTTTCTTTGTGCCATTTAGGTACATTTAGGGATCTGTAAGAGCTATTTTTACAAATTACTTACAGTGTCTATTTTTTTTTTTCCACTGAAGGGCAGGGGTGGTGGTTATCGCTTTGTTACTTGTGAAGCAAGTAAATAAGATGAAACAAATCTATTTGTCACTTAAACTCTTTTGAAAATGTGACATCAAACATACATTTCCCACACACAAAAAATGCATTGACTTGAGAAAACAATCCCTAATCATGGCCCCAGGGTAGAATGAAGGGTGAGCAAAAATGCCAGTTACAATTGATTGAGAAATGTCCTTGCTTTCCCTTACACAGGTTTTCTAAGATCCCAAGTTCCCCCAGAAACCTATAAAGGTTTTTGTTTTCTTCTTTGACCTTCCCCCTTCTGGGAAGGCTGCCAGACCAGCTTCCCTGCGAGCACCAGCTCAGTGTGAAGGAACAGAGGCTGAAACAGCGACTCAGGGCTCAGGTTGGGACATCAGCAGCTTCTGGCTTGGGCTACGTTCACCTAGATCTGACAGATTTCTTCTAAAATGCAAGTATGACAAGTGTCACCGGTTGGCAGAGGTTATCTTTTAGGGAGGGGATACAGAAAGGGAAAGCTAAAGCCCCCAAGACAAATTTCATTGTGGACCTCATACCAGCCCCGGGAAGATCTCGGTCACAGACGCAGCTCTTTCACTAACGATGGGGCCAGGGGATTAAATCCTAAGTCAAAAGGAATATAATGTAGGGGTTGAAAAGGAAAAGGAAAACAAAAGTCATGGAGACAGTGCCGAGGACATGGCTTGGAATTTTAGTGCAGCTACGGAGAAGCTGTGTGATTTCGCTAGGCTAAGTTACTCAGCTAGTTGTGTCTTGGTTTCTTCAGGAATCAGGTGGGGCTGATCCCATCTACCAGGAGGCTAAAAGTAAGGATTAAAGGCATATACATAACACACAAATAAGGTACACTCGAGATAGATGCTACGGTTAATAAATGTTAACAGCGGGGCGCCTGGGTGGCTCAGTGGGTTGGGTGTCTGTCTTTGGCTCAGATCATGATCTCAGGGTCCTGGGACAGAGCCCTGCATCAGCCTCTCTGCTCACTTCCTCTCACTGTCCCTCTGTGCTCGAGCTCTTTGTCTCTCAAAATGAATAAATAAAAAAATCTTAAAAAAAAAAAAAACCACAACAAATCAATGTTAACTGCTATTATTGCGTATTCTCAAGATCCCCCCGTGTCTTGCTCTTCCAAGCACAGTCCCAGGACCGCAGTATCGACATCACTGCGTGGCTCACAGTGCAGAATCCCAGACTCTGCTCAGAACTGCTGATTCAGAATCTGTTTCAGTAAGACACTCTGATGATTCATACGCACACTAAATGTTGAGGAATGCTGACAACGGAGTGCACCCTTCTTTTTACATTCTAAACTCACCCCTTGAGGCTTGGGGGGATGGGTGTAGGAGGGAATAGCTAGGATCCCCCCATTTGCCAGAACACTACCCAGCAGTGGGGGTTGTCCAGCTGGTTATCTGAAGAGTTTTATGATACATTAAATCTTCTAGACCTCACGGCAATTTGACCATTAAAGAAATAACTTTTTTGAAGGTAGCCCAAAACAAGCCAACTCAAGCGAATAATGGGATTAGCATGGTGATCTTGAAATCAGAGTTGTACCATGTGAACCCCTCTCCATCAATCAGGACCGCTGTCCTCATGGCTGATTATGGCACATTGTTTCATCAAATTAAACACCAAAGGGATGTTGTAAAGGCAACATATGGTCCTCTTTCTAAAGTAGTTAGCCTGGCATTGCACAAGAGGCCTCATCCAGCTCCCCGAAGCCTCCAACAACACACTGAGGATATTTGCTTTGGCAAAACAATGCCTCGTAAGAGTGGTCACTTTTAATTACAGGCTTGCTGCTGTCGGAAACACAGCTAAGATGCACGAGACGCAAAGGAGTAGCAGAATCAGGTTAGAAGGGGTAGATCAACTGTCCCTCTTGTTCTGAGAGAAAAGGTGGACAGAAACCTGTTCTCACTTCTGCAACTCAGATGGGTACCAAGCTCCCTGAAATCTATTTTTCTCCTCCTTTATGGCACAAAGCAGACTGGGGATTTGCTTTAGAATCAAGAAATAACCACATGTGTTTAAAAGGCTGAAAGAGGGGCGCCTGGGTGGCTCAGTGGGTTAAGCTGCTGCCTTCGGCTCAGGTCATGATCTCAGAGTCCTGGGATCGAGTCCCGCATCGGGCTCTCTGCTCGGCAGGGAGCCTGCTTCCTCCTCTCTCTCTCTGCCTGCCTCTCTGACTACTTGTAATCTCTCTCTGTCAAATAAATAAATAAAATCTTTAAAAAATAAAATAAAATAAAAGGCTGAAAGAGAGAAGGTGTTTCTTTAAGGCTCAGGAGACACCTAGGATTGTGTTTGGTGGAGGAAAGGACCAGCCCGAAGGCCGCTTGGGCAGAAGCCTCGTGGTTCTTGTTCATGGGAGGTAGTTGATGTGCCGCTGAAAGGTGAGAACAGCCCAAAACTGAGTTTCAGGAGAAAAGTCATTAGGCAACATTAGCAGCAATGTTTGGTTGTTATTTTGTATTTATGTGGTTGGCCTTTTCTCCAAGGAGCAGGAGCTCTCACCAAAGTGTAATTAGCAAACAGCAATCCTCACAGCATCCTTGCCGCTCAGCCTGGAATGGTGTCAAAAGCACTCAGCCACCTTCCTCTCCCCCAGCTGCAACTCCTTCTGCCACCCTCCCTCAAAGCGCCCTCACAGGAAGAGGGCTGAGCCAACCTGGGTGGAGGGGTTCCACCAAGATTGCCATAGGGCATGTCAAGTCATTCTGCCATATACCTTAAACTTCACATAGCTGTACATCAGTTACATCCCAACAAAATCAGGCAAAATAGAAGATGACCATGGGGTACCTCCTACCCCCTGGTCCGTAGGTAGTGGTTGGTGGGATCTCACCACATAGCTGCACCAGTCCTAAGGGACAACCTAAAGCCCATAGTTGCTTCTGTGTCTGCTCAGAGGAAAACACAACCAAGCATGGAGGGTATCTTTGAGTCACAGCCTGAAAAAAAAACTTTTTTGTATTATTGAAAAACAAGATATGGATTTTTTTTTTTTTTTAATTTTTAAAATAGGGGCATCTGGATGGCCCAATAGGTTAAGCGGCCAACTCTTGGTTTCAGCTCAGGTCATGATCTCAGGTTTGTGAGATCAAGCCTCACACTGGGCTCCACACTCAGTGGGGAGTCTGCTTGAGATTCTCTCTCCCTCTCTCTGCCTCTCCCTCTGTTCACACGTCTCTCTCTCTCTCTCAAAACAAATAAATCTTTAAAAACAAAAAAATAAAAATTTCAAAATATACCAAAGAGGAGAAAATGGAAAGTGAAAGTCTTAACCACTGACCATCCTTCTCCCTCTGTCCAAGGGCAACCGCTGTTACTGGTGTGTCACATATTTGGGAAAGGGTCCTAGATGGTGCTCATCAATGTCCCAGTAGATACTAGAATTTCCTCTGCAATGCAGAGAATGAGCTAGAATGCTCCCACAACTTCACCCTGGTGGGACTATCTCACACATAACCTAGCCTTTGACCTTGGGCATTCAGAGGTTTGTGTTTTGTCCTAATTCATTATTTTTAACCCTGGGAGGATTATACAGTGTCATAGGGGTCCTCTTTTACCCATCATAAAATGGACATGATAAAACTCACCATCTTCCTACCAGGGAGCCAAAAAAAAAGGGGGGGGGCACTAAATACCTAGGTATCCAGGACAATAAAACCCAGGAGAGTAGCAATTTGGGTGACCTCAAAATTCTACGTTGTTTTCCTCAACTGACTGTAACCTTGAACACTTCGAATAAGCGAAGTTATTAAAAAACAAGAGGTAAGGTTGTTATCTGTCAAAGAAGCTATTAATAAAGTAAAAACATTCTTTTATTTAAAAAAAAGACCTCATCTACTGATCTGAGTAAAATAATTCAGTGTCGAGCGATGTCATTATAAACAAGAGGGAAACCTCGTGTTTCTGCTGGAATAATGGGGGGCACATGCATCTTGGAGTGGAGAGGGCACCCTCTGTCACTAGGTTTAGGACACAACACAAATACATGCCCCCCCCCAACAGTGGTGGGGACAGGACCTCCTGACCACGCGGCTCCTGGTGTAGGATTCGTGGGAGCTGGTGCCTGTGTATAGTCTTTGTCACTCAGCTCTAATCATGGATGTGCTTAACCAACTTAAGTGACCTTAATAAACCCGTAACCCTGGTGTTTGGGCCACTTTGGGATCTACTGCGGCTGAAGCGTAGCAAACAACCAACCTGCTGGGGGAAGGTGCTTCTCCTAACACCCCTGTGACAAGTTATTTTTTTGGTATCAATTTAAAGCCCAAACACTGATGCAATTTGGCCCTCTTTCGAGCTGGTCTTCATCAGCCTCTCTCTCCATTAATTAGTGTGAGCAGTAAGATGTTGCTAATGGCTACACATCTTGTAAACATGTTGGACTGGTCCTGCCCCTGAAGGCCCCATGCTCTTAAGTGATATCTCAGCTGGGGCTGGCAGAGCCAGTGTCCCCACTAGGGAACAGCCAAAAGGTGTGCAGGCTCCATTCAGAATCAAAACATCATGCTCCGAGAGCTCCCTTTTTGTTGTTGTTCCCATAGAGGTGACTGCCTTTTGGTAGGAAGGAAAGTCATAATGAGAAGGAGAAGAAAAATAAAAAGAGAAGGAGGAGCAGGAGCAGAAACTTGCACTTCCACTCACCAGGGAACATAGTGGATAAGGCTGAGTGGTGGGACTGTGGAAATCCTGGTTTCTTCCCACTGGGGTGAACAGAGAAGTCAAGAACATCTGTGACTGTTCCTTAGTCTGCTGAGGTGGCTGGTCAGCTGGGTTTGTAGCTTGCTACCAAAGCTAAAACCACAGCAGGGGCTGTTTAAAAACAGATTTGCTAAACAGCTTTCAGAGAGGAAACTTCTAAGCGAGAAGAAAGGATAAAGAGGTGAAGGCTGCATGGCTGCCATTTTGTTTGCTAACTTGGTGCTTGAATTCTGCTGTACGCATGTGCTCAGTTTCAGGGGCTGAGAGGCATATCTGGAAAAGTGATGGTGGAAACCAAGCTGAAAGGAAGCCTGGAATTGTTGACAGTGGACTCCCCTAGTTTCCGTGAACTCTGACTGTTTTGGCACTGGAAGTTGGATGTCCAGGGAAACCCTATAGTCCTAGGCAAGCCAATATGGTTGGTCACTCTATCTAAAGTCACGGCTGTGCATGGTTGAGAGAGACCCCAAAGACCATCTCACCCAACTCCTCATCTTACATAAGAGGACGACTGAGGCCCACGGGGTCCATGAGGCACACAGCATAGGGCTGGATAAATGATGAATATGTCTATCATCTTGTCCTATGGGTAAAACCAACAGAGATTACCAAGTGCAAACATGGTACAAGACAAAGCACTGGCCACCAAGTGAGGTGACAGGGGTTCTAATCTTGGCTCTGCCACTAAATAGGAACCTCAGGTAAAGTAATCCCCACCTGCTAACCACCTTCTAGCAACTAGTTCCTTAACCTGAATGATAGTCCTTTGAGGGAGGAGTCATATACCTGTTTAACAGGTGAGACAGAGAAATCAAGCAACTCGACCAATGTTCCAGTAAGATGTGAGCTCTGAAGGCAAATTCTTCTGACATCGAGACAGGCATTCTTCCCAGAATGTCCCACTGGTCTGAAACTGTGGGCAACTTCCAGTAGCCCATAGCTCCCACCAAATGATTCACCAATCAGGAGTGGCAGATGGCAAAGGATTATTTTTTATTTGTACAATACAGATAGAGAAGTGCCCAATGATCATATACTAAGAACTGCCTACTTCCCAAGAAGGATTCAGATTAGCAGGATACATGTATTAACCTGAACTTTCTTTCCCTTTTTTCTTTGTGACAAATTCAGCATAGAGTTTTTTTAAAAGTTAAAGTCATCAGTTTCTTTACCTCCATCAGAATCAGAACTTGAACGTCATGAGGACAGGAATTTTGTTCACTGCTATAACTCCAGGGCAAACATGTTTGGCACATAATATGGCTTCAGTACATATCTGTTGAATGAAAGAATGAGTGAGTGAATGAATGAAGAATGAATGAAATTTAAAAGGCAACATAAGAATGTTAAGTAATGGGGCTCCTGGGTGGCTCAGAGGGTTAAAGCCTCTGCCTTTGGCTCCTTGGTGGGGAGCCTGCTTCTCTGCCTACTTGTGATCTCTCTCTGTCGAATAAATAAATAAAATCTTTAAAAAAAAAAAAAGAATGTTAAGTAATTTTATTATATATTTTTATTTTATAATGTACTCCCGAGTTGATCACAAACCCCATAGAAATTGGGGATGTAAAGATGTATCTGCCAGAAAAAGTGGAACCAAAAATATTATTGAATGAGATCTTAAATAGATGTATGTATCATTAATTTTTGTAAATTAAATACTCTTAGTTATACTAATGGAGCTTGCTATTTTTATTTATTTATTTATTTATTTGACAAACAGAAATCACAAGTAGGCAGAGAAGCAGGCAGAGGCGGGGGGGATCAGGCTCCCTACCAAGCAAAGAGCCCAATGCAGGGCTCGATCCCAAGACCCTGTGCTGAAGGCAGAGACTTAACCCACTGAGCCACCCAGGTGCCCCCAGGAGCTTCCTATTTAAATAAACCAATGTGTGTGTGTGTGTGTGTGTGTGTGTGTGTGTGTGTGTGTCTCTGTCTGTGTCTATATCTCCTGTAATGAAACAAAAATTTTTTTTCAAAAAGGGAATAATGACCATAAATTAATTTTCTAAAAATACTTCAGGGTTAGTGTTAGATTTGCTTCCAGTGAAGGATTCTTTTATGGTCAAGTTCAGTCCCACTTCCCTTTGTTCACGTGGTAACACATACATGTAAGGAGCATAAAACTGAACGGCGTTATTTTATAATTATTTTTGTCTCTTACATATTTTTCAAATATCCATGGTCAAAACAATATTAAATAATCAGCATTCTCCAAGCTGATTTTTAAAATAAATCTGTAGGTCTCTTCTAAATGAGTAACATTATTTTAATTAAAAATGTCTACAAACATACGCAATCACATCTGCTTTCTTCGCATACATGCTCTACTCAGCAGAATTCCGCTGATAGGACAGATGAAGTGGGAATGCAGCATTAGGCGTCTGGGATTTATGAGTCGAGCTTTCTACCACTTACCATATTCTAAATGGCAACACATCTTTGAACAATGTCTGTTTGACAGTGGAGGATAAATAAGAATAAATCGCATCGCTTCAAAAATGTTGTGAAAATTGCCTCGGCCCTTAAAACACATTTTAGATTAAAAAAAAAGAAAAAGTAAACTATTACAAAGAGTTCATCATAATAAAGCAACATGTCAGGTTTGATGGCAGGAGATCAGAAAGTAGGCTTAAAAGTAATATATGGTGTTTGGAGTTTACGTATAAACGTAATGGTCTGAGAAATAACTTTCTGAATGGATTGGATTGGATTGCCACTCTGTGTGCGATGTGCTATTAAGATAATGATGGAACATCTTCTTTCTTTCTGGACACGAGAGGTCTAGTACCATAAAGAATTGATTAAATCTGTGACTTTTTCAAGGCAAACAGTGCATAAAATACCCATACTACAACAAGGAAACGTATCTAAGCCAGGTTAACAGATGCATGAAACCATATGAACTCTGCTTCTTTTGGCTTAGTCTTTATGACTCCCTAGAACTGTGACTAATCCTCTTTATTTGAACAACTTCAAAGACTCTGATTTGACACACATGGCCCCCATACAACAAACTTTGTTCCCGTGAGCAGGTGTGTCTTCATGAAGAGTTGCCTTGTTGTCCAAGCCACCCCTTCCATTTCTCCAACAGAAATCCACTGTGGGGCAGCCCACTGCCCAGAGGCAGAAGGAAGCCCAGTTTGCAGAGGCAAAGAAATCAATCTAACCTATCAGCAAACTTTTTTTGAAAGTGATCAATTTCATCCCACCATATTTACTTATAACAAACTTTGTGACCAGGCACCTTACTTAGTTATCTTGTCGTTTCTAACAGTTTTTAAATGGATGATCATGAGTTTTAGAAATATATAATAATATCAATGGCAAAAAATTCCTTCCTTGTATTTGTAGAATTTTTCTGTTTGTTTCTCTTATCGAGTGGCATTGGCTTATATTTCCAGAATAATAGTAAATAATAGTTTCCATGGTGATCAGTAGTCTCTGCTCTTTGATAATAGGAAAATGGTTTTAACATTTTTCCATGAGGCATGGTGATGGTTTTTCAATTAATATGTGTTTGTTTACATGTAAATTTATTGTGTTCAAGATCTATTCCTAATCCAAACTTTTTAAATAAAAAAATGGCTGTTAAATTTTGACAAAAATCTCTTTTGGCCACCAAGAATATAATTGTGGGATTGCCCTATAACTGAATATAGTGAGGTTGGATGTCAGATTTCAAACTATCCTTGCATTCCTGTGATTGTTGTCCTTTAATAAACTCCTGAATTCTATATGCTAACATTTTCCTTCAGAATTGTACCTAAGGATATATAATATAAAGAATTAGTATTATCCCTCTCCTTACTGATGGTTCTATTCTCTTTGGCTCTGTAGGAAGGTGGGCTGTTAGTAATACCTTTAGAATTTAGAATTTATTTGCTGAAAGCAAGTAATAGTAAGAATAATTGTAGCTCACACTTAGATATCATGTGTTCTGTGACAGATGCTAGTCTAACAGTGGTGCATATTTTAGCATTTCCATCCACAGAGCAGTCCCGTGAGGAAAGCACCATTGTCCTCATTGTCACAGTCACCATCTCTGTTCTTTACATGAGGAAACAGAGCTTGAGTAACTGATTCAAGTTCACCCAGGTAGTAAGTGACTAAGTCCAGGCAATCTGGCATGGGAGCATATGCTTTGAGTCTTCAAGTGCCTCATTTATTCAATCTGCAGCGTGTATTAACCGCAGGACTCTTCTTTTGAAGGTACTACACAATGCATTTGCCTTTAAAGAAGCAAATGAATATTGTGATGGGTAGTTAGCACTAAGCAATGGGTCTAAAGTTTGTATCCCTTTCATCCAGGCGGCTTTTCCAAAAAACTTTCTCCCCAACCTTCCAACACTTCTGTCCTCCCTGACCCCATGTGTCAGATGGAGGGAATATGAAGTTTAGTCTAAGAGACTAGCTTAGTCTGATGGCATCCTGGCAGAGCCAGAGTGGGGGGCCCCTGGAAGGCACGCCCTCAGAAATGAAGGAGAATGAAATATCCACATCAGTTTGATGGAGAGGCTGCTAGAGACGCCACCAGCCATAACGCGTCTTGTCTGGAGAAGCTAGAACTAGCTAGCCGGAGATGGGCCGCCAGACACAGTTGCTTGATCAGGAGAAGAGTAAAACACGGGGAGAGAGGGGTTCTTCACATCCAGCGAGAAAACCGCCAAGTCCCAGCCTGAGGCAGAGTGTGAGGGGGGCAGTATCTGGGAGGTGGTCCTCAAACCATATGTGTTTCCCCTGCCTCAGAGCCCCCGTGGCATTTTTGAAGTGTTGGGCTTCGATTCCTTCTATTACCTGGTTTTAATTAACCTCCTGACACCCCTTGGTCTGGGTGGCAGGGTCAGCTGTGAGGATGATGAACAGAAGGCACCCCTGTCCATATTTTTTGGAAGGAGCCTTGTGAATGGGCCTGATGAGCTGAGGCTGGGGGGGCAGGAAGGGGGAAGGAATGTTTCCTCTTTAATCCGGCGTTTAATCACTGGAGCCGAGGACAATGAAGGCTCCTCCAGCCTCCCAGAGCCTGATTCCATTTGGCAAGCCCAGCCCTCTTTTGTCAGCCCCACAAGGAGGTCCCGCCTCCCCGTGCTCCACACAAGATTGGCTTCACAAGTGTCATTGAGATGAAACAGCCAGGACGTGGGGCTTGGGGACCGCCAGGCCCAGCCTCTGGGACCAGCACGGACCCATCCTTCCCAGCCTTTGTTACTCTGTGGATCCATCATTCCGTGAAAGCTGCGTTTTCATTTCCAGACGATTTCATAGTTGGGGAGTTCTCGTACAGAGTGCAGCTCAGTGGGACCATTTTCTCTATATATCTTTTTCCCTGAAAGCTCTTTTTTTTTTTTTTAAGATTTTATTTATTTATTTGACAGAGAGAGATCACTAGTAGGCAGAGAGGCAGGCAGAGAGAAAGAGAGGGAAACAGGCTCCCTGCTGAGCTGAGAGCCCAATGCGGGACTCGATCCCAGGACCCTGAGATCATGACCTGAGCCAAAGGCAGAGGCTTAACCCACTGAGCCACCCAGACACCACCCCCTCAAAAAATATTTCTGATTCCACTAAAGGAGCTAAAGAGTAGCCACTGGCTCCTAGCGCTACAGAAGTATAAACACAGTGGTACTAAAATCCAAGGAAATCTTTCAATGCCTTTAAGTTCTTCCCTTCCAGTCTGTTAACTACTGTGCCTATCTAGTTCTACAAAATAATTGCAGCCAAGATGTGAATGGTGTTCTTTGTGGGGTTTCTAGTCAAGCAATTTTTAGTATTGCTGTGTTGCTTCCGTGATGATGATTTTAAGGGTTAGGTGTGTTTTTTATCAAGTTCATGTAGTTCATCTTTACCCTCCTGCATAAAGGGACATCGCACTAGGGGCAAGGCGGCCTCCGCCCTTTTCCAGCCATGTGCTCTGGGTGCCTTAGCCCCTCTGAACATGAGTCTCTTCATCTAGAAGGGAGGGTGACAACAGCAGCTACCTCCCAGGCCCACTGTAAAATCAGAGAGGCGATGAGCGTGAGGGTTGCTGTTTTTGAAGTGCAGAACCCACACACGTGGTAGCTTCGGCTGGCAGGTTTCCAGATGTCCCATGCTAACAGCAAAGGCCGCAGGGAACATGTTCAGACACAGAGTGTGCAACTTCTTTTCAATTCTTTGCCCAGAAGAGAGTCCAAGGAATCTGACGACTGCATCAAACGTTACGAACACTTTTATGATGCGAGAGCTCAGGTCTGAAGTGCTACCTGATTCTCAAGAGTTGAACCAATTTTAACTGTAATGGGCTATGTGGAAGGAGGCAGAGTCTTGCCAAGGCTTCTCCTGTACAGCAGATTTTCATTTTAAAGATCGGCTGGTTGATTGATTTGAGAGAGTGCATCCAGGCAGGGGGAGGAGCCGAAGGGCAAAGAGAGGGCATGGAGGGGATGCCAGAGTGGAGCCCTGCGAGGGGCTCCGTCCCACGACCCTGAGAGCATGACTTGAGCTGAAACTGACCGCGCCACTCTGGTGCCCCACAGATTTTCATTTTAAAACACGGTGGGGCACCTGGGTGGCACAGCCTGTCGAGCAATTTTGGCTTCAGTTGTGTTTTCGGGGTCAGGAGGTCGAGCCCTGCATTGGGCTCCCTGCTCAGCACAGAGTCTGGTTGAGATTCTCTCCCCCTCTCCCTCTGCTCCTCCCTCTCGTGCTTTCTCTCTCAAATAAATAAATAAACTTTAAAAAAAAAAAAAAAGGTAGGGGCACCTGGGTGGCTCAGTGGGTTAAAGCCTCTGCCTTCGACTCAAGTCATGATCCCAGAGTTCTGGGATTAAGCCCCACATTGGGCTCTCTGCTCAGCAGGGAGCCTGCTTCCTCCTCTGCCTGCCTCTCTGCCTCCTTGTAATCTCTTTCTGTCAAATATATAAATAAATAAAATCTTTAAAAAAAAAAAGGTAGATCATGTTGGCCAATTATATAAGTTGCTGCCATGTCTGCTGTTTGACTACTGGTGAGGTCTGAATTCTTCGTGAGTCCCCATATGGAAAATTATTCCTCCGGTATGGGATTGCCGTTTGTCAGTAAGAGAGGTTTTATACAGTATTGAGACCATTTCTTGAAGAATGTAAATTCCCCAGTGGAGTGAGAAGGAGTATATCATGCAGAGCAATCCACTTGAGCTTTAAAATGTCCCTTATGTATAAAAATGTTTGCAGTGGGTGCCTGAGTGGCTCAGTCGGTTAAGTGTCTGTCTTCTGCTCGGGTCATGATCCCAGGGTCCTGGGATCAAGTTCCACATCAGGCTCCCTGCTCAGCAGGGAGCCTGCTTCTCCCTCTCCCTCTGCCCCTCCCCCTGCTTGTGCTCTCTCACTTTGTCAAATGAATGAATAAAATGTTTAAAAAAGGGGCTCCTGGGTGGCTCAGTTGGTTAAGGAACTGCCTTTGGCTCAGGTCATGATCCCGGAGTCCCAGAATCGAGTTCCACATGGGGCTCCCTGCTCAGCGGGGAGTCCACTTCTCCTTCTGACCCTGCCCCCTCTCCTGCTCTCTCTCTCTCCTTCTCTCTCTCAAATAAATAAATAACATTTTTTTTTAAATAAAACTTTTAAAAATTTAAAAGAGAGAGAGAGAGAGAAAGAAAATGTTTGCAAGATTCTGCAGTCAATGAGCTCTCAAAACCAAGATTCAACCTCCGGCTTCTTCCTTGACATGCAGCCCTCTGCCATGGTTTATCCAGAGGTGGTGCCCGACCCTGGGTCTTTGGTCCTTTTCTGTTGTGTGGGAGTTACCTCATGTAGAAGGCAAATGACAAATTTAGGGTCTGACATTTTACCTGTGAGAAACTGAGGCCTGGGGGGCAGGGGAGCTGCATATCAGCCACAGGATTAATCGACAAAGATTTATTAAGTGTTTTTAAGCACTCGTTTAAACATGGTTCCTACTGTCAAAGGAAACAATAAGCCCAAACAATGACAGGAAACCATCACGGAACATGGAACATACTTGGAACTCCAGTGGTGTTGCCGCTCTGTGCCCGGGAGATCAGGAAATGAGGAGACTGTGTACTGGGGAGACTGGAACAAGCAGAAAGTCTTCAGAGAGGAGACACACATCGCCCTGCCTGAGATCGATGACAGCAGAGCAGACGTGGGCCGCTGGTCCTCCGGAAGCATTTTGTGCCTGGTCACTGTGCTCAGCTGCCCCTGTCCATGAGGCAGGACATGGAGGGTGACAGAGACAGGATTTGGAAATAAATGCAATTCAGAAAACAAAGAGATAACCCTGACAAAGTCTAAAGATTATATTCTTATTATTGTAATGTATTATGATTGTAATATGTGAGTAATAGTTCAATGCTATCATATTTTAGTATGATGTTTTGATCACAATATCTGAGTACTTGTATTTTCCATAATATTTGAGTATGGCATTATAATTATAATGTGTGAATGTGGATGCTACAGAATAGTATTTGAATATGTATTGTAATGTGTGAATATTAGTACTATCAAACTACTTGAGTATAGTATTAATATTATAACATTTGAGCACTAATATCTGAGTATAAGGATATTTAAGGATAGCATTATAATGATAAGATTTGGGTTACATCTTGTCTGACTTCACCCTGACATACTTGAGCCTCTGTCTCCATGAGTCTCCATTTCCTTGCTCACCAGGCTAGTGTAAGAAAAATGTGTGTTGAAAGATACGTTTGTAACCTTTACTTAATGCATTACCATTTACAAAGCACTTCACTGTCCTCTCTCTTGATTGAGCTTTATGGACCCATTTTACAGATGAAAACACTGAGGTTCAAGGAGGTCATATGACTTGCCTAAGATCATTGGAGCCAGGTTAAACCCTCCCTGAAACTTACAAGTCTACATAAAATGGTATTTTATTTTGTATCTACTAAGAATGTGCCAAGCATGGTAGCAGCCATGTTTCTCATGTTACCTCAGCCCCTCTGGGTAAGAGGTCAGTCCTGCTCAGCCCTGTTTGTAGAAGGACACCAACACTGGGGTTCTGGGAGAGATGATCACCCAGGGAAGTACGTGCACAACCAGGGAGTTGAGGACAGAGCAGGATGAGCTGTCTGACTCCAAAGCTTCTGCTCACTTCCCAACACAACCAGCCTCCCTGGGAGATGAGAGATCCACATCTTAGACGAGTGACACCTGCTTGCACGACCTGCCCGGGGAGAGTCACGAGGCTGCCGGCCCCACCTCAGGGAGGGGCACACACACACAAACACGATGCACGATCGATGCACGATCATGTATTAGTCTGTTGCTAAACAGATTTGATGCAAGTTTCTGTGTTTTTGTGGTTCGGCTTCTGACTATGGTGTACTTTGTAAAAGTCAAAGTAAAGTTAACAATTAACCAAGTAAGAAGTTGTCAAGTGAAAACGAAAAATATTCTCACCCTCTCTAAACATAGAAATTGTATTCTTCTTTTAAAATGTATGGTCTATTAGGAAGGATTTTGTCTTCTCACCCAATTCCATATTAATTTGCATCCTTCCTTTCTTGGGAGATGCAGTAACGTTATGATCGTATTAATCATCTGAGTTAAATATAACATGCTTTGTTATTGATTTTTGTCTCATTCCTTAGCCCTGGTACAATTTTAGAAGGGCCACATTTGAATTAATGGTAATTGCAAATGACTCTAGGTAAACGAGTGTTTCCAAAACCCCGAATCTTTTTATAAGATTTCTTTGTTTAAAAATTACAATTAAACTGCTAGTTCTCTCATATCCCAATAGATGTTATTAAGATGTAATTGTAGTTACACGAGGAAATAGGAGGTCTATTAAATTAGCATCAGATTATACCAAGTTAATTTGAAACATACTTGTTATCAGTTTTCTTTTTTTAATTTTTTTAAGGTTTTATTTATTTATTTGACAGAGAGACAGGGAAGTACGTGCACAAGCAGGGGGAGTGGCAGGCAGAGGCAGAGGGAGAAGCAGGCTCCCGGCTGAGCAAGGAGCCCGATGTGGGACTCAATCCCAGGACCCTCGGATCATGACCTGAGCTGAAGGCAGATGCTTCACCAACTGAGTCAACCAGGCACCCCATCAGTTTTCATTTCATTTACAGTTTGGTGGCTTTTTAAATTTGTGCTATTTCTCCACGTCTGTTACTACTTGAATCTTATGCAAAAAATAAATAAATAAAATGTCTGTTAAAACCAGAGATGAGGGGTGCCTGGGTGGCTCATTCGGTGAAGCGTATGCCCTCAGCTCAGGTCATGATTCCCAGGGTCCTGGGACAGAGCTCTCACATTGGGCTCCCCGCTCAGTGGGGAGTCTGCTCCCTTTCCCTCTGCCTGTTTCTCCCTCTGCTTGTGCTCACTCTGTCAAATAAATAAATAGAATTTTTTTTAAAAAAGAGAAAGAGATGATTTTAAAATAAATGGAAGCAATCATTTGTTGCATTAATTGCTTCATTCATAGAGCAAGTTGCAAAACACATTTCAATCTTGACCTGTGGATGATCAGCATCCTTTGAACATGGTAGAGATCAAATTGCAGAATAAGTTTGCCCTGGGAAAAAGACATCGGGGCACAATTTTAAAAAACAAATCTCCTGACTGAGACAAGGACTCTGGCCTCTGCAACCACAAGGGGCAGCCCTCTGTGAGCTTTATTTAGTGGCCTCGCAAGTCCATTGAACAAGCACAGGAATATTTCTATTAACGGAGACAATTGATATCTTGGGTTTCCGAAACTTTTCCACCGTAGTTCAACAGCTATCAAATTACATAGAAAATAATAGTGACATTTTGCAAAGGAGAGTGGTTTTAGAGGCACACATTTTTTTTTTTTTTTTTCAAGTGTGTGGTCATTTTTCACTGGCGGGCTTCAGTCTGCTGACGACTAAGGTTCTGAAGTAAAACATGGAAGCGAGTCTATCTGTGATCCTTTGCTCCCTGGAACCGTACTGACGGCACTGGAGCATAACGCTGGCGACAAAAATAAAATCTGGGAGAGCTGCAGAAGCCCCTGGGGGAGAAATCAGAGCCCAGGGACAGGCCACCTCTCCGGGTGGGACTCTAGCTCTGCCCACGGTTCATTAGGACATGGTGGCTTGGGGCCCCTTTCACCCACCTGCCAAGAGGTTCCCAGTTCAGCTCTCAAGATGGGAAGAGAGGGCCTGGAAGTCTGCAGTTGACCAGTGGACAAGGTTGACACCTCGGTTCACGCCACCCTTGGACTCCAGTAGGAAATGTACCTGTTTTCTTGAATGCCTATGGCATCCTCTTTTCTCATTCTTGGCACCTTTCTTCTTTCCAGCTGTTTGTGAAAGATCTGATACCTTCCTGTGTTTTAAGTAGTCAGTTTACCTCTTCTATTTAAATCTTTTTTTTTTTTTAAGATTTTTTATTTATTTACTTGAAAGAGAGCGAGCGAGCATGAGCAGGGGTACCAGCAGAGGGAGAGGGAGAAGCAGGCGCCCCTTGGAGCAGGGAAGCTGATGTGGGACTCAATCCCAGGACCCTGGGATCATGACCTGAGCCAAAGGCCAACACTTAACTGATGGAGCCACCGAGGTGTCCTCTTCTGTTTAAATCTAAAACCCCTGTCTCCTAAGTGGATGGAAAGGGGGTTAAGCCACTGTCACCCAAGCAAGCATGGCAACACTGATGGGGGACCTAGAGCCACTCACTCTGGTGACCAGGCCTGCTCCACGCCCAGGTCTCAAAGCTATGGGGACCTTATGGGGCCACCTGGTTTGGCCTTTAGCTCTCACTTGACCTTGAGGCAGGCAAGGCTCCCAGGCCTGGTGATGTCCTACGTTTGCCCTGTTGGTACGGGAGGGGGAGTGTCAGGCCCCCAGCCGCATCTCCTGGGTCAGTGAGCTCCTCCCTGTAGCGCGCTAGCCAGCAGTCCCTTCCCACGGACTTGTTGGCTCCTGTGGAGGGAATGGAGAGACCTCTGGGGCCTCTCAGCTCTCCAGTTCTGTGGTTCTGACCAGCAAGATCTTAACTGTTCGGGTAAAGATTGTCTTTGGATAGAGAACGCCACCTGGCTTCCCACCTCCTACACCATCCACACTCCAGTCTCTCAGCTAGAAAATGTCCGCCTTTCTTCCTCTCCAGCCCTTATGCCTTTTGTCTCCAAGTGCTACTGTGTCAAACTCTTTCTCAAGTCTTCAGCTTCTCCTCCCAGTTGCCCCCACTTCCACGCGCCTCCCAGCTCCTCCCCCAGCACCTCAGCTCTGCTCTGAGGAGCACTGATAGGAGACCATCCTAGCCTGGCCGGTCACAGCCCTGCTGCCCACCCCCACTACTGTGCTGGCCCCGCCCCTGATCACCTGGGCTTCCACTCTCCTCCCCAACTCCAGCCAACCTCGCCTTGGTCCCTCAGCTGGCCAGGCCACCCTCCGCTCACTCTGCCCAGCATCCCTGGCACATTTCTGTTCTTGGCCAACCTTTCCACTTCTCCATTCCTTTCCGAGTGTTAGGGTCTTAACCGCGTCCCCCTGAAAAATCATAGGTTGACCTCCTAACCCCCCAGAGGCTCTAAGTATGCCTATATTTGGACAGAGTGTCTTTAAAGGGGTAATTAAGTTAAAATAAGGTCATTAGTATGGGCCCTTATCCCATATGACTGGTGTCCTTATAAGAAGAGATTAGGACACAGACCAGACGGACACAGAGGAAAGGCCAGGTGAGAACACAGGGAGAGGGCAGCTGCTTACAAGCCAGGGAGGGAGTCCTCAGAAGAAATCACTTCTGCAACACCTTGATCCTGGACATCTAGTCTCCAGAACAGTGAGAAAATCATTTCTGTTAAGCCCCCCACGTGTGGTGCCATGCAGACTCTTCGGCCAGGTCACCCATTCATTTATCGGGGGAGGGGGGCTCAGTTCGAGTCCTACATTCTCTGACTACACTTGCCATCCTGTTCCCCTTTGCCTGCGTGTCATGACGGAGCCATGTAAGCTGAGCTGGGCGGGAAGGAAGGACAGGACAATGAGAAGCAGCAGTGATGAATTGGCAGCAACAAGGGACCATAGGTCCAGGTCGGATCAGACATCATGGGAGTTGAGTGTTCCAAAGATCAGAGGCGGCAGCCAAAGATGGGGATGAGCAAGGAGCTGCAGGCTCTGGAAATGACTGACAGGGCGTCATGCCCAGCAGTGCGCTCGCCAACCAGCACTTACGAAATTGCATGTATGATCAGTCCCTCAGAGGGAGCCGTTAACAATTCTCTAATTATTCCACTTGTCCGGGCACCTCCAAGTTACCACGCTCACGACGCAGAACATAGAAGCCACCAGCTGGGCAAGGGAAAGGAGGTTTGCCAAAGGGCTCCTCTATTCAGGACTACAGGTTGAGGATGAGGGCTGAAAAAGAGAAGTTTAGGGGGCACAAGAGGCTAATTTATATCCCAGTGATGGACACTTGGGAATACAACAGAGAAGAAAAACGCCCTCAGCAAGCTTACCAACTAGTGGGGGGTGGAAGTACTCCAGAGGCTCCCAAGGACAACAACATAGCCCCACAGAAAAGCAAAGAGAACGCATGGCACATCCCTAGTCCAGCTTGCAAAAGTCTACATTAAATTCATTAAATACATTCAATGGGTCAAATAAGCATACAACCTTGATACGACGTAACTCTCTGCAGTCATCAAAAACCAAACCAAACCGAACCGAAACAAAACAAAAAACCCAAAAAACAAAAAAACCCTGAGATACCCTTGATGATAAGAAATTGACTTCAGAAAAGTAAAGAGAGGAACAGGTACATAACAGTTTGTGTAGTATGTTTCCATTGTGTAAGAATGGATACACACACGTGCCCACATGGCTCTTGTGTATTAGAATAATTCTGGAGTCACACAAGGAACTGGAAGCACTGACTGAGTGAATACACAGGGGAAAGGAAAGACTGGGGAAGAGAACTTCTATTGTATTTTCTTTTTTACTATTTGCACTTTATCACACATATTACTTTTTCAATGAAAACAAACTAATTAATGGAAAGCAAATATTCATGCTTGGAGGGAATAAAGTCTATTGAACTTTCCTTCCTTCCTTCCTTCCTTCCTTTCAGTAAGCACCACACCTAGCATGGAGCTCAGTGTGGGGCTTGAACTCATAACCATGAGATCAAGACCTGAACTGAGATCAAGAGTTGGATGTGTAACCAACTGAGCCACCCAAGTGTCCCTTGAACTTTTCATCTCATACTGTATTCAAACCAAATTCCTGATGGCTCAAAACTGTTCAGTTCTAAAGTATTAAGGACATATTGCAATCACTAATGAAATAATTGATTCAGGCAAGAAATCTCCATGGACACTAAAGCCAGTGGGTAAGAGTTTGTTGGGGGAACAGGAGCATCACACAATCTCAAAGCATCACCCCACAGATTGATATTTAACTGCAGAAGAAAATGTAAACTGATCTCTGGGGGACAAAGAATGCATTCAAGCATAAAAACAAAAAACAAAAAACAAACGCACAGACAAAAAACCCATCCACACTACACACACACACACACACACACACACACACACACACACATAGAACAGGTCCCTCTGCTTACAAATTTATATTTTCTTTCCCATAGGAAAGTTCCACTGTAAGCCCAATAAAAGGCAACTTGCAAATTTTGAAAAGTAACTACTATGACCAGTATAGCAAGTCATCGTATGTATTATATAAAAACCTAACACAAACTGACTTGTTAAAAAAATAGAACAACAGGGCACCTTGGTGGCACAGGTGGTTGAGTGTTGGACCCTTGGCTTCCACTCAGGTCATGATCTCAGGGTCATGAGGTCGAGCCCCACGTTAGGCCCTGTGCTCAGTGCAGTCTGTTTGAGATTCTCTCTCCTTCTCTCTCTACCCTTCCCACTCGTGTTCTTTCTCTCTGTCTACTAAAATAAATAAATCTTTTTAAAAATTAGGACAGTAGGAAGTACATGGGTGGCTCAGTCTGTTAAA
The DNA here is from genome assembly GCF_030435805.1 of Mustela lutreola. NCBI lineage: Eukaryota > Metazoa > Chordata > Mammalia > Carnivora > Mustelidae > Mustela > Mustela lutreola. Next base: position 213,367,638 of record NC_081291.1, on the reverse strand, counting down.
TGTCTGTTTCTGGCTCAGGTCATCATCTCAGGGTCAGGAAGTCTGCTTTTCTCACTCCCTCTGCCCCTCCACACTGCTTGTGCTCTCTTTCTCTCTCTCTCTCTCTCAAATAAATAAATTAAATTAAAAATATAGGACAATAGGGAATGGACAAAAGAAAAGTATATTTCACAGGGCACATAGATGATAATAGGAATAATAAAAAAATTTAAAAAGACATCTTACCTTATTGTCCATCAAAGTAATGCCAAGTGAAATGGGGTTGTATGTTTTACTTTCCAAATTTAATTTAATTCCAAATTAAAATTTTAAAAGTAGGGGATACTTAAAGTGATACACACTGTCATTGAGACTGGTGGAAACATAGATCAGTTGGAGCGCCTGGGTGGCTCAGTGGGTTAAGCCTCTGCCTTCAGCTCAGGTCATGATCTCAGGGTCCTGGGACTGAGCCCCGCATTGGGCTCTCTGCTCAGTGGGGAGCCTGCTTCCCTTCCTCTCTCTCTGCCTGCCTCTCTGTCTGCTTGTGATCTCTCTCTCTCTCTCTGTGTCAAATAAATACATAAAATCTTTAAAAAAAAAAAAAAAAAAAAAAGATTCTCTCTTTCCCTTTGCCCCCGCCCCACCCCCACCCCCACCGCTAGCTCTCTCTTTGTAAAACAATCAAAATAAAAATCTTTAAAACCAAATGTGAAATGCTAGCAATGATTATCTCCATGTGGTGGGATTACACATTATTTTTTACATTACTTATTTTACTTATTTTTCAAACTTGTTATATTCATTTTGTAATAGGAGAAAGGTTTACATAACAAGAGTAACAACAAGATTAAAACTAATACTTATTGGCCATTTCCTATGTGACTGTCTCCATGGCCATCACATTACCTGTGTTACCTCCTTTATGATTAATCCTGGGTCATAGGGATTCTCATTACTTCCACTTTGCAGATAAAGAAAGGGAGGTCAGAAATCAAATGACTTCACAGGTTTGAAGAATTTCTATCGATAAAGGGAAATGCTTCTGATAACTAAAAATTATGACAATTTTCAGGAATGCACAGAGAAAACTATTGGCACTAAAATGTTAGCAGTGATTATCTCAGGAAACGGAATTTGGGGAGATTACCATATTTTTCTTTGGGTTTGTATTTTGGATAATAACTATAGATTACCCTACTGATAGAGGGAAATGATAAAATGTAGTGATATTAATGGTTAATTTGGAAAACTAACCACCATATAAAATGCTAATTAGAAAATGTATTTTTAGGTCCAAAGATTTGAAAATACAGCCCCTTCCTACATAGAGAGCTGACTGTATTATTTTTGATGTCCCAATACTTTTATTCAGTATTCAGAATATCTAATACTTCTTTGTACCTACCAAAGAGTTAGCATGATTTTTTTAACATGGACTTATCTCCATAATATCTATTGATGGAAGTGGTGATACTAAAAGGAAGGTACTAGGAAAAAAATGTTTGAATTAGGAGGCACAGTGACATGAGAAGGTAAGCATCTTGTAAGGTGCATTGAACCTGGTGTCCATCTAAGACCTAAGACCTAACTCAGTCCTGCCTCTTATTTGGGTTCTTTCCAACACAATCGGGTGAAGAATGTACATCAAAGAGAAGGAAATCAAGACCCAATCTCAGATCTAAAGTTAGGTCGAAGATTATTTGCTCAGAAAAGCACCTGCTCCCCACTGTGTTTTCACCGAGATGTTTGCTGCAATTGAGAGGCCCTCTCTTCTCTTCCCCCACTCACTGCCTTCCCGTCCCTCCTTCTAACTTGGTCGCCAGCCTCAGGGGACCACCGCCACTCTCTCCCTAGGTCCAAGAAGCCTGTACCACTTCTAATTTGTCTCCTGGAGTCAGCAACACTATTGGGAGCCCTCCGGCACCCCCTAGGGGAGTCAGCTAGCTTGTCTGGGAGCCTGAAATCTGTTTTCGTTTGCAGAGAAACATTGCCATCTAGTGCAAGAAAAAACAGCGTTCCCATTTCTTTCTTTTTTTTTTTTCCTTTTTTTTTAAACTTTTATAGCCTCTTTTTTTTTCCTTTTCTTTTCAGCGTAACAGTATTCATTGTTTTTGCACCACACCTAGTGCTCCATGTGATCTCCAATACCCACCACCTGGTTCCCCCAACCTCCCACACCCGCCCCATCCCTTCAAATCCTTCAGATTGTTTTTCAGAGTCCATAGTCTCTCATGGTCCACCTCCCCTTCCAATTTCCCTCAATTCCCTTCTCCTCTCCTGGGTGTGACTGTGGATTGAATGTTGATAGTGCAATCTCACCTCTTTTTTTTTTTTTTTTTTGAGATTTATTTATTTGAGAGAGAGGGAGCAGGGGGAGGGGCAGTGGGAGAGGGAGAGAAAAATTTTAAGCTGACTCTGCACTGAGCTTGGAGCCTTAAACAGGCCCTGAGATCAGGACCTGAGCCCAAACCAGGAGTCCGAGGCTTACCCCACTGCGCCACCCAGGCACCCCAATGCCATCTCACTTTTAAGCTGAATTACGTCTAATCTCTCCTAGAAAAAGTCCTAATCATCTTCTTTCCGTGTTAAATGTTGTACTTTGGTAAATTGAAGAAAATTTAATCGAGCACCACTTTCCTATGGAAATTACTAGAAATCTGAGCAAGACAGGAAAGAAAATGAGGAGAGAATAAAGGGATCTTTACTTCATGATCAATTTGCTATTCCCCTCAGTTTTACTGGCACTCCCCCCTGTCCATGTACATACTATGATTTCTTTGTCAAAACTTCACTTAATCTGGTCCCATGGGTTCAGAATACAGAGGTGTGCATGTTAGCAAACCTTCCTGGTGTGATATGCTAGATTAGTGGTCTTGCTTTGGAAATATGTTCTCAAGAAAAATTTTCTGCATGAAAATTGACAGCTTAAAAGTGAGATTCCGTGGCTGCAGTTTCAAATTCTGCCTGAATTACATCAAGAACACATCTTGCAACTTCAGAGAAGATGGTCTGAAAAGGAAATGCCCCGCTTGGCAATCAAGAAGAAACTGGCCAGCCTGTGCAGACCCACGAGCTACATGGGTCAGATTCACAACCTCTATGGGAAAATGGCCAAAGACCTGGGCAGAGAGCTGGAGAGAAACACCTGCCACTGTCCCTGGGAGGTCCTCTCATGAGAAGAGAGCTCCAGAAGGCTGGGTGGCCGCCTGCTGACCGAGAGAAAGCTCGAGGTGCTAAGAAGTGATCCCCGCACACACCTGCTGGCCAACATCAAATCCAACAACCCACCTTTCCCAAGGGGCCCTCTTGCTCCCACTGCTCCACCGGCCGCCCACAGGGGTCTGGAAATGTCAGGGGGTCCCTGAGATCATCTGGCCCAGCAGGAAGGAAGAAGATCACACCGTGAGGGCTCCAGGATTGAGGGTCACCTGCAGGTGTGACTCGGCTCCTGGCAGCGGGGTCCCCAACATTCACGACCATCTGCATGTGCTCCCTGCATCCGCATCAGCCAATCCTCTAGAATTAAATGGTATAATTCTTGTATTTTGACCTAAAGAAGAGAGCCACCATAACTGGAGCTGTCACTGAAATCTGGCGTGGATGTGGTCACAGCAGTGAAGCCCGCTTCTGCCCAGCAGCGACTTTTCTAGGGACCATACTGAAACACGTGAGCGGGCAGGAGAAGTCTGTAGAACTAATTTAATAGTTACCTGAACAAACTTTGACTCGTTTTTAAAAAACATTTTTAAAAAATCCTAAACAACAGCACCCCATTCCAACTTCATAATATTTGCGTTAGATTATCCCTAAATTCGTAGATTAAGAAAGTTTACATTTGGAACCCATTTTTAGATTTTGATATTTTTTAAAGCTTTTTGTTTTAAGACACTGTGTGTTGTTTAGATGTTTCTAAATTTGACCCAGTGAACAACTTTCCCTTGATGGCAAACACGCAAGTCCACGAAAGACAAAGCAGACACGGGGACTCTCAGCTGGTAGGTCAGAACCAGAGGATAGAATAAAATAAAGCTGCGACATTTTTTTTTTTTTCTTAAGAGAGAAAGAAAATCATGCTGACACAGAAGACCCCTAACTCACAGACACACTGAAGGAGGAAGGGGGCTGATGGATGAGACAGTCCAACAAGAAATCTCTCGTCGCTCGCGGTCAGAGGAAGAGTGTGCGGAAAGCGGGATCTGGAGCTGCCGGCAGGGGTGGGGCGGGGAGAGTGAGTCTGGGGAGACCCCCAGCCGCTAGCTGCCCACCCTGGAAGCTATTTCCAGCCCTGGGGGCTTGGGCCCCGAGGCCGGAGGGGAATGCGGTGCCCTCTGAGCTGTCATCCTGGAGGCAAAGCTGGGCGGGAACCCCAAACCGGCCCCCACCCTCTCCCCCAACCTCTTCCCTCCTGTGTCCCCATTTACCCCTGGAGGAGCTGCTCCACGCTCTCTCGGGAAGGGGAGTCCGCAGCCTGGGGCACAGGGCAGGCCAGAGAAGGGCCCTGCGTGAATTTGGAGAAGGACCCGCAGACGGGAGTCTGTTCGGTGGATGTGTTTGGGGGAGGCCTGTGGGCGCCCGGAGCTCAAGTCCTGGCCAGAGGGAGGTCAGGTAAGAAAAGGGAAGTGGAGAGGTGGAGAGGCGGAGGATGGAGAGAATGGAGATGAGGAGAGCTCAAGGCCAGCTTGGAGGGGGTAGCGGGGCTGCCCCCCCTTCCTTCGGGAGGGACCTCCTGGCCGTGGCCTCAGACAAGCCCGACCCACAGCAGAAGCTCCTGGGCAGCGGCTCTGGGGCTGAGTGAGGCTGATGTCCTCCTCGACTGCTGGCCCTGGAGCCCCAGCCCAGGACCTGGGGGGCTGCACTCCGGAGGCCGGGAGGGCTGCCAGAGTGGACGCTTCCCGCCCCTTCACCTTCGGAAGCTTCTTACCTTTGTGCTGCGTGTGGTCGCTCCCACGTCGGGTCTCGCTCCGTGGCTGGACCAGCGTCCTCACCGCTGACCCCGCACAACCTGATAGCGAAGGGTCTGACGCCCGCCACCACCCCAGGCTGGCTGTGTGCCCTTGGCCAGGTCACCTATCCTTTCTGTGCCTCCGTTTCTCAAACGTGGAATATGATTGTTCATCAGGAGTACCTGCGGAACACAGGTGGCGGGAGGTCCTGCCTCGATGCTGGGTTAGTACTTAGTGCCCGCGCCTGGTGGACCCCACGTGCCTGTTTGCTAACAGCCGGGATTTTCCTCTTGACCCAGTGGAGCTCCTGGGTGGCGAGAGGAGCCATTCACAGTGAGGCAGATGTGCGGGGTTCCAGCTGGCTGGTGGGGGTGTGGGAGGCACAGCCAGGCTGGCCTGGGCTGGTCCAACAGAGTGAGGTGGTGATGCCTGAGTTGGGTGCTCAGGGAGCCTGGGCGGGTCTGCAAGAGGTCACGGCAGCGACAGGGAAGCTGGTGTGGGCCCTGTGGTCACCATGATTCCCCCAGCCGTGGGACCTGGGCTTCTCCATTTGCCCTCCCTCAGGCCCTTAAGACTGTGGCAGGGCTGGGGTGTCTGGGTGGCTCAGTGGGTTAAGCATCTGACTGGCTCAAGTCATGATCTCCGGGTCCTGCATGGGGATGCCAGCTCAGCTGGTAGTCTGCTTCTCCCTCTGCCCCTCCCACCACTCATGCTCTCACTCCCCCTCTCTCAAACAAATAATTTTTTTTTTTAATTTTTAAAAATTCTATCCTCTAAGCTTTCAGTGAATCATCTTTTTGCTGGAGGGTCTTGCCTTGATGTCCATGGTGGTTGCTTGAAGGTTGGGGTAGTTGTAACAATTTCTTAAAATAAGGCAACAATCTAGTTTGCCGCCTCCATTGACTCTTCCTTTCCTGAACAACATGTGATCTGTTTGAAATCACTCTAGCCATAGAGCTTCTTTCAAAGTCGGAGTCAATCCTTTCAAACCCTGCCGCTGCTTTATGAACTCAGTTTGTAGAACATTCTCGACCTTTGGTGGTCATTTCAACAGTCTTCGCAGCATCTTCAGGAGTAGTGTCCATCTCAGGAAACCACTTTCTTTGCTCGTCCATAAGAAGCAACTCCTCATCTGGTCAAGGTCTGTCATGAGATGGCAGCAATCCAGTCCCATCTTCAAGCTCCCCTTCTATTCTGGTTCTTTCCGTTTTCCGACCACATCTGCAGGCACTTCCTCCACGGAAGCCTTCAAACCCTCCAAGTCATCCATGAGGGTGGGAATCAGCTTCTTCCCAACTCCTGCATGTGGATATTCTGACTTCTTTCCATGAATCATGAATGGGTTCTTAATGGCATCTAGCACGGAGAATGTTTTCCAGAAGGTTTTCAATTTACTTTGCTCAGATCCATCAGAGGAATCAGTCTATGAAAGCTATAGCTGAATAAGAGGATTTGAAGGTCAAAATTACACGTTGATCCGTGTTCTGGAGAATGGATGTTGTGTTAGCAGGCATGAAAACGACATTCATCTCATTGTCCATCTCCAGCAGAGATGTAGGGTGGTGCCCTGTCAATGAGCAAGTAACATTTTGAAAGGCATCTTTTCTTAACAGTGGGCTTCAACTAGTCAGTAAGCCATGTTGTAGGCAGATGAGCTGTCATCCAGGCTTTGTTGTTACATTCATAGAGCACAGGGAGAGTATATATAGCATAATCCTTAAGGGCTGTAGAAATTTCAGAATGTAAGTGAGCATTGACTTTGACTGAAAGCCACTAGCTGCATTAGCCCCTAACAAAAGAGGCAGCCTGTCGTTTGCTTGCAAGTCCTAAATAGAATCTTCTTCCATTGTAAGACAGTTTTGTTTACATTGAAAATCTGTTTGGCGTAGCCACCTTCCTTGGTGATCTGAGCTAGACTGGAGGTCTTGCTGCAGCTTCTACATCAGCACTGGCTGCTTCCCCTAGCACTTGATGGAATGGAGATGGCTTCTTTCCTTGAACTTCATGAACCCACCTCCACTAGCTTCAGGTTTTCCTTCTGCAGCTTCCTTACCTCACTCAGCCTTCACAGAATTGAAGCGAGTTGGGGCCTTGCTCTGGATCAGGCTTTGGTTTAAGGGAACATTATGGCTGGCTGTATCTTCTATCCAGACCATTCTGACTTCCTCATCAGCAATAGGACTCTTTTGCTTTTTTAAATCATTGCGTCTTCACTGAAGTAGCACTTTGAATTTCCTCGAAGAACTTTTTCTTTGTATTCACCACTTGGCTAACTGACACAAAAGCCCTAACTTTCAACCTGTCTGGGCTTTTGATATGCCTTCCTCATTACCCTGATCATTCTAGTTTTTTATTTGAAGTGAGAGATGTGTGACTCTTCCTTCTGCTTGAACACTTAGAGGCAATGGCAGGGTTATTAATTGGCCTAATGTCAACATTGTGTCTTAATGAATAGGCCCAAGGAAAGGGAGGTGGGTAAGGAACTGCCAGTAGGTGGGACAGTCAGAATACACAACATTTATACAACTAAGTTCCCCGGTCTCAAATGAGTACAGATTGTGACCACCTCAGAACAGTTACAGTGGTAACCCCAAAGATTACTGATCAAAGATTGCCATAACAAATATAACAATAATGAAAAAAAATTGAAATACTGAGATTTACCAACATGTGACACAGAGATACAAAGTGAGAAAATGCTTCTGGAAAAAGCGGTGCCAATAGATTCACGAAACACAGGATTGCCACAAACACTCGATTTGTAAAAAATGCAGTATCTGCAAAGCACACTAAAATGAGGTATGCCAATGGAAAAAAAAATAAAATGAGGTATGCCTATAAACATGGAGACCTAGATAAAGAAGAAAAAGGCTATAGAGATATCACACTCCCTGATTTCAAGCTCTATTACAAGGCTATAGTAATCAAAACAAAATGAAAAGGCTGGCTTCTAGATGGGAGAAAATATTTGCAAATTATGTATCTGGAAAGAAGTTAATCTCCAAAATATATAAAGAACTCATACAACTCAGTAGCTTAAAAAAAAATACAATTTTTAAATGAGCAGAAGATCTAAGTAGATATTTTTCCAGAGACATACAGGTGACCAAAACATACATGAAAAGATGCTCAGCATCACTAATCATCAGTGAAAATGTAAGTCAAAATCACGGTATCACCTCATGCCTGTCAGAATGACTATTATCAAAGAGACAAGAAATAACAAATGTTGACAAAGATGTAGGGAAAAGGGAGCCCTTGTGTCTTGTTGCTTGGAATGTAAATTGATGCAGCCACTGAGGAAATAGTATAGAGATTCCTCAAAAAATGAAAAATAGAATTATCTTATTATCCAGTAATTCCACTTCTTATGTATTTATCCAAAGAAAAATAAAACACTAACACAAAAATATATCTGCGTCCCCGTGTTCATTGCAGCATAATTTATAATATCCAAGATATGGGAACAAACTAAGTGTCCATCGACAGATGAATGGAGAAAGAAGCCATGACATATATATGTGCAATGGAATACCATTGAACCATAGAAAAGAATAAAATCTTGCTACTTACAGTGACATGGATGGACCTTGAAAGCCTTACGCTAAGTGAAATAAATTAGAGAAAGACAAATATCATATGATCTCCCCCCTTAAATGTGGGATCTAAAAAAGCAAAAACAAAACTGATCTCAGAGATGGAACAAATTGGTGCTGACTGAGGTGGAGTGTGCGGTGGATGAAATTGGTGAAAGGGATCGAAAGATACAAGCTTCTAGTTTTAAAATAAGTCATAGGGATGTGATGTACAACACGGTGACTAGAGTTAAAATACTATATTGCACATTGTAAAGTTTGTAAGAGTAAATCTTAAAAATTCTCATAAGAAAAAAAAATTTTGTTTAGTCATGGATATTAACTACACTTATTGTGGAGATCATTCTGCAATACATACAAATAGTCATTATGCTGTGCACCTGAAACTAATGTAACATTATATGTCAATTATATATCAATTTTTAACAATGGAGACCTATATTTACATTTATCCAAAATTAGTTATAGATATATAAAAACCTCAAATGTGGAAAGTAAAACTTTAAAATGTTCAGAAGAGGGCGCCTGGTGGCTCAGTTGGTAAGCCTTCCACTCAGATCATGATCCCAGGGTCCAGGGATCGAGCCCCACATCGGGTGGCTCCCTGCTCGGGGAGCCTACTTCTCCCTCTCCCACTCGCCCCGCTTGTGTTCCCTCTCTCGCTGTGTCTCTCTCTGTCAAATAAAATCTTTAAAAATGAAATAAAATGTTTCGAAGAAAATATGAACTTATCCTTATAACATCAGATTGGGAAGGGCTCTGGAGCTAGGCTGCCCGGGATCCAATCTGAGCTCCACAATTCACCAGCATTAAAGAACCTGGACAAGGTACTCCCTTTTCTCTAGTTTCCATATCTGAAAAATTAGAAGGATAATAGAAGAATTTGATGAAATCTCTTTCAGAATGCTCCCCTAATTTTTTTTGTAGGTCGTAACGGCAAAGTAGGAATCCAGATCAATCCAGTGGACAAGATGGAGAACTTTATCACATTTGGTTGTAATCCCATGTGTCTCCTCCCTTGAAAGTTACAAAAATTAGAAAATGATCTAATGCAGAAGGTTCCACCATGCACATCAGCCACCGGGCTGATCCTGACTTCAAAAGACAGCAGCCGTAAAGAGGGCTGTAACCTTAGCAGTCAAATATAGCCAATAACATTGAAATCACATGAAGTTTGGTTCAAAATAAAAATGTTTCTAATCTAAGTGTGTTTTTGTAGATCCTCACCGATGGTGACATTTTTGGCTTGGGAGGCCACTTGGAGTTTTCTCTCTAAAAATGGCAGGGCCTTGAAAGACAGGCCTTGAGTTGAGAAGGTGGGTGGCCAGAGAATCGTATGAACCAAGCTGTCACAGAGAATTACCTACTTCTGACAAACCTCTATAAAAGAGACAGTAGAGAACAGGAATAGGAGGTTTAGATCATCTGTGTACAGACACAGCATTGTTTTTTTTTTTTGAAGAGTAGTAACAGAACCTACCTCAAAGTGTTGTTGAAAGGATTATATGAGCAACGTGCATTGTTTAAAACGACCTGACACTTCTTACGTGCTTTACACGATGTTGTTGTTATTGGTTGCTGTTAGAGAAATAGCTACACCTGGTTACAAAGGCAAACGCTCTCCATTTGGCAAATCTATGCCTAACAAATTCCAAAATGTTTAGTAATGCAGGGAAGAAAGGCTGATCAATCCTGGAGGGTAATGAAAAAGAAAAAATAACAGAAAACCATAATAACGAAAGGACAAGAGTTCACGATGTGTTCAACAAAAAACGAACAAATGTGAGTCTAATTACTCTATCAATCACTTCATTTAATCATTTCATCTTTGTACATCCTCCCCCCAAACTGCCTCCACCAAACTGAAGCTGTATGGGGTGTGTTTTGCCTTCTTTCCCTCTGCCGCACTCCCACACTCTGAAATGCGTGTGCATCATGGGTGTTCAATAAAAATCGGTTGATCAAGAGACAGAATCTGCAAACTTGATGCTGCAAATATGCCCCAGATGATGTGTTCTTTCTCTATCTGGAGGCACGTTTTCTGGTAAGATGCCACAGAAATCAGGAACAGTGAAACAGAGATTCCTTAGAGATCCAGCACGCTTTGCAATAAGATGTTCTTTTATGCTCATCTTTTACAAGTTTTTTTTGACTTCTTAGTTTTAAAAAAGCAGTTCTTCAACTCCATAGTACTTTTACATCATGTTTTTCAAACACCGACAAACTGCAATGCGCAAGCTTACGGTTCAGTTGCTAAAATCAGGAACATTATGTAGATATAATATTTTATGTTTTTGACACAGTAAGGGTGTGGCTTTTCTGTGCTAATTTTACTATGATACCATCCTTTTCATTAGAAAATTTATTATTGTCATTCTAAAGGTATCAGCCAGCTGAACACATTTGCAGCATTGCCTACTTTTGCCAGGTGGTTTAAAATACCAAAGAATGGGTTTTTCAAAAAATCCGGGTTTTTCAAGAAACCCGGACCTTACATTTCATTTCTGACTAACCAACCATTTTGTCATCTAATGTTAGTAGGATTCCAAAGGTTTGTTAAAAAACATAATTTTGGACAAGTCACACATACACAAAATTTTTTTTTATTTTTTTTATATAAGTGGGAGTTTAATCTGCAATGTTCTGGGTTTGCTATTTCCTCCCCAATATATTTTAAGGATATAACAGAGAACCAAATCACAGATTTGAAGGCTCCAAGTAGAAGTAGGACAAGGTCCAATAAGGAATGCAGATGGCCTTTCTTGCCACTCTCTTGACTAGTTGGGCTTCCCTCCTACCAAGATAAGAAGCTGGGTCTTGTTACTGCTTTCCCCCTATCAGTGCCTGGTTTATAAATAAGTTAATCTCTTATTGATTCATGGATAGTACCTCTAACAGACATTATTGTTTTTGTCAATAGTCTGAAACTTCTAGTAGTGATAGGAGAAAGGGAGTGTGAGCGACCCCTCTAAAATAACAGTCTTTCGAACTACCGAACTACGGGTTAGTCAAGCACTAGGACAGCTGGGTTCAAGGTCTTGGTTTGTGAGAATCAAGTTCACCAGTAGGTGGAGTACCTGGCCAGGTGGTGGACGTGGGTGGCCGCAGGGAGGTTGAAGATGGAGAAGGTTGGCAGCTTAGCTATTCAGGGGTCTAAGCAGGTCAGGGGATGTTCATGGTCAAATCTGTGATTTGGTTCTCTGCTATAAATCCTTAAAATGTATTGGGGGAGGAAATAGCAAACCCAGAACATTACAGATCATTAAACTCCCACTTGTATAAAAAAATTAAAAAAAAAATTTTGTGTGTATGTGTGACTTGTCCAAAATTGTTTCTTTTTTTTTTTTTTTTTTTTACAAAAAAGATAGCTTAGTAGATACTTGGAAGTGAGTATTTAACTAGATACACAAGACTAACTGGAAATGTGGGACCTAGTGAAGGATGGTAGCCCTGAGTGGGGCAGCCCTCCATAGTGAGTTCCATAGGCGCCCTCTCTTAGGCGATGGGGTCCCAATCTTTGTTGAACACCCTCATAGCTCCTTCTGGAAAAGGAATTTCAAAACAAGTCTTGCATGCTGCCTTCAACTCAGGTCATGATCCCAGGGTCCTGGGATCGAGTCCCGCATTGGGCTCTCTGCTCAGCAGGAGCCTGCTTCCTCCCCCCCCCCCCGCCCCCCGCCTGCCTCTCTGCCTACTTGTGATCTCTCTGTGTCAAATAAATAAATAAAATCTTAAAAATAAAAAAACAAGGTTTGCAGTATTTGGTGACCCATTTGCTGTATGGACCAAAGGAGAAGGAAAAATCAAAAATGTTTCTGTGGTTTGGGGTCTGAGGGACTAAGAGGAGATAAGTATGAGACAACAGAGTATTGCTAAGGACTATAAAAAAGAAGAGGGAAGATTTTTTTTTTCAATCTTTCTTTGGAGGACAAAAAAAGAGTCAATGTCCCCAAATTACCAAGAGACAGATTCAACCATATATAACAAACCACTTTACACAAAAGAGCTATCCAGAAATGAAGAAAGCTGCCATGTAAAGAGGGTAAGACCTTCATTTCTGGAGGCATTCTGGCTGAGGGGGGATTACCCAGTGTTAAGAACATGGCCCTCCTGCGTTGAGTTGAATCACGCTGTGTTGAGTTTGTTCCCCAGGTGGGGGTAAACTGAGGATAATTGAAACAGAGGATTGGAATTCATAAAGAAGAAATGTAAAAGAAGATCAGAAACAAGCAATGAGCTTGAGTGCTGAGAGGAAAAAGAAAAAAAGAGCCACAGGGAGAGAAAGAAATGATGTAATTAATAAGTAAACGCCAGAGGAAAACATCACGGAATCATGGATGAAAACAGAGAACTGAGGAAGGGTTCGCCTACAGTCGAGAACAACCCAGAGCATACGTAGATTAAGGCCTAGAAAGAGTACCTTATAAAACCATTTAAGGGTCTCAAAACATCACTTTGGTATTTCAGGTATTCTAATTTTATGGAGACAAATATATACAAGAGAGGTCCTCAAAAAAGTGGTTTTGGTTTTTTTTTTTTGTAAAAATTTTACTTATTTATTTTGTGAGAGAGAGAGTAGTGGAGGGGCAGAGAGAGAGGAAGGGAGAGAGCATCTTGAGCAGACTCTGCACTGAGCAAGGAACATAACATGGGGCCTGATTGCACAACCTCGGAGATCATGAACTGAGCCAAAACCAACAGTCAGATGCTCAACCAACTAAGCCAACGAGGCACCCCATGGTATCTTTTAATGAACAACTATTCTTCATTATTATGAACTTTAATTAATATAACTTGAATGTATTCAATTTTTGGTTGGCATTTTTTATGGTTTTTTTAAAAACTCTCAGGATACATCCCTTAAAGCTATCAAGCTTTTACTTATTGGAGGAGGTAAAGATATTGATATAGAAGAAAGCCCTCTCGGGAAAGAGGAAGGGCTAGTTTTTAGTTCAAAGGAGGAAGAGTATTTTAGAATCTGGAAAGAAGAACAAAGGATGTGCCTTAGCCTGATTTCCCCAGAGAGATGAACATGACAAAAATATACATCTGCAAATATTTTGCTGGGGATGGTGATCCCAAGAAGCAGCAGTGAAGAAGAGTAGAGCACTGGGAAGTTCCCTTACTTGCATTGTTTGCCCACACAAGCTACCTGAGAGGCCATGGGACACGCGTCTCACACCACACGGTGAGAAAGTAGGCAGAGTATGTCTATCAGCTTGCATCCTCCCTTGGTCAGAGAATACTCCATGAGGCATTCACTTCCCAGCACTTCCAGGTTGTGTTTATGAGGATGCCAGGGGTCGTCCACCTAGTCCTGAGCCATCGTGCAAACAGAGAAGCCTTATAGAAGGCAAGAGGTGCTTGCGGTTCACCTTCATGTGCAACTGGTTGGACCCATGGCCACACCGCTTGCCATCACGGTTACTGGAGCAGAAAACAAGTATGGCTGAAAGAATCCAAAGTGGTGTTTTGGTATTCCAAAACGTTTGTAGTTTAAGATGTGTGTTTTTGGGGATGCCTAGGTGGCTCAGTTTGTTAAGCAGCTGCCTTCCGCTTGGGTCGTGATCCCAGGGTGCTGGGATCGAGTCCCACATCTAGCTCCTGGCTCAGCAGAGAGCTTGCTTCTCCCCCCCACTCTTCCTGCTGCTCTCCCTACTTCTACTCTCCCTCTCTGTTAAATGAATAAATAAAGCCTTTTAAAAAAATTCTTCAAGACCTGTGTTTTTGTGAGCAGGGTGATGAGAAAACCCAGACCAGCTGACTGGTTTTTCTCAAGAAAATAAGATGCAAGGACCTCTTCCAAGAGCAAGGGTGCTGTGGTTGAAACATGAACGTTCAGTCCCAGTAGAGGAGGGTCATCAAAGAAAGCCATTGGGCAAGAGCAGACAGGAAGGATGACCAGTTGGTGCAGGTGTCCATTTGAAGTGAGCATTATGAACTTCTGGCTCTTCACATTTTCTCCGTGAGTACCTGCACCCTCGAGCAGGAGCTGAGAAGGCAGACTGGGGGGGTGGGGGAGGTGGCAATCCAGGGCTGGATGGTATGGCGTGTGCATCCTCCTGGGTGGGGAGTCATCAGCATGGTGGGGAGGGCAGCATGGAAACAGCTGATCAGAGTCAAGAGTGGGTGGAGTAGATAAAGTGAAGCCTGCACAGATGTTTCTGTGAGGGTAAAACAGAGCAGGAGCGAGGGAATGAAATAACACAAAGGCAACATTGGCAGCTTGAATGTGGAACAGGGTCACACGCCAATGACAAGGTCTAGAGCACAATCAGAGCTCCCAGGTGAGGACAGGAGCCTGGGTATCCTGCAGTGAACTGAGGAATGTTCAGGTTGGCACAGAAGGAGTTGGGATGGAAAGGGAGGACCTGAGATGCATCCTGAAGTTGCCCAGAATGATGTAAACGCTAACAGAAGATACTGGTGTTGATTTGAAGGTGGTTAGCAAGTGGTAATAGAGACTTCGGATGATAATACCTGCAGAAAGGCTATTGGAAAGAGTGGTGTTTGAGGCTTTGCTTTCAAAGAGTTTGGGTAACCAACATATTAATTAACAATCAAAGCAGTTGCTAAAGTTTGAAGACAAAGCACGATTTGCCTCCATGCAGAATTACAATTGGCTTTATTTCTGCAGGATAAGTTGGAGAGGTGTGTATCAGTATGCACTGAGTATCATCTGCATGTGCTCTCAGGAGTCTGCATTGCTCTTGTGGAAAAGAAAAAAGAAGAGAAGAGAGGAGAGGAGAGAAGAGAAGAAAAAGGAAAAGAAATAAAAGCTTCAGGTAGTTTCTCGTGGTCATAAAATGTCTATGAGCAGGTAATGGTCTCTTTCTCCAGCAGACAGAGCAGTACAGAGTGGCTGTGGGGATGTAGCAATGTCCTCAAGGTACTGGGCTGCTCCACATTCCTGCAATCGCTGTGTTCACACAGGAAGAAGCAGCAGAGGAGGCAGTGCTAGAAAACCACCACTCAGCTCGTATTGGCTAGAACTTATCCCTGGTGTGTCATTCAGGGTTCACGTTGGTTGCAGAGGACAGAGTCCACTCTAACTGATCTAAATAGAAAGGAGTTTCTGAAGACATACAGAGAGTTCTTGAATCATGGAGAGGGCTGAACTGATGGTAGGCTGAGCTCAGAAAGTCCCCGGGGGATTGAGCTATGGAGGGAGCTGCTGCCTCTTCCACAATCAGGAAGTTGCTGAAGTAAGAGGCCACCTTCTCCAGCCGGAAGCCAGGACCACAGACCTCAACTCCAAGCCCTGACACATCTGCTACGACCAGGAAGCAAGTCAACCAGAAAGCTGTGCCCCCACAGTGCTTGCTCCCAGACAAGGCCAGTTCTGCCAAGGCCCGTGCCTGCAAGAAAGATGCCCAGAACTTTCTTCTCACTCCCCACCAAACTCAATTCCTAAACAAAACACTGTGGTCCTCTCTCCATGTGACTTAGTTCCAGATCAAGGAGATGTGATCGGTCAAACTTAAATCCTGTCTGGAGCCGCAGCTGCAATGGTAGTTGTAGACTCTTTAAGTTGGGTATTTTAGTGGAAGCAGACCCTGGAATAGAAGGTCAGTGTGTCAAATTCCTGTACTAGCCACTGTCGCTCTGGAAATTTGGGACAGCTGGTGAATGCTTGGTCAGCTTTCCCTTCCTCTGTTCTCAGGGGGCTCTGCCCTCGCATGTCATCTCATTGAATCCCTACCTCAACCTTTCAATGAAGTATTGCTATCCTGTTTATAGATTAGGAAATCGAGGCTCACGGATTTTGAATAGTAATGTTCAAAAAGGTAGTAGAATCAAGATTTGAGCCAAAGCCCATGTTCCGCTATTCTCCTATGGTAGCATTTATGTTTGCTTTGCCAAAACTAACCACTGGGAATAGTGGATTCTCTCTATTCTCAGTTCCCTTGCTCCTGACTGTGGTTCACTGGCTTTCAAAGAGCTGAATAGGCTTAGTACTCTGCCATCTCCAAACCTTTGCTCTAGCAACATTCTTAATTGCTTGAGTTGCTTCGTCCTGTGGACTAAGACTTCAGATGACCTGGGCGTCAGGACTGAATGGGGTGAGAAAGGAGGAAGGCTTCATCCATCAGCTCACATTCTCTATTGGCCAAAGACTCACTCCATGAGACATTATTGCCCTTTCGCCTTACATCTCACCACTCCAGATCGGATGCGACCCCTCTACAAAGACGTGTCCAGTCTTCCCGCCAACATGTAGCTCTACCCTTCCTGCAACTCCCGTGTGTTTTCTTCGTACTTCCCTTCAAACATTTCTCACCGTCAACTGACATAAATACCCCTTCCAGATTATAGCTTGAAGATAAGAACTAAGTCATTAATTCCTTTTGTCCCTTGCAGCTCTTGGCACAGCACACGCATGTGGTAAGGGTTCCCTAGGTGAATAATAAATAAACAGAATGAACTTCCCTAATTCATTCAAGAGGGACTCTCTTTGTTAAAATAGTGGATAATCTATATCAGGGTAACACAAATCAACTGATTTTCCCTAGTGTTTTTAATTAGTGAGACCTTCCTCTATCACCACCACCTGATTTCTCCAGTATTTACTGACCCTTCATCAATTAAGGTCCCCAGAATATTTCTTACATGTTTATTTGCTTTGTGACTCTAAACATTTTTTTTTAAGATTTTATTTATTTATCAGAGGGAGAGAGGGGGAGAGAGCAAGCACAGGCAGACAGAATGGCAGGCAGAGGCAGAGGGAGAAGCAGGCTCCCGGCTGAGCAAGGAGCCCGATGTGGGACTCAATCCCAGGACACTGGGATCATGACCTGAGCCGAAGGCAGCTGCTTAACCAACTGAGCCACCCAGGCGTCCCGGCTCTAAACATTTTTAAAAGTGCTTGAAAAAAGAGAGAGAGAGAGAACAGGACAACATCTTTGGAGTTGAAATGTGTTCATCTGCTCTTTGAAACAACCACAAGAGGGTTTTTCCCCTAGTTCAAGCATCTACATACATAACAATCCCTCAAGCCCAAAAGAATGAAACAAACCATGAAAACAAAAGCATCTAGGAATCTACGCTCTAAACTTAGCCCATTCCATTTCCTGCTAAAGTAGAACTTCTCCCACTACTGTCAGCCCTTCAAGGTCAGCATACAGCAGCACCCTGCCTAGTTTCTTCTGGAAACTTTCCATTGTCCAACCCTCAGAGTGGCCAGCACTCACCAAGGCAGGTTCTGTCCTGCTGTGTGGTTAATGAAGCTGGTGGGCCGGCAGCTTCCTCCTGGTTGCCATGAGAACGACCAGGGCCACTGGCCCTCTGAAAACGGAAAAGAACAGCCAGTGCAAGACCACACGTTCCCTCCTGCCTTGCAGATTAAAACAGCTGTCAAGCCGGAGTGAAGAATCAGGCAGAGGTCTGCAAAGTGGAAAAGTGAGCCTCACGGTAGAACTCTGAGATGTAAGTACTTTGTCTGTTCTTTTTTGAAAAGCATGCCTAGCCGGGCAGACAGTTTTTCGTAGCTTCAGAATTTCTGCTGGCTGACCGGCAAGTTCTGCGACCACATGAACAGCCACGGTGGGCGCCCCTTCTTCTCACAGAAATTACATTTCCTGAACAAAATGTACACTTAACGGGTGACTTTCACCATGAAACGATTTTGTTTAGGCTTCTAAGCACATGAGTTGTTCTTTACTGAGATTCTGCCTTTAAAAGGAAATGTTTTCAGTGTCTTCAGCAAAGAGTGAAATGGTCTTCTCATTTAGTCTCTAAGCAGATAAACTCACGTAGGCTAATATTATACAACAGATATCTCCGTGGAACCTGGGCTTGTTTCTATTTAAAATATTTGGCTCTATTTCCCAGTCCATCTTCAATGCAAAGTCGTAATTACACACAAGAGATGACCTCTTTGCCTTATCGTGATCCCACAGAAAATTGGGAACTTTCAAAACATCAGCTGATACTGTTCCTTTGCTCTGTTTTTATCTAACAGCATTATATTTATTGCTTTTTTACACACTGCTCAATGGAAAACATGGAAAGAGAAGAAGAATGCTTAGATGAGCATTACTCATGGATTGGTTAACTTGGTAAAAAATATGTCCCTTTATTTAAAAGTGAAAAAATACGATAAGTACTATAGTCAAAGGCAAGAGCACGGGGATTTTTTAGTCAAAACTAGGAGTCCTTACACAGTTCTGCATAAATGTTATTGTTTAATAAGCATGCTTTTTAACAGTTTTTTTTTTTTTTTTTTTTTTTTAGCAGTAAGTGTGTTGGCATGAACTGAGTAGAGGAAATGTTTCAGAAGAGTTATACATAATACTCTGTAAAAACCTGTCTTTAAAAACTACCAAAAATATCCAGCCTCGTGTGTTTGAAAAATTTTTTAATGAAAACAGGGATCTTTAGGAAGTTTTTAACTTTTATTTTTGGCCCAAATAATGCAATATGTTTGAAAAAAAGATACTTCCATTAAAAAATTTTTTTACAGAAACGGTATTTTCTGAAAATAATAGGTTCAATAAAGTATTTATGGAAAAGAGTGCTTTTTCACAGCCGACTTGGATTTCCCAATTTTCTCTTCCATACCAGTGTTTGTATTGCTTAAAGCTAGTACACAATCAACTTTTTAAATTCAGTGTCCAGTAGATCACGTCTCTGTGTTAGTGGGGAGAAGAGATAAGCCACATGGCTCATGGGTATATGATCAAGAGCACAGACATGGGTGTATGTGCCATGCTGGCGGGTCTGAACCCCAGTGTTCTGATCAGCTGAGCATAGACCAAGTCAGAAGTTCGCAGTCATTGGGGAACAATTTCTCATAACGCCATGTGTCAAAGAGAGAAGGCAGTAGCTACATATTTTAGTTAAGCCTTCCCATTGGCTCACTCTCTGAGTTAATCTGCGTCCTACATGCAGAAGCAGCATTCAACTGATGTCCTTATTTTTAAATCTAATTTCTAAATATTCTTTTGTTTTTATTAAGATTTTACTTATTTATCTGACAGAGAGAAAGCACTTGAGCACACAAGCAGGGAGAGCAGCAGTGGGACAGGCAGAAGCAGATTCCCCTGCGTGGGGCTGATCCCATGGTCCTAGGATCATGACCTGAGTCAAAGGCAGACCCTTAGCCGACTGAGCCACTCAGGCACCCCTAAATGTTCATTTAAAAAAATGTTCCCAAAATGTTTATGTCTACTGGAACTCATTTCATTCATTTTGTTTCCTATGCCTCTAACATGAGTTTGCTATACACCCTTTATGTTAAAGGGCACAGAATCTAGTGATAGAATGTGAGGTTTTAGAGTAGGAACATGAGTCTGGACTGGAAAATAACATTATAATTTCCACCACGACTCCCTAGAACATACTTGGCTGCCTGAGTTCAAATCTTAGCCCTGTCTTTCAGGCTCTGTGACCTTGGGAAAGCTATTTAACCTCTGTATTTCTCCATCTTCTGATATTAAAAATGGGCTCAAAATATCTACCTTTACTGTGACTGCAAGGATTAAATGATATAAAGCATGTAAAAGTATTTTGAAGAGTACCTGGGACAAAGAAGCACTCATTAACTGTTATTATTAATCCATAAAGCATATGCATAGTTCCTAATTTCAGTCAACTTTCAATACCACGTATCTCCCACACCTCTTATTTGGAAGTACATTCTCTGTTATCGGTGTTTCTATATTTAGCTGGTTTAGTCCTGGGAACACAGGGCTGAGGAGCTGTGTCGATGCAATAAAATGTTGATACAATAACATGTCTTCTCTACCCAGCAGCCCGAACTCTCGTAGGAATCAAGAGTTGTGTATATGGCCAATTAGGTTTGAGGTGCTTTGGATATTCTGTCAAGTTGAGCTATCAAGTAAGATGCTGGATACACAAGCATGAAGCTCAGGGAAGAGTGTGGGAGCAGGTTCACCATCAGCATACAGACGATATTGAAGTCCATAGGTTAACATGCAGTCAACAAAAGAATGGTTGTACAAAAGCAAAAATCCCCACTTATTTTAGGGTTATTTTAGTGTTAGAAAAATTGTGCAGATGACACAGAGACTCCCACTGGACCCACATTCCGTCTCCCCTATCATTACGTCTCACGTATGTATGCTACATACACTTGTCACCATTAATGAACAGATATCAGTACATTATTATTATTAACTAATGTCCACATTTTATTCAGATTTCCTTAGAATGTCCTCTTTCTGTTCCAGAATTACACATTACCTTTAGTCATCATTCCCAGGAGGCATTTAAAGACACAAGTCTTCAAGAAAGCAGCAAGGTTTGGGGCGCCTGGGTGGCTCAGTCGGTTGAGTGGCTGACTCTAGTTTTCTGTTCTGGTCGTGATCTCAGGGTCATGGGATCAAGTCCTGCGTCCAGCTCCACACTCAGCACAGTCGGCTTAGGATTCTCTCTCTCTCTCCTAAAATAAATAAATCTTTTTTTTTTCTTTCTTTTTTTTTTTTTTAAAGAAAGCAGCAAGGTTTAAATTGCTTTTGGTCCCAATATTTGTAACTAAAACCACTAAAGGAAAATTTAATTCTTAACTCTTCTGAAATCGAATCGTTGGAATAGTTGAATACAAACGAAAGGAAAAAGCTTAAGTCTTACATTGTGGGGATATAGTTCAACGTCCTTTCTGGAGCTGTAATAATGTACAATACTAGGTGGAAGATCTTACTCCCTTTTTATTGTTCTGGAAGCAGGTAATTAAAACAGTAAAGGTTTACAAGACTTTTTTCTTTTTTTTTTTTCCTCTCATCTCTTAGCAAAGGGATTACTCTGACTCATTTTCCTTGGCAACCTCACACTCATGTAATACAGGCCCAGTAATTGGAGTAAAGCTGTTCCAGGCTAGTTTTACAAAACTAGATGCTTCGGTGTTCAGTTGTGGGGAGGTCTGCGATGTGGGCTATTAGAGTCCCTCAACTGAGAGCAATTAGGGCGATGGCTTCTAAAGCTCACAAATATCTGTGAGATCAATATCTCCTAACTCTGCTCGCTCTTCCTGGAAGGCCTGGGTGGATGGGTTAGGGAGGTGGAAGGACAGAGATCTGGGGCCCTGACTTGGGGCTCCTGGTCCCCGTTCCAAGTGAGTGTGCTTTGCTTTGTGTCCCCAACAGTTACAGGAAAGTTCCAAGGCAACTGCAAACCCGAATGGTCCTCAATGGCAAAGCCAAAGAGGTTGGCTTTGGGATTTTTGCAGATGTCACTCAATGGCTTCCAGGGGCACCCACAGGCATAGGAGAGCAGTGACCAGGGACATCCCCAGTCTGTCCTCCTGGAAGGGCCAAAGGGTGCTGCCTGCTCCTCCTTCCTCATTGTGCTGGAGCTGTCCTGCACTCAGTGCAGAAGTGGGGAGAATGGCTCTGTCCCCAGGTCACTGTCCCACTTTGTCACCCAGAGAGGGACCATTTGTGCCCCACCTCTCAGAGTTCTTGAGAGAAGTCCAGGCAGCCTCTGCCTGCAGCTCCACTGGACTCAGCCCAAGGCATTAATTAGTCTGGGCTGAGAAGAGACAGGTGCCATCCTGTCCCTCCACTCATCCCTGCCCGAGGCCTTCACACATCATCTTCACTCTTCCTTCTTTCTTCCTTGACAGTTCCACACATGCAAATAACCGCTGGCTACAGGCCCCCCTCTGAATTCATGAGACGGGTCCAGATGCATCGGTTTAGGCTGGGCTGGGTCCAATTCAGCATGACTACTCTGGACAGTTTTGAGCCTGGTATTTCTGAAAACAAGTAATGGAGCTGAAGATCTAGTTACCCCCCAAACTTGTCAGTAATCCAGGCTAGTGAGAGGAATAAGACATGAGAAATACCTAGCAAGTGCTGCAGGGCTGTAAACAGAATTACCTGTGCATTTGGTCTGAAGGGTGTTTTGTCGCTTCCTTAAACCTCTGTCTTAGCTTCCTATTACTACATAACACGTGTCTACAAACGCGGTGACTTAAAACAAAAGAAATTCATTCTCTTCCATTTCTGGAAGTCAAAGTCCAAAACGAGTCTGTGCTAAAGTCAATGTGTCAATATGGCTGATTCCTTCTGGAGCTCCAGGGGAGAATCCGTTCCTTGTGTCTTCCAGCATCTGGAAGTGGCTGGGCTGGCGTTCCTCTGCTTATAGCCATATCACTCTGATCCCTACTTCTATGGTCACATTGCCTTTTTTCTTTCTGACTCCTCCCATTTTCCTCTTAGAAGACCCTTGTGATGACGCAGGGCTCACCCAGATACTCCTGGATCTCCCCATCTCAAGGTCGTTAACTTCATCTGCTCTGCAAAGTGCCTCTTGCTCTACAAACAGCATTTACAGGTACTAGGGATTAGGACATGTACCTCCAGTGGCTCTTATTCACCCTTCCCACCGCCTCCCCCGGCCCCCCACAGTATCTAGCAGGGATAAGAAGAGACCAGGAAGAATGTGTTTTGATCATTGCCTATACCCTACGGCTCCTTTAAACATTTTACGCACATTTAAGTTAGAATGTGTAGAATTAGTAGAAATGGGAAATGGACACTTATTTCCATTTACCAGATTATTTCACTAAGAATGTTGAGGCTTCCCATTCCCCAGAATTACAGAGGAATGTTTGTAAATCAGAGTTGTTTGTTACAAGAAAAAAGGTGCAAAGAAGCATTTTTGCTTTATGTTGAATCTATTCTTTATTCAAATTTTTGATGTAAGGAGTGCATTGAATGAACCAGTAACTTTCAATTTCTTTGGGGTGACTTTGGGATGCCTGGACAGAGCATGCTAATATATCCCTCTTATCATTATAATTCTGACTTTACAAAATATCATAGCTAATAATACTATGTATATCATAGTATACCTACTAGTAGTTAGCAGTACTCATGAGTAGCACTAATAGACTATATATATTTCTACATGCATCCTTCTCTACTCGTATTGTATCCTAGTGTGATAGGAATTATCACCCCCATGTCATATTGAGAGAAATGGCTCAGAAAGTCATTTCTGGGTGGCTCACAGTGTACTCCCTGTACAGTGAGTTGAACAGGAACCATCACAAAAATACTTTAAATTGTGTCCTCTTGAGATCCTAATTGCATGCTTGAGGCTAATTTTGTCTAAATGTCATCTCATGGAGACATAAACTTTGAGTTCCTCATTTTCTGGATGAGGAAATAAAGCAGATGACAGCAAACCGTTTAGCTCCTACTCTATAAATCCAACGAGATCCCAATCATCTCCGAATCACATTGAAGTCAGCTTTCTGCCTCTCACAATGAACCATGTCATGCTCAATGACAGGGAAGTGGCTTTCGCCAACAGAGACTGCCCAAAGCAGTATCTCCAGAGGCAGACTCTTGGGAGGGCATGTGAACATTCAGTGGCTCATACCAGGGATAGGGGTGTGCTGTTGTGGAATGTGAAGAAGAAAGAAAAGACAACACTTATCACAGTTAAGAAAACTTTAAGGAGAGATCCAAATCAATGTGACTTTCAACATTGCAAACTTTGAAATAGTCAACATCAAAGCTATCACTCCTTTCTTTAATATCATCTTTCATAGTGTTTTATCTGTAACCTGCCTCCCGCGGTGCATTTGTGGGTCAGAGCCAAAGAAAAGAAAAATGCCCAAGATCTTTTTTCTCAAAGAGCTTCTCAAGGTCCTGCACCTAAAGGGTTCTCATGAGCATCTCGTCCACATAATACAGGGGAGCCGGCACTTCCTCCTTGACCTGCCTGGGAAGGGTGATTGCACAGCTACGGATGAGTTGCCCTGGACCTGAGAACAGGAGATCTCTCGGTTCTAGGGTCCTCGAGAGGAGTCTCCATCCCACACTTCTCCCCTATTTCTTATTTAATCCTCGCCTTCTCTCTAACAAGGGACACGTAGGAATAAGGCTTAAAGTGCAAATACCCTTGAGCGAGAATGTGTTTATTTAAATGAAGGCTTAGCCATGTGCCATTAGAGCCTTGTATGAGAGTGGGTTTTTAACACCAGGCACCTGGATGAGCCCTGACCAAGGAATTAAGAGGAAGGCCCAGCAAGGGGACTCTGGAGATAGGAAAGCTGCTGTAGCCACTTCATAATCTTGCCTGTCACTTGTATTGCCAGCAGCTGGTCTCACTGCCAGCCTAATGAACCCACCAAGGGGCTCCTGACTCAGTGAACTCTGCCTTTTCTCTGGGCGGTCAGGGACAGAATGGGCATCTTCAGGAGTGGAGTCCCAGGTAAGCCAGGCTAGGATGCTAAGAAGGAAACCAAAAGCTTTTCCAGGGCTTCCCACTCTGGACCCCCTGCCTCCTACACCACATGTCCCTCCTGAGGAGTTCAGGCAGGTGTCCCGGCTGCCGGCCTGCAGGAGGGTAGGAGCTTGGTCCTCAACCCTGCCTACCAAACCCCCCTCTCTTGGTCCACTCCACGCACCCCCGGAGTCCAGATACTGAAATAGATTTATCCGGAGAGCCTGGAGGGAGAAGGAGTCGGCAAATCGGGAGAGGCAAACCTTCAAAGAAAATACAAAAGAAAAATGTTCTCTTACTTAGAACCCAGGGTGCTCTCTGTGTCTCTACTCCAATTTCATTTCTGCCCGGCACCTAAATGACCTGCCTCATACCTGGAACTAAAGAGGTCTGCTCTGCTTACCAACTTTCAGCGCCTCCTTTTTGCCTCCTTCAGGGGCCTCCTAAGGGAGTATTTGCATCCAAGGGAGTGTGCAAACCAGGCTAGCAAGGTGGAGCTGAAGGTCCTCCAACTTTCATTATTTTCCACCTCAAATTTTAAAAAAATCTACTGTGTATAGCTTACAATGTAGATGATATATAAATATGATATTTATGATGATTTTTTTAATAAATGAAAGGTTGTATCTATTGGGGAGGGGCTTTTAAAGTTTTTATTGATGAGGTGAGGATCAGGGTTTGGAGAGAGGCGGCCTGGGTGACTCAGTCAGTTATGCATCCACTTTTGGTCCTGGGATCCCAGGGTCCTGGGATCAAGCCCCGCATCAGGCTCCTTGCTGGGCGGGGAGACTGCTTCTCCAACTGCCCCTCACCCCGCTCTAGTGCTCTCTCTCTCAAATAAATAAATAAAAGGAAAAGAAACCTCTCTTCATTCTGAAAAAAAAAAAAAAAAAACAGAAGAAGAAGAAGAAGAAAGGAAAAAGGCAGGGGAGAGGGAGAAGAGGTAGGAGGGGGAGGAAGACAAGAAGGAAGGCCACAACAGTTTGGAGACTAAAACCCTGAGCCTGGCTGCAAGGTCCTGTCTACCCCTGCCCTGCCCTCCCTCCGGCCCCATGGGCTCCCAGATGTGCCAAGCACTCTAGTCTCTGGGGTTTTTCTCAAGTGACCCTTCTATCTGCAGCCTTTCCCCTTCCCTCTCCCCACCCCATTCTCTGCATGGCCCTAATAACACCCTTTTTGGGAGACTTTCCTGGCCTATCCGGCCAACACTTACTCTGTGTCTTTAATAAGCACCCACCAATCACATTGCCCCCTGCCCTATAATTAGTTGCTACTTGCTTGTTCTCAGAGTACATGCCAAGTTCCTGGGGCAACCCATTAGACCCCTGGGGTAAGTGAGGCCATCCTATTGCTCTCAGGGTTAGCAACAGTGGGAACCTTTTTGATGAAATACACTTCAATAGTAAGGTGTAGCTCTCTCTTTGTGGGATATACCCCAAATGCTACATTGTCTCCTTTTCTGGAATTTCTCTCATTTTCGCCCCCTTGGAATCTTCAAGGAGTTTTGCAGAAACACACTTTGAGAACTGCATTTGTGAAAGAGCCTAGCCTAGCTCTCCAAGTTCTGGCTTCAAAGTGGATTTCTTGGGGTGCCTGTCTTCTGCCTTTTCTTCCTCTGTCTGCAGTGAAGATTTCTCTTTCGGACCATCTGTTTCTTGCTGGAGCATCTCCTTTGTGTCCGGTCTTTTCTCCCCAGCTTCTTCAGCTGAGTCTTTTCTCTTAGTGCCTTTCCACCTTTGAAATTAAAAGATCCCTTCTAATTTCAATTTAACCCATTTCTGAATTAAAAATCTGAAGTCACTCTTAGTTTTTAATTGCTGTTAGAAGTGGGGAATACCACTATGATGTTCCACAATAATATTTTTTCTCTTTTGTGTTGAGACTACAGAGTTCAAAACATCATTATTCAAGACATTTCAAATCTGTTTTGAGCAAATGGTCCAAATGGTATCCTCCCACTGACAGACACACTATCTCCTTACTAGTAATATCTTCTTATAAACAGAACTAGTGCAGTTTGAAACATTCCTTTTGGAGCCAAGGATAAACATTATCTAAACACTGGGTGTAATCCTAGACTGAGAAAGAATCTGTGTGGAATTTGTTTTGAAGTTATTGATGTCTATATCTGCTCAATTCAGAAATCTTTGCTTTCGTGCAGCTAATTGCTGGTATTAATTGCCGTTGAGATTTCTTCTGTGGTGATACAAAATGAATATTAGGACTGATTCTGAATCATTGCCCTGGTTTATCAACATGTTCAGTGATTTAAAGGCTCAAAGATTTAATGATCATACATGGTTTTCCGTATCTTGCCAGAGAGATTTGGGTGGATTGAACTACCTGTTGATCATGGTTGCATAAAGCCACATATGACGTCTTACAACCTAGGCATGTCAGAAATCTCTAGTGCCCACCAATATGCAGGCTGTCCTCTCCTCCTTTGGCACGGTGCTGGATTTCATTTCCAAGCTGCTTGCAGAGAGGGGTGCTACATGCCTAGTTCTGGCCGATGAAATGTGAATGGAAAATCCTACAGAGGATCCAAAGGCCTGGGAGAGGATAGAGCTAGGGAGGAAAGCTTGAGTCCCTGCATGACCACGTGGAGCAAAGCACACCCTCCCCACCCCTATGGCTCCTTAATGGCATTATGCTGCAACATGAGGGAGGAATCAACCTTTGCCCTAGCTTTACTATGTAGTTTTCCATTTATGGGCAAATTCCAGCACAACATCAGCAGAACAGCATAGACCCGTCACATTGCTAGGCTCCTGCCCATCGTGGGGGTGGGGAAGGGGATCATCTTGGGACATAGGAGGCAAATCCTAATGATAGAGCACACAAAGAGCTGAGAAAATGATGTGTCAGGGCAAGTCAGAAGTTTCCACCCTACAGGACCCCTCTGCCCCCCTCTCCCACGACTATCCCCATAGCCCATCAATCTCTCGGTCCTACTTTTGGTTTTTCCAAATTCTGATCACCCTATGCTAATTACATAGGTAACTTTTTTTCTTCTTTTTTTACTCGAGAACTACTGCTTTCCTCAGATACTACCTCTTCCATGAAGCTTATCATGATACCTTTCATTTCCAGGCAAAGTTAGTTGTAGACATAACACCCTATACAAAATGTTGTTATAGTGATTGTCACATCATACTGTGATTATCGATTCAAGTGTCTCTTTACTGGGGAATAACCCCTTGAGGGAGATCTTATTGGCTTTCTTCTAGGTTTCCTGCACAGAGGCTAGCACACAGCGAGGACTCAACAAAGGTTTATTGAATGAATAAAAAAAAGATAGCTTACCAAATGTCAGTGTATTCGTTTCATTGCTTGTTATAGAAATCCAGTTCAGACTGGTTTGAGTGGGAAAAACAAAACAAAACAAAAACCCTGGTTCAAATATTTCAAAAATCAAGGAAGGATGTCAGGCATGGCTTGATTTCAGTGCTCTAGAAGGTTTTTAGGAATCTCTCTCCATTTCGTGCCTGTTCTCTGTGTTGGCTTCATTATCAGGCAAGCTCACTCCTTCTGGAGACAAGATGGTCACCAGTAGATCCTGATTTCCCTCCTAACTAGATGAGCAACCCCCAGAGGAAAAACAGTTTCTTTCCCCATGATGGTCAAGGGCATAGCTAAGGGCAAGGACAGTGTGATGTATCTGTGCCCATTCTCCTAATTCCAGGCTGGAATCTGCCCACAAATGAATAAACACACAGTGAAACTCGGGTGTTCACAATCCACATTCAACAAATCTAAAAACACCAAGTGGTTTTTTACCCAGGATAAAACCGAAGGAGAAAAATGTCCAACAGCGTCTTTTTGGAAACGCCGTAAGCTTATTACCAGGGATATTTGTCCCACTCTGTACCCTATCAGGAGGCCTTCTTGTTTCAGCTTTCAAGTTCCCTGATATCCAAAAGCAGGGAGGGGGTCACCCTGAGGTCCAGCCAGGGCCTTGACTGCAGGGGACAGGGGGTTGCTCACAAATCCCTTTTATGATCTCTAGCCCCACTCATTTCAGGAAATCATCATCCGTTTCCCTTCCTACCTCTTTTCTTTTTCCATGCATGTCTCTGAATGGTACCAGCATCTGGAACAATGAAGTTGGCACTTTTCTCACCAGGTTCCAGGCTGATGGGTAGAAACTTTTCCGCCTCCCTTTTCCCCTCCAGGCTGGGATCAGAGCAAGCCATTGGCATTGATGACAGCTTTCCTAGTTCTGGGATGAAAGGGTTACTGGGGCATGAAGACCTAGAAACCTTCAGTGGAATCTAGGACAACTGATCATCTAAAATTATCTTGTAATTAATAAGTTACTGCTCCTTACTAAGTGGGGTAGTCACCACCGCATTTTAAAACTATTTAAAACTGTTAAATCTTGTGTTCAGGAAGAATTCTGGCTCTAGGCATTTCTCAAAGACCTTTCTTTTATTAAAAAATGAACCAATGAATACACTCTTTCAGAAAAGCCTGTGTCAACTTCAAAATAAACACAAAACACTATAAAGCACCTTATTCAGACCCCCAAATGGACTTTAACCTATCTCTCTGCTATGTTCCTATAACCACTGGTATGTTCAATAGGATCTTTCTCAGTTCAGCCTCATTTGTCCTCCTCTTCTGCTTATAAGCTCTTGGAGGGCAAGGGTACGTCTTGTTCATCTTTATTTCTTCTGCTTGACCTTGGCACATGGCCCGTGCTGAACCCTACCTGACTCCTGCCTTTGCTTTCTCTCCCTCCCCATTGCTACGGCCCCTTTGGTCCTCATAGGTATGCCTGAAAGCAGAATCAAGTCCTTTTGAACACAAGTTCTAGAAGCTTGTTGTCTTCTGGGCTATGTCCCCAGGGCTAGCGAAGTGCCTGCCATCCAGTGAATGCCCAGTAAACATTTGCTGAATGAATGAAGTGTGATGGCTGTGAACTAATGTCTTACCTTCTATTCAGGTTTATTGGTTGAGCTTCGGTTTAGTCTCCCTGCACTTCAGCCACCAGCTGATGAACTTGTGCTCTCCATCTTCTACCTGACCCCGGCATTTTCAGCTTTGCCCTCTTGAACTTCCCTTTGCCTTGCTTTGCCACCTTGTGGCCTCAGCTTGCACCCTAAGTGGTGTATGTCTGCCTTGCTTCTTTCCTGCTGTCACATATTCAGCCTCTCAGACTGACCCATGTATCCCTGCTCAGCACTTCCTGTGGGGGTCCTGTCACTAGCCGTGGACTCTCCAAGTCAGAGATCTCGTTCCAAGTATTTTGCCATGCCCATGGTGCTTTGTACATGCAGATGAACTGAATTGTCTCATTGGTCAGTTTACAAGAACTGAATGGTATCTTTGGTCCTGCATCTTTTGGTCATCTGTCAGCTAACTCAGGGGAAATTATTTTTACAAGACTGAAAACCTGGCACCCTACTTCATAACGTGTGTCTCATTCCTAGCTCACCATAAAAGAAGACCATGCATCTATTATATGCCAGGTACTAGGGCATTTTCCTCCAGATCGGACATTGGCATTACTCCTAAAACCATGCATACGCTCCTACCTTATTTAGATCATTGATCGCTGCTGATATATTGCTTCGTTTTGGAGCCCTACACTAAGCTATTTGATAAAATCTGTTTATAACATTTGTTCCGGGGAAGGAGCAGATAAGCAAGTTCGTTGTGATTAATTGGTGTGTGATCAGCGTTTTCACTGTCTATGAACACAGTTAAAATCTACTCTAACACTTACATTTGTAGGAGAGCAGGAATATATCAATGGATCTATAAACAGATTAATATGAGGGGGGGGCATGCTTGTCTAGTTAGAAATTAAAGTTTATCATTAACTAAATGTTTCACTGGTATTCATGCTATGTTGTTTAACAGGTAGCACTTGGGGAGCTGAATCCAACACGGAAGTGTTTGTCTCCTGAATTCCAGGAAGTCCGATATTGAGGGGGAGGAGGGAATGTGCATGTTCCAGGGACTGCCAGGTACTCAGTCCACAAAAGACGTTTGGAGAATGTGCACAGTCAAAGCACTACAGATCCCTGCCCACGGACAGCAGGGTACGCCGGGGTCTCATCTCGGGCACCCTGTCTTGCTCGCTGTTGGTGTGTTAGTCTGTCAACAGACATCACAGGGAGTCTTATGTCTCAGATGAACAGATTGGCTGCTGTCTCTCATGGGGCTCTGAGAAAAGATAGTGTCTGCACTTGGGCTCCATGCATTGCCTGCCTTTGATAGAACTATAAGAGAGAGGAGGTTACCATGGGTAACCTTTTCTATCAATTGCATATCTCTTAAGTCATCTCAGCACCCAACGTGGGGCTCAAACTCAGGGGCCCGAGATCAAGTGTCCCAGGCTCTACCGACTAAGCTGGCCAGGTGCCCATAAGCTATACATTTTTAAAGAGAGCCTGTGATAACCAAGCTGCATATTTTCCTTTCAGGTGAGTTCCAGTGAACTGGCTCACGAAGGGGAAACACACGCTTGGTGGCACACGCTGAGATCAGAATGGCACCACCTCCTGGGCACAGGGTCCTTCTGGCTGGTATGCTGGGCATCTTTGTTCTCCACTGCTTCACGGGAGGGCAGAAGAACAGCACACTGATCTTCACCAAGGAAAACACCATCCGGAACTGCAGCTGCCCTGCAGATGTCCAGGACTGTGACTACAGTCTGGCCAACTTGATGTGCAGCTGTAGAACCGTCCTGCCTTTAGCCCTCCATCAAACCAGCTACAGTGACCATCTGACCATCTGGTTCACAGATGCATCAGCCCTGGGCCTCCTGTTGAACTTCACGCTGGTCCGGGACCTGAAGCTTTCTCTGTGCGGCACCAACACTCTGCCCACTGACTACCTTGCTATCTGTGGTCTGAAGAGGCTTCGGGTCAACACCCAGGCCAAGTGTCTATCACCAGAGCAGAGCTCGCTCATGCTCAATGGTGGGGAAAGGGAACCCAGAGAGCAGCCCGTGTGGTTCCCCAGAGGCTGGCAAACATGTATGTACATCTCCTTCTTAGATCTGGCGCTTTTCAACAGGAAATCATCATTAAAAGCATACAGTATTGAAAACGTTGCCAACATTGCCAACAATTTTCCTTACTTTTCTTACTTTGAAACCTTCCCAATTTTAAGCAATGAAAGCTATGTCGTCACGTTCATTTACTAACGTTGTAACAGAGGCCAGCCTTCAGGAACTTTGGCAAGCTATGGATAATTTGAACAAGAAAGCTGGGAACAAGCCCATGGGCATCCTTACCTACAACTTCACCTGTCTGCCCAGCCCCCATTCACCACAGAGCCACACATACACCAGCCCTCTCTGCTCTACTCTTTGCTCAACCATGGGAGTGATTTCAAAAAACAAAAAAGGAACAAAACTCAAAAAACCCCAAACCAACCAACCAAACAAAATGATCTGTGTCCAGAAAGTCTTGAGAGCAGCTGGGTCTGTGCTCCTCGGGGGTCTGTGGGAAAATGTCAGATCAGATATGGAGAAAGCAATACACACCAAGGACTGCTTAGCGGAACTGAGCACTGGGGATGACCACCAAGGAAGACATCTTCCTTCAAAACAATACCTTCCTTTTATTCTGCTTCATTTTGATACAGTGACTGGAATTCCCCTAAGAAGAGAAGGATAGATTTCACAGGTTTTGGGACTGTGAGTTCCACACAATGATTAGGTTCTCCTAGACTCATATTTTCCAAATACCTCTTAGACCAATACTTGCCAAGCATGTATGTGCTGAGAAAGGGGAGTTTTAAGAGTGGAACAGGTCAGGTTGGGGTGGGACCTTAAGACCAAATGAGAGCATTAAGCTTAGAGGAATGTGATACAGAAATGAAAACCAGAGGACACAAAAATCAATGACATATATCTCAAAATTTTGCTTAGAGCAAGGCCTAAACACAGGGAGTTTCTCTCTTACATCCCTTTTCTTTCATTCTTTTCTTTGACTACTTCTTTGTCCCCACCATACAACGTCACCTTTCTTCTCCCATTTTCCTCATCCTCTCCCTCCCCTTCCTCCTCCTGCTCCAGAAATAAGAATTTGGATTAATACCATTAGAACTGCATTTAACACCACCAGGGGCTAACCTGGGAATCCAATAATCATTTATAATGTTATTCTTATGGGAAAAGATGCTCATATGACTAAAAGAAAATTAACCAAAGAACTTTTAGGGCTCAGTCCATTCGGATGTTTAACTGTAAAGTTAAGACACATTATATGACATGATTGATACAAAGTGGTCTGAGGTATTACAACAAAAGGAACCAAGGCAACATATTAAAAATAAATAAATAAAAAGGAAACTGATCTTAGTGTACCAAGAAAAATTTTCTTCACAGACTCAATTTACCACTGAGATACAATGTAAAGAATCCATGGCAATTATGATACAAATGTCCAAACTTAGAGTGCAAGGAACTAGAAACATAATTGCATTTATAATGTCATAAGGGTAAGAAAGAATTTTATTATAAAATAACAGGATGTCTTGGGGTTGATGATTTCAGATCACAATCAACACTTTTTTCTCTTACCCTTAACATAGGGTAACTGAAATAACCTGAAATATCGACATTTGCTTAATTGGTGGGGGATTTGGCCATTCAGGCTAATTAGCATTAGTCCATAATGTCAGTGTTTAAATCAGGCCAAAATTAAGACCAAAGTATGACTTTTAATAGAATAATGCAATGACCTCATTACTGATATTGTATTTGAGAGGTAAGCTTAAAGTGAGAGAAAAAGACAAGGAGAAAAAAAGGATTTGGAAAAAGGAAAGCAGGAATAATATAAGTGAAAGAACAAAAAATAAATATATTTACTATCATTAGTTACTGAAAATACAAAAAACTGAATTTTAATGTATTTTTATTAATAAAGTACAAAATTAAATGATTTAGAAATTATGAGTACCTTAAGATGCATTATCTTGCTAGGATTCTAATACTATGTTGAACAAGAGTGGTGAGAGTGGGCATCCTTATGTTCCTGATCTCAACGGGAAGGCTGCAAGCTTTTTCCCATTGAGGATGATATTTGCTGTAGGTCTTTCATAGATAGATTTGATGAAGTTCAGGAATGTTCCCTCTATTCCTATACTTTGAAGCATTTTAATCAGGAACAGATGCTGGATTTTGTCAAATGCTTTTTCTGCATCAATTGAGAGGACCATGTGGTTCTTCTCTCTTCTTTTATTAATTTGTTCTATCACATGGATTGATTTGCGAATGTTGAACCATCCTTGTAGCCCAGGGATGAATCCCACCTGCTCATGGTGGATAATCTTTTTAATGTGCTGTTGGATCCTGTTGGCTAGGATCTTGTTGAGAATCTTAGCACCATATTCATCAGTGATATTGGTCTGAAATTCTCCTTTTTGGTAGGGTCTTTGCCTGGTTTGGGGATCAGGGTAATGCTGGTTTCATAGAAAGAGTCTGGAAGTTTTCCTTCTGCTTCAATTTTTTGAAACAGCTTCAGGAGAATAGGTATTATTTCTTCTTTGAAAGTTTGGTAGAATTCCCCAGGGAATCCGTCAGGCCCTGGGCTCTTGTTTTTTGGGAGGTTTTTGATCACTGTTTCAATCTCGTTACTAGATATCAGTCTGTTCAGGTTGTCAATTTCTTCCCGGTTCAATTTTGGGAGTTTATAGTTTTCCAAGAATGCATCCATTTCCTCTAGGTTGCTTAGCTTATTGGCATATAACTGTTGATAATAACTTCTGATTATTGTTTCTACTTCCTTGGTGTTAGTTGTGATCTCTCCCTTTTCATTCATAATTTTATTAATTTGGGCTTTCTCTCTTTTCTTTTGGATTAGTGTGGCTAATGGTTTATCGATCTTATTGATTCTTTTAAAAAAAAAAAAAAACCAGCTTCTAGTTTCATTGATACATTCTACTATATCTCTGGTTTCTACCTCATTGATCTCAGCTCTAATCCAGATTATTTCCCTTCTTATGTGTGGAGTTGGTTTGATTTGTTGTTGATTCTCTAGTTCTTTAAGGTGTAGAGACAGCTGGTGTGTTCTGGATTTTTCAATTTTTTTTTTGAGGGAGGCTTGGATGGCTATGTATTTCCCCCTTCAGATCGCCTTTGCTGTATCCCATAGGTTTTGGACCAAAGTGTCTTCATTCTCATTGGTTTCCATGAATTGTTTCAGTTCTTCTTTGATCTTCTGGTTGATCCAAGCATTCTTAAGCAAGGTGGTTTTTAGCTTCCAGGTGTTTGAGTTCCTTCTGAACTTTTCCTTGTGATTGAGCTCCAGTTTCAAAGTATTGTGATCTGAGAATATGCAGGGACCCAGTATGTGGTCTATTCTTGAGAAGATTCCATGTGCACTTGAGAAGAATCAGTACTCTTGTTCAACATAGTATTAGAAGTCCTAGCAACAGCAATCAGACAACAAAGAGAAATAAAAGGTATCCAAATTGGCAATGAAGAAATAAAGCTCTCTCTCTTCGCAGATGACATGATTCTTTATATGGAAAACCCAAAAGACTCCACCCCCAAACTACTAGAACTCATATAGCAATTCAGTAACGTGGCAGGATACAAAGTCAATGTACAGAAATCAGTGGCTTTCTTATACACTAACAATGAAAATACAGAAAGGGGAAATTAGAGAATCAATTCCATTTACTCTAGTACCAAGAACCATAAGATACCTGGGAATAAACCTAACCAAAGAGGTAAAGAATCTGTACTTGAGGAACTACAGAACACTCATGAAAGAAATTGAAGAAGACACAAAAAGATAGAAGACCATTCCATGCTCTTGGATTGGAAGAATAAACATTGTTAAAATGTCTATACTGCCTAGAGCAATGTATACTTTTAATGCCATTCCGATCAAAATTCCACCGGTATTCTTCAAAGAGCTGGAGCAAATAATTCAAAAATTTGTATGGAATCAGAAGAGACCCCGAATCGCTAAGGAAATGTTGAAAAACAAAAATAAAACTGGCGGCATCACGTTACCTGATTTCAAGCTTTATTACAAAGCTGGTAATAAAGACAGCATGGTACTGGCATAAAAACAGACACATAGACCAGTGGAACAGAGTAGAGAGCCCAGATATGGACCCTCAACTCTATGGTCAAATAATCTTCGACAAAACAGGAAAAAATATACAGTGGAAAAAAAGACAGTTTCTTCAATAAATGGTGCTGGGAAAACTGGACAGCTATATGCAGAAGAATGAAACTCGATCATTCTCTTTCACCGTACACAAAAATAAACTCAAAATGGATAAAAGACCTCAACATGAGACAGGAATCCATCAGACTCCTAGAGGAGAACATAGGGAGTAATCTCTTTGATATCAGCCACAGCAACTTCTTTCAAGATATGTCTCCAAAGCAAAGGAAACAAAAGTGAAAATAAACTTTTGGGACTTCATCAAAATCAAAAGCTTCTGCACAGCAAAGGAAACAGTCAAGAAAACAAAGAGGCAACCCACGGAATGGGAGAAGATATTTGCAAATGACAGTACAGACAAAAGGTTGATATCCAGGATCTATAAAGAACTCCTCAAACTCAACACACACAACAGATAATCATATCAAAAAATGGGCAGAAGATATGAACAGACACTTCTCCAATGAAGACATACAAATGGCTATCAGACACATGAAAAAATGTTCATCATCACTAGCCATCAGGGAGATTCAAATTAAAACCACATTGAAATATCACCTTACACCAGTTAGAATGGCCAAAATTAGCAAGACAGGAAACAACATGTGTTGGAGGGGATGTGGAGAAAGGGGAAGCCTCTTCCACTGTTGGTGGGAATGCAAGTTGGTGCAGCCTTTTTGGAGAACAGTGTGGAGATTCCTCAAGAAATTAAAAATAGAGGTTCCCTATGACCCTGCCAGCAATTGCACTACTGGGTATTTACCCCAAAGATACAGATGTAGTGAAAAGAAGGGCCATCTGTACCCCAATGTTTATAGCAGCAATGGCCACGGTAGCCAAACTGTGGAAAGAATCAAGATGCCCTTCTACGGACGAATGGATAAGGATAAGTGAAGAATGGATAAGGAAGATGTGGTCCATATACACTATGGAGTATGATGCCTCCATCAGAAAGGATGAATACCCAACTTTTGTGGCAACATGGACGGGACTGGAAGAGATTGTGTTGAGTGAACTAAGTCAAGCAGAGAGAGTCAATTATCATATGGTTTCACTTATTTGTGGAGCATAACAAATAGCATGGAGGACATGGGGAGTTAGAGAGGAGAAGGGAGTTGGGGGAAATTGGAAGGGGAGGTGAACCATGAGAGACTATGGACTCTGAAAAACAATCTGAGGGGTTGAAGTGGTGGGGGGTGGGAGGTTGGGGGAACCAGGTGGTGGGTATTAGAGAGGGCATGGATTGCATGGAGCACTGGGTGTGCTACAAAAATAATGAATACTGTTATGCTGAAAATAAATAAAAGGGGGAAAAATATGCATTATCTTCCATTTGGTGGCTCTGAATAGTTTCAAAGCCCTTTTACAGATGTTGTAAGTGATTCTTGTAAGAAATAATTATAGAACAATGGGACTTAAATCAATAGACAAGGAAAGTTAATTTAGTAATAAATCACTTGCCTGATTTATTTCTGGCCTGAAAATGTGGTTCAGGATGCACTGACAGAGGATAAATAAAGAATAGAGAAAAATCCACAGAACATACATGGGGGAAAACGGCACTCAGTGCTCAGTAGAGGGTGAGGGCCAGGGTGGGGGACAGCAGGAGGCAGTGGGAATAGTGGCAAGCTGAGAGTATATACCCCACCTGAAGGGTCCACAGCAGCTCAGTTCTAGCTGAATGTCTCTGTGGGAGGATACAATGGGGCCAGATTTCATCCTTCAAAAAAAAATTAGGAATTTCAGGTTTTTGTGTGAAATCTCACAATTTGTAAATGTTGGCACACTATTTTGCCTCTTTGTTTGTTTGTTGACTTCAGGAACACTGTGTGTCAGTGGTCCCCTTAAGCTTGGGGCTGGACATTAGTCACCTCTGATCAGTGGTGTGCTGGTAAAAGTTTCACCACCAGCTCTCAAAAAAAAAAAAAAAAAAAAAAAAAAAAAAAAAACATGGATACATATGTACATGTACAAATTTATTACAAATTTTGTTGATGTATATCACATAGTTTACAAAACGATAACAAAATGTACTGTATTCCTTATTATAAACTGTATGTATGTAATTAATTCCCAAAGAATGATGTAAGTGATTCTTGGCAAATTCTTATGTACAAAGCTAACCCAGTATTGTGACTGATGAGTGAGTATAGTTCCCGGCATGAATGTTGGCTGGTATTTTTATTTACATTAGGAGTAAGAGGAAAATTAACAAAGACTTTTGTGAGAATGGCATTTGCTAGTCAATGATGTAAGGAAATTCTTTGCTGAATCAAATAATCTTTTTCAAACACTGGAGGAATACTTACTTAACTTGGAGGACTATTCAGAATGCTAAGGCTATTGAAATGATACACTTTAAAATTTAGCTTAGCCTGCATTATTAACATTTTCTCCAGCACACTCAACAAAACAACAAATCAAACCCTGTTATGTGTAGTGTTTCCAATGTTAGTGGTGTAAACACTGACAATTTAAAGCTACCAAGAGAAGCCATGAGCAGAGTTGAGCAAAGATGCACAGTAGGACATGAGTAGATAGCATTTCTACCTACAGATGCAATAGGCACAAACAATCTCAACAGCATAAATAATAATAAAATGCAGTAGAATAATGAAGAAGTAGTGAGTTTTGAGGATTATCTTTGGTGTTTTAATATAATAAATTATAAGTTTCTGTGATTTAATTTTTAATAATGACTATTTAACAACCAGCTTGCAAAATTTCTGGAAAGTTAATGGTCCACTCTGGTGAGTCAGGGCAAGAGAGTCCCAGTGCCCCACTGACCAATAGGAAGAGATGCAGAAGGACTGGACTGAAGACAATGACCTCAAGGTTGTGGAAGATCACTTGCAGTATTTTTAAAAATATTTATTTATTATTTTATATATATATAGAGAGAGAAAGTGTGTATGTGTGCATGTGCATGTGCTCACGGGGGTGGGGGGTGCACAGAGGGAGAGGCAGAGAAAGAATCTCCAAGCAGACTCCCTGCTGGGCATAGAGCCTGCCACTGGGCTCAATCTTAGGGTTCTGAGATCATGACCTGAGCTGAAATAAGAGTCAGACGCCCAACTGACTGAGCCACCCAGGCACCCCCACTTGCAATATTGATATGCCTTATTTCCTCATTTTCAGAGCTACAGGTGGGAATTTTAGGAAATTTGTCCTCGTCTCCCATGCTAGTTCACTCTTCAACATCTAGAGTCAGGATCCTAAGAGCCCTTGGATGGAGATTGGGGGTGGGGGGAGTGAGGAATCTAAGGTCTTACGAGAAAAAAAGAATTAGGGGTTAGAACTCTTGAGTGAACCATGAAAGGCTCCTGAAAGGAAGAAAGAACAGAAGAATCAAGAAAAGCTATTAAGAGCATTTTACACACATTAAATTAAAAATGGGAAAAGGGCAATCAATTTCCATTTCCCAGAGTTGCTCATTAATAACTTCAGGATCTTTCTCCAGAATCTACAGCAGACATTTGTAGATCTGATCTCATTTGTTACAGGAAAAATGACTCCAAAACAAAAAATTGTTTTATGCTGAGTCCTTTTCTGTTCAAATTTTTAATGCATTTTAAATTTAGCAGAGTTTGTAGTCACAGCTACAACTCAGAATGATACGCAAGTGTCATCAGGCTACCTAGGCTACCTGATGGGGCCTCCAGGAAAGCACTGACGGGTGGAGGACGGCTGGCTCTGCAGAGAGCACAGTGTATCATAAAGCTTCACCAATTTAAATGAAACAGGCACATCACCACACAGACGAATAAAAACTGTGGTAAGAATAGCTCAAAAACAGATTCTCCCATTTCAAAAAATCAGCACATGTTAAAAACAAAGTCACAAATTCATGGGAAAAGAAATCTAATAAATGGTGTGCAGAGGTAAAAAAGGGAAAGAAAGTTAATAAATGGTATGCAGAGGGGAAAAGAGATTAGAGGGATACACACTACAATATTAATGGTACTGTATCTGGGTGATGACATTAAAAGTAATTTTCATCTTCTCCTTCTGGAGTATCTTCATTTCCTAAAGTCTTTTTTTTTTTTTTTGAACAAACATACAATCACTATTATAATAGGGGAAACCCTGTAAGACTATTTTTATATAAACAAATGCTGGAATAAGTGCTTACTATTTAATGCTACAACCTGACCTCCTAACCAACATGATTATGTTAAGTAGGATAATAGTAAAATGAAGCTACAGATAACACTAAAATATGAGAAAGAAAAAGATTAACAATCTATTAAAAAAAGGGGGAGTAAATAAACAGGCAATTCACATGAGATGAAACTCAAATAGCCAATAACTGAATAAAAAATTGCTTCTACTAAGAGAACTAAGAGCAATGCAATAAGACACTGATAGTTCATCTATTCAACTGGCAAAAAAAAAAAAAAACTACTTAATAAAAAGTTTGTTTACTCATAGGCAAATAGATATTCTCATATAATGCTGGTGGGATAAAAAACTGGTACAGCCATTTTTAAGTACAATTTGGTAATGTATCTTAAAACACACATAAGCTACAAGCCAATTCTACTTCTTTATATCTACCATAAGCACCTTCCCCCACAAATACACATATAGTAACTAATAGAAATTTATCTATCCATTCACCTAGGAAAAAAACACACTTTAAAAAAAATCACATTGTACAGCAATAAAAAAATGTTTTAAAAAGAAAAGAATGAATAATGCAGCTAATACTCATGAAATTGTCATCCAGAATTGACAAATGTGACCATTTTGTCATGTTTGTTTAAAACATTTTTATTTTTTATTTTATTTTTTTAATTTTTTTAAATGTATTTATTTTCAGCATAACAGTATCATTATTTTTTCACCACACCCAGTGCTCCATGCAATCCGTGCCCTCTATAATACCCACCACCTGGTACCCTGACCTCCCACCCCCGACCCCTTCAAAACCCTCAGATTGTTTTTCAGAGTCCATAGTCTCTCATGGTTCACCTCCCCTTCCAATTTACCCCAACCCCCTTCTCTCTAAGCAGAGAAAGTCAATTATCATATGGTTTCACTTATTTGTTTAAAACATTTTTAAACACAAGTTTATTTAAAACATTTTTAAACAAAAGATATAAAACAATATTAGTTTTTAAAACTGCAAATAAATTATGAATTTTACTTAGTAGGCTTGTTGGTAGGAGTAGGCACAATTCTGAAAGTATTTCGTGGGTATTATAGGATTGGGCAAAAGAGTAAATATATTGAAGGTTTGGGGGGACCCACAGTTCTAACAGGAGGAATATGAACTAAGGGAAGGAAAGGCAGCATCCTAGGTTTGGAACTAAAGGTATTACAAACTTAGGATTTTTAACACATACATGACTTAGCTTTATCCACAGAGAGACCCAAGAAGAAATGACAAAGAACACACTAATACCTAAATTTTGTTTTCTCCAAACCACTCCCCATTAAAACAAACAAACAACAATGACAACAAAATAGGTCCTTGAAGAATGGCTGATTCCAGGGGATCAGGGCAGCAAAAATATGAGCTGAGCTTGGAATATCTTTACTGTGACAGAAAGCAAGAAAATCTCAATAAATTGATGGGAACGTATCCAAAAAAAAATACAGGAGCCAGCCTGAGGGATTCCGCTGGCCATAAGAGGGACCATCTGAGCACCAGTATGATGAATTACAGGAATGGTTTCCAACATATTGATCTGAAAAGATTCCAGGAGTTTGTACTATCACAAGAAAGAATACAGTGAGAAGGCACATTACCTCTGTAGTATTCTTGTTAAAACTGTTAAGTCTACATCTAATTCAAATCCAAATTAAGGCACAGTCTGCAAAAATAAAAATGGGGGAAAAAAACTCAAAAAGCTGGGCTGAACTCTAAAAATATCAATGTCATGAAAACTAAAAAAAAAAAAAAAAAAAAAGGCAAGAGATTGATGGCGCTGTTCTAGAATAAAGGAGAGTAACCAGCTATGACAACTGAATTAACACACAATCTTTACTGGACTCTGGACTGGAGAAAAACAACAGCTACAAAAGGCAGGAGAAAATGGATGTCCCAATTCAAGCAGAGAGTGCATCATCTTTTCCCCCTGCTTTTTATTCTATTCAGGCCCTCAACACCCAAACTGACAAGGGTGATCTTATCTCTTTGGGAGACACCCTCACAGACACACCCAGAAATCACGTTTTACCAGCAATCTGGGCATCCTTAGCCTAATCAAGAGGACACACAAAATTAACCATGACAGATAGGGGGAAAAGTTCATAGAATAAGCATTTCATTTCTCCAGTGAGGACAAATTGCTTCCCCTTAATGATGGGAAGGGTCTAGAATAATGAAAATGGCTGGTCCTGCCAGGGAATGTTTCATATTGGAGGATCAACACTGGTCTCAGCTGTTGACAGGTTGGGCCCTAAAGAGATCTGTTTTGATGAGGGGAAGTCCACATTGATGAATCCATGCAAAACCTTCATCCTTGTCACTATGGCTACTTTGTTCAGAAGGCCACTGGTAAGCACTGGAGTACCTAGAGAAAGAAGTAGACTGGTATCCATAGAATGAGTCATCTGATCCACCCGATTATTGAGAGCACTCTTTTTGATGAGGGGACTTTGCAGTATTTACATAGACACAAGTATCTCCCTACTTATCCTTACTCTGAGTCTATTCATATCACTTGTGCCCACATCACCTTGTCTAATAAGTTCCTGACCATTCACCCCAGCCTTTCTTGCTCTGGCCTCTGCAAGAAAATTAAACTGTATAGAAAATGATTTCTTAATTCTCCTAAGATGGAACCTACTTAGATGTGTACAAGATAAGCTAACTCTAGATGCATAAGAACAACAACAAAATAAAAGATAAGCTAATTTGTTACATAAAATGGATGCCTTTAGGATATCAAGTCTAATTCTCTTGAGGCACCCCAGCTGAAAAGTGGAAATTAAGCCAAACCTTTAGTGATTATATAATGAGTCAGAATAGATCTGTTCTTCTAGCCATGCTTTTCCCCCAGCAAAGCAAGCACCTGGATGAACTGGGAGGATTTCCCCTTCCTGGCTCTCTTCATGTGCACTCCTGACTGGGGCTATAGCTACAAAGCCCACTGTAGGCAGGGCCAGCACATCATGTAGAACCATATGTAAACTAGTCTTGAATTTTTTTCTTCCTTAACCAGTTGATCATCGAGAATACCTCAAAAAGTCATAGGCATGCTTCCAAGAGCAGGTAGCAATGCATCAAGAGTACAAGAGACAAAGGACAGGGAGATGTGTCTTCAAGACCCACCAGCATCCAAACCCATAGGTACTACTTGCACCAAATTCTAGAGGGCTGTTTTGCATGC
Source organism: Mustela lutreola (assembly GCF_030435805.1). Taxonomy (NCBI): domain Eukaryota; kingdom Metazoa; phylum Chordata; class Mammalia; order Carnivora; family Mustelidae; genus Mustela; species Mustela lutreola. The sequence continues at coordinate 213,324,439 of NC_081291.1, read as the reverse complement.
CCAACTTTATGTTTTAGGAGAATAGATAACTTTAGTTCATCAGGACAGCTAGATCACATGGTCACTTGATTTCCCATGGTTAGGCATTCAAGAGTCTGTCTGGGCTTTGGGAAAGCCAGGAATAATTTCTCAAAAGGAGACTACTTCTTTGTCACTTAGCTGAATTAAACTTCAATTTACCTCACTCAATTCAATTCAACTGCCTGGTCCATATTGGTCACAGGCCTGAGGTCATCCTTATCATGATAAAAATTAAAGCCACAGGGTTTAATTTAATCATCTAACAAGAGATTTTTAAAAATTGGTCCAAGATCAAACAACAAAGCACTTGAATACTTAGTGATTACTTACAGGAGATCCCCTAGAGGACTGGCAAGGTTAGTGAAAGAGGAGATAACGTGGGCCTGGGTGTTTCTGAAGCAGGGATAATCTGCTAAATGTTTGATAACTAGCTCTCCAGGAAGAAGAGATTTGACTTGAGGCATTTGCTGATTTCCATTTGCTGATTTCCATTTACCTTGGCCAGTTTCAAGCTACAATGTGACATCACTGAAGATGAAGTTGAGAAGAGATTGTATAATGAGCTCTTGTAAGCCCATATGAGTCAGCTCCAGCAGACCACTGAGAGGACAGTGTTTCAAGTAGGAGAGTGGGGTCAGTTAGTTTGAAGGTTGTTGATAGATCATATATAATGAACATAGAAGCAACCTCTGGATTTGCAAGAGGTAAGTCATTCAGTGGCCTTAAAAGGGGAGTGTTAGCAGAGTCATGGAGACAGAAGTCAGACTGGAGAGGTTTGAGGAATGAATAGGAGATGAAGATGTGCTGGCAGTGAGTAGAGACAAATGTATGAAGTTCAGTTGTGAAGGAGACCAGAGGAAAGAAGTTGGAGCCAGATGTCCAAGGAAGTTCTAGGATGGAACTTACTAAAGTAGACATGTGTACTGACGGGAAGCAGAAGATAGAGGGGATGGCCAATAGAGTGAAGTCCTTAAAGAAAGAGAATGTGGTGCACACCTTGATAGATTGTTCTTAGATAGGAAGAAGGATTCTTTTTTGATTTACATGAGCATAAGTGATGAGCTGAACTTTTCAGCAAAGAGTTATGTAGTTATTAGTTGGGGACACATGAAGGGCTTTGAGGACAAGTGATGCACTAGTCTCGTGGTATGGGAGAGGAAATAACCAAGGACACAGATTAAAAGTCCTGGATAAATGTACCGAATCCCTCACATGCAGAAGGCTATTTCATCTCCTTTGTCATGGTTTCATTGGGGTGAAGGGAAAAAAGACTGCTAACAACTCTGTGATCATTCCTAGATCTTTAACAAAAACTCTATTTACCTCTTTAATATCTTACCTGCTTCTTTTTGCTTATTGGTTTGTTAAGAGCCACTAGGGTCTTCTTAAGTCGGTTTTGTGAAACATGTATTTTGCTAGAAAGTACATTTTCTGTAGAATTTCCTATGTCTTATTGTTGGGTTCCATATAACATTTTCTCATAATTAATTTGGCTCTTCCTTATTTCTGGTTTCAGGCTTGGATATCTTGACCACATCTTCTTTATCCATTCATCTCTTTTTTTTTTTTTTTAAGATTTTTAAATTTATTTGACAGACAGAGAGCACTAGTAGGCAGAGAGTCAGGCAAAGAGAGAGAGGAGGAAGCAGGCTCCCTGCCGAAGCAGAGAGCCCGATGCGGGACTTGATCCCAGGACCCCGGGATCACAACCTGAGCTGAAGGCAGCGGCTTAACCCACTGAGCCATCCAGGTGCCCCGATCTGTTCATCTCTTGAAGGGCATCTAGGCTCCTTCCACAGTTTGGCTATTGTGGACATTGCTGCTATGATCACTGGGGTGCATAGGGCACTTCTTTTCACTACATCTGTATCTTTGGGGTAAATACCCAGTAGTACAATTGCTGAGTCATAGTGTAGCTCTATTTTTAACTTTTTGAGGAATATCCACACTGTTTTCCAAAGTGGCTGTACCAACTTGCCTTCCCATCAACAGTATAATAGGGTTCCCCTTTCTTCACAACCTCTCCAACATTTGTTGTTTCTTGTCTTGTCAATTTTTGTCATTCTAACTGGTGTAAGGTGGTATCTCAATGTGCTTTTAGTTTGAATTTCCCTGATGGCTAATGATGTTGAACACTTTTATGTGTCTGTTAGCCATTTGTATGTCTTCTTTGGAGAAGTGTCTGTCCATGTCTTCTGCCCATTTCCTGACTGGATTTTTTGGTTTTTGGGTGTTGAATTTGAGAAGTTCTTTATAGATCTTGGATACCATCCCTTTATCTTTAGTGTCACTTGCAAATATATTTTCCCATTCTGTGAGTTGTCTCTTTGTTTTGTTGACTGTTTTCTTTGATGTGCAAAAGCTTTTAATCTTGATGAAGTCCCAAAAGTTCATTTTCTCTTTTGTTTCCCTGCCTTTGGAGATCTGTTTTGAAAGAAGTTTCTGTGGCCAATGTCGAAGAAATGGTTACTGCCTATGTTCTCCTCTAGGATTTTGATGGATTCCTGTCTCACATTGAGGTCTTTCATCCATTTTGAGTTTATCTTTGTGTATGGTGTAAGACAATGGTGGAGTTTCATCCTTCTATATATAGCTGTCCAATTTTCCCAGCACCATTTATTGAAGAGACTGTCTTTTTTCCATTGAATATTTTTTCCTGCTTTATTGAAGATTAGTTGACTATAGATCCATATATACAATGTGTTATTACTCAGCCATCAGAGAAGATGAATACCCAATATTTGCATTGACATGGTTGGAACTGGAGGAGATTATGCTGAGTGAAGTAAGTCAAACAGAAAAAGACAATCATCATACGGTTTCAGTTATTTGTGGAACATAAGGAATAGCATGGAGGACATTAGAAGGGAGGGAACAATGAAGGGGGAACAATCAGAGGGGGAGCTGAATCATGAGAGACTATGGACTCCAGGAATCAAACTGAGAGTTTTAGAGGGGAGCAGAGTGGGGGGATGGGTGAGCCCAGTGATGCATATTAAGGAGGGCATGTATTGCCTGGAGCACCAGATGGTATATGCAAACAATGAATCATGGAACACTACATCAAAAACTAATGATGTACTATAGGTGACTAATATAATAAAAAATTATAAAAAATAAAGTAAATTAATGCAAGAAAATAAAAATAAAAATAAAATCAGGCATGGGTTTTTCTTTATAATTTCTTTATAATTCCTACATTTTGGTTTTTATTGTTTTCTAACTTATTGATTACTGTTTTCTCTCTGATTATTCCTACTTCCCATCTTCTTTGAATTGTTTTGCTAAGGTTTCTTTTGGTTTTTGTTTTTGTTTTTTAAGATTTTATTTGAGAGAGAGAGAATGAGAGAAAGAGAGAAAGCACCAGAAGTGGAGAGTCAGAGGGAAAAGCAGACTCCCCACTGAGCAGGGAGCCAGATGCGGGACTCCAGGATCATGACCTGAGCTGAGGGTAGTTGCTTAACCAACTGAGCCACCCAGGTGCCCCTAGGGTTTTGTTTTATTTTTGTCATTTCTGAGCTTGGATGATTTATTCCTATCACAACTTTTGCTGTTACAAATGGTTTGAAATGATACACTATTCTCTGAGTACACCTTAACAACTGTGCATCATATATTTTTATATACAACTATCAGCATTTTTATTAATTTTTAGAGGTTTTAGATAGCATATCATATTTTATTTCTTCTTTGATTCAGAGATTTAGGTGGCTGCTCATTAATTCCCAAGTAGTCAGGGTTTTTTAAAGTATTTAACTTAGGAAGGGTTGCTTACCTTTTGAATTTGGTTTGTCGTATAACCTCTCTGGTTGGAGAATGTGCCCGATAAAATCTCTAACTGGAAGAATTTGTTCAGGTTGTCTTTTTTCTTTTAATTGTAGCCAGGTTAATGATTGCTGTTTATAAATGTTTCACAAATAAAATGGATGATTAAATAGTCTCTGGAGAGTACATAATTCTATCAGTTTATACATTTGAGCTCACTGATTTTATTATTAAAATCTCATATACCTTTACATGACTTGGCTACCTCATTGTCTGACTCAGACAGAAAGGCATATTATAACAATGTTATAATATGAAAAAATGTATTTAGTGTCCCTTTGATGTCTGCCATCCATTTTTAAAACAGTGTCAGGGATATTAGATAGTCAGGAACAGATACAGAAAGGTTTGCCTCAACTATGGTTAGAGTTTTATGGTGGGTGAGTATAACAAAGGAAGAGGAAGGAAGAGAGTTGAAGTTGTGGCAAGGGGCTGACTGTAATCTTACCCCAGGAAATCCAGCGTGGAAAAGGAGGGAAACAAAGGCAGAAGGAAGAGAATGGGCAGTGAACAGTGATGGGTTCATTGGACTGGAGGTAGAGTAAGCCAACTGGAAGGACAGAAGTGATACAGTTCCTAGAAGACACGCAGTAACTCTCCAGCAACTTGGAGAAGGTCCAAGGTGCAATCATGGTAGCAAGTCAAAGTAGAGTGGTGGGTATGATTATTAAAGGTGAGAGAAGTAGAGAACTAACTCCAAGTAGATTATGTACTGGGGGATGATGAAGCCACTAAGAATGAATGAATGAATGTTCATAAAACAATTCTGGAAGGAAACGCTTCAAAAATTAAGGGTTAAGACTGTAAGTGATTATTTTCTTTCTTTTGTTCTGCATTTCCTGAATTTCTAATACATAGGTAGTACTTTTATAATTAGAGAAAGGTGTTTTTTAAAAGATTTTATTTATTTATTTATTTATTTGACAGACAGAGATCACAAACAGGAAGAGAGGCAGGCGGGGGTGGGGAGAGCAGGCTCCCCGCTGGGCAGAAAACCTGATGTGGGACTCAATCCCAGGACCTTGAGATCATGACCTGAGCTGAAGGCAGAGGCTTTAACCCACTGAGCCACCCAGGCACCCCTAGAGAAAGGTTACTTTTAAAAGCCCACTTAATTGAGAGCCTGGGTGACACAGTCAGTTAGGCGTCTGACTCCTGGTTTCAATTTGGGTCATGATCTCAGGTTCTTGAGATCCAGCCCAGCATCAGGTTCTGTGCTCAGCATGGTGTCTGCTTGGGATTTTCTTTCCCTCTGCCCCTCCCTACCACTCTCTTTCTACATAAATAAATAAATTAATTAATATTTAAAATAAAAGTCCACTTAATTTTTTAGGAATTAGAAGCTTGATTTGGTTCTTCTCTACGTAACTGTATTAGAAGTTACTGTGTTTCTTATACACCTTGCTGCCCTCTAGAAACACTCAAGTAACACAGAAGAAGGGAACATTGTCTTTTATACCTAGAGGAGATACTTTTAACACTGTTGTTTTTAATAATGTATCTTCTTTTCATTTTTTCCTCAAGTAGGACCCACAGAAATGTATGAATGGTATTAAGCTAACACAAATGAGTTCTTTCAGAGAGGCTGCATTGCTATTTTTGCTTTTGTATTGGTAATACAGTTCTTAGAATCATTCATAAAGTGTCCACTATGGATGTAATATAAATATCTTATGACTGCAAATTACACTCTTTCGAAGAGTAACACTAGAAATGTAAATAAAATATGGGGATCCCTGGTTGGCCCAGTCAGAGGATCTTGGGGTGGTGAGTTTGACCCCATATTGGGTATAGAAATTACTTTTTTGAAAAGAAATGTAAAATACTGAACTGGATAAAATGATTTCAACTGCTTCTCATTTTATACGAAATATTTTAGGGACACCTGGGTGGCTCAGTCAGTTAAGCCGCTGCCTTCGGCTCAGGTCATGATCCCAGGGTCTTAGGATCAAGTCCCGCATCAGGCATCAGGCTCCTTGCTCAGCGGGGGAGCCTGCTTCTCTCTCTGCCTCTGCCTGCCGCTTTGCCTGCTTGTGCTCTCTCTCTCTCTATGACAAATAAATAAATAAAATCTTTTTAAAAATATTTTAAGAAAAGTTTACTCAAGGAGTCATCAAGGAGGTAGTAACTGTAACCATCTTAAAGTGTTCTGCTTCAGTGCTAGAAATTCTTACATATTTAGTGAAGATAAGAATTTTTAAACGGTCATTGACACATGGGAAAAAATGAATCAAATTAAAATTTCTATGATTTTACATTTGTGCTTCTTAGATGTAGTTGTACCCTATTGATTTCCTTATAAGTTAATGGCAATTAGCAATCAATGTTTATTTACTTGTTTATTATGTCTCCAGCACCTGTCTATAGGTCTGGAAGGAGAAAGAACACATCTGTCTTATTTATTATGTTTCTATTGCCTCAAACAATGCTTAGAACATAGCAGATGCTCAATAAGTTTCATTGAATAAATGGATAATAATAGAATTACCTGGTCTAAATGGCAGATGCATTTTTAAAATGCTGAACAAGCCCAATATGTCCATGCAAGAAAATAAAATATTGTTTACTTTCATGACACTCTAAATTTGGATGAGAAGAAATTTCACTTTCTTTTTGTTGAAGAAACTGACATTTCAGAAAATGAAGGAATAGCCATTACAGTTGAATTGCCAAAACATTCTTTAAAGTTGAGTGTCTCTCTCCTGAAAATTCTAATGTGGCAAAAAAAAAAAATAATAATAATAACTTTTAAAAGACTGAATCTCTTAAATCTGGATTCCATCATTAATAACAATTTGATAGAAAAGATAATCTTATGGAATTAGATACAATGGCTATATTTCAATAGAGTTTGAGGCAAAGAATTTAGAAATTTTCTAATATTTTTAATAGGACCATTCACATGCTCTGGATGGAACTACTTGTTTCTCTGTACTTGCAATAACTACAGACTTGCAAGATAAAGAGCTTTCTTCACTTTTGCTTGTGACTTAAATGCCAATGAACATACCCATATGGATATCTTAACAATAGAAAAAAAAAGAATGAAACAAAACTCCTCTCTAATAAACTACAGTAAAGCTGAAGAGTTTATTAAGTTGCTAAACTTAAAAAAAAAAAAAAGCATAATCCCTGTCAAAATACTGCCAGCATTTTTCGCAGAGCTAAAACAAAAAATTCTAAAATTTGTATGGAACCAGAAGAGACCCTGAAAAGACAAAGTAAAGTGGAAAAAGAAAAGCAAAGCTCAGGACATCACAATTCCAGACTTCAAGCTGTATTACAAAGCTGTCATCATCAAGACAGTAAGGTACTGGCACAAAAACAGACACACAGATCAATGCAACAGAATACAGAGCCCAGAAATGGACCCTCAACTCTAAGGTCAGCTTATCTTTGACAAAGCAGGAAAGAATATCCAGTGTAATAAGGAAGACAGTCTTTTCAACAAATGGTGTTGGGAAAATTAGGCAGCCACATAGGCAGAACTATGAAACTGGACCGCTTTCTTACACTATACACAAAAATGAATTAAAAATGTATGAAAGACCTAAATGTGAATCTGTCAAAATCCTAGAGGAGAACACAGGCAGGAGTCTCTTTGACCTCAGCCATAGCAACTTCTTACTGGACATGTCTCTGGAGGCAAGGGGAATAAAAGCAAAAACGAACTGTTGGGACTTCATCAAGATAAAGAACTTCTGCACAGTGTATAAGCCTGATGATTCATAGACCTGTACAAAGAATATATTATATATTAATAAAATAATTTTTAAAAAACCCATCTGCACAGCAAAGGAAACAACAAAACTAAAAGGCAACCTACAGAATGGGAGAAGATATTTGCAAATGACATAATGGATAAAGGGCTAGTATCTAAAATCTATAAAGAACTTATCAAACTCAACACCCAAAAAACCCCAGAGAATCCAATCAAGAAATGGGCAGAAGACATGAATAGACATTTCTCAAAAAAAAAAAAAAAAAAAAAGACATACAAATAGCTAACAGACACATGAAAAAAATGCTCAACATCACTTATCATCAGGGAAATAAAAATGAAAACCACAATGAGATACCACCTCACACCAGTCAGAATGACTAAAATTAACAAGTCAGGAAGCAACAGGTGTTGGTGAGGATGCAGAGAAAGGGATACCCTCTTACACTGTTGGGAATGCGAGCTGATGCAGCCACTCTGGAAAATGGTATGAAGTTTCCTTAAAAGGTTAAAAATAGAGGGGCCCCTGGGTGGCTCAGTGGGTTAAAGCGTCTGCCTTCAGCTCAGGTCATGATCCCAGAGTCCTGGGATCCAGCCCCACATTGGGCTCTCTGCTCAGCAGGGAGCCTACTTCCTCCTCTCTCTCTGTCTGCCTCTCTGCCTACTTGTGATTTCTGTCTGTCAAATAAATAAATAAAATCTTTAAAAAAAAAAAAGTTAAAAATAGAGTTATCCAGGAATTGTTCTACTGGGTATTTAACCCAAAGATACAAACACTGTGATTCGAAAGGGCACATGTAGCACAATATTTATAGCAGCAATGTCCACAATAGCCAAACTATGCAAAGAGCTCAGATGTCCATGAACAGATGAATGGAGACAGAAGGCGTGGTATATGTATATAACAAAATATGACTCAGTCATCAAAAAGAATGAAATGTTGCCATTTGCAACAATGTGAACAGAACTAGAGGGTATTGGGCTAAGTAAGTCAAAGACAAAACCATATGATTTGACTTTAGGTGGATTTTAAGAAACAAAACCGATGAACATAGGGGAAGGGAAGAAAAAATAAAATAAGATGAAAACAAAGAGGGAGGCAAACCTCTAAGAGACTTTTTTTTTTTTTAAGGTTTTATTTGTTTATTTGACAGACAGAGATGACAAGTAAACAGAGAGGCAGACAGAGAGAGAGGGAAGCAGGCGCCCCACTGAGCAGAGCGCCCAATGCGGGACTCCATCCCAGGACCCTGAGATCATGATCTGAGCCGAAGGCAGCGGCTTAACCCGCTGAGCCACCCAGGCGCCCTAAGAGACTCTTAATTATAGGAAACAAACTGAGGGTTGCTGGAGGGGCAGCGAGTAGAGGGATGGGGTAACTGGGTGATGGGATTTAAGGAGAGCACTTGATGTAAAGACCACCGGCTGTTAAATGCAATTGATAAATCACTAAAGTCTACCCCAAAACTACTACTACTCTATATGTGAACCAACTTGAATTTCAATCTTGAAAGAAAAAAAAATAGTTGTATAAATTGCACAGATAAAATTAATATTACTACAGAATTAAAATAACTTTTATGGGTGCCTGGGTGGCTCAGTGGGTTAAGCCACTGCCTTCGGCTCAGGTCATGATCTCAGGGTCCTAGGATCGAGTCCCGCATCGGGCTCTCTGCTCTGCAGGGAGCCTGCTTCCTCCTCTCTCTCTCTCTGCCTGCCTCTCTGCCTACTTGTGATCTCTCTCTGTCAAATAAATAAATAAAATCCTTTAAAAAAATAAAATAAAATAACTTTTATTTTGCTAGAATTCTTTGGTCCTAGGGTTCTTTGATTCTAACTAATGGAAATGTGAAGTATTTAAAGCAGACACACCCACAAAATAAAACAAGCTCAACAGCAGCAAAACAAAAAAAAATTTTACTCTAAGGATTCTGGGGGCATCTCAGGGAGCCCACAGATAGGAGTGCAGTCCTGCTTCAAGAAGCGTTGAGAACAAGAGCCAGGAAAGACCCAGGAACCCCACATGCTATTTTGTCTTTCCTCTGCTTCATTCTTCTGCTACAGACTAGTTTTCTCAGCGTTTGAATTGACATGGTAATTTATGGCTTCCCTTGGGCTCCTGAGTTCATTGCAATTCTAAGCCACAAGCAGGGACTCATTGTCTTAGTTTCAAGTGCAAAATCTTGGGAGAATCTGATTGGCTTACCTTGGACCAAGAGCCCATCTTTGCCAATCAGTACTAAGTAACCTGGTTTCCAGCTATCATTGGGTGGAGAGCGCCTTTCTCTCTACTGGAGGCACTTCCTAAAGGCCAATGGGGAGCTATTTATTACTGCTTTAAGAATACATCTACTAGGGGTGCCTGGGTGGCTCAGTGGGTTAAGCCTCTGCCTCTGGCTCAGGCCACGATCTCAGAGTCCTAGGATTGAGCCCCCAGTGGTGTAGGGCTCTCTGCTCAGCGGGGAGCCTGCTTCTCCCTCTCTCTGTGTGCCTGCTTGTGCTTGCTCTCTCTCTCTCTCTGTGTCAAGTTAAAAAACAAACAAACAAACAAAAAAACCTCATCTACCCAGGAATTTATAACAAATGTATTGCAATCTTGTTTTGAGAATAAAGGAATGTAAGCTGTAGAAAACGTACTTTATATCAACAAAGGATGAAATATTTATCACTAATTAAATAAACATATAATGTGCAGTACCATTCAGTCAACAATATTTATTACCAGTTGTGTACGAGGTGCCATTATAGGTGCTGTGAAGATAGCAGTGAACAAAACATCAAATCTCTTCTCCCATGAAGCTTACATTTTACTTTAAGATAATGCAGAACTGCCTTCAGCAAGGCAAGCTCTAAAGATATTTAAATAATTGAATGATTTTTCCAGAGTAGAATTATTGAGTTATGGTTTTAGAAAATAAAGAAAAATCCCTAGATTGGGTATTCCTAGACTATGAGATTCACCTGCCAGATACAATTTTTAGGGCAACTCCTTTGGGTCCACTCCCTCCTCAGGAGCTTTGTACTATCACTTTGCTATCCCTTAATAAACCTTGCTTTAAAAAAATAAAAAACAAATAATAAAATTTCTAGGTAAAATAAAAAATTTAGGATTATTCATGGCTTTTACTTTTACTTTGCCAAAAACAAATGCAAACACACGTACACACACTATCGTATAACATCATCATTGTTTCACGGAAGGAAAGAGATCTTAGTATCTTAATATGGAAAGAGAAAGACAATCGCAGAATAAACGAACATTTTTCCCCCCAGGAAAGGACATCTGGCTACTCTACACAGACAATTTACTGTTCTCATTTGGCAACTGACTAGGGAAAACTTTTCACAGGTTCATAGACTTGCATTTCATAACCATTGTTCTAGACTACAGAGTCTAATACTGAGTCAGCAAACAAATCGAAACTGGTTTGCCTGTTTTATCTTAATTTATGGGTCAATTAATCCATTCAAACTCACAATTCAGTGGGGAAAAAAAAATCAGAATTATTGCCTGGAAAAAATGACTTTTAAAAAGAACTGAACTAACTTACTGATTCAAACAAAATGACTGATGTAACAGTTCTATGTAAGCAGTTTCTGTTTTCCCAGAACACTAACCACCTTCCAATATTAAATGGTAATGACATACTATATGCAATAAACAAATTAGTCTGTTTAATACTTAAAGCACAAAAGCATTTTATAAAATCATCAGTTTGGATAATATATGGGCTGACAGGCAACCAAAGCAGCTAGTTCAGTTTTAGGAATTCAATTTCCATAAGATCTATAACCTCTATAAAAGGAACTTTGGCTTGCTTGCGTAGCAAAACAACTTTCAAGTGTTTAACTTTGCCCTTTAATTATCTGAATAGGTAGACTGTCAAACTTATATTCATTGTTTATCACTATCTTGGCTTTCTATCCGTATTCAGCCACCATTTTTACAGTGGAAGATCTTTTTGAAATATTAAGCCAAGATATTAACATATTCTCCTCTGGACCTTATGTTTGTTACCTCTAACCCTAATCATATTACTGCAAATCTGTCTTTTGGCTCAGGTGTCTAGAGGCTGATCAGGCACAATTTGAATCTTCTGTGATGGGAAGTGGAGTTCAATTTCACCAATGAAACACTGTCAGAATCAGAACTTAAATCAATGCTGAGTAGCCAGAATATAAGAACTTAGAGTAATGAGAACAGAATGGGATTGAGATGTTGCTAACTTTTTCTATTAACTGGAAGAAAATGTTACAGAGGATGCTTTTAGTCTAGATCAACTTTCGAGTTTCCAAAAGTGGGTCCTGACTGGGCAGATCTCAAATTCAAACAAAGAAAGCCAGAGAAAATAAGGCAGATGTGAATGACATAGAAATTCTTGGTGGTCTTGGGATCTTCTGCTTCAACTTGGAACTTAAATCTTAAATGCAATTTTGACAGGATGGTGTGGACAAAAAGGCACTCTCATATTTGCTGGTAAGAGTACAAGTTAGCATGTTGTGCCCAAGTTTCGTACCCTGAGAGACCACCAAGGAGCCAACACCGATGCAATCACACGAGGCTTTATTCAGCAAGCTTAAGCTTGGGTCCAAGCATACCCGACACAGTGGAGTAGGGACTTGAACCCTGAACCAGATTATAGTCAGAGCTTTTAAAGACAGAGTAGAGGTGGACTCGGCAGTAGATGACTGGGCCACGACTGCTGGCCCTTTGTTCCTGTTGTTCTGGCATGATTTATTACAACATTAAGCTATCCTATTCCTGATTGGTCTTTGGTATGGCCTGTTGTTTTCGAAAACTTTGGTCAGTTTAAATGAACCAGGAGTCATTTACCGGTCATGGAGACCTAAGATGGCTGCCGGGGCCAAGATGGCTGCACTTATGTCAAGGCTAGACTTGAGGTGGGTACAGCCTTGTTTTTATTGGCCTCCACATTTCCTCCTCTCAAAGGAACCTAAGGAAGGACCCAATCATGGGTCCAAGCTGGCCTCAGTAACAAGGTCCAGTGGTTGGTACTGCTGTCTGGGTACCATGAGTTGAACTGTACTGACTCTGTCTTTGACAAAAGTAACTAACCTATTGATAATGCAGGGCCCAAAGGTAAGGAGGAGAAGGAGGATCTTGTGGGAAGGGGTCTGGATGGAAGTGATCATATGTACATTAGAGATGTTACTGGATGCAGATGGTATGGTGGGTATTGGGGAGGGCGGCGGAGGGGGGAAAGGAGTTATCTGAGTTTTGGACAGTGCTAATACAGGGTTTGGGCCTAGGTTAACCTGGTTATTCTGGGCCAAGAGTCTCAGGTGAATAGTGTACCCGGGTCCTGATAACCAAGTCTTACTACGTCATAGATTCTTAAGCCCCAAGTAAGTCCTATCTGCCACCTGGTATCTAGTTTGCCAGCTTCTGTGAATTTTAGGGTGATCAGATTACTGGTTTCAGAGCTCTGCGATGTGCGGTTTCTTTTAAGATTAATTAAGTCATCTTTGTAGGGGGCCATCCACCAAATTTCGCCAGTGGAGACACAGCTCCAGCTGGCACAGTAAAAGTGAGAGGGGTCCCCACACTGTCCTTCCTGGTTTCCTGTAAGGTGTCCCGGGCAAACATAAAAATGCCGCTTGTATAGTTGGCTTCTCAATCTGTGGAGATGGGTATTCCCAAGTATTTTTGTTAGGTCAAGAGTAAGGTCATGGAACCACGCCTGTTGTGGGGCAATTTTTGAAAGGGAATATACAACCTCTACTGTAGAAACATGTATTACCTGCCATGTTGGGTTAAGTGGTTGGTGGGGATTGGCCCTGGCGTGAGGAGGACATAGCATAAGTAACATTAGTGGGGTAAGTGAGAACAGCGCAGTCTTAGCTTTAGGGGATTGTCCTTGTTGGGCTGACTTTTCCATTCTGGAACAAAGTCCTTGAGAACAGCGTGTGGGTCAGCTGGCCGGACGTGGGTGTAGTGGACCCAGGGAGTAATCCTGTCGACCTTGAGAGCGGTGGGAGTGGTCAGGATCACGATGTAGGGTCCCTTCCAGAGCGGTTGAAGTGTCTGGTGTTGGTGTCTCCGGACATACACCCAGTCACCCGGTCGATATCGATGAGGGTCCGGGGGTGGCCCAGTCTCGTAAAGGGCCCTCAGCTTAGGCCACACCTGTTCATGGGTTCATTGTAACATTTGGAGGGAGAAAAGGAGTCAGTGATCATCAAACTCAGCAAGCACCTCAGGTTTTAAATTGGGAATAATGGGTGGAGGAATACCGAACATGATCTCGAAGGGAGTAAGTCCCATCTTATATGGGGAGTTTCATACCCTATATAGGCCGAAGGGGAAGAGAGTCACCCAGTCCCTGCCAGTCTCCAGGGCTAATTTAGTGAAGGTCTACTTTAATGTTCTGTTCATCCTCTCTACCTGTCCTGAGCTTTGGGGTCTATATGCACAATGTAATTTCCAGTCTGCCCCAAGTACTAGTGCCACTCCCTGTGCTACCTTAGAGAGGAATCTGGGTCTGTTGTCTGATCCAATCTTAACAGGAAAACCACACCTTGGTAGGATATCTTCCAGCAGTTTCTTGGTCACAGTCTGCGCTGTTTCATGTTTGGTGGGAAATGCCTCTGTCCATCCTGAAAAAGTATCTGCAAACACTAGCAAATACCTGTATCCATATTTTCCAGGTTTTACCTCAGTGAAGTCCACTTCCCAGTAGGCTCCTGGGCGGTCCCCCGGGAGCCGGGTGCCAGGGTTAGATCCATGGGCGGTGGCATTAGTTCATTGACATGCGTGGCAGCTTGCCACAATCTGTTCGATCTTTGATTAGGAGTCTTTGATGGTGATCTTTACATGTTGCACCAAGTCTTCCATTCTTTTGTTCCCATGTGGGTACTTTTATGCATTTTGGATAGGACTCACCATCCCAGTTCCTCTGGTAGGATTAATGCTGCAATCTGCAGCTCTCCACCAGCCATGTGAGCATTGTGTCCCGGGCAGACGCCTGACCCATTATAAGTCTGTGTCAGTGTAATTGGGGTTGTCTGGCATGTCAGTGTTCCTGGATCAGGCAGTGTGGTCACTAAGACATAGTCCACTGAAAGAGCTGCCTCTTTTGCTTTTAAGTCAGCCAGCCGGTTTCTCCTGGCCACTGGCATATCTGCTTTTTGGTGTCCTGGACAATGGATAATGGCCAGTGCCTTAGGCAGCCAGAGGACCCTCAGGAGCTCAAGGATTTCTACCTTGTTTTAAATAGTTTTTCCTTCTGCTATTAAGAGCCCTCTTTCCCTATAAATGGTTCCATGGATATGGGCTGTGGCAAAGGCCTACCTGCTATCAGTATAGATGTTTATCTGCTAGCCTGCTCCCATTGTTAGTGCCTTGGTTAGTGCAATCAGCCCATTGGGCAGATGTCCCCACCGCTAATGGTTCTGCCCAGACAGTCTCTGTCTCTGAGGTCACAGCTGGCCCCGCATACCTGATTCCTTCCCAGACAAAGCTACTGCCATCTGTACACCAGGTGTCATCTGCATTTGGCAGTGGTTGGTCCTGGAGATCAGCTCTGACTCCATGCACCTGAACCAGGATTTCTTGGCAGTCATGTAGTGGGGGGGTTCCCAGTCAGGGTTAGGGAGCAATGTCACTGGGTTTAGGGCTGGAACAAAATTCTGGTAGGGTTCAAAAGCAAGTCCTGGTAATGGGTCAAGCGGGCATTGCCGATCCATCGGTCTGGGGGTTGTTTGAGTACCTCTTCAATGGCATGTGGGGTAGTGACATATAGTTCCTGCCCCATAGCCAGCTTATCTGCATCTTTAAACATGGTGGCCACTGAAGCAATAATTTTTAAGCATGGAGGCCATCCAGCGGCCAAAGCATCCAGTTTCTTTGAGAGGTAGGCCACCAGCCTCTTTCAGGGGCCTCGGTATTGAATTAGGACTCCCTTCGCCACCCCTTCCTTTTCATCCACATAAAGGTGGAAGGGCTTAGATCAGGCAGCCTGAGTGCCAGGGCCAAAAGCAAGGCTTGCTTAAGGTTGAAGGCTTTGTTCATGGTCTCAGTCCGCACAAAGTCCTGTTTTTGTTTTGTGGCCTTGTAGAGGGGACTAGATATGTCAGCAAAACCAGAGATCCCCAACCGGCAGAACCCAGCCAACCTCAAGAATTCATGTACCTAGCAGATGTTTCGAGGCTGCGGGATCCTCATGATGGTCTCCTTCTGTGCATCTGTTAACCATCTCTGTCCATCTTTCAATTTGTACCCCAGGTAGCTCACCTCCGTTCTGCAGATCTGGGCCTTCTTAGCTGAAACCCAGTATCCCAGAGTTGCTATCATTTGGAGCAAATTCTTGGTGCCTTGTAGGCATGTTTCCTGGTCCTCTGCTGCCAACAGGGTATCATCTACATATTGTAATAGAGTCAGGTTAGGGTGCTTGGCACGGAACTCACCTAAGTCCTCATGTAGTGCCTTGTCAAAGATGGTGGGTGAATTTTTGAATCCTTGCAGTAGTCAAGTCCAGGTAAGTTGGCCATCGATGCCCTTCTCCGGGTCTGCCCATTCAAAAGCGAAGAGGTCTTGGCTCCTTGGGGCCAAGGGCAAGCTGAAAAAGGCGTCCTTTAGGTCTAGTACTGTATACCAAGTCTTGTCTGGGGCAAGGTGAAGAGGAGAGTGTAGGGATTTGGGACCATAGGGTGCATGTCCATCACCCGTCAGTTGACTTCCCTCAATTCCTGGACCAGTCTATAATCATTAGAGTGTGGCTTTCACACTAGAAGCAGGGGAGTGTTCCATGCCGAATGACAAGGCCGCAGTATGCCCGAGTCTAGCAGTCGCCGGATGTGTGGGATGATCCCTGCCCATGCTGTGAGAGGCATGGGGTATTGGTGGACTCTGACTGGTTCTGCTCCTGGCTTTAGTTCAATGTATATCACTGGCCAACGTCGGGCCAGTCCAATTCCCCCAGTTTCTGCCCATGCTTGGGGAAACTCCTGCAGCCAGTGGTCAATGTTGGTCATTGGTGCTGGGGGCATTTGGTGAAGACAATATCCGTTCTCGAGGTTCATGACAAGCACCTGGATCGGGTGTCCCTCTTTACCCAGAACCTTTGTCCCTCTAGGGTGGAAACTAATTTTGGTTCCCATCTTGGTGAGTAAGTCCCAGACTAACACTCAGGGCACTCAGGGATGACCATGAAGGAGTGGGATACCCGGCCCACGCCGAGGTCCACTGTTCTTCAGGTCGTCCATGAATATTGTTTAGTGCCTCTGGCCCCCTGTACCCATGAGGTCTTATTTGTCGATTTCCCTTGAGGTTGTAGCTAGGCAGAGTGCTGTGCCCTGGTGTCTACTAGGAAGTTAATCGGTTGCCCCTCCACTTTAAGGGTTACCCTGGGCTCAGGGAGGGGTGCCGAACCCTAACCCCCCTAGTCATCTAAATCTTCGACTTCCAAGATAGTAGCGGAGGCCTTTGGTCTTTTGTTGAGGCAATCTTTTACCCAGTGGCCTTCTTCCTTGCAATAAGCACACTGGCTTTTATTCCGTTTGGGGCATTCTCGACAGGGGCCATCCTCCTTACCTGCTCCTGAAGCCAACTTCTTGAGACATCTCTGTTTTTCATGTGGGTCATCCGTGGTCGTGGCCAGTAGGATCTTAGCCAAGATCCGGGTCTGATGGTCACTCATCTTAGCCTGTTGTTCCTCCAGGATCTCTCTGTTATTGTAGACTCATTCTGCCACCACTATCAGATCCTATAGCCTCCTTTCTCCTAGTCTTTCTACCCTCTGCAATTTCCTTTTAATGTCCAGAGCAGCTTGTTAACAAAAGCTATAACAATGGCAGCTCTGGTTTCTGGGGCCTCTGGCTTCATAGGGGTGAACGCCACTATGATCCTTTCTAGGAATGCCGCCAGACTCTAATCTTTACCCTGTCTTACATCATATACCTTAGCCAAATTGGTAGACTTGTGTGCTGCAGCCTTGAGACCTACCATCAGAGTCTGGCAGTAGACCCGGAGCCTCTCCTTACCTGCTGTCGAGTTGTAGTCCCAAGCAGGGTGAGATAAGGGGAAAGCTGCATTTATGAGATCGGAATTCTGAGTCAGCCTTCTGTTGTCACTCAGGACGGACTTTCGGGCTTCCACCTGGATTCACTCTTTCCTCAGTGGTAAAGAGAACATGCAAGAGCTGCTGACAGTCATCCCAGGTGGGCTGATGTGTGAAGAGAACAGTATCCAAAAGACCAATCAGATCTTTTGGGTTATCAGAGAACTTTGCATGTTGGGCTCTCCAGTTGTATAAATCACTAGTAGAGAATGGCCAATATAACATCGGCTGTCCCCCCGTTCCATCGGGGGGGTCCCATGGTGTGGAGGGGAAGGACAGTGGAATCGGCCAGTCCCGGGTTTGGGGCTGGGGCTGCCCGATGGGTCCATCCACGTGTTCCTGCCGCCGGCCCATGCATGGGGGGGCCTCCATCTGGGAGGGGGAGCGGTGCTCCCTGGGCAGCCTCTGATGCTTCTGCTGGAGGGGCAGACGGGGCGGGGGGAAACCTGGTAGGGCGGTGAAAAAGTCAGGTCCTCCATGAGAGTGCCCTCAAGGACTGGGTAAAGTGGAATCTTTGGTTCGGACTCCGCTTTCTTGTCAGACTTAGGAGTTGGGTTCTGCAGGGCTAGGATCTTGGATGTAGGTCCTACTTTGGGAGGGAGAAAAGGTTTACGCCAGGAGGGAGGATTCTCTATCATGTCCTGCTGGACCAGGATATTAGGTACTTGGTCAGGGTAGCCATGTGGTTTTTCTCTGAAGATGACGGCCTTAACCTGAAAGATAATAGGCAGTTGAGAAGTTCCCTCCTGGGCCATCCAACAAAGCTGGCCACTCAGATATGCAGAAAGTCTGAAACTTTCCCTTTCGTACGTCTGTGCTCAGGTTATGAGCTCTCTCCCTGATGTCCGAGAAGTGGTCAATCATCAAAGACAGAGGGGTAGTCTGTGTCTGTCCCAACATGCCCTCAGTCCACAGCAAGACAAAGACACTTATGACAATTAACAAGAATACACTCACACAGACAAACGATCAGTGCGGCCGCAAAGACAAAACTGAAAGTAAGTTAAGGGAGGATCCGACCACAATGGCAGCCGCCTCTCCTCACAGATGAGGACTTCGTCATCCAGGCAGGGGCAAGGGATGTCTCCCAAGACCCCCGATGGAAGGCCTGTCAGCGCATCCGCTTAAGGCAATGTTGACCCAGGTACTGCTTGGAATTCCTACAGGTAAAAGTGCAGATTGGAGCTCCCAGAAAGTATGCACGCAAACAGGAAAACGTGTGCACTCGCCAGCCAGTGCAGGAACCTCCGGGTCGGGGTCCTGGGGGTCTCTCAGATCTCAGTGGAACCTCCAAATGTTGTGCCCAAGTTTTGTACCCAAGAGACCACCAAGGAGCCAATACTGATGCACTCACACGAGGGTTTATCCAACAAGCTTAAGCTTGGGTCCAAGCATACCTGCCACAGCGGAGTAGGGACTTGACCCTGAACCAGATTACAGTCAGAGTTTCTAAAAGTGGAGTAGGGTGGACTCAGCAGTAGGTGATTGGGCCATGACTGCTGGCCCTATGTTCTTGTTTTTCTGGCATGATTTATTACAACGTTAAGCTATCCTATTCCTGATTTGTCTTTGTTTTTTTTTGTTTTGTTTTGTTTTCAAAACCTTTGGTCAGTCTTCCAGGAACCAGGGGTCATTTACCCATCACGGAGACCTAAGATGGCTGCACTTCTGTCAAGGCTAGACTTGAGATAGGTACAGCCTTGTTTTTCTTGGCCTCCACAAGCATAGATTCTATAAAGCGCAATTTAGAATTAGCAAAAATATAAATGCACACGTTTGGATCTAGTACTTCCAATTCTGTTTCATTCTCCAGGTGTGACCATTTTCCAAAGCTTTTCACTGTGGCATTGAATATTACAACAAGATGGGAAATAACCTTAATATCAACTTTTATGGGGCTGGTTTAATAAATCATGGTACATTCCAACAATAGATCGGTAGGCCCCTGGGTAAAAGGAAAGCCAACTTTATGTATGGACATACACCGAACTCCAATGTACGTTCAACTAAAAACAAATACGCGTAAAAAGGTAATTCATAAAGATACACTTATTTGCTTTTATGTTCATAGAGTATCCCAGGGGGGTCGTGAGGATTTTAATTCCTGCGTTACTGGAAAGCTTCTGGGGAGGGGTGGGCTCTTTTCACTATAGGAAGGCCCTTGGTAACCTTTCGGATTTTGAGACATGAAAACGAATTCACATATGCGCCCGCACGTGCAGGAAAAGGCCTCCAGTCTGTTGATACGAAGGGCAAGGCTGTGAGTTCGACCGCACGGTCCGGTACCGGAGGGGGCCTTGCCCGTTTGGACCATGACGGCGGCGACGTCTGTGACGCAAGGCTGAAGGGCGCCACAACCAGCCCCACTCCGGCAAGCCCATGTCCCTTCCGTTTCCGAAATTAGCTGGGTTTCCGAGCTGCTCGCAGACCTGGCATTCTTTCCCAAACGCTGAAACACTTTGGCTTTGCGCATAACCGAGAAAGGGGCCAACACACCAGGCCAGGTAACCGTTGATCATAAATGGGATTCAATGCTTTTCAAAGTGCTTTGCAGCTCCAAAGATACAGAAATACGAAGTGTGACCCAAGAGAGTTCGTAATTATTACCACAGCACAAGTCAACTTAGTTTGGGGTAGACCATCCACCCTGGGACCTTATTTTGACTCCCCTAACCTGGTTCCTCTTTCTGGCTCCTCCCCCACCCCGTCCCTCTCTACTTTCCTCTCTTTTCAACCCTCCTCCTCCCGCTCCTTTCTCTCCTCCTCCTCCCGCTCTCTTTGCCCCTCCCAGACCTTGGCGGGAGGTTTCCTCTCCTGACTGTCTACTCTGCGTAAGAGCGGAAGACGCACTGCAGCACCGTGGGCCGCGAGTCAACCGAGCCCACTCTCTCCTCTCCGTCTCTATGATCCTCTTTGTGACCGGTCGGATTGCCCCGGATTCCCAGAGTTCCGTGCCAACAGTCCTCCACGCCGACAGAGGACAGCGCAAAAAGCTGACGTTCTCGCGAGAGGGACGGAGCTCTCTCCACGTAGGGAGGGTGCGAGCGCATGCGCGCTCGGTGGTGCGCGGTAGACTGAGGGAAGACGGGACCCGGCTGGCGCCCCAGAGTGCGCGCGTGCGCCGTCGCGAGCTTGCCGCCGCCGGGGCCGCGGTGTGGGAGCGGGTGTGAGACCGCCGTGCGAGCCGCGGGAATGTTCCGAAAGGCCCGGCGAGTGAACGTGCGCAAGCGGAATGACTCGGAGGAGGAGGAGCGAGAGCGCGATGAGGAGCAGGAGCCGCCACCGTTGCTGCCGCCGCCGGGCACCGGCGAAGAACCGGGCTCTGGCGGCGGCGGCAGCGGCGGCGGCGGCGACAGGGCCCCTGGGGGGGAGTCGCTGCAGGGCCCCGGGCTGCTGCCTCCTTCCGCGCTGACCCCGGGCTCCGGGGCTGAGGCCGGGGGCTGCTTCCCCGGCGGCGCGGAGCCCGGCAATGGGCTGAAGCCGCGCAAGAGGCCGCGAGAGAACAAAGAGGTACCCCGCGCCAGCCTGCTCAGCTTCCAGGACGAGGAGGAAGGTAACCGCCGCGCTTCGGACCCCAGACCCCAGCCTCCCTACCCTGGGCCCCCACTTTTAGTCCCCGCATTCCCTGGACGCCCAGCCCCCGCAGCCCGGAACAGAGCCCCTTCGCGCCCGACCTGCTGCACATCTTTCCCCGCCTCCGGCCTTCTGCTCCTGGCGGAGGACGCGTTCCCGCGCCACCACCAGCCTTTTCTTAACAACCGCCTCCTCCTCACCGTCCTCCTGTGCATTTCCTGCTCTGAGGGCCAGGAGCTCAGATCCGTCCTTCTGAGTTTGTCAAGTGGGAATAAAGTGCCCCCTGTCCTGCTTTTTTCCTGGCGGGTGTGTTTCAGGGTGAACTTGAGTTGGATCCCCTGTCTGCTCGTGGCCCGGTCTGAGTCCTCTGCAGGTCACTGTGTCCACGCCTCGGGGGGGATCTGTCCACACATCCTTGACCAAGAAGGCAGGGTTTGTAAAGAGGAATCCTAAATCTGGGGACAGAGTCCCCGGAGCTGAAGCTCTGGCTGTGAGTGACCTTGGGCCAGCCCCTTGCAGACGCCGAGCCTCAGTTTCTCCATGAAAATAAGGGGTACAGATGTACCGCTTTCCTCGCATTGATTTTTGGACAATGAAGAGAGACGGTGTAATAGAGATTGAAAGCAATTTATCCAGTCGGGTGCAAGAGGCTAGGTTGCAGTGGATTTGGATTTCTGATTATATATGAGCCTTAAATCTAACTTCCCGAACAGTTGCATGTGTATGTAACCCAATTAAGTGCATGTTACAAAAAAAGAGAGTTTTTGGATATCTCACTTGTATATTGATGCAAGATTCTCTCATCTTTCCAGGAAGGCGGGCCTTTCTGTTTCTCTTTGGCCTTCTGTTATTTCTTATTTGTTTGAGAGGACCACCCCCAGATTTATTTTTTATTTATTTTTTTTTTTTTTTTACGATGATGCAGAAACTATTCGGTAAAGTGTTTGCATTTGACTTTAAAATTTTCAAATCAGAGACGGTGGATACTTACCAAAACTTAATTTTGAAAAGTGCTTTGCTCTCAGCTTAGTCTTGAAATATGTCATGTTGTGATGGTTATAGATTTACTCAGACTTGACAGCTCTCTTACCCAGCATCTTTTGACTTTGGATATTTTTTTTTCTTAAAATAAAGTGATTAAGTGCTTTTTCAGTGTTTTTGTTTTTCTACTGAGGAAGACAATAGGACATAGAAAAATTTTGTGTAGTCACAAGTGCCTTTCAGAAAGTTTCATATTTGCATTATATAGGTTAATTTATGAAGTGAACAGCTTTTGAGAGTCTGTGACAGATTTGGAATAATTTCAAATTATGTAATGCTTTGGGGTGTATGAGTATCCATTTGGTGAATGCAAAAAGCACATTAAGACCATGTGAAAGTTAGATGGGAAGATACTGTCTGAAATGGTTGCTACAGACTTCATTTAATTTCTTTTCTTAGAAAACGAAGAAGTTTTCAAAGTGAAGAAATCAAGTTACAGCAAAAAGATAGTAAAGTTACTTAAGAAAGAATATAAAGAAGATCTTGAAAAATCAAAGATTAAAACAGAACTCAACTCATCAACAGACAGTAAGTACCAAACTAATAGGATTCATTTGAAATAACAAAATGAAAGCTCTTTTCACAGGGATTGATTGAGTGTTTTTGCTGTATATATCATGAGTTTGTTCAGTTGATTCTGCTGTTGTCAAAGGTCCAGATTGAGTATTGATACAGTTCTGTTATTTAATTCTAATACAGGTAAATGCTATTTCTTTCTTTCTTTCTTTCTTTCTTTTTTGTCAGGGGTGGGGATAAGCACAAGCAGCGGGGAGAAGCAGGCTTCCCCTGTTGAGCAAGGAGCCTGATGTGGGACCCGATCCCAGGAGCCTGGGATCATGACCTGAGCCGAAGGCAGACGCTTAACCGACTGAGCCACTCAGGCATCCCAGTAAATGCATTTTTTAAAAAGACAGAGTCCTTGCCATCGGAAAGTTTCTGCTGTAACACCTGAATCTTCCTCCAATTTTCCTGCTAGTGTTCAGACTGCTATTAACCAGAGAAAGGAAGTTTCCCACTTAAGCCTGAGACCCAGATTTATTCTGGTTTAAGATAGTATTGTGTAAGTTCCTGTACTTGGATTTTATAGAGACAGATGTTCAGTTCTTTGGTGGTATTTCCGCAGTTAGTTTAATTCTTGCAGAACTTTGAGGAACACCCTTGTTTTTGTTTTAAGATTTTATTTATTTCTCAGAGAGAGAGAGCACAAGCAGGCAGAGTGGCAGGTAGAGGCAGAGAGAGAAGCAGGCTCCCTGTGAGCAAGGAGCCCGATGCAGGACTTGAACCCAGGGCCCTGGGATCATGACCTGAGCCGAAGGCAGCTGCTCAACCAACTGAGCCACCCAGGTGTCCCTGAACACCCTTGTTTTAATGTTTCTTGATAATACTTTCTCATTCAGCAGCCCTATCAGATATGTGGATGACGACTCCTCAGTGTGAGGCTCCTGCCTACATTGTACAGACATTTCTCAACACCCTTTCACAACTGAAGCTTAACAGTTTTAAGACGTTATTTGTCTTGGAGGGAAGTGGATCCATTATAATATCCTGTGGTCTGAGTTATTCTCATGTATATGTCTTAGGGCAACCTTTTTATTCTGTGGAATTAAGGATAGAATTATTATTTCATGGGTTCTCAGCCTCAGGCTTAATGTGAAAAAGTATGTCATTATATCTCAAATTTATAGTCTAATTTTGGAGACAGCATCACTTAAATGTATAATTGGACCCAGTGTTTGGCAAAATGGTTTAAAGAGGAACTGCTTTTTTTTTTTTTTTTTAGAGTCAGGAGAAGGAATGTCATATGTAAAGTAGAATACGAAAGTGGATTTTTTTTTTTTTTCCAAAGATTTTATTTATTTATTTTTTTGGCAGAGAGAGATCACAAGTAGGCAGAGAGAGAGAGAGAGAGGAGGAAGCAGGCTCCCTGCCGAGCAGAGAGCCCGATGTAGGACTCGATCCCAAGACCCTGAGATCATTACCCGAGCTAAAGGCGGAGGCTTAACCCACTGAGCCACCCAGATGCCCCATGAAAGTGGATTTTTGATCATTTAAATTCCAAAAGATGGAAGAGGGAAGATGATGGGTGTATTACCATATTTTAAAGTGACTGAGTTAAGAGCAAGTACATCTGTCAGGTCAAAGTGGATGATTTATAGAGGAAGTAGAGGTTTAGGGTGAAAGGTACGTTGTTGACAGATTATGAAGGATGTTTAGTATCCAGTAAGGGGTTTAGAGTTGCTGTTGGGTGGCCTGCCAAGATGGTGACATGATAAATGCCTTTTGAAACTTTAACCTGGTATTAACATGCAGAATGGATTGGCACAAGGAGAGATTGGAGGCCTAAAACAGTTTTAAAATCAAGGGCCGGTTTTGATCCATTAATAGTGTGTTTAAAAAGGTCTTAGTTGAGTGACACTGAGGCTTTTCCTGACTGAATGGGAAATTTTGGATGAGTTAAAGCTGTTCACTTATGGGTGTGGGAGAAGAAAGAAAGGATTATTTGAAAGAAAGGATTATTTGAAAAACATTCCAAGGGAAAAATCGGTAGGCTTGATATATACTTTAGCTGTTGGATTTAAAAGAAACAGACTCTGAACTTTTGTGACACAGTGACAGAGAAAAATGCTGTGTTATATATAGAAATAGGGAAGGCAGGTAGGAAGAGAAGTATTTTTAGGGGAACCAATTATTTCAGAATCTAGGAAACTGCTTTTTTTCCCAAATCTTTTGAAAACCCAACTGCATGCAATATAATAGCGCAGATAAGGTCAGGAGAATTGAGAAAGGAGCACTTAGAAATTGAAGCGAGTCTGGAATTTATGAGCTCTTCTGTGACCTGTGACCTTTGTCTGTGACAGAGACTTCTACCTTTAATAAGCATACACACAGAGAAGAGGATTTACTAAATAAAATCATTAAGGCCAAAAAAGAGATAGGAAAAGTTTTGAGATGATGATGCTCATTTGTATGAAAAAGTACCAGAAAAGTCAGAAAGAAAGGACCAAGGAGAGGCCATAGGCAGTGTTGCTATTGTTTTTTTTCTGGAGGAGGGTGTTTGGCAGAAGAGACAAGTCTGCTAGCCAAGCTCTATCTGTTTGGATGAAGGAACATCTTTTGCTAAAGGGCTCAACAATACTGTATGAATTCATTGTAGCTTCAGTCATTGGGTTAGCTGGTATGGGAGCTTGGACTGAAAGAAATCAAAGGCTATTTGCCCAGGTTGAGGCACAAGTTGGTGAAGTAGAAGGCAACACACTGCTTTCTAGAAGTTTGTCTGAGAGAGAAGTAGAGGAGAGTCACCAGAGGGACCATTGGGATCAAAGAGAAGTTTTTTGATAAGGAGAAACCTGTGTTTAAGGTAAAGAGAATGTTCATGGGAATAAGTTTCCTGATTTGGTAGTAGAAGAAATTGAGGGTCCTCTGAGAGCCTAGAGAAAGGTTATTTAGTATCTCTTTACAAAGACATCTTGAAAGATAATAAATGTCCACTAACAAAAATTCAACTGTAACCACGTTGTGCACCTGTATGGGTTTGATCATAAAATGTATTTGCTTGGTCTTTTAAAATATGCAGAAATCTTTATCTGAACATATATGACCTTTCACAGTTCTGTTAAAAGCCATTGATTTAGTTTGGGTTTAGAGTATAAGGAAATGGGTTGTTTTTGACTCCCATCTAACCGTATCAGTCTGATAAGATGAATTTTTAAATCTCACAGCATCAGAATGCACTTCAGAAGGAAGGCTTTGGCTAATGAGTTAGGATGGTAGATGAGGAAACTGGGGAGCCTAAGGCATAATGACCTAAATCTTAGTAAAGTGTAAAGTGTGTGTGTGGGGAAGTGGTATTATCCCTTCGATTACTATTGAGGGGAATGGAATATGGTTTGAAAAGAATAGAGAATCTTTGAAATGCTTTTTGGGAGTGGAATATAACTAGGGAAACGAGAAGAATATCATATTTAGAATAAACTTGTACTATTTCATTATATTCTTTGTGTCTGTTGTGTGCAAGGTGCAGTGCCCGAGGTGCAAAACACTTTGATTTTCTTGATTTTTGCCTGCAATTGATGGTGCAGTAGGATTATTTAGTTACAAGGATGTAAAGCTCCGTACAGTTACAGTGATGCCTCCTGGACTGCAGTGGCAGGAAAGCAGTGTTACAACTCGTCTTGTGAAAGGCCTCAGAATTAGGGAGCACACTGTCCATATGGTAGAATATGGCACTCCTGCAGCCCCCTTCCGGGTTTACATGTTGTTGTTTTTAGTGCCACCTGGTCTCTGACTTGCCTCGCTGTCTCAGTTCCAGGTTCCCGGAAAGAGAATTAGGTTGTCTCTGTTTTGGTCACAAAACATGCTTGAACATTCATTCACTCACAACAGTGGGGTCAGAGTTAGATTGTATAAACATGGCTTTTGGGTCTTACCCCTTCAGGTGGTGGATGACAAATGGTTGTGAATGATGAAGATAATCCTGAAGTATTCATTACAGAGAGGTGTATGTGGTCCATAAACACTGTTCTTGATAGAAAGCTGCCTCAAAGGGGCTTAGAGTTTAATGAAATGCTGATACTAAGTGAAATAGTGCTTCAAAGAGGTATGAACATTTACCAGTGGGAGTTCAGAGGAAGAAACAGTTAATTTTGATAAATTTAATAAAATTTTGATTAAATGAACTCAAACCGAAATTGAGCAGAACCGCCAATGCACCCCTTTGACTCCTGTATTACTTTTACTTCCCAATTACTGCCTATTATTGGATATTTCCTTTTCATACATTAGTGGTTTGACTTTTTTATAAATAATTAAAATGGTTTAAACTGAGACAAATTAAGCCTATAAACAAATAAAGTAGTGCCTACTTAATCTATACATTCTATTTTAAATATATTTTAATAGCTTTTTTCACAAATGTAGGTGAACCACCTTTGGACAAAACAGGACATGTTAAGGACACCAGTCAAGAGGATGGGCTGATCATCAGTGAACACGGTGAAGATGAAATGGATATGGAAAGTGAGAAGGAGGAAGAAAAGCCGAAAGCTGGTGGAGCCTTTTCAAACGCTTTATCTTCTTTGAATGTTCTCCGTCCAGGTGTGTATTTGCAGATACTTTTCAGAAATGAAGGAAGCCCCCAAGGAGGGGCCATGTGGAAAGATGGTGAAAGAAGGCGATAGCTAAGTGGCATTTCCTATGACGCTCCTGTTGGAAGCCCAGGTGTTTCCTTTTGCAAATAAAGTGAAAGAACTAGAAACTTCCCAGTTTTTCTAGGTTCATTCTCAGGCACTTTTGTTAATCAGAGCAAATGTGGGGCTTAAAGTAAATGGATAGATGGGACTAAAATTTTTTCTTTTTTTAATGTATTTCAGATTTAGACTTAAACTTAACTTTTAGAAATCTACTAAAAGCAAAAGTAATTGCTATTAGTGTTATGCCCCCACACTCTTCCTTTTACTTCTAAGAAATAGTTCGCAAATCTCTTTACCGGGTGACCAGTTTCCCAATAAAAGTGTGTAGCGTGGGAGGAGCAGCGTAGTAAATTAAGATACGTTTACATGATGGAAAGTTCCAAAGCTATTAAAATAACATTAGACAAGTAGCGAAGCATTAATTTTTACTGTAGGTGAAAGGTCAGTTCGATTATGTAGTAGGTTATGCTTTATCTTGTCCATGAATATTGTTAGGCCTTTAAAAATTGTATTTATGCCGAACAACATGGAAAAAACATACTGTGCTTTAATATGAGGCAAAATTAAGTACAGAGTGATGTATTCGTGGGCACCGTTTTTATTGTTTGCTTTCTAGTTCAGTAATATGATTTGATTACTTTTATTTCTGAAAAATGAAAAAAAGTCAGTTAAAGTTGCTGTGGTGGATTTTCCCTTCCCTTCTTTCTCATACGTATTGCCATTACATATATATATTTTAGTGTTCTTATAGCAACTTCTAGTTTCCATTTAAGCTAAATTCAAAGTAAATTAGTTGGACTATAGGCACAGTTTGGGAAGGGGGCACCAGCAACTAACATTAGACCATCCCTACAACAGGGTTCTCTTGGTGAGATTATTTTACCCCTCATATTTTCAAGAAACTAGAAATGTTACACCTTGATATCTCCGTCTTTCATAATCCTTGCCATATGTTTGCAGGAGAAATTCCCGATGCAGCTTTTATACATGCTGCAAGGAAGAAGCGTCAAATGGCCCGAGAATTAGGAGATTTCACTCCTCATGACAATGAGCCTGGTAAAGGCCGCCTTGTTAGAGAAGACGAGAATGATGCCAGCGATGATGAAGATGATGATGAGAAGCGCCGCATAGTTTTTTCTGTGAAGGAAAAGTCACAAAGACAAAAAATCGCTGAGGAAATAGGTAACTTGATTTAATAAGATAATAGGCCTGTTGCATTGCTGTTGAATTTGATTTGCTATTAAATAGAGTCAAACAAAGTACCCACATTGACTTAACTATATTTAATGTTTGAGGACTGTTTTTGCTTGGGTACAAGTGTCTTACTGGAATTTTTTTGAAGCCAAAGCACGATTGTGATAGTGAATGTTTATTGAGCACTTCCTGAGTAGGCAGTGTTGTGTTAGGGGCACTTTACATGCATAAATTTATGTAATCAGCTTAACATTCTTTAGAGGTTTTCAGGTTTTGTTCTTCCCTTTGTCGATTTGATGTCAAGCTCACAGATTAGGAGACCCTCCTAAAGTTTTAAGATTATGTAATACTTATCCTTTTGCTTCAAGGGATACCCTTGGCTAAGACAAAGTCAGGAGTATCAAAGGAGAGGAGCTCATGATTATTGACGTTTTAGGGAGACTGAATGAATACCAGTGGTTTGCTTAATCTTTGCGAAGTGTCAGGATAGCAACTCTTCCCTCCCTGCTTTTCTGATATTTAATTTTCTTCACTGCCATGACTGCAGGCATCGAGGGGAGCGATGATGATGCCTTAGTAACTGGAGAACAAGATGAAGAGCTCAGCCGATGGGAACAGGAGCAAATAAGAAAAGGAATTAATATCCCTCAGGTAAGAGCTGCAGGATTTCACTTCAAAAATTAAAAAGTAAAGGGAAAACCTTTATTGCCTGTTTTGTTGAGTTAAAAACGTATTGCACTGTTGAACTGAATCTTTGACATTCATTCAACTAATGTAATTAAGAAAATCACATAAAGTTAAATTCCAATAAGCTTTTAAAAGAAACTGTATTACTTTTTGCTTTTTATAGCCAGAATGATGGAAAAATTGGGGCCCCAATTTTTGGCTTAGAGGATTAAGCCTCTGCCTTTGGCTCAGTCATGATCTCAAAGTCCTGGGATCCAGCCCTATGTCAGGCTCTCTGCTCAGCGGGGAGCCTGCTTCCCCCCTCTCTCTCTGCCTGCCTCTCTGCTACTTGTGATTTCTCTCTCTGTCAAATAAATAAATAAAGTCTTAAAAAAAAAAAAAAAAGAATGATGGAAAGATTTCTGATTTTGTACATCAGTGTTTCTCAGAGTGGCCCTTCAACCACTAGCAGCAGCAGCAGCAGCTGGGAGTTTGTTAGAAATGCAAATTCTCACCCTCTTGAGATCAGTGAATGAGAAGGGGGGGGGTGGCACAGCCGCCACTCCCAGGTCATCCTGATGCACACTGAACTTGAGAACCACTGTTCACATGAAATCTTTCTTTTCTGTAGAGCTTATTATTTCTGACTTTAGAAATTATTTTGTGGAAGATGGAGTTCTCTGTGATACAAAAACTTAACTGTAGATGAAAAGTCTATTCCTTAATAGTTATAACAATTTGCTTTATAGAATTAAGTAGAACAGTGGAAATGTTGCATAAATGTAAACTATTTTTGTTACCGGTGTTTTGACACAGAATTTTGTGCATGTTTGGCTTACATTAAGAAAATAGGGTACTTAGATGGCATTCTCTAGTATCTGCTATCTATTTATTCTCTTCTTACAACAAGTCATTTGTTCTTTTCCATTGATAACATGGTGGCCTTGGATTATTCTTTATGTCCCTTTCAACTCTAAACTTCTTTGATATCATGTTTTCCTGAAAATTATTAGAAATGAGTCTAGTCAGGGTTTTGAAGCAGTGGGGAGTGGGAGGTTGGGGGAGCCAGGTGGTGGGTATTATGGAGGGTACATATTGCATGGAGCACTGGGTGTAGTGCGTAAACAATGAATTCTGTTACACTGAAAAGAAATTTATAAAAAGAAAGAAATGAATCTGGTCATCCCATTAGAGTTAGGATGTTCATCCGGCCCTACCTTTAATTGATTCTGAAGAGCTCTGCAACTATTTATTTTAATTAACATAGTATTTGGAAAATGGTATAATTTTTGCTGTTTTTTTTTTTTAACCCCAATTCACATTTATCCCATTTCTTTTTCTAGGTTCAATCAAGTCAGCCCACTGAAGTGAATATGTACTACCAGAACACTTACCAGACGATGCCTTATGGTTCCTCCTATGGCATTCCTTATAGTTATACTGCCTATGGATCATCTGATGCCAAATCTCAAAAAACAGATAATACAGTCCCTTTCAAAACTCCCAGTAATGAGATGACTCCCGTTACTATTGATTTGGTAAAGAAACAGCTTAAAGACAGGTAGGGCAGATCAACTTCTTAAAGACCTGTCCTCTAGCTTTCTGTTCCCTCAGGCAACATGTAGTCTGGGGTAGCAGATGCAGAATATCGGCAAAGAAGATTCACTGGCCCATCTTCAAAAGCTAAACAGAAGATGACTTCATACTTTGTTCTGCTACCTTCTTGGATTACTTCTGTGGAAGCCTCGAAAAGTTATAAAAAATGCCACTCCATGATCTTGTTGAAGACAGTTCTGAGTTCGTACCTCTTGGACTCTGAAAAGTGTAGTCAAGATATGGGGGGAAAAGCAAAACAGATTTTGGTTAGCACACCAAATAACTTTATATGAAGTCTGTAAACTGCTTTTTTTTTCTTTTTCTTTTTGACAAAAAAGCAGTACAGATGAAAAGATGGCACTCCCAAGTATTTTTAAATTCTAATAGTGGAACTAAGTGCATTATTATAATATTGCAAGAGTCCTGACAGCATAGATTTTTGGATGTAAATGTGTTATATTTATCCTTTTGTGTTCTTAAGGTTGGACTCCATGAAAGAACTGCACAAAACAAATCGACAGCAGCATGAGAAACATCTGCAAAGCCGAGTGGACTCTACCAGGGCTATTGAAAGATTAGAAGGGTCTTCTGGGGGTATTGGTGAACGGTATAAATTTTTGCAAGAAATGCGAGGGTATGTCCAAGACTTGCTTGAGTGTTTCAGTGAAAAGGTAAGAATGCAAAAATATTAATCTCTTTGACTAAGGCAAAATAAGGGAGGTCTAGACGACCTTGTTTAGATCTTTTCTGTATTTCTCACAAGTGTACACTGAACTCAGCTCTAGAAGTGATGAAAAGCCATGCTTCATTTCCTTCATTAGCGACACTCTATCTTGGGGGTGGCAAAACAGTGCCTTTGCTGAAAACAAAAAAGAGAAAGCGTATTTAAATAAGACTTTGGCAAGTTGTGCTTAATATACTGGTAGATTTGGCCTGCCCTGAAAAATTGGAATATAAGGGACTCTGGTGGAATTTTCTTTTTTACGGTTTAGGTCTAAACTTCTTTTTAAACTGTTTCTACAGATTATTCCAAATAGGCATGAAGTCGCAAAATTTTATTAGTTTTTTTTTTCTTTTAACTCTAAATAAAGTTGGTCACCATTGCTGCTGAGAGTTTTTAATCTAAATAAGCCTATGCTTCATCCATTTCAGGAACTGTAACATTGGTCATAATTTCTTTGAAGGCCTCATTTCTTCCAAGTTTGTTTTTTGTTTCTTTGTATGCTAGTCACTTGGAATAGTTCTTTGCATTCTACTATACTGGTTATTTGCATTTTTAAAATTAGCTGTACATAGGATCCTCTTCTCAAATGACCTCTTAATTGATTTTTCTTTTTTAAGATAAATGTATTTGGTGCATTGGTTTATTAAGCATTTGTAAACTTAAAGAAAAATTAACATCCTTGAATATCCTATCTCTAAACTTCCAAGTGATTCAGAATTAGAAGGCACATTTTCCCCTTTTTCTTGGCTGTGTGGGTTAGCATAGAATCTGTAAGCATAGTATGTTTGAAGGAGCATTTTGTCATCTCTTCTTATTACTTCAATACCCTAAAGCCAAAGACTCACAAAAGAACACTGCAAGCCTGTCTTCCTCCTGGGTCTTGATGGTTCTAGACAGTCTGTGATCTGATGTAGGCTGAGATAGCATTCACTGGGTCTTATCTGTAGCATTTATCACATTCTTGTCTTACCACCTGATTTCTGGACAAGCAACTATAGTCTGAGCAATGATATTCCTTGTGGCAGATCACTGGCTTAGGGTGACAAGTGCAAAGGTGGGAAAGAAACCTAGGTTTGACTCTGCAGGGGGCTGGAGTCAAGGTGGGAAGTAGACATAGGTGTCAGAGCTGGTGGTTGTGTCCTTCCTATTAATAAAGTCCTTTTGAGCCCAGCGGAAATGGTGGGAGTCTAATAACTTTTTGTGGCTGGAGAAAGGATCTTTGTCTTAAACCATACTTTGTAAGTGAGGTTTGTCCCTGTGGAGTTTTTTCCTGGAAGTAGATGAGCCTCTGCTTTAGAACTTTGTCAACTTAAATAGTTGTAACTGTAAGCTTAACTCTTAAAAATTGATGGTAATGTGATCAACTAGATTATGTCATTCTTGAACTAAAGAGACTACTAGAACGCCTAGTTCATATAATTTTTTAATTGCTGTTTTAGAAATAAGTAGTATATACTTTATTGATCGTGATCAGTTACCACGTTCCTAGAGAAATCACTTCAGATGTGCTAATGTGGTTTCAGAGTCACTTACAGGGTAGATAATCCTTTCTTTTAAGGATGAGTATTTTATTTCATTTTGACATTTTCATATGCATTGAGTTTTATTAAGAGACTGCTTCTAAGTTGATATTGTCATATATTGTCGCCTTGGAAATATTTAAGAATAATTAGATACATGTGAATATTCATTTTATACTATAAAAATTTGTTAAGGCCATAGGAAGATAATTTTTTTGTTTTTTTTTCTCTTTTGTTATGAAAGTTTAAGTAGTTTTGAATTGAGATTTTTTAATTATTTAAAGATCATTTTAACTTTCCATTGTTTTGTTTCCCTGTAATGCATCTTCCTTCTTGTGTTCGTCACCTTAAATTTGGTCTTGAAATAAAATTAGTCAAGAACAGTTTTGAGTTTGGAGAGGGTAAAGAAATTGTCATGGTGCATACTCTTGAGACAAAATCAATAATGTTAAAAAACATGAGAGAGAGCTGAAAAATGTGTTTGAAGGTTTTTATTCTCAGAATTTTCTCAGCTTTGTTGAAAGGCATTCCAGTTACCGAAACAGAAAATTTACATTATCAGAATTTTTAACTGTAAATTGAATAACTCTGTCTGATGCAACCTTAGGTGTGTAGCTCTCACAGTAGAGGAATGTTAATAATCTCCAGGACTGAAAGAATGCACCTTAGATATATAGGTACATTTACTTTTCATCCTGTTTGGTGTGAAAAAAATAAGGGGGTGGAGAAGTGTAAGTCCAGTAATACAGCACTAAATACTTAAAAAAAAAAATTTACTCATTGTAAATTTTAAAGATCGAGCCTGTGGGCCCAGCTGTCTAAGATAATCAGTGCAGATTTGGGGACATTGTGCCCATGGTGTGGCATATTAGAGATTAAAATAACTCCATCAGTTTGATCTTTCTGTGAACATTTGCTACTTTTTCAACAGAATCATGCAAGTGTATAAAGTTGCTTTTATTACAGACATCTTTGAATTCCACCTACCTTTTTTTATTTTCCATTTGCAGTCTGTTCAGTTCAGGAAGCTGCTATAACACTTGGTGCCAGTGTTCCCAAACTCTAAATAATGTGTTTTCCATTTGCACTAACCATCAGGAAACTAGAATTTCTGGTTTCCTCAGGTATGTGTAGTGGTTGTTAGTGTTTTGTGAAAGTTTCATAGCATTTGGTTTATAAGATAAGATATTGATAAAGAAAGTTTTGTTTTTTTTTTTTTCTTCTTAAGTGAGGTTTCCTTCTCTAAGCTTTTGTACTCTGTATGAACCGAGTGAATGCTTAGCTGTGGGTATTAACCTGGAAAAATTCATTGACTTTGTAAACTGATAACTCATGTGATGAATTTTATTATTTCATTACAAAATATAGAAAAATTTAAATATTTACTAGCTTTCTGAGTTTGAGATATTGATACTAGGTTAGTGAAAGCTGGAAATGTTGCCTCACTGCTGTAAGTGAATGCAGTTCAACTTTAAGAATGTGTAGTAAAGCTACAGTGTAGTGTGACATTCCTACATTACTGTTAAGGTACTTGGCACGTACATGTGGCAGAGCAGTTTAAGTGTCCAGAATTGGGCAGTTATCAGACTCCCATTCTTACCTGCTCATGGAGCCCTTGCCTTTTTTTTGGTACTGCACAGCAATAATGGTTTATTTTAAGCTACAAAAATTCTGAGGTAGATCATGCTGCTGGAAAACTAAAAATGGACTTTAAAAGACTTGCAAGTACTTTATTCTGAAAGAAAAGCACTACAGTTTTTGACATTTCTTTACTTGCTCTCTTTACTATTACTGAAGTATTAAGTTTCCTAACCAAACTTTTACTCCAATAACTAGGCACTGGACATTATAACTGTATAAATGGATTAAAAGAAGAGATGTTTCCCAAACATCGTAGAACTGAATTGCAGTTTGTGTCCCATTGGGAGTTCATGATTGTTCTGTCCATAGAGAGTACTTTTTCAGAAATCCGGAAATAGTGTGGAACCCTCAACTAAGTAAGCAACTGAGGAGTTTGGTGTTACGGAGTGTGTTGTATTTTTACAGGTGCCACTGATTAATGAACTTGAATCAGCAATACATCAGCTGTACAAACAGCGAGCTTCCCGCCTTGTCCAAAGACGACAAGATGATATTAAAGATGAATCTTCGGAGTTTTCAAGCCATTCAAGTCAGTCCATCTTGAAGGTTTTTATTATTCATTAAACAACCTTGTTTACTTAGTGCAGCCTAATTGAAAATTAGCTTAGCTTTTTTTTTTTTTTTTTTTTCTTTAAAGAAACACATTTCCTTGCTCTTGTGTCAGGTAGTTCTAAAAGTTACAACAGCATGTCCTTGGATTGTGTTTAAGAAAATAGAGTGTTGCAAAGGAGTTCAAAAACGTGCACTGATATTCTATCAATCTTATTCTTCTGTGGACATATTTTTTCACTCTTCAGAGTATAGAGAAGATAAGAACACTATTATATCTTAAAACCACTATCACTTGACCCCATTTGATCCCCACCACCACCATTTTCATCCTGTTCATAGCACTGATACGAATGCTATTGTTGATCACAGTCAAAGATTCTGAGTTTGGGGACAAGGAAAATACTGAGAGGGGGTTTTAATGACATAACAAATGATACAGCTCCAAGATTAGGGGATTTTGAGCTTTACGTCTTGGAGAAAAGCAAATTTTTTTTTTTTTAATATTCTTTAGTTTGCCTTTTATACTGGGTTTGTTTTTTTAATAAGTCTGTTGTCTCCAGTTCTTAAAATTTTAATGTAAAAATTCAGAAATTTGGTTTATATTCCTTCCATTAAGAGATGTGCTATGGAAAACCAAAATTGGGAATCTCTCATTAAATAGTTTAGCTGAGATTCTTTAACCACAAGTTTTAAACCTTTTAATTCCATTTTTCCATTGTGCTCCATATTCTTGGGTGCTCTGCTAGGGATTTTCCCAGCCTGGATTTCATGTGGCTTCTTTTGTCATCTCTTTGTTCCCTGTGTCAGCAGTTCTAAATGAGGTGTACATAAGCATTACCTGTAATATTAATTTAAAATGCAGGTTTCTTGGTCCTGTCCCCAGAGATTTTTGCTAGGTCTTGGATGGTGACCAGTATCTTCTTGTTAAAGAAGGGCCCTAGTGTTACTCTTTTTGAAAACCTTGCTTTGTCACACAGGGTGTCCCCTAAATTAGATGTTGGATCTTTGAGAAGGCATCCTGTGTGCAGGATGGGTTTTGGACCATTGTAAAGAGGTGATAATATGGCCCTCGGAGCTGAGTGAGACTCAGACCTGAGACACATGAATGGCTTTGTCCTTTTTCTTTTGCCACACAAACTTAAATTGGTTTACTGCCGTATTGGGCATCTAGATGACTAACGCAGGTCTTCCAGATCAGTTTAGATCCTGGCAGAACCAGATTTCTGAGGCAGATTACAGGTAACCTATGAAAGGAAATTAATTCCTTTTTAAATTAAACGGTTTGTATGAGCTGTGCATCTCATCAAATACCTTTTCCTGCCTGTTATCTGTTCTTTATAATTTGAAGCTATTTATTTACATGATATTGGAAGTAAAGGTTGAATGATGTATGTTAATTAGACTGAGAGTTGGAAAGAAATTGAAAAGTAATGAGAAAGAGAAAAATACTGCCTTGGAGGGGAATATTCATTGTTAAATGTTGGAGGAAAATTAAATAGGACACTGAAGTTAATCACTTCCATTTCTGATCTTTTTTTAAAGAAACCAAAAACCCTGCATTTCATCTGTTGAGATTTGTGAACTTCCCACAATTACTGCATGTAGTTCTTAGAGAGGTGAAGGAGGCTATCCCCCGAGTCATCTACTCTCCTAGCTCCATAATATACTATAGAATCTTACAAACATTGAGACGTTTTAAGTATTTATTATAGCAGTGAACATTCTTTAAAATATCTCTTGAATGAAGGATACCCCATAAAGAGACAGGAATCGTTTCTATAGTTTGGGACTCGAACTGATTGACCTGTGGTGTGTGAACTCTTTTGAGGTACAACAGGGGCATCTTTCTTGTTTATCATGCTCATCTTGCTTTATAATTGCTGAAGTCTGGAATGTCCTTCCTGATGTCAGAGTGATTTTGAAGTATGAACGAACAATTCAGAAAGTCAGCTTTTAAAAATAGTTGGGTCTCTGACAGTTCGGGTGCACTGAAATAGAGTGCTAATTGGGGGTTTGTTTTTTCCTCTTGCTGCTATTGGCGGCACATCTCTGATATTGGGGAAGAAGAATCAAAAGCCTTAAATTGGTGCCATTTATTTTATGTATGATTTTCCCTGCATCATGTCCCTTGGGTTGTTTGCATCTGTTACAGCCCCTGTCTTACAGACTGTCTTCATAAAATGTAGAAATGAGGGAAGTATTACAGGTATTGCCCCCACTCCTTCTCCTACCCTAAACAAGAGATTAGGGGACTATTCTCTGGAGAAAGAGAATGGGTCCAGAGAAAAGACCCTGAGATGCTAACATCTGGGAGCCCCCAGTGTAAGACTCTGTCTCAGGGACCGGATGGAGAGACCTTTTAGTTACCTTCCCCCTTTGTCCACAGCACTCCCAGTTTCATTCTTTTATATGAGGTGGTCACTGATCATAGAAAGAGCAGCACACACAGTAGAACCAAAGGGACTGAGGAAACAAAGACAATGCAGGCAGCAAAAGAAAATATAAAAAAGATTTGCTATCCTTCGGAAGGTAATAGGAGGTGCCTACATGTGCGAAGTAGAGGATGCTATAGAAAGGAAGTATTCTCAGAATAAGAGCCATCTCTTAGGAATTAAAAAGATAGTAACGGAAATACAAATTTAAATAGGAAGGTTGGAAGCTAAGGCTAGAAAATTGTCCCAGAAAGTTAAAAAAAGAGAGAGAGAGGAAATAAGCAAAAAAAAGAAGGGAATTGTGCTTTGAAAGAATTTGTTTGAGAAAGCATAGGTTGGTTCTCTTAGATCCAGTTTTCATTCTATATGTTGATTCTGCCCTTTATTCTACAAATAGTAATAAGAATAAGTTCCTACACAGCAAAATCAGAATAAACAGGAAAAATTAGTAAACTCCTGAAACAAAGCTGTTTTCTCATCCTTCCTACCCATGTTTCTTTTCTGTCGTATCGTTCAATATATGGATGCTTAACTTCTTCCTTTAAAAGTAATCTGTTATTTTCCCTTTGCACAGGTAATTTTGATTTTTAATTTATTTGGTCATCATGATAGTGTCAACCAGTTAGTTCTGTTACAAGTAGATATAAAAATAAGTGATTAAGCCCAGTTGTTTTTGTGTAGGGTTATTGAACTCTCCATTTATTTTTCTACTCCTTTTCATGGGTACACAGCATAATACTGAGTTTTGCTCTAAACTATAAAACTATCTGGTTTACCAGTTACCACAGAATCCTGTCGTTGAGATTAGCAAACAGTCTATCATTATGGCTTATTCTGTGCAAACTCTCTCCTCAAGATTGTTGAAGGAAGGCTTTTAATTTTAACCATCGTTGTTTTACAGATAAAGCTCTGATGGCACCAAATCTTGATTCCTTTGGGCGAGATCGGGCACTGTATCAAGAGCATGCAAAACGTAGGATTGCAGAACGGGAGGCCAGAAGGTAATTTTAAAAAATGCTTGCTGTTGCTCTGTTTGCAAAGGGAGGAATCTTTTATCTGGTTTGGGAACATGATGTTTGTTATTTAGGACTCGTCGGAGACAAGCCAGAGAGCAAACCGGTAAGATGGCAGATCACCTTGAAGGCCTTTCCAGTGATGATGAAGAAACTTCTACAGATATTACAAATTTCAATCTGGAAAAAGGTCAGACATTTATTTGGAAGTGAGATTCATTGCCACTTTGGTTTCTACTTAGGTGTGCTTTTTACTGTAAGATGGTGTGAAATTTTGTGGCCCCTGAATTGGAATCAGTCACTTTCTTCTTAATGGGAAAAACTTGCACCCATTTTCATTAACTGAATATAATGATGATGAGGTCTCAAAAGTAGTGATGACACCTGGTCACGGGCTTTATTTAGTGCTCATGTCAGGCGAACGTGATAACCACTACACTATGGAAACTATTTAGTACTTGTGTAATAAGTGATATTACTCTTCAGAACCATAGAATTTTAAGTGACAAGAAAAAAAAAAGTGTGTCCGATCACAAGAATAGCCCTAACGCATCCTGTCCTAGGAATGTAGAGCTGGGACAGGGGACACTCAACCCTGAAGTAAACTCCTGGTTTGGGGAGTTCTGAATAATTTCAACCAAGATGAGTAGTAAATACTGTTGTGTGCCAGGCGTTTCTGGAAGAGTCTTCAGAAGTTCTTCATTTCCCACCACTGGTTGTGATTATTTGGAATTCTGTTGGCTGCAAGCCATTTGGAACTTAGTTGAAGAAGTCTATTTTTCTTCCATTTTTTATACTGAATCTTTTTAAACAGAAATTAGAAAGAATAGCACAGGGATCACCCATGTACTTGTCACCCAGATTCAACAGTTCTTACCATCATTTAACCAAGTTTGCCTTAACTTTTTGAAGGATGTGCGCATGTGTATATTGTTGAACCATTTGAAAGTAGCCTGTAGACACCATGATACTTTAAACACTTGAGCATATTTAACTAAAAGTTCTTTATATTGTGTCTGTTTAGTAGCAGTTCCCCCAAAACAAAACTCTTGGGACTGTATTTGTGGATTATTCTGTATTTTCCAAACCAGGATCCATACAAGAGTTCTTGCCCCACTTTTGGTGGTTGCATTTTCCCCCTAGAATTAATGAATGTCCATGAGTACCTTACACATATACGCACCCCCATTGTTTGTTTAAGACATTAAGTTTTTGAAGAGACCAGGCCACTTATCTTGCTGAACTTCCTACATTCTAAATTCTAGATTTTTCTGTTTCCTCATAGTATTAATTTTTCCATTCACTATATTTCTATGTAAGCTGCTGTTTAGGTCTGAAGACTTGATTAGACTTGATCACTGATCATGATGCACATCTGATATTTATACAGGGATTTGTGGACTGAAGAGCAGTTACGTCATGTAATTACTCTTGGTTAATATTCCGCAGTACCTGAAAACTGAACTGACTAGTTGGGGGACAAGTGGGATTTAACTAAACTCTGGGGCCCGGAAATGGTACATGTTAGAGCCATGCACATGAGCACTGCCTGTAGTCTGGTTTTCATAATAGACATTTGAAACCTAAACTTACTTCTGTTTATGCTTTCTGTTAAGTTGTGATTAGTAATGATTTCTCTGTTAATGAGTTTACCTGGTACTGAAGTTATGCTGAAAATACTGAATTGTGTTTTTTCTTCTACATGCTAAGTAACGGTTCTCTGTGGGATTTTTGTTGTTTTTATTTTTGTCTTTAGATCGCATTTCAAAGGAGTCCAGCAAGGTTTTTGAAGATGTTCTTGAAAGTTTCTATTCAATCGACTGTATTAAGTCCCAGTTTGAGGCATGGCGTTCAAAATACTATCTGTCCTACAAGGATGCTTACATCGGTCTTTGTTTGCCAAAGCTATTCAACCCCCTTATACGGCTGCAGCTTCTCACTTGGACTCCTCTTGAAGTGAGTGGCTTGTGTCACTAGTACAAAGCAACATAACATGGTACCTGGGTAATTTTAACCTCAAAGCTAGAGGGGAGGTTGGGCACAGGGCTGTAATACAAATTGTATAATGTCATGATCTTTACGCTCCCTTCCTTCTCAAGAGAGCCCTTTGTGACTTTCAAGTTCCACACAGTGCTTCTCTCAGTTAACTAAATTGACATGTAGTGACACTGAGATATGAACGTGAATGAATAGTCAGACCTTGGTCCTTTGATCCTAGAAAATCTTGGAACCTCTTTGGAAAGCTGGGTGAGGCAGATGTGAAATGAGGACCTGAACTGAGTCGGGGGTAATGGAAATTGGGAGAGTCAAATTGACAAACTTAGGAGGTAGAATCAAGAGGACCTGGTGGCCTGGTATATAAGGGTCCTATATATGTGTAGTGATCATGTTTAAGAGAGAGTTTTGGAGGTTACCTGCAGGTGGACGGAGCCATGGGCATGAGTGAGATTAGCTGTGTTGATTGTGTAGACTGTAAGGAGAAGAGGGCTGAGGTTGGAGCCCTGGAAACAACTGAAAAAACAACCATTTGGCCCCCAGCTGGCAGTTGTTCTTTGCCAGACCTTTTGGAGTTTCACCCTGTGCCTGTGTGTCTTAGTACACAGCAGAGGTCAAGGGGACCTGTGTGCATTTTGGAGTTCTTTTTCTCTTCTGCCCCACAGCTTCCAACTGTCTTGGCCTCCCTGAACTCCAGTGCTTGTCTCCACAACTAAGCGAGACTGCTCTGCCTGTGACCCCCCCCCCCCCCTGCTCCGGCCTCCCTCCAGGGGTTCACCTCATTTGATGCTCTCTCTGTGGGGGTTGGAGGGGGTGGTCATAGTCCTGTACTGCGTGTATCCAGTGTCTGAAAATGGATGTTTCATGTAGTTTGTCTTTAGTTGTTTACGACTGAAGGTTAAATCCTCTTAACCAGGGCTAGAAGCAGAAATCGCAAGCATTTTAAATGTTTCTCTTTTAATACTCTTTTTTTCTAGGCAAAATGTCGTGACTTTGAGAATATGCTATGGTTTGAATCTTTGCTGTTTTATGGCTGTGAAGAACGAGAGCAAGAGAAAGATGATGTAGATGTTGCGCTGCTGCCCACCATTGTGGAAAAGGTGATTCTTCCGAAACTAACAGGTAGAGATTTCTGAATTTGAACATTTAAACACATGAGTTTTCCAAATCTGTTTTTAACGAGAGCATATTCCCTCATGGAAGTTATATTATAAATGATAAAATAACCACTGGGTTCAGAGATGGCTAAAGGGTGGACATCTCTTAACCTAGGACTGGAGACCACTCGGGGTGGGCCTAGAGTTGGAGGCAGTAATTGATCCATAGATGAATTTTAGAAACTCTTAAGTACTACCTAAAGCAAAACCGAACACAGTTTTGGCAGGGGGAATATGCGTTTTCCTGGGGAGAAATTTCGTTACTTCCATCAATTTCTCAAAAAAGATTAGGAATCATTGGTATGGGAACCTATTCGAAATATTAAAAATGAGTTTCAAGTTTAATTAGGAATTCTGGATGCTGAGGCATATTCTAGGATATAGAAATCCTTTCTTCCCTGCCAATTTTAATAAATCACCCAGCAGCAGAGAATAGAATGAATCTATGTTCTCCCCACATTTGCCTAATCTTCAACGTTTCCACAGTTAAGAGGACAAAGAAGAGTGGACCTTATATCTAGAGAGAGAGAAAGTAAATCAGGATTGGCATTTGTAAATTGAGGACTGCTTGACAGCCGGTCTAAGTCTGCTGCAATTTACTTCTGTGTCTCAACACATCCTACTTTTCTCTTCATAGTAATAGCTGAAAATATGTGGGACCCTTTTTCTACAACACAGACTTCAAGAATGGTTGGAATTACACTAAAATTAATAAATGGATATCCTTCAGTAGTGAATGCAGAAAACAAAAATACACAGGTAATTTAATGGTTTATTATCTGTGAAAGGTTTTTTTCCTTCCCTCTTCTTTCAAAAATGAGCAAGAGTTGGGGCATCTGGGTGACTCAGCTAGTTAAGCGGCTGCCTTCAGCTCAGGTCATGATCTCAGGGTCCTGGGATCAAGCCCTGCATCCAGCTCCCTGCTTGGCAGGGAGTCTGCTTCTCCCTCTCCCTCTGC
Source organism: Mustela lutreola (assembly GCF_030435805.1). Classification (NCBI taxonomy): domain Eukaryota; kingdom Metazoa; phylum Chordata; class Mammalia; order Carnivora; family Mustelidae; genus Mustela; species Mustela lutreola. The sequence continues at coordinate 213,281,542 of NC_081291.1, read as the reverse complement.
CTCTCCCCACTGCTCTTGCGCACGCGTACACTCTCTCTCTTTCTTGCAAATAAATAAAGTCTTTTTTAAAAATTAAAAAATGAGCAAGAGTTGACGGAATGAGTGGTTATGTTCTAAGGCTTGCCAGAAAATCTGATTCCCTCAGGCCCTCTGGTCCTTTATAGCCCAAAATATATGAGATTTGAGATGATCGTTTTTAATTTTCAACTCTCTCTGGCAAGGGGATGTCATTATTCCAGGTAGCCCCTCATCTTTCTCACTTCCCCACTTCCAACTAATCAGAAATCCCTTTAAGAACTGTTTTGGGGTTTTTTTTTTTGGTAAAAGAAAAATGTAAAACTACTAGAATGGGTAACCGTTGATGATTTAACTGTTAAAATATTTGAACAGTATATAAAACAACTAGTTTTCTGGGGCGCCTGGGTGGCTCTGTGGGTTAAAGCCTCTGCCTTCAGCTTTAGATCTTAGGGTCCTGGGATCGAGCCCCACATCAGGCTGTGCTCAGGAGGGAGACTACGTCCTCCTTTCTCTGTGCCTGCCTCTCTGCTTACTTGTGATCTCTGTCAAATAAATAAATCCTTAAAAACAAACAATTAGTTTTCAAACATCAGATTTTTTGCTATCACTCTGTGCATTCTTAAGTAAGAATTTAAACACAGAAAGGGTGCTCTTTTTTTTTTCCTTTTTTTTTTTAAAGATTTCATTTATATATTTGAGAGAAAGAGACAGAGAAGGCTTGAGTGAGGGCTGTAGAGGGAGAGGGAAAAGCAGCCTCTCCACTGAGCAAGGGGCCCAATGTAGGACTCGGTCCCAGGGCCTAGAGAGAGATCATGACCTGAGCCAAAGGCAGGCTCTTAACTGACTAAGCCATCCAGGCACCCTGGAAAAGGTGCTGTCCATTATCATTTTCATTTCACATTTTCCTTTTGAGAAAAATATTATGTGTTTGATTTTAAATCTTAGTGATATATATTTAGTAGCTGAAGGGTTCATAGATTTCTAAGTGGCTTCAGTGCCTGGTAGTTGAGTGCTGAACTGGGAGTAGTGAGTATTCAAGACCTTAATGCCTTCAAGTAAGGAAGGTAAAGAAAGTAGAAGACTGGGCGCCTGGGTGGCTCAGTGGGTTAAGCCGCTGCCTTCGGCTCAGGTCATGATCTCAAGGTCCTGGGATCGAGTCCCGCATCGGGCTCTCTGCTCAGCAGGGAGCCTGCTTCCTCCTCTCTCTGCCTGCCTCTCTGCTTACTTGTAATTTCTCTCTGTCAAATAAATAAATAAAATCTTTAAAAAAAAAAAAAAGAAAGTAGAAGACTGTTGACTTGCAATTGAATACTGATTTAGATTAAAATTTAAGTTTTATCATAACTCTTATATAAGTGTGCTCTGTTTTTAATTCTTTAGGTGTACCTAAAAGCCCTCTTACTAAGAATGAGGAGAACTTTAGATGACGATGTTTTCATGCCCTTATATCCCAAAAAGTAAGTAACTCTCAGAATGTTAAAGATGATAATATTTTCCATTATCTTCCAGAGAAGGCTTCTTAAGTTCTAGAAAAACTAAAGGTAGCTCAAAATACAAACCATACCTATTTAGCGTAAACCTATAACCCAAAGAGACTAGCTCAGTGGAAAAATTATTCTGTTAAGCAGACTAAAGCAAGTAACGCTCTTTGTTCTCCTTTTGTGTCTCTTAGTAAATTTCCATTTTCTTTTAAAACCTGTCTTCTGGAATATAATTATTTGAAAATTTGAAAAATTACTTAATTTCTTTTATTCAGCTATTTTACTTGTAGAAATCTTTTCCAGGAATCAGATGGCACTTAACATATAAAATATTTGCTCATGTTTCTCTTTTTTTCTTAGTGTCTTGGAAAATAAAAATTCTGGGCCTTACTTGTTTTTTCAACGACAGTTTTGGTCTTCAGTTAAGGTATGTGTCTCTAGGCTATTTAAAAGACTTCAGATTTTGTTTGACTGAGATATTTTGGAAGGCATTTTGCTCTTTAAGAAAATCTGTAGGCTTAGATTGACGTATGTATACAAATTCCACTTTACAAACTAATTTTATTCCAAAAGTTTATTCAGGTGTGATGTTTCCACACAAGAAAATATAATTGAATTCCAAAGCAAGGTCCAAACTAGCCAGCAAAATGCCTTGCTAAGCCACAGTTCTTTATTCAGCGAGTAGAATACCAGTTACTTTTCTAGGTTGGGGAATATAGCGTTGAATATGACAGAGGCAGCAAACCAGTATTATCCCAGGAGAAATTCAAGGCACACAGTACATCCATAAGGGCACAGAGACCGTGACTGGTGAGTCACAGAAGATCCCTGACTGCCCCGAGGAGGTGCTATTTGATTATTAGACCAGAAGAGTGAGTAGGCTGTCCCTGAGGTAAGGAAGAGCAGCATACGCTAGACAAACTGAGAAAAGTTCAAGATGGCCAGACTTGGGTGGGGAGAGGAACTTCCCAGATGGTATAGGAGCTGTAATTTACATACAGACCTGTGTTCACTGTCCAGATCAAGATGCATAACACTTCTTCTGTCTCCCAAATTCCCCATATCCCTTTGTAGTCAAGCCCACTGCTGCACCATGGCCACCCCTTTTTCTTGTCCTGTGGTTTTCTTTGTAAAGGTGCCTTATGAATGGAATTATTTAGTCTGGCTTCATTCACTTAACATAATTTTTTGAAATTCATCAGTGTTGTCATCTGTTACTGGTGGTTAAGCTCTTTTACTGCTAAGTAGTGTTCCTTTGTAAGGTAGATGATGCCACAAGATGCTATATTTTTTTTTAATCCTTTCCCCAATTGAGGAATATTGGATTTTTTCCAGTTTGGAGTGATTATGAATTAAAGCTGCTGTTGCATTTGCATAGTGGCTTTTTCTGGGTATGTGAGCTGACATTTCAGTTGGATAAATACTGGCGCAAAGCTGGTTTTCATATCAACAATATATTAATGCTATCTAATTATACCTCATTTTCACCACGTACCACACTTGGTATTGTCAGTTTTGGATTGATGTTTCTTTCGTTGTCTTTTTTTTTGGCGTCATTCTACTAGGTGTGTAGTGGTCTTGTTATAATGTCTTAATTTGTGTTTCTTTAAATGACTGACAATGTTGAACATGTTTTCAATGTGTTTATTTGCTATATGTATATGTTCTCTAGTAAAGTATCTGTTTAAATCTTTTGCATTTTTTTTTTTTAAAGATTTCTTTATTTGAGAGGCAGAGCAGGGGGTGGGGCAGAGAGAGAGGAAGAAACAGACTCCCTGTCCCTGCTGATCAGGGAGCCAGCCTCAGGGATTCTAGGATCATTCATGACTTTAGCTGAAGGCAGATGCTTAACTGACTGAGCCACCCAGGTGCCCAAATCTTGCATTTTTAAAAATCGTCTTACTGAGCTTTGAGTTCTGTATTCTGGATACAAATTCTTCATATCAGGTGTAGGAATTGTAGAGTTTTGCTTTTCTCCTGTGTGGCTTGTCTTCATTCCCATAGTGTAGAAGTTCTTCATGTCGATGATGTCCAGTTTATCACTTCTTCCTGTCATGGGTTGTGCTTTGGGTGTCATACCTAAGAAATCTTTGCCTAACACAAGACCAGAGTTTTTCTCCTATCCTTTCATGTAGATAGTTCATGGTTTCAGGTCCATGATCCATTTTGAGTTAATTTCTACCTAAGGTATGGGGCCTGGATTAAACTTCATTTGTTCCAGAACTGTTTATTGAAAAGGCCATCTTTTTTTTAATTTTTAAAATTTTTGTTTTAATTCCAGTATAGTTGACGTACAGCGTTGTATTAGTTTCAGGTGTACAGTATAGTGGTTCAGCCATTCTATGCATTGCTCAGTGCTCATCATGATGTATGCACTCCTTAATCCCCATCACCTGATTGACTCATCAGCCCGCTCTCCCCAGCCTTGCCTCTGGGGACCATCAGTTTGTTCGCTATAGTTAAGTCTGTTTCTATGTTTGTCTCTCTCTCTCTTCTTTTTTTTTTCCTTTGCTTGTTTGTTTTCCTGAATTCCACATGAGAAAAATCGTATTTGTCTTTCTCTGGCTGACTTAATTTTACTTAGTATTATACTCTGTAGCTCTATCCATGTTGCAGATGGCAAGATTTCATTCTTAATGATGGCTGAATAATATTCTGGGGGTGGGGTGTGGATACACAACCAGATCTTCTTTGTCTACTCATCAATCTATGGACAGTTGACTGCTTCCATAATTTGACTGTTATAAATAATGCTAAGGCTGTCTGTATTGAATTGCTTGTGTACCTTTCTTGAAAATTTAATATTGGTCATGGAAAGGACATTTACAAATTGCCGTTATCAAGATTACTCTGGCTGTTGTGTGGATAATGGATCAAAGCAGTGAAAATTTATTATGGATGTACTGTGTGCCAAGCACTGTGCCACACCCTTTATTGTTTATCTTGTTGAATTGTCACAGTAGCCTATAACTAGACACTATTATTCTCACTCTAGTCCTGTGATGGTAGGCACAGAATAACCAGCCCAGAGTCATTCCTTTGTTCGGTGTAGAAATGGGAGTCTAACTGAGGCCAGTCTGACTGATGAGATCTTCTCAGCTGGGGTCTGTGAAATAATCAATACCTAATGCCCCAAGTCCTCCACTGAGCGTAGTGAATTCTCTTTTCCCTGCATCTAGAATGCTACTTGCTGTACCATCTTTGGGAAAATTAAGGAAAGAGTCATTCAAATTCTTTTCTGTAGGTTTAATTTCTCTCAGAGCCCTTGCTTGAGAAAGACTCCTCCAGAGCTAATGCTCATGATCACTGAGGAACTGTGAGGTTCAGGAGGTGATGATGGCAGCTTGGATTAGGGGGCGGCAACAGGGTCTGAGAGAAATGAACACAGTGGATGGAGGTGGTCAAACAACTTGAGGGAGAGGTGAAGAATGACATCCAAATTTCTGACCTAATCAGTTGATTGGATAATGATACCACGAACTGAACTGAGAAATACTGAGAAATTGGGAATTTTTATGGTGGGTGGGTTGAGAACTCCCATTTTATAATACTGGCTTCTGATTTGCATGTGTTGAGCTTGAGCAGTTGAAGTGACATAGCTCAGTTCAGGTTTGCGAGATCTGGTAAACATGCCGTGTTGTGGTCAAAAAGAGAATTCCATCTTTTTGTGAATGGCTGTAGGACTCGCTTAAGCATGATTTTAAATGAAGAACATTTATCGAAGGATCAGTGCTTGCCCAGCAATACTTGGTATCACAGTGGAAGATGTTTTGCACTGGCCTATAAAGTAGCCACTAGCCCTATGTGGCTATTTATGTCTTAGTTAATCTTAATTAATTAAAACTTAAAATTCATATCCTCAGTCATTTGAGGCAACTTTGGGACCCTTTAAAACTGTTAATTAGGGGGCACCTGAGTGGCTCAGTGGGTTAAAAGCCTCTGCCTTCGGCTCAGGTCATGATCTCAGGGTCCTGGGATCAAGCCCTGCATGGGGCTCTCAGCTCGGTAGGGAGCCTGCTTCCTCCTCTCTCTCTGCCTGCCTCTCTGCCTGCTTATGATCTCTGTCTGTCAAATAAATAAATAAATAAAATCTTTCCAAAAAAGAAACCTGTTAATTAGTACTTCGGCAAAACATGGTCCAGTGTATTTCATAAGGTAGTTTTACTCCGTAACTGTTTTCTTTGACTTAATTTAGTTGCTTAACAGTGCCTTCTAGAAACAGGTCTGATGTGTGTGGTTGCCAGAAGTGGGGAGTCCAGGGTTGGGGGATTAGGTGAAGGCGTCAAAAAGTACAGACTTCCAGTTACAAGGTAAAATAATTCTGTGTGTGTGTAATATACAACATAGTGACTATAGGTAGTAATAATGTGTTGTATATTTAAAGCTGCCGAAAGAACAGATCTTAAAAATTCTCATCACAAGGGAAAAAAATAGGTGAGGGATACTAACCTTACTGTGGTGATGATTTCACAACATATACTTAGATCAAGTCAGTATATTGTATGCCTTATATAATGTTATATGTCAATTACATCTCATTATGAGGGAGAATAATTTTCTTTTCTCTTTCTAGCTATTAGGGAATTTTCTTCAGTGGTATGGCATTTTCTCGAATAAAACTCTTCAGGAATTGTCAATAGATGGTTTATTAAATAGATACATTCTCATGGCTTTTCAGAATTCAGAATATGGAGATGACAGCATCAAAAAAGCCCAAAATGTGAGTTAAATGACATGTGTTGTAATTTTTAAAGCATGTAAATTAAAATGAATTGTATCCTTTGTTAGAAGAGAGATTTTAGAATTTTATGAAAAGTCCTTTGATTGTGGACCTTGGTGTAATGTCAACAGTTTGTTTGTTTCCCAGGTAGTTCTGAACGCCCTCATCATTTTTTACATAAAAATGTGTACTGCAACATTTGTATCTGTCCTTCTGTATATCTATTATATCATTATTTTGGCAGGTAATAATAAAAGTTATAATTTTAGAATAATAAATGTTTAATAGTTGGATGTATAGTCCCTTTCTCATTTAAGAAATAATTTTAATTTTATTTTGTTTTCTACTTTATGGGAGTTACAGAGCTTCATCTTTTTTATTACTATTATTTTTTAAAGATTTTTTTTTTTTTAATTTTATTTTTTTATTTGACAGAGACAGAGATCACAAGTAGGCAGAGAGAGAGAGGAGGAAGCAGGCTCCCTGCTGAGCAGAGAGCCCGATGCGGGGCTGGATCCCAGGACCCCGGGATCATGACCTGAGTCAGAGGCAGAGGCTTTAACTCACTGAGCCACCCAGGCGTCCCAAGATCTTATTTTTAAGTGATCTCTGTATCCAACATGGGGTTTGAACCTACCACCCTTAAATCAAGAGTCATATGTTCTACCAAGAGGTCCAGCCGGGCACTCCCAATTTCTCTTTTTAAAAAAACTTTTTGAAACAGAAAAGAAAATTTGCAAGTACAATACAAAGTATTTTTCCCCTAAACCATGTCAAAGTAATTTTCTAACATGGTACTCCTTCGCCCCAAATACTTTTATGTCTGTTCATATGTACATGGATGTTCTTACATATAATTACAATGTAACCATCAACATCATTGATCTGTTACACCTAAGCTTTGAGACTATTGAGGTTTTGTCAGTTATGTCAATAATATCACATTCTTGGAGAAAGAAGTTCCCAGATCATTCTTGGCATTTAATTGTCATGTCTTCCTTAGTCTCCTTTAATCTGGAAGAGTTTTTGTCTTTCCTTGACCTTTGCAAAACCTTGACATTTCTGAAGATGATGGGCTGAATATTTTGCAGAGTGTCCCTCAGTTTGGGTTTGTTGGATATTTTCATGATTGGATTCAGATTCGGCATCTTTGGCAGAAACTGTCCCAGATTTCATTTGATTCCCTTCAGATTGACCTCCGTGACCTTGTAACATGTCATCTCATTTTGGGGGAGCACTTTCTTGCTTTCTGGCGCATGATGTTCCGGGCTCATTTGCTTGGTTGACTCCAGCCCGGGAATCAGTCATTTCTCCAAGCACGCCTGGGTTCTTTAGTGGGGAGCCTTCTCTGCCCACTTGACTGAATCCTGCTAATACACTGCCCTCACCCTGGTGCAGTCAGCCTTGGCTTGCTTGGATTTTGTACCAGCCTCGTGCCCTGTTCTTGCCCTAAGCTGCTCCCCTGGTGCAGTGCTCTCTTGACCCCACTCTGGGCCAGCACGGGTGCCTCCTCACTAAATTGTTGGGGATGGGGAGGGGCTACAGTGTGATATTTATACATGTTTTTATGTCAAAAGCTACTGATAAAAGGAAAATTCAGTTCCTTTAGGGCTTCCTGGAATACAGGAAAATGAAGCATTTGGTTATCAATTTTATGTCCCTAATTTACTTAAATATTGAAGGTTATTTATCTTTTATTTTGAGTACCTATCTGTTGAAATTAAAAATACAGATATATTCAGGTTTATTTGTATAGTTAATATAGAAAGTCAGGTTTAAAAGAATATCCTGTCAAAGCTATTGGTTATGTATAGTTCAATAGCAGGCCTTCACATATAAGCCTTGTTGTATAGGTTCAGTTTTTAGATACTTTATTTTGTTAATTTATGTCTGTCTTCTCCGTAGGTAATCAACTGTTTCCCAAAGCAGTGGTTCATGAACCTGAAAGGAGAAAGAACTATTTCTCAGTTAGAAAACTTCTGTCGGTACCTTGTACACTTAGCCGACACAATCTATAGAAACAGTATCGGGTGTTCCGATGTGGAAAAAAGAAATGCAAGGTAATTTTCTGTAATTGTTCAATGAAATGGTAATCTAGAGTCTTCAGTTTTTGTCACACTTAGTACTATTAAAATGTCTTAGAGTCATGTTTATATTTTACTTTAAACTGTGCATTGATTTGGTATTGGAAACCACCAAAAAGAACCATGATTTTTTCTTTTTTCAGTTTTACCTAATTTTTTTTTCAGTGTATTATTTATGAAGGGATTAGGAAGGACTTCTGATAAGCACCAGCTCTAAGGCAAATGAATGAACTGTGGTTTTCTAGGTCCCCTCCCTTCAAGAATTGGGGGAGATTTCAGGCTCTTAGAGTGTCATGGATCTTAATCTCTGGAGGTTCATTATACATATGTAAACCCTCAAAAAGCTAGTCACTGAAACTTAAGTATATGAAAAGTTATATGCTAGTTTTGGGACAATTGTGCTCTGTGTGGAGTTTTCCTTTATCCATATCATAGAATAAAAGTCATCACTCGTGACTTTTGGGGAGCAGCTTGTACATACATTTTACCAGGGGTTGCAAGGAAGAAAAGAATAAATGAACCATTCTTCTTTTTTCTTTCTTTCTTTTTTTTTTTGTTTCATTTGATATATTCTTCCTAATGTCATAGTTTTCCTTTTTAGAATATACACCATTAGTCATATCCCTCTAACAAAATGTTTTTCTTTTTCCTCATTTCCCTTCCATGCAAAAACCTTATTTTCTTGAGAAAATTAGCTACCTCTTACAATAAAGTTAAAACCAAGTAGATAGTAAAGATTTTAGTGGTAAAATATTTTGTCAGGTAAATTTTGATTTATATTTTAACTTCATCCATAGCCTGGGTCATTTTGATTTATATATACTTAACTGTTTTTGTTGGGAAGTTAAATATCAACAAAGGGGTTTCACTTTTCTACAGAAAAGAACTTCAGGGGCGCCTGGGTGGCTCAGTGGGTTAATGCCTCTGTCGTCAGCTCAGGTCATGATCTCAGGGTCCTGGGATCGAGTCCCGCATCCTCTCTCTCTCTCTGCCTGCCTCTCTGCCTACTTGGATCTCTATCTGTCAAATAAATAAATAAAATCTAAAAAAAAAAAAAGAACTTCTGTGATAAGCATCTGCTGTGTGCAGAGCCCATAAAGTAGGTTCCCTGTGGGTTACAAAATTTTGCAAATATAATACTTCCCTAAAAGCTGCTTGCTACAGTTTTGCAGAGAAGAAACAGCTAATAATGTCACATTGTGTGCTGTTTCTCACCAGGGTTCCAACTATTAAAACAGTCATTCTTTTTTTTTTTTTTTTTTTTTTTTTTTTTTCCAAGATTTTATTTAGTTGACAGAGCACAAGCAGGGCGAATGGTAGAAGGAGAGGGAGAATGCAGGGCTTGATCCCAGGACCCCTGAGATCATGACATGAGCTGAAGGCAGACGCTTAACCAGTTGAGCCACCCAGGCGCCCCTAAAACAGTCCTTCTTAAAGTGGTGCCTGGATCAGCAGTGTCCAGCATCACCTGGGAGCTTTGTTAGAAATGCAGATTCTCAGGCCCCACCCAGACCTACTGAATTTGAACTCTTGTGGGTAGGGCCTGGTGATCTGTGTTTCACCAACCCTCTAGGTAATTTTGATATATGCTGAAATTTGAGGCCTATTCAGAGTGACAGCTGGCTGGGGTGACAGAGGAAGCCAGCTTATCTTTCTTAGTGAATTTAGGAAGAGTGGAGATGATGCTGGATTGGGGATGAAATAGACAAACACATTTGTGTTCTAGATACGTTCTGAAAGACCTGGGACTCTGGTTTGGGAGGGAATGGGAGGCAGGGCTCTAAAGTAATTCAGCAATAGACTGCTTTCTTTTCTTTCTAGATATCAATGGAAATCATTGAATAAAATTTTGGGGTGTTTATATTTTGGAAAGTGGATACTTGGTTTCCAGGCTAGTCATTTAAACATATACAAGTTTTGTTTTATATGGATAAATTTATTTTATTTCTTTATGTGCTATGGCTTGCTTACCTGTCTTCTTTAAAAATATATGCTCGAAAAAATTGATTGCAAACCTCAGAAGTGGCCATAAAGTCAGTAACAAATTTTCCTTTGAAGGCTTTTGTATTAATTAATAAGATGTTGCCATTTTTTTTTCTTTTTTTAGGGAAAACATAAAACAGATAGTAAAACTCCTTGCAAGTGTTCGCGCTCTGGATCATGCTATGTCAGTTGCAAGTGACCACAATGTGAAAGAATTTAAGTCTTTGATTGAAGGAAAATAGACCCTATTTGCTTTAATACCATTCCCAGTGTATAAATTTTGTATATATGTAAAGTTTCTTAAACTGTAAAATACTGATTCTTGTTTTAATACAAAGAACATTAATATTCATTACTGTGTCCTTAAATGCAATTTCTTCGGAATGAATGGAACTCACATTATTTCTAGGAAGCCTATTCATGTTTTCCTTACTGCCTGTCATACTCTGTTTACAGAAGTATTTTATATGGTCATTCAGATTAACCCTCTCAGTTCATTGTTCTCTGTAAACGATGTGTGCAGTGTAAATTGTGTAATTATGCATATATATATTTATACCACCATGGATTTAACTTTCACACTGGAAATTTGTGGTGTTTTTCTACAGAGTAAGCCTTTTCACAGCAGAAAATTATTCAGTAGTAAATTGTCTTAGGGAAATTACTACACTGTTGCAACAAAAGGGCTGGCAAGTGACTAAGTGTTCATTACCTTTCGGTTAGCAGTTGCTATCATTGTAGCTTTGCTGCCTTAAAATTGAGAGTCGGATGTGGACTTAGTCATTGGGTGAATGGAAACTTTTTTCCTTGAATCAGCGTTACGGTCAAATATGGGTTGAATATGAACTCTAAATAATATATGCAACATGGGTTTTTGAGGAGAACACAGAAGCTTAACTTTGGGAAATAAGAGCCCCACAAACCTCACTGCATGGTTTTGGGCTGACTGTCCTATCTCATGATTTTACCCCCTGACCGGCTTACAAAAATACATGCATTTGAATTTTAGTAGTCTGTCATTTTATTTAAAATCCCACATATGTGAGTTATATATGCAATAAAGAATATGCCTTGCTGATTAGCTACACCCAGGCAATTTAATATCCTTGGTCTTCTATAATGTTTATACCATGTTGTAAATATTCAGAGAACTTGTTTTAAAGTTTATGCTTTCTGATTCTGTGATTTTCAAAAGAGGAACTTTTTGGAAATTAAGGACTATTGTTTGATAATTATATATGTAATTAAGCTTTAGCCAAGCATTAAATTAATTTTTAAATAGATCCTTTGTTGTATTTTGCTGGTGACTGATTTTAGAGCATTTCATATGACTCTAACATAGACTAGTAGTGTGAGTACCCTTGGCCAGGTCAAATAATATTTATAACGGTGTTGTGCACTCTTAAGTGCTTCATCAGTGTTATCTTTATTGTAGGAACTTTCCTTACTACTACATATTCATTCTGTTACACAGTAGTGGCCTACTAAATAGAATTCAAATGAGAATGTCAACAGAATAAGAACATATAAACATGTATACAGAGGACATGCGCAACATGTGTGCCTTAAATTTGTGTTTCCAAGCCCATTCGACTGGTGATTTTTCCTGTGTCTACTTTTTAAGGACTTCTGCAGTAAGCTTGGAGACTTTATTCTGTGCAAGCCCTCAGGCTGTTTTGGTTTCAGGCATGGGTTTGAATACCACACAGGGACCTTGATGGAAGGTGAATTTAGCGTAGATGTGTGCATAAAACAAGTAGCTCTCCTATCTCAGCTGGAAGTTTTGTTCCTGAAATAGCCACAGTATGTCCTTTCTTATGAAGGGAATTGGCAAAAGATAGGGGGTGACATTTTAATAAAGCTAAAGGTTTGCTTCTTCAGTTTTTTCTTTTCTTTTAGATCTGTCTTCTGAATTAACTCCAAAATAGGTGAGAGGAGTTTTTGAAAAGGAAAGCTATTTTATTGAGGCAATATAAACCACATTCACAAAGACTGCTGGCGACATTATAGCACATGCTAGTGGAGCCCCACCCATGTCCCCCGAGGACCTGCTGGGGTCCTGCAGGTACTCGAAGTTCTGCCTGAGGGCTCTTTCTCGGCCTGTGCAACAGGCTGGACTGTCCACCAGATAATGTCCCAGAGAACAGCCCTCAGCCAAAGAAGGGAGTGGGAGGAGAAATAACCCTTGAGTTCCAGTCCTCTAGGGAGCTGTGGATGAGCTAGCATTAGATAATACTGCAGATCATTGAGGGGGAAAAGCGAAGGAGATGGAGGAGATGGGCTGGGAGAGCCCCACAGCTGCGAAGTCATGAGGCAGGCATGACATCTGAAGCAAGCATGGGAAGATTTAAGTCTCAGATGCAAGACTAAGAAAGCTCAGCAAGGCTGATGGGAACTCCTCAACCCAGAGTTGCAGTTCTGAGTTAAGGTCTCCAGGAGCTGGCCTTGGTCTTCCCACCGCACTCAGTCATAGGTGCCCAGGGTCTCCTTGTGCGAGATTTGGGGAGGGGCAATTTCAGGTCTCCCATACCAACTTCTAATCTCTCCAGTATGTTCCTCGTCATCTCCCAGAGGGCTTCAGTTGACTTGAGTTCATAGTTGCCTGTGGTGATGATAACATCCTCTCTTGGAACTGACTCCAGATTACGTAACCTCACAGTAAGCACTTTCCTCATGAGAGAATGCTAAAATGTAAAGCCAGGTTTGTTGAGGTATAAATTATAATCAGTAAAGTTAACCCTCTTAAATTTAAGTGCATACAGTTCCATGAGTTTTGACAAGTGCCTCATTTTGTTTTAAATGCTAATTTCGGAGGGGGATGCAGTAACAGGGTGATTGGCCATTAAGGAGGGCATGTGATATAATGAGCACTGGGTGTTCTATACAACTCCTGAATCACTGAACTCTACCTCTGAAATTAATAATACATGATATGCTAATTAATTGAATTAAAATTTTTAAAATGCTAATCTCCCTTGAAACCATGAAAGCCTTCTAAAAATGGTCAGATGTAGAGCTGCAAAATGCAATGTTGTAGGCTGCTACATTGTAGTGGTTCTGTATTGTTACAAGAATCCATCTCTAGCATGGTAATGTCCATAGAGTAAAGGGACTCACTATTCACCAATTATAACAAGATTTTGGTCTGTCGTTTCAAATAAATGAAAATAAGAATAGTTAAAACACCAGAACTTTTGCGTGTAGCAAGAACAATATAATGTCTCTGAATGTTTGGGAGGCCTTATGCTTTGATAAGGCTGTTACTGTCCAAGATGCTTTGGAGACTGCCCTCCAAAGTGTATGGATAGCGGGTGCACAGTTGCTGTTTGGGAGGCCTTATGCTTTGATAAGGCTGTTACTGTCCAAGATGCTTTGGAGACTGCCCTCCAAAGTGTATGGATAGTGGGTGCACAGTTGCTGAGTGTGGCTTCAGACTACTGGCAAAGGCGGACGAGCTAAAAATTTTTCTATGAAATTGGTTTTGATGTGCAATGTTGACTGATCCCTAGCCTGCTTCCAGACCTCCACGCCCCAGTAATTTATATTGGCTTTCCTCTAGCCCTGGCAGACCTAACTTCAGCAGGAGCTTGGATGTTACCATCCAGCTCAACGAGGCCTAGCACTGCATTTCTCGGAAGATATACTGTGGTCCTTAGTTTGGGGGCTTTTACTTAAAAAATCTTCAGAAACATAGATTTTATATCCTGCGCTTGATGATTCAAAACACATGGAGAAAGGTGAAAGTTTTGACAAATCCTGTAGAAGCCATTTTAAGATGCTTTGCAAAACCAATTTGCCCATGAAACTTATCTTTTTCCCATGTAGCATTAGGTGTGGAAATTCCAGACACACCTGCTGCTTAGGTACAAAGAGCTAGGTTGATGGGTGAACACCCTCCACCTCTCATAGTGAGGCTGAGCCCTGCTATTGCTTAGGTCTTCTGGTTTCCATGAGAATCCTTGGGTGGCATTAAAATGACCCCCTTCACATGAGATCCCTTGAGTTGGTGTGTTAATTTCCCTGATCATCACTGGGGTAACATCCTTACCTATGGTATGTGTGAGCAGTTTTCTCAGTCTTTGAAGTTTTTGTTTGATTTTATTTTCAAAGTAGTTCTGCTCTCAAGCTGACTATATTTTCTACTTAAAAGGTTTCCATTTTTTCTAGTTTAAAACCTTATTCTTCACTGATTACTGCAAACGTATTCAAAGCAAACAGCTAATGCCATTTTGGAACCTACTGTTGTGTTGCCTCTCAAAAACCATCCCTTTCTATATACTAATAGCTCTCTGCAGATCCTGATGTAGCTCTAGTCTATGTAACTGAACAAGAGCCTGTTAAAGGTAACTTGATCGGGCTGTTAGTGTTCCACAAGTTTGCCAAACATTTTCTAGTATTTTTGATAAAATTCAGGCTATAAGGAAATGTGGACCCTACCACCAATTCACATTTTAGACATCTCAAAATTCCTAGTCATGTAATGATGGTTATAGTTTTAAAAAATGTTATTGGGATAATCAGCCATTTCTATGTAAACCGTATAGTATACTGGGGACCTGCTATCAGATTAAGCCATTTATATTCCCTATATATTATTTTAAAATATTTATTTGACAGAGGTCACAAGTAGGTAGAGAGGCAGGCAGAGAGAGAGAGGGGAAAGCAGGCTCCCCACTGAGCAGAGAACCCCATGCGGGCCTCAATCCCAGGACTCTGAGATCATGATCTGAGCTGAAGGCAGTGGCTTAACCCACTGAGCTACCCAGGCGCCCCCCTATATGAGTATTTTTGACTTATAGAAAAGGTAAGTACATATTTTCACATACAGAGAATTAACAGTAGGAGAAAGAATTTGGTCAAAAATCAGCATTTACGACTCCAGGTGTTTGCCTTCAACTTGTTGAAGCTAATGAAGCTCTTATCTGAATCCTCTATCTGGGATTTTTGCTAATCTCTGTTTCTCTCCTGATGGGAAGACACACAAACTTGTACTGATTGTGGCTGTTGTAACAAATTATCACAAACTGGATAATTTTGAACAATAGAAATTCTCTCACAGTTCTGGAATCCAGAAGTTCAAAATCAAGGTGGTGACAAGGCCATGTTCCTCCAGAAGCCCTAGGGAAGAATCCTTCCTGCTCCGGTGGCTTCTAGAGGTGGGTGCTGACATCCTTTGGCTGTGCCTAGACTGTCTTAGTCTCTCCTCCTGTCTTCACATTGTGTGTGTGTGTGTGTGTGTGTGTGTGTGTGTGTGTGTGTCTAATTTCTCTCTGCTACCCTGTAAGGACAGTTGTGATTGCATTTAGGGCCTACCCAGGTAGTGCAAAATAATCTCAAAAACCCTTAACTCAGTCTCATCAGCAAAGACTTGTTTTCCTATCAATTAACATTCACATGGTCTAGGGATTACAATGTACTATTTTTTTTTCAGCCAACCAAGGGCCTCATTGCTCATTTTCTTTTCTTTTTATTTCACTTCTAGGACTTTTTTTTTTTTTAAGATTTTATTTATTTATTTGACAGACTGAGATCACAAGTAGGCAGAGAGGCAGGCAGAGAGAGAGAGGAGAAAGCAGGCTCCCCGTGGAGCAGAGAGCCCAATGTGGGGCTTAACCCCAGGACCCTGAGATCATGACCTGAGCTGAAGGCAGAGGCTTTAACCCACTGAGCCACCCAGGCACCCCATTCATTGCTCATTTTCAAGGGTCAAGAAGGTGTCAGCTCATCTCTGTGGGCCCTTAAGACCTCAAAAGTTTGTGTGTGCCACTTAACATGTATTTTAAGTCAGGGGCACCTGGGTGGCTTAGTGGGTTAAGCCTCTGCCTTCAGCTCAGGTCATGATCTCAGGGTCCTGGGGTCAAGCCCTGCATTGGGCTCTCTGCTCAGCGGGGAGTCTGCCTCTCTCTGCCTACTTCTGACCTCTCTCTGTTAAATAAATAAATAAAATCTTTTAAAAAATAATGTATTTTAAGTCAGCCACCATCCCTCCCCACACTCTTCAAATCTGATGAAAATTTGTCCAGCTACTTTCATATGCTGTAACAAGTATAATCAGTAAAGAGGGACAAGAAAAAGAAGGAATAACATTTTATAAAAGTCACTAGTAAAATGACCCTTATTTTTCAACCCCAGGCCATGCGCTTATTTCATGACTAAAATGATCTATTTTGAAAGGATTTGGAAAAGTCCTGGCCTTCAGACAGCTCTAGGAATAAGAGTCCTGCTTACCAAAACCCCTTCCCCCTCCAGTTCATTCTGAAGGAAGAAACAGCAATTCAAACCCAGAACCAAGAAACCTTCACCTTAATCTCCTTAGTTCAAAATCAAAGAAAAACAGAAACAGGGAGAGCACCTGCTTCTAGAAGAGCCCAACATGCATGATTGACCCTCTGAGAAGGAGGGGCTTCCTGTGTGGCCTCAGACAGGCATGGTGGAAGTGATCTTAGGATAGGGGTGGGCATGTTTGGTTTCAGGTTCCAATTCCACTTGAAACTGAGTAATTTTTAAAACAACTTCTCTTTCCTGGGTCTCAGCTGACATAAAAAACAACTCCCAAGCAAAGTATTCAATAATATCAACATCACTCCCTCAGCAATATCCTTCCATATGTTTTTCTGGTGCATACATCTGGCATTCCTTCAGGGCTGGAGAGGCTTTATAACTGAATAGGCAAATAAGAAAATTTCCATTCCCACCCACTCCCATTTACTTCCTCCGTTGAATGCAATCTCTAATTGAAATGGAGGGGGCTAGGGGGGAAGCAACCACAGTCCAGCAGACTCTTAATATAAGTTTAATTCTGAGGCTACTGTCAGTAACCACTACTAAGAGCAAAACCTTTTTCTAAGTAAATAGTACTAAATGAGAAACCCTCTCCAGTTCTCAGAACTCGATGTGTCTTTGCATATCTCCTTCTAGAAATGAAAAGGTTCCTCTTCTAGTCAATGAAAGCTGCTTCAGGAGTCCTGAAACCAGGGTGGGTCCAGCTTCTCTAAAATGGGTGAAGAAATGTTGTATCAAGCCACATGACAGGGCCCAGAGGGGGAAATGAGTTTGTGCAATACAACAAATTTAAATTCTGCTTTCGCTGCTAAAATAAAAGCAAGAAGAGGAAGAGGTAAAGAAAAAACGAGGGCAAGCAAACAGTCTCTCCAGGATTTCAATTCCTTGTGGCCCTCTTGGCTTTGACTTCATTCTCGTATTTAGGTCTATGAAGTGGAAAGAGAATGAGAAGGCCGTGGGACACACGACTATTAGCCACGTAGCATGACTGGTTGAAAAATGAGGAGAGGCTCAGACGCCTTTCGGTTCAATTCCACGCTGACGAAAGGATTCGCCATGCAGAGCCCGCCACAGCCGCCTCGGTACAGCCATGTTCCAGCTCGGCCTTGAGGTCCGGTTTGTGACTTCCGATCCTCCACCGTGTGTACAGCGGAGCACTCCTTCCCGTAGTGTTCCTGAGAGCTCTGGAACACTCCAGAAGAAAAGGCAGCCGAGGGAGTTGCTCCAAAGCGGGCCCTCGTGTTTCTCGTGCTACCTACCCAGACGCTCGGAACAGGACCTGGGCGCTGTTTGCGGGGAGACACCATGGACAGCTCTTCGGGCACCGCCCCGTCGGCCGGGCGTGCTCACGGCTGTCCCGAGCCCTCCCCCCGCGCCCTCAGGTCGCTGGGGGCGGCAGGGGGTGATCCTGACACCCATCTCGGGCACATATCAGTACCCGGTCCCCAAAGCTTTTCCCCGGAGCCCCTCCCTGGCGCCCACGGGCAGGGCTGGTAAGCTCTGAAAAGCCCACGCGCCGGGCCCAGGGAGGCCGATCCTCCTCGTCCCCGGCTCCCCAGCGGTCCGACCCGTAGCTGCGACCTGGCCGACCCGCCGCCTGAGGCGAAGGTCGCTACACTGAGAGGCCGGTAAACAGCCTACCATTGCGGACCCGCAGGGATGCTCGGAGTGGGCGGGGCCTGCCTCCTGGCGCCCCGCCTTTCCCCCCGGGGGGCGGTCCTTCCGCCCCCGGCCGCGGCGCAATGCGGAAGAGATGGGCCCTCTGGAGCGGAAGTGACGTTCCCGGCGGCTGTGGCGGTGGCGGCTGCGGGAGAGGGAGGAGGAGGAGCCCGAGGAAGAGGTGAGCAAGCCGGCGGGGGGCGGGGAGCGGCCGCGGCCAGACCCACCGGCAGCCGGGCGCGCGGGCGGACGCTTCCTGAGCAGCCTCCCCGCCGCAGCCTGGGCGGGAACGGTGAGGGGCGACCGCGGGCAGCCCTGGCTCGGGAGGGCGGGCGGGGTTGTGAGGAGACTACGGGTCGTGCGGGGCGCTGCGTCGGGCGGGGGGCTGTGGTGACAGCGGCTGTCAGGCTGTCCGCGGGAGAGGAACCACGTCGGTCTGGGCGCCGGGTCATCGCCTCTGGCGCATAATGGAGGGATTGGGCGGCCGGGCGGCTTCCTCCCCCTGGGAAGGAGCCGCTTTCCCGGGGGTCGGCTGTCCGGGACCCCCGAGGAGCCCCGGTCGGGTCCGTGTCGTGAGTCTTCCCGGGTGGCCATTCATATTCACGGGCTCGCGCCTGCCGTCCCCGCAGCCGGCGGTGGCCTGCGGCTGGGCGGGAGGCAGCGTTAACCTGCGCCGCTTCCCTTGCCCTTCTCGGCCGTCCCCGGGAGAGCCGTTCGCGTCGGGTAATCCTTTCCCTCCTGCCCCTTAAGGAGCTTTGAAGCAGCCTCGTTAACCTTCCCTCCCACCTCCTCTCCTTCCCCGGCCAGGGAACGGCTTGAAGTTTCCGAATCTGTTCCCTTTCCGCGTAGTGACAAATCCAGAAGCAGGAAGCTGATAAACAAGCCCGAACGAAATACGCTCAGAAATCTTTCGTTTTTGGTAAACGTGAAGTAAACGGGAAACTCATCTTAGCCAAACCGTCGGTGGACTTCAGAGAGATCAAACCTTAGGTTCCCTTGGGGTGAGAATCGGTAGCTTTTCCTCCGGCTTTTGGTCAAATTAAGTGACGGCTTATCTTTTGGAATAAACCATTCTCTCCCTGAGCTCCGCTTTTTTCCACCCCACCCCCCACCCAAACCTGGCAGGGAGGGACTTCGGGATGCCGTGCAGTCCTTGCTGCAGAAGGAGACGTTAGCTTCATTTGCTTTGCTTGGTTTTCGCAGGGCCGCCTCGGAAGAAAGGAGAATGGCGTTCAGCAAAGGATTTCGGATCTATCACAAATTGGATCCCCCACCTTTCAGTCTCATAGTGGAAACTAGGCATAAGGAGGAATGTCTCATGTTCGAGTCTGGGGCTGTAGCTGTGCTTTGTAAGTCCTCTGTCCTAGCCCAACTGACTGGGTCTCTGTTTTGATTTGAAACCATCCGATTCAACCATTCTCTAGAGAAGACCCCGGCAACCCCTTCGCTGTATTTCCTGAAGCAGATGATGTTTTTATTTTCTTTTGCATCAAACCTTATTTTAAACTTTCATTTTCTTTTCTGACCCCTGCTGCAGGTTTCTTTTGGGGGCTCAGGGGGAAATGCACGTTTGGTTACAGGTTTTTTGCTTTCTTGGGTTCTTTGGCTGTTTCTAAAAGAACATCTTGCTTTCCAAAGAATTACCGTTAACAGTTTATATCATGTCACATAAACCCGTAAAGGCTTGCTTGACATTTTTACTGTAATGAATGGGATTTCTTATATATCAGCTACAGTAATGAACTATAAGAGTACTTATTTATTTGATATTTTTTGGAGTATCTTATGGTGAGGCCCTTCCATTTTTATTAAGAGAATTGTAAACTTCTAAAATGTCTTGAGATAAGATGATTGATTTCACATCATTTAAAAAATTATCCTTGATAATTTGAAGAAAAGGACTGCTGCACCACAAGCAAAATAGTGGATTAGAATGGTTTAGGTTATTTTCTGGACAGATGGATGAAGTTAAAAATAAATATATTAATTTGAATATTAATTTTCTTTCTTGATTTAAGATTTTGGCAGATAACTCCAGCTTGGAGTTATTTGAAATGTGATTGTGTTTTTAAGGGCTTTTTAGTAATAGTTACTTGTTTTTTGCCATGTTTTTGCCTTGTTTAGCATCAGTTTAGCTATTGGTCATATTTTATAAATTAAAAATAGCATTTGACACTCATACTTACAGGGGTGCCTGGGTGGCGCGGTCAGTTAAGCAAAGCATTCAGCTCTTGATTTTGGTTCAGGTCATGGTCTCAGCGCGGGCGGATTGAGCCCTGCGTTGGACTCTGTGCTCAGCAGGGAGTCTGCTCAAGATTCTATCTCCCTCTCCCACTCCTGCTTGTGTGCCGGGCTCGCCCGCTCGCTCTCTCAAACAAATAAGCCTCTTAAAAAAAAAAGTCATACTTACAAATAAAAGGCTCTAGATATTTTAAACTGCTAACCTTTCTTCAGATTCAGTAAGTGAAGAGCACATAAGACCCTAACTTTTGCATACAGAATATTAACCTATTAAAATGTTTACCTGATCTTAATATTCTAAAAATAATAAAATTTTATCCTGACTGGGAAAAAAGGGTAGTGACATAATGGAAAAGCTTAAGCAGAGTGTAATGTATAAGAAATGTATATGTTTTTGGTACATATAGTAACATGGTTTGAGTGAGCAGGAAGAGCTATTTGTGTTCTAAGAAACAAGTATTAATAAGATGGGTTATACTTAGTATGGACTTAATTCAAACTGTTTTTTACATTTAAATAAACTGAAATATAATCTTGCTATAATATTAGTTTGCATAGTCTATTTTTTTATGCTACAAATACAGTTCTTATAATGATGAATTCTTAATTAAAAATATCTGGGGGGAAATGGTGTGATTTAGTTGTGAAATATTTTTTAGCTGCTTGTGGGTTTTTTTGGTGATATTACCTGATTTTCTAATTTGTCTAAATTTAAAATGTTTCTTCAATTGTGGTTATTAGTAATAATAGGGAGTCACATGTTTACACAGTATGCATTACCCATAGTTATTAGGATTATTGCTGTATTTTACTCTTAGGAAACCTAAGGATAATCATACTTCCAAATGTCCAGCAGCTCTCTTTTATGCCAAATAATGGTTAAGAAGGCAAACTCCCTAAACCATCCATTTTGGCATTATCATTTATTTTAAGGAAAAAATACTAAAAATACTGTCTTAACATTTACTGATTATATTTATTTTCATTAGATTTAGACAGCATAAGCAGTTCTGTCAAGAGAAAAAGTTAAATATTGCCCTTTTCGGTAAAAGCATAAATGGATATATAATTTTGTGGGTATGTTGTTAGCTTTCCTATAATAAACTTCATGGTAATAACTTAAAATATGAATATTAAGAGCTAACAGACCTTTTTATAAATCGTTTGACTATAAAATTAATTTGACATTCATTTGGGAGCAGTATCAAGGTGCACAACTGTAAAGTGTTTATTTTTAAAAATCTCACATTTCTTAAATGCCTGTTGTATTCAGGGAGCAGTGTTTGGAAGGTACTGAGGTGTTCTTTTTCTCTTCAATAATCCCAGCCCTTTTAATCTCAATACATTATGCTTGTTAATCAGCAAGAAGAATCTTCTCAAATCATGTACAATGTTAAACCAAAGTAGAACCCCATTTTTCAGTAAGGTTAAGTTTAAAATCCTCAACCTGCCCATCCAGGTCTTCCATAACGTGGCCCCACCCTGTTCGTCCAGCGTGGATGTTGGTCTCCTTTAAGGAAATTCTTGTGTCTCCTTAGTGCTTTCACAAGGTACCGGGTTTTTTTTTTTTCTCTCTTCATCATGCTGTTCCTATGAACACCTTCTTCCTTCACGACTGCTGGAATGCTTTTCTCTGTCTTTCCAATCCAAGACTGTATTCTCTCTCAAGTCTTCTTCCTGAGGACCTGCCCCACTGCCCACTCCAATCTCACTCTTGTTTCTTCCTTTTCTTCATTTGTCTAGAACTTAGTCCGTACCCCAGGATAAATCCTTTTTAAGTGCTGGCTTTTGGTTCTCTACATGGTTATGTGCAGGTGTTCTTTTTGGAAGTAAATGGTAGAAGTGACCCTTGCAGGACTCAGTCATGCACCGAAAAGTTATGATTTCTAACAGGCCCCACTTGTTCTGGCTTTAAAGTTGACAAAATCAGACATCTTAGGTAGTACATACCATTGAGGACTGACAGTCACTTATTTTTCTTGGTTTATACCAGAAGTGCAAGAGATACCCAACATAAAACCTTCTATTTTGTATGACTAGCACATATAAAAAAATAAGGTGCGAGTACAAACACAGTAAAAAGAATTTTAGATCATGGATCTTTGTAGAGCCTGAGCATCTACTAATCTCTTCTACAAATCTAGCCTGAGGAATCTGTCTGTATGTTGCTAGGCTTCTAAATTTAAATCAGTCATGATACAGTGACTTAATCAATTAGTGAGCCAGTGGTTTTCAGCCTTGGATGCGCATCGTAATCACTGGGTGGGGGGTTATAAATGCGGCTGCCTGGGCTCCAGCTCCCTAGAGATTCTGATGTAATTAGGTTGGGATGATCACTCTGAGCATAATTTATATAGGCCTTTCTAGGATAGATTATGGGATAACATTCTTAGCTTACAAATTTTATCCAAAGTAACCGTATTCCATCAATTTTAATGCTATTGTTGACTGTTATTGGGCTAATGACTAGTTTTCTTGAAACTTCCGCCTGAACCAAGTGCTAATGGTCCCATAGCACTTTTGATACAGTGCTTTCAGGTTCTGTGGAACTTCTGTGTCTGGGCGCTGTACTTTTGAGGAAAAGACCCATGTAGTAATCTCTGTACGTCTAGTGCTTAGTACAGTGTTTTGCTCACTGAGGGAATAAATGGCTAAATTAGTGCCCTGGGTGGGCGGGGGGAGTAGTTGGGGAGGAAAATTAACCTAAACTAGCTTACAAAGTTGACAAAAATACAATATTCTATGTTCAAAGTTACAGTACTCTTTTTAATAAAACTTATTTTTTTAATCTTTTAAAGAATTGCTATTTGACTGAACTGCTGCTATAAAAGGCATTAAAAATTATCAGTCCAGAAAACTGTTTAATTAAACTGAAATTTGATGTCTGTGGACATGTAGATGTGCAGTGTAGCAAGTGTGTTCTCTGTGGAACTAGTCTACTGTGTCTGGACCAGTGTAAGCAGCAAGTGTGATGGTCAGCAAGTTATAACACTATAGGTTGTGTTTCATTGGAAACAAATAGGAGATTTAAAAAGCCATCTGCCAGTTTTGTGTCAGGTTCAGTTTTCATTTTCTTTCTATAGTTACACACAGAAAGACGACAACAGGGGAAGGACAAGTAGCCAGTCTGACCAAACATGCATTAAACTCACGAGCTGTCCCATAATTTTTCAACCCATCTCATGCTTCAGCAGAGGTAAATAATTTACTTCATAATTGTATCCTAAGCAGAAAATGAAGGGAAGGTCAACATGGGAAATGAAGGATAATCCAAAAACAGAAGTTATGGATCACCTGTCTTAAAGATGAGATGGGAGGTGCTGATATAAATTCCTAACTCTTAATATTAGAGCTTTTCAATATATGCTACTATGGAAGTAAGAACTAATTGCTTCTTCTTTCTAGTGGAAAGATTATTTCAAGCTTTCCAACTCAGCCAGGACCCAAATCATGTACTTCCTAGACGGCAAGGCCGTATCACTATACTCTGGACCTAGTTTTACCCCACGTTGTTCATCTGAGTTTCTTCATTTACCTAATTTTTTCTTTATGGAAATATGAGCCATAAAACTATAGGACAACATTCTGGAGATCTTTGTTACAGAATGTGGATTACACTGACTTTTTTATGAAACTGCACATTGTAAGGAAGTAATAATAGTGAAATAATAGTTGCCATTTCCTGAAAGCTTCCTCTGCAAGTCACAACATTAAGCCAGAAGTTCCTAAACTTTATTGTTTCATGGTGTCTCATTAAGTTTTTCACAGCACCCCCAGGCCACAGCTCCACTTGTTAAATAATTAGGTCCAAACGTTAAATACGTCTGCTTTAACAACTCTAGTAGCTATTTAAAAAAATAATGCAAGTAAATGGAAAATAACTTATTTCCTTCATAAATAACCAGTTACATACTAATGGGATATGCATGTACCTGTTGAGCAATGAATAGCTTTTTAAGCCTTAGAATCAGACTGGACAGCTCCGCCCTCATTTCCTGTTCCACATTGATTTTGGAGTGGTATTTGCTTTTTATCACCTCAACTGCTGAAAACCCAGCTTTACAAAGATATGGTATCATCAAGGGAATGTATTGCAGTCTAATGTGAAAACTCTGAACTACCTCAAGCCAATAGTTTGGGCAGTGCAACATCTGTTGAGTATCTCTATGCTTCTTTAAATTAAAAATCTCCTGCAGCTCTTATGGGAGGTTGTTGAAGTGTCCTGGAGTGTCTCGACCTACAGTTGAGGGAGACGTGGTATTGGGCACCCTTGATTCCATTTAATTCTGTGGGTTGTGTTTTCATTTCCATTTCACAGATGTACAAACTGAGGCTTGAGAGAGAAAATAACTGCTCTGATGACCTAGTCTACCATTTGATTTTTTACTTTAATGATTGGGTTGCTGTGAGGGTGGTGGTTGTTATTCTGGGGGTCAAGGAATGAAGAGCAAAAACAAGGGAATGCCGCTAGCGGACTTTAAAGTTAAGAGTGAAATTAGTAGTATTTTCTAATGAGGGAAGTATTAAACTTGCTTTGTTTTTGCCTACAAACTTTAATATATTAGAGAGAACATGATTTGGTTTAGAGTTGGTCATTAAAAATATAAAGTTGCTTTGCTGAGCCAAGTTAAATGTCAGATTCTGAAATTTTGGATAACAAGTGTAGCAGGTGGTGATGACAAGCAGTGTGTATAGTTGTTGTTGTTGTTGTTGTTTTTAATTGCCAAATGCTGGCAGTCAGCATGATTGCCCTTTAGATTAAGTTGCAGTATCTTGTCTCTTTTTAAGAAAAAAAAAATTCAAGTTGAGGGAAGTGACTTTTTATAGTTGACTTTTTCTGCACAGAATGATGAAATTTAGACTTGTTACATATTACTTTGTGTTAGGTTTGCAAAAATTTGTTTCCCTTTTGTAAGTAATTTTTGGAATGTTCTATTTGATAGAACAGAAAGTAAACAGCCACTTAAATATCTATGCTTTAAAAAAAATTAACATTTCACTCCTGGGCCAGCTAGCAGAATTTGCTTGTTAACGTTGAGCCAAATTAGTTCCTAAGTGCTAACAAAGCACTTAACGTTGCTATGAGAAAATAAAAGACGAAGCACAGTGTGTCTTTCATTGAACAATAAAATCCCATTATGTGACTTTATTATATAATTTCAGGTCTACCAGGTGTTCTTATCTTATAAAATATAACTAGTACAAGACTATAACGGGATTTTTTTGCTTCTGACCATGATGGTATACTAGGGACCCCTCTCACTTTACATAACAAAGAATAAAATAAAGATAAAAATAAAGAAACAGTTTTCAGACTTTGAACAACAGGTGGCAGGAGGCACTGATCCTTGAGGGAAGGGAAACAAAGGTGTGAGCCTTACGATTGCTCTAGCTGATCACTCTGCTTATTACCTGGAGTGCTTCTGGGCTGCAGTAGCAGGGAGATGCACCCAGAGAAAGCCCGGCAGTCTCCCTGAGTTGAGGAGACAGAGTAGGGAATTTGTGGAAGCCAAGGCAATGAGAATTCTCAGGACTAGAACCAAAGAGGAGGTAGCTACACAGAGAGTTTCAGAAATGTGCAGAGGGTTCCGCGTGAGATTTCAGCTGAGTACTGGTAACTGCTGGTGTGGAAGGAAACTACCCAAGGCAGGGAAAGTACCACCAAAAGCAGCAGGAAGAAAATTTCCTGAACCTCACCTAGGACTGGGAGTATTTAAGTTGTCAGTAGCCAGAATGGAGAAATATTATGGAACTCTGGGAATTGGGTTGACTACTCAGAAGGGTATTCTGCTTCAGTAATGGGGCAGAGTAGCCCTAGACTAAACGCTTCTGTGGTCCTCTCTGACAAAGCTTAAAAGCAAGACCCAAAGGGATCAGACTGTTTCCAAATAACCTAATTTCCAAAAAACTTCACTGTATCTTAGAACAAAGTTTAAGAATATAGGAATACAAAGTATATATCCATATAGCCAGTATTCAACTCTGTAACAAATTCACAATGTCTGGCATTCAATTAAAAATTGCCATACATGCAAAGAAACAGGAAAACACACCCCGTAATGAGGAGAAAAGTCAATCTGTAGAAAGAGATGTTAAAATTAATAAACAAGAAGGGACCCTTAGGTGGCTCAGTGAGTTAAGCATCTGACTCGATTTCAGCTCAGGTCATGATCTCAGGGTCATGAGATTGAGCCCCACACTGGGCTCTGCCCTGAATGTGGAATCTGTTTAAAATTCTCTCTCCCTCTCCCTCTGTCCCTCCCACCGGCTCACACACATGCTCTCTCTCAAAAAACAAATGAATAAACAAAGACATCATAACAGCTATGGTAAATATACTCCATAAGTCCAAGGAGTAGAGGAAAGAATAAACACATTAAGGAGAGACATGGTGGGGGGCCCTAGGTGACTCAGTTGGTTGGTCATCTACCTTCTGCTCAGGTGGTGATCTCGGGGGTCCTGGGATTGGGCCTTGTGTCAAGTTCTGTGCTCAGGAGGGAGTCTGCTTCTCCCTCTTCCTCTGTGTTCTCTCTCTAATCATTAGTTAATTAATACAATAAATCTTAAAGAAACCTGAAAAATATGAAAGACCTAGATCAAATTGAAATAAAAATAACTTCTCTGAAATGAAAAAAAATACGCTGATAGGGATTAATAGATTAGACACTGCATAATAAACAATTAATGAATATGAAGACATAATAATAGAAACTACTCAAAATGAAACACAGAGAAAAGACTAAAATCGATAAGCAGAGCCATCAATGGGCTGGAAAACAACTTATGGCCAATATATATGGGTAATTGGAATCCTAGAAGGAGGGGGTAGAAGCAAAAAAAATGTTTGAAGAAATAACAGCTGACAGTTTTCCAAATTTGATGAAAACTATAAATCCACAGATCCAAGAAGCTAAATGAACCTCAAGCAGTAGAGGCACGAAGCAAACTACACCCAAACACATTATCAAATTGTCCCACACAGCTTTGCAACATCCACAAATGATATGATTTCTCTCCAGTGATATGGAGAGAAATCTTAAAAACAGATCAAGAAAAAACACATATTGACTAAATATGAAAAGACATAATAGAAAAGACTGAAGAAAGGAGACATAGGAATAATGATAAATTTTTCTTCAGAAACAATCCAAGCCAGTGGATATAGAATGACGTCTTGAAAGCACTGAAAGACGAAGAAAACAAACCATACACCTAGAATTCTATGCCCAACCACAATTAAAATGACATAAAGACTTTTTCAGATACCCAAAAGCTGAAAAAAATATAAGCCAAGTATAATGGGTGGCAGTTTAAATAGAATAGATTTCCTTTGCATCTAGTACCGACATTTTCAACAATTCTGAGGTGGTATAGTCTAAATCAATGAAAGTTTATCACTTAGTTACATTTAAACTGTGTTTTTGAAAGTAATTAAACAAAATTTAAGAAAATAAACTGTGCTTTTGAAAGAAACGAAATAGGGTAGCCTAGTGCATTTGGAGTAAGCCTTGTAATTAGCGTGCCAAAAGGAGGTACAGCTTTAAAAATTGATATTATACTTTTATTGGTGACAATTTAAATCTGCTTGGGTTTTTTAATGGTTGAAGATAAGAATTTGTGTTTTATTGTTTTCTACTAAAATAGAGTTTGCAAAGATAAGCCATTGTTATGTTACATAAGCATGTGTTCACACTAGAGTGCATTTCACAGCCACTGAACTAGTTGCATTATTGTGAGTATATATGACATTTGGGGAGATGGATTAACTTGTTGGCCAATTGGACACTATTTAATTACTCTCTTCATTTAGGTTGAAACTTAGGTTCTTTGAATTCCTAGATGATATTGAGATAACTAAGGAAAGAAAGAGAGAAAGGAAGGGAGAAAAGAGAAGGTAAGGGAAGGAAAGGGAAAAAAAAGGAAGGAAGGAAATATTTCTGATTGAATTATTGCCTTAAACATAAAATACTTCTATATACTGAATGTTATGCTTATTAAAATACTCACTTCCGTTTTATAGTTTTCTTATATAACTTTAAATATAAAGTGCGTTTACTTACATAAACTAGCTCTTACCAATATTTATTTTGAGTTGTATCTCCACTAACACTAAGGTGGGTGGTATCTTATTACTGGCCGTTAGGGATGAAAGTCCCTTCTCCCTATCTGGCCTTCTCTGACAACGTCCCGAACCTCATTTTATATAGTTACATATTCTGTTCACTAGTAGACCATAGGATGGTGTAGTCTGTTGAGTACCTTACTGAAATGTAGGTAAATAAAGTTTTGTAATCCTAAGAACCTTGTGTGAAATATAGGAAGAATGAATCTTATAATTAAGTAAATTCCTAGCTCACTAGCGGTCTGTCCTTGGTCAGCACTGGGCCCATGTCTTTTGCTTATTTTGTTGAATGATTTCATCATTCTCTTGGGGAATGGATGGAAAGTGTATTTACCAGATTTGTGGATGTTGCAAAGCTGTGTGGGACTGATACAGAGCTGGGTAGAATAATTACTTATTTTGGATGACACAGTTGAAATCCAGCTTTTTCCATCAGAGAGAATGGATTGAAACCCAAAAAAGGAACATGCTCTTTCCCTTGCACTGGATCAAACTGAGTTTTGTGTCCTTTCCTGATTGAATTGCTGTGGTTGTAGAAATATCATAAGTAATTTGCATTGGGCTGTTGATTAGCAAAATAAGGTAGAGATTACTATCATTGTCTGGGTTTCCATGATACCCTAACCTGAATGGGGACTACACAGTATGGAAAGGTTGGAATAGGTGGTCCTGTGTTAATAGTCACATTGCTCTCTGCTTTCCTTCAGACCTGCTCTTCCTTCGGTCTCCCTTATCAGAGTGGATTGCAATCCATCCACCTTGTTGTTTAAACCAGAAGTTGAGAGTCATCCTCTATACTTCCTCCTCTCCAGCTTCACACATTCAATCAATTACCATGTCCAGTGTGCCCAACCTTCTAATTTCACTGAGAATCCATGCAAGTCACCATTTTACCTGGTTCTGCTATTGTCTGGCCACTGTAGTGCCTTTCATGGATCATTCCTAGAGCCTCCTTAACTGCTCTCCCTGTTTCCACTCCCCTCCCCCACTCTCCAGTCTGTTTAAAAATACAATTTAGATCATATTGTTTCCCTGTTTAAGCCCCTTTCATGGTTGACCACTTGGAACTTAAAATCCGAGCTCTTTAAGATGATCTGCATTATATCATTGAGTCTCTGCCTCCCTCTTCAGTCTTAAGACTATTTTGCCTCTTGGTTTCTGTGTTCCAGCCACTTTGGCCTTCTAGTTCTGAATGTACCCAATTATTTCTGATCTCAGAGCCTTCACATATGCTGTTTATTCTGCTCAGTATTTATTTTAAAATGTGTATATGCATTTAGAAAAATACGTAAATCATAAATGTAGAATGCGATGAATTATTAGAATGAGCACATACATGTTACCACTGCCGGGTTGAGAAATAAACATTATTACTTGCTTTCCAGAAGATTCCCTCGCGTTCCTCCCCAGTTATTCTCTCTGTTATGATTTGCAGAGATGATCACTGCCTGACTTCTTACATCATAGATTAGGTTTTTTTTTTTTTTTAAATTTATTTATTTGACAGAGAGACAGTGAGAGAGAGCATGAGAGAGGAGAAGGTCAGAGGGAGAAGCAGACTCCCCATGGAGCAGGGAGCCTGATGTGGGACTCGATCCCAGGACTCTGGGATCATGACCCGAGCTGAAGGCATTCGGCCAACCAACTGAGCCACCCAGGCACCCCACATCATAGATTAGTTTTATCCAGTTTTTAACTTAACATAAATGGAATCATTCAATATGTATTCTTTTGGGGCCGGCTTCTCTCTCTCAGTGTTCTGTCTGGGAGATCATCTGTGTTGTAGCAGGTGGCAAAAGTTTTCATTGTTGGGGCCCCTGAGTGGCTCAGTCGTTAAGCACCTGCCTTCAGCTCAGGTCATGATCCCAAGGTCCTGGGGATTGAGCCCCATATCAGGCTCTCTGCTCAGTGGGGAGCCTTGCTTCTCCCTCTCCAGCTCCCCTGCACTTGTGTTTCCTCTCTTGCTATCTCTCTCTGTCATAAATAAATAAAGTATTAAAAAAAAAAAAAGTTTTCATTATGTGGTATTCCGTGGTATAAATATTCCAGTATTGGTTCTGTTGACATTTCCTTCTAATTCTTTCTTTGATGAATGATACTAGTATGAACATGCTTATAAATGTCTTTTGGTGCACATACATACACATTTCTGTTGGATGTATTTTAGGAATGGGATTGCTGGGTCATAAAGTATTTGTATGTTGCATGGAATGTTTTTCCCTCCACTCTTCATTTGGCTAACTTCTTGTTTATTCTTCAGATTTCAACTTAAAGGGCACATCTGCAGGCAGGCCTATCCATTGCTGTCCCCCCAATAATTTTAAATTAGGTCTTCCTGTTGTACTCTGTCGTAACTCCATCATAGTACTTACTATCATTTATGATTTTGCATATATTACTTACATAATAGCTATCTTCCTATTAAAAGGTGTCAGAGCACCGGCTTTTTTTCTTTGTAGAACTTTGCCAGTGTCCTGGTACATGGTAAGCATTCAATAAATACTTGTTACGTAATGAGTGAAAGGTTACTATTATTTTGAAATGTTGCCAACATTGGGATTTGCTGTTTATACAGAACATCAATTTGGAGAGTTTAATGTCTTTCAACTGGAATTTTAATTTTTTAATTCTACAAAGAGAACCTTTTCCTTTTAAAACAATTTTTCTTTTTATGTATGAGAAAATGGAAAGTGGCTTTACTGCCAGGTAGTTACACAATCTTGGATGAATCACCTAAATTCTTAGTTTTTTCTTTTGAAAATGAGTGGCCTGTTTTGTACCGTCTCTAGGATCCTCTGACGAGAGGCTCTCTGGTACTACCCCAAAGTGATACCTGTATGCAAATAAGCCAACCACAAACTGCAGTGCTCGCAACCACAGGCAAATTGTGATTCTAGGAAGAGCATACTAATGTGTAATCTTGCTTTCACATTCTTAATGACTTTCTCTAGTTTGGTCTGGAGTATCAGCTGAAGAAAGACAGTTTGCAGGGCGCCTGGGTGGTTCAGTGGGTTAAGCCTCCTCTGCCTTCGGCTCAGGTCATGATCTCAGGGTCCTGGGATCGAGTCCCGCATCCGGCTCTCTGCTCAGCGGGGAGCCTGCTTCCCCCTCTCTGTCTGCCTGCCTCTTTGCCCGCTTGTGGTCTTTCTCTGTGTGTCAAATGATGAATAAAATCTTAAAAAAAAAAAAAAAAAAAAGACAGTTTGCTGCCTGTCTGGAAGGTTGGAGCCACAGCCGAATGTTGACATTGGGTTAGCAGGACCTTCATTAGGTAGCTTCATTGTTTAGTTTGAATTATTATTATTGTTATTTTAGGATCTTTTTTATTTATTTGAGAGAGAGTGGGAGAGAGCACAAGTGAGAGGGAGAAGCAGGCTCCCTGGGCTCTATCCCAGCACCCTGGAATCATGACCTGAGGGAAGATAGCCACTTAACTCACTGAGCCACCCAGGCGCCCCTGTTTAGTTTGAATTTTTATAATTGTCAGAAGTTAGAGAAATTTACATTTAAAATTAATCCTCAGTACCATTGGAGTTTAAAACAGATGACTTTGTAATCACCTGGGGATCCCAGATAATAAGTGAATTCTGTTTCTTTCTGCTCAGGTGGTAGAGTTGGCCGTGCAGGTCTGATCACCAGTTATCCTATGTTTAATAAACCTCTGTTTTAGAGTCACAGTCATGAGAACCAAGAAATAGGTATATGCTTGTGTTTTCATCTGACTTTCCAGAGATGAGCTTATGCTTCATTTTTTTTGCCTGATATTCTAATTTGAGAAGAGAATGTGTTACCAATAATGCTGAATAATACCGATGATGTCATATGATACAGTGCTAGAAAAGCAAGTCACTCCAGCAAAGGAGGGTGCTGAGAAACATGCTAGAGGACAATTAGTATATTAAGTTTTGATAAAGGCCAATTGATATATTTAGACTCTTGAGTGTTTTCTGTTGTCTCTAAATAGATCATCTCTGTAGCTTCTCTCTTCATTCCTTTCCTGTCGCTTTGGTAGGAAACGTAGGTTAGGTCTACGTTCAGTCATAATTTGTTCGGTTATAAGAACTTTGAAAGCAGCACAGAGCTAAAATACTGAGTGAGTTAAATTGTCCGAATTAAGGTGTTGGATGTTACTACTTCATGGCTTAGTGTAGTTTTCAGTATTTCTCAACCTCTTCTGTGACGAGCCAGGGCCAGCTCATTATTCTCCAAGGCTGTTTTCAACAGAGGAGGATACTAAAGCTAAGTGATTTAGGATGAATAAGGAAAACATTTATGGCAGAGTACAGCAGTATTTACCTTTCCTGGGGTCTTCATTCTGTAATTGCAGTCTTCCTTCCCAATTTATTATGTATTTATCATTGATGATTATATGATGGCCTGAGAGTAAGCTATGGGGTCATCCTTTTTTTCTTTTTTTTGAGATTTTATTTATTGGAGAGAGGGAGAGAGAGAGCACATGCATGTGTATACAAGTAGGGGGAAGGGCAGAGGGAGGAGGAGAGAGAGACTCTCAAGCAGAATCCGCACTGAGCATAGCACAGACACAGGGCTCAATCCCATGACCCTGAGATCATGACCTGAGCCAAAATCAAGAGTTGCATACTTCACCGCCACCCAGGCATGCCCTATGGGGTCATTCTACAGGCAGTAGGACTAACTGCTTCCTTTCAAATAATGAAAGTCCAGATGCCCATTGAGCTTTTGACGAGTGTACTTGTGGTCTAGGGTAATTGAAGGAAAGCACCTCCCAGATTGCTTAGAATTCCAGTAGCCTCCGCTCTTACTAACTGTCCAGAGTTATCTTGTTTTCTCTTCTTTCTGAACTTACCTAGCATGCCAAAGAATATTGTCAGAATAAATTTTATCATTTGATTTTGGGAAGTATCAAACATTTATCAAAGAAGGGAGAGTAGTTTCACTGACTCCATATATCTGTCATCCATCCTCAATGATTGTCAACTCATGGACCCTTGTGTTTATCTATATCCCTGTCCACTAGTTCCCCCTCCCCACTTATTTTAAAGTAAGTTCCGGATATCATGTAATTTCATCCATAAATATTTTTTATGAGAATAAGTGTTTATGGCACATGTTTTATTTTGCTTTAAATTCTGTTCTGTGACCTTATTCATATTCACATATTCACTAGGATTGGAATCAGAGAGCCTTCAGATTAGCAGTTCTGTGGATGCCTGGATATGTTGAAAAATGTAATTAATAGATTTATGCATAAGGTAGCTTTATGTCTCAGGAACTACATGTTCACATTAGATGGAAAGTTAAGAAGAAATTGAAAGCCTAGTGAATGGTAGTGTTGGGCATGATAAGGAAAGAGAGAAGAAGAGATTTTCTCCTTAAAATAAGCCCTTGAGGGAGTTAGGTACTCTTCTTCCCTGCGGTGTTAGAGCAGTAACTCTGGGGGTTGGGCTCTTCCTTACTTTACATGTTGAATAGGTGAGCTCAAGAGGTACAGGCCTCCTTACCTGAGCTGGGCTGCTCAAGGTCTGGATGGTGGTTAGAAATCAGTAACTTGTAAAAAAAGAAAAGTTTGTTTTTCCTAGCATCTTATTTACTAAACAACATGAACAGGAGGAAAAAAAAAAAATGCAGAGCAGGGTGTTGCCCTCATTGAAAGCCCAGTAGACAACCTTGAAAGACAGCCCTGGCAAGTAGTAACCTGAACTTCGAATCACCATATCCCCTGAACTCTCCCCCTGAACTCTCATGTCCTCTCATTCTTTCACTCTTTTTTCCTCGGGGCTCTTGACACATCCTACCATTGCATAAACTCCACTAGTTTAAGCCCTGGTTAGAAATCATTTAACAA
This sequence comes from Mustela lutreola, assembly GCF_030435805.1. Classification (NCBI taxonomy): domain Eukaryota; kingdom Metazoa; phylum Chordata; class Mammalia; order Carnivora; family Mustelidae; genus Mustela; species Mustela lutreola. The sequence goes on along the minus strand of NC_081291.1, from coordinate 213,247,125 downwards.
GGCCTGTCTTCCTGACCCCTACCTTCCCATTCCCACCCTCACGCCACTAGAGGTACCGCCATAGAGATCACATTTGAACATTTCCAGATGTCACTGTGAGGAATTGTTAAACTTAGGGCATTCAGATGCTGGTAGTAAAGTTAAATGTTTATCTTTTTAAGTATTATTTTAAAACTCACAAAACATTCCCTTTTGTGCTATAGCTCCCGGATTTTTTGTCTATTAGATGAATATTTAGTAGTCTTGGTGTTCAGCATCTGTGGTTAGGTTGGTATTGCGTTGAGATAAAAAGAAACGAGGGGCACCTGGGTGGGTCGGTTAAGTGTCTGACTCTTGATTTTGGCTCAGGTCATGGTCTCAGGATGGTGAGATGGAGCTGTAGGTTGGGCTCCCCCATCAGCAGGGAATCTGCTTGAGATTCTCTCTCTCCTTTTCTCTTTCCCTCTGCTCTTCCCACCCCAGCTTGTGTGCACACATCCACGCATGTGTGCGTGAGTGTGCTCTCTCTCAAATAAATAAATACATCTTTAAAAAAAAAAAAGAAATGAGACAATTTCTGTTGCTATTCGTATTAAAGTGAATGAGATATAAAACAATGGGAAGAAAGATCTACTTCCAGCGCGATCAGGGAAAAACTTCAAGAAGGAAGAGGCATTTTAGTTAGGTATTGAAGGATGGGTGATATTTGGAAACACAAAAGATGACTAAAGGGTGTTCCAGATGGAAAGAACATTGTGAACAAAGGGAGAGGGAAAACAATGTGGGGCGCACAGAAGGAGCCACCCATTATTCCTTTTTTATTCATTTTGGCTGCAGTGTAGGATGCAAGGGGAAAGTATTAGGGAAAAAGAAAGATGGGGATGAGTGAGTGAACGATCTGTACATTCTGTGTTTTATCTAAAAGTTATACACATTATTTTAAAGTAGTATGGCTTTTTTATTTTAAATAATCTCTATAGTGGAAGATTCACAGGTTATTTTCTAGAATTAAAAATTACCAGAGAAATAGGACAATAATTTAAGTCTCTCCCTCTTACAGCGTGTATTTCTCTATATTTCATGGAGTTTCATAAAATAAGGGGATCTTTTCCCCCATTAAAAAATGTATGGGGAGGGGGCACCTGGGTGGCTCAGTGAGTTAAAGCCTCTGCCTTCGGCTCAGGTCCTGATCTCAGGGTTCTGGGATCCAGTCTCAAATCGGGCTTTCTGCCCGGCAGGGAGCCTGCTTCCTCCTCTCTCTCCGCCTGCCTCTCTGCCTGTCAAATAAATAAATCAAATCTTAAAAAAAAAAAAGTGTATGTGGAGGGGATAACATAGTACTGTAAGAGTTTATCTTAGTACTATGTAGAGATAAAACCTTCTTAATTTAGGAAAGTGCATGTGTATTTTTAAAATTTATTTTTGATGATTACATTCAATTCTTTAAAAAAATTTGGAAACACTGTCAAAGGTACAGAAGAGCTGAAGTTCAGTGCAAGGAACTATTTTCTGAATTATTTCAGAATACCTTGCTGACATGATGTCCCATCACCCACAAATACTGTTACTTATTTCCTAGAAAGAATTGCTCCTTCATAACTACAATATAACCATCAAAAAAGTTTACATTGTACTTCTGTCTAATCTCAGACTCCATTCAAACTCACTAGTTGTCCCAATGACTCATAATAACAAAAAGATACAGTTCAGATTTGTCATTTTATTAATTGTCATGCCGCTTTATTCCCTTTAAATCTGGAGAAGTTCTTCAATCTTTGATGTTTATAACCTTAAAACTTCTGGAGATAAAGGCCAGTTGTTTTGCAGAGTGTACATCACTGTGAGTTTGTCTCATGGCTCCTCGTGCTCAGGTTGAGGTTCTGTATCAGCAGGAATATTACCAAAGTGGTGCTGTGTCCTTTCTGTGGTATCCTGTCAGGGGGCACACGATTTTGTCTTATCCCATTACCGTTGGGTGTTCACTCTGATTCTTTGGTTAAGATGGCCCCTGGAAGACACCCTTCTCTTGTATAAAAAGTGTTTTGATGTCCGGTACTTCGAGAGCCTATAAACATCCCCATTACTCATCACACTTCTGGTTATGGCCTTTTTCGGTGTGCTGTAATCCTGTTCCTATTATAATTTGTTTTAAAGCTCAAATTGTTCCAGATTTCTCTAGTAGAAGCCCCTTCAAGCTGGCTTCTGTATTTTGATGGCACGTCTCCATTATTCTTCGAGCACTTTCTTTCTGGCACAAGAATATATTCCAGGCTTAACTTGTGCCGCCTTTGCCCTGTTACCAGCCATTTCTCCAAGGAGTCCTTAACAGTGGAGAATGGTATTCGAAAGCAAGATCTGGGTGCTGGCTGTGGTTATCACCATTGGAGTACTGCTGATCTCAGGCCCTGTCGATGGACAGAGCTAAGGAGAATATGTAATTGTGTGTGAATATGTATAAATGGTTATACACACCCACTTATATCCATGTTTTCAGTCCGTCTGGAAAACTACAAGTTCACACTGGTAATTCCAATTTCACTCAAGTCCGGAGTGCCCATTCTAGTTTTCTCTCTTCCCGTACTGCACTCTCATTCTCTGACAGTGAGGAACCTGGTCCCCGTTATCCTGATCCTTCCCCTCTCTGACCAGCCACTCTTCTGTTGCCTCTGCAGCCTCCTCCAACGTACGGGTGCCCCCCTCGGCCCATGGGCTCTTGCACCCTGCCTTGGGCTTCCCTGTAGTGCACCCTGCCCTCCCTGCCCTACCCAAGCGTCAACCTACCATACCAGGCAACTCCCAACATCCCTGGTGGGCACTACCCTCCTCACCCCGCTCAGACTTATCCCAGCCTATCCCTCCCCCAAGTGGACGCCCTCTCTTCCTCTTCTTCAAATCCATGCACGGGACCGTTGTTCTTACTCTGCTTGGGCTCTGTCCGCCTACAAAAGACCTCCCTCAGTTCCACCCCAAGCCTTTGAAGCATGAAGCATTACAGTCTTTTACAGAAAAGATGTTTAGGAAGAATATGGTTTTCTCTTAGGGAATTGGAAGTGTCTGGAGTTAAAATTACATATGGCTCTGAAATTTCATTGACAAACTCATTGAACATAAAATCTTTGAACTCCCGCTGAGCACCAGGCACTGAGCTAGGCCCCTAGGGATAGAGCAGTGAACTAGGCAAAAGCCCTTCCCTCCTGAAGCTGCATTCTCTGACTCAGGCTGTTGAAGCTTAGGCAAGTTAGTAACAAATTGATAACCTCTCTAAGCCTGTTTCCTCATGTCAGAGGGAAATAGTTGTAATTTTGCCCATGGGGGTGTTGTGAAAATTGAATAATATGTGTTCTGTCGTAATCACCACAGAAGCAATATATAGATAGCTCAGCTGAAACGTCATTCATCACTCTAAAATTTCATTTAATAGTTTGAGGAGAAAGCAAAAAAATTCCTTGGAAGGAAAGTGATATCTACTCTTCAAATTATTTCTCCTTTCCTTTAGCATACTTTTACCTAAGAATAAGCACTTCAGTTTAAATTGTATGCTTGTGTGTAGGCCTGTTTCCTGAGTCTTAGAATATAACATAAAAGTGTAAATGACACTTGTTGCCGTGTTTGAATCAGATAACAGTTTCATAGATGGGTCTTCATGGGGCCTGAGAGACATGACATATTCAGATATTTGGAGCACAGTTAATGAAAAGATCATTATTATATATTATTAGAAGAGAGACCATTTTGTTGCATGGTAATTTAAGTTATAAAATGACTTTTTTATTGTTTTTAAGGGAGGGTAATGGCTTAATATTAAAATTCATTTTCTTTTTAATTTTACTGGTTGTTGGTATTTGAACCTAAATAATGATTTAGGTGCTGAAACGGATACATCTAGTAATATCTATATTACTGTATTAGTGGGGTTAAATACATAGAGCATGTAACCTCTAAAACTCTAATAATTTTCTCTGGAAGCCATGCCTCTGTCATCAGAGATATAACAAATCTCTAATATTTGCTTCATTTTTTAAAAAAAGATATCATTTATTTATTTGACAGAGACACAGCCAGAGAGGGAACAGAAGCAGGGGGAGTGGGAGAGAGAGAAGCAGGCTTCCCATGGAGCAGGGAGCCCGATGTGGAGCTCGATCCCATGACTCTAGGATCATGACCTGAGCCAAAGGCAGACACTTAGCAACTGAGCCATCCAGGCGCCCCTAATGTTTGCCTTAATGTATACAGTACTCTTAATGAGGGAGTGTTTAGGGACGGGCAGTCCTGATTTACTTTACAAAATATAATTAAAATTAATGTGACATTTTGTATATGTGTCGCTTGTCATTTAATGTTAGGAGTAACTGTTATTTAACTATATGGTGTAATCATAAAAAGAACTCTACAAATGCAGAATGAAATACAAATCCCCCTAACTTTAATGGCTTAGGGAAATCTTACTCCCTAATTTCATTTGGGGTGCTTTGATAAAGGTAAAGGCCCACACTTAATGATCATGCTAGAGAATTATGACAGTATCTGCTAATTGAGTGATTAATTGAATAATTAGTTTTAGCGTGTTCTGCCAGCTAGCAGAACACAACTCACTCCAAGACAGAAATGGGTTAACTAAGAAGAAGTCTTATGAGTAGATGGTCTGAAAAGAGGTGAAGGAGGCAGGGAAGATGAGATGGTCTGTAGAACCCTGGAGAAGAGCTCTGGCGGAAAAGGAAAAGCTCTCTAATACAAAGAACTCAGAAGTATTCGGCAAAGCAGTAGGCAGAGAAGATAGCCCATTTTTTGGCCATAAAGATTGACAGGAAGTGGGAAGGATATAAGGATCTAATAATATGCTTTCTTTTCTTTTTTAAGATTTTATGTATTTATTTGAGAAAGAGTGGGCACTAGCTTGGGGGGGTACAGAGGGAGGAGAAGAAGCAGATTCCTCACTGAGCAGGTTGCTCAGTGGAGCTCCACTCAGGGCTGGATCTTAGGACCCTGAGATCCTCATCTGAGCCAAAGGCAGACGCTTAACCTACTGAGCCACCCAGAGGCCCCATAACATGCTTTTCTAATGTGGAACACATACTATTGCTGAAATCTACTATAATTCTGTATAGGAGATGAATGAGGAAAGGAAAAGGGGGTATGGGGCAAGAGATGAGGGTAAATAAGGAGTGAACTAGTCAGCCAGGAGGTGAGTTGGCGGTGTGGAATAGAGAGTGGAAAGGGAGAACAGTAGAGAAGGAACGAAACAGAAGAGAAAGGAGAGAATGAGAAAGAGGATCAGACCTTTCTGGATTTGGTGGACCTTAGAATTCTTTGGAATTGTCCGTTGAGATACAACGGTGGCTTATATTTCTTTGGAGTTTTGGGGTCAACTTTTTAGTAACTGTAGTTGCTCTAGGAAGAGTTTTCCTTTAAAGATTCAGGATTTGTTTTTGTTTCTCAATAGAGTAACCACAACACCCTGACCTAGGGATATGATTCTGTGGGGGTATATTCAATGGCAAGATAACATCAACATTATGAAGAAATGAATCAAGACAAAGGCCAAACTGAAGATCTGTGTTCCTACGCTAAACTCTGTTGTCAAGTGTTGCCATTAGCTTTTATCATTTCAACATTTGTCATCTTCTGTGTTTCAAGCCCGATTCTAAATGTCAGGGATGACAGGATGCTTAGGACAGTGTTCCCTCCCACCTTCTAGGATCAGGCTGGTTAATGGGAAAGACAAGTCATGGGTCTATAGGAAATGTTTCGGCAGCATGGAGAGGGAGTTCTGTGAAAGAACTGTGCCTGTAGAGGTAAAGAGAGGTTTCCAGAAAGTGGCCTTGGGTGAAGTTTATTTAAGGTGAAGGTTAAGTGGAGCCTTGCAAGAGGAAAGTTAGAATTGTGCAAAGGTGCTGGGGTATAAAAGAGCACGTTTGGTTAATTAATGGGCCGTTTAATGTGATGAGAGCATAGAACGCAGGTTGTGGGAGTAATGAAAAATGAAGCAGAAGCAGAAAGAGAAGGTTGAGGCCAGATTCTGAAAGATTGTAGGTAAAAGGGTTGGATAATGTCCACTAGGGGTATGATAACCCAGGGTAGTGGTGGTAGTAAACATTGGCAAACATATCAGTGGACAAAGAAGAAGATTCAAAAACAACCTCCAAAACATGCAAGTATTATTCAGGGCAGTACTTCAGATCATTGGGAGAAGCTGGATTAATTCATCAGTGGTGCTGGGACAAGTTGTTGACTCTTCAAGTAGGACATTTGAGTTACTAGTTGAGAAAATAGTTTATGTGATACATTTAGGTTAAGTATCAGATTCAGGGCCGTCTGGATGGCTCAGTTGGTTGACTGTACAACTCTTGATCTCAGTTCATGTCTTGATCTTAGGGTTGTGGATTCCAAGCCCTGCATTGGCCTCCATACTGGGTATGCAGCCTACTTTAAAAAAAAATAGAATCAGATTTCGATTTAGCAGCTTTTTTTTGAGACTCTGGCTTTATAGCTAAATAGAATCTAATGTTTCAGGCCATTTTTCTTACCCTGAAATTTTTTTTTTGTAGCATCTGCAGAAAAAGAGGCAATCAAGGGTACATACTCCAAAGTACTGGATGCATATGGACTCTTAGGTGTTTTACGATTAAATCTTGGTAAGTTCATTATTCAGTATAATTCATCTTTTTCCATATTTTTAATTCTAAGGATTTGAGAGACTGTTTACATATAATTTCATACTCTGTATTTGAACTAAAAGCACGGTAACATCTTTTAAACCCTAATTACGCTAATCTTGGAAAAATGTTTGTTGGTTACAGAGGCATGCTACATACTCACGCTCTTGATTTTAAGTTACAGAGACATTTGTCCTATTTAAACATTTAAGATCGGTATCTGTTGTCAAAAGAGAAAATCAGGGTATTGCCCTTTTTTGTTTGGTTTTGGTGCAGTGTTTTAGGAAAAGATGTCCTAGTGAGGACCATGCTGATTGCTCTGGTTTATAGTGGAAAGGACATCTGCTTTGTATTTAAAAGATCTCAGCTTGAGTCTCTCTCTGCCACTTAGTGTCACCGAGGGCTGCAGAGTAACCTTTGTGATTACCAGTTTGTCTGTATAGCATGGCTGCAGGTGTGGCCCAAGGCCTGGTACCAGTCCGTGAACCATTTTGTTATTGGTCTGTGATGAGATAAGGAGCTTGCGCCATCATGCAAAACAACACATGGCTTCCATCACTGATAAAGTCTTACTAGGAAAAAAAAAAGTCAGCCAAACTAAACAGTGAGGTAGTTGGTTTCCATTCTGGAACAAGCACCCTTCTCACTGTGACAGCTCATGCGCCATACTTTGAGGAGGGCTGGTGTGTAAAGTGAGATTTGTCATTTGTTATGAATCTCTCGAATGTAAAAAGCACTGTCCCTAGATGCATAACTAATACTATCTCAGGTATACCATCACAGTCCAGCGAGGTTTATTTTAATCCTGGTTTATGAAGGAGAATATCTCAGGTTGGTTATGTTAAGACACTGAACTTAGTCTAGATAGTGGTGGAGTGGTGGAGCCAAGATTCAGGGCCTTGGTTGCCTGCTCCAAGCCCACTGTCAGAGTACACCACTGCTGAATTTCGCCTTCCTGCTAATTTCATAGAATTTTTGTCAAAATGAGTGAAAAATCTCTGTGAAAGTTTTCGTAAACCAAATTGTTTTATAAGTTGTTAACAGGGGCTTTCTGTTCATGTGTCAGCAGTGGCAGCTCACACTGATATTTTTTCCATTTTTTTTTTCACTGTGCTATTTACAAAGAATTCCCACATTTATTGTCTTATCTGGATTTCCTGGCATTCATAAAAGAAAAATGAGGAAGATAACATATATATATACATATATGTTATATATATATAACATATATGTATATATATATATTTTTTTTTACTGGATAAATTTTGAATATCCCTAGATTTAGTAGAGGAATAATTTCATCAATGTGAGATACTCTGTTAATGTTTAAATGCTGCGTTATACTAAATGTGTTTAAGCAAGGGTTTTTTTTCATCTTCTGCCAAAATCCAGTTGTAAATATAAACATGTCCATGACAGTTTAAAATAACCATGCTGTCAGATTTAAAAAGTTGGAGACATGACAAGAAAGTTGGGAGACACTGAATAATCTGAAAAATATTGGGACTTTTTAATCCAATTAATTCTTTGTTTTTTGCAGGTGATACCATGTTACATTACCTGGTCTTAGTCACCGGGTGTATGTCTGTTGGAAAAATTCAAGAATCTGAAGTTTTCCGAGTTACTTCCACTGAATTTATATCACTACGAGTTGATTCTTCAGATGAGGATCGCATTTCAGAAGTGCGAAAAGTTTTGAATTCGGGAAACTTTTATTTTGCATGGTCTGCCTCTGGAATTAGTTTAGATCTGAGTCTTAATGCACATCGTAGCATGCAAGAACACACAACTGATAATAGATTTTTCTGGTGAGTTTGTGTTAAACATTTTTTTCCCCTTTGTAGTCATGTGCTTGCTGGGCAATAGTTTGATTTGGGTCATAGCGTGTTCATCAGTTATTTCCAGAGACAGCAGCGACGGGCATTGCTGGTTGAGCACACCGCTCTTCCCTGCTCCAGAATCCAGTAGAGCGGGTCACACATCCAGTGCCAGCTTACTGAAGTTCTCATGGGACACAAGACCCATTTGCTCTTCTTGATCTAGACTGACCTTTCATTTATGAAATATATTTAAGATACTTATGTTAAAATTAAGAATGAATTAGTTATAATCAAATTGCATTACCCATATTTACTCTTCTTAGTTTTGAGATCTTGTCTCCAGCAGAGACAAGACTGTTTCTCCAAGATAACATTGCCTTATTTTTAGTTTTAAAGGTTATAGGTAGATAAACTTGATTCAAGAGCAATAGACTATGAAGAAGTGGCATACTAGGATAAAGTTTTATACTATAATAAAGGAAGACTTAAGTAGGTAACAAATGTATTTCATTGTCATGTGTAAATGTGCTGTACTATAAGTACGCATGAAGGGTAGGCATATGTGACTCTAATCAGTACTGCTTTATTGCAGCTGACCAGATTTCTAGAATGGTGCTTCTCTTGTTCACAGCCAGCATTACTGTTGATTTTTTTCCTTGACATCACGTAGCAATTATATTTCTTTCTATTTCCATGTTGTAAGGCCAAAGTCCAGGACTCTCAGCTCTTGGGTCTCCCTTAGTAGGTTAGATCAAGGTGTTCCTCCTGTATATTTTCTTTCTCTCTCCCTTGTACCGTCTACCCATGGTCCTTGAGGAGCACATCGAGTCTGAACCATCGCTCTGGCTGGCTGTCTGAGGGCTCAAAACCAACAACAATGTGAGGATAAGAAACTAATTTTAGCGGAAACTTTGTAGCTAATGTGGAACTTTTTTGGCCTGGCATAGTAGCAGAATGAAAAAAGACTCTGGTGCACTGTAGTCAGAGACTTGGAGCCCCACAAAGGAGGAGATGATGGCCGTGGCCTAGGGAAGGAAGGGTTGAGGGCAGCTGAGTGCAGAGAGCTCTGCTCATGTCAGCTCCACACTTTTCATGATGGAGGAGGCATAGAAATCCCTGAACATTTAAGGTGATACAGCTGGGCCAGGCAGCTGGCCTCACTTTTTTTCCCTCCTCCGCCCTGCTCATTCTTTGCCCAAATTCCTTAGATTAAGAGATAAAAGTTTTCCTGCCATAATTAGAATTTTAATCAGGAGTGGATGCATTGGCTCAATGATCAGCAATTAAGCACATTTGTTAAGTTTAACCAGTAGGAATTATTTATTTAGTTAGTTCAATTAAGGATGGAGGTGGCGGGGCGCCTGGGTGGCTCAGTGGTTTAAGCCTCTGCCTTCGGCTCGGGTCATGATCTCAGGGTCCTGGGGTCGAGCCCCGCGTCGGGCTCTTTGCTCAGCGGGGAGCCTGCTTCCCCCTCTCTCTCTGCCTGCCTCTCTGCCTACTTGTGATCTCTCTCTGTCAAATAAATAAATAAAAATCTTAAAAAAAAAAAAAAAAAAGGATGGAGGTGGCAACAAGTTTAGGTCACAGATTGAGGGAGTTCATCTAGCAGGAGACAAGTAAGAGTCACCAAAAATGAGTTTTGATTTTTACACTTTTTGCAATTTTGCTAAGGATTGACATTCTTGAGCTTCACTTGGCATAGAAAAATGAAAGCTTTATGCATTTACTGTACCTACTCTCATAGCTTAGTAGAGCTATTTCCCAGGATATGGCCACGTCAGTTTTGTCATCACAAACACCTATCTCAAAACCCAAGTCAGGTCATTCCACTGGAGATTTGAAGCTGCTGCCAGTTGAAAGTTGTTTTTAAATTTAAATAGAAATAAAACAGCAACACATTGACAGGAAAGAAAAATGACAGCCGATGGCAGAGGGAGAAACTCTACCAGCACGAACGTATAGGATCCCACTTGTTTTTAGTGGGGGCAAGTACGTTGCCTAGATCTCTGCCATGTCATGGGACTTGATGTTGTGTCCAGATATGCTGGCCACGTTTGAACTTGGCCTCCGATCAACGCACGAAAACTGAAGTCGCATTTTGAAAATACATAATGGCCATTGGATTCAGTGTCAGCCCAGCAGTAATCTCACCACTCAGTTACATTACGCTTTCTTGCATGGACGGCTTACCAGAACTGCACATGGCCACTCTGTTTCACCTGTCCTGCAGCCTGTACCCTTCGGAGAAGGGCTGGGCAACAGCTGGTCTAGCAGTAGTGCTGTGTATTAATGACTAAGACAGCAAGATAGCGCAGAGTACTTAAGAAAAAATTTCTGCATAAAACAGAAGAGTTTTAAAACTCAAAGAACCAATCTTCAATATTATAGAAAATTGATTTTTATAATGCTTTGTTATCGGAAGAGACCAGCCAGAAAGTTTTCCTGTGTAGTATAGTTTCCTTGGTGATCCGTTGGTTGGGAAATTCCACGTGCTTTTTTTGGAGGACTAAGGTTCCTGTTGAGAGCCCAGTAGAGGCAGGCAGCAGGATGAGAAGGTGGCCAACCCAGCAGGACTCCAGCCCCTGTCCCTGCTTTAGCCATACCGGATTCTGCTTTGATGTGTTTCCTAATCACTGGGCTTCCTTGTGTTTGAGTAAAACTTTCTGCTCCAGAAAGGTTTGGAAACACGGCCCCCTCTGTTACCTAGAATGCTAAACTATTTGGAGTAATGGAAAACTCTAGACACGTATTGATATGGATGCTTCTAGCTCAATTGGCTATTTAAATTAAAATTAAGTAGCTTTATTAAAGTGGAGCGTTAAGAGTAGAGCTTTATAAAGTGGGGTGGGGATATGCCTATGAAATCCATTTTTTTGAAAAGTTAGTTTATGTATGTATTATATAAGAAGTCAACAGAATGGGGCACAGATACTAAAAACATATAAAAGATAGGCTTCTTTTCTGTAGACCTACAGGTCATATGCCAAAAAATCGCATTATCTAGCCTTCTCTTCTGATTCCTAGTATAGTAAATGTAAATGAATTGATTTATTTGTAGGCCCTTTTAATTGAATAGCATTAAATTAACGTTTCAGGAGCATTGTTTTAATACTTATGCTATGTTATCTGATATTCAGTAAGCTAATGAGTTATTTTTTTTTTCTGTTAGGAATCAGTCTTTGCACTTGCATCTCAAGCACTATGGTGTGAATTGTGATGACTGGCTATTACGCCTCATGTGTGGGGGAGTAGAAATCAGAACAATTTATGCTGCTCATAAGCAGGCAAAGGCTTGCCTCATTTCCAGACTCAGCTGTGAACGAGCTGGGACCAGGTTTAACGTCCGGGGAACAAATGATGACGGTCACGTCGCTAATTTTGTAGAAACAGAACAGGTATATAGTGTTTTATATTGCTTAATTCATGTATTAGATGAGAGGCCCAGAAAATAATAAAACCAGAGATTTTCATTTGATTCAGAACTCCTTTTCTCACATTTTTAATGTCATCTTGTGGTTGTTCTTGGCTACTTACTGGCCTTAAGGAAGGCTTCTCTGAGACAAACTTATTTATAAACAAACTTAGGTATGGCTCTTCAAATGAGTAACAAGAATTTTACTAATTAGCATGCTGTTGTCAATGCTGTACATTTTGGTATTGAATTTTTAAAATCTTCAATTATAGAGCATGACAACTTAATAAAAATGTCTTAATAAAAAGACAACTTTTTTGTGAAATTAAATCAAACCCCAGCTTTAAAAGTAGATATATATACCATCTAAAATTAAGTTATGGCATTTGCAGTCAGAGATAGACAAATACCATATGTTTTCACTCATGTGGAATTTGAGAAACAAAACGAATGAAGAAAAAAGAGACAAAACAAAACAAAAAAAGACTCCTAAATACAGAGAACAAACAGGTGGTTGCCAGAGGGGGCAGGTGGCTGGGGGAAATAGATAAAGGGGTCAAGATAACACTTACCTTGTTGAGCACTGAGAAATGTGTAGAGTTGTGGAATTTTTTTAAAATTATGACATTTTTGGCTCTGAAACTATTGAATTGAAATTCAGGCCACACCCCAAGCCTGACTCAGTTCTTCAAATTAGTTTTTGAAAAATATTAAAAAAAAAAAAACCTAAAAAAATTAAATATAAAGGTAAGTGTGTAAAATATTGAGATTTAGAAGGCATTCCTTTTTAAAAGTTATGATACATATGCTTATGTTTTTACTCTTTTTTGGATAATATACAGCAAAACTATTACTTATTAAAAGAAAGTCAAACTTATTTAGTTGCCTCTTCTAGATATTTTGTTTGGACAATTAATTATATGCGAGAGTCTGGTCATAAGACAAAACTAGCAGGCAACAGATGTTAGTAAATTTGTCTTTGTTATGTAGAGGAAATAACTTTGTGGAAATATTTTATATCTGATTTTTCTCTGTAGGTTGTGTACTTAGATGACTCTGTTTCTTCTTTCATACAAATCCGGGGATCTGTTCCATTGTTCTGGGAGCAACCAGGGTTGCAGGTATCTGTGTAACATTGTTTTATCTTGTGTTTTTCTCTTGAATATTTTCCATGTTTTCTAAACTTTCAGGACAGTTCATTGGATAGTTCTGTTACTCAGTTTAGTAATATTAGATAGATTGACAAACAAGGGCTAAATATAAGAGTTCGTGGAATTGTCTTAGATATTTTTGATTTAATGTTCTTTCAAATGTCCATAGAAATTAACTGCTGTATTTAATATGAAAATTGTAATGTTCCATAGCACTTGATATTCATTGTTTCTTATTTACTGTCTCAGTATCTTAATAAATAATAATTTAGCCTCTTTAGTTAGAAGAATGTAGTTTTAAAAAAAAGGCTTCTGAAACCAGATTTCTCAGTTTCGATACCTACTCTGCCACTACTAGCTGTATGATCTGGGGCAAGTGGTTTAACGCCTCTATGTCTCCGTTTGTTTATCTATAAAACAGGAAAAATAATACTATTAGTAGTTCCTGTGCATAGGGTTGTAAGGATAAAATGAAAAGTACTAAGACCAATGCATGGTACCCACACGCAGCATGTGTGAGGGTTAGCTATTGTTATCAATAATACATCTGCTATTGAAATTTACTTTATAATTTGTAGTAACCTGTTATCTTTAATATGTTCTCTGATTTGCTTCCTGATATTTTTAACTTTGTTGATGTAAACATCTAATCTTTAAAATATAAGATTTTTTTTCCTGTAGGTTTGTACTATTAGATGGCCCATAATAGTGTGATTTTACATTTTTGTGTAGATTTTTTTTAATTTAATTTTTTTATAAACATATAATGTATTTTAGCCCCAGGGGTACAAGTTTGTGAATCACCAGGTTTACACACTTCAAAGCACTCACCATAGCATATACCCTCCCCAATGTCCATAACCCCACCCCCTCCCTCCCCCCCCTTCCCCTGGCAACCCTCAGTTTGTTTTGTGACAGTAAGAGTCTCTTACGGTTTGTCTCCTTCCTGATCCCATTACATTTTATTTATATTCAAAAACCTTTAATCCCTAAAGTGTACATTATTTTCATTTTAGACTTCTAGTATGTATTGTCTAGCAAGTTTTATGCTTTAGCCTATAATACTGAGAAAATGGACAAAAAAAAAAATCTTGCCTCCTTTTAGTTCACAGCTAGATCTCTTACATTTTAGGATAGCTGGAGTGGAGAAAGATTGCAGACCACTTGAACCTTTGCAATACTGTAATTTACGTAAGACAGGCCAAGAATTAACAGGAATTGAAAGCAGTTACAATTCCCGAGTTCTTGTAAAAAATTTTGACTTGGCATTTAGGGGTAACTTAAGTAGGTCTATCTCTCCCCAAGTCTCTTTTGGGAAAGAATCCCAACCCTCATCCACCTCTCCTAAGCCTCTGGGATCAGAGAAGGGTGTTTGGAATGTTTGCTTTAAGAACATTCCTAAAGCCTTGTTTTGAGGAATGTGAATTCTTTTGCTTAGAGACAGGGCAGTGTAAGAAATGGGGATGACCTATTTCCGGGCCCTCTGTTAGCTGCTGTCTGTGATATTTTATTAGAAGCTCAGAAACATAGTGTTTGATTATTCAGTATGGTTGGATCTTGAATAGTTAAGTTACATTGTGTGATCCACCCTGGGTGAGGCTGTGTTCTGGGGCTGGCCCACATAGTCTGTCTTGCCCATGTCATACTGTTTAAAGGCTGAAAGCTACAGATTTTAAAATCACGCATTTCTTGATATAGTAATTTTTAAGACAAGGCAATCCAACAATTCTGCTAAATTGTCATAGAGCTGGCCTTTTGTCCCAGTTATCAGTTATCTAGCTTAGTAGTTTTTAAAGTCAACCTTTTTTTGAACAGAAGTAGATTAGTTTCATAAGTATCTTTTACAGAAAAACATTTCCCCCCTCATTTTAAGAATAGGTAAGAAAGGAATGAAAATACTTCATCACTTTTTAAAAACTGAAAAATAGATATTTATTTTTAAATATATAAAATACGAAGTCCCCAAATTTATTTCCCCTTAAAAAACAAGCAAGAGCTTTTGATAGAGAGTGGTTAAAAATGATTGTTAGGTGTCCTTTGTATTCTCAGGACTGGAATTAATTTTAGGGTTCCTTGAAGTTTGTGTTACCTCGCGAAAGGCACGGACAGAGATTCCTTGGGACTTGTCCCTTCACTTGCCTCTTATGCCCACAGATAATTCCTCTGAGGCTTTTTTAATTGTGAGATTTTGAAGGATCCTCTGAGGTGATTTTAAAATAAAGATTCATGGTCTCAACTTCACATCAGCTGAAACAGAATCTCTTGAAATGTGACCAGAAATCTGTATTTTTAACCAAGTTCCCTACCATTCACATTTGAGAACTTCTGTGTACCTGATGTTATCCTGTTGACCTTGAAGCATCTCCAGCCCCGTCTGCTCTAACAGCCAATCCTGAACCAGCATAGGTAGCCCTGTGATACTTAACCCCGTGTCCTCCTAGGCCCTGGGACTCTCCCTTGCTTTCACTTCCCGCTCTGGCATCCCAGTTCGGCTCTTCCTCATTGCTGCTTGCCTGGAAGACGCTCACAGTTTCCGGACTGTCTCCTCCCAGCTCTCCGGCAGTGCTGCCCACTTACGTTATGTTATGCTCATCAGTTCTGTGAGGCGCCCTTTTCTTCACCATCTGCTTTCCTCTGCCTGTCCAACCAACTTCATGCCTTGCGTCTTCTAACAAGTATCTTCTCTCCCCAAATTAAAGTTTGCCGTCCTTCGGGAGAGTGCACTCAGGTCTCCTTAAATGGCTTCAGTCCCTCCTCCACACTGATCTCTTCATTAAATACTTAAGGTCCTCCGGTGTATATTATTCTATACTGAGTGCATACTGTATACAGATTTAAGGACTACACTGATGATTCAGAGAGAGCTTATCATCTGTTTGGGGTGGGTAGACCTTTTACGGAACAGGTAAATGTCAATATAAATTAGTTTGAGGAATTACTAGGAGTTGTCCTAAGGTGCTACACAGATAAGAATGGTACTTTAAGTGGTGGCACACTCATGGATTTTACTTATGACTTCCTTTCTCAGAAGTTCTTTAACTTTTACAATTTAAACTGTTACTCTGACATTATATTATAGCTATATTAGCCTTAAAGGATGGAAAGCCTCATCAGAGCTATGTCTCGTATAGTGCTGCACACTCAACTTTGGGTCTAATTGAAGTTAGAGAAATATGTAAACATGAAGCAGTAGTATTAATGGAAAATGATGTTCTATACCACCCAATTAAATTGTTTTTAAAAGATATTTTTGGTACAACCTTTTAAAAAATTGGATAAGTTTATGGCTATTTAAAACCTTACAACTTTCTGGAGTACTGCTTTTATCGCCATTAATATAAGAGCTCTTTTATTATAAATTTTTTTTTAGGCAGTTGTCCTAAAACCTAATTGAGTAATAAAACCAGTCTAGTTTAACCAATGTGTTACTAAGAGTTATGATGTATAGCTAGTTGTGTGTCAAAGACCAGAGTGATGGGGAACAATCACAACCATTGCCTGAAAAACAGTACTTGTATTTTTTTTTACCTTTTTGGCAGTTGGCAGTACTGTGCAAGATAAATATTAATCAGTAGAAAAATGCTGAGGCTTGGACCTTTATAGAGTTGTAGGCAATTACCTGAGAGTACTCCAAAGAAAAGGTATCGACTTCTGTTGAGTTTTCTTCAGTCTAAAATGCTTCATGTCTTGGGGTACACATCTTTCAAATTTTAAAATTTTATAAAGACTATTAAGCACCATAAAATGAACTTGAATATAGGTGTGACATTAGGAAAATCATTTCTTATTGAAAAAAAAAAACATCAAAGAGAAAATACTGGTTATCAGGAGAGTCACTAGATTGTCTCACTTTCAGGAGAGAAGGATGTGTGATGAATGGATAATACTATTAATTCAAATTTCAAACTGGATGAGCATGTTAGAGCTTATTTTCTGATTTTACTTGTTAAACTGTGTGACTGGTTTGGTAGCCCTCTTCCCATGCCCTTTCAAAGTCACTTTGTTCAAACTGGGGAGAATGAATTCTGGGGAACTTTGATACCAGAGCTTCTGAGGGAAATGTTTAAAAGTGAAGTTCATGGAAATAATCTGCCATCACTTTTATTTTTATTTTTACTTTTTTTTAGAGGATAGATTTTTTTTTAAGATTTTATTTATTTACTTGACAGAGATCACAAGTACGCAGAGAGGCAGGTAGAGAGAGAGAGGAGGAAGCAGGCTCCCCTCAGAGCAGAGAACCTGATGCTGGGCTCCATCCCGGGACCCTGGGATCATGACCTGAGCTGAAGGCAGAGGCTTTAACCCACTGAGCCACCCAGGTGCCCCAGTGATTTTTTTTTTTTTAATTTTATTTATTTATTTGAGAAAGAGAGAGAGCATGAGAGGAGAGAGGTCAGTGGGAGAAGCAGACTCCCTGCCAAGACTCCAGGATCATGACCTGAGCCAAAGGCAGTCGCTTAACCAACTGAGCCACCCAGGCACCCCAGGAACAGTGTTTTTTAATTTGTTGAATCTTTGGATGAAGGAGAAGTAATAGAGCATTTAGCATAACAAAGAAAAATATGTAGACATTGCATTTGTAGGCAGCTTGGAAGAGTAGAAATTTAGTTCAGGAGACCTGAATTCTTTTTTTTTTTTTTTTTTTTTTTAGATTTTTTCTTTATTTATCTGACAGAGATCACAAGTAGACAGAGAGGCAGGCAGAGAGAGAGGAGGAAGCAGGTGCCCCAGGAGACCTGAATTCTTGTGTGAATCTTTTTTGTTTGTTTGTTTGTTTTAATTAGTTCTCTTGATCTGAGAGGACAAGTTATTTCACTTGTCTACATTTCAATTTTTTTATTACCCAGATGGTAGTAATATGTTAACTTACACAGGCATGTAGTTTGAGCTTAAAACAAGGTAATGTATACAAAAGACCTCTTAAAAATATCTTTTGGGGGCGCCTGGGTGGCTCAGTGGGTTGAAGCCTCTGCCTTTGGCTTAGGTCATGATCTCAGGGTCCTGGGATTGAGCCCCATATCAGGCTCTCTACTTCAAGGGGAGCCTGCTTCCCCTTCTCTCTCTTTCTGCCTGCCTCTCTACCTACTTGTGATCTCTGTCTGGCAAATAAATAAATGAAATCTTTTTTAAAAAAATCTTTTGTAAGTAAAAATTGTTATTAGTTATGAATGTTTCTCTTTTTTTAAGATTATTTATTTGACAGAGAGAGAGACAGATTATTTATTTATTTATTTGGCGGAGAAAGAGGGAACACAAGCAGGGGAGTGGGAGAGGCAGAAGCAGGCTTCCCGCTGAGCAGGGAGCCCAACAGGCATGTGGGGCTCATCCCAGGACCCTGGTATCCTGACCTGAGCCAAAGTTTAACAACTGAGTCACCCAGGCACCCCTCTAGGTTTTGTTTGTTTGTTTGTTTGTTTCTTTTTAATGAGGTCATGTTTTTAAAAATAAAGGAAAGGTTGAACTTGGCCTTTTTAAAAACAATAATATGAATGAAAATCAATTATTCAATGTACTATTTTTTGTTCAACAGTTGAATTACTACGTATTGTCTACATGTTGGCTTTTGGTATGATTAAATGTGTTTCTCTTGTAGGTGGGATCTCATCGTGTTCGTATGTCAAGGGGATTTGAAGCCAATGCCCCTGCTTTTGACAGGTAAAACTAATTATTTTTATATAATGGTATAAGTTTTGATATTGTTAAGCAACAAAACTAGTTATTTATTTTACTGATTCATTTCAGCTTGTTTTGGCTCGAAGTAAAATTTCTTTTGACTCCTAATTTAACCAGAAGAAAGTGATACCCAGTATTATGACTTCTGGGGTTGGTAGCACTGGGTTGTGGGTCTTGATCTCTTGGCCTCAAAACCACGTCTTTGAATATATGCTAATAGGGTAACCACTAGCCACTTGTGGCTAATGAGTACTTGAAATATAGTTAGTCCAAATTGAGATGTACTGTAAGTGTTAAATAAATGCACACTAGATTTCAAAGACAGCACACAGCAGTTTCTTGCTAGACACGCCTCCAAAAGCAAGGGAAACAGAAGTGGGAATGAGAAAGAACTTCTCAAACTCAGCACTCCAAAAACAAAAAATCTGGTTAAGAAATGGGCAGAAGACATGAACAGACATTTCTCCAAAGAAGACATCCAGAGGGCCAACAGACACATGAAAAAATGCTCAACATCACTTGGTATTGGAGAAATACAAATCAAAACCACAATGAGATCCCACTCACAGTCAGAATGGCTAAAATTAACAAGTCAGGAGACAACAGGTATTGGTTGGGATGCAGAGAAAGGGGAACCCGCTTACATTGTTGGCAGGAATGCAAACAGATACAGCCACTCTGGAAAACAATATAGAGGTTCCTCAGAAAGTTAAAAATAGAATTACCCTATGACCCAGCAATTGACTACTAGGTATTTATCCAAAGGATACAAACATAATGATTCGAAGGGACACATGCACCCCAGTGTTTATAGTAGCAACGTCCATAATAGTCAACTATGGAAAGAGCCCAGATGTCCATCGACTGATGAATGGGTAAAAAAAAGGTGGTGCATATACAATGGGCTATTACTCAGGTATCAAGAACAATGAAACCTTGCCGTTTGCAATGATGTTGATAGAACTAGAGTGTGTAAGGCTAAGCAAAATAAGCCAGTCTGAGAAAGAGAAATACCATATGATTTCACTCGTATGTGGAATCTAAGAAACAAAACCAATGAACATCGGAAAAGGGAAGGAAAATAAAATAAGATGAAAACAGAGAAGGAGGCAAACTATAAGAGACTCTTAACTCTAGGAAACAAGCGGAGGGTTCCTGGAGGGGAGATGGGTGGGTGGCCTATTTTTCATAAGATTAGAACCGTTAAGGAGGTCCTGGATATCCACGGAATATGTGCCGTCCTCACATATGAGGTGCAGCCCTCTGCCATAGCTGCCACCCCAAGCCGGATAGCTTGTGTTCTCCGTGCTTAGGTGGCACCAGCCTCACAGAGTGAAGAGGGGCTGGGTGGGTCCAGCAGCTCCAGCACAGGTGGGAGTCTCAGCATTGATGGGTCAGAGGCATTAACTGAATTTTTGATAAATTCAGAGTTTTGAGAGGAATGAATTGGTCAATGAATTTGTATCCAGTTTTGCCAATTCTAGAAATTTAGGAAACCGTCTTATAGGTTCTATTTAATGGATTTCTGTTTGTTGAAGAAAAAATTAGTTTATCACTTATCACTTGACATATGTTTATTTCCTCTTTTTTTCTTTAATAGGCATTTTAGAACACTTAAGAATTTATATGGTAAACAAATAATAGTAAATTTGCTTGGATCTAAGGAAGGTGAACATATGCTAAGTAAGGCTTTCCAGGTAGGCATGAATATTTTTTCTTCTGTGCTGGCCCATGGACGTGTAGAAGATATTAAAAAATAATATGATACAATAATGAAATTACTTCCTAGAAAAAGGCTGGGTACTTGTTGGAACCATTAACTCTTCGGGCTACTAAGAACCAGTTTTACATAATGTTGCTAAAATTGGGATTATGGAAAGCTTTCAAAGCAATTGATGCTGTTTTCTGAAATGTACTTATTTAGGCCGTGGAGAAGCAGAAGAATATCCTCCTCTCTAAAAAATGTTCATCTGTCACTGGTAAAAAGATACCAGGCAGTTTCCTCCTTCATCTGTTCATCGTCTTGCCTATTTCCTAGAAACCACAGTCATTGTTTTAAACCTATGAAATGGTGAATAACTCATTTGTATACACGCAAAGCTAGACCTTCTTGTATTGATGAAAGTTTGAGAATTTTAAGTAAAAAAGAACCCAAAGATATGTTCAACTTCTGAAGAAAAAATATTCCTCATAAACACTCATTGAATCAATAATTAATATAAATGATGGTGTTCCATAAGATTGTAAGCTCAAATCAAACAGAATAGTTAAGAGAACATTTTCTGAAGTTTAGTCTCATGAAGTCTGGAAGTGACTTAATTATTTGACTATTTTGTTTTTAAGCTTGTGAAATAAATGCTATTAGACAGATTATACTTTAGAAAATGACCTTTAAAACATTTGAATGAAAGTATCAAAAATGAATTTTTCAGTTTTTGATGGGTTTTGTCTTAAATCAGTTACTTTATTTTGAGATTCTATAACAGATACAGATACTAAATTTATAAAAAATGAAGTGCTGGTGGTTTAATTTTCTAAATCAGATGAGAATATTATTTAACTTCTCTGATGTTAATTATGTCTCCTAATCTCTTGGGGACCATATGTGAGGTTTTACAAAAAAGATGTTACTGGATATCAGAAAGTAATTTTCCATTTTACTGCCAGCATCGATGCAAGCTTTGTGTGAGATCAGTGAGATTTCAAGGGACCGTGCCGAGGTTTAAATTTAAAATGTAAGGTCCCATTTTAACATTACTTGATAAGGTCGTATTTAGTTAACATTTAGATGAGTATTTGCCTTTTTACTTTCAGAGTCATTTGAAAGCTTCTGAACATGCTGCTGATATCCAGATGGTGAATTTTGACTATCATCAAATGGTTAAAGGAGGAAAGGCAGAAAAATTGCATAGTGTTCTTAAACCTCAAGTCCAAAAGTTTGTAGATTATGGATTTTTTTATTTCAATGGAAGTGAAGTTCAAAGGTTTGACT
The DNA here is from genome assembly GCF_030435805.1 of Mustela lutreola. NCBI lineage: Eukaryota > Metazoa > Chordata > Mammalia > Carnivora > Mustelidae > Mustela > Mustela lutreola. The sequence continues at coordinate 213,225,445 of NC_081291.1, read as the reverse complement.
TCTCTATTTCTCTTCTTTTTGAGTTGGGACTTTGCTATATTATAAAAATTATTCTTAACAATGAGCTCTTAAATATCCTTTTTTTAATACCAAAGTTTATCATAAAATAAAGTATCTTTATGCTACTTGATTTTAGGCTTGTTTTTCTCTCTTTAGAATTGAACAAGTAGTAGTAACAAGAGCTTATATTATTGGGCACATATTTTGAGCCAGGCAGTGTATGTAGTCTTTACATGTACCTGTACCAGCAGTTGAAGGGATCAGTTCAGTTATTATCCCCATTAACCTTTGAGGAGATTGAGGCATAGACTATAATTTGCCCCAAATCAGATAGCTAAAAATTATTAGAGCTAGGATTTATCTGCCTGCAGACCTCATGCTATTATCAGTGAAACTATCTCACTTCTCCCTTAAAACTAATATTTTAATATATCTTGACTTCAGTAAGGACTATTAACTGCAAATAGAAGTAAAAGACATAGTTTATTATCTGCTTTAGTATAATTTAAATCTTCAGTTTTTGATTATGTTGTAGAGGAGGAAAGTATGTACTGAAGAAATTAAGGTCAGAGTATGGGATGAGGTAGACTTCAGTGAACAAAGCTCAAACTTTTAGCTTTATCAATTTGTGCAATATTTAGTTTCAATGCCATAGAATTTCGCATAGGTCAGTAGAGATAACATCTTAGGTTAAAAACCTAAAATTTCTTCCATAAATATTTGATTATCTTTTATGTGTGAAGAGCTATGAGGTCATAAATTTGAATGCATATTTAGCTTCTGACTACTGGCCTAATTAAAAATAAGTGGGTGTAGATAAGTAGATATGTGATAAGGAGTATATGACAGAATGTTAACAGTTGTAGAATCTAGATGGTGGGTATATGGATGTTTGCTGTAAATTCTTTCATTTGTGGTGTGTGTGTGTGTGTGTGGTAATAAAAAGTTGGGAGTAAAAAGTGGATGCTTAAAAAAAAGTGGATATTATATTTTAATCACCTTAATTGTTCTCATTTTGTTTTAGCTTTATTATTTGTGTTTCAAACTAGCTGTTAAACTTTACTGAATTTGTTGCAGATGCCAGAGTGGTACAGTTCGAACAAACTGCTTGGATTGTCTTGATAGAACAAACAGTGTGCAGGCATTCCTTGGCTTAGAGGTAAAAAAAAAAGTTGAAATGTATGTATGTGACTTGTATCAAATGCCTCTTTTTTTTTTTAATTTTTTTTAAATTTATTTTTTATTTTCAGCATAACAGTATTCATTATTTTTGCACCACACCCAGTGCTCCATGCAATCCGTGCCCTCTCTAATACCCACCACCTTGTAATCCGACCTCCTTTTAATGTTTTTGTAATATTTATGTTTCTCATTACTTTTCATAAAATGAAATTATGTTTCATTAAAGGTATTTCTTCTCTTACGGGTTTTTCCTCCCTCAAAATTCCTTTTCATTTAAATGTTCCCTTTACCTGTTTTAAATACTCTCTGTAGATAGCTGATGTTTCCCTGTGTTGTTCCTTAATTTTCCCTTTAAAAACTGCTATTTATACTATTCCAACAATTACTTCTTTTGTCTTCTGGAAGAAAAAAAAATATACATATATATATACACACACATACATAATGTATGTATACATATTGGCCTTTGTTCTTTGTGTAGTTTCTTCAGAATTGGGGAGGATCCTTTTTCACGTCTATAGGGTTATATTTTTGACAGTCTGTAACCCAGTGCAATTTATATGGTGTTTTCAAATCAGTAGCTACAAAAAACAGGATCGATGAAAATGCAGTTGTTAGTGAGAATGAGAGTGAATTAGATTGAGCTTCTGTAACAAAGTCTTTGTTTAAAAGTTTTTTTTTTCTTTACTACATATCTGTAAATTCAGTCTAATATAGACATACTGGCAATGCTGAGCATTCTAAATCTTTCCTGTTATGCAACTGTAGGGGTCATAAGGCTGTGATGGGTCTTCATTTAGTTACATAGGAACTTAGCTTAGCTCTCAGATACTATAAAAACAAGAATAGGAAATAATGTGTTCTTAATTTTTTCAAGTTAATGATCTTAAATTTGGCCAGGACATTGGCTAATTAGTTACTTTGCAACTGAGGTTCTTTCTGTCTCAAAATGAAAGCACAGTGTGTAGATTTCTCTGCTACAGAAATGTATTCTTCACCGTAGCTAAATAATTTTTACTGTTGTGCCTTTTTATTAAACACTCTGTCATTGAGTCTTATTATAATTTATGTAGAAAATATGACAGAGACGAGAAAAGTAAAAGCAGGGGTCTGGTCATTTGAATGGCATTTATCACATGGTTTGGATTTGTTTTGAGTTGTGTTTTCAAGTGACTGAATATGTTTACTTAGATTCTGAGAGTAAACTTACTGAAATACTTGAAAGTCTTCATTAAAAGTGTAGCAAATATTAGTTCTCAGAATCTGACTTAGCCGGTATCCACTGTTGGTAACTAGGTGAGAGAGTACTCCCTCATATATAGCAATTGGTTGACTGGTTACAAAATTTACTGCTAGAGTAGGCCGAGCCAAACTAGAAGCTAAGACTAGTTTTCCCAAATTCCTTGAAAAGAGGGAGCTATAAATGATAGAGATGGTGCTAGAACCCAATTTTGTTTTATTCTTCATGCTAACGAAGAACAGCTCTGGTATAAGTCCATAGGTAACAAATGAACCTGGTTTAGTGTTTTTTAAAATATTATTTTAGTTTTTGATCTTTTTGTAAGTATGGGTAATCATGATACAGATAAAAAGAAACATAAACAGGAAGGAGTTAAGTAAAAACGCAAGGCATAAAACACGGTTGGATTCCAAATAAGACAAATGGACTGAGTAAAGATTATGCATTGCTTTGACTGACAGATTTAAAGGCCAAAGTTCCAAAGGCGAATGACTTCTAAACACGTTTATTGTTACCTGTGATGAAGGAATTGTGGTGGCCTGAAGACCTTGCATTCTTGCACGATGTATTCCCGTCAGCTCCCCTTAAAGGCATTACCAATATAGGTTTTATACATTAAACTGTCATGACTTTATTCAGAAATAAGACTAATTTATTTATTTTTGTGATAGTTCAAGAACAACTCTACTTTTTCATAATCTCGTGATTTTAATCACCCAAATGTATAACACCCAATCCAAAAATTAGAGAAAATTAGTTATTTGTATCTCTATTTAGATAACCTATGCAGATATTTTTATGTGCTCCAATGCATGCTGTTGAATAGTTAGTTCTTTAAGTTTTAAACCAGTTTGATTTATAGAGACCTTTTAATAAGGTTAATTTTACCATTTAACCAGAAAGGATATTGCTACATGGGAATATTAAGGTACTTGTAAGCTTCACTGTTGTGGTATTTACTTTAAAAATTGAAATGGTGGGATAGAATACAGCCTAGTAAACAGGTAAGGTTTCAGAATCCTGCCACATAGTCCTATAAACTGAATTTTTTGATTCTTGTAGTTCTTAAAAAGTCACATTACAATGTATCAATCAACATACTTATAAAAGTTTCTCTTTTGCCATTTTAGATGCTAACAAAACAGCTGGAAGCTCTTGGCTTAGCTGAAAAGCCTCAGTTGGTGACTCGCTTTCAAGAAGTTTTTAGGTCGATGTGGTCCGTGAATGGTGATTCAATCAGTAAGATATACGCAGGGACCGGAGCTCTTGAAGGAAAGGCTAAGGTAGATCTAGATTTATCATAATGTTACAAAAGATCCTCATTTTCCTTTTAATAAGCTTTTAAATCACCTCTTTTAAAATTAATAGTTGGGGGCATCTGGGTGGCTCAGTTGATTAAGTGACCAACTCTTGGTTTCAGCTCAGGTCATAATCCATTGGGTCCTAAGATTGAGGACCACCCCCGCACCTCGCAGGCTCCACTCTCAATGGGGAGCCTGCTTGGGATTCTCTCCCACTACACCCCTCCCCTCCACTTGCTCTCATTTATAAATGAATGAATAAAGGAATGAATGAATGAATGACTAAAGGAATGAATGACTAAAGGAATGAATGAATGTTGGGTTTTTTTAGGTATCTGTTTCAGAATTCTGTTATATTATGCCGTTATGTCCTCTTCAACACTTCCTTTTGTAGGAGATACTAGTGGTTGGATGGAAGAGAGTTATTTCCCTAGGTTTGGGGGGTATTAATATGACATATTTAGTTGTTTAGGGATATAATCCAGTAGGCCTATGTATGTATTGCTCACACTTTTTTTTCATGATTTTCCCTTACCTACCTGTTTTACTTATTGTGTTGTTTATTTTGATTATAAAGATGATTTTTTTAAACCATAGTCATCCTACTGAAGGGTCCTGTCACATTTGGCTTTGTGTTCCCAGCCCTTGTAGTGCCTACTTTTTAATAGAATTGTGACAAATGGTGGATGGATAAACAAATCACTGGACAATTTATGCAATACTTCCTATGAGCCCAACACCTTTAGGGCTTGATTATTAAGTTTCTGTTCTTTTATTTATCTTACCTTGAAAAGGAGGCTATCAAAATGTACAAAAGAAGTGTGAGAGATGGGCTTACTTATAATTCTGTGCCACATCATTGCTTTATGTTGCTGGCCTTATCTACAGGCCACTTTCTCCTCTAGTATTTGGCACTTATTAAGGGACTTATTCTATATGCTTAAACACTGCCTTTTAAAGCCTCCTGTTCTCAATTGGATTTTAATAACATTTTAAATTTCTACAATTCTTCAAATTACCTCAAGTACAGAAATAAGTAAGAAATAAGTACATTCATCATCTCTAAGTCTTCTTTTAATTTCTAAGTCTTCTTCCTCTTCTATGTCTCATAAAATGCCGTGCCTCTCTCTCTTCAGAGGTATTGGCCTTACCTGCAAAGCTGCTTTTGTTCAGTTCACAGAATTGATTTTGTTGACATTTACAAGTATTTACTTCTTAAATGGGCCCTATTTTTGAAAACCTTAAATTGTTAAACCTCCTTTATTACTCTTTTAAAATAGATAATATCATTCTTACTGCTGAAACTTAATTCTCTACAACCATTGCTTAAAATATTCTGTTCTTCTGCCTTTTGGTTTCTGCAGTAACTGTGACAATATATATATACAGGTTACATATATTTTCAGTGGTCTTTTGTCTCTAACATAATAGAAATGAAATTTCACATATTAAATATACGAGTCTGAATTAAACTAAACTCTAACATCTGAACTGCTCTTTCTTTTCCTTTCTCTGGGTTCCTTTTGATTAATTGCCTGATAATGTGAATGGTGAGTGTCTTTTCAAATAATGTCATTTGTATGTGTTACCATGTGGAAGGAAATAATGTTTTAATTCTCAAATTACTGATATTTCTGTAAGGAATGAAAATTACATATTACAAACTGAAGCGGTTTTCTAAAAGGCAAGAGTTTGGGTTTGTTTTTGTTTACTTGTTTGTTTTAAGACATCAAAATCCGTAAGATCAAAAGAAATCTTTATGGTAACTAATATGCTTAAGTAAAATATGTGTTCATTAAAAGTTATAATCAGGAAATACAGGCTTCCAGTTATGGAATGAAAGCATCACAGGAATGAAAGGCACAGCATAGGGAATATAGTCCACGGTATTGTCATAACGTTTCATGGTGACAGATGGTAGCTACGCTGGCAGTGTGCCTAGTGTAACATAGAGAGTTACCTAATCACTGTGCTGAACACCTGAAACTAATGTAACAGTGTGTCTCAACTGTACTCAAAAAAGAAGTTAAGGGGCACCTGGGTGGCTCAGTGGGTTAAAGCCTCTGCCTTCGGCTCAGGTCATGATCCCAGGATCCTGGGATCGAGCCCCACATCGGGCTCTGTGCTCAGCAGGGAGCCTGCTTCCCCTCTCTCTCTGCCTGTCTCTCTGCCTGCTTGTGATCTCTGTCTGTCAAATAAATAAATAAAATCTTTTAAAAAAAAAAAAAAAAAAAAAGAAGTTAAAATCAGCTCTTGCACTAGAGGAATTGGCCTCAGTTTATCATTTTTATTATTTATATTTGCATAGGCAATAAAATGATCTAAGACCAACAAAATGACAAACTGTAGTTTGCATTTAATATTTATGAACTGGAATTATAAATTTCTTTTTAGACCAGTCCTTCATTCTTATGTTCAGTCTTAGTTTTGACTAATATTAAAGTTATTTAGGAGCAATTCCAATTTTATTTTTTTACCATTAACATACTTTGAAGTCTCAGAGCACATCAGTGCTCGATATCCTGGATCTCCTTCACCCCCATCCCATTCCCAGTTCTAAAAGTTATAGGGTAAGACTTAATTTTCTTGTTTTAAATAGGTACACTTCACTTATTTTCCTTTATAGTAAACAATTTTAAGCATTTACAGCTCTTGATAGCATTAGTGGGTGAGGTTGTGGTATTGAGATTTTTCCTTCTTTTTGCAGAGAGCTATTATCCAAAAGGAAGAGAAACAATGAAATGTTGAGCCATTTTATTATGATGATTTGATATTCAAAATGGAATGATTAGGCCCTTTCAATTGCAGTAAAGTCATATAGAACTGATTTAAAGTTTCGAAGTGCCTACTGAGTTCAATTAACACTCTTTGGAACAAAAATCCATGCTGTTTTTTCCCAACAGGCTGGAAAGTTAAAAGATGGTGCTCGTTCTGTTACTAGAACGATTCAGAATAACTTCTTTGACAGCTCCAAGCAAGAGGCCATAGATGTTTTACTGCTGGGAAATACTCTTAATAGTGATTTAGCTGACAAAGCTCGAGCACTTTTAACTACAGGAAGTTTGCGTGGTATGCATACTTACTTTATATTTTGATTACTTTATGTTACTTATATCCCTTCCAGAAGTCCAAGAAATAAATGTTAATTTATTTTCATGAATATTTTTTAGATTGAGTTGACTACAATAGTTTTGGGGAAAATTTCTATCCAAGTAGTTTTTAAAAATTGCATTCTCTAAAGAAGCTGAGCTCTTGTAGAATGTTTTTTATCATCAGTGGTAATATTGAGCTCTGAAATGAGGCTCATGCATGTTTTCTTTTATAGATATGATTGAGGGGGTAAATGGTTTAAGTATCGCTAACTTTGTATAAGGCAGGATTTCATAGAATATTCAGCTACTACCTTTAATAGAATGTTCAATAACCTAATTATATAAGAAAACAAATGATTAATTGAGGAAAAAAGTACCTTTATTGGTTATTTTACTAATTACCAAACCCAGATTTCTATAACTTGGTCTTACTATTGTTTGAACAAACATTAAATCATAATAATTTAGAATATTGCTTATTATAGGACACTTTAATATTTGACATAAATATATGGTTTTCAGGGTAGCTTTTTATCTTTTACTGAGTCTTATTAAAATCAAAAGAATTCGAGCTCATGTCATTGAATATGTATTTAGTATCATGGGAAAACCCAATATTCATTATAGAACTTAATGAATTAACTTCCTTAATTCCATGGTATTTTTTTTTAATCTTAACTTTTAAATACTCTGAACATTTTTACTTTTTCTGTTATCCTCACACCAAACCTTTCAGTTTTCCCTGTATATGTAAGAGGAATTGTTCCTCATCAAATAATGCACTCTTGGATAATTACTTGGTCTAATAGGTCTAATAAGCCTAATAGGTCATCATGGTCTAATAGGTCATCATGGATTCTTTCAGAATTCTCTGTGGCACTGGGGGTAGTTGATTACCATTAGCCCCTCAGATATCTGTTAACTAGGCTGGGAAACTGAGACCCTACTAAAGTTCTAGAAAACAAAGTCTGATCTTAGATACTGCTTTTAACTCCAGGCTTTCTTCCTGGCTCCCAGTGGTGGAGACTTGGCTGATTTGCATCTTACCACTTCTTTCCCCCGTGCCTACTTTGATATGGAGGCATTACTAAGCAACAGCTGAAAGTAAACAGTTGAAGGAAAGAAGTGAGGTAGCTAAAAATTCCCAAACTTGATCATCACTTTTTTTTATTTCCCTGCACATTTTCTTGTGTGTCGAATAAGCCTAAAAAGATGTACAGTTAGTTCTGCGATAATGCGTGTTCTGAGAATGGGAATTTGTTCCAACGTGGATGCTCTATGAGGGAACATTTTGGGCATAATATCTGTTCTCCATTAGTTTACGTGTGGTTTCACGCAGCAGAACGTAGAAAGGTAGAAAGAAAGACACAAAACATACACTTAGGCATATACTTCAAACCTCTCTCTACCTCAGTTCCCCAGGTGTGGAAACCTGGAGTTGCCAGTCCACCCCCTAGAATTGCCAATCCATGTATGACGTCTGATTCCTCAAAAACTTACTACTAATTACCTTCTGTGGACTGTAAGCCTTACTGATAGCAGTCGATTAACACATTTTTTTGTATGTTATATGTATTACATACTGTATTCTTACAATAAAGTAAACTGGGAAAAAGAAAATATTAAGAAAATCACAAGGAAGAGAACATATATTTACGGTACTATATTTAATGAAAAAAATGCACATGTTGAGTGGACCAGTGCAGTTCAGACCCGTGTGTTCAAGGGTCACCTTACTCACAAGCTGCCACCTTCCTGTCGCCCACTTTGACAAGCAAACTTTAGGTCTTTGTCAACATGAAATGCCATATTTAAAGGAGTATTCATACCTTTCAAGCTATTTAATGATATAAAACTATACTACTGGTTTTAATAGGTTTCCATCTTTTTTGGCATGTCACTCACTGTTGAAGATTTTGAGTGTTGTGCCCTAAGCTCATTTTCCCCCAAAGCTCTGTGGCTATGGGAATTTGTACAGTTTTGCACCGCATGCTGATTTTTTTGGAATGTATATGTTTTGTTATAATTAAACTGGTTGTACTTATCAGCTGAGTCTGAGAAAGAATACTAAAAGGTATATATTAGGATAGTATCTTTCATGTATTTAATATCCTCTAGCTCCTCAGGCTTTCAGACCCACAATTTCCCCGTGTGAGATGCACACACACAAAGCCACACACACGGGAGCAGTCTGAAAAGCAGGCTGAGGACCTCCTGATTATGAAACTCTGGACATCACTGAGTCACTGAAAGATTTTTCTTAGATGCTAAGGGTTTACCTCAGATATTGTCATTTTTTTAAATCTTTTAATCTTTGGTGTCCTGTAGCCATCAAAAAAAATAAAGTCATCAAATCGAATTAAAAGAAAAAAGTGAGGCCATCTTAGAATGTATTGTCGTAACACTCTAGATTTTAATTGTAACTTGTTGTTTTACTAATGATTCTTTGTTTTCTTCTTGATGCATCCATAGTTTCTGAACAGACATTACAGTCAGGTACAGTATAGAAAACCAATCTGTAAATAAAAGCAAATTTTTATTTATTTCTCTGAAGTTGATATTGTAAATAAATAAAGCTGTATAAATGGGAATTTCCTCTTATTTTGCCCTCAGATTCTAACAGGATAGATTGATATCTTGTTTTAATCTGAGAAGAAAAATTTCAAGGTCAAGAAAACCAAGTACCTCATTTAAAAGGAAATATGTCTTCCTGTAGCAAATGCTTAAATTAAATGTAGCTCATCTAGTTTTAATTTCATTTTTAAATTTCATTGAACAAACATTGTGTTCTTTCTTATACTCTTAAAAAGCTAATGGGAAAACTCCAGACGAGACTATTTTGGGTTAATTTCAGAGTACTGTCTGTGAGATTGATGACTACTTTGTAGAGTTTCTCATATATAATAATTGAAAAAAGCATAGGCTTATTTTCTCATACCATGGAGGAAATATTTTCTGTAACCAGAAGACCTGCACTAAAATGTGATCTGAATTCTTTTAAAAAGCATGAAGATTGCTAACAAAGTTAGAGGAATTAAGTGATTAGGACCGTTTCCTGTTCCTATCAATCTCATGCCTGCCTTTTCTGGACAAGGTTTATGAACTTGCCCTTAAATAAGAATCTGTGGCAGAAGGAACAAAAAAGGCTAAACCCTTGCCAGAAATTTAGCAGAAAAAGACATCATTTCTTCCCTTCACTTAAGATTTGGTACCACTGAAAATTTGTTTTGCTTAGTTACTGTTTCAGAATGTTTTGAGAAATTATTGGTTATTTTTGTGAGAAGAATGGAAGAAGAGAACATTTGAATATATTTTTGAGTTATGTAATGAAATCCATTTTCTGAAATGATATGGCATTTAGGAATGGACATCTGTTTGAACACAGACTCATTTCTTTCTGCACATTAAGGTGCCAACCAGTTAAGAATAAACTAGAAAATTTTTAAAATGTTTTATTCCATGTATAAACTGATTTGACTTTATTAGTTCACACAACATGGCAACATGTTTTCACACAATTCATTATTTGTCTTGCTGAGTATCTTAAGCTGCTGAATCATTACAGAACTTGTGTTTTGATATAGAATGGATCACAGACGCAGTCTTCATAATAATAACAACAGTGGCAATGATAAAGACCATAGAGACCAAAGACCAAAGGCATAGAGAATGATTGTCTAGGTAGGGCCAGATTTCAGTGAACCACACCAACAGACCAGAACAAATCATCTGCTTCCATTACCACCCAACACCTCCTACAAGTAATCAGATCAAATAGCAAGAGGGCTAGAAATCTGCACATCTGTCCCTGGGAACAGTGGGGGTGGGCTTATATCTACAGCAGCTCCCTGGGGAGAGTCACTGGTCAAACTGTTTTCATTATAACGCTAAGATGTTGTTTGCCTTTCTCACTGTCATTCATTCTCTCAGGAGTCTGCTGTATCATAAAATAATTAATACTAATAATAAAATCATGTGGTAAAAGCTGAGAATCATTGTGATTTCCTTTTCCTCTTACCAATTGCCAATTAAGTGTTCATTCTCTGTTTTTGGATTGAGGTCTGTTAAGGTTCTAGCTACTTTAAATGCCGAGAATTTAATTTGATCAAACTGAAGTGTGATTTAGAAGGAAGAAAGATGGTAGTCAAAAAATATGCAGGAAAGAGATTGAGAATCCAAATGTATTGAACATTCATTTAACAATGATTTACTGAGCACTTTCTATGGCACTCTTCTACTGACTGGAGATACTACAGTAAACGAAACAGACCAGCCTTTCTGCGCTAGTGGAACTTCCACTCTTGAGAGGGGAGACAGACAGTTACAGTGTAAATAAATAAAACTCAGTTTGTAAATGTGATTAATGCTATAGAGAGAAATAAAACAAGGAAGGGATATGGAAGGTTAGGGACAGAATGCAAATTCTAATAAGATGGTCAGGAAAAGCCTCACTGGAACTTAGAGACCCGAAGGAGTCAAGGGGAAGAATGTTGCAGGCAGTGGAAACGGTCAAGTGCAGAGGCCTTGTGGTAGGAGCACGCTGGCCTCTTATTGAAACAGCAGGGAGTCAGTGGCTGAGCAGGGAGCCAATAGGGAAGAGGTAGCCAGTGAGGGCAGGATGGCAATGCCGGTTGTTTAGGGCCTTGTAGTCCATTGTTAAGGACTTTGGCTACTACTCCCAGTGAGATGGGAAGAATTTTGTAGTGACTTCAATCTCTGAATTCTCATTAGTATACATAATTTGTGTTTTTGTCTGGGAGCTATTTTTCATCAAGCCACCTGTCAGTAGCTAGAATCTTAAATGTAAATGTTCTTAGATGTTTTTGTTTGGAAATAAGAAATAAGATTTATATTTTTACCAGCCTTTAAATGAAAGATATATGAAAATCAATGGCTATATTCCTAAAAATGTAGAGTCTCTAGTTTCATACACTGTAAAACAATCTACTACTTCATTGAAACAGAACTTTTCTGCATGTTTTACATTGTTGCAGTAATCCTGTAATAGCATTTTTACTGTGACAATTGTAGTAAATGTCAAATTAAAAAAAAAAATCTTGTTGGTTACTGGCATCGTGCTGGGCTGTGCATGTGTCTTATGCTTGTTTGTGCTTATGATGATAATTGTACTTCCCGTCCATCCTTTCTCAGATATAAAAATCAATTTCTGAAAGTGGTTTAATGCAGCTAAGATTCTGTTATGTGTTCTTTTCAATTAGCATCTTCCAAAGTACTCAAGAGCATGTGTGAGAATTTCTACAAGTATTCAAAGCCCAAGAAGATTCGAGTATGTGTCGGAACCTGGAACGTGAATGGTGGGAAGCAGTTTCGTAGCATAGCTTTTAAGAATCAGACACTCACCGACTGGCTTCTTGATGCACCCAAGTTAGCTGGCATCCAGGAGTTTCAAGGTCCGCTTTTTATAATATGGATTCACTTACTACATCCTGACTGTGCTTTATTAATCTATAAATCAAATATAATGCATCATAATATGCGTTACTCTATAAAAGAAACTTGGATTTTTAAGTGTGAAGGCCAAACCTTTAAGGGTAACCACGCATATAAGAAAAACTGGTTCTTAATCTTTTAAACTGACACAAAGCAAGCTTATTTGTAATTGGTGATTTTTTAAGCCTAGTATGTTCCATTTTTTCAAATCTAGTTAGCTGTTTAGCTACTAAGGTAAGTATTTGGGGTAGATTATGAAAAATCTTACAAAACTGGTTGTGACATTTGTTGGCACTTTATAACTTAACAGTACTGATTTTATCCTTGGAAAAACTTGGTTGTCATTAATAGCCCAAACCAAACACTGAGCTGAGGATGCTTTTTTAGATTTTTTTATTAGAATCGTGAATTTGAGGCTGCCTTCTTTTTTTTTAAAAGTCACTTCAAATTCCTTTTTCAAATGGTACACAGCCAGCAAGTAATATGTATAAGGCGAGGTGCATAGGAAGAAATGTGAGATACAGGTTTTCCTGTTTGTAGTTATCTGCAATCAGTTATATCTCAAACCCTGAGAGGTTTTCCCCCCGGACGTCTATTAAAATGCCCTTTTCACTTACACTGAACATAATTTGACATTGTAGTTGCCGTCATAGTAATAATAATAAAATAACAGCTAACACCACAATTCTGTAAGTACTGTACATTATTTCCCGTAACAGACCTACTACATAGACACTATTATTATTCTAATTTCTCAGATGAAGAAACCAAGACACAGCAGGGGAGGTGACCTGCCCAAGGGTGTGGCTACTAATGGCAAAACCAGAATTTGAATTCTGGCGATTTGGTTCTGGCGACATTGTGCCGCACTGCAGTTTATGTAAATTTGGGGGCAAGTTGTTTAGGTTCTCCACAGCCTCAGGATCTTGTTTGCAACTAAAGGACAAAAATAATCTGTCTTATAAAGTATGTGGTAAATGAGATGAGGCATGTATAATCCTTGCACATAATAGCAGTCAATAAAGAGTTTTATTTGTTTCCTTTCCCAGTTCATACTATTTATAGGCCCTTTCTAGCTACTTTTCTTCATTTCTGAATATTTGGGCCACCCAAGTACCCCTGGGCTGCTTATCTCAGGTAGCTCCTGTTCTCTTGTCTTCCTTGTCTGTTGGGAGAGTGCTAATGGCTGAAACAGAGGGGGTACATCTTAACACCCGGATCTCCATTAATTTTCTTGGATTCTTCTACCAAGGAAATAGTAAAAAGGTCAAACCTCTAGTTTTCATATTTGAATGTGAAAAATCCCTCCTATTATCTCTAATTTGAGCTGATTTCTCAGCCTCTTTGTGCCTTTTCTGAAGAATCCCTTAACTTCCCCATCTTTTGTTCACTTAAGCCTTTGAGAAGTGGCTTGTTTCTCTGGTGCCCATAGTGCAGATTTTAGCAAGAATTCTTTCAAAATGATTTCTGGAAGGACTTAACGATCTTTAAGAATAACAGTCTTAAAGAAGCAAACTTCGGAGGCTGAATAGAAGATAAATTTAAAGTAATTTTGTCCCATTCATTGTTTTTGCCTATAACTGGAATTTGGTTACACATAAAACACAAAAAAATGAAATTTTATGAGGTTGGTGGTCTTAGTTGTGCTGTTTTTTGGGGGAGGGGGGTACCATTTGATTAAGGCTACCTTTTAAAAGTTCGTTTTGGTTGCTTAATTGTAGATAAAAGAAGTAAGCCAACTGATATATTTGCAATTGGTTTTGAAGAAATGGTTGAGTTGAATGCTGGAAACATTGTGAATGCAAGGTAAGCCAATGAGGTAATTGTCTAGTTGAGGGACATGGAAGGCAGATAATTAAGTAGTTCTTACAAAGATAGATTGGGGTAATATATCTAAAGGTGTTTTGTTTTGTTTTGTTTTGTTTTATTTTTTTAAAGATTGACTTATTTATTTAAGGGGCAGGGAGGGGCAGAAGGAAATGGAGAGAGAATCTTAAACAGACTCTGCACTGAGCATAGAGCCAGATGTGGGGCTCCATCTCACGACCCTGAGATCATGACCTGGGCCAGAACTGAGAGGCATCGCTTAATCAGCTGTGCCACCCAGGTGCCCCTTTGCAAATCTTTTAAAATCTGATGACTTTTTTTTTTTTTAAGATTTTCAGAATAAATATAGGCATTTTTTTTTCTCAGCTGAAGTGATACTGCAGGCTAAGTTCTCAATCTGCACTAAAGCAAATACCACAGTAAACATAGTCAAATGAATTTTTTGGCTTCCCAATGCATTTAAGTTTACACTATACTGTAAGTGTGCGATGGCATTATGTGTAACCAACAACATAGACACCTGAATTAAAACATTCTTCTTTGCTAAAAAATGCTAATCATCTTCTGAGCTTTCTGCTAGTCTTAATCTTTGACCACAGGTCACCATAACAAATACAATAAAAATGAAAAAGTTTGAAATTTTGTGAGAATTATCAAATGTGACACAGAAACAGGAAGTCAGCAAATGCTGTTGGAAAAATTGCACTGATGGGCCTGTTTGACACAGGGTTACCACAGACCTTCAATTTGTAGAAGACACAGTAACTGGGAAGCACAATAAAGCAAGTCACAGTAAGACAAGGTGTGCTTGTATGTAGCGTGGTAGAAGTGGAATGGAAAATAAAGACAGGTAAAGGGACTTAGGTGTGTGGAGTTGGGGGGGGTGCAATTTAAATAGAATGATCAGGTAGGGTTCACTGGGCCTGAGAAGCAAGCTGGATAAAGAGATGAAAGCCATCATTCTCTTCTCAGAACCCAAGCTGTGGTGGTAGGATTATGGTAGGTAGTAGAAGAGAATCCATGTGCTGGTTTGTGTTTTGGAGGTGCTATGGCAGTGTTAGATTAGATAAATGGGCGTGAGGTCATACTCTGGCTTTCCGCTTATCATGTGTGGCCTGGAACTTTGAGAACACACTTTTTTGCTCCCTTTAGAGGTTCTTGGGGTACTTTGGAGGTTCAAGCTTATTAATCTGAAAATCTATAAAGACCCAGGCATTTATGCTACCATCTTTGTATGAACTGTGTTTCAGACTAATGGAATAGTTGAGAAAAGTTCTTTAGAGAAGAATTCTAACTTAGGACAGTGCCTGTGGAATGCTGTGGTTACAAAATCAAAGCCGTGCAGCCCCTCATGAAGTAATGGCAGTGACCAATAGATGTGAAGACTCTAGCGGGATTAATGGGGACCTTTTCATTGTGAAGAGTTGATTAGATTGTCAGAGTCTGCACAGCAGATCTGCTGTAACAGCACAGAGGTTTGGTGCTTCCTGCTTTGATGCAAGGGGGACTGCACTAGCCATGAGGTGGTTTTTGCCAAAACAAATAAATAAATTTGAATGGGTTTCCTAAGCTTCTGTGTTAACCAGTTTAAAGCAAATGCAAGAGTTAGAGGGACAAGTCAAAATCCTGTGAAGACACATCAGTCAAATCCAGGCTGTCAAACATTTTACTGGCAAATGGCCCAACTTCTTAAAAGATAAAATAGCATCAGAAAGGGGATGGAGTGGCGAGGGTTGAGAGACTATTAAAGATTCAGGAGCTGTAACAAGCAAATGCAGTGTGTGCACCATACTTGGACCCTGTTTTATTTTAGTCTTTTTTGGATTTTATTGATTTGAGAGTAAGTGAGTGAGCCGGGAAAGGGGCATAGGGCGGGGGAGAGAATCTCAAGCAGACTCCACACTGAGCACAGAGCCTGATGTGGGACTCCATCTCAGGATCCTGAGATCATGACCCAAGCCAAAACCAAGAGTCATTTGCTTACCCAACTAAGCCACCCAGGGGCCTCCTAGACCTTATTTTAAAGAAACCACCTGTGGGGACGCCTCGGTGGCTTGGTGGGTTAAAGCCTCTGCCTTCAGCTCAGGTCATGATCCCAGGGTCCTGGGATGGAGCCCCGCATTGGACTCTCTGCTCAGCAGGGAGCCTGCTTCCTCCTCTCTCTCTGCCTGCTTCTTTGCCTACTTGTGATCTCGGTCTGTCAAATAAATAAATAAAAATCTTAAGAAAAAAGAAACCAACTGTGAGGGGCGTCTGGATGGCTCAGTCCTTAAGCGTCTGCCTTCGGCTCTGGTCACAGTCCCAGAATCCTGGGATTGAGCCCCGCATCAGACTCCTTACTCAGCAGGGAACCTGCTTCTCCTTCTCTCTCTGCCTACTTGTGTTCTCTCTATCTCTCTGTCAAGTAAATAAATTAAAAAACAAAACAAAACTGTGAGAAGACATTTTTTAGATAATTAGGAAAATTTAAATGTGAACTGAGTAGTATTAGATGGTATTAAGGAATTGTGTGATAAGAGCATTGTGATTATATAAAAATAAAACTGTCTATTGCATTAGATGATGCATTCTAAAGTACATATGAGTGAATGGCATTTGTTTTATATTTGGTTTAAAATATTCACACACACACGTAAATGAGGGTAGTTGAAAGAAAAAAGATTGGCAAAATGTTGATAACTGTTGAAGCTACCTTAGGTAATAGGTTTATGGTGCTTTCTCTTAGGGTTCTCTCTTTTTTGTGCATGTTTAAAATTTTCCATGGGAAGTTTTTAAAAGACATTCATTATAGTACAGAAAAATAAGAGAGGGGACGGAGTGTCTGGAAGCATGTACTTCTCTGTTCTAATGAGTACTAAAGTGTAAGTGAAGCTCACTCGTTTAGTCAGGACACTCAGGTTTCCTCCGTAAAGGGGTTCTGCACTTTGAAGTATGGTATTCTTTTGACCAAAAATTTTTTTAAGATTTTATTTATTTATTTGACAGAGAGAGAGAGATCACAAGTAGCCAGAGAGGCAGGCGGGGGTGGGGGGGAAGCAGGCTCCCCACTGAGCAGAGAGCCCAATGTGGGGCCCGATCCCAGCACCCTGAGATCATGACCCAAGCCAAAGGTAGAGGGTTAACCCACTGAGCCACCCAGGCGCCCCAGGGTTTTCTTTTTAAAAGCAACAGAAAACCAGCCTACAGCAAGATTTCCATCAGTGTGGATTTCATGACTGTTTGGTAGTCTTATGAAATTTGGGTATAGAAAGATGTCATTGACAATTGCCTTGTAAAGTAGGCTGTATTGTCAATGTCTTTTAGAAGATTCCCTTTGTCATATTTTCTGCCAGCACAACAAACCAGAAGCTGTGGGCCGTGGAGCTGCAGAAGACCATCAGCAGAGACAACAAGTATGTGCTGCTGGCCTCGGAGCAGTTGGTGGGCGTGTGCCTGTTTGTTTTTATCAGACCACAGCATGCTCCTTTCATCAGGTCAGTGAACAGCGTCTCCCGAGGCTCCTTCCGATCACCGCGTGACAAGTAAAAGACCTGGCATGTTTGTTGCTTCAGAGAAAACACTTACTCCTGCATCTTGGTTTTCAGTGTGTTTTTGATAGTCACTAAGAGTTTTACCATACTGTTGCACAGCCTTGTCCTCAAACTGTAGTTTTATCTTTCTGTCGTAGACATTCCTAATTTCTGACATGCACAGAACTCTTGGTAGCTCCCCTCTTTGATTTAGAGTCTTCTGTTTCAAAGGGATGTCGCAGTTGATACTGTGAAGACTGGAATGGGAGGCGCCACTGGAAATAAGGGAGCAGTCGCGATACGAATGCTATTCCATACGACAAGCCTCTGCTTCGTCTGTAGCCACTTTGCTGCAGGACAATCACAAGTCAAAGAAAGAAATGAAGATTTTGTAGAAATAGCACGGAAGTTGAGTTTTCCTATGGTGAGCTCTTATTGCTTGTCCTTGAAGATGAAGCTTTGAAATGCGTACTTTAATTTACCCCAAATTCTCTGTCAGTTTTTGAAAACATACAGTAGTTCCTAGGAACATCACCAGTGTTCACCTAAATTGAAGTTTCATGTGTTATTAGTCTTGGCTCACATAAATAGAGCCTGGCCAGGGGAAGGCAAGCATATCTGAGGCAAAGAAATAGTTGCAAAACATTTTTCAGATGGACTGTTGAGAATCTAAAATCCCTTCTCCTTGCCTTCAGGGAAGGATGCTGTTTTCCCATGACTACGTATTTTGGTGTGGTGATTTCAACTACCGCATTGATCTGCCTAATGAAGAAGTTAAAGAGCTGATAAGACAGCAAAATTGGGATTCTCTGATAGCAGGAGATCAGCTTATCAATCAAAAAAATGCTGGTCAGGTATATACATATTTAAGAAGATACTTGCATTGAGGAGAAGGGGAATCTTTTTTGTTATGAGACCTGCTTTCCTTTTTTTCTTTTCTTGAATCTCTTGGAGTGTCTCTCTCTCTTTCTTTCTTTCTTTTCTTTCTTTTTTTGAGATGGGGAGAGAAGGCCAGGGGAGGGGAGGGGGGTCGGGGAACAGAGGTAAAGGGAGGGAGAAAATCCCAAGAAGGCTCCATACCCACTATGGAACATTATGGCAGGGCTTGATCTCAGGGTGAGATCATAACCTGAGCCAAAATCAAGAGTCAGATGCTTAACCAACTGAGCTACCCAGGCACCCACCTTGGAGTCTCTTTATACTTAAAATACATGACTCTAGTTTAACATATACAGAATTACCTTTTCTTAAAAAATTTTTGAAAAAAAAGAAAAAGAAGACTTGTAATAATTCCCAGGAGGAAAAATATATTAAGGTCTCTGTAAGATTCACGTTCAAGTGGAAGAGTACACATTTTTGGTTTTTTCTTTTTCAAAAATAGTGAATTTGGAATCTTAGTTTTCAGAGCCCCTGTTTTTTGACTTTAAGACCTTGTGGTAATCTGCTTTATTTATTCTTTGGTTTCTTATATCATCTGCCTTTCTAAAATTTATTTTTTAAAACTTACAACCACAAAATTTTGGAAAGTTAAAGTAATTTTTTTTTTTTTAAGTAAGAGGTAACTGAGACCGCTTAATATGCTGCCTTCATGATTATCTGACTTAGGTCTTACTTCCTCATTTGAGAATTAGATGTCAGACTATAGGATTTCTAAAATCCATTATAGTTGTAAGTGTTATAGCTCAAAGGTCTGGTAGAATTCCCTTTTTCATGTTTTTCACTTTGTATCATCAAAGGTCAAACAAGTGGCATGAACAGTCCTCGGTTATTTTTTCTCAACCTTTGTGCCATTCAGTAAAAGTATTCATCTGATCGACACAAATTTTGTGTGAATCTCCAGCATATAATAGATATTTAATGAATGGCTTGTCTGATTTTATATGTTTGTTTTAGATTTTTAGAGGATTTTTAGAAGGAAAAGTAACCTTTGCTCCAACATACAAATATGACTTGTTTTCGGACGACTATGACACCAGTGAAAAATGCCGCACCCCTGCCTGGACAGACCGTGTCCTCTGGAGAAGGAGGAAGTGGCCATTTGATAGATCAGGTCGGGACATGGACTTCTTCATTTAAATGAGCTAATGCAAATTTTATGAGGAAGAAGAGACTGATGTAAATATCAAGGGAGGAGGGCTGCTTTTTTCAACCCAGGTTTTCTAGAATAGAAGAAATAAAAAACAATTTAAAAAATATTCTCAGATTTGCTTATAATAATTTAATTTTTTAGTCTATTTTCTTTCAGTGACATAATTTCACATAGAAGCAAGGAAACATTTTTATGAAATTTTTATGAGAATTTCAGTGGAGTGCTGATGAAGGTTTTTAATTTGAATAACTAATCTGGCTTGGAAATACTATGAACGGCTACTGGTCCATTGAATTACTTATGAAACACTGTGTATTCACAGATCTTTCAGTAATCTCAGAAGTAAAGCCTTAATTTTGACTGAGTAAAGCATGAAATGATAATTTAACCAAAATACCCTTCTAACTTAAAGGTATTTAGACTTCCTGCTGCTGTACAGGTGTAGCAGATGAAGCTAGTAAAGCAGAGAAGCTTGCCCCTGGCTCCCCATGATCTGTCATGCTCATAGGGCTTCTCTTTGTCTGTATGTGTGTGTGTGTTTTATTCTGACTACAGCTGAAGATCTAGATCTTCTCAATGCTAGTTTTCAAGATGGAAGCAAAATCCTCTACACCTGGACTCCGGGCACTTTGCTGCACTACGGAAGAGCCGAGCTGAAGACCTCTGACCATAGGTTTAAACAGTCTTGGTATTTCTAATGGTTGAAATTTATTTGAAATACACCCCTTCTTAAACATTTCTAACACATCCATCTTCCTTTATGCCTTAAGGCCTGTCGTTGCCCTGATTGATATAGATATATTTGAAGTTGAAGCTGAAGAGAGGCAAAACATTTATAAAGAAGTAATTGCAGTTCAGGGTCCACCAGATGGTACAGTATTGGTCTCAATCAAAAGTTCTGTCCCAGAAAATAATTTTTTCGATGATGCTTTGATTGATGAGCTTCTGCAGCAGTTTACAAATTTTGGAGAAGTTATACTGATAAGGTGAGTAGAATATTTCACGTCCAAAAGCAACTCATGACTCCTGAATATTTTCTGTATTAGAAATTACCTTGTTATTGTTTGGATAGTATATGAATACAGTTGGCACTTGAATAATGGGGGAGTTAGGGACACTGATCATCCCCGACAGTCGAAAATCCACTTAGAAGTTTTGACTCCCCCAAAACTACTAATAGCCTACTGTGGACTGGAAGCCTTACCAATAATATCAACAGTCAATTAACACAGATTTTATATATTATATGTCTTATATACTTAAAATAAGCTAGAAGAAAAAAAATGTTACTGAAATCGTAAGGAAGAGAAGAGATATGTACAGTACTATATTGGGAAAAATCCACGTAAGTGGACAACTGCAGTTCAAATCTGTGTTGTTCAAGGGTCAACTGTAGTTTTATTTCCAAACTATAGGAAGACCATACTATAGAAATGTTATTCAAAGAGTTTATAGGTTTTGAAACTGAATTCTTGTTAGAAAGTTTGAAGTTGAATAATAAAACGTTATGTGAACAATTGATGACAGAGATACGTGCACATTTAGATGTGGTATCTTAAACTTCCCAAACAATCTAATATATAACAAAGCCCCATGGCAAAATGAAGCTGCGATCACTGTTTCATTTTTGTAAGGAGAGCTCGGAGTAGAGCAGAGTGACTTTTCCTCCCTCAGTTTAAGAAATTTCATGTTTTAAGTAGTTTTAAGTACATTTGATTTTCCAACTAATGGAGAAGCAGCACCTCCAGATGAACAGCCAGGAGTCATCCATTTCAGTCTTGGTTTTTGTCATTAACTTAACCATCTGCCTTTTGCAAAAGCAGATGCTTCTTCCCTTGTTTAAAAAAAATGTTCTCTTCCAAGTGTACAGCAGTTTTGAGAGACTGAATGACATGTATGTGTTTGAATTTCATAAGGAAGAGGTTTGTTTTCTTTCTGTGCTTTTCATCTCACTTAGGTACGTTTTATAGCTGTTTGGTGGATAGATCTCTGTACTGGATGCTGGGCTAGGGCAGAGGAAAATTGAAGACTCGATTCCTACTTGTCATCTAGTTGGGAAGATGAGAATTGTGTAATGGCTTCCCTAGATCCTAAACAGTACTCCACAGACTGAAGATGGTGTGCTCTCTGTAGAGTGAGAAGCAGGCCAAGAAACCTAGAGTCCTTCCAGAAAGCAAATGAGCAACTAGGGAAGAAATTGCATTTATATATCCCTCAAATCTTTTAACAAAGATCCACCCCAAAGCTTTAAAATAAAACATTTCTAAACTCCTAAGGCACTAGAAAGTACATAGTGAAATCTCCACGTTTACAGATGACAGTAAGCTTTGCCAAGTACAGAAAGCCAAACTACCAGGAGCACAGTGTGGGCAGCACAGTGGCATACAAGTGTCCTCACAAGCAAATGTAGATTATGACACTGGGCTAGAGAGAATCCAAAGTGTACATTAAGGATGAAAGTCTCTGATACAGGAAAACAACCTATCTTTATAACCTGGTCTTGAAGAAATTTGGTATTAAATGGGAGCCAAAAACTCTCCCCAAAGTGCTTGGCATCACTTGAAAAAGTATTGGTAGGTGCCTGGGTAGCTTAGTCGGTTAGGCGTCAGCCTTTGGCTCAGATCAAGTCCCACATTGGGCTCTTTGCTCAGCAAGGAATCTGCTTCTCCTTCTGCCCCTTACCCCGCTCTTGTATGTGCTGTCTCTCTCTCTCTCACTTTCTCTCTCCCAAATAAATAAAATCTTAAAAAAAAAAAAAAAAAAAAAAAGAAAGTATTGGTAACAAACCAAGGTATTATTTTAACATTATAAAACTATGGGTTGTCTCCATACATGGAATATTCTAGTTGTTATACCTGCAGACAGCCAGGTTAGAATAGAGAGACAATGGAAGTAAACAAGGAGAGGACTGCTGTCACCAGCGAAGCTAAACTGACCACTACCTTTTGGTCTAGAATAATACAATTGTCAAGGAGTGACCGAAGTCTATTTGTAGACTTTATTTATAAATAAGAGATTTATAAAATTATTAATGAAATTTATTTATTAAATAAAAATTGTAGACTTTATTTGTAAATAAAGTCTGGAAATGTAACTAGAACAAATGTAGATACTTCTGTTAGTTGGGGGAAAAATCTAGAAGCTTTTGCCCTAGTGGGCGAAGATAGGAAGAGAATACAGCCTCTTCCTCTTGATATCCATAAGCCATGCTTTTGAATTCTAGGTTAAGTATGTGTGTGTGTGTGTGTGTGTGTGTGTGTACATGTACATGTTTTCCCGTTTGAAAAATGTGCAAGGATTTCTGATCTTGATTTATATAATTGGAAGTAGTTCAATGTATAAAATTGTTCTGTAAGTAAGACAGGTAATGTTTTTATTTTCCTCTTTTTTAAATGATAACAATATTAAGTATCAGTGATCATCTTATTCAGAACTTGTTCTAAAGTCCTTTTAATTTTTTTCCTTTTGGGGTTTCTTATTTCAAAATTACAAACTTAGAATCACTGAAGTTGCAAGAGAGTAGATGGCTGTTAGTAATAAAGAAAAGGACCATAATAAAGTAAAGTACCTTGGGGCCAGCCAGATGTATATATTCTAATGAAAACTCCCTATCTTATTTCTTGGTCAAAGAAAATTTGCTTCAGGGAAGTCTTTGAGACCATGAAAATACATAGTTCTGGTCTGCAGGGCCAGGAGACTTGGAGTCTAGCCCTGTAACTCATTATCCTTATAAGGTCACTTTGAACAAGCCACTTATAACTTCTGGCCCTTTTTTTCCTTGTCAGTGAAATGAAGGATTAGATTAGCAGGGATCACAAATGGAAGTCCACAGGTCTGACTGCTTTATTAGCATAGTATTTGAAAGAAATTTGAATTTGAAGCTTTCCGAGGAAGAGTGCTCTCTCCAGGTCACCAGTGGCCCTACTGCTCTCCCTGTTTTGTTTTGTTTTTGTTTTTGTTTTTTACTTCCTGGCCTCTGTAGGCCTTTGTTAATAGTAATAGTCTTGGGCTAGTTATATATAAGATATTGACTAATTTTTACGTTTTATTTTCCTCTTTCTTGAAGGTTTGTGGAAGATAAAATGTGGGTCACATTTTTGGAGGGAAGCTCTGCCTTGAGTGTTCTGAACCTAAACGGTAAAGAGGTAAGGCAGCATTTGTAGATTTGAAACCATTTTGAAATAAGGTATCCAAAGATTATGTTGTTATAGATAGGCTGCAAGATTATCTAAATGTATTTCCAGTGCAGGACTATAAAAGACCTTATGGTATGCTTTATTATTTATTATTTAGACTAGGTTTCTAACCAGCTAGGAATTATTTTGGTCCTCCCTAAAGATACTAACCATTAGTAACAGACTAAGAAGAAAACATGTTTATCACCTAACTAGATTTTTATTACATGGAAACTTTATTAATTGGGATAGATATTGTGGGTCATTCATGGTAGGAAAGATTTATATCAGAGGAAGAAAATGCTTTATTTACAACTAAACAAGGGAGCAAGGTACTCTTGATTCTTAGGAACTGCTTTTATTGGCTTGGATCATGGTACCCAGATACTTCTTTCAGAGGTAGGTAAAATAATTCCCAAAGATAACAAATTCATCCCACTGAAATATTTTAGAAAGTTTTAGTTAGTGGAGGTATTTCTAACCTGTGACTTATAATGTTATTGATGGAGGAAATTTACATCAATGGCCTGGAATAGTTTTACTTCTATAAAGTGCTGTGTCTGTCTATTTTGTTTCTGAATGCTTTGTACTGATCCTAAATTTCTAAGTATATGGTCATTAGAAGGAAGGACCAAAATCCAGACCTAATTTCTCCAACAGTGGGCACCTCATAAAGTCTTCCCTGAGATTGCTTTTCAGTCACATTACTTCAGTTTCCTTGGAGTAAAAGGACAGTTGTCACACATACGTTGCTTTTTAAATAGGTTTTATATGCTCGTTTTCCCTGATTGTAATAGTAATACACTCAAGTAAATCATGAAATACAGAAAAGTATAAAGAAAAATAATGAAGAATACTAATCCAACCATTACAAAACAGTTTCCCTTAATCTTCATAGATGCATGTGTATTAAAACCAATAGGGTTATACATACAGTTGTGTACATAGTAACAGAAGCAGGATGTACATGTGTACATATATGCACATGCACAAACGCAAAGAAGATTGTGTTGTAAATGCTATTTTCTCACTACCTCTTCACTTCAGATGGTATCATGGACATTTTTCTGTATGAGGAATTATGTTTTTAAGGTCTGCATTAATTTCATTACATGGATAGATACGTAAATTTATTTAACAAACCTTTATTAATAACTAGATTGCTTCCAAATTTAATTATTAAAACCAATATTCCAGGAAAGTCCTCTACATGCTCTAATTTTGTGTGCTTGTCCTGTTTATTCCTGACCTTAGGATAAATTCCTAGATGTAAATTTGCTGTGTGAGAGAATATAGGCATATTATAATTTGATGCTTATTGCCTAAGTGCTCTTCAGAAAGTATGGGTCTAATTATATTATGGCTCAGATTACCTAATGTCAACATCCTAACCAATATTGGGTAATTTGTAACTTGGACAACCTGAAAAACCGGAAGTGGTATGTCATTTCCGTTAGGATTTTCATCGCTGGTTATCTTAATGTATTGGTCATTGGTACTTTCTAAATAAGCTGCATATGCCCTCAGCCTATTTTTCCCAGGGTATTTACTCATCTTCTGAAGCAGCCTTGGTGTAAAGTTCAGTCCCTTTGCATTTGGGCTGCAGATATTCCTACCTGTCGATTTTGTGACTTCATTATATCTTAACTGTATGGAAATTGCCGATTTTTAAATTTAATTTTAGCTTTAGTTTCTTTAAAGCATGTCTTCATCCCATGAGGATATAAATATTTAAGAGTAACTCTCAACTTGGCGGTAGCTTACTCCCTTGCCGAGAATTTCTTTTGTCTTTCTCTGATAGTTTAATTTTCCTTGTTCACAGTTTTTCCCCTCCTTTTCAGCCCTGTCCCTTGCCCTCAAGTCTAGTTATCTGTATTACGCTCTTAGAAAATACCTACTCTTAGCACCCTAAAAATATTTTGAAAATACTGTAAAAATTATGTTTATGGAAAGTATATAATATGTGTAATTTGTCCTTCTCAAAGTTAGACATTTCCAAACCTCTATTCTGTTGCCTTTGTTAATAATATTATTTCAGCCCCAAATCTTCTAGGATGTAGATCCTTAAGAGCTCTTGCATTCCAGGGAAGAAGCTGGGGAAAGTAGATAGCTGAAGTGGGGCAAACCTAAAAGATGACCTTCTTGAGCATGTTCTTTTTTTTTTTAAAGATATTTATTTATTCAAGAGAGAGAACACAAGCAGGGAAAGTGGGGGAGGGAGAAGCAGGCTTCCTGTAGAGCAGGGGGCTCGCTGTGGAGCTTGATGAGGGGCTTGATGTGGTGCTTGATGTGGGGCTTAATCCCAGGACATGGGATCATGACCTGAGCCGAAGGCAGACTTTTTTTTTTTTTTTAATATTTTATTTATTCATTGGACAGACAGAGATCACAAGTAGGCAGAGAAGCAGGCAGAGAGAGGAGGAAACAGGCTCCCCACTAAGCAGAGAGCCCGATGTGGGGCTCAATCCCAGCACCCTGGGATCATGACCTGAGCCGAAGGCAGAGGCCTTAACCCACTGAGCCACCCAGGTGCCCCCGAAAGCAGACATTTAATGACGGAGCCACCCAGGCGCCCCTTGAGCATGTTCTTTAAAGACCCATGAAGCCTATTACCAAGTTCTGAAATGGAATTGATTTGGTCTGATAAGCAAGTAAAGGATTATTAGTTTCTTAGGACACTGACTTCAAAGCTCAGCATGGGTGCTAAATGACTATAAGGGCACCTGGTTGCCTCAGTGGGTTAAGCCTCTGCCTTCAACTCTGGTCATGGTCTCAGGGTCCTGAGATCGAGCCCCATGTTGGTCTCTCTGCTCAGCGGAGAGCCTGCTTCCCCCTCTTTCTCTGCCTGCCTCTCTGCTTGCTTGTGATCTCTTTCTCTCTGTCAAATAAATCTTTAAAAAAAAAAAAAATGACTGTACTGGGCTCCTGGGTGGCTCAGTCTGTAAGCATCTGCCTTCAGCTCAGGTCATGATCCCAGGGTCCTGGGATCAAGCCTGCATCAGGCTCTCTGCTTCTGTCTCTTCCACTCTGCCTGCTTATGTTCCCTCTCTCACTGTGTCTCTCTGTCAAATAAATCTTCAAAAAAAAAAAAAGGACTATACCATTCTGGCCAGCAGCTTTCAGTGTCTCCATCCGGTGCCTTCAAGGAATTCTCATGTCGATAGCACATTGAGCCGACCAAGATCTGTACCCACAAAGGGGCATGTTGGGCACATGCCACACAGCTCCTTTGGAAATACCAGAAAAGTTCACTTATTTTATATATTCCAGAAGCTCTTTAAAGGAAGGAAGTTGAAACTGTGTAGGAGAGAGCTTAGGTTTTAGAAAGCAAGTTTGTTACATGGCATGGATTTTAAGGGACACTGTCTTTCTAGTGCACAGTCTCTGTTTGACCAAGGAGTCTTGTGGCTGTCTGCAAGTTCTTTGAAACTATTTTTTGAATATGTCAACAGGACAGTGTGACTTAATTATAATGTGTTTGACTGTTGTAGATTATACTTTGGTCTAAAAGCTGCTCAAATTTATAGGAAAGGCAGAATGCCAAGTCGTCTCTTCTGTAATTGTTCCATGTAGGACCAATTACTTAATCTGTGGACCAGAATCAAAGGAAGTATCAAATTATGTGGCACAGTTTTCAGTGAATTTACATCTGACCAGGGAAAGACACTGGCTACAGCAAAAGAAACCTAATCTGTGTGCACTCCAGAAGAGAAGACCTTAGATTGAGCAACATGGGCTTTTATTTATTTATTTATTAAAAAAAAAATTTTGTCCAGTCATTTTTTATGTGTTTTTGTAATTTATTTTTTAATTTTTATTTTTTATAAACATATAATATATTTTTATCCCCAAGGGTACAGGTGTGTGAATCACCAGGTTTACACACTTCACAGCACTCACCCCAGCATATACCCACCCCAGTGTCCATAACCCTACCCCCCTCTCCCAAACCCCCTCCCGAGCATCATGGGCTTTTAAGGGGAAAATCAGCGATGTTTAAGCCACTTAAAAATTCAGCATGTGTGAGGCAGTACATGTTGAATCGAGTCTAGCTGAATTAAGCCTAGACTTATTGCATAGTGTAACTAGCATAGTGTAACATAGCAGTCTCTTCATTCCAAGATGATTTTCATGCTAATGGATTTTTATTTTCCATCTCTTTTAATCAACTAGTTATTGGGTCGGACTATAACTATTACCCTAAAAAGTCCAGACTGGATCAGAAATTTGGAGGAAGAAATGAGTTTAGAGAAAATAAATGTTGCCTTGCCATCATCGACAAGCTCCACCCTGCTTGGAGAAGATGCGGAGGTCACAGCAGATTTCGATATGGAAGGTTTGTTTATGGAACACATGTACTTCTGTGCTTCTAGATAACTTTGTCCTTTCCCATCAGCGCTTAGTCTCCAGGTTTTTCCATCTCTGTGTTCTTGTAACACACAGAGCAGAATTAATTAGATTTTGTTTTGCATTACATTGTCTGTTTTGCCTGTACTTAGACTTCAGGTAGCAAATATATTTGCCATTCTTCCATTTAAGGGTTCAGAGCTTTACAAGTGTGAGTTTATGTCCTTCTGTGCTCAGAGCACAAATTCTGGTGTGTAGTTTGGTCCCACTAGTTGTGGTTAAGATAGAGAAGTAGAAGTTCAAAGTGGGTATTCTAATAACAGAAAGGCATTCAGAGTTGTTACTACAAAAGAAGATACATTTCAAAGCAATTTTAAAAAGATTCTCGAGGACGCTAGGAACACATGTATTTGAATGGACCCATATAAATGTGGCCATTTCAGATTTCACCTTTAATTCCTAGTTACCTGGATAATAATTTCCTTAAATGTCATCAAGACGTGTCGGCGCTTTCTCATGCCATGTGCTGTGTTACTCAGGTATATTTCCCACGACGGCGCATCCCTTAGTTTATAAAACGAGCATATATCATACTGTGAGACCGTGCACATTCCACAGAACACATTTAAGAGTTGAGCGTCGTACAGGACATCTCCAGCTTTCACGTTTCTCTGTTCATTCCTTGACTTAGTCCATACATTTCTGTCCTACCTTGTATGTACCTGTGCACACTGGGTGCTGAAAATGCAACAGATGTCTGACTTGTCGTAGAATTCCTAGCTTGGCAGTGTTACCAGTGAGCTGGCAGTGACAGTCAGGTGACAGAGATACAGTCGTGAATGGCACTGCAATAGTTCACGGGACGGGACGGTGGCCTACCTCGGATTTGGGAAGTAGGGCAAGTTTCCCAGAGAACTTGAAATTTGAACTGAGAGTCCGAAGTGGCTCGGTGCAAATCCGAGAAGGGGAGGTGGACAGGGTGAGCCAGGAGGAAGGAAGGTGCGGGGACCGAAGAGGGAAAAGGCTCCGGCCTCGTCCGTAAGCAGGCTCATGAGGGAGTAACGAGAGAGGAAAGAAATCAAGCAGGGGAGCCGTGCGGGGTAGAAGATGAATTTGGTTTGGCTCATGTCGAGCTGAGGTATCTTTGGAGCCCCCAGGCTCCCATGGAGGCGGCGGGTGCGCGAGGCGGGTACTCTGCAGAGAGCTCTGGGCCCGCAGGACCGCTCTAATGGCAGCTCAAGTCACGGGTTCGCCCTGGCTTGGCCAGAAGGACTGTATAGAGACGGGAGAAAACTGGTCCTGGGAATGAACAGAGAAACCCAGATTTTAAAGACAGGCAGAAGGCAGCTGCTCACAAAAGGAAATGGAAAAGAAACAACTAGCACTGTTCAAGAGGCAAGAGGTGGGCCTAAAAAACCAAAGAAGGAAATGGTAACAAGGAAGGCGCAGTGAGCGGAGTCCTGGGTCTCAGACGGATGAGGAGACATGGGGGAAACTTGCCCTTTGGGTGTAATGACAGTGACGGAGGCTGTTGGTCACACTCATGAGAGGACTTGCGGTGCAGCGAGGAAGCCAGATGGTGGTAAATTGAGGTGTGGCTAGAGGTGCAGAAGCGGGGAGTGTCTACAGACTCTTTAAAGAAGCTAAGCTGGGGGCTGGGGAGTGGGAGGGGCGTTGCACTGCGGAGACTGGCGTTCTGGGGAACACTGTTCTCAAAATGAGAAAAGCTTGGGAGTGCTTCGTGCCATGGGAAGGGCTGACGATGTTGGGGACCAGCTGGGCAGAAGGGGTGTTAGAGCAGGTCCCTGAGAAAACGGGGTGGGCCGAACCACAAAGACCTGAGTGCAGCCGTGGGATTAGACTCCGGCTTGGCAGCAGGTTGTTGCAGGGGGGACGGGGGTCCCATCTTAAGACTTCTCTTTCCTCTGAGAAGTGTTAAAAGTTGAGGTCATCTGCAGGAGTAGGGCAACCCACAGCATCAGGAGAGTTGAGAAGTTTCCAGATAAAGCTCCTGAGAAGGAGTTGGGGGGCGGGGGGGAGCGGCAGAGAGCCAGTCATGAAATTACCAGGCAGCTTCAGGGTCCCAGAGGAGGCTGAAAACTGCAAATTTAATGTGAGCACAATGGCCAGCACCATGGGATTCTCTCCAGCGGCAGCCCTGGTGCCATGACGGAAGTGATGCGGTGGGACAGAAAAAGGTGCCCCGGGGGTGGCCGAGCTGAAGTGCCACTGAAGCCGAAGACAGATTCGGAGAAGCAGAATGGCACAGGGGCTAAAAGGAGAGGGATCAAAGGCCTGGATCCTGATAAAGTCTCAAGAGGGAAGAGTCACTGCAGGAGAAAACTCAAAGGCTGGGAACTAGGGTTGGAGTAATGTGTCAGAGCTAGTGCACCTGGGAGGGCTGTGTGTGTTTGAGTGGAAGAGAGCGTAAGGACAAGACCAAGGGTTTTCAGCTGTTGATGTGTCTTCTACATGGATTTTGATGTCACCCAGAGAGATGGTAGGACACGACTATCCTGCTGCTCTCTGCTTAGTCCTTGACGCATGGGTTCAAGTCACCGCCAGAGCAGGCTGGAGATTATGGCAGCAAGGGAATGTGGGAGCATTAACATAAATTCCTGCAGGCATAGCCTCCAAGAAGTAGCCCTTAGAGGTCAGGATCGGAGGTTTAATGTTCTGAAATCGGAATCAGGTTGCAAGGGGACCCTGACTCTCCTTTCCAACCCTGAGAAGGAGGGACATGGGGAGGCCCCAGGAGAGCACAGGGGAAGGAGCATGAAGAGACTTTCGGGGAAGGGCATGGAGCTGTCTGAGAGCCCGTCTGCCGTCTGTCTACCAGTTAGGGCTGGGGCTGAGTTGAGAGCAGTGGGGAGGGAGCAGTTCCATGGAGAAAGTAGGAAGGTTTGGAAGGAGAGCAGTAAACTTTGGAGTCAGCCAATGCTGAGATCACTGCTCCTTGGAACACTGGAAGCTGTTGTGTCAGCGCCACTCCAGGTGTTGGTCTCCACGGGCATCCTGGTGCTCTGAGGTAGTCACTCTCCTTAGTTACATGATCTATAAGGGTGTTTTACACTAGTTCTAGTTCTGTACATGTAAGTGTTTTATATATGTCTCTGTGCTTAACCTCTACATGTTTGCAGTGTTATAATGAACCCCTTGAAAACAAACCTCTGAGATTGGTGAAAACAAACCTCTGAGAAAGTGAAAATGGTGCTAATTTTAATAACCTTGTTTCCTTAGGTGATGTTGATGACTACAGTGCTGAAGTTGAGGAAATTCTTCCCCAGCATCTCCAGCTGTCTTCAAGTTCTGGCCTTGGCACTTCACCGAGCTCTTCACCCCGGACCAGCCCCTGCCAGTCACCAACCATATCAGAGGGCCCCGTACCATCCCTTCCCGTAAGACCAAGTCGAGCACCATCGAGAACTCCGGGGCACCCAACTTTACAAAGTATGTATTTTCTTTCAAGTTTTCTGTGACTTGCCCTAGCTGATCTGTTTGATTTTAGATGGTCAAATCTCTGATGCCTTTGGATCTGTGTTTTCTGTGCATACAAAAGAGGAAACCTGTAGATGGTAAGCACTAAGTGGAAAGGAAACTCATCATCACTTTCATTAGATGTGGTTTTCATTAAACCTTTTTTTCTATGAGTTCAGGTTTATCCAGCTCTTAAAATTGTTGTTTTTCTATTAGAGTAAGCACTCAAAACCATCTGGGCTTAACTGTCTGTCTATATATATATAACCTAGACATAACCTATATTATGGTATGAAGCAAAAAGAGACAAAAAAATTTTTTGAATTCAAATTTAAGAGTCATTAATCCTTCAGAATTGGAAGATTTGTCCTGGAAGTTGTTATGTGGCATGACTAAATCACTGTTCTGTGCTTACCAACATCTCCAGAAGCTGTCCTGCATTTCATAAATTTCTCCAGTTCTCCCATACAACTCTCAGAGGACTGGCTTCATTAGATTAGTTCAAGATAAGCCAAGGTGTAAAGAAAAGAAGAGACTCCTTTTTTCTTCTCTGTATGGGCCAGTAGACTGCAAATGACCTTATTCGACCAACGCTTTGTGCCCTCTTGATCGGGCCACTCAGTAAATCAGCTCCCAGCACCTGTGGTCTAGATAAGGCGTCACGTGGAGCAAGCATCATTGCTTCTGTGATACCAGAGGGGAATTTAATGGCAGAACTGCTTACGTTATTGATAATAAAAATGCTTGTCAGTACGCTACACTACAAAGGGAGAAAATGAGCAGGATTGAGAATTCATCATAGGTATTGGGAAGTACCATACCTTTGTGTTCACACCCACATGGAACCTGATCTTACCTCGTGTACTTCTTTAGGTTCTCCCCTTGACACTCTACCAGCAGCCCAGCAGCAGCAAAGAGATTCTCAGCCCCTAGAGCCCAAGAGGCCTCCTCCTCCCCGCCCGGTTGCCCCTCCTGCACGCCCTGCTCCCCCCCAGAGACCACCTCCTCCTTCAGGTAACAATTGAGTTCCACTTCTGCTAGATTGAAAATCTTCCTCCATTTGATTTTAAAATGTTTTGCATGTCTTCAGACTTCGAGCTTCTGGATTTTACTGTTTTTCGATCATTATTGCTACTGCCTGAGCCTTTCTCTGAGGAACACGTAGGAGCAGTGGCACAGGTAGAAAGAGTGTCTCCCGACTAGATTTCTGTAATGGGTTTTTCTAGCTGCCCTCTTACCGGTATGCATGAAATGTTTGTTTTGCTTTTGCTAATTTGATGTAGTTGTATGAATTTTTGTAAAATATATAATTAGAACTGAAGAACATACATATACTTATTTGTAATAAAGTTTTATGTATTTGCTTAAATATTCTTTTTAAGTGAGTATAGTGCCATTACTTAAGTTATTAAAAATATTTGCCTTAAATAATAGCTTTTTTATAGTACCAAGATACTAGTATGTAGATCCTACGTGATATTTAACATCATGAATACTGTAGTAAATCTTTGACATTTCAGTTCTTTATTTAATGTCCTTTCCTTTCTGCTGCATATTTTCTTATGAACTATAAGGGGCTAGGAGTCCTGCACCTGCTAGAAAAGAATTCGGAGGTAACTGTTTATATTTGTTACAATACATGCATATTGGTTTATTCATCTTTTAGAATTTGATCCCTGTAATGGAAAGACATTTTAGATTTGTTTGGTAAAAGCCAAAGTGAATGATATTTATACTTCAAGTAAAAAAGAGCTCCAAACTTCCATTGTTTTCCTGTTAAGTAAAAGATCAGAGTTTAATTTTACTAATGAGCCAACTTGTTACAGGCTTCCATTCTCCAGGTGGACATAGTTAAATTACCAATCAAATACTGATAATGCTTTTTCTTAATAAATATAGTTAGGTTGGTTATACAGATTTAATTCCCCCAAATCACTTTAATTTCAAAAGAAATTCAGGTATAGTAAATATAGAACGTTTTCCAAGTATTTGCTTAGTGATGCTCTAGTACTTTCCTTTTCTAGGAATTTAGCAAATCTAGTGATTAGCAAAATTTCCTAGCAATGCAAATTGAAGCTATGATTTTCTGAAATATATCTTTCATTTTGCATGGCTTTATCATAACTTGTCATAAAACTCATGCTTCGCTTTTTTTTTAACATGAGAATGATTTTATTTTTTACAATAAGGAAATGTTTATTAACAAATGGGTCTTTTTAAAAAAAGTGTACTTTGGTTTACAAGAAAATTTCTCACAAAAGTCAGTTAAATGTGTGTATTTGATAAGTTCATTTAATCTAGTTCTCAGGAGAGGATGAGCCAAGTGATCATAGTTCCGTAGAAGAGCCTTTACAGATCCACTGTTACTACTGTTAAGGTGCACTCCCTATACGTGTGTGGTCCTTCTGTTTCTACTCCGGCTGCCTAATGCCGTTGCTGACCGACTCACATGTTATCCCAGGCTGTCTCTGCTTATATTTTGATCTTAAGGACTTTGTATAAAAGCTCAATTATTTCAGCCTGATAGCTTCTGCAGAATGCTGCTGGACAATAACTTTTCCATCAACTTACAAAAAAAAATTAATTGTCCCCATTTTAAACTCCTGCTTTTATTTATATTTTAATGATAACACCTAATTATCCTCTTCCTTCAATTAGGAAAGCAACCTGCAGAAAATAAATACATTTTTAAATGAATTTGTGAAAAGTTATATCAAACTTAACCTAAAATCTGACTTAGTTTTTAAAAACTGCTTCTTTTCATAATTCTTTTGTAGGCAATGTTTGCACCTTACTTTTTGAACCCTATAAACTAATAACTCCTTTAAGGCAATAACTTAGAGAAAGTCATTACAGTACCTTTAGAGTTTTCTTAAAATAATGCATCAAAAACTAACTTCTAAGAAACTAATATAGTCCCATAGGAATTTAAAATGAAATCGATCTGTGATTTCTTTTTCCTTTTTGACTGTGAAATATTAGAGCTTTTATTAGTGGTATAACTGAATATAATGAGATGATCATAAAGCCAAGGCTTTCATTAAGAGATTTTAAAATTCCCCAGAGCTTGTAACCTGATGTAAAAAGAAAATTGTCATTGCCTTTCTATCCTGTTTGAGGAAGGGGAGGCCTTGGGGTTTCGGCTAGGCTTCTGAAGTCACTTTGGTTTGTATTAATATCTTTGAAGAAGTTAAAGCAGTGAAAGAACCTTTTAGCAAAAGTCAGTTGGATGCAGGAATTGTTCTGTGCTGTGGGCCCTGAGCAATATACAGCTTCTGTTCTTTCTCTGAAAAGGTGTTGGAGCCCCTCCCAGTCCTGGGGCAGCTAGGCGAGAGATGGAAGGTAACAAGACTTCTGCATCATAGAAACAGACCTCTCATCTCACTGCTAAATGTCAGCCCCCCAGTGTGTTAAAGGCACACTAAATCTGTCCTTAGTCTGCCCGTAAACCTCCCCCTCCTCCGTGTACGCCGTGTAACCTCGTACTTTTTCTCTTCTCATTCCGTGTTGTGGATCGTTCCTAACGGGCTACCCAGTTAATTTCCCTATGATTCTTACGTTGTATTGCACTCTGTTTTGTATCTATTTCATATCTACTTAGGATGTGGAATTACTGTACAGTGTTATTTTAAGAAAAATGCCTTTCAAAATTATTTTCAGAGTAAGTCAAACATTTAGAAATGTACTATACCAACTCTGCAGTTTTAAAAATTAATAATTATCCTGAAACCCTATTAATTCAGGTCCAAGAATAAGTATTTCGTGGGTAATTTCAAATAACATAAATTTTTTATGTATAATGATGCTGAACTAAATTTGCTTAAAAGATCATTTAGACTAAAAGCCATTCATTAAGATTATAGTTATCAAAGGGCTGATGTATTTAATATGACAATTGCACTTGAATTTCCTTTAAAAAATATTAAATTTGAAATGCCACCCATAATAGTCCCCCATGCTCTTTTTGGCCCCCAGAGTGATTTATTTCATTTCGTTTGTCTAATATCTTTCTAGTGAATTTGAACTGCATATTAACACTGTCTTCCATAAGGCAAATACTTAGTTGTGAGATGTGCCTTCCTTCTACTTTAATCAGAGGATTTTGTTGTAGAACTCTAAAATACCTCATCATAAGATTCCTTTATCCACAGTGATAGCTACAGCACAAAGCTCTAAAACAGGGTTGTTAGGAGCCCCTGATATAACCTAGAAAATGCTCTGTATGCTGGGGAGCAGAGGTAGTAGGGTCACATCTTGCCGCCATTCACACAAGCTGACCTTATGTTTTCAAGGTTCACAGGAGAGAACTCTGTTGGGAAGGTCACCTTAGAAGTCACCCTGTGAGTGAGAGATCAGATTGAGGGCTAAGTTGTCTCGCATGAATGTCATTCTGAGTATTCTAATTTTTCTCTCTTTTGGGGCATTTCCTTCAGGACAGATAGTAGCCTTCATCGTTATTCAAACGTTTGGTTCCCATCTCATGCCCCCATCTGTGCTGGTAATGAAACAGAACAGCCAACTGATGTTACGCAGTGTTGCTTGATTGCTTACTTATGACTCGTTTCTTTTCCCCTTCATGCTTCAAAGCACCCAAAAGCCCTGGAACTACACGGAAAGATAATATAGGTAAAAACACTTGAATTTAGCTCCTTAACCTTAAAACTGGACCATGTAGACACTTGGGATAGAAGTACATGGGTTCTTATTTCTTTCTCTAAAAAAAAAAAAAACTTAAACACATGGTGTGATGTCTTTGTTTCAGGACGCAATCAGCCTTCTCCTCAGGCAGGACTCACAGGCCCAGGACCTGCTGGATACAGTGCAGCCAGACCGGTAGGCAACACCTAGCCTGAGGGCCAGTGGGTTTAGGGTCTGGGTTCTGGTTTACTGTCAGTAGGGTGTGTTATCTCAGGAAACCACGTGTCAGGGCCTAGTTTCCTCAACTCTAAAATGAGGGAAAGGCACTTGATGACCTCCAGGGTACCCTTTAAGGATAACATTAACTCTTCAAAGATAACAAACACCCAGAGAACAAATAATCCAATCAAGAAATGGGCAGAAGCCATGAACAAGACATTTCTGCAAAGAAGACATCCGAATGGCTAACAGACACATGAAAAGTGCTCAACATCACTCGGCCTCAGGGAAATACAAATCCAAACCACAGTGAGGTACCACCTCACACCAGTCAGAATGGCTAAAATTAACAAGTCAGAAAAAACAGATGTTGGTGAGAATAAAGAGAAGGGGAACCCTCCTACACTGTTGGTGGGGATGCACGCTGGTGCAGCCACTCTGGAAAACAGTATGGAGGTTCTTCAGAAAGTTGAAAATAGAGCTACCCTATGAGCCAGCAATTACACTACTACTATTTACCCAGAAGATACAAATGTAGTAATCCGAAGGGGCATGTGCACCCCAGTTTTTAGAGCAGCAATGTCATAATAGCCAAACTATGGAAAGAGCCAAGATGTCTGTCAACAGATGAATGGATAAAGAAGATGTCGCGCGCACACACACACACACACACACACACAGGAATACTTTTTAGTCATCAAAAAGCCAAAATCTTGCCATTTGCAACAACGTGCTTGGAACTAGAGGGTATCATGCTAAGCAAAATAAGTAATCAGAGAAAGACAATTATCACATGATCTTTCTGATATAAGAAATTTGAGAGGCAGAGTGGGGAGATCGTTGTGGGAAGGGAGGGGAAAATGAAATAAGTTGGAATCGGGAGGGAGACAAAGCATAAGAGACAAACTGAGGGTTGCTAGGGAGTGGAGGGGGAGGGATGGGGTGGCTGGATGATGGACATTGGGGAGGGTATGTGCTATGGTGAGTGCTGTGAGTTGTGTAAGACTGATAATTCACAGACCTGTATCCCTGAAACAAATAATACATTATATGTTAATAAAAACAAAAAAGTGAGATGCTAGGTATAAGGTAGAGCAAATGATTCTCTGAAACTAAGACTATAGCCATCAAGGATAGTAAGTGATGTGTTTTTTTTTTTAATTTATTTTTTATTTATTTTCAGCATAACAGTATTCATTATTTTTTTTTACCACACCCAGTGCTCCATGCAATCTGTGCCCTCTGTAATACCCACCACCTGGTACCCCAACCTCCCATCCCCCACCCCTTCAAAACCCTCAGATTGTTTTTCAGAGTCCATAGTCTCTCATGGTGATGTGTTTTATTGCCATAGTATTAACTGACACTAAACCAAAGCTTTCTGTTTTACAGAAAAGTCTTTAGAAGTGTAGAAAAATTCATGGTGAATAAAGTTTTGTAAGAATTTTCCTTCCTTAAAATATATGTATATATATATATATATATATATATATATATATATATATATATAAAATATATACAAACACACACACACATACTTTATTATTTGAACAAAAGTGATGTCCTTCAGTATTTATGGTCCCTAAATAACTTAGAATCTCAAAGTTTATGAGATGGCAGTGTGTTTGGGCAGCTTTTTAAGGCATTATCTCAGTAATTAATGAGGATAGAAAGTCATCCTTTGAGAAGAAGAATTTTATAGCCGGATCGCAAGGGAGAACATTTATGATAGGAGTCAGTGTACTAACTGGTTCTGAAGGTAAGAAGAGTCCGGGCGTGGATGGTGCCACTGGGCTTTTCCCTTCCCTGTAAATCTGGGGTTTTCTGTGTTTAGCTTTTGTTCTTGTACACACGAAATTACTCTAATATTTACCCAAATGAACATTTTCTCTGGAATCTAACAAGTAAGTAATAAAAGAAGATGAAAACTAGAACCAGTGGCTTGTCCAGTGGTGCCTGGCACTGGATGGGGGCCCTTGCTTAGTTGTGGGACCCTGGAGCTAGAGCTCTCAGAGAAGAGCAGGGGCTGCTTCTGATGAAACCGCTTCTAATTCCTAGTAAGAAACGGGTAGAGCATTTCTGAGACAGAAAGCTTTGTCTTTCCTGTTGTAGCTGTCTAGTTAACACCCACCCTAAAAGTCCTTTATCGCATATAATATTACACCCCGCATTAACGTGTCTGTGGTGGGGCGCCTGGGCTGAGTAAATGTCTCAAATGGTTTTTTTTTTTCCCCATTTTTAGACTATTCCGCCCCGTGCTGGAGTGATCAGTGCCCCGCAGAGCCATGCTCGGGCATCTGCTGGCAGACTGACCCCTGAAGGCCAAAGCAAACCACCAGAAGTGGCGAAAGGTAGACCCCGTATCAGAGATTCTAGTTGCATTCTGAAATTTTCACGTGCCCTTTTCCCCTCCTCTCACCTGCCGCAACGTACTCAGGTAGAGACGCCCTTCCTTCTCCCGGCAGCAAGAAATGAGGCTGCTCGGAGGGGGAGCGGGGGACAAGAACACCCAACACCTCACAGCAGGAAGAACAGAATATGTTTTTCTGAAAATACCTAACATCTGAAAATTCATTGTGTAGGATCTGTTCTTCTTCCTGAACCGCTGAAGCCTCAGGCTGCCCTGCCTGTGCAGCCGTCTCCGCCCCCACCTGGTCAGAAGCTGCAGGAGCCTCTTGTCCCTGTCGCGGCCCCTTCGCCTCAGCCTGCCGCCCAGCCCAACTTGGAAACGCCGCCTCAGCCACCCCCTCGCAGCAGGTCGTCCCACAGCTTGCCTTCGGAGCCTTCCTCACAACCACAGGTAAGGCCCGCAGATGAACAAGATCGCCCTAAAAAGCCTCTGGCGTAGTCTTTGCTGAGATCAGGGGTTCTCAGAGAGCAAGCTTGAAATCAGGGTCTCGAGGGCATTTCCAAGTGGTTCCCGGGCTATTTTATCTTGTTAATATTTACAGTGCTTGTGACTTTTTCATTTTTTTAAATGCACATTTTATTTTGGATAGTTAATATATTAGGACGAACAGGAGTGTATTTTTCTCGTTGTTCACAGCTAGTATATTAGTTTGTGCTTTCACTTTCTGGAACGAGATGCCTTACCATTTGGCAGTGTGGTGAATTTCCAGCAAGCAGAGAATAATCCTTTGGTTCCTCCAGTGGCAACTGGTAGTCCTTCTCTGTGGCGGAGTGGGCCCTGGGGTCCTCAGGTGTTTCCGGGTCAGTCATTGGACCAGTTTAGATGTTTTGGCTGTGTGCTCAATGACCAAGTAGAAACCATCCAAAGAATGAGGTCACCTCATTAGTGTTGCATAGAAAGCATTGCCATTGCCTTCATGGGTGAAAATCAGAGGATCACAAGGACTTTTGCTCTACCGACCTGACTTCACACTGGAAAGACTTGTGGTGTGTGCATACAGTTATTTTTATACAGGGGTCGTCATGCA
Source organism: Mustela lutreola (assembly GCF_030435805.1). Lineage (NCBI taxonomy): Eukaryota > Metazoa > Chordata > Mammalia > Carnivora > Mustelidae > Mustela > Mustela lutreola. Next base: position 213,185,461 of record NC_081291.1, on the reverse strand, counting down.
AGTTAAATTGCTCTACTTTATTGGATGTGATTTTACTTTGTTATATACATTCTGGTAAAATAGTTAAAATTCGTGCTTAGTAAGAACACTTTTTGTTGTCCAGCCTTACAATTTATTTTATCCCAAAGTTTTAACTTGAAAATGCCATCAAGGCCAAAGAAATGAGTAAAGCTTTAGAAGTCTGCTTTTAAACTTTGTGAATATCTAAAACACACAAATAGTACACATTGGCAAATGCCTCTTAGGCACATTTATAAATAATAGTTTGTATCTATTTTTTCAGATATCTGGAGATGTCCAGCTAGTAGGCAGAAGTCAACAGCTTCTTGGGCTTTTATGTAGTGAAATACAGATATTAAAGTAAACATGGGTCTTAAAATGACTATTGCTAACACTCAGCTCTTTCCCAGACAGTTGGTCACCTTTGTAAAAACTCAAGAAGTATATATAATTGAGAGAAATAAAATGTTCTCTTAAGCTGATGAATAGCATAAAGTATTCTACATTTTTTTAGTTCAGAAAATTGAGGACATTTGTGATATATAAAACACTGTAGAAATCCTTCAAACCACAAATGTCCACTATTCCTTTCTCTCTTCCAGTCCCCTTTTAGTGAGTCCTGAATTTTTCTTCTCATTTTCTTGTAAATGTGTACTCTTGTTTTTTTTGGTTTTGTTTTGTTTTTATGTAATTGGAGGGCAGGGTGCCTGGGTGACTCAGTCGGTTGGGCACCAGACTCTTGATTTTGGCTTAGATCGTGACCTCAGGTTCTTGAGATCCAGCCCCATCTCGGGCTCTGCACTCATGGGGAGGCTGCTTGAGGTTCTCTCCCTCTCTGTCAGCCCCTTCCCCATGCACACACGCACACCCTCTCTTTCTCTCTCAAATAAGTAAATCTTAAAGAACAATTTTTTTTAACTTTATTGGAATACCCAAAGGAATGTTGAATAAACTTTTTTTAGATGTAATTGGAAAGCAAAAAACTTTCAAACTAGCCATCTTAGAGCTTTCTACTACTTTTTTAAGAGAGGAAGTGAGCCTCTATTTTATAGTAAAAGTGAACCTTAATTCCTAAGTCTGTAACGGTTTAAGTATTCTTAGACCAGTATGAACATAGATACACTACTCTGGAAAACTCGAGAAAGAGCCAACTGTTCAGTAAGATTGCAGTTTTCAGTAGAAAACAACACGGATGTACCATAGGGCGAATATTCCCATGACTACTGCATTATCATTTTGCTTCCTTTTTTTTTTTTTTTTAAGATTTTATTTATTTATTTGGCAGACAGAGATCACAAGTGGGCAGAGAGGCAGGCAGAGAGAGAGAAGGAAGCAAGCTCCCTGCGGAGCAGAGAGCCTGATATGGGGCTCGATCCCAGGACCCTGAGATCATGACCCGAGCCGAAGGCAGCAGCCCAACCCACTGAGCCACCCAGGCGCCCCGCATTATCATTTTCTTAGGTCATTTTCTGTTGTTTTGATTTCTGTTTTTCATCGGAATGGGTGTGGTGATTTGGGGGCAGACAGCATGTGCTTCCTGTGTGGCCTGGTAGAGAACATTCTCCTCGAATCTTGTATTATCCACTTCTTTGAAACTACCAAAGATGTTTGTTTTAAATTCTAAATATTCTTTTTACTTTAGTCGTTGATACCAGATTCCTCCAAACATTACACACACACACTTTTCTCTCTTGGGGGAGCAGGGGGTCTTGTTTGTGTGCAGGCTTGTCTTCGGAAAGGATCACAGAGTGGTTCATTTCCTCCACGGAGAGGAGAGTGCTGGGGGTTGGGAAGGAAGGGAGGCATTTTAGCTTCTCGTACCTCTTGGATTTTGAACCATAAAAATAATGCCTATTCAAAAAATATTAAATGCCTAAAATTTAAAAATCTCCCAGAGCTATAGGTTGAAAACGATAAGAATTTAAAATAGGATGTATCTGATATTTTGGTAATATGTAATTTTTACAAGTCTTTGTTATTAATTTTGCTCCAAATCTACAAGGTATTTAAAACATAAAAACATACATGGCTCAGCTTTCCTTTTTATTATTATTTAAATGGTCTTTGACTCTATAATTTTCTACAGAGAAGATTTGTCCAATGCAGATGACTATATAACATGTACAAAATGTAGAAATGCCTTCCTTCTCTGCCTGACATCTGGCACCTTAGTCATCTGATTGTCATCTAAGAACTGGAAGTCAGGAAATTCAGCCAGAGATGAAGGAACAGCCTCACTGCTATACTGTAGTCCTGAGAGCTGACAGGGAGGGAAGACCATGGAAGAGACCATGTAGGAAATCTCAGCATTCTGGATCTAGTCAATACCTCCGACCCTCTTCTCTCAGTGCCAAAGCCAAGACACGTAGCCCTGACTGACATCATCGAAAAAGTACTCGTTTAAATTCAGGAGTCTTCATGTTTAGTAATCAGGAAACTCTATTCACGTTTAATATACTTCAGAGTGGTGATTTCCTCAATTGTAAAAATGAGTTTTGATATTTTAAAATAAGGTAAGCTTTAGATATTGGGGAAGATTTGCTCAAAACTGTTTTTGAGACTGTATTAAAAAAAATACTGCTGTGTTATGGAAAGATTATTTCATTTTTAAACAACAAAAATAGGCTCTGGCTTTTTATTTTGTTGTACCTTACCACAAATAAATTCTGAGGTGAATTAATGATAGTGTTATCATCCTTCTAAAAATTTGCTTAATATAGAATATGCCTGGATCCTGGTCATTTTGTTAAAATAAATACTGATTTTTCAATAGGGTAGTACCTTTACAAAGTACTTTTCTCTCATGGTGATAACCCCATGGGCTGTCTTGTGGCTGTTGTCCTCTTCCTGGGCTGCTGTAACAAAAACGGGGTGGCTGAAACCACAGGAATGTGTGTTCTTAGAGCTCTGGAGGCTTGAAGTCTGAGATCAGGATACCAACACAGCTGGGTTCTGGTGAGGGTTCATTTCCCAGCTTGCAGACTGCTTCTCGCTGTGTGCTCACAGAGGGGGAGAGAGCCAGCTCTCTGACATGTCCTTTCATGAGGGCACAGATCCCTCACGAGTCCCCACCCTCCTGGCCTCAAATAACCCCAGTCACCCCCCAGAGGCCCCACCTCCGAACACCATCCCACTGAGAGTTAGGGCTTCACCGTAGGACTTGGCAGCGGCAGGGGGACATTAGACTGCTTTTCTTAGAGATCCCAAACCTATTTGGGATATTACTTTTGTAGGAACAAAATTTGGAAGTGGCTAGTCATCCGCCTCTGACAGAACTGAAGTTTGAGCCCGAATTTAACGATACATTTTTTTAATGCAAAATTACAAAAGAAATTAGAGTTGTCTCTTGAACGCATGCTGTGACCTGCACATTTTGCCGCCCTCAGGTTCTGTGTATAATACAGACATAAAAGCATTTTGAAGACTGAATTGTTAGGGTTGCCGGTTGGTCTCAGATTGTCCTCCTAACGCTCTCCTTTGATGTCTGTGTTCCCTTTCTCAAAGCAGGAGCAAGCATCAGGGTAACAGGTATTGGACTCTTTCTCAATCTTATCTGTGCTTTTCATCTGTCTTAGCACATTAGATGTATGAATCTTTTGCTTCATACATCTAAAGTCTCACCCATTTTTAAAACCACCTGTCCACATTAATAAATTCTATTATCATACCATAAACGTGCTTTTTTTTCTTAATATTTCGAATTTTTAGGAACCATTTTAGTTCTTGTTAATGATTTACCATTTTTTTGCTTTTTTTTTTTTTATGAAAATTAACAAAACTAAAAAGTATAACTCCAAGAAGGTAAGCTTTAGGTATTAGAAAGTCTGTTTGGCAAGACCAAACTGGGTCATGGTTTTAATAATGGCATTAGTACATAAATAGAAAAGTCAACCTTTTTTCTTGGGTTTCTTTTGGGAATTTTTTTTTCAAAGAATTTTACTAACAGGATTATTTTTGGTAAGGAAGAACTGATGATTTAGAATGATAAAAGTTAATATTATAATAGGATTATTTTAAGGTCCTTCCAACACCTTTCTCTGTAAAGCTACCATCATTTTAAAAATGTTAATTCACAAATCCTGCTGAAATTATAACTTAATTCTAATACAGTGAATGGTGGTGTGGCTCTCATTGTAATTTCAAGTGTTATTGGGTAAAATGATCCTGCTTCTGTCAAATTATACTTAATATATTTTGAAAACAAATTTTTTTGCATATAAAAATAAAGATATTTAAATGTAGAGCATTCACTTGCCAAGGGCCTGCTATTCTAAAGTGTGCAAAACATAAAATTCTCCTTTCTGTGTTGTGGACTGTTCATCTGCCATGGGAGAATTGGGTCCCAGACCCGACTGGGTACTGCCATTTTGTTGTATTAATCGTAATAATCCAGAGATTATCAGTAATGTAGAGTTAATTGTAATTTTTTATGTCTCCAATAGATTTCTCTTAAGCAGATTTTCATATATAAATGTTTACCTTTAATACACTTAGAATACAGTTTTGCATCTGTTAAATGTTTACTTTTGTACAAATTTATTATCATATTAAGTTGAAATAAACATGCTTGTTTATTCAATTATAAAGTATGTCCTAGGACAATTGAATAAAACAATCATATACTTGAAAGTTACTCACTTAATGTAATTATCCATGATTTCTTTATACAAATGAACAGCCTTCCCTATGGTTAAAGTAGCAAGTTACTGTTTCAAAATATGCAATTATGTTTTGGGGGAAGAACTGCTGTTCTCTTTTTCAGCGCAGTTCATGAACATTTCGTTATTTTGACTTCACAACTATCTGAATTCATTTCGGGTAGTGCTCCATTTTGTTACTTGCAGGGCTTGAGCTAAAATTCTCCCTCCCCTGCCCTTTCCAACCTGAAGTTTGTCTTCTCTTTAAATACGGCATCAATATCCAAGTCATCTCTTTAGTTTCAATAAGTACGTACAGTTGCTATTTTTTAAATTAAAATGAAGCGTCTGATGAGCTTATTTGCTGATAAGGCCAAGGTTCTCCTTCCCATAAGAAAGGTTGCCTTTGCTCAGGCTCATAGCCACGCTCCACTTCCACTGGTTTCTTTGTGAGCTAGGCACAGGGTGCACACCTGTTATGACCAAGAAGTAATTCGGAACACTCCTCCTCCCAGTTCACAGCCAACTCTGTCACGTAGAAAGGACTGTGTTGCACTCATCTCAGTTTTAGAGTACACCAAATAGAAAATGGGCTAACCCCCCTGCTTTTAAACGGTCACTGGGTATGATTATTAATAAGCACGTCTGTTTTGGAACATTTTATCATAAGATGAAGAGGGTCAACTGAGGAATATTGTCACATTGTTTGGTCTATGAAGGAGAACTTAAAAGGCAAAGAATGCTCCGAAAATTCTTTTTTCCAAATAGAAAAGATGTGTTGTCTTTAGCTTATGAATACAAATATACTAATAAAATCCATTTCATTCGAGAAGTTGAGTTTCCATAGTAACATTAACTTTAAATGAAAATATATTTAAAAGAACAATGAAACCACATCATCATCATAGATCGGTGTTGGAAGTCTAATGTATAGATTTAGCGTAAGTTCTGGATATGGGTTTCTGAAGTTTGTGCTAATATTTGATAGAACAGGGCATGAGCAAATGTCATTTGCTAATCCTGAACCTCCATTTTATCATATTAGGACTTGCATGAACGGAACAGTCTCTTTTTAATTTCTTCGGGGTTTAAAAAATGTGTATAAAAGGGTTTATTTAGTAGAGAGTTTTTAAAGAATAAGGTTTTAGTTGTTTCATCTTACCGAAACCACCAGAGTAACGAACTACACAAAGCCGTTTTTACTTTTAAGTTTGTATACTTGCCCCTCCAGAATGAATAATAATTGAGACAGGAAGCATAAGGGAGGTGTTAAAAACTATATATTACCTTTTTTTTTCCCCCTGACTATTGAGTGCTGTCTTTTCAGGTAAAAGCAAATGGAGTCTCTGCTGTCAGACTGGAATCACCCTTAAAGAGTGACCCGTTAGAAGATCTGTCATTTAATGTGCTTGCTGTATCCAAGCCTCAGTTATCTGTTCAAACATCATCTGTTCTAACTCCAAACCCAAAGGGGTTGGTTCAGTTGCCTTCTGCAACACAAAGTAACGTGACTACTTTGAGTTCTGTAAGTTGCATGCCTCCAATTCCAGCCCGGAGTAAATCCCAGGAAAATATGCGGTATTCTCCAAACCCATTTGTTACTAGCTTGAGCAGCACAAATCCTTTTACGGACAGGACCGCTACTCCCGGAAACCCATTTAGAGCCGAGTCTCAAGAATCTGAGGCAACTTCATGGCTCTCCAAAGAAGAGCCTGTTGCTAACAATCCTTTCCCTTCTCTGAAGCCTCTGGGTCGTACCAGTAGCAAGCCCGCATCTTCACTGGATTGTTTTAAGGACAGTTTTGATCTGCAGGGCCAGTCCACGGCAAAAATCAGCAACCCAAAAGGATGGGTAACCTTCGAGGAAGAAGATGACTTTGGTGTGAAAGGGAAGTCAAAGTTAGCTTGTCCAGACTTACTGGATCACCAGCCGAGTTCACTTTCTGGCTCCAGCACGACCTTTGATGATGACTGGAATAAAGGTACAAGTGTTCCTTTCTGTGCATTGCCATCAAGAAGACCACCTCCACCTCCTGTCACTCTGCTCCCCCCTGCCACCACCCCTTCGGGAGCCCCTTTCACAACCTTGGCATCTAAGGCATCACCTACACTAGATTTTACAGAAAGATAAGGTTATGCAATAGAAAACAATTGTTTTTTTGTCTTGTTTTGTTTTGTTTTGTTTTGTTTGGGCAGGTTAGAGCCAAAAGAATTGGGCATTAGTTATTCATTATGTGCAATAAGTAATTGTTCAGTGCACTGATGTTGTCATAAAATACCACTATTTAATGTGTACAGAGTTGGAATATGTGTATATTGGAAATAAGGAAAAAAAGTCCTTCTCATTAATACCTGGAGTTTTGGTGTGTTTCTGTTTGGATAAGTAAGAGAGAGTAGTAGCCACAAACAGTGCTCAAAACTACTTTGGAAAAAAAGTAGTCCTTATTCAGAAATTCTTTGCCAGTCTTCTCTGAAGAAACTCAAAAACCCCAAACTTCTAGCTGACATTTCTGCCAGCTCTTTTGTACTTGAAAACAATTGGTGTTTCCAAGTATTCACCAAAGAGCTATCAAAGTTATACTGAAACAGTTTTGAAAGGCATGGCTTTAAAAAAAAAGTGTGTGTATACACTACACACACACACACACACACACATATACACACTTTTATATAATTGTAAAACTCATAACTTAAATTCTAGGCTGTAACTCAGACCAGATTTTACCTAAAAGTTCTAACAGAATTCGCTTTTCAGTATTTCATTACCGAAAGGATGGCTATAAATGAGATTTGGACATTTCATTGACTTTCTTTCCAAACCTAGAATCTCACTACCAGATTGTCCTGCCATTCCGTCCTGCTCCTCTGAACACACACATCTTTGTTACTGCACTCCAGCACCCCCAAATGCTTCTCTCTGGGAGGGGGTTCTTGCAGCTGGAAGCAGTCGATTTTGTGGATGGACATTCCGGCTCTTACAAAAAAGCACTGTGGCCTTATCTGTCAGGAAGGCACATACCTCCAAGTTTAATGAGAAATTTTAGAGCTAAACGCACTCCCCTCTCTCTGCACTAAGGTGTATGTCGCCCTTTTCCCTCCCACACTTCGTCTTTGCTGCTTTCACTCTGGAACTTCGTTAGCAGGAAGGCAGCAGTCCTCAGAATGCCTGGAATTGGGGATCTACTCAGAATGCTTGGAACTGGGGAATTGGAGTGTGTGCTCTGTCCCCTTGAGAGGCTCCGTGATGCTGCTTTACATCATTAGAGGCCACCCCTCAAATCACCTGTGGGTTTTGTCTCCTGCACTGCCAGTATGCAACTGATCCTGCTTTTATTAATTTTATGAAGTTCACAGAATTTTTACACAGTGTAGTATTTTGATACCATTCAGTAATCCCCAAAAGAAAACTCCTTGGGCAATAGTTGTTTTGTTAAGTTAAAATCATCTTTACCTGGTAAGACTTAATATTAACGTTCCTTTTATATAAAGAGTTGTACATGTCCACCTAAATTCCATTGTCCACATTTAACCTTCAGAGAGGTACATTGGGAGAATATCAGAAAATAGAATTCGGGCTAAGATTGTGTAAAATGGAGAAAAGCACAGCAAACTGAGTTGCACTCAAATATGTAAAGCAAATCTAGTAGGAAAAAAAGCACTTTTCTAAATGCTCAAATGTTATCAAAATACTATATTTATAGAAGTAATCCTCTCTCTGTTGACAGCCCAGATTTGCTGTTAGAAATAACTCTTGTGAGTTTTATATTGTGCTTTTTGAGGGTTCTAATCATTTCAGCAGTAGTATATTTTAAACAGCAGTATTACTATAAGCAGTGTGCTTCAGAATGTGAATTAACTTGTTGAAACTGTGGCTTTAACATCTATGTGATTAGTGTATATGGTATTTGCTCTCCCTTAGCAGAATTCATTATCTACTTCACTAGTGCAGATCGCGGTTCTGTGAGCAATGTTTCCTATTGAGTATAAACTACTGTCTACAATATACATATCAGGCAGCAGCTCAGCCTTTATCAGGAAAACTATATTTGGCATGTTGCTGAAAGGACACAGAGTTCTGAAAGTCAAAGGTATGCTGCAAATAACTAGCCATTATTCTGTGTTATTAAAATATTTACCAGTTCTGTTAAAAGCAGAGCAGACATTAGACACTAAGGATCTCTTTGTGAATTCTTTGTTCTCTATAGTAGATTGCTGTTTATATGTAAGAATTTTATTGCTTGTGTGGCATACAATATTTATAACTATATACTTTATAGAAATACAGTATTAAAGTCAGTGGTATACCAACATTCTGTACATATCCTGTGAAATGTGCTGTCATATGAAATAAATATACGTGTCTTTACCATGCTGACTGCTTTGCTCAAGAGGGAAGAATTTTTCTCAGCCACTTTCTTTGAACTTTTTGTATCCAAGTTTAATGACAGTTGGGGATTAACTCGCATTGTCAAATCAGGTTATTTTAATTCAAGATCCTGTTTCATCTGTTTCACTTCTCCATGTAATACTCTAGAAGTAAGAAGACATTCTGAGACTATAAATCATCATTAAGAAGTCTATGCACTTACTCTGTAAGAGAGGCCCTCATTCCAAGTCTTCTTGGCTTGAAAATAACACTGAAGCAGGAACGATGATTTTTTCACCCACAGCAAAAGAGACAAGTGGGGGGAGAAGGGAGATTGGCCCAAGGACAGCCAGGCATAAGAGACTGACCTAAGAAGACCCAAAGTTCAAGACCAAGGCTGGTAGTTCTTCTGGGTATTGACTTTTTCAGTCTTATATGATTGCTATTCAAGACAGTAGCCTTGATTCTTTTTATTTTTTAAAAGATTTTATTTATTTTAGAGCAAGAGAGAGAGTGTGAGCATGGGGGGGGCAGAGGGAGAGAGAGAGAGAGAACCTCAGGCAGGTTCCCTGCTGAGCACAGAGAGCCCACTGGGGGACTTGATGACATGACTCTGAGATCATGACCTGAACCAAAACCAAGAGTCATATGCTTAACCAACTGAGCTACCCGGGCACCCCAACCTTGATTCTTACATCACTCGATTATGTTCATTAACCTCTAAAAAGTTATAGAGAATGATAGGCTTTTATTTATTTTTTTAAGATTTTATTTTTTTGACAGAGATCACATTTAGGCAGAGAGGCAGGCAGAGAGAGGAAGCAGGCTCCCCACCGAGCATAGAGTCTGATGTGGGGCTCGATCCCAGGACCCTGAGATCATGACCTGAGCCAAAGGCAGACACTTAACCCACTGAGCCACACGGGTGCCCCGAGAATGATAAGCTTTTAAAGAAACTTTTGATTTTGATGATTGAGATGCATATATATATATATATATATATATATATATATATATATATATCTATATGCAGTTATAAGAAATAATACAGAGAGATCCCATGTGCCCTTTAAGCAGTCCCCCCCTCCCAATTCCCCTGCATGGTAACATTTTATAAAACCATAGTGTAATACTACCACCAGGACCTTAACATTGATGCAGAACAGTTCCATCGCGGGGAAGATCCTTTGTGCTGCCCTTTTCCCCCGCTGCCTTCCCATCCCTTCTCCCCTCACTTGTCCTTAACTCCCGGCAACAACAAATCTATTCTCCATTTTTATAATTTTGCCACTTCAAGAGTAGTATGTGACCTTTCAGGATTGACTTTTTTTACTCTGCATAATTCTCTGGAGATTCATCTAAATTGCATGTGTCAATAGTCCATTCTTTTTTTTTTTTATGATTTCATTTATTTTGGAGAGAGAGCATTTATGTTAGAGCATGAGCAGGAGGAAGAGCAGAGGAAGAGGGAGAGAGAGAGAATTCCACGCAGCCTCTGTGCTGAGGGCAGAGCCCAACACAGGGCTTGATCCCAGGACCCTGAGATCACAACCTGAGCCGAAATCAAGCATCAGATGCTTAGCTAACTGAGCCACCCAGGCGCCCCTAGTCCACTCCTTTTTATCGCCAAGTGGCATTTCATGGTATGGATGTACCACGGCTGTTTTAACCACTCACTCGCCCATTGAAGGACTTCTGGGTTGTTCCCAGTTGGGCGCTATTATAAATAAAGCTGCTACAAATATTCCTCTACAGATTTTTGGGTAAACATAAGTTTTCACTTCTCTGGGATAATGCCCGGGAGTACAACTGGTGGATCATGGTGTAGTTACATGCTTGTATCTTTAAAAAACTGCCAAACTGTTTCCCAGAATGGACTATTTTACATTCCCATCAGCAATGTATGAGTGAGCCAATTTCTCTGCGTACTTGCCAGCATTTGTGGTTTTTTGTTTTAGCCATTTTAGTGGAGGATATATCATTGTGGCTTTGTTTCCTTAAAAGCTGATCATGGGGGGGTGCCTGAGTGGTTCAGTGGGTTAAGCATCTGCCTTTGGCTCAGGTCATGATCTCAGGGTCCTGGGATCGAGCCCCACATCAGGCTCTATGCTCGGCGGGGAGCCTGCTTCCCACCCCACGCCCCACATCTGCCTGCCTCTCTGCCTACCTGTGATCTCTGTCAAATAAACAAACAAACAAACAAAAAAAGCTGATTGTAGGGAACGTCTTTTCATGTGTTCATTTGCCACCTAATATCTTCTTTAGTGAAATATGTGTCTTTTGCCTATTTTCTAAATGGACTGGGTTTTTTTTTTTTTTTTTTACAGTTGTGTTTTGAGGGTTGTCTATTCTGTATATTGGCCCTTTGTTAGCTATGTGCTTTGCAAATATTTCTCCCAATCTGTAACTTATCTTTTCATCCCCTTCACATGTAGCCTCAAATCCACAAACTAACATAGTAATGGTGATTGACACAGGACAACCAAACTCACAAAAAACTGATGTATAAATAAAAAATGCCTGTTCATTAGTTTTAGAAACATAAGTCTGACCACATCAAGATTTAGTGAACATGTGGAAGAATGGGAACTCATACACTGTTGTTGAGAAGAGTAGGTCAGCAAATTAATTCTAGAGAGCAACTTAACAATGTCCAGTAAGACTCATATACTCTATCTTAAGAAGTTTAACTTGTAGAGAAATTATAGTACACGTGGAGCAGGACATCCATTGTTTTTAATGGTACAAACCAGAAATACAATAACCACCAGCAGGGGAATGGAGTGACCTGTTCATGCAGTGGAATACTATATAGCAGTGAAAACAAGTGAAGGCAATATTAGTAAATCTAATGAAGTTAGAATAAAAAATTAGTAAATCATTATGGAACCAATGGCAAGTTATCAAATAACACACTATGAACCATTTATATAAAACTTATTATATAAAACTCTGTTCTTTAGTGAGCCATACATATGTTGATGGTAGAAAAATAGCCAATGGGAATGAGAAACTCAGGGTAGTATTTACCTGTAGAGAAGGGGAAGAAGAGAATGGAATCAGAGAGCGATATGTAGGAACTTTAACTGTATCTTTAATGTATTAGGGCTTTAAAAAAACTTTTTTCAATACACTAAAAATGTGTTCTTTTCTTCCCTGGCTGCCTGGTATCTAGCAGCACTCATGAACGACCTATTAATTATCTAGCCCTCAGCAGTCATCACTAATGGATTGCTTCATTAGATACAAATGGTCCAAGATACCCTTCACCCTAGAAATGCAACAGTACCTAAAATATTGAGAGGAAAGTTGCCAAACGGCACAAGAGCACACAAATCTCACGTTTTGTCTGAAAATTCAGAACCCAGTTCCGTGGTGGCAAGACGAGATTTTGGAACAATTTATGACCACCAGAAACACACTGAGAAAAAGCTACACCCAAAATTGTGAGACATGGCCTCTATGAGCAGAAAAAAACAAAAACAAGAAACCACCGACAGGAATATAATAAAAGAATAAAGTTTAGCAGGACTACAAAGGCAAAAATCAGTGCTGACAAAGATTAAAGGTACTTCAAGGGCTTGATCTGTGGAAATTTGGCAGATCTTCTACCAAATGACCAACAAACTACATATTTAAACAAAAGTGGATGGCCAGTACATGAGTTTTGCACACTTTTAATATTAAAAATTATACCCAGAGACCCTGAAATACAGGAGTCTGTGGATAAATGGTTCTCGCAAGGCACCATCGGCCAAGTCTGAAGCAGTCGCTGGCTCCATGAATGCAGAATGTATTCAGGATAAACGAGGGATGAACTTCTGGCCAGCAGGGAGGGAAGAAACAGCGCCTGCTCAGTAAGCATCTGCTGGGCGGTGGGTCGCTGGATAGTTTGGGGACAGTCGCTCCGGCGGCAGCCGCTTGAGCCTCCCCGGATACCGACTCCGAATCAGCCCGCACACAGCGCCGCGGCCGCTCTCGCCCGCCCCGCGACGCTCAGACCCAGCACCCCGCGCTCACCGCCCGGAACTTCTGCAGACCGGAAACAGCGGGCAGGACTTCCGGAAGTGGTGACCGCGGACGGCGGAAACCCCGCGGAGACTCGGAGCGGCCGTGGGCTCCTGCTGCGCGGCTCCGGTTCTGGACCTGCCCACCACCCCACCCAGTCCCGACCTAGCAGCCTCCTCCCACCACCCATCTCCTCGGGTGGAACCCCGGGCCCCGGCGAGTCGCGGGGCGTTTCGCGCCCCCCTCCGGCGGCTTGGCTTCTGTGGGGGCGGTTGCCCAGACAACAGGCACTTCCGGGGGCGGGGCTCGGCTAGTCCCCACCCCCCTTTTGCCCTCCCCCCTCCGCTGCGGGGTGCCGGCCTGGACCGCGGCCCTCTCCCACTGCGTGGATCGTTGCCCCGCAGCACCTGCTTCCGGGAACACATTGCCTGGACTCGCGCACTGCGGCTTAACCACCTTACGCTTCCGACTAGAGCCGGAGGCCCGTGTGTTTCTTTGTTGCTCCTGGCAACAGCCACTTCCGGGAGCGAGTGCCCTCCCCACCCCGGTCCCGGTACCGCTGGAGCCCGAGCCGCGAGTTCCGTCTCCTAGCAGCGGTTCGTGCGCGGTCGCCGCTCGCCTGCGGCTTAAGGCCTCCGGGGCCTCCTCGCCGCCTCGGCGGGGTCTCCGCGGCCGCCATGGTTCTTCTGCACGTGAAACGGGGCGACGAGAGCCAGTTCCTGCTCCAGGCGCCGGGGAGCACGGAGCTGGAGGAGCTCACGGTGCGGGTGGCCCGGGTCTACAACGCGCGGCTCAAGGTGCAGCGCGTCTGCTCAGGTGAGGCCCGGCGGCGCGCGAGTCTGCGGCCCGGACCGTGGAGCCCGAGCCGGGGCGGGCCGGGGCGGGCCGGGGCGGGCCCGGGCGGGGGGGGGAGGCGCGGGTCCTCTGCGCTGGGGACGTGCGTCGGGAGCCGCGAGCCTTGCTCGGGCCGGCTGGCCTGGGGGTGCGGGGCAGGTCTGCTACGTTGTGCTTAGACGTGCGGCCGGCGCGCTTGGAGGGGGGACGCCGGGGTCCCCCGGAGGTGCCTGAAGAGCCAGCGGGGCGAGCGCAGACGCCGGGTGCCGGCGGGCGGGCGGGCGAGGCCGGGGGCCGGGCGCGGCGCCGCGGGGCCGGGAGTGAAATAGGCCCGGAGAGGGGATGACCCGCGGGCGCGCCACTCCGGGCCGCGGAGCAGGTGCGGCGCGGTGGTGCGGCGGGAGGGGCGAGACGGCCCGGCCCTTTTCAGAAGGGAATTCGGGGGAGCCTGGGTGTCTCGGTTAAGCGTCCCACTGGATCTCAGCTCGGGTCTTGATCTCAGGGTTGTGAGTTCAAGCCCCGCATTTGGGCTCCGCATTGGGCGTGGAGCCTACTTTAAAATAACCAAAAGGTGAATTCATTTCAAGGGGGTAAGCACCTGACTTAACGACGGGGCCCCGGGCGTGGGAAGACCGGCTGAGGGTCTGGCCCTTCCTGCCCTTCGCCAGGAAACAAGAGCCTTCTCCTCGTATTACGGCGTTTGGTCGCTTTTGTCAACGATCGTTGCGGGGCTTGAACTCACAACCCTGAGATCAAGACCCGAGCTTGAACTCACAACCCTGAGATCGAGAGCGGCGCTGTCCGGGGGCTTTTCGCCGGGAGGGACGTGTTCCCTATTTGTGTGTCCAGCAAGGCACCCACTAGCGGAACACGACCCAGGATCTGTGTTTCTAATTACATATATATTTCTTAAAATATTTTATTTATTTATCTGAGAGAGAGAGAGAGCGTGCATGAGCAGGGGGAGGGGCAAAGGGAGAGGGAGAAGCAGACTCCCCGCTGAGCAGGGAGCTCCCGGGATCACGACCTGAGCTGAAGGCAGAGGCCCAACCGACCCAGCCACCCTGGCGCCCCTAATTGAATTTCATTTTAATTTAAATATAAAGAGTCAAGTGCAGCTAGTAGCTACCACGTTAGGACGTGAGCGTACTCCAGATGTGGTCCAGAATGTTACTGAGTGTCTCTGTAACTATATGATGTGATTTTTGTGCCATGGAGAACTCCTTAAGGCTTATGGTTTCTACCTTTGTGAGATAGACATAAAGTTCCTTAGTAAAATTTATTGATTTTAAAACAAGGTCAATATTACTTTTTTTTTTTTTTTTTTTTTAATTAAAGCACTTGGGGAGAAAAGGGACTCCCAGTTTCATTTTCTATAATAAAATTACCAGTTGAAAACGTGGTGCCAGATGTTAATAGTCATGTCAGTGACTCCAGCCCCCACTGAACTGGTCCAGGCAGGCCCAGGTGCTATGCTTTCAGGAGACAGGGATGACTGAGACCAGCCCCTGCCCCCAGATAGTTTGAGTCTGGTGGGGGGAGAGGCAGCAAAGACCCCATGAAGTTACAGCCTTTGTTTTGTAGTATCGTGCTATTACAGGCCGTCTAGTGTCTTCCTACAGTGCTGTGGGAAGACCTAGATCTGTGTACTTTTCTAGAGGAAGGAAGGAAGGGCAAGCAATTTTGCAAGGCTAAAACGTGGCTTATGCAGAGTAAATATATGTGGGATAGGAAATATATAAAGCCCTGCTTTTGAATAGGGACATGATACTAGAAAACCAGTCTCTTTCCATCTCTGTCCCTTGGGAAGGGTGTGCATTGCCTCACTTCCTCCCCACTGATCGGTTACCTAAATTATTTATGAAGCGGGTATTTAAGAACGCAAGGCCATGAAAGCCTCAGATGCTAGAGCTAGCTGTGCATGAGGGAAGATGAGGATGTTGCTTCTCTGACCTACCTCACAAGGTGAAATTAAATAATCCATGTGAGCACACTTGGAAATTGTAACGCTCCCTGTGGATATGTGTTCAGAGTATCAGTGAATTTGAATTTGTGCCTCCTGAGGGCCAGGAAGTACAACACAGCCGAGGGTCAGAGCAGGGAAGTCCAGCGCTGCTGCCGGTGACCACAGTGAGCCCCTAAATTCTCCGTGCTGCTGTTAACGTAGGGCATGTCTGTGATCATTTGTCAAAGGTCAAGGGCAGGCCTGGCACAAAGCAAGTGACTTCTAAGTGTTCGGTGAATAAAATAGGGACCCAACGGGCAAGATCCCTAAGCTCTAGGGAGCTTACATTTCAATGTGGGTAGAAAGCGTTGTAATGGTGATCGTGATACATGTTGTCTAACTCTCTCTTATTTTGAAGAAATGGAAGAATTAGCAGAACATGGCATATTTCTCCCTCCCAATATGCAAGGACTGACCGACGACCAGATTGAAGAACTGAAGTTGAGGGACGAGTGGGGCGAGAAGTGTGTACCCAGCGGGGGCTCAGTATTTAAAAAGGATGATATTGGCCGAAGGAACGGGCAAGGTAATCCAGCTTGTATCTTCTGTGTGCATGCCTGAGTACAGCAGCAAGTGTGTAAGAGGCCCTTTCCGTGAAAACACAGGCCTCAGCTTTTTGGACAAACCGATGAAATGCTGCATTGTACACCTCAGTCCTTGCGGCAGATCCGGAGTGAGCTGGGCAGCGAGCAGACGGATGCATCGGCTGCTGATTCTGCCTCCAATGCTGCTGCTCTTAAATCTGGGAGCTGAACTACCTGAAGCTGCCGTATTTGTGGGTAACAGATGGTGACTATTGGCAGTTTCATGTGGTTCAGCCTCATGATTTGCAGGGGAATCTTTGCAAAGCATCGAAGGTTCTGTTCTGCTATGGTTTGCAGGTACTGAGATTCCATGAGAAAGAAGGAAGTCAGTGTCGGTCCACGGGTCTCTGTTCTCATGGAGGGCATGCCTCTCCGCGGCGTAGAGCAGAGCCCGCAGCTCAGAGCATGTCAGAGCATTCGAAAGTGTCCCCCTGTAGCGAAGGCGCAATCGGGTGGAATTGCAAGGAGAAAAGTTGCTGCCCCGCTCTGGGAGCTGGTCTCTTTGAACTTGCAGGAAAAGCTCCACTTAAAAGACTCTAATTAAACAAACACCTAAGTATTGCTGTGCCCCTGAAACACTGTTAGGGGCCAAAGAAATACAAAAGTGTCCCTACGGGGACTTTTTTTTTTTTAAAGATTTTATTTATTTATTTGACAGAGATGACAGGCAGAGAGGCAGGCAGAGAGAGAGAGAAGGAAGCAGGCTCCCCACTGAGCAGAGAGCCCAATGCAGGGTTCGATCCTAGGACCCTGGGATCATGACCTGAGCTGAAAGCAGAGGCTTTAACCCACTAAGCCACCCAGGCGCCCCTCCCTACGAGGACTTTACAGGCTCAAAAAAATTTTGTAAAAAAATACTGAAGATAATAGGAATTTTTAGTATTATCTCCATTGAGTTTTAGCCTGGAAAATGGCTGACTGTCTTCTACATCTTTTCGTACATAGACTCATTGTTAGTTTGGAGAGATTCTTTGCTTTTTAAAAGGAACTACACCAATGAGAAAAATAATAGTATCTCATAAGAACCGGTTCATGGTTCATGATTGGTCTTTCAACCGGCCTTGTCTTAAATTAGCCCTTTCTGTTCTAACACAGCTTTATGCATCTAGCATTTTCTTTTCTTTTCTTTTTTTTGAGAGAGAGAGAGGAGGAGGCAGGCTCCCTGCTGCGCAGAGAGCCCCATGTGGGGCTCGATCCCAGGACCCTGGGATCATGACCGGATCCGAAGGCAGAGGCTTAACCCACTGAGCCACCCAGGTGCCCCTAGCATTTTCATCGTCTAATCTCTACTTTTCTTCATTAAGAAATTAAGCTGTGAGAGAGTCTTCCGTGCCTTCTCCCAGCCAGCTCTCCGGCGCCCCTGGCCCAAGTTCCGTGCGGGTCCTTCTCTGGTCTCCCAGCTCCCCGACTCAGCCAGGGAGGGGTTACCCCGTGGGAGAACAGTTTTAAAGATGGCCATCTCTCTCCTTCTTCCCTGTTTTATTTTCATAGCTCCGAATGAGAAAATGAAGCAAGTTTTAAAGAAGACTGTAGAAGAGGCCAAAGCGATAATATCGAAGGTTAGCTTTGGAAATGCTGCCCTAAAGCCTGTTGTTGGGAATACCAGCTCCACGTCTGGCTTCCAGAGTTCTCGGCGGACGGGCCTTTTCTTCTTTGTTAGCCTCCCAGAGTCCAGGGAGAGCAGCAGGCTGGGGGGGGGGGGGGGGCTCGCTTTTCCTTTCCGTAAAGGTGACAGTGTCCTCCTGGCTTGCACTGGGCAGACGGCAGACGCCGAGTGCAGGGCGGCGGGTGTAGGACAGCCGGGAGCCGGCGCCTGCGGGATGCTTCCGGAGCTTAGCAAAGAGAAACAGAAGCGCTGTGGCCCTGCCTTAGCTCTCTGGATGTTTGATTGCCCTAGTACGTGCGGATAGGAGTTACTTTTCTGTGGATCCTGGTGACAATACAAAAACTTGCCTGGACGGAGAAGCCGACGTCCTCCTGTTGGCAGATACCGTGAGTCTGGAGGAGGAGGATTCAGGCTGTTGGAAGAGTTGGGTTTTCGGTCAGTTGTGCTGTTCACGCATTGGCAGCTCCCATCCTTGCACACACACACACACACACCCGCCCCCCCGCCCCCCGCCCAGGCCTTTACAGATGAAGTTCACAGTTTGGGGGGTTGGGGTTTGAGACCCTGGGCAAAACCGCCGCTTCTGAACCCATGTCCCAGATTCTGCAAGCTCCAAACTCATCCTTTTTTTTTTTTTTTAAGATTTTATTTATTTATTTGACAGACAGAGATCACGAGTAGGCAGAGGCAGGCAGAGAGAGAGGAGGAAGCAGGTTCCCCGCTGAGCAGAGAGCCCGATGTGGACCCTGGGATCCTGACCTGAGCCTAAGGCAGAGGCTTTAACCCACTGAGCCACCCATGCGCCCCTAACTCATGCTTTTTAAGTGTTTCAGGAAAGACTACCTTCTGTGCCTGTCAATACAACCAAGGCTCTGTGAAGTCTTACAAGGAAGGCTTTGGTTCAGTCCCGCGTTTGGAAAATGCATTTGACCCCAGAATTTTTTTTTTCTAAGTATTGCTAATGATAATAATGATTAACACCTCGTCAAACTAGCACCGATCAGGACGAGTTAGGAAAACCGTTGCCTGGGCCCGGTCCTGCACCCTTCCCTCCCCACATGGTGTTCTGGGCGGTTTTTCCCCCTTCCCTCTGCCTGTGCATGAGTTTGTGTAGTTCTCTCCCGGCTTAGCGAGAGCGTCCGCCGCCTTCCGGGCCCCTTCTGCAGCGACGGGCCCCAGTTGCAGAGGCCCCGAGCAGCAGCCCAACTTCTCGCCCAGGGCCCTTTCCACGCCGCCAGACCTGCAGTGCACGTCACTGTCTCGCACCAGGCCCTGCCCTGTGGGGGCAGTTAGCCCTGTGGGTCCGCACACTACGGGGCCACGGGGGAGGGTTCGAGTCCCGTGGCAGGAGGTTGGTCACATGGAGGTTGCTCTGTCCCCTTCCATGTGCCCTGGCCAGGGTTCACCGCCCTTGGCCTTTGGAGGAGCTTTTACAGAAAAGGACTCTGGCACCCCGCCAGTTAGCATTGGTGGCGCGGGTGACACGCTCCCAGCAGAAGCCTTCCCTCCCTGGACCCCCCCGTATCTGAGCGCTCCCCTCACCGTTCCTCCGGCATGTGTCTCTCACGGGAAGGCCTGATGAGTTTAACGGAGATGTGGGTCAGGAAGCAGTCCATGAGCCCCGGAGTCGGTGAGGCAGGACTGTCCCCTCCGTTTCACAGAGGAGAGCCTAGCTTTGGAGAGTTTCAGTCCGGCGCCCAGCGGACGGTCCTCCTGCCTCCCTCAGGCCACACCTCACCCCTCTCTGGGGCCGGGGCGTCCACGCCACAGGACGCTGGATTTTCTCAGAAGCAAGGATCTTCCATCTTACTCATCTCCCACTCGGTGACAGTGTAACGCACTCACCCAGAACGGTCCCAGCTCAGATGTGAGCTGCGATGTGTCCTGCCCTGCCCCTTGGCCCCAGCCCTGCCATGGGGTCCCCCGAACCCAACTTTCCTCACCACCTCACCCCCTTGGGCCACGGCGGCTCTCCATGGGCAGCAGGCCCCGGGCTCTGAGGCTCCGAATGGCCCGTGTCCTGTCCCCTCTCCCTCTCCGTGGGCAGCTTCGCTTCCTGCCTGGCGGAGACTCGGGGCTGTGGGCCAGGAGCCCTCACTTCTCTGTTTTCTTTTCCTCCCTGGTCCTTCCCTGCAGACTCCCATCCCCTGAGCTCTCGCATTTCTGCTATTACCCCACTGCAGCTTGTCTGGATCCCCCTTCTGGAAACCCAAGACGGGGGAAGTGCCCAGTCTCTCCCCTCCCGTGGGCTGCGTCCACCCTGCTGCTGCCCTCGGGCCTCTTTCCTTCCCCGGACATCAGTTCTCCGCAGCTTCACCCGCTCGGCACGCCGGCCTTTCCCTCCCAGGAACCTTCCCGAAGCCGAGGTGCTCTGGGTTTCTCAGGACCCCGCTTGTTTCCTTCCCCCACAGCGGACGTCTACCCCGAATTTCTTGAGCATGAATGAATGATGAGATGTCTGGCCACATGATTTAACTCCTCTCCGGCCCCGGCCTCGCCCTGGGGGTGATGGTGGGAGTGGGCTCTGGAAGTGCCAACCCTGTAATCCCAGTTTGGTCTCCCTGGGGTGGCCAGCCCCTCCCCGGACACGGACACGAGGTCCCACGTGGGTCATCTCGTCAGCATAAACTCGGGTGCAGTCCAGAGGGGCTCATGAATAACAACAGACATTCTTACCGCTCAGGAAATTCTGGGGATTTTGAAGTGCTGTGCCAGGACCAGGACAAACAGATGTATTCCTCTGTGTATCACTCCTCCCCCCGTGCTCCTCCCTGTTTCTGTCTCCACCCTGTCACCCACCCACCGGGCCGCCTCCCACCCCACCCCAGGTGTTTTCTGATCCCTGTGGTGGGTGCTGCCCAGTGTCCGCAGCCCCGCTCATGGTCTGCCTGCTGTTGGTGGGGGGGGAGCGATGCACAGACGCCCCAGGAGTAGACAGTGGCTTTGGTAGCAAGTGCTGTTTGAGTCCTTTTTTTTTTTTTTTTAAGATTTTATTTATTTATTTGACAGAGATCAAAAGCAGGCAGAGAGGCAGGTGAAGAGAGAGAGGGGGAAACAGGCTTCCTGCCCTGCAGAGAGCCTGATTTGGGGCTCGATCCCAGGACCCTGGGATCATGACCTGAGCTGAAGGCAGAGGCTTTAACCCACTGAGCCACCCAGGCGCCCCAGTTTGGGTCCTTTCTGTTGCTCTGGCAGCAGCTGGCGAGAGTCTTGTACGAGAGCCCGGAATGGATTAGCCCCGTTGTAAATAGTGATGCCTGTCCTTGGCCTTTTCAGAAACAGGTGGAAGCTGGAGTCTGCGTTACCCTGGAGATGGTGAAAGACGCCTTGGACCAGCTTCGAGGGGCCGTGATGATTGTTTATCCCATGGGGCTGCCGCCCTACGATCCCATCCGGATGGAGTTTGAAAATAAGGAAGATTTGTCTGGAACCCAGGTATGCAGCTCTGGGCATTCTTTAAGGTGGGTCACGTCGGATTTGACCCTCCGCCTCTGGACCTAGCATTTTGCTCCATGCGTGGGCTGGCCCTGTGCTTCCCGAGCTTCAGGGCAGAGTCCTGAGCTGAGAGAGGGACCCCAGAGTAGCGCTCCTGGGGGAGGGCAGGCGGGACAGGTGTGCGGCTGCCTGTCAGGAGCAACTGAAAACCTTCCGTTTTCTTTGGCCACTGGGAAGCCAGAAACCCAGTTTGTCCCTGTTTCTACCCAAAATGTATTGGTCCCTTTGCATGGCATTTTGCGTTCTAGCCTTACCTTTTGCTTCATGTTATTTTCTTGCCTTTATGTTCCATTTTCCCGTGCTTTTCTCCCTGATTCCTTACGCTGTTGGGCAGCGTGTGTGGCTCTGAGCCGTCTTCAGCAGGTGGGCTGTGCGGAAGCAGACACACAGCCTCATTACGCCTGTACGTAAACCCCAGCAGGATTCCAGCGCTCTTTGCCGGCAGGGTCCTGCAGTTCCATCTGCGAAGGACCTTCTAGAGAAGGTGCAGAGGAGATCAGGCGCTCTCTGCTTCCCCAGAGCAAGAAGTCAGCTGAGTCGGGGCATGAGTTAAAACTATCAGGGAAGGCATTCAAGTTAGCCAGGCTGGAGCGCCTGGCTGACGCATTGGTTAGTGTCCGACTCTTGATTTTGGCACAGGTCACGATCCTCAGTGTCCTGAGATCAAGCCCCAGGTCAGGATCCACATGGGGCCTGCTTGGGATTCTCTCTCCCTCCCGCTCTCTCTCTTTGATTCTTAAAAAAAAAAATGAGCAAGGTCTTTGACTTGTTGGAGGGTTTGGTTTCCTCCTGTTGGGGGGAGAGGAGTTGGGGAGATGGAGGGTGGCCCCACACGGAACCTGCCCCACTCTGCTGGGGGGGCGTGGGCACCTGCCAGGTTCCGCGCACCGGGGTGGGATCACACACTGGGGGCCGCGTCCCAGCAGACTTAGAGCTGGTTTGACCGTGGCCGCAGGCAGGACTGAGTGTCATCGAAGAATCAGAGGCGCAACTGTGGTGGGCAGCCAAGGAGCTGAGGAGAACAAAGACGCTTTCTGACTACGTGGGCAAGAACGAAAAAACCAAAATCATCGTCAAGATTCAGCAAGTAAGTACTTTGGCTTTAACATGTCTCGAGTTTTTGTTAATTATTTTCCAACCAATAAAAATTTAGAGTAAACCTGACCTAACATCCTTGCTGCCAGTACTTCAATGCCAGTGGCCCAGGCTTAAAGGAAAACTGTCCCCTTTATGCACCAGCAAAACCTGGCAGAGAAAGTGGACTGATTGCCACCATCTGGAGTTTATTCTGGGGGGGGGGGGGTGGATATGCCATGTTGATTTCAACTTTAGAAATGGGCTACAAGTAACTAAAAATGTTTCTTGAAGTGAAAAATACAGCCTAGAGCACAGATCTCAAGTTTTCCAAGTACTGCTACTCTAAACAGGAGGATGTGTCCGAGGCCTGTACGGGTGTGGGTAGTGTAGAACTGTGTGTCCGTAAGGTGCTCGGGTCGTGTGCTCTGTCACAGCCATTTCTCTGTGATTTGGGGGAGCAGTGTCCCTCCCCTGCCCCACTGGACCTGCAGTGGCTGACGGGGGAATGGCCATGACAGATGGCACTGCCCGGCCTCTTGCCTCGGGTCCCCATGGGGGCCCCAGGTGAGGGGCTGCTGGAGTCCAGGCCTTCCTGTGGTGATCAAAATGGGTCACCTGCGTAGCTGTGGGCAAAGGAGGCTGTCATCCACAGTCTGCTCCTCCCGCGTCTTTCAGAGGGGACAAGGCGCTCCAGCCCGGGAACCAGTGATCAGCAGTGAGGAGCAGAAACAGCTGATGCTGTACTATCACAGAAGACAGGAGGAGCTCAAGGTAGCGGGTCCACGGAAGGTTTTCCGCAGAGCTGGGTCAGGGGTGTTCACCCCCTGGCCCCCAAGTGCTCAGGGCAGTTCTGGGGGGTGGCGAGCTCTGTAGGATGTGGGGAGGGGGTCTTGCTGGAGCTCCCGCCTCTCCTGGGCCACGGGGACCCTGTGGGACATCCACCTGCATCCTCCTCTGGAAGCATCCTCCTGGGGAGGCGGGGAGTGGGAGTTTGGACACGGGTTCTTTCTTCGGTCTGTTGATGTTGCAAAAACACTTTCCAGGAATGCCTTCCTGAGTAAAACATGTTTGTTTCCAGAAATTGGAAGAAAACGATGATGACTCCTGCTTAAATTCTCCGTGGGCAGATAACACCGCTTTGAAGAGACATTTCCACGGAGTAAAAGACATCAAGTGGAGGCCAAGATGAAGTTCGCCGGCCACCAGTGCTGTCGGAAGTACTAGCTCGCCTTTCAGTACGCAAATCATACAAATTTAAAAGAATAATAGTAATATAGGGGGGCCTGCAGCCTTCTGTGAAAGATGTTGAATTTCTAGTTTTCCTAGTTTTTCTTTCCATTTGAATGTTTAAAAGAAAAATTATTCAGGGTCTGAGAACTTAATAAATACATCCTCAGAAGAATCGGCCTAAATTATTTCTATTTCAAAACAGTATTTAGTATCTGAAATTTTTCTTTGACTGAGCACTAACGATGGAATGAATGACAGACATTTGTTTCTTCCGAATTTCTTTGTTTTCTGTTCTCACGGGGGCTGAGGTCCAGAGGGAACAGAAGTGCCCCTGCTCCCCAGGAGCCCTGCGTGCGCCGCGCAGCTTGGCCGCTAGAGGCCGCTGGAGGCCGCCCCGCGGGGGACCGCAGCCCCCACGCACCCCTCCCTCCCCCGCGTCCAGGTAAAGTCCGCCTCCTCGCCGACGCCTGCCTGGCCTTGCTTTCTGGGTGTGCAGGCCACACCCGTGCTGGAAGCCGGCTCGCAAGCCCGTCTAGCCTGGCAGGGGAACCAGTCCTGTCATTTCTGGGCTCTTCCTGGAAACGAATGCAGGCGCTGGTCGCACACGGTTGTCCCCTGTGGGCTCAGCCTGCAGCTCTCCGGGTGCTCGGCTGCCCCCCAGGCTGACGACGGCGTCGGGCTCGGGGGCCACCGGCCATCCTGACCGGTCTTCTAGGACAGCTTGGGTTTGAAACCCCGCCCCCTCACCCCCACAGACCCTGGCACCTGAGCCCCGCTCCTCTCCCGGACTGCCTGGGCAGCCAGAGTGGCCTAGAAATCCTGGCCTGCCTGGCTGTTGGTCTGTGCAGTGCGGTCCCCCGCGCTGGAGGACCTGCGGCGAGCCGGCCTGAGGTAGAGCCGAGTGAGGGGGGCTCGCCCGGCTCGGGCCCTCCAGTGCCCCCCACACCTCTTCCCCCTGTAGCCGCGATGGGGGAACTCTGGCAGCAAGCGGGGTGTGTGTGTGTGTGTGTGTGTGTGTGTGTGTGTGTGCGCGCGCGCGCGCGCGCTCTACCCGCCGAGGGGCAGGCTTCCCCGGGGCGCAGGGCCGGCCTCTGCCCCCTCTGCCCACCTCCAGCAGCAAGATTAGCCAAGACGCTGCCCTCCCCCTGGGGAGGATTCCATCCGTGACAGAGACCTGCCTCTCCAGTGCAGAAAGGACCTCGAACATTGCACGCAGATTCTCCCAAAACCTTCAGCCTCCTCTCCTTCCCACCATCTCCAGTTTCACGGAGCTGCTGCCCACCCCCTCCCGCCCCCAGCAGGCTCCCCGGCTTCCTGCTGTTCCCGAGAGCTGTCTGCAGCCGACCCCCCCCCTCCCCACCGCACGTCTGGAGGGCGCCTTACACTTCTGCTTGATTGACAGGTTTTGTAAAATCAAATCTGCATCTAATTTCCTTTTGGATTATAATTTTAAACGTTTCCATGAAGAGTGTTTGTGCTTGATGTGAAGTTTGCAATAAGATCCCATGATTTTATTCGAGGCGCGTCCTGCCTTTGACGATGTATAGTTTCTGTGCGTCGCATCCGAGCCAGACTTGCAAACAATGTTATCAGCCACACTGTCACAGAAGGTCTTTTTAAGAACAACTGTTTCTGTTTCCTTCGGAACTCTTATGGGCATAAATGCTTTAGTGGCCACGAGAATTACTCTGTGGCTTTCCATAATCCAAAGTTAGGAGCCAGAGGGTCGCTCACTTTTCAGTATAGAAATCACCAGATTTGGGACAACTGGGTGGCTCAGTCGGTTAAGCCTTTGGCTGGGGTCATGATCCCGGGGTCCTGGGCTCCAGCCCCACACTGGGCTCCCTGCACAGCAGAGAGCCTGCTTCTCCTTCTCCCTCTGTTGCTCCCCCTGCTTGTTCTCCCTCTCTCTTTCTCTGTCGAATAAATAAGTAATTTAAAAAATAAAATCTTAGAAAAATCACTAGATTTCTACGTCACACGCCACCTCTGTACTCACGTAAAAAGAACAATCCTCTGCCCTTTCTGCTTCAGGACCCCCAGGCTTTCTCTGCTCCAAGCTGCCCCTTCGCAGCCGCCCCTGAGGAAAGAGGGCTGGCAGTCACTGGTGCCCGCGCTTGTGCCCACTGTGGCTGTGGCTGCACTCCCTGCACGTCTCCCACTGAGGAGGCTGGTGGGGGTCTGAGACAGCGACCTGAGTCATCCTCGGTCACATCGCTCGTGAGGGTGGAGCCAAGGGGCCATCCCCGGACTTGCTCAGGAATCCGTTCATCGCCAAGGCACCTGGGCCCATGGGAGGTTACAGACCAGCCTATGAACATGATCTTGCTGCTACCTTCTTGTTCTTTTAACCCATCTTTGGATCGCTATTAAAAGGAGACGAAGTGTCTATTGTCTGTGCGGCGCTAGTCTGGGCCCGTAGTTTTGTTCTTTCACGGAACCTGTGTTCTCACATGGTTATTTCATGGAGACCAGGAATGCTAGTAATAAAATTTGACACCACCTAAAACCCTTTGGACTAGCAAACTGAAACCCCGGGCAGTATTTCTGTCACCGGATTACCTCGTTCCTTGGCAACTGCCCCGCAAAGAATGTGCCATTAAGCCTGAAATGAACAGCCACGAGCTTGGAGCGCCGCGGCGCCGCCCACCGTGGAACTCTCCTGGGAAGCCTCAGACACCACCCCACCCTGCTCTGACCGCCACGAGACCTGGAGTCGCCCCTCCTTGCTGCGGAACGCCCTCCTGGCCCACGTTCAAGGAGACGGTGGGACTCCTGGGAGAAGTTCAGCACGAGATGTCACAGTGATGGTGGCCCGCCTTGGTGCCTACTATCTCCCAGAGGGCCACGCTAAGCGCTTTCCTCATGTTTTCTCACGTACACCTTGCAACAGCCCCGTTAGGAAGAAACTAGGATTGTTGTCGTTTCACAAATAAGGAAACCGAGGCCCAGAAAGGTTCATTTGCCCAAGATGAATCATCTGAAGCCCCACCCGCTTGCCCCAGAGTCTGCGTTGGCTCTAGAGGCAGGCGTCCATTTACACCTGATGTGGCTACTCAAGCACCGGCCAGTAAGCCTCGTTGAGGTGCCCTACAGAGCGGGCACAGGGCAGCCTGCAATTATTTTCATGCCCTCGGCCAACAGCAAGGGGCCTGTGGGTCCTGAGACTGCTCTGGTTCACGTGCCGCTGAAGGGGACAGGTGCCCAAGCCCACCCCAGAGATGCTTTCAGCAAAGCAGAAGCTTGACTGCTCTCTGAAAACCACTGCCCCACACGATGAAAGGGAAAGCCTGGGGTTGTGTCCCGGCTGGAAGCCAGCGCACAGAATTCGGGTCACAGCAGCATGGACAGATTCAGAAGCCAGGGGATAAACAGAGCCCCACGGGCTGGGTCCTGGCCCATCCTTATTTTGAACAGTTGGAATGCTATACATTCAGACCAAGAAAACAACAGGCTCATTTGTGTTCCCGTTTCCACCACGAGGCAGGATCATCCTGAAATGCATGGGGTAAAAGTGCCAAAAAACCAACCCAAATCCCGGATCCCATAGTTGGCTGCGTTGGGTGGTGATGTTGCTCGGCGGCTGCAAACCCACAGCTGGGCCACTGTTTTCCCCTTACACCTTCCCTGAGTATGCGTGGCACAGCAGCCCACAGTCCCTAACGCGTCCTACTGTTTTCCCTTGGCTCACGGAGAGGTCCCCAGGCTCCGGGCACCCTGGCAGCCACCATCGTAAGGCTGATGAACGTGAGGACACCCCAGTGCCCTTCCTTCTGTCCCTTCGTCTATAAGGTTATTCAGAAATAAGGCCAAGCTAAGTATGAGACACTGATGACAGGACTACGGTCTGATACACGCCCACGGGCCTCTTTCCCCCTCCCTGCCTGCCTGCGGCCCCCCAACGTCCACCACCCCCCACGTCCCCCACACACAGTGGGCAGACACAATAGCGGCATTATTCTTGTGGGTTCTCATGTCTTGTTATCCCATTTGCATTGTGCTGGAATGGATCCCACAGGCTCAGAGCAACTGTGGGTTTAGCGACAAATTTGCAAAATACAGAGTACCCTCAGCTCCTTTCCCTCCAAATGCTGTGGTATGACTAAATCACTTATGTTGTAAAATAAAAGAGAGGAAGATAAAACAATCAAAGGCATTGATATGCAAAGCAAAACTGCAAACCGGAGGGCTGCTTTGAGTTTAACTACTAGACCTTCACAAAATGAACTCAGCTCACAGGAGCAGATGTCCACCTTTTCTGGCAACTGTGTCCAGGCTGGAAAACTCTGGGCGTTTCTAGAGGCAATTTACATTGAACTGATGAGAGTTTCTGAGTGGGATAGCTCTTGATTTTGCCTGGAGAAGTAAATAAGATTTACATTATTGAATATAGGATATTAATAGCTTTATGCTATAGGAACGCCCCTGGCCCCTATTGGCGAACATAGGTAGAAAAGCAATGTCACGAACTGACAATTAGCAAAGCTGATTTGGCCTGTGAAAATTTCACCTAAGCTGTCTACACGGGAAGATTCGCCCTGAGCTGAGATAGAGAAGGACAGGAAAGCTACCCGGCTTAAAGCATCGTGTTTGGAAAAAACAGAGCATTTCAGAGCGTGTGTATCCCTGTCCCTGCAGAAACACTTAGAAACCTAGACTGAGGTGTCAGGCATCTTTTCTTTCTTTCAAAGTGGACTACATTTCGGGGAATGCCTCAGAATGTACTGCCACGGTTAAAATATAAATTTAAATACTAAATAAGGTTGATTTTATATAATTTATAAAATCAAAAAACACTATTAGAATGCTAACATGTTCGGGATTTGTAAAACTTTAAATTTTATATATATATATATATATATATATATATATATTTTTTTTTTTTTAAAGATTTTATTTATTTATCAGAGAGAGAGAGGGGAGAGAGCGAGCACAGGCAGACAGAATGGCAGGCAGAGGCAGAGGGAGAAGCAGGTTTCCCGCCGAGCAAGGAGCCTGATGTGGGACTCGATCCCAGGACGCTGGGATCATGACCTGAGCCGAAGGCAGCTGCTTAACCAACTGAGCCACCCAGGCGTCCCTATTTTTTTTTTTTTAAAGTAAAATCTTCAAGTAAGGTGGGGGGCCTGGCTGGCTCAGTCAATAGAACATGCGATGCTTGATCTCAGGGTTGTGAGTTCGAGCCCCACATTGGGTGTGGAGCCTATTTAAAAAATCTTCAGGTAGGGAGCATTTCTTTAAAGGAGAGGCTGCTCTTTTTCCAAAAGAAGAAAGTTATTGTCACCAAAACCCCTTCCAGGGAACCCCACATTTAGCCCAGGCTCTCGCTCTCACAGCAACCTGAGAAGGTAATATCCGTGAGGCTGACAGCCAGCCTGCGGGTTTTCCCTTGGGAGCCAAAATTCAAATGTGTCTCACATACCACAGTTAACAAAGGCAGTATAGAAAAAAATTTTTTTAAATGATAGATTTAAATATTTGCAATGTATCATATTTTTCTCAGTTGAAGCATCGGTTACATAACACAACTTTCCAATTGTCCCCTCACTTCCTCGGCCCAAGTGAGGCTGAGACATGGCTTCTGTCTCTACTCCGGGATGTCCCTGCCCGGGGCCACACCATCCCCCGCTTGGACTGCTGCTCATCACAGTAGCAGGGCAGGAGCTTGGGAGGCAAGGCACTGTTTTAGTCGGATTTTAGTGCTCCCCCCACCCCCCAGAGGCAAGTATCGCGACACTTCCTAAAGATGATGTCAGTGAGGACACACGGAGGGACAGTGCCTTCTCTCTTCATCTGAGCGCGGCTTTGCCTTTACCCTCATGGATACAGGGAGCACTGGGCCGGGAGTCAGGGGACGGGGATGCTAATTCTTAACACGTTTGTGCCTCACGGTCAGTGACAAGGCTCTAAGGGTCAGCACCGATTGGGGGCTGGTTTTGCCTGAGGGGTGCACCTGCTTCCACACACTCTGGCTGAACGTGGGATTTCCCGTTGCAGGATGGAGATCCCGGTCAGGCTCTGGGCCTCACGGAGGGCCAGACGTTTATGGCCCAGTGTGTGTGCCACTGTTACAGCCTGACTTGGGGCCTGTGGACTTCCTCAGAGAAGGCCACTCGCAAAGGCTTCTTGACTGGGGAGGCAGTCACACGATCCGAAGTTCATGTTAGGAGGGGAACCATGGGCAGAGTCGGGGAAATTCTGCTCCAACACAGAGCACACCCTAAGAGATCATCGACGTTTTTAAGAGGACAAGCAGCATCATACTGAAGCCGCGCCACCCAGCACGGCTCCCAGTGTGGCACGCACATTCTTCCTCTTCTGCACGGTTTTGTGGGTCTCAAAAGGGCCACAGAAATTCTACCAAATAGAAGAGCAAGCAGACTTTGTACAAACCTGGCAGGTAAAGGAAAAGAGAAGTGTCCCTGGGAAGCTTCTGGTGGGGCGTCTGGAGCTGGGTGTGTAGCCCCCACCCCACCCCAACCCCAGGAATGTATCTCCCCACTGCAGGATGGGGCACCCTCCACCTGAGAAAGTCTGGGGCCCTGGAGCCCCCTTTGGACCCTGCAACGTTCAACGTGCTGCATGATAATTGTGCCTTTAGACCACCCCTCCCTCCCGCTGAGTTCCGGTCCTGTCTTCCTAAGGCCCCTCACTGACCACGCATCTGGGCATAGTCGCCTGTTAGACCCCACAGCCTTGCCCTCCTGGGATCAAGGCCCACATTGGGCACCTGCTTGGCAGGGAGTCTGCTTCTCCCTCTGCCCCTACCCCTGCTTGTGTTCCCTCTCTCGCTGTGTCTCTCTCTGTCAAATAAATAAATAAAGTCTTTACCAAAAAACCATCCTTCAGGGAGAGGGTATTATATTTTTTTATCATGAAAATTGAAATTTATTGGGAAAGTACAAAAAAACAAAAAAACAAAAAACAAAAAACCATGGTGAACTATCAAGTACCCCCCACTCAACTCCAAAAACTCAGAGCTTTGCGAATCAGTGCTTTGCACTCAGTCCTCCCAGTGGCCCACACTGAAGTCTTCTAAAGAAATTCTCAGTGATCACTTCACTTCATCTGTAACTTTTTTTTATAAAAAAAAGTTTTAACAGGGCCACCTGGGTGGCTCAGTTGGTTAAGCATCCGGCTTTTGATTTCTGCTCAGGTCATGATCTCGGGGTCAGGGGATCGAGCCCCATGTCAGGCTCTGTGCTCAATGCAAAGTCTGTTTGTCCCTCTCCCTCTGCAAACAGCAAAATCTGTTTGCTCCTGCCCCTGCTCGTGTGCTGTCTCTCTCAAATCAATAAATAAAATCTTTTAAAAAAAAGTTAGCAGCTTTGCACATAGAAGAATCACAAAGAAAACATCAAAAAAAAAAATACCCAAAATATAAATACTACAAACAATATTCTCTGATCATAGTGCAAACAAACTAGAAATTCACACTAACATCCCACCCACTGATAGGCCCTTCTTCCTGGAAATCAAACACATACATTAAGCTACTCTCTTGGGAGAAAAGAGATATTCCAAAGCTGTACAGTTTCTAGAAAATAATGATATGAAAGAGGAACAGAACAGAACTTCTGTGATTGCACTACAATAGGATCTAGAAGAATGTCTAGCACTAAATATCAGAAACCATAAACATAAAAGTCAATCAATTAAACATCTAAATAAAGAACTACCAGAAGATCGACAAAGTAAACAAAGAAAGCAGAAGGCAGGAATTAATGGAGGTCAAAGCAGAAATGTAATGAGTTGAAAAAGAATGCTAAATCATTAAAACTGATAATTTGAAAAATCAACAAAACTAGAAAACTATTAGCTGACATAACTAAAAATAAATAAATAAAAAATATAACACCCCCCTCCCCATACATAAAGTAAGAAAGTGACAAGAGAAAAATAATTAAACAGAAGAATTTTTGAAAACGAGATGACAGGTCACTTCTGCCCGCTCCCGTGTTCACGGCGATTCCCTTGCTGCTAGTTCAGGCCTGGCTGTGGGAGGTTTGTTCTGTTGGACGTTGACCTGATGACATTTCCTTTTATCTTCGCATTTCCCGCCCCTGGGCCCCGAGCATCTCCCCTTGTCGCAATGGTCAAGGCTCAAACTTGAGACTGAAGCCTTGTGAGTGGTTGAGCCAGAGCTCGAGGCCAGGAGTCATCAGGTGTGCAAAGGGGCACCGCCCTGTGGGGCACGTGCTCGGCTTTGCACATGGAGTCAGGGGACTGACTGAGGTTGCTTTGAATGTAGCCTCGCCCCCCAAAAGATAATATTTTGCACTAGTTTAAGCAAATCAATCTAAAAACTTGGATAGGATGGATACACTTCTAGGAAAGTAAAGTGTACCAAAATCAACCCAAGCCGAGATAGAATGTATATGCAGAGAACTTTCATAGAACAAAGACAGAAAACTCAAAATCTGCACACACAAAAATCACCAAGGGACGCTAGGAAAACTTTAAAGACCAGTGAATCACAAAACTTCATGAGCCACCCCAGAACCCAGAAAAGGAAGGAGAGCTTCTGAGTTACTTCTGTGGAGCTAATATAATATGATAGCAGAACTGACAAAGACCGTCGTCTGTCACCCATAAATATGGATGCAAACATTTTTGAGTAAAAAAGAAGCAAAAACGAATCCCCGAGCATGTCAAAGATATCATGGCCAAATGGGTTTTATTTCCAGACATGGGAAACTGGGAGAGAAATCACATGATCATGGCCACAAACTCTAAGAAGACATTTGACAAAATTCAACTTCCTATTGATGCTCACTGTAAACTCACTGTAAACCGCAAACCCCTACATCCAGAGGATTTGCATCCTGCCACGTTTCTCTGGCATCATAGATATGCTTCCAGAAACACCCCTGGGATGGTTCTGTTCTTGGCAAGGTTGGATTTGAAGGATGTGGTTGAGGAGTTAAGTTCAGACAAGGAAGCAGGGGGGGCCTCACTTGAGTAGCTCAAGGGGAGTCAAAACCCCACAGATCTCTTGAGGGAAGACCAAGGTGGTTTCCACCCCAGCCAAGGGCCACAGCAGGTGGGGGGACACACATCCCCTCCCCTCTCCGACCAGGGGGTTGCAGAGGAGCCCGGGGCACAGATGGCAGGAAACCCAAGAAGCCGGGTGGCGGCGGGGACCACCTGAGCACGGCTTCAGATCAGAGCGTGAATTGGGACGCCAGGGTCACCGGCTCCAGCGGCCATAACAAAATGGCACCGAGGCAGGGGCTTCAACATTTACGTTCTCAACGGTTCTGGAGGCCCAGGGTCCGAGATCCAGGTGTCGGCTGAGGGGTTCCCCCTGCGGCCTCTCTCACTGGCTCGCCCCTGGCCACCTTCCCTCCCTGTTCACCCATCCCTGGGGTCCCTTCCTGTGCTGACAAGGATGAGGGTCCCGTTGGGTTAGAGCCCCGCCCTCAGCACCAGGGCTTTCTCCTGTTTGCATCGCAAATGCCGGACTTACGACTTGATCACGGAGACGCCTACTTCCAAGGGGCCTCTCCGTACACACCCGGGGGCCGCGGACGAGCTCCAGAGCCCCCTTCCCACCCGCTGGCCTCCTTTGCTTTCGAGATCTGGGTGGATGTAGATGACTGACCATTGGCGCCTCTTGGTTTTTTTCTCTTTCCACCCTTTAAATTCCCACTCTTGCATTTTATATTTATACTTATACTCTATGTAAATATATTTTTAAATATTACATATTTACATAATATATATTTATATAATACATGTATATATTTAAATTCCCGCTCTTATAATCACCCATAGAGAATGAACTCTCAAAACCCCAGCCTCTCCCCTCACCCCCACTAAAAGCAGATCCCCAGGCCTGTGCTCGACCTCGCTCACTTGCTCTCTCCCTGAGACCTCACTGCGTGGTCCCCAGGGGCGATGTGAAAATTCCAGGTCCTGTAAGCAATAAACCTTTATTTCCAAGTTTTCCGATGAGCGCTGCCCAAAGACATCTTGCAATCGTAGTCCGAGCCACGAGGGCTTGTCCAACCACAGCACGGGGTACTGATGGGCTGAGGAGACCGGCCCACCCCAGCGACCTCATTTGATCTTATTTCCAAACGCGCTCCCAGTCAAAGGTACTAGGAGGGCGGGGGTTTCCATGTCTGAATTCGGAGAGCGCACAGTTCAGCCCGCAGCAGGCTCTGTCATCTAAGATCTGCAAGATCTTGGGTAGTTTATTAACCTGACAAGCCTCAGTTTGCTGCTCTGTGCAATGGGTCTAACAGCATTGCCCACTTCGTCCGCTAGGACAGCATGACCCACCGCGGACCCAGGCTCCTCCTGGCTTTCCCGCGCCATCGCCGCCACCAGTGGCCTGGAGCTGTCTCCTTCGTGGTGCAAGATGGCTGTTGTGCCTTGGAGGACCGCACTTGTGTCTCCGGCAGAAGGACGGAGGAGAGAGAAAAGGCAAGAGGCCACAGCGTGGGCGCCCCTGGTGTGTGCCCCTCCTACCACCCCCCGGGCGACTTTCCTTCGAGTCTCATCGTTGGGGACCGATTGCTTCATGCACGTCAGCTGGGAAGGAGGGCGGAGGGGTCAGTGTTTCAGCCGGGAAAACCGCCACCTTGGACGAAACTGGAGTTCTGCTGGTAAGGAGGAGAGGGGGCACAGACATCGGACATCTTCACGCTTGCCGTCCCCAACCTCCGGGCTGCCGAGGGTGCTGGTCTTGAAGCAAGACAAACCAGTAGGGGCAGTGATAGCATGGAACACGGTCTCTTATCCAACACCCGAGGTCCACGGACAGCAGGTGTGCAAAACCGTGATTGCTGCCTCCGTGGAAGGAAGGAGCACTGGATCCAGATCTGACCCGGTCAAAATCGAAATTTGGTGCCTCCCTGCGTTTCTGACACTTTGACATGTGGGCCTCGCCCACCACAGAGGGAGGGGCCCTGCCAGGAGGAGCCGATTCCCAGAGAGAGCCAACAACACAGCTGGGAGCCCACCTTTTCTAGGCAAACCAGCCAGTCCAGAGCTCACGCCCCAACTGCCTCCTTTACTGGCTTCTGACACTCCAGGCCACTTGTCCCCTGTCCTAACCATGCCCGGGGACAGCCCTATACATTGGTACCTGCTCAAGTTCCCCAAACCAGCCCGCAGACTGCCTGCCCCCTCACCCCCATACCTTCCTGCTAAACCATGGTGAAGGCTCTTGCCTGCCTTTCCTCTGACTTCCTCTGCCTCCTGCCCAGCCCCTCTGCTTCCCGAGTGGCCCTGCGTGGCGCCTGGGTGTCCCCTCCTCCGGGGAACTGAGTCACAAGCTCCTCAGTGGTCGTTGTCTCCTGATCCAATGGCCTCACTGCCCCCTCGTCGTCTTAAAGCCTACCTTTTGAGGCAAGAGGATGGAAGAAAAGTATAGGAAGGTGCAGGCCGCTGGAGAACAGTGGCGCTCTGGGGGGTCCCGGCGAGATCGTGGGCCTCAGATCTGCTCCCTGCCTCTGCCCAGTGCTGAAGGGCACATCCTCTCCCTCAGGACGGGATTTGTGGGGGGATGCCTGCACACCTGTCCCTCCCCTGGCATTGGGGGGGGGGACGCTTCTTGGATGCCATTCCCCACAGCGGGACCTGAGCCCTGCCCCACGGCCCCGCCCACACCCCCCCTCCTGGTCACACTGCTGGGGGCGGGGAGGGAAGCCTGGCACCCAGTGACTAGACATTCTGCCTCCCAGAGCACAGCCTCTGTCTGAACCCATATTTGGGGAACCAAGGAGAGAAGATGCTGCTAAGTTTAGAATCTCAAAGCAGCGCTCACAGCCTGTGAACGCAGATGCAGATGCGTTCTGGGCTGTTCTAATGAGAGGACGTTTATATAAAGCTGTGGGAAATGTAGCACTTCCTTGGATACAAACACAGCCCCGTTACGCAGTGTCTCAGGATTTTGTCTCAGTGACAGACATTCGATCCCTGGAGACCAGCTGACTCTCAAGAATATGTGTGAGCTGAGCGACATCGGAGGGGACAGAAGCCTGTTCTGGGCCGACCCGGGGGTCCTTGGATTTGGAGAACCACCTACTCCAGAGGAGTAGCTCCCCCAGAAGTGATCAAACTGGGGTCAGAGGTGAGGCTTCCATCTCACACCAGCTTATCTGCTGGGCTCCCCTGGGTGTCCCTCCCTGGGCTGCATCAAGGCAGGGGACCAGCAGTGGAGAAGCATAGAAGTCTCAAGGGGCCCCTCTATTTTTTAAGAGAGGGAGAGGGACGGAGGCGGGGGTTTCTGAGATTCTGCTTCTAGGGATCCCAACCAAAGACATTCCCCATACAGGTGCCTGAGGACAGAGGGAGAGAGAGAATCTTAAGCAGGCTCCACGCCCAGCACGGAGCCTGACATGGGGCTCGATTCCACGACCCTGAGATCGACCTGAGCCAAAATCAAGAGTCAGATGCTCAATCACCTGGGATCTCCAGGCACCCCTCAAAGGGCTCCCGTAATCAAATATTATACTCACTCTGGATCTACTGTCACTCAAATGCCAATGTTTAAAGAATGGTAATAAAGCACATCAGTCACTGAAAACTGTACTAAGTATCATTTGTTTTGGGTGACTGAGAAGGCAACTTGGGTCTTATTGTATGTCGTGGTCTCCAGAGTGGACAGCCGCCATCATTTCTCTCCACTGCAGTTCTGTCTACATCCCGCCATGAGCCCCACGTGTCGGGGGCATCTCTTGGGCTCCCCCTGACTTCACAGTTCGGTTCAAGCTCCTCATCTGGTGGGAAAGGCCAGGCCTGGGTCACAGCAGGTGCTCAAACCCCATCCGCTGAGTGACCTGGGCCAGGTAGCCATTACTCGGTGCCACACCTCGGTGACATGGAGAGCTCCATCCTTCCCTTGAAGGATGTACCCCATGGAACTGCCCGTCTTCCCTGTGGCCGTCACTGCTGAGGGTTCTGGACCTTCTTTGTTACAATTCAGTAGGATGACCATAACAAAGCCATCTACCGGCCTCCAAATAGTGATTCTTTCCCTTCCCTGAGTTGAAAAGCTGAACACAGGGCTACTAACTAAAACACCACATTCCTAGCCTATATTACAGCTAGGGGGAGCCACAGGATCAAACCCTGGACAAGGACATTAAAGTAAAAGGAGGAGAGTAATCCCGGGACATCTCTGTTACCTGTCTGTCTGTCTTTCTATCTATCTATCCATCTGTCTGTTGGAGGGGGAGTGGAGGAGCAGAGCCCAGTGTGGAGCTTGACACAGGGCTCAATCTTACAACCCTGGTATTATGACCTGTGCTGAAATCAAGAGTCAGACGCTTAACTAACTGAGTCACCCAGGCGCCCCTGGGACATCTCTTTTAAAGTGACTGCTTCCTCTTCTCTTTTCTCCTTTCTGACTCCCGGAAGGCATATGTAATGGCTGGACTCCAGAAGTCATGTTGGACTATGAGATGACCTTGTAAAAGAAAGCTACATGTGGCAGAGCAACAAGATAGAAGGATCCTGGGTCGGGGCACCTGGATGGTGCAGTCAGTTAAGCATCCTGCTCTTGGCTTTGGTTCAGGTCATGATCTCAGGGTCATGAGATTGAGCCCTGCCTTGGGCTTCATGCTCAGTGAAGAGTCTGCTTGAGGCTCGTTCTCCCTCTCCCTCTTCCCCTCCCTGCAAAAATAAATAAATAAATAAATAAATAAAAGAAAAGAAAAGAAAAGAAAAGAAAAAGGAGTCTGGGTCCGTGAGACCATGGGCCCCCATACAACTCAGGACTGCCTGTGTATGTTATTCTACTGGTTGAGATACTATTTCGGGCCTGGGCTACTTAGAGATGAACCCAGTGTAATTGGTGTGGTGATACACATGTTCTCTCACGGCAATTATGCCCCATTTCTGCAATGCCCAACAGTGTAAAGAAGAAAAAGCAAAATCAGAGTTGATAAAGTTGCCTAGGGCTGTGGACAATCCACAGGGGATTGAGGGACTGAGCCCATGCCTTGAGCCGGGATGTCAACAGCCTGAAGGGCCCCCGCCTGCCAGAGAAAAACCAGGGAACACTTCTGAGTGTCTTCCTGAGTTCCACTCTTTAAAGGAGAAATGAGCCAGAGGCCGTGGTGCCAGACCGTCCGATTGACAAATGTGGGAATCACTTATTGTTCCCGAATCAACATCTCATCTGGCAACCTTCTCTTTTTCCTCTACTGAGTACTTTCTGGGGCCTGTCTTGAAATGATCCATTGCCACTGCCAGCATCAGCCAACCCTTTAGCCCTGAGAGAGGAGCAGAGGAGGAGGGGCTGGTGGCCCAACGCTTCCTCTGGTTGGGGGGGGGGGGTTAGGGAGGAATTCCTGAATCTAAGAAAAAGTCTTTGAAGCTCTGGAGTTGGGGCCTTGAACAGCACCCCTTATGCACCAAACCTGAGTCAGTTTAAGCATTTTTGGTGCTTTGGATGAAGACTAGGGACTATAGACTCGTGTTCAAATCCCGATGCAACCAACAGGCAGCTGTGAGATCTGAGCCAGTTAATTTAACTCTGTGGGCCTGAGTTTCCTCATCTGTAAAATGGGAATGATGGTAGTACTTACCTTCATGAGGTTGTTATGTAGATGAAACGAAATACTCCTTATAAAAGCATTTAGTAGGGGCGCCTGGGTGGCTCAGTGGGTTAAAGCCTCTGCCTTTGGCTCTGGTCATGATCTCAGGGCCGTGGGATCGAGTCCCGCATCGGGCTCTCTGCTCAGCGGGGAGCCTGCTTCCCCCTCCCCCTCTGCCTGCCTCTCTGCCTACTTGTGATTTCTATCAAATAAATAAATAAATAAATAATCTTAAAAAAACATTTAGCGCATCATAGAGAAAGAGTTCCGAACATTCCTGTTACTATTCACAGCTTACGGAGACCTCATTTGAACATCGTCAAACCCTTCAGAAGCCCAGTGGCAGCTGAGCTTTCCTGAATGTAGGGAAATGACGGACGAGGCATATCACGGCCTCGATCCTGAAACCTGGGTCTGGCTGGGGTCTCAACATTCCTGCCACAAGGTTAAATTTCAGTAGAAAGTTGTCGAATGAGGAACTTCACAAGAAGTGAAGTTTTTTGCTGTCCCCTTATCTGCGTCACGCCTTATCGACCTCGGAATACCTCTAAACCACCCACGGGCCCAGTCAGCTCCCAAACGGCATTGTGTTTGGCAGATGCGATTAGCAAAACCCCAACCATCGTTAGAACAACATTCCAGCTTAGCATGGTGGACAGAACCCCACAATCAAGGTCATGGGGAGAGGGCCAGACACCCCTGGTCCTGGAGCTTTTCTCTTCAACACCAGCATCAAGCCAACTGTCACCAGATCTCCAGTCCGCCCCCCATGCTCCCCTGCTTCCTGACTCACCGAGCAAACAGGAGACTGGCCAGTCTCAGAGATGCTGCACGTTGCCCCCCCCAACCACTGGGCACCTGTCCCCCATTTCAGGGACAAGCTGCCCAGGCTCCAGCCAAGGCCATCTTGGGCCCTGTTCATGTAGTTCTGTCCCCTGCAAGGACACACTGCTTCCAGCTTCCTCTCCCACAGCATTGTCCCATTCATAAATAAACATGGAGCAATTGTCCCCTCTTCAAACAAATCCTCTTGCTTCACATAATGAAATTGACTGTCAGAAGTTCTCCTCTGTCTTTTTGCTCCCTCAACTGAAATTTAAAATTTACAAATTAAAAAGTCATGTTTAAAGAATTCGCCAATCTATTGTTTTGTTCTGATGATTCTTTTGCATTCAGCAGCCTGTAAAAACTACCATATCCATGGTGTTTCCGTAGCCATATTCATGGCTTTTAGGAACGTGTGGCTATTTCAACCTTAGGAAATAGTAATGGGATATAGTGTCTTAATAGGTCAAAGGGGGAAAAGCTTATTAATTCCACAAATACTATAAGGGAATTTGATAAATTGATACCCATTCTTGATAAAAGAAACAAAAACAGCTCTTGGTAACCCATGAAATGAAGGATACCTTCTCAGCATGATAAGGAATAAAGAGCAACTAATGTCATACTCAAGTCTGAGGTCTGTGAGCAACACTTGCCAAGTGTGTGCTCAGGAAAAACAGATCTGGTGTTTTATGTAAAAAATGGTGTCATGGTGTATGAGTTAGGGTAATGTAACAAACACCAACATTTCAGAGGTTTATTACCGTAGGAAGATATTTCTGCCTTGTGTAAGAGTCCTATATGGATGTTTCTGGAGGGTGGACAGTATTGCTCTGTTTGGTGATTCAGGGGCTCAGCTTCCCTCCCTCCTGTGGTCTCTGGAGTTCCGTGGGACCTGGAAACTGGCTTCCAGCTGGCAAAAAAAAAAAAAAAAAAAAGAGGGGGTACACACCCTTTACTAAATTACTCTGAATGTGACGCACTTCACTTCTGTTCACATTCTGTAGGCCTGAGCTAGACTTGGGACTTCACTTATCTGCAGGATGCATGTGAGCCCAGGAGGGGAACGGGCAGCAGCCCCCAGAGGAGGACACAGGGGCGGGCAATCTTGTTTGTAGCAGCGGGAGCGAGAAGTAGGACAATGGAATCGAGGGCATCCTACTAACAATCTATCCCATTTAACAAGATTGTGTACCCTTTGACCTCATAACCTCACTTCTAGCAATTTTTATTGTGGTTATATTCACAAATACGTGTATTTACATTTTAAGGACATATCTCATATATTGACTTCCCCTGGCTGTGGATTCAAATGACCACAAACTTACTGACTTTGACAACAGAAATTTATTCTCTCTCAGTTCTGGAGGCCAGAAGTCCAAAATTAGCATCGGTGGACCTGCTGCAAGGGGTCGGCAGGGCCACGTGAAGGCTCTGGAGGGAATCCTTCTGTGCCTCTTGCAGCCTCTGGGGGCTGCTGGCATTCCAGCCCTTTCCTCCATCTCCATATCCCTTTCGCCATGTGTAGGCTTTCTCTTCTGTATGTGTCCTTCTAAGTACGTTTGTGATCACACCCAGAGAAACCAGCACTCTCTCCCAGTCTCAAGAAGCCTAATCTAATCACACCCACAAGAACTTTCCCCCATATCGAGTAATATTCTCAGGTTCCAGGAAACAGGATCTCTGACATCTGGGTGGACACCACTCAGTCTGCCATGCTGGGCAACACTGTGATGATGAGACGCTGGTGACATCTTGAACGTCCATCAAAAAAGACCGGATGAGTGAACTACTGTCCACCTGCACAGTGGGATTCCCTGCAACCGTTAAGAGGAGAGAGGCCACAATCTATGTACCGACTCAGAGAAAAACTCAGGTATAAAACAGTGTCTGTACTCTTCTGTTTATTTCAAAAGAAAGAAATACACGTATGCTTATATATCAAAGAACGTTTGTGGAAGGTTCGCTAGACACTGTTAATAGTGGCCACGTGAGGTTCAAACTAGAGGGAGGCAGGGGTGGGATGTTGTCCTGCTTTCCCTGCAGGCTCTCTTGTACCTTTTGAAGTCCCTTCTTCCTAAAACACAGAACCAGCTGATACACAGTGATACACATACACCCATGATTCACAATGTAGCCAAAAGGTGGCAGGCAACAGAAATGCCCTCTGACAGATGACTGGGTAAACAAAATGTGGTCTATGCAGACAATGGAATGTTGCTCAGCCTTGGAAGGCGGGGGACTTGGACACTTGCTACTTACACAGACGGACCCTAACCACATCATGCTCAGTGAAATAAGCCAGTCACAGAAGGACAAACATTGTACAATTCCACTCATGTGAGGTATTTATGGTAGTTGAAATCAGAGACAGAAAGCAGGATGGTCACTGTCAGGGACTGAGGAAGGGAGACTGTTTGATGTGGACGGAGTTCCAGTTTTGCAAGATGAGAAGAGTCCTGGAGATGGATGGTGGTGACGTTTGCACAACAATGGGAATATACTTTATGCCACCGAACTGTACACTAGAAAATGCTTAAAATGGCAAATTTCCCTGTCGTGTGTGTTTTAAAAGAAGGAAAAAAGTTTAAAACTCAGTTGTAGTAGTATGGTAAATAACATGGGAAGACAGTTGCAGCATTTGGTTGCCCAAAGAAAATTGCTTGCCAAAAATATGTAAATATGATCTCATTTACATAATTAATAAATAAATGTCACATTAAAAAATCCTTTTTTTAAAAAAAAGATTTTATTTATTTATTTGACAGACAGAGATCACAAGTAGGCAGAGAGAGGCAGGCAGAGAGAGAGAGAGGAGGAAGCAGGCTCCCCATGGAGGAGAGAGCCCGATGTGGGGCTCGATCCCAGGACCCTGGGATCATGACCTAAGCCAAAGGCCAAGGCTTTAACCCACTGAGCCACCCAGGTGCCCCTAAATAATCCTTTCTTGACTTGCCATCCTCTCTAACTATTGCCTCCCTTCAGTGCCATCCTTTACTGCTGTAGAGAGTTGTCCACACCTGCCGTCCCTCCCGTTTTCTCTTGAACCTGCTCTGGTGGGGCTCTTGTCCACAGTGTAGGAGAGAAGCCCTGCGTTGGGGTCAGTCACCTGCACAAGAGTCCTGCCTTGCTGGGCTTGGCCATCCCACCTGGAAATGTCGGGAAGCTCAGGGCTGGTTCCCCAGCTCTCCTCTTCCCCTCACTCACTCCCCAGCACGGTTTCTGCAGCTCTGAGCAGGATAACGTCTGTGGGAGGGAGGACGCGGTGCTCTGGTTGAGCATTGATGGCCGGTATTTGAAGGTGTTGATAGACCCTCCCTACCTCCACTCCCACCCCATGGAAGCATCTTGTGAGGTCCCCCTGTTAGGATCAGGGCAGGCTCAAAGGGTAACCATCGCTGGGCAGGAGAGTTTCAGCAGACTCCCATGAGCGGGAAGAGCCCCATGGAATAATATGGGAGCCTCAACAGGGTGAGGCCAATGGACTGAACCCTCTTGGAACCCCTGTTTGGCTGACCAGACCCCGAGGAGCCTGCTGGCTCTATAACCACCACGCTCCCCCCGCCCCACCGCCCAGAGTCACATTCCTGGGAGCACTGAATATGTCAACCTGACATTTGGCAGTTCAGCCATCCAAGAGCAGAAAAGGGCATTATTTGAGACTCAAAAGGTGTATTTTATATTCACACACTTGACTTTCAAGACCCTGAATGAATTTTGCTGAAATAACTATTCACCTTTGGGTTTCATCCAAGTAGGTGATGTTTTAGTCCCCAAAAGCCTTTTCTCTTTCTTTCTTTAAAAAAAAGAATATTAAAAGTGACTGAAAAGAAGGATTTAGAAATGAATGGCTATTTTTCAACATCTCTTATAAAATGCTATAATATT
Organism: Mustela lutreola; assembly: GCF_030435805.1. Classification (NCBI taxonomy): domain Eukaryota; kingdom Metazoa; phylum Chordata; class Mammalia; order Carnivora; family Mustelidae; genus Mustela; species Mustela lutreola. Next base: position 213,142,354 of record NC_081291.1, on the reverse strand, counting down.
TCTCAGGGACACGGATTTAGGGAAAGTGAGATTTAGAACCCGGTGGCTGTTTATAGTGATCTGAGATTTCTATCCTCGCTGGCCTCAGGATTCAACCCTGCATGGTCAGAAGGGGGGCAAATGCAGGGGACCACCCATCCCGGGTGCCAGCCTGCACCCTGGTTTTAGCACTGAGAGTCCCGTGTTGCAGAAAACCCCTCCATCCCCACAAGGAACTGGGGTGGTTGGTCCCCCGAGTTGAGATTTCTGTAGATAAAAGAAGTGCTCATATAACCCTACTCAACCCAGCCCAGATGACCCAGCGTCCCTGTCAATTCAATGTCATCGTGCCCCTGTATCAAGAGGCAACATTGACATCAAGAACTGTATGCAATGCCAAGTGCAGGGATTTTAGAAGCCTCAAGAGATAAGGCCTCAGGTCCCAGCCTGGGTTCTAGAACCGAGAATCACCTGTCACCTTCAGGACAGATAGAGCAGTGAGTGGGAACCAGGGCAGAGCTGTGTGACAACAAAGGCTTCAGTGAGTCCCAGAATTAGACAGAGGATGCAGGCCTCATGCTAGACAAGGGTAGGCAGCTGGACGGCAGACTCTGCCTTCGTCATGTTAATATTCCTAGTGATGGCCTCCTTCCTGAGGAATGACCTCAACTAGTGATGGTCTCCTTCCAATGACCCAATGAATCAGTGGCTCTTGCACTGGACAGAACTGTCATGGCAAAGGCATGAAGAGGAGCATGTGTATGCCCGCCTGGGGGAGAATGAGAGAGAGATGTCAGGAGGCAAGGCTGGTGCCCAGCATAACCAGCCTCCACAGTCCCCCCAATCTCCCCCAGTGCTAAGCTTGGGGCAGGGAAATGCTGACTGCCACAGGTGGTGACCCTAGAGTGTGTCCTCACCCCTCCCCAACCCAGTCCTTTACCCACGTGTAAGTCCTGGCTGGTGTCTCCTGGACAATTAGTTTGGAGACTGTCCAACCCTCACCTTCTCCTGTCTCCTGTGCTAGCCCCCCGCCCCTGAGGATCAGCAGGCATCCCGAGAGATCCCAGACACAAGCTGGTGTGGCTGCGCATCACTGACATACCATCCTTCACTGACCCTGCTGCCCTGGTCTAGTTCGGAACTGAATCCCAAGAGTGCTCTGTGATCTCTCTTCTTCAGGCCACTTTGCGGCCACCAGAACTGGAGATGTTCCAAGAGGATCTTCCCAAGTCCAACAGGGCCAGATTGCCTCATGGCAAGCCCCACGATGGGGCGGTTATATTTGTTGAGTGTCTCTTCCACAGCTGGTCTCCTTCCAGCCAGCTGCGTGCAGACACCTGCTTGTGAGAGCTAACTGTTAAACATTTCAGCAATGTTGCAAGCTCGTTGTTAAACACAGCCACCATTAAAGATTAAATCATGTCAGCTAACTGTTCAATAGATTAGGTTAGACGCAAAGGTGGTAACATCCAAATGTATCACTTCCTAGTCATTTCACCTTACTTTATCATTATCCATACTCTTGATGTAATTTACCCCTGCCGTGTCTGGGAGGGGAAAGCAGGATGGCGGGGTGCTGTGGAGCCTGTCTTCCCCACTGTGCCGGGGATCCTACACTGGCAGCTTGCGTTGGCCATAGAGGGAGTATTTATACCATGGACATCTACAAATGCTACAAATCAGGACTTTTTCTACCTGATCACTGGTTGTGCACCCCAGCCCAGCATGGTGCGTGGCACAGAACAGGGCTCAGCTGCTCACCCTTTGTAAGTAAACTTCCTGGAGTTATCCCAGCTTGAATGTCCCATCTGCTTCCTGCAGGTGACTAGTCTTGCTTGGTCTACATTAGTTCCCCTTGAGCTGCTGTGGAATCAATCCGTATTAGCCTCCAGCAGCCACTGTAACAAATTAACACAAACTGGATGGCTTAAAACAACAAATCCATTCTCTCACTGTTCTAGGAGCCAGAAGTCTGCAATCGAGGTGCTGGCAGGCCAAATCCCTCCAAAGGTTGATGGGGAGAACCCTTCCTTGCTTCTTGGCTCCCGGAAATCCTTGGCATTTCTTGGTTTATAAGTACAGCACTCCAGGGCCTGTCTCCGCCTTCACATGGCCTTTCTCCCCCTACGTACTTCTCTATATCTTCTCTTCTCAGAAAGACCCCAGTCACTGGCGTCCCAACCCTAGAACCCACCCTAATCCAGTATGACCTCATCTTAATTAATTGTATCCACAAAGACCCTGTTTCCAAATAAGGTCACCTTCTGAGGTTCCAGGTGGTCAGGAGTGGAAGAAAGGGACACTGTTTATTTTTATTTTTCAAAGATTTTATTTTTATTTATTTGGCAGAGACAGAGCGAGCCAGAGAGCACAAGGAGGAAGGGGAATGGTAGAAGAAGATGCAGAGGGAGAAGCAGGGCCTAGCAGGGACCCTGACATGGGGCTCAGTCCCAGGACTCTGGGATCATGACCCGAGCCAAAAGCAGACGCTTAACTGACTGAACCACCCAGGCACCCCGAAGGGACACTGTTTAACTCACCACCAAATCCCTACAGTAGGAACCACAGGCAGTGCTTTCCCTCTCATGTGGTGAAGAAAAGTCTCAAAGACGGCTTGACGCCAATTGTGACCAATGAACAAAAAGGCCCCTCACGGCAAATGTTTCTATTTTGCTTTTATGGTTGCTTCCTGGATAAGAGCAAATATTCTCTTATATTCACATCCTCAACCTTGTGGGTCTCTTCTTTTTTTCCCCCGGTTGCACCCATGTACACTCTCTTCCAGAAACGACACCATTCTCTAACCAGACTCGCACCTCTAAGGACGGCCCGTTCCCTGTGACCTCCCAGAAGCTAGAGTCCCCCCTTATTCTAACGATTAGAGCCCTGGCTCAGTGCCCACACACATGCCACACCCACCTCGTGGCCCACCCCAAGAAGAGTTTCCCAAACACTGTTCACACAGAGAGACACACTTTAACTTCTCCCAACCTGCTGTGATGATGATACCTCGTCTTTGTGGAGCACTTAGCAGGTGGCACGGCCATTGTCAATGGTCAAAGATGCCCTTTCTATGATCTCCTTCGATGCCTATTTCAGTCCTGGAGAAAGCCAGAAAGAGGCACGCTTTCAGATCCACAAACTTTTGTTTGGGCTTTCAGGGGGTTTGTGGACCTCTGGAAGAGCCACATGGTTTTCCCAAGAGTTCACAAACCCCAGGATTAGAAGTCCGGGAAAGGAGCACATTTCATCAGGCCGATGGCACGAACACCCAGCCGCAACGGACGCACAAGGGCCGGAAGCACAGGTGCACAGGACGGGGCAGCAAGGGACGAGCCGGGAGATCCGGGCATCAACAGGGGAGCCCGTCGGTCAGCAGGGACTTGGGACAGGGCCCCAGACAGGTGGGACAGAGAGGGAAAACAAGGCTAAGGCTAAGGGAAGACGAGAGAGGCACCTAGGATGCAGAATTTAAGGACGTGTTCCCTTCCTCTCTGGGGAACCCCCTGGCCTTGAAGGAGGAGCCCAGCACAATCCCAGTACTGGGAAGTGGGCACGGGATGGGGATGAATCCCCAGGCACTGGGACATTGGGGCCCCGACAGGAAGCAGAAGGCACGTTCACTTTGGAACCCTTCAGGAGGGCCCCTTTACCGAGGAGTGAACAGGAGGGAGGGAACCCCAGGGCACAGGGCGTTGCCTGGGCTTTAACGACGGGAGCAGGTAACCAGGCCTGACAGATGAACATGACTGACGGGCCCAGAAGGACAGTGCCAACCTTCCTAAGTCAACCTGATGTGAAACAGAAGAGCCACGTGCTGCTGGCGAGGGGAACAGCTCTGGTCCCCCCCCGCCCACCACCACTCCCATGACGTCCTGAGGCCCCAGCTTGAAAGGAGCCCAGGCTGAGTGGACCAGGTCTAAACCTCACTCCCCGGGCTGCCTTCCCTGGTTGCAGGTGAATCTCCAGCTCCGATCCCACTGCTGGCCCCCTCCCCAGCCTGCGCGTGTGTGGTCTCCCAGTGAGGATCTGGAGTGATTAATCAGTTAATCAGTGCGGCCGTGCTGGGCTGGGGCTGTAGACTCTGCAACTCTTCAGGAGGGAATCAGCTTCCAAGGCCAGGAGCCCAGGATCAGACTCTGACCTCTATATGAGCTGTGCCTTCCCTCCTATGGAGAGCTGAGGTTCAGAGCAGAGGGTGACTTTCCTCTCTGAGCTGGTGGAGGGCCAGACTCCCTTAACCGAGTCATGTGAATAGGGGTTGGAATTGAGTCTGGTTCAAATGTTCTCTTCAGGATGCTTTCCCTGGGGGGGGCCATCTCTCTACACCCCTCTCCTAGTGTGCGTCTTCTCTTCACAGTTGGGAGTTGTATTTTTTTATAGCGTCTGTTTGTGTAATGTCTATCTCCCTGACCAGAACGTGGACTCCCTAAAGGCAGACACCACACTTTGATCACCACTGTGTTTCCAGGGCTTTCCACAGTGCCCTGGGCCAAGTACAGGACATTTGTAGAATGAATGAACCAAGAAGGAACTGACAGAAGGGTAGGTGGACACAGCCTTAGGCAAAGGAAGAAGGAATGAGGAAAAGGCCACCCTGTCCTGGGTCTGGGAGAGCAGGGGGCTTAGTACCTTTTGCAGAGCTTTGAGGCTTTCATACAATCTGGGAAAGGCAGGTGCTTCCTGATCCAAAATTGGTCATGACAAAAATCTTTTGTCAGTTTAAATTAACATGGAGGTAAGCTTTGATCCCAGAGCCTAGAGGTGAAAAGTAGTCATGGAGGGATAGAGAAGTGGGGTGCAGGGGTAGGATTTACCCAAACCAGTCAGGGGTGCCCAACTTCTTCATCACCAGGACCCTTCTTATTAATTTCTCCTCTTGTCCATAGACCCCACACTTTGAAAGTGTTAGTTCGGCAAATAATGTTAGGAGTAATCTACCTATTTGCATATTTTTTATTAACTAAAGCCATCTGTAACTCTTTGATTGCCTTTCTTATCAGTATGAGATCATTAGGTTGAGATCATTCTAGCCTAAAGCAAAGTAACTTGATATTTTCATTAACCATTATAGCCAGATGGTGGGTCCCTGTCTGATTTCCATTTAACTGTCCGGAAATAACCCCAGGTCATCCATGGACAACAATTCTCTTACAATAAAGCAGCAACATTCTTTTCGGTCTCTCTCCTTGCTAGGCTCCTCAGGACTCACGATGTTAGAAACATAGAATGTAAATACACGTGCTTCTGGAATTAAGTGCTATGGGCCGAGCAGAGGAGGAGAGAGAGCGAAGAGGAAGTTCATACTTATAAATGTTGCATATGATGGGCTGAAAAAACTTCCGTGGGCTGGTGATTTCTAAATCTCTTTGCAAGAGAGTAGAGACATTTCATTTTCTTTCCTCCTTTCCTCTAGTGCCAACCATTAAGCTGACTGGACATGGTAAGTCTCTGAGTTCCACTTGAGTCTTGACTTAGACCAGTAGAAATCTGGGGAAGAGCTACTAAGTCTTTGAGCTCATCATGTTAGGGTTAGGCCCCTTCAAGTTTTCAGCCCCTTGGTGGCCACATGCTGGGCAAAGAAGTAAATAGAAACATAAAAGAGGGAGGTGGGAGTGAAGCTATATTTGGAATAAGGAAGCGACATCAGATTGTAACTTGAATCCACAGGAAGAAATAAAGACAATTAAAAATGGTAATTAAGAAGGTTAACACTTAAGAAAACTTGGTGAATGCATTTGTATTCTTTATTCCATTAGTCCTTTTTTTTTTTTTTTTTAAGATTTCATTTATTTATTTGACAGAGAGATCACAAGTAGGCAGAGAGAGAGAGAGAGGAGGAAGCAGGCTCCCCACTGAGCAGAGAGCCTGATGTGGGACTTGACCCTAGGAGCCTGAGATCACGACCTGAGCTGAAGGCAGAGGCCCAACCCACTGAGCCACCCAGGCGCCCCTATTCCATTAGTCTTTTAAAAGACTTAATTGTATATAAAGCAATGACCATAATACTGTATAGTTGGGTTTATAACATTACACTTAACAATATATTGTTGGGTGTATATAGACGTGATATGGGTAACAATGATAGCACAGAAAGAGAGTAGGGGATAGAATTCATTTTCTGTAACCTTGTGGGGTTAAGTCTGTGTAAATATGAGGTGGATTGTGGTAAGTTAAGATGTGTATTGTGAGAAATACACAGCGAATGCATTAGGGAAAGCACGGGGTGGCTGGATGGCTCAGTCAGTCAATCCTCTGACACTTGATCTCAGCTCAAGTCTTGATCTCAGGTCATGAGTTCAAGGCCCACGTTGGGCTCCATCCTGGGCATGGAATGGACTTAGAAAACAAAAACAAAAGTTAAATTCATTAAGGAAATGAAAGCTGTACAGTAGAAAATATCCACTTAAGACAAGAGGTATGAAGGAGGAAGAGAGTGACAAAGTAGTTAGAAGCTACAGAGAAAACGTAAATAAAGCAGAACGGAGGGCGTCCGACCACATTAATAACATTAAACGGGAACGGATTAAACCATTTAACCAAAAGGCAGAGACTGACAGACTGGAAAAAAAAAATCTATGATCTAATTCTATACCGTCTGCAGGAGACACTTTTTATTCAATGATACAAAGATTAAAAGTAAGAGATGAAAAAAGATATACCATGCAAACCAAAACCATAACAAATGAGGTAACCTAGGTGAAATGAACAAAGACAAACTACTAAAACTGACTCAAAAAGAAATAGAAAATCTGAATAGATTTTGGGTAAAGACATTGAGTTAGTGATTTAAGAATTCCACAAAAAGCCCAAGCCCAGGGGCGCCTGGGTGGCTCAGTGGGTTAAGCCTCTGCCTTCAGCTCAGATCATGATCCCAGGGTCCTGGGATGGAGCCCTGCATCGGGCTCTCTGCTCAGCAGGGAGCCTGCCTCCTCCTCTCTCTCTCTCTGCCTGCCTCTCTGCCTACTTAGGATCTCTGTCAAATAAATAAATAAAATCTTTAAAAAAAAAGCCCAAGCCCAGAAGGGTTCAATGGTGAACAACACTGTATAATGCTGAGCTCAGTGCCTGGTACTGAGTAAGTACCCAAGAAAGGTCATCCTATATCATTATTATTTTTCTATCACATATTTTTCAAATGTTATGTTACACTTACCTACCGTCTCTTGCTGGATGGTGAGCTTCCCAAGGGAAGGAATCTGTCTTATTCTTTATATTCCAAGTGTCCGGCTTGGTGCCTGGCTAATGTTCCAAGAGAGGTAGAGAGAAAATAATGCTTATTTATTTGAAAGAGAGAGAGAGAGTATGAGCAGGGCAGAGGGGCAGAGGGAGAGGGAGAAGCAGACTCTCTGCCAAGCAGGGAGCCTGATGCAGGGCTTGATCCCAGGACCCCAAGATCATGACCTGAGCTGATGGCAGATGCTTAACTGACTAAGCCACCTAGGCACCCCAACAATTTAAGAATATTAAAAATTGCATTTTTTAAAAAAAGTATTTTACTTATTTATTTGTCAGAGAGAGGGAGAGACCATAAGCAAGGAAGCAGCAGGCAGAGGGAGAAGCAGACTCCCTGCTGAGCAAGGATCCTGATGTGGGACATGATCCGAGGACCCTGGGGTCATGACCTCAGCCAAAGGCAGATGCTTAACTGAGCCACCTGGGTACTCCAACAATTTAAGATTATTTAAAAATTGCTTTGATGCTGGACAGGAAAGGCAATTATCCATCTGTCCAGGGCAAAACATTGCTTCCAGGGCCCACAAAGCTATCTCTCAGAGTCTGTCCTTGATGCTGGCGTGCATGTCACTGGTCCCATGCCATGTCAAGTGGTGGTGGCTATTTGGGGGGATGGGTGGATGCACATGTGAGGCCCTTCACAGAGAGGAACAGGGGTGGGGTATGAAGAGAAAGCTGGGCCAGGGGCCAAAGGCTGAGCTTCCCTTTACCTACCCCTGCCCGACGCTGTGTGGCCACCTCCTGTCTACACCAAACATTGAAGAGTTTGAGTACTTTAAGTTCGAATCTGGTCTTCAAGGTTCTTATAAAGGTATATTTGTCAAAGTAGAAAAAGTTGCATATTTTTAAAAAAAGATTTTATTTATTTATTTGACAGAGACAGATCACAAGTAGGCAGAGAGAAAGAGAGAGAGGAAGCAGGCTCCCCACTGAGCAGAGAGCCCGATGCGGGGCTCAATCCCAGGATCCTGACATCATGACCAGAGCTGAAGGCAGAGGCTTAACGCACTGAGCCACCCAGGCGCCCCAAGAAGTTACATATTTTATGTAAGTTTTCTTCTTTGTCTTGATTTTAATATTTGGCTTTATGGTATGTGATTTCTTCTCTCAGACCCTGCAAATGTTAGGGACAGACCTACTGATTTCTACTCAAACATAGAAAAACAAGTCTTATTTTGAGTCTTTTACGTAAAAACTATGATGTATGTTTTTTATTTTGTTGTTCACAATTTGCCCTTTTCACTTAATAATAGGACTTCAAGTATTTTTTGTGTCACTACATAGAGATCTATCCACTTCATCTGAACACCCAATACAATGCATCTTTATTATTCTTCTCCCCAGAACAGCTGGAATTCTTCCCAAGACATCTTCAATAAGAAAAGAAGCTTTGCTCGTGTGCACAGAGATGTAGGCAAGACGGATGGAACAGGAATCTCCGCGGAGACAAGCCTGGCTTGTTCCCGCAACCCGCCCTCCGCTGACGGCACACACCTCACGCTCCCAGGGTCCGGAGGGTTTCCAGTCAGAGGTCAGTGTCTAAGGAAGGAAGTTTGGGAGCTCAGACCTGGGAGGCAACTCACTGGGTCTGCACATTCCTCATCGATTAGTAACACATTCTCTTGCTCGTTCATTGTGAGCGAGTCGGGAGCGCTTTCCTTTTTCTCTTTTAGTGAAGTCACGTCACGATTTTACACAAGCCTCTGATTGCAGCTCCCTCCCTTCCTCAGAAACGAATGGAGCATTTTCCAGGTCAGATTGGTGTTTAGTCATCTGGACACGAGTCCCCTTTCCTCTTGCCTTAATCTTTCCCAGGCTGGATTCTGTCTTTGAAACAATAGGAAATGACAAGGTCTATTTTTCTTTTCTTGAAAGGACTCAATCCATGGAGTCATGAGTTGGAACAGAGAAAGTACGGGGAATGCATATGTACCCCCAATAGGAAGTGACCAACTTTCCTCTCTTTGTTCTGCCGAGTCCTGTGGGCTGAGCTCACGATATCCCAGAGAGTTTGCTTAAAGGCAGGAAGGCGGCCTGTTCACCTCAAGATAAATGCGCAGTTGGATTTTCTGTTGGACCACGCTGAAATGCAATTAGGCTGTGAGCAGTCTTCAAGCAAAGATTGGAAACCTTTCGAAAAGGGGCTCCACGAGAATAATCTGTCGGGTGCTTGATACTAATTACATCTTAAAGCACCCGCGTGAGTCCGTCACCAGGCTCGCGTTCTAAGTGTGTTCATTTTCATTTCTCCAAGAGAATTAAGCTGCCGTTTGTATTTTCGGCGATATTATAAGTAACTGAATAGTGATCAGTAAAATCAGGAGCAATTGCAGTTCCAAGAGTCAGAAGGCCAAGGTCTGAGGCCAGGCCCCGCCGGCTGAGTGTGGGCTGAAGAGACAAGTCCCTTCTCTGCACTGGGAGGTGGAGGGGGAGGGTGCTGCCCAGAGAAGGTGACGCCATCCAGGTGTCAAACAAGTCCCTTGGTCTGGAGGGCAGACCCAGCCCCGGGTGTCCTGCACCTTTCGCCTGTTTTCCCACCGCCCGACCCCGCTCTGACTATTCTCCATTTCCAAACATGCCCTTCTGGCCCCCACCTCCTGGCCCATCACTGCTGCTCATCTCTGCTCCTCCCCCCCTTGATTCACCTTTCAAAGTTCTGCTCCTTCTTTAAGGACCAGGCTGAGCACCTCCGCCATCCTCTCTTTGCTCCCATCCCTTCTGTTGTGATCACTTACTGTCATTCTTACTCCCTGTCTTGAGAAGCCAGGACATCCGAAGCATAAAGGAAAGAGCCGGCTCTGTTCCTGGGTTCAGTGGAGGTGTGAGATACTGAAGCAAGAGGAAGAGGAGGGACGGAAGGTGGTGGAGTCATGGTGACCCTGCAGGGAGGTCTGGGGAGTGGGGACAGGGTTCAAAGGCCTGGCCTGACATTTCTCTAGACTGTTCCTAGGCGGTGCTGAGAGGTTGCTGGATGGGGGCGGGGGTGGTCACTCTGCTAGGCAAGCCCCATTCTTTCCAAGGGACAGAGGAAGGGGAATTGGTAGCAGCCATGGTCCCCAAAGGAAGTGCTGGTGGCAGCAGCTGTCCCAGGATAAGTAGCCAGGGCAGGGGAGGTGGCCAGCGTGCCTGAGGCTGTGGCTCTGCAGTGGTGGGAGCTCACAATGGTTGGGCTGGAGCTCCAGCTGTGGGCTTGTGCATCAAGGCACACCAGGGCAACAGAGGCTTCAGGCCTGCAGACCAGGGATGATGTAGGGTCATCTCCAGAAGGTGAGTGGGGGTGGGATAGGTGGTCCTTGGATCCCACATGTCTGGGCTTGGGATTTTGATCTGATGACACCCATGGTCAGTGAGGCTCAGGGAAACACATGTTCCATTCATTGCTGTGAGTTGGGCTCGTGTCTGTTTCTGAATGACCTACTCGTTCAGCATCGTCCAACAGAACGGTCCACACTGTCCAAGACAGTAGCCACGAGCCACGTGGCTCCTGAGCACTTGAGAATATGACTGGTGTAACTGAAAAGCTGACTTTTATATTTCATCAACTGGTTCAAATTTAAACTTACGTAACCACGTGTGGCCAGTGGCTCTATACTGGACAGTATTGCCTTGGATGGTCCACACCTGCAATGCGATTAGACACCAGTTCCTTTACTCCCCAGGGAGCAAGCACACGCCCCCCCCCCCTTCCCGGGAGGTGCCTGCTGATTTGAAATTCCTAAAAAGGATGTGGTGACCTCGGGTTATTAGCAGGCTTCCTGAATTCTCCCTTGTGTGGTTGATGTTATCATGGCTCTTTCTTGCCTTATTTCCAACTATAGACCAGTATGGCTTTCAGTCGGCAAGGCATTTAGTTGGAATATTTATTTAGGATTTAATCTCCTGGGCTACCGTCCAGTCTTGGGATGGAGTTTGGCCAACTCTGCACTGGTGGTCAGGCTTACAATGGGCTTCTTAAAACCCAATGACTATAGTTCCGGGTTCATAACTACCCTGCCAGAACCAGGCATGGCCTTTTAAGTCCATGCATGGAAGCCTTCACCGTGGGCTTGGGCAGAGAACCCAAGGAAGCTCTGGCCTGAACACCTTCCTCCGAGTCCTGCAGATAGTTGTCCCTCCTCTAGAAAGTCTTCTCGGTAGCAGGGTTGAAGGGGGTTGCCTGGTCCTCTCCCTCAGCAGCTTGGTCTTACTTTGCCCTTGAATTCTCTCAGATCCCCTAAGTGCTAAGTGACACGGCCGTGGACGGACTGGATGCTGCCACTCAGGAGGAAGAGTAATTAATGATAAAAACTTACCTTCACTGTTCTTCTTACTGGATGTGAAGCACGTGAAGCCCTCAACACCACTAGGAAGGAGGTGTTGTTATTATGGCCATTTTATGGATGAAGAAACTGAGGCACCCTGAGATCAAACTAGGACCAAATCAAAGTAGAAGCTGGGAGGCAAGAGGGCAGGAGGGGACCCCTGAATCTGGGACAGAGTCATGCCCACTATGGTTGGCCTCTGTGTTTTGGTGTCCAGGTGAGGGCAGGGAGTCGGGGGAAAGCTTCAGGGCAGCTGAGCTTTCCAGGAGGTCCCCAGTGGGCAGTGTGGGCAGGAGCACTCACTCCACTCCCCCGCCCGCCAGGGAGGACTCAGCCTCAGGCTTTGGTTCCCCAGGTAACCTGGAGCCTAAGCTGGTCTCTGAGGTCCACACAGAAGGCCAGGGGCAGAGTGAGAGAGTGCTCCCATGAGGGTCCCCTTCCAAGACTTACCAGATATGAGGCTGGCTCTTTTCCTGGCAACACCTGATTGCGGGAAGGGTTCCTGATGACCCTTTGGGCCTGGTTCCTGCCGACACTGCTGGTGACACTGCGGTGTGGGCGGACAGGAGCCCCACGCACCCCACGCACCCCTGGGCAGTGGGGTCAGTTTCCTGAGATGGAGATTCTTGTGTGAGTGATTTGTTAAAAGCATGCTCTCAGGAGAAATTCTCGTAAGAAATCACTCCATCCAGAATGAATGGGTCTCCCCCACAACCATAAATCATTTGCAGAAATCCTAACCCCCAGATATGGTGGAATTAGGAGGGGAGGCCTTTGGGTGGTGATTAGGCCATGAGGATAGAGCTCTCAAAAATGGGATTTGTGCCCTTATGAAAGGGGCTCCAGAGAGTTCCCCTGGACCTTCCCCCGTGTGAGAAGGTGCTGGCCCTGAGCCAGGAAGGGGGCCCCACCCGACCATTCTGGCTCCCAGAGCGTGGAGCTCCAGCCTCCAGTACTGTGAGAAAGAAATTTCTGTTGTTTCTATGCTGCCCACCTCTGGCATTTTGTTATAGCAGCCTGAGTAGACTAAGACAAAAATGATGAGGGCCAGTTCTCTGCTGAAAAGGGCGACTGTGGGCTGCCTGGTGCAGGGATCTGGGCAGGCACAGCGTTGTGCACTGCACATTTGTGGGCTCAGCTGTGGGACAGATTTCGGGGCTTCCCTGTGCTTGCTTGGGGCCAGGGTGTGTGCTGCTTCTCCCCGAAGTGGCCCCAAATGCTTGGCACCTACAACGTACCAGCGGTCCTGCTAAGAAGCTCCCTGAATCCAGGAGGGCCGAATTTTCTAGCAGGCAGCTCATGTCTGGAGAGTCAGTGTTTGCAGCAAGTAACCGAGGTAGTGACATGGGCAAACCTCCCACAGAGGGCTGGCTTCTTGTCATGGGACTTCTGGGACCCCACAGCTTGGAAACAGAGGGATGTCTGTTGCCCAGAGATGCACAAAGCCGAAGAGGGGCAGCCGTGTGCGTCCCACACTCGCTGGGTGACTTCCAATCTGGAGCTTTCTCCACCACCATGCTTCATCAGCAACCCTTCATCCAAATCTGGTCTGGTCCTCTTCCTCCTGGGCTCAGTGCCCATCCAAACACTTTCTCAGCAGGATCCTTCAGGCTCTGTCCATGAGAAGAACATGGCATTCTTCTGTGAGGCTCAGAAAATTCAAATAAACAGCTCACCACATTTGCACAGGCCAAAGATTGGCCCTCGCCTTTGTGGGCCTGCCCTCCAATACCTCCTCAGGGGTCCTGGGAGGAGTGTGCACATGTGTGAGGACTGGGAGTTGGGGAAGACTCAGATAATGGAAAACCCATTGTGTCATTCAACCCAAGCTTTACGACGGAGGTCCACGTGGGCAAAACTCTTTCGCCAACTGCAAAGTAAAAACCATCAGTGGCCATCTCTCTACAGTCCCAAGAAGACCATCATCAGAGGGACAGTGTTTACGTTCAGGGAGCCAGAGAAGATGGGCTGCTTGAAAGCTAGATACAGAGACAGTGGGGACAGGCTGCTCCAAGAGCTGGGACAATACCAAAGTGTTCCTTGCTGGGCTCAGTGAACTGAAAGGACCAGGGTTCTCTCTGATCAGAACAAAATTCTCGTGAAAAAGTTAGACAGTGAGGCCGTGTGTTCATTTCATTCCCCGCCATGACCTAGAAGAGATTTCTCTCTAATGACAGATTTAAGACATGTCACTCCCAGCCCTGTGGACCTCTCCCAGGACCCTATATTACAGAAGACTCAGTTAGCTGGAAATCCCAAGGAGTTTTAGCCTCTGCCCAAACCATCACAACCTGTACATAGATACCTCTCTTGACCAAAATCCCTAGTCTCCCACTTCTTGGGGGTCAGTGTAAGGGAGGTTCTTTTTTTTTTTTTTTTTTCAAGATTTTATTTATTTATTTATTTGTCAGAGATCACAAATAGGCAGAGAGGCAGGCAGAGAAAGAGATAAAAAAGCAGGCTTCTTGCTGAGCAGAGAGCCCGATGCCAGGCTCGATCCCGGAACCATGGGATCATGACCTGAGCCGAAGGCAGAGGCTTAACCCACTGAGCCACCCAGGCGCCCCAGGGAGGTTCATTTTGAAATTAGCAGAAGTAGAGGGTAAGAGAGGGGATGTCACTCTGACTCACTCCCCCTCCCTTCCCTCTGTTGGGTGGAAACTATGGGATTTCTTGACAAGTCTGCGGTACTCAATTTGTGTGCAGACTCACTGTTGTTAAAATAGGGCACCCAGGGGCACCCGGGTGGCTCAGTGAGTTAAAGCCTCTGCCTTCGGCTCAGGTCATGATCTCAGGGTCCTGGGATCGAGCCCTGCATTGGACCCTCTGCTCGGTGGGCACCCTGCTCCCCCACCATCCCGCCTGCCTCTCTGCCTGCTTGTGATCTCTGTCTGTCAAACAAACAAATAAAATCTTTAAATAAAATAAAATACGGCACAGGGATGTTTATAGCCACATAGTCACGGCAGCCAAGAGTGGACACAACCCAGATGCATGAAGGCAGTCTCTTCATACAATGGAGTATTACTCCGCCATGAGAAGGCATGGAGAGCTGACAAACACTACAACATGCACCAATCTTGAAGACATGATGCTAAGCGAAAGAAGCCAGCCACTAAAGGCTACATAGTCTGTGATTCCATTTATATGAACTTTTCAGAATAAGTAAAGCCAGACAAAAGGCAGATTGGTATTTGCTGGGGAGGGGGAGTGCTGGAGGGAGGGAAGGATGAGGAGTGACACCTTAGGGTAGGGGCTTTTACTTTCAGGAGCTGAAACGGTTTGGAACTAGAATCTGGGGTTGCACAGCATGGTGAATATGCTGTATGTCACTGGGCGGTACACTTCGAGATGGTTAGTTTTACTTTATGGGAATTTCAACTCTGCTATATGCTTAATGTTTGTATTCTCCCAATCCCGTATGTCAAACCCTAATGCCTAATGGGATGGTGCTTAGAGCTAGGGCCTTCGGGAGAAATAAGAGAAGGCAAAGAGTTCGTTCACAGCGGACATGTGAGATGGATATAACACCATCATTTTTATGCTCTGAGTCTCACTGGGACAAAGAAGAAAAAATCTTATTCCACTCCACAGCTATAAGCCTCCTGTCCACCAGGGGGAGCTGTCTAAAGGACCCCCTCACCAGTCTTCCCATTAGGAATCCGTTTCCTTACCTTTTTTCCCCCTTCTCCCCTGATGTGGTTTGAAAGGAAAATAACTCCATTGGATCAAAGGATTGCTGGGTGATCTGGTTGATCACTTTTACCACTAGAAGCTCTGCAGCTTTAAATTCTAAATCAGGAGTTGGCAAACTTTTTCTCTAAAGGGCAAGAGAGTATTTTAGGCCTTGTGGACCACACATTATTTACAAAATCAGGCAAATGCCTGCTCCCCATTTTTGTGAGCCAAGAAAGGTTTTTATATTTTGAAGTGATGGATAAAAAACAAAGAATAATATGCGACACATGAAAATGAAATTCAAATTCAAAATTCCAGTGTCTATCAATAAAGCTTTATTGAAACACAGCTCCATTCATTCACGATGGATTAGCTGTGGATGGCAACCTGTGAGCTGCAGTGGCAGAGTCGAGCAGTCATGGCATGAACCACATTGCCTAAAATATTATCTTGCCCCTAAAGAAAAACTTTGCTGACCCCTGTTCTAAACAAATAATGTGAGTGGTTAAAATCCACCACCAGACTCAGGCCTGCTGTCCTGTATGTCAGTCCACTTTTTTTTATGGGTGTAGGGGACCTCCTTTGTACTCATCTGTAAAATGGGGATGACAGCGCTATCTCATGAAGCTGTTGTGGGGATTAAATGACTTAATACAAGAAAAAGCAGCTAGAGCAGCCTGTGGCATTTTAAGCACTCAGTAGATGTGCTCTGTATGTTAATGTATAAAGATGAATGTAAATAAATACAGAAAACAGAGACTTCCCTCCTATTTTATTTTGAAATGTGCTGTAAACTGTTTGATATGTCCCTTTAATGGCTTCTGGCTTCACCAGTATTGGATGACACGACAAATACTCCTTCATAGAAGGTACAAGTGAAACAGAACTGGAGGGGCATTTTGGATCCTTCCCTCTTCAGAAAGTGTGGTCACATGAAGACGCGTCTCTTTCTCAGTAGAACTGGCCCATGTTTCTTGGGAGTGAAGTGTCCAAACCACTGTTCATCCATATTTCCTGGATGATTTGTTCCCTGCGCTCAATCCTTTCTGCCAGCTCTGCAGCCTCTATGGAACTGTAGACAGGATACGAAGTCCTACAGAACCCAGACCGTTCTGGAAAATCAGAGTCAGAGGAGTCCTCCTCCCCGTCCTCATCCTCACTGTCTTCCTCAGCCTTGTCACTTTCTGGCACCAGATGCTCCCTCGCCAGCTGCAGCTCCCTGAAGTCCTTGGTGCAGGACACTTTGACGACCAAGGCGCACAATGTGAGTGCCAGACCAATGCAGATGCTGGACACGAACAGCAGCGCGGCTCTCTCTGGGTGGGCTGTGGGGGAAAGGACAAGTCAGGACCCAGGAAGAGCTGTCAGTCCTCACCAATCCAAAGTCCCACAGAAGCAGATGTCTGCCCAAACTGGCAGCTAAAGCAGAATGCCATTGCCAGGCGGGATCTTGGAGACCATCCTCACCTAACTGATCCTGTGCTCTCCTTGGTTAAGGAAAAAAAAGTTTTTGAGCATATATAGTTAATATAGGTATGCACATGAGAGGACACATAGCAGGGGGACTCAGAAGCTGAGTGCAAACTCTGATCTGCTACTCATTAGCTGTGTGATTTTTGGCAAGTTACATAACCCCTCTGTGCTCCAGTTTCCCCATCTGTAAAATGGGGCTGATAACACCTTCCTGCTATATAGTTAATTCCAGTAACGCTCTTGGAACTTTCGCTGACACATAGTAAATGCTCAATAAAGCTGTTTACTATTGGGAGTAAATTATGAAAAATTAACATATATAAAATATATATATACATACGAATGTAAGTACTAATAACAGTAGATGTTAACAAAACTTAATTTCTTTAGATTAAAAACTAAATATGAATAAAAGTTCTGGTACATTTTCCAATATCCAAATGATTGTAGGAAAATAATAATATAAATACAAACAATGCTAATTTGTACTACATATTCTTGTCTAAATCTTTAATTGGTTTAATCCTTACATTAACCCTACGTAGAAAGGACTATCACTCTCCCCGTTTTTTAGTTATGTACCCTTGAGGGGTTAAGCATTCCCTCTTTGGAAAACAATAATCCAGCAAACTCCCTCAAAATATAAAACAGGAGCTGGCAGACTTTCTCTGGAAAGGACCAGGTACAGAGTACCTTAGGCTCTGTGGGTCGTACAGTGTGTGTGGCAACTATTCTACTCTGCCTTTTAGCACAAAAGCCTGCAAGAGTCTCTCCGCCATGGCCTAAAGCCTTTAAGGCCCTCTGACCCTCAGATCTCTGGTCTAGAGTCAGCACAAGCTCCAGCTCCAGCTTACCGGGTCCAAATAAGACACTGAGAGGCCGGGGCCAGGGTTCCACCACCTGGGGGCCTGCTGCTGTTGGGTGAGAGCACAAAGGAGATCGGACTCTGGTCCGACAGCACTTACGGATGCAATAATAACTTTCTGAGAGAACCAAAGATTAGAGACCGTGGGAACACAGCAGAATCCACACCTATGTGACAAGGCGGTGCTGATTTCCAGTCATGTTCCCTGACAGGGGATCGTGTAACTCTGACTTTGGAACGTGTTAGTATCCTTCTATTTCAGTGTGGGTTCGTCTGGTCGCCTAGGATTCCTTCCATAGAGAACAATGATGCCTCCACATCTCAGGAGAAGCTCTGCTTCCTGACGTGTGACCCCAGCTACCCCAGTTACCCCAGATACCCTAGCCCCGGACAGACCACAGCAAGCTCTTCCAGAGGGCTGAAGACAGAAGTAGAGGCAAGCAATGTAAATATTTGGGCACCAAAAGCATGCCTGCCAGCAGATGTGGGGCACACACAAGCAGATATCGTTGAAATGCTAGTTAGGTGAAGCGAGAGTCAGCTTCTGAGCAAGGTTGTCTAGATGAGGCTCCTTGGGCACAGTCTACTGGGGCCCAATGGCTAAGCCAGCTAATAAACTGCTTTCTTAAAACCTCCAACACACACACACACACACACACACACACACACACACACCCTTTCTGTTTCTCTAATTTCAGAATTTTTCTATGGGCTTCTTCAAACCCATGATCTAGATTCTAGAATGATCAAGGTGTATACCGTTAGGAGAAGAGTAAAGTCCAAACATGCCTAAAACTATGTCCCAACCTCACTGTTGGGGAAGGGTTCATAGATCGGTTAAATGGCCAAAAAAGAAACCATTCATCAGGGACCCCTGGACATTCTCACGTCCGTTCCACCAATACCGTGCTCCAACTCCCAGGACAAGACCCTGGGTTTTGGTTTCCAGCTGACTTGTGCCCTGTGTGTATAGGACTGTGCCAATGTGTCAAAGCCACTTGCAGCTTGATCTGGGGGAAGGTCCTTTTGGAGTCACCCAATCTACAGAGTATATGGTGGAATTTTCTAGAAGCTGCCCCCCTCACTCACAGCTCCAGCTGCTCCTACTGGTGACTTCTCCTTCAAACAGGCCTCCTCCCTGTGCTTTTTGGGGATGGATGTGCATAAACAACCCTCAATAAAACTAAATAAAGGCCACAACATCCTTACATTTCTTTAAAATTGAGGGCCTAGAAATAGCAAATATGAGGTAGTAATAAGGAGCCGGACAGCTTGTGACACCACATGAAGATTCATCATCTGCTCATTTGTCAGTTACTAACTGAGCGTGTGTCCTGCACCAGCCTCTCCTGGGCCCCAGGGCATGACAACAAGAGGAAAAACACCTGCTCCTATGATGCTTAAGGTTCAGCAGAGAGACGGGTGCTAATGAATAAATCCCTTGATTTCCAGGAGTAATGAGTGTACAAAATGGTAGACAAGGATTTAAGGGAGTAATTCAGATAACATCCGTCCTTCACCATCCTGAAGGGCATCCTTCCTGCGCAGAGAAACCAGAGCAGAGGTCTTGTATCTGTTGAATCTGATCATGACTCAGCTGATATCCATGCTGTGGCCTCAGGCAAATGGCTCAGTTCCTCTGAACCTTCGCTTCCCTGTGTGCAAGATGGGGGATCAGAGTCCTCTCGTTCAGGGTCTTTGCTATGGACTAAATTGTGTCCCCCCCACCCCCAGACTCATGTGTTGGAGGCTTACCCTAAAATATGTGGTGATAGGACTTAGAAGGAAGTAATTAAGGTTGAATGAGGTCATTAAGGGTGGGGCCCTAATCCAACAGGATCCATGTCTTTATAAGAAGGGATGCCAGAGAACATTCTTTTTCTCTCCCTCTCCTTTCCTCCCTCCCCTCCTTCCTCCTTCTCTCTTCCTCTCTCTCTCCCTTCCTCCATCAATCTCTCTCTCTTTCTCGTTCTTTCTCCCTCTCATTTGAGAAGGCAACTGTCTCCAAGCCAAGAAGAGAACTCTCACTAGAAACAGACGCTGCTAGTACCTTGACCTTGGACTTCCAGCCTCCAGAACTGTGAGAAAATGAATTTCGGCTGTTGAAGCTACCAGATGCCAGCCTAGTGTCTTGTCATGATGGCCGGAGCTGACCAACCCAGTTGTCGAGAGGAAGTGATGAGGCCCATCATGGCCACGGACCAGCGAGCAAAGTCATCATTGCCTCCAGTTAATCATTATTTCCCTGAAGGATTTTCATGATGCCTGTCCTCCAGGGGGCTCTCCAGGGACTTTGAAAATATGGGGATATTTTCGACAATAGAAATGCTTACATCTCTTAACTCTGACAACTGTGGCACAAGAGCTCTCAGGCCTCCACTGCTGGGGGACCAGGATATGCATGGGAGCTGGGCAGAGCCCTGTTAGAGCAGTGGTCTTGGGAGATGCAGAGCCTGGCAGAGAGAGAGCAAGTATGGGGGAACCAGAAGAACAGAATATTAACAATAGTTATGTTTAAGCTTTGAGACTACGGGCGAGTCCTATTTCTTGGTTCTTTCTTCTGTTTTCCACTTCAAGCACATTCTTCTTCTATATGTAAGGGAGGGAAAGACCTCATACATATTATTAGGAAGAGCCAGACGTGGAAGTGGGAGGGTGGTTTGGAGACAGAAGATTCTTAGAGGAAATTAACAAGCACACAACAAACATTCAGGAGGACGATGGATGCAGCAAGACGATGGAACACGAGGGACCCGTGCAGGATCCCAAGACTGTTCTCTGTATCTCGTGTGTTGGGTTGTTTCCTTCCAGCTTTATTTTCGTCTGAGGAAGGCTTACTTGAAAGAGCCCAGCCCTGGCAGGCCTTGAAGAGTAACGCCGTAATGCCGTATATTAATACGAATTTAACCAAAGGCCTCAGAGATCTGGGGCTTCCTGAACAGTCAGGGGGCACTGCTGATACTTGCAGAGTCTATATTTCAAAATACGGTCAACATAAGGTGAGCAGACGGGGGTGATGAGAGACGACAGGCACCATCCCCTCCCTGATGAGAGTTTCTGCTCTGGCAGGTAGGGAGGGCTAAGTCCCACTGATCCTCGAGGGGAAGATTATCAGGAAGAACTTGGCAACTGTGAGAAGTAACACGGGGTGACTCAGGAAGGGACTCTGCCTTCACAGGGCTTGACCTGTTTTCTTTGCTAGGTGATCCTTTAACTCCATTTTTTTCCAGCCAAGAGTGGGATTCACTAATCCTCTGCCCTTCCCAGATTTTAGAGCTGGGGAATGCACATTCCTCGGGTCCCTGCTTTTCAAAAATGGTAAATACTCATGGAGCCCAACTCCTGAACAGCGTGACTTTATCTGTTCACCTCCTCCCCACATGGTCCTCTTGTGGGTAGTCTGGATGGCCCTGCACCTGAGGCCAAGCCTCTGTGTATCCAAATCATAGCAAGACTGCAGGTGCTGAGCCAAACTTAAAGTCATTTTTCTTCAAGCTGAGTGTTGTAATTAAATGTTGCATCTGTTAGTGAGACTTCCGTAAAGCCGTTAGCATTCTAGGAAGCTTCGATTCATTGACCTACCTCTAATGTAAGCAAATGCTGCCAGAGAGTTGCTAACAATAATGCCGTCTTTCCTCAGAACCCTCGGTTTGCTTGGGTCAAAGTTTATACCTGTTTCATAAAAAATTCAAAACCGATTAATCATAGCTGTTCACAGTATGCCTTCTGCTCCCAACCCAGGACTGCTATAATAAATAAAAAGTCATAGAAATCAAATAAGTGGGCCTCTGACTGAATTATAGAAGACCAAGCCAGGAGGAGCATTTACTAAATAGTCTGAAAATATTAAGTGATAAGAGGCATTTAGAAATTCTAAAATGTGCTGGTTCAAACTTCAGGAGCCACTCATCCACTCCAGTCCAGAAGGGGACAATGGATTTTCCCATTCGTCCTGCCTCTGGGAGGCTTAATAATGGCTTATCTAATCACAGAGCTGCTGTCTGCACTGTTGACCATAGATAAGAAGGGAGGGAGGTTATGGAGGGAGATTGTGTGGGGCTACTTTTTTTTGGAAATGTCAGCAAAATGCAGGGCAGGTCTGGTTTCAGATGCCTGGTTACATTGTTGTGATAGAGCTTAGGGAGCTCGTGATGTGCAGCCTCAGAGCTTTGGGGACCCTACGGGATGTCAGACAGGTCGGAGGAAGGGTGGCACTGAGCTCTCGGGTCTCCGCTGCCGGGGGACCAGGACACAATGGGGTCCGGGGGAGCCCTGTTAGAAAGAGCAGTGGGGTTGGAAGATGCAGAGCCTGGCAGAGAGAGAGAGCAGGTATGGGGGAACTAGAAGAACAGAACATTAACAATACTTATGTTTAAGCTTTGAGTCTAGGGGCAAGTTCTTTTTCTTGCTACTTTCCTGTTTTCCACGTCAGGCATACTTTATTTTTATACTTAGAAGCAAAAGACCTCACAAATGTAATAAAAGTAATGCAAAACAAACTTTGAACACACAAAGTATAATATCTTAGATGTTCTACAGAAACTTTGCAGTTTCCATCAGAAGCCCCAAGAATCTGATTCCATTTTTGACTTGATAAGAAAATGAAAGTGTTCATCCCCCTCCTGCTCACAACAGCCCAGTGAAAACCCAAGGGCAGAGGGGGCATGTGTTGGAAACCCTCAGGTCCAGCTTGGTTCCTGGTTCGAGTCATCTTTCCAACAAGCTCATCATAGAATCCAGGAACCCCAAATTTGTTTCTGAGCCGATCTCTTTTTTTCAAGTGATATTTCACTTGCGAAATAAGAGGGGAATGGAAGGAAGATTTAATCCACTTATAATTTGTAAAACAAAACAAGATATTGGCCACCATTTGCAATCCACTGAGACAAGTTGCCATTGTCAGAGCTGGGAACTCCAGCTCACCTCCTGACATACCCTTTCATTCCAACCAGTGTGCAACCGACTATGGTCACATGGGGCTGTTTACCTTTACTTAAAGAGAAATGCTGGTAGTAAGCCATAAAAATTACCATGTTCACCATCTTTCTGCTTCAAAGAAGGTTTTACGTTAGCGACGGCTGGATCAATCGCTGAGAGTATGTTCTTGGGAACTAAAAACCAGAAAATAAATATTTTAAAAACTTCGTACACTTAATATAACTTTTTAACTGCCATGTGGATAAGTTACCAAAAAAAAAAAAATCCATTTTCAAATCAATACATAAATTACTCACTCTACTTGTCAGAGACACTCACACACCTATACCAATGGTACCAATGTGACCATCAAATGTCCCAGAAAGGTAAATTTTGGAGAACAAGTAAACAAGCTATGGTGTATATACCCAAGAGAATAGTTAGCCATAACAAAAACCAAAGTCCTAACATCTGCTACAACCTGGGTGGGCCTCAAAAACCTGATGACCAGCCGAAGGAGCCAGACACAATAGACGACACATGGTATGATCCCATTAATAGGAAATATCCAGAACAGGTGAATGCACAGAGATAGAAAGTAAGTTCTATTACCTTACCTTACCAAGGATCAGGGGTGGAGATGGGAACTGACTGCAAACGGGTGTCAGGGAACTTTGGGGATCATGGATGTGTTTTAAAATTGGAGCACGGTGATTGTCGTGCGGCTAGCTCTGTAAATTTACTAGAACTCCTTGAATCGTTTTTGCTTAAAATGGGTGAATCTTAGGGGCGCCTGGGTGGCTCAGATGCTTAAGCATCTGCCTTTGGCTCAGGTCTTGATCCCAGTCCTGGGATCAAGTCCCATGTCGGGCTCCCTGCTGAGTGGGAAGCTTGATATTCAAAAAAAAAGGGGGGTGATTCTTAGAGCATGGAAATCACAGCTCAATAACACTGATAATTTGGGGGACACCTGGGTGGCACAGTTGGTGGAGTCCTGACTCTTGGTATGGGCTCAGGTTATGATCTCAGGGTCACGAGATCGAGCCCCCATCGGGGTCGGAGCTTAGGATTCATTCCCCCTCTGGTCTTCCCCCTCACTCATGATCTCTTTCTCTCTCTCTCTCTCTCAAAAAAAAAAAAAAAAAAAAAAAATTAAAAACTACACTGTAGCTCTGAACATGAACTTCCCTTCCATGTAGTGAAGCAGAATGTCTGCAATGGACTCAGAATCCACCACAGACCTCTTTCCCTGGTTCCAACTCTGCTTTTCACCTACCGCTCTGAGTCCTTGCTTCCTTAATGAGCCTGAAGGGAATTCTAAGACTGCACGCAAGAACGAAAGAATGCGGCTCTAAGAATTTTAAGGGAGGGAGGAACACGAGAGGAGAGCAGTATAACAGAGTGTGTTGGAAGGTGGTCAGAGAGTCTGCAGAACTGACCCTCAGAATAAACCATCCTATCTCAAGACGCCCCAGGGAGAGCGGACAGGATGGTAGTGCGCATCTCAAGATGCCCCAGGGAGAGCGGACAGGATGGTAGCGCGCAGAGGGCCAAGCAAGGCCCGGAGAAGGGAGAGGAAACCAAATATTTTTGCTGCAGAATATTGCTTATTTTTGTTTGTTCTTTGGCTCAGCTGGTATCTGGGAGAAGTGGCAACAGGAAACAGAAGGGAGCCAACATAAACTGTGCAAGTTCAACTGCACTGATTTTTTTTTTTTTTTAAAGAGCTGGTAAGACATCTTCCACAGCAAGAACACCTCATTTTCTTTCTCAAAGTGTTCAACTAAATTCTTTTAGGGATGTCCCAGGACCGACAACCAGAGAGCATTCCTCAATTGTGCTTTTTCTGTGCGCAGGACACCCTGGCGCCTTGGTGCCCATTGGCTGTAAGGTGATGATGACAGGAGGCAGTGGAGGCTGTCCAAGCACCCTGAGGAGGGCCCCTCGGCTGATGGCGGGCACACCGCTGATTCTGGGAGCGGAGGAGTGCCCCAGATTGCTGAACCGTGTTGCAACAAAATGCTTTCTGATGAAACAGCCTCTTGGTCATGCTGCACCCTGAGAATTTTGCCCCTGATTCCTTGGCAGGAGTAAGTCCTCCCTAGCAGGAGTGGCATGTCTTGGACATCTGTCTCTTGGCTTGTTGTCAAGACACAGCCTTAGACAGGGGGGGCTCACTGCAAATGCTAGAGGTTTTACAGTTCGGGAAGGAATAAGAGCTCAGACAGGAAGGACAGTCTAGACGAGCTTTGCGGAACAACCAGGCCCTTATAAGACATTAAACTGCCGTGTGTTATACAGGCTCACATCAGGAAACTTGCCCATTTCCTACATGAAAATGGCCCTGCTAGTGGGAGACTCTTTAGGAACTTGAAAATAACAGGTGTCGATGCACCTGTCGGATTCTAGCGTGTCCTTGTTTCAAGAATGAAGATGGTGTGGGGTGTGACTTACGTACGGCTGCCCTTCAAACCCGCCTCTCTCCATTTTAGATACATCGTAAAAACACCAGCACTCCATTCTTCACGGAGCTCTTAATACATCGGACCCTGGGCTCACGTTTAAACAGTGCGTCTTGTGCAGGGTCCCCGGTGCCCCGTGAAGCTGTGTATCATTCCCATTCCTGCAGATGGGACAACTGAGCCTCCGAGATGACCATCCCTCTCGGAAGGGGTAGGGTCTCAATGCCTGGTCTTGTGCACAGGTGCCCTTGATCTTTCCCTGATGCTGTGCTGTCCGGGGACACTCAGCCTCTGGAAGCCGGATAAAGGATTATAAAGATGGCAAAAACGATTTCCGCCTGGACAATCCCTGTGAGTCTGTTTAGGGAAAACCACAGAACACAATTCGCTAATTTTGGGCAGGGTACCCACTTCGACTTCTTTTCTTCCCCCCCTGAATAAATCTTCTGTGTCAAGGTTGGGTCAGGGCAGACTTTAAGAAAGAAGTCTCCAGAAGTCGAACTTAGGGCTCAAAAAGATTCTGCGTGTCAGAGACAAACACGGTATCTCTACTTAACTTGCCCTCCTGCTCAGTAGGAGCCCAGACTGCATCAGCGCCGGTAAGTCCAGGCACACCCCTATCTTGCTGTCCCCAAACCCTGCATCACCTACTCCTCCCACCCCTAATTCTAACATTTTCTATCCCTCCTGTCCCCCAATTGTGGTACCTCCCTTCCCTCCTGCCCCCAATCCTAATAACCCCCCTTCCCCACTGCCCCCTAATCCTGGCACCTACTCCCCTTGCCCCTAATCTTGGAGCCACCATCCCGCCTGTCCCCACATCCTGGCACCCGCCTGCCTGCCCCAGCTTCTGGGAGGAGCTGTGAGGGCCCTGGGCGGAGGTCCACACGTCTCTCTTGCCTCTCAGGCATTATCGGTGTGGGAATGCTGGCTGTGCCTCTGTCCCGGTGACCCTTGAGTGCTAGTGGCTACGGACACGGAGACGAGTCCTCCCTGCACATGTGAGGGGGACAGTGGCTGAGTTTTCCAGGTCTGGCTTCTCCTATGAGGAGGAAAATCTGAAATCCAGCATGATCAAGAAGTGAGGCTAAGGGTTAAACTCGGAGGGAACACAGAGAGGGACCTCATTTAGCAATGCACTAATAAATACCGAAGGAAAGCATCCCAGCCCCATCAAAGGGCTCTGGGCCGAGTGGTCTGACATTAGCCAGATGTGCTGCCTACAGTTCCAAGAGCAGAAGGCCCGCAGCCTGAAACATACCCCAGGGCTCCACAGAGAGGTGAAATTCTCTGCCCAGCCTAAACCCCACAGGGAAGAGAGCCAGGATTAAACGAAGCTCTATAAAATAGGGAGGAGTGTTCTTTTTAAAATGCAAATTGATTATGTCCCCTGAGACAGCTTGCCAGGGGCTCCCCGCCCTTGGGTAAAAGCCTAGCCTAAACTCCCATCCCCTGGAAAGACCTACGTTCACTGGAGAGAGTAGGTCTCTCCAGTCCTACTGCGGTGCTCACCTCGTCCCTTTGCCTGTGCTGTTCCTTCTGCCTGCCTTCCCTCCCCCCACCTTCAGTTTCCTGACTCCTACACAACTGGTCTCACTTGCCTCGAATGCCACCTCCCCCAGGAAGCCCTCCTGGTCCCTCAAGTCTCTGAGCAGAGATCATACTGCTCACTCTCATTTCCCTACCCCCTGGCAAAGGGTGCAGTCAGGGTTCCTAAGGGTGAGGCATCTCTGCCCCACTGCCTGGGTCATGTTGGAGATGGGTGGCCTGTGTTTCTATAGAAATGAGGGTCCAGGGCTTGATGTTCAGTACTTGTCCCTAATGCCCCTCTTCCCTCCCCTCCATGGAGTGGGGTGTCCTGACCTCTGTGTGGGCACAGCAAGGTCTCTGGGTGGAAGAGCAAATCCAGGTGAGACGCTGCAGTAGGAAGCAGAGTATTAGAACAGACGTCTCTGGGGTGATCTTTCCTGAGCCTCTTATGTAAGAGCATCTTGACTTGGGGGTTTGGCCGGGCCCCTCCCTAGGAAGCCATCTCTATAATCACATCACATGGTCTCTGCCCAGGGCTGATCAAGGGAGGAGGGCTACCGGACCCCAGCCGGGACGATTAAGTATCTTTTTGTTAGAAATTTGGAAGTAAGATTTCAGACTGCAGGTCTCCATAATCGTTGGAAACAGGACATAAAAATCACTGAGGCTGTGGGAGTGGCCATGTGCCATCCAGCAGGCTCACGGGGAGGCTGGGTGCGGGAGGAGAAAGATCGAGAGTAAGAGAGAGAATAAGGGAGCAGAAGTGCCAGGAGAAGCAGAGAAGAGGGATGCCAGAGGTTTACCATGACCTTGGAGCTTCAGGCTGAAGCCTTGCTTCTGTGCCCTGGCTCCCATGGCTTGACCCTACCCCCCTCCACCTCCTTTTGGCTTAAATTAGCTCACACTGGCTCTTACACTCATATCCAAAGAGTGCTAACTAAGACTGACTTGCTTAGAAACGAATTATTGACAACCTCGGACTTCATATCAACTTCCACATCGGTTGGGAGACATTTTTTAAAAATGTAAAACCCTGCATTCCCATTTGGTGACCTATAAAATATTCAGACATTACAAATCATTTTTTAATGATTCAGGTTGCAGAGTAAAGAGCCATCTGGCAGGGGGTGGAGGAGAGTATATATATATTTTAAAGATTTTATTTATTTACTTGACAGACAGAGAGCACAAGTAGGCAAGAGAGGCAGGCAGAGAGAGAGGAGGAAGCAGGCTCTCCGTGGAGCAGAGAGCCCGATGCGGGGCTTGATCCCAGGACCGTGGGATCATGGCCTGAGCCAAAAGCAGAGGCTTTAACCCACTGAGCCACCCAGGCGCCCCTAAGGGGGAGAGTATATTTTTAAAATGCCAACCACTTAGAAGGTGATTAGAAAGCATCTACGGGGGTTGGGGGTGGGGGCGGATAGGCACGAACTTGCCTCACAGTCCCAGGCACCCGCCCCCTCTTTGGAATAAGTCCTGGGGCCACACTGTTGGACAAAGGGGCGTTGTCCTAGGGGGATGGGAGAACATTGTCATGCCCCATTTCCTCCACAGCCCCACACCCAAAACCAAGTTGCAAGCCCTCTTTCTGACCTCAGCCTTCAGTCCTTAACTGACACTTCCCGGTGCTTCCGTCTGCCATCCTCAACCTCACCCAGACCCTCCACTGACCCTCCCACTCTCCCTTCTTCCCGAAGCCCCTCCTAGCTGCAGCTCGGATTCCTCTATCCACCACTGTGATCACTCAGCTGGGGGCACCCCGATGCTCCCCCTTCCTTGTCATTGACCAGTGAGCCTCGAGGACCCCTCAAGCAGCTGGCCGCACTGGGAAGAACCACACCAGCAGGCGGACCAGTGTCCCCGAGAACTCTGGCAGTAGCCTCCGCCCCCCGCAGCCCTTCCTTTATACCTTCTCTTGTCTTCTCAAACCCCCTTCCCTTCCCCGTCCTCGGGGCTGAGGACCTCATCTCGTGCCAGAGAAGACAGGCCCCGAGACTGAACAGCAAACCCCCCCACCCACTCCCAGAGCCTCCCGTCCCGCTGCGACCAGGGAAACATCTTTCATCCCCATGCCTCTGCCTCCTCTGGGTGCCCCCAGTCTTTCCCCCAGGCAGGTGTCCTCAGCGTCTCCTGCATCTTCCCGCTTTCCAAACCTTTCTCAAATCCATCTTTTTTTTTTTTTTAAAGATTTTATTTATTTATCAAATCCATCCGGTTTTTACTCGCTCTTGTTCCAGCTGGTGCCCACCCCCAGCCCACTCCAGCCTGCTCCCCACCCCACGCCCCACAGACTGGTCTCTTAAAAGTCCAGTCATCACGGCGGTCTGACTCCCCCACCGCGAGCCCTCCACTGGCACCTTCCCCCAGGACCCCACAGGACCGGGTCCTGGCTGCTCCTGGGCAATTTCACGCCACCTTGACCTCACCAGCTCCGCGCACCCCCCCCCCCACTTGGGACTTGTCATGGGCTGCCCGGATTTACCTCCTCATTTTTTAAGTGGCCCTCTCTAGCCCTCAACTGATAATGCCAAGGACAAGAACCATACTCCCTTTTTTTTTTTTTTTTTTTTAACTACCCAATTCTTGGCACCAGGTGCCACGGACGCTGAGCACATGCCCTCAGTGCACTGAATGAATGGACGTGGGAGAAGCAGCTTGAACCGGAGCAGGACCTCGAGGCCCCAAGAGCCCACTTTCTCTCCACTAAGAAAAGCCTCCACCCTGGGAGCTGTGAGCTCCTCCTTGAAGGCACAGCAGGAAATTCACCTCGTTTGCAGGCTACCCTCCTTCAACACTCAGCTGGAGAGGCCAGACGCTCCTAGACCTGCAGGGTGCTCTGTGTGGCTTCTTGGAGGAACCCCAGAGCTGCTCCGGCATGGGAGCGGGAATACAGGCTGAGAGGGAAAGTCACATCACATTCCCTGCGGTCCACATGTGGCTGCTGTTAGCGAGGAAACGCATTCATGCCGCCACCTTATTGTACCAATTACGGCTTTGACACCGCAGAGGACATGTTTGTCTCAGCATATAAAAGGCTGGGGAATGCACTGAAATATTATTAGATCACAAAAAGGATGATTAGATCACAGCATGGATGAACCTTGCAAACACGCTAGGTAAAGAGGCGCCAATCACGAAAAAACAAAACGAAACAATAAAGAAAACCCTTACATCCTGCATGATGCCATTTATATGAGAGGTACAAGAGGCAAATCCATCAAGACAGAAAGTAGGTCGGTGGTGGCCTGGGGTGGGGCAGCGGGGGTGCGTTGGGGGGTGACAGTTAAGGGGGCAGAGTTTCTTTGGGGGATAATGAGAATGTTCATAAGTTAATTGTGGCGATGGTTGCATGATTCTGTGAACAAAATTAAATCCCGAGAATAAACTAAAATTCTAAAACCACTGATTCGTGTGCCTTAGGAGGAGAACCAGATGACCTGTGAATTATATCTCATTCAAGCTGTTACACAAAGAACAAGGTGGGGAGATCTGGCGGGAGAAGGGGTTTCCAGGAGCACACACATCAGGTTTTGCAGATACGGTTCTCTTCGCCCTCCCTTGGCTCCCATGATCATTTCAAAACGAACGTGTCAGGCTGACAAACCAGAAACCTGCCCTACCCTCCGAGAATCAGTACTGCCCTTTCACTTTCAGGCAGCTCTGTAAAATTGGACTCTAATGGACCAGGCGTTGCATTTTCTTGTTTGAAGATGCTGGGAAAACCAAGTCTGCTGTCATGTAACACTTTTAATTGTTTTCGGGTGAGCATTTGATCTGTTGACTCACCGCGGTGGGTATGCAGATAATATGGCTGTTGGCGGCATAGAGAGTTAGTCATTTAGAGCCTGAAACCAAGACTGCAAGGGTAAGCGAGAGCCAAACAATACTTCTGCGAGCTTGCGTCATATACCCATAAATTTCAGAGCCTCCTAAGCACCCAGATTAAAATCACTCTTCTCTCATGTGCTTGCACTTTCTGCCCTCTTCCCGTTTGTGGCCGATCTGATCGCTGAAAGTGCTTTCAAAACGAACTGTGACCAAAGAACTTGTATTGCTTATTTAATGTGAACATCCTAGACAGGAATAAAGGATGAAAAAAAAGTACTCTGGAATATCTGGGGTGACAACACTGTTTCAGGAGTATGGTTTGTTGCATGAAAACGCCTTTTCCCATGATCACCACCTCCCAAAGTCGGTCTTAGAGCAGGTTAGGGGGGGTGTATATTCTTACCACAGGCATAGGTGACAGTGAGGTATTTTTTCACTCTTGGCGGACAGGGGCTCCCGAAATGGTGATCGTTGACCATGATTTTGCATCTCTGCTTCCCATAGCACCTCCTGGATAATACTTGCAAAGCCCAGTAAGACAGGCAGTCTGAAAGGCAGGGAACACCAACAAGAATTTCAGGTTGCATCCGTATCTGGCTAACCACGGGGCTTCTGCTATTTTCTGTTAAGGAAATACACTGAGCTGGATTTCAAGTTCATGGACATAGTTTCTCGGAAAATTTTCTGTCTCATTAATGTCCCCGGGATGCTTTGCCATATAAGTCATATGGGCTAAGTCCTCTATAGGCAGAGCGGGCTTCTGGACAGGTGCTAGCAGGGCCGTGAGCTTGCTGTGACACTCTGGTCTTACTGTCTTGAAATTCTTACATATTTTGGAGCAAGGGGTCCTACATTTTCATTTTGTACCAATCCCTGCAAATAATGTAACTGGCCTTGTAAATATGTAAAACGCTGAATGAAGACTATTTCTTTTATGCCCCTTACCATGCCTTGAAATACTTCATTTGCTTTTTTTTTTTTAGAATGAGTGGGCAGGGAAATGGTAAGAAGGAGAGGAAGAGAGAGAGTCTCTCTTTTTCTTTTTTAAGATTTTTTTTTTAATTTATTAGAGAGAGAGCATGAGACAGAGCATGAGTAAGGGGAGGAGCCAAGGGAGAGGGAGAAACAGGTTTCCCGCTGAGCCAGGAGCCTGACGCCGGGCTTGATCCTAGGGCCCTGGGATCATGACCTGAGTTCAGAAGCAGACGCTTAACTGACTGAGCCACCCAGGTGCCCTGAGGAAGAGAGAGAATCTTAAGCAGGATCCCCACTCAGAGCAGAGCTAGATATGGGGCTTGATTTCAAGACCCTGAGATCGTGACCTGAAATCAAGAGTCAGACCCTTAACCAACTGAGCCCCCCCGGCACCCCTATTTGTCTACTTTGAGAAGGCATCTCCCCTGCGTGAACACAAGCTCCGAGAGGACAGCGACTCTTTCTGTCTGGTTTGTAATCAATGCCCACATCCTGGCCCAGTGTAGAAACCCAGTAAATAACTGAAGAATGGATGAATGAAATGAACTAAATAAACACGAGGATAGGTGCTTCAGCACCTGGCACAACGCCAACACAATTATTCAATATGAATTTCACACGTACAGAGGTGAGGTGCAGAGGCGCTAAGTGCTGTATAAGAAACAAGTCAGAAGAAGTCTACCTTGCTTTCACAGAGTGTGCTGGAGCTGCAGACAAAACCCACACGTGGGACCTGATGTCCAGCCATGTGAAACAGGGCGTGAGTGTCGCCAGTGCAAGGCGAGGACAGGGGTGCTAGGGTCCGTGTCGGGAGAGAGGAGTGTGGACCTTCACGGTGATGACGGGCTCGCTGGGGTTAGAGAGACTTGGTCACGGGAGAAGGTGTGTAACTGGGTAGAAACGAGCAAGACAGAAAGGCATAAACACCAAAGTAGCGTCACTTAAGGGGAGTCCAGGGGGCTGACCATGAGCTGGAATAGTGGTATGTGGACGGGGAAGCCACAGAGAACGAGCAGGGAAAAGGAACCTGGAGAGAGACTGAGTTTGCCTGTGAACGCTTAGCCAAAGGCAGACTTTATTCTGCTAGTGACACGCAGCCTAGAGAAATGGCCTCGTGCTGTTGTCCTTTAGGGACAGTGTATGGGAAGCCCCGGGAGCAGAAGGGAACCAAACTCAGCTTGGAAGCAATTTTAATAATACATATGGGGTGGGGTGCCAGGGGGCTCAGTTGGTTGAGTTTCTGACTCTTGATTTTTTGGCTCTGGTCGTGATCTCAGAGTCCTAAGACTGAGCCCAGTGTGGGGCTCATTGCTCAGCGGGGAGTCAGCGGGGAGTCTCCTTCTCCCTCTGCCCCTCCCCCACCAAATAAATAAATAGATAAATAAAATCTTTAAAAAATAATACACAAGGGGAGGAATTTAGAACTTGGAGAGCAGAGAACAGAGGAGAGAATTTTAGAGTCCTTACAAAGTTCTGTTCACTTACAACAACAGCTAACATGACAGGCTGTTCTCAACACTTGCCTGTCAACTGATGGGGTGTCCCCAAAGCTTTGCTGGGACACAGGTTGTTCATCATATATGTGATATGTTACAATAAGTTATATATAGTAGTTTGCTTATATGATATATAAATCAGGGAAATACAGATTAAGACCATGATGAAAATAATATTTTGCACTTTATAGATCAGCAAAACTTAAGACTGACTATCCCAAGTGTTGAAGAAGACACAGATCAATGGAAACTCTTGAGCACAGCTGGGAGAGTGTAAACTGTGGAGCATACACCGGCATCTTTTAAGTTGACACATTTCACATCTTGGGACTCAGCCGTTTCATTTCCAAAAGTCTATAGGGTCCCCTAGCCTTTCCCTAAACCCTTCAGAATTCGCAGTCAAGAGATCCGAGAATGGGATGTACGATTTCTGCATTGGGAAGAGGTAACGGTCTGAATTATGAAATTTTTCTTAGAAGTCTGATGTAACTATTGTTTATTCTATTACAAAGGAAATATGTGTTTGTAGTTCAAATCTCAAAAATCACAGATAAGCCAAAACTAGAAAAATAAAAATGCCTATAAACCCGGAAACAAAACAAAACAAAACAAAACTATCAATCTTTAAGGAACCTCCTTCCACCACTTTTCTGTGTGGGAAGGTCCTTCCCCCTCAGTGGTGTCATATACTTATCACTTTGTAGGCTATTTTTTCCCATTTAGTATATCTGCAAAATTTTAACATGAACATAATTTTAAAGAATTGCATAGTTTTTCATTGTACGAATGTGCCAGCTCTATTTACAATACCCAATGCAATCATTGTTCAAATAATTTCCGGTTTTGAACATTAGAAGCAGTTCGGTGTGGGGCACCTGGGTGACTCAGTCAGTTAGGCATCTGACTCTTGATTTTGGCTTGTATCCTGATCTCAGGGTCCTGACGTGGAGCCCACGCTCAGTGGGGAGTCCATTGGAGGATCTCTCTCTCCTTCTGCCTCTCCCCCGCCCAAACTCATGCTCTCTTTCTCTCAAATAAATAAATAGAAACAGTTCTTTGTGGAGCATCCTTAGAGCTAAATATTTGCACATGAGCACGATAGTTTCCACAGGAATTCCTGGAAGTACATTGCTTTGTCAAAGACTGCTTAAAATATTAAGGCTTTTGATACACACCGCCCAACTGTTACCCAGAAAATTTCTGATTCATACTCCCGGCAGAATTGTATGACTGCCCTAGAAAACTTATATTTTCTTAGGATGTGTGCCTGACCATATTCTTTCAGGCTAACAGAGGAAGGAAAAAGAAACCCTTTTCATCTATAAGCCCACAACCCTCTTTGACCCAGGAGGTCTTTCGGCGAGCGTGATTTAGAGAGGTGTGCTTCTGCACTCTTAGAGTTCGCTGGAAGCAAAAGAGTTTATCTTGGTCAGAGTGAAACCCACAGTGTGTTTTCAGGAAGAGGCCCAAGGTAATTCAGGTCTGACTTAGGTCTGACCATATCCTTGTTGACACTGAGCTCTGGGTTGTTTCCAGGACTTTCTTCGCAAGTGATTATCTCCCTCTCAGGCTGATTTTATTTGCACCCTCTCTTCCTGGCAAATCATCCTCCGCCCCCAACCCATCTGATAACATGATATTCCACCCTTTAATTATTTTTTTAAGCTATTGTTCAACACTGAAACTGAAGTTAATTAATCTTTACAACGTCTGTTTATTTGGATAATTAGGCTGCTCTTGGCAGCACGGGTCCCCTGGCACCTTAATCTTTGGCTGGAAAGTCGAGGTCCACCCACACTTGGCCTTGGGATGGCCTTAGCCCAGACCTTGAGGCCCACTGGGTGGTTTCTCAGGAAACAGCAGGATCCCTGGAGCCCACCCAGAAAACGTAACTGCAGCAGGAAATGACACGTCACAATGGACGCCCAGCCAGGAGACCTCCCCGAAGTTCATGCCCAGGTCTGTGGGAAGGCTCACCCTGCCCTGTGTTAAGATGTAGTTTCACTGGTGTCCATGTGGGACCAACAGTGATCAGTCACTTTCACACACTCCTTTCCCTTCCACTTGACAAGACATAGATTCTGATAGAACCGACCTGCTGGAAGCTCTTTCAGGCATGTCTTTGAAGGGTCAGCACCCTCAAGATAAGACTGCAGATATAGCTTTGTTTGAATTCATGTGGCCAAAAGATACCACTTTTTTGAAGATGGCTTCACAGCTAGCTTAGTCATTGGTCTTTCATGTCTTCCCCTTTATTTCATAGTTCAGGGTTATTGCAAAGTATTAGTTTCCTACAGCTGCTGTAACAAGTACCACCCCTTGGGAGCTTAAAGAGCAGAAGTGTATTTCCATTCCGTTCTGGAAGCCAGAAGCCTGAGATGACAGTAGGGTTGTACCTTCTGAGGCCTCTCTCCTTGGCTTGCAGATGGCAAGACCATGTGTCCTCACATGGTCTTCCTCTGTGTATGTCTGTGTCCTAACCTCCTCTTCTTATAAGGACACAAGTTATATTGGATTAGCACCCATCAGACCTTAATCTGACTTAAACACCTCTTTAAAGACCCTCTCCTTAAATGCAGTTGCATTTTGGGGTGCTGGGGTTTAGGACTTTAGCCTATAAAATTTAGGGACACAGAACTCAGCCCCTAACAGCCTTCAAGATGATCCCTAGTCATCACCAGTTTCTGGAACTCATAGCCCTTGTGTACCCTCCTCCCACAGTGAACCAGTCCATGTGACCCCATCTCCGCCAACAACAATACCGACTCAGTCTGCCATATAAGAGACCCACCTTGGAAGCTCAGCCTTCAGGTGACTGTCACCCCAGCCAGTGTCCCATCTGAGACCTCACCAGAACACGTGCGACCCTAAGTCATAAACACCACCCAAACCACCCCAGAATTCCTGCTTCATAGAAACTGTGAGGGAATAGATATTTGTTTATATTTTAAGCTATTAAATTTCAGGGTATATTGCCACAGCAACAGAAAACAAGTGCATATTTTCACACTTAAAAGTGAGTTTCTGGCATACAAAGAGTTCCTCAAAATGTGGGTGAACTTCGAGCATACGTTGAGAGGACCTTGAGGAAAGTGTTAATGAGAGTCGAAGGCCTTGAGGAGAAGCCCAGCGTTGGTTAGCTTTGCACCCAGAGGCCAAGTGCATCTCAGAGTAGAACTTCCCAACTTCAAAGTAAATGAGCGCAAGTATGCTGGATATTTCCCTCAGGCCCCCTGATGCCCCCCAGCTATTGGATTTGGAGTTGGGCAGTGCCGTCCTTCATGCCACTGTGCCATGTAAATAGAATTTTCTGAAGGAAAAGGCTGGGAAGCACAGTCCAAGGTCATCGTGTAGCATGTAGCCAATGTCTCACCATGGCCTTGCCTGCCTGGTGCATTCCAGACGGGACCAGCTTAGGGCACTGTGCACAGAATGGAGGCTCTGCTCGCCCTCCTTCAGGTGGGGTCTCAGAGCCTTTGCTGCAGACAGGAATGAGGCCCCTTATATCTTTTGGGATGTCTGGCATGAGCTCGGGTCCCACTAGGGTAGGTACCGTCAGTCAGGCCAAGGGCAGCCCTGAAGCAGCTCATGGGATCGTGATGATGTCACACATGACAGTCGGGTGTGAGGTTAAGTGCAGATGCCCTGACCCCCACCAGGGATGTCTTCCTCCCCACTGCCATGAAGCCCCTTTCTCTTGATCCCATCCGACGGGGTACAAAGCACACAGAATCAAAAAAGCAACAAACCAGCCTATAACAAAACCAAACTGTAAGTCCAGGAAAAAATATATTGTGGGGTGGGAGACGGGCAGCAGGAAAAAGCATGTCAAGGATTAACATCTTTCCTCTGTCATGTTAAAATTTATGAAAAAAAATAATAATAAGGGTCCCACCAGTGGGGAAAAAAAAAAAGGACAAAGGCTAGAGAGATAGTGGGAGCGAGTGTAAATACAAGAGCCACAAAAACATGGGAAATGTTCAAAGCCATTCATAGACAAAGAAAGGCAAATAAGAAGACTGTTTTACATCTATTAAATTGGAACCACAAAGAAAAATCATACATGCCTCTACCAGAGTTGCAAGGAAACCCAGGAGTGTACGTCGCTGTTTACACACATGAATTGGAACAAGAAGTTTTTGGAAAGAAGTCTGGGGATACACTTAAAGAATTGTAAACATGCCCACACCCTCTTTCAGTATAAAACTTCTGGGAATTTATCCCAAGGAAACAACCCGGAGGAAAGAAAATGCTACGAGCACAAGTTCATCATACACCACTTAGCATATTTGAAGATCAGAAGCAGTAAAATACGCCAGCCACTGAGGTATGGTTAATTACGTGCTATGCTACATCCCTTCAACAAGATATGAAGAAATGACTGGCATTGTTGGCATTTGGTTGGACATGTGGGAGACCACCCAGGGTATAAAGTTACATTTCAAATGTATGAATCAAATGGATGTATGAATCAAATGTATCAAGTGAATCAAATGTATCTTAGAATACATTTGAATTAGAATTTCCATTATGTAAAAACAATCCTACGCTCAGACATCAGGACTTGGAGGAGACCCTGAGAAGGCAAAAGCTCCTCATTTGATGGGTAACATTTATGGCTGCACTGTCTTCTTATGTCCCTTAAATGTCCTTAGGGCTCTGGTGCAGGACACTAACAGGGATCCCACTAGTCACCTTTAGGAAAGAACTGGAAATGACCTCTCCGTATTTGGGAACAAAAGCCCAGCTCAGCAATGCTTCCTGACCTCGCTGGGGCCCAGCCGGCTCTCACCACGCGTGTTGCCAGGGAGGCGTGGAGGCTGGAGAATTCTCAGTTCCACCAGACGGCGGCTTATCCCCAAGGAAAGGTACACCCATCACCTTCCAGAGGCCGCGGTGAGGCCTGACCACCCGGCCCTAGATGGTCATCCCACCAAGCGCATGTCAGGTCCCAGGGTTGAGAATGAATTTTTCTCTTCTTCAAAGCGAATGTGGCCAAGCCATAGTAACTTAGTAACTGGCAGCCCAGGGACCGGATGTGGCCCGGAGGCATGTTTTGTTTGGCTCACACAGTGTTTTAAAAGTTGGAACATTTCACATTAAAAGAAAAAAAAAAAAAAGAGTCCGGATTTCCAGCATCTCATGTGGGGTTGGAAGCCATGACGACACCAGGTCGGCACCTGTGGGAGCCCTGTGTGGACACCTCCCTTAGGAGGGGCTCTGATTCATTCACGCACGTCAGGGTTCACGTGGACACCCACTCTGGGCCAGGCACAGCTCGGGATGCTGGGAATTCTGCGGGGAGCAGACAGACACCGTCTCTACGAGCGCTTGCCCTCCCCTGGGGAAAGAGACCCGAGGCAGGTAAGTGATGGTTTCCGTGATATGAAGACACTCCAACAGGGGTGCCGCTTGGCACTGCAGAGACAAGGTCCCATGCTGGCAGGGAGCCCCGGGAACCCCGTCTGAGAAGGATGCCTGACTTGATTCCTGCATGGTGGGGTGAGAACATTCCAGGCCAAGGGAAGAGCTTGTGCAAAGACCCCAGGCTATGAGTGAGTGTGCAGTGCCCCATCCAAGGGAGGACACACCCGCAGGTGGGAGAACGGGTGGATTCTAATTACGGCGCGCAGGTGCTGTGATCTGACTTATTTTAATAATCTCTCTCCGGCTGCTAAGTGAGGAAGGGACTGAGGGAGGGAATCGGGGAGAAGGGAGGCTGAGCAGCCAGTCTGGTCTGGGTGGTCCAGGTTAGAGATGCCCAGAGCTGCCGGTGAGAGGTACTCAGTGCGGGCGAGTCAGCAGGAGGCGGCTGGGCAAAGGGCGGGTAATGGTAAAGTGTTCACAGGAGAGGGATGAAAGGGGGCTCGGGGGGCAGAACACGCTCAGCACAGGTTGAAACCTTATGGAGAGTCTCCCTGGGGCCGAGGAGGGAATGAGTTTTCAGCACTCAGCGAGATGGGGAGATACGTCCGCACGGGCAGCCAGTGGTCTGTAGGCACACGTGCAAGGGTCTGGCCTTGATGTTGACCTGGAAGGCGGGCACAGTCCAGGCCTCCGCGTGAGGCTGGGGGTGAGCGGAGGATGAGAAGCCCTCCCAAGGGCCTCTCCTCTTCTCTGCAAGCCTCTCCCCTGCAGAGCACAGGGGCAGGACGCCCTCCGGCATTTGGCAGCCGTTCCTGAATGCAGAGAACAGCCTGTCCCTCAGCCTTACGCGTAGTCCATGGGCGAGGGACGGGAGCCCTTGACCTTGAGGGATGCGAGGGGATGGGGGCGGGACGAGCAGGTGGTTTCTGCCGGGAGACTTTGCCGGGGCTCAGACGTTTCAAACTGAACCCCTGAGCAAGGGGCATGGTCTTCCATTCAGAAACCTTTCCCGCGTCCACAAGGGTTATTCGTGGCACGGGCACAGCTGGCTGACCGAAGGATTCCTCGAAGTCTCTATGGAAACCTGCGCTTTAGCCATGATGTCTGCTAACATTTTCTTTGGCTGGTTACGTTTCCCTCTCAGCCCCACTCCCAGCTTCCCAGGAACCTAAGGCAGCGCGACCCACGGTACATAAATCAGCCTGCGTACCTGTCCGTCTGCTTCGATGACCGACTTCTGTTCAAAACAACGGCTGAAACTGTTGGGGCTTAGGGCCGCCTCCCCAAACACAGGTGGCTCAGTTAGATTTCACAAGCTTGAGAAATGGGCCGCCCCACCCCAGTATCAAGAAGGAGAGCCCCTTTTTTGCAGAAATAGGTCAGATCACCAAGGGCCCCTTACCCAGCCGAGGAGACCAGATCATAAGAAGTGTCCTTGCAGGATGTTTGGAAGAACAGGGATCACACTGGCCCTTTAGAAGGATGCCTCTGGCCACCTGGGGGTGAGGGGAAGGCCAGCCGGGGAGCAGGGAGACTGCAGTGACCAGGCAGTGGTCCCTGAGCTGAGTCAGTAGTGGGACCAAGGCAGGAGTGGGTGAAGATGTTCTGAAAACACGCAAGGGTTACATGCGAGGGAGACTGGAGTGTCAGGAACTCCCAGGTCATTCACCAGGGTGTGGGGCGTGGGGTGGTGCCAGGACATACAATGGGAAGCCACGCCCACAAGGACCTCACTGCCCCATTTGGCAGCCAAGCCCTTTAAATAGGAATCCTCTGCCCAGAGCTAATCAAGTGCAGCTAGATGCCCACTTCGGCCTCTCTTTGCCCTTAGAGGACCCTCTGCCATCAGCCGCCGAGGGGCCTTTCTTCCCAGAACACTGGGCTGGGGGCCTTGGCGGGGGCAGGGGCACATGTTCCTCTTGAACTGGTTTTTGTTCTCTCTCTAGTCTTGCGTGAGTTTGCCTGGACAGTCAGTCACTTTATGTTCTCCACCGCCCGCCTCCCAGATCTGAGATATTGGTTTTATACGAATTTCTTTTTAAAATTAATGTTTAATTTCACATGTGAATATAGCAGTTTAATACATTTTGGAGCTCATTTTATTTTCATTTATTATTATTATTTTTTTAATTTAAATTCAATTGGCCAACGTATAGGACATCATTAGTTTTGGGGGTAGTGTTTAATGATTTATTAGTTGCATGTAACACCCAGTGCTCATCACATCATGTGCTCTCCTTGGAGCTCACTTTAGATTTTGATGAATCAAGTGCAGCTCTCTGTGCTATGTCCCCTTGGGGCCTGTTCTCCTGGGTAATATGGAGGGTAGAGATCAGGTTGCTTCTCTGCTGGAGACTGGGATATACGATGGTTAATTTTATGTCTCAGTTCAGCGATGCTATGATGAATCACCAGTCTAGATGTGGTCGTGAAGATATTTTAAAGATAGGACTAACATTTCATATGCAAAGTAGACTCTGAGTAAAGCAGATTATTCTTCCTGATGGGGGTGGGCCTCAACCAATTAGTTGAAGGCCTGAAGGGCAAAGACAGGTTTTCTGAAAAATGAATTTCCCTCCAGGCTGCAGTACAGAAAATCTGCCTGCTTCCAGCCTACCATCTCACAGAATTCAGACTCAAGACTGAACACCAAGTCTTACCTGGGTTCCCAGACTGCCAACCCACTGTACAGGTTTTGGATCTGCCAAGCACCACCACTATGTAAGCCAATTCCTTAGCATCAATCTCTCCAAATGTATGCATGTCTGTCCTGTTGGTTCTGTTTCTCTGGGAAGCCCTGACTAATCATAACATCGGGTGACTTCGATGGGGGCAGCTTCCAGCCCCACATCCCGGCCATCACCTCTTGGCTCTAGACTGCAGACCCCTAAGAAGAATGACTCCCTGAGCTTGCTACAACCCTACACAACCAGTTATGGTCCAGGCTCTTCTCCCTACCCAAATGCCATCCCCAGGTATCCGCAGGCCTCCTCTTTTAAGTCTCTGCTCAGCATACCAGTGACCCTGCAATGCCGGGCCTCTCTGAAGCACACCCCAGCCTCCCCTATGTCCCCTCCACAGTGTGCTTTACCCCTTAGCACTTGAGTGCACCTGAAATACAACAAGTGAACTCCTTTCATTTGCTCATTCTCTCACGACCACTTTGTGCACAGCTGGAAATTCCATGAGGTTCCATGAAGACCCTGTGTTGGTCACTGACAACTCCTCCACCCATAGAACAGGACCCTGCATACAGTCGGTACTCAATAACTACTTGATGTGAAATGACTAAACGATGGACAAATTTGGGAATGTGGGGCAGAAGGAGGTGGCACCCCTGGGGTTGTTCCTCCCTGCCCTTGGCTTTCCCTCTAATCCAGGTACTGGCCAGAGTCCCAATCCCCTTGGCACCGAATGAGATAGCCCCATGAAGCCACATACCAAAGGGGGGGAGCCACTCTGCTTCGGAGGCGCAGGTATCCCTCTCCTGGGTCCTCCTGCCGTAGCTCGCAGAGTAGATGTTGAGAAACTTGGAAGGGTGACAGTGCAGTTTCAGCTCTTGGTCTTCACATATGGTTTTGTTTTTTAATTCATCTGAAGCAGAAAAAAAATTTAACGGCACCATCAGCTTCTCTCAGGAGGAATGGGGGAGTTCTGCCCAACCCCTGGCCACTCATCCACCCCCTGGAGCTGCTTCCTGGGAAGGCCAGTGGGAACAGCCCCAACCGGGGGGTGGGGTCTGACCCTGGAATAAGAGCCCTCTGCAGGAAGAGGTGGGAATGACAGGAAGAGGAAGGCAGAGGAGACAGGAGCCAAGTATAGGGGAAGACAGGGCTCACTGGCCGCGTTGGGCACGGTTTGGGGATGGGCCTGGCCATAAAGG
This sequence comes from Mustela lutreola, assembly GCF_030435805.1. Taxonomy (NCBI): domain Eukaryota; kingdom Metazoa; phylum Chordata; class Mammalia; order Carnivora; family Mustelidae; genus Mustela; species Mustela lutreola. Next base: position 213,100,364 of record NC_081291.1, on the reverse strand, counting down.
ATGTCTCTCTCTCTCTCCACTTGAGGTCACACATTCCTTAATGGAAGGGAGCCTTTCCTCAAATGTTGACTTAGACCCACATGAGTAAAGATCAGGAATTACCTGATTGCAGATTAAACTTCAGGAGAGAGCCCAATTAAACCTCACCACCAGATTTCCTAATATCCTAGCACCCCCATTTCCATATATAAAAAGAGAGAGGTTGTAAAAGTAAATGATTTCCTTGGCTTGGAGAGGGAAAGAACAGGGCATGTGTCTTATGAAGAGTTCCTTCTTCCAGCCCCCAGTCTGGTGATCCAGGAGCAAACGAGGCTTGGCTGCTGTGGTCTGTGCTACCGTATGACAACCCACACCAGGTTTGTTCCCAAAGAATTTAGGGAAAGGTCTGTGCATCTGTGTCATTCACCGACCACAGAAACATTTCTCTTTGCAATGTCACACAGCATTCACATGGTACATGCACTGCTGATGAAAATATAGTTGATTGTTTTTTTTTAAAAGACCATACTGGAAAAGCATTCCATTAATAACCTTGTTTCATGATGATTTGGTTTTTAAAAGCAATCATTGTTAACACTCCAGACACCAAGGATCAGGTATTGTATGACTCTATTTTGTTGAGATCTCCAGAAAGGCAAACCCATAGTGACAGAATGTAGGTGAGTGGTTCTATTGGGGCTGAGGTTTGGGATCACAGGGAAACAACAACAATGAACACAGGACATTTTTGAGATGATGAAAATGTTCTACAGCTGGACCGTGGTGATGGTGGCATGACTTAGCCCATTTGCTGAAAATCACTGAATGGCACACTTACCATCAGTGAAATTTATGCTATGTAAATCGTACCTCAATAAAGATATTTCAAAAATTACAAAAGCTACTATTTACTGAGCTCCTCCTATGGATTAAGCCCTGTTCTAAGATCTTTAAATGTATCAGTGAATCTAATCTTCAGAACAACTCTCTTGGAAACCCCCTCTTCATATCCTTGGTGTGTTGTGTTTTGGATTTTTAGACGCTGCAGCAGTGATTCGTATGTTCTGGATGCTAACTTTCTTCTATTAGGTATTACGAGTATCTTTTCCTAGTCTGCCACTTACCTTAAACTTTGCAAAATCAAAACAAAGCAGAACACAAAGGAGACCATGGTCATTTGTTTGCACGTGTGGGTCTCCTCTCCTCACCTCCCCAACATTTTGTAAGGGAAAAGAAAAGATCCTGTATTATTACTCCTAGATTCTTCTACTTTGAAATGGCAACTGCAGAGCAAATGGGAACATTTTGGAGCCAAACAAGCCAACAGGAGCTAAATCGTAGGAGCTACTCGGGCTGCCGTGGACTGTCTGGGATGGGGAAGAAGAAAGTGTCAAGAGGAAAGAAAACTAGCAGCCCCCATATCTACTCTCCCGTGACTGTCCTGCCCAATGCTACCCCTCCTATGGCCATTCCCCATGACCACCCCCCATGACCATCTCCTTGACCACACCCCATGACCATCTCCATGACCATCCCCCATGACCACTCCCATGACCACTCCCACTGTGACCACCCCCCAAAGACCACGCCCCATGACCACCCCGATGACCTTCCTTCATGACCACCCTCCGTGGCCATTTTCCATTCCCACCCCTATGACCAATCCCCATGACCACCCCGATGACCACTACTACCATGGCCACCCCCAAAGACTATCCCCCATGACCACCCCCCATGACCACTCCCCAACCCCCACTGTCACTTCTCTGACTCACTCATGTTTTTGGATGGAAGGTGCAGGCCATTCCCACCCAGATCCCTCAAACACCTCAAGCAAAAGTTTTTCAAACTGATTTGAGGCCTATTCTATTCTATTCTATTCAGGATATCAGTTTAGTCATTTGTGACCTGCAATTTAAAAAAAACAAAGAAGAGTTTAGAAAGCATCAAAGTTCATCATGCAAACAAGGAATAACACTATTTTATAATTAAAAAAAAAAATCTTTTGAGTTGTGTGTGTGTTGTGCTGGGCCAAAATGTGAAATTTTTCCTTACTATGCCTTGTAATCAAATCAATTTGAAATCACCCCCCAAGAAGCCTTCCAGGAAGTCAGAAGGGGTAAACACTAGGGCAACGGTGGCCTGGCCATGGGACTTCATATCCTGGCATCGCTGATGCTCAAGCCCCAAACTTAAAACACGAAAGAAAATAATCCCCAAATGTAAAGTCTACCTTTTTCTGTAATGTGTGAATTCCCACACCTTTCTACACCAAGAGGAGAAGAACAGTGAGGAAATCTCACTTCAGATTGAGATTGGAAATTCAGGATCTCAGTACACCATCAGTTGATAAATTGTGGCACAGTCCCTTAATCTGTGGTGATGGAACACTCAAGATTAGTGAAAGGCATGAAACAGAAACCGGGTTGCTGATGCTTGTGGTTGAACACACGAGGAACTAACAGAGGAGGGAAAATCTAAGTGGTGACGAAGCGATGTCTAGAATGCCCTTCACCCGGTCCCTGGACCTAAAGCCAAGAAAAGCTTTGTTTTCTTTTGCTAAACAGAAAAGACACTGAGTCTGACCCTGACATCGGAGGGCTTGATTCTGGTGAGTCACATCCGCACTGGGGTGAGGTTTTCAGTGTTTTTGGCGAGTAAATGCTAAATCCCACCAACACCAAAATACTGCCTTACTTCAAAGGCCCAGAATGAACGATGGCCTTTGATGCAGAACAGAGGGCGCGGGGTAGACACACCAAGAGAGCCCAAGCCCCCATCTGCCTGGGAGAATACTGAAGAATGTTAAGAATGCCTTCCAGGGGCAAAGCTCGCCCAAAAGGATGAAAACCAAGCCTAATCTAGCAAATTGGAAGCTTTCCTTTTCAACAGGATTGGCTTCTTTTCTTTTCTTTTTTCTTGTCCTTTGCTTTGCTTTTCCTTCCCCCCTTCCTTCCTCACTTTCTCAGAATTTTTAAAAATTAGAAGAGATTTTTCAAGGCTTGTCATGATGTGTACTTCTCAGCCACCGCCTCTCGGAAGTACTAAGGCCCATTCACTAACGGAGTTTCTCCACGCGGGCCAGACTCACCCAGAGAAACACAACACCCCTACTCTAAGGCCTCTGGTGATACTGTCCCCAGATTACGGGCCAATCATCTCCTGGAATGGAGGGGCCTGTGAGTGTCACATTACAAGCTTGGGGTTAGCCTGTGTGATGTTGAGTCACTGGGTTCCTTAGGAATGTGCTGATTCACTGTCACCTAAGAGCGACACTTCTGGGTCCTAAAAACAATGAGACCGCTACAAATTGCTACTTTGGGTAGAGAAAGAGAATTTGTTTTAGAGCTGGGTGAGAGTGCTTGATGGCCTCAAATTAGACAAGGTGGGGTGGGGCAGGGATTGGGGGGGGGTGGGGAGCCTTCCAGAAGCTTCCTCATGGGTGTGGATGGGGAGAGTGACAGGAGCCCAGGCAGAAGAACCGCCAGGACTCTTCTTCAAGGACAACAGTAGCAAGACACCCCCCCCCCCAATTCTGTCAAGCAGGGGCTAGGCAGGTTCTCCTTAATAACACAGATATGCACCTGCATATCCGCAGGGCCCTTCAAAGCGGGTGGGCAGCATCACCTGTGCGATCACTGATGTTCCTTAGGACGGTCATGCGTGGTGATGTTCTCAACATACAGAGATTTAGTCACTTCTAACGTGTGTGTGTGTGTGTGTGTGTGTTTTTAAATTCTCTACAGGCAGTATGTCCTGCTCTTGCCCGCACCTGGGGCAGACCCCAGCCCAGCCCCCAACACCTGGTGTCTCACTGCCTTCCAGATACTCCCATCCTCAGCAAGGACTTAATCTGCCCCCTGGAATGAGGGTCGCTGGTCCCTGAGGGCACCTGCATGACAAGCCCAGGCTCAGCCTCTTACAAGCCGCACTGTAGTTTTCGTCTACACAGCACTGTACTCACACACTCCTTAACCCCGTGCGGGCAGTACATTATCCTCACTTGACATTTGATTCATGAAGCCAGCGTCCCTGTAAAACAGCTCCCAGACCAGCCAACAGGCCAGCCCCGGTAGGCGGTGTTGGCCCAGCTCCCCGGCGTAAAGGCTCCCACGGTGGCAGGTTTCACTGCCCACAGGCAGGGCCGGGGAGAGATGCACATAGTTGGCACTTGGGATGAGGGCTGGGTCCCCGCAGCCCCGGGTGCAGCCGGGTACCCCTTCGAACAGTCCGTGTCACGTTCGGGCTGGCACCAGAGACAAAGGGCCTCCGGGCTAGGAGGGTGGCAGAAAAAGAGTCTGGAGCATGTGGGGGCCCTTCTCTTCCTCCTTCCCCACTCACAGCAGCAGCAGGGGCGTCTCCTAAACTGCAGGACCTCGGGTCACCGATGTCTCCGTTACCCAAAGTCCTCTGGTCCGAACTGCTGCGTCCCCTTTCAACTCAAGTTGAAATCCTAATGCCCAACTTGACGGTGTTAGGGGGTGGGGCCTTTGGGAGGGGCTTCGGTCACGAGGGGATTAGTGTCCTTCATGAGAGAGACCCCAGAGAGATTTCTCATCCCTTCTGCCAAGGTAGTTAGAGAAAAAGACAACCACTGGTGGAGGAAAGGGGCCCTCGGCAGATACCAAATCGGCCAGCACTTCGATCTTGGTCTTCACAGCCCTCAGAACAACAAGAAATGAACTTACGTTGATTATAAGCCTTCCGGTTTACAGCATTTTGTTACACTAGCTCGAACAGACTAAGACACAAGGGCTCTGCCCCTAATCTATTACCACACAGGCCAACCAGAGGCCATTTTAAAACCGCACCCACACACCATCCCTGTTTAAAGAAAGAATCCACCTCCTTCCTTGGCCATCAGGGCCCCGGGGATCCTGCAATGGCTCCCCGGCCGGTGCTCCTGCTTGCCCCCCCCCCCACTGCTTCTTCTGGCCACAGGCTTCCACGGGGAGCGCTCCTTCTATGCTCGCCCCTCAACCCGCCGTCCTCAGCCCCACCATCACCTGCCAGGTGCAGGAATGCCTTCTCTGCACCCCTGCTGGGGTCAACTCCCCCAGATGGACCTGCCCAGTACCAAGACAGCAGGGCTCCCGCTGAGATGTTTTTTAGACAGGTCTGGTCTTTCCCGAGAAAGGTGACGGTTGCTAGAAACTAAAGGACAACAAGGAAGCAGCTGTGTGAAGATGCAGTAAATGGTGCCACACGAAGGAAGGTTGGGAGCTGTCCCGCACGGAACCCCATCCAAGAAACTTCTGCAAAACCCGAGAGCAGTCTTCCCACCCAGCAGCTGGCCTGACACCTGTGCACAGCAGAGGCTCCGCAAGTGTTTTGCTGAAACAAAATCAGCGATCAGACCTACTTGCTCGGTGCGGGAAGAAGGCTGTGGTCCGGCACTGACTTAGAGTCAAAGTTCTGTCAATCTCACGAGGGCCTTTTTACCTCTTTTAGAGGCTGGTCCTCCAAAAGGACCTTTTGATTACAAAAAACTTCCAAAGTATAGAAGATGTGAGAGAATGTCACAATAGACGGGCATATTCCCACCACCCAGATTCTCCAATCCTTGACATTGTGAACAAGGGCCACTTTGAAAGGGGGTTGTCTTCCCCACCACGGAAGGAGGACGAGGGCAGCTGCTTTGGAGACTCAGCCATGGGAAGGACATGGCGGAGCACACAGAGATCTAGAAGGGATGTGTCCGAGTGAGGCAGGAGTTGCCATGACTTCCTGACTTCCCGGGGAGACGCCGGTCGGCGTGCAAAGTTGGGGTCTGCTTTGGGTCTTCGTGATCACGAGTATGTGTGCGACAGTGTCTATGCATGTGACAGTATACACAGGTGTGCTATCGTGTATGTACGAGCGACTGTGCGTACCCTATAAGTGTGTGGTGATGTGTAGGTGTGTCTGAGCGTGAACGTGTGTTTGAACACCCAGTATGGGGCAAGAGCCAGAGGGGCCTTTCAGGGGTGTCCGCGCCCCAGCAAGGAAAGGGTTAAAGACGCAAAGCTGGATATTTGCTGAGAGGATCTCCTGCTTTCTCTGCAAGTAAGCACTGGAGACCACACACGACACACGTGTGACCCGAAGCCTCACCGACCCCCGGCACCCTGGCTGCCAATGGGAAGCTGCTGGGCTCCAGAGGCAGAAACCCACAGAGAACAAAAGGCAAAAAACCCAAAAAAGATGTGTTGGGATGGCCATGTATATAATTCTTTAGTGAAACGCTGTTGCTTTCTTTTCAACAAGTTTTTTCAAGGATTCCTGGGAGCCTCTAACCCTGCCGTTGCCTGTGACCTCTCTCGGGCTGACCCGCCATGCCCCTAAGTGTGACCTGCGCCCCAGAAAGCCGTTCCTTTTGTCTGGCAATGGGTTGATCACAAAACTAACATGCGTTACAGGTGATACAAGTCACCAGAGAGAGAAAGGCGAGAATCAGAGTGGAGGAGGCTGCTCCCCCCCAGAGACCTTTCCAAATTCTTTCTCCTTGAGGAAGAGACACTGGGTACGGAGCCCCTGCTTTAGTGAAAGCAAAGAGGCGAGTTCATAGAGATCTGGAACCAGGGGCCTGGGGGCAGCTGTGTCCTCTCGTGAGAGCAAGGGGTCCCGCAGCTGGCGGTGGGCTTCCTCTGAAAAGGAGAAGTGGCTCTTCGTTTGGGGGGAAAGCAATTATAGCCTCTTGCCACCCCTGATAGCTGTAGCACGGTACAACTGGGGTTTCCACACCAAGAAGGATTTTTTAAACTCAGGGGTTTGTAAGAATGCATGTGGATATATGGGTGCACACACACACACACACACACACACACAAATACACATAAACTTACAAAAACAGGTAGGACATCTCTATTAACAAGTCTCTAAGCGGGACTACCACCCTCTGGCAGAGATCCCCTGTGAAGGCTGTGACTGAAACAGGGAAGCCACACCCAAAACGCACTGTGCCCCTCAGACGTTACTTACTAGGCTGGCATTTAAAGGAGACCAGGAGGTATTTACTGCTTCCTGGACAAAGGTCAGGTCCGAAAACACGGCTATTGACCAGGAGGTGGCAGGCCCGCTGGTTCTGGCATTCATCCAGCACCTTCTAAAAGGAGGGGGTAGAAAAGGGATAGGCTTGAAAACCACACACAGTGTCTGGGAGATCCCACCCCCGGGCGGCTCTCGGCTCCGTCTGTCCGGCCTGGGTGTCCACCCAAAGAACCTTCGAGCTGCGCGGAGCTGGGTCTAAGCCGAGAGCTTGCCTACGGGCATGATCAGGTCTGCTCCCCGTCTCCCTGTCCTTCCCAGAACAAGACACCTGACCCACCCGTGGCAGACCCCATCAGAAGACCAGCCCCCCCCATCTGTCTCCACTGGAAGTGCTGTGCACGGTTTCGGCAAAAGTGCCGCATCACGGAGATCCCAGGAAACGTGGGCAGGATCTGAGAAGCTCAGTGAGCGGGTGAGATGGGCCTCGGAGGTCCCCCCCCGCCCCAGGAGGGCTGCGAGAGCGCTGTGGGGGTCAGGAATCACAGCCAGAGCTCTCCAGCCGCAGGAAACAGCCGGGCACAGACCACAGAGAACTACTCAGTGTTTGGGGGACACCTTGGAGACCCAACCCAAACACGGGCCAACTGAGAAAAACTGAAAAGCAGATTCCCAGCCTTGCCAACGACAAGGACACAGGCCCCACGTGTTCCCTTTGGAGCGATTTTCTCTGTGGAATGCTCAGGTGTTGCTGGTGAGCATTGGGCTTAGACGTTTTCCCTCAACTGTCTCTTGCTCTCAATTTTTTTCTGGGCAGCTCACTCCTTTGTGAATGAACCTGGTCCAGAGAAGCTCGCCGAGGACCGTTCACGGGGTCCCAGAGGAGCCTAGCACCTCGCTGCCCCTTTTCCATTTCCAAACGGAGCCCACGACAGTCACAGAAGACTTCCACTCGGGGTCTGTTAAAAGGACACCAAGTCCGGCGAACATTTCCCAAGAATTTCCTTATTCCCATTGGACTGAGTTTGGCGCAGTCACGAGGCTGTCTGAGTCGCCGTGCTCTCCTCGTAGCGCATGGCGCAGCTCCGTGGGGAAGGCCGGCCCTACCAGGTAGTCCCTCAAGGGGTCCAGCGGACGTGTATGAAATCAGAAAACACGTCCAGGGGAAACCCTGGGGACCCTCAGACGACGGGACACGTTCTCGTGGCCGAGGGTCATCATGAAATGACTCAGCCCCTGGGGGTCTCCAGTGTCCGTATCACAGCCACAGCGCGGGACTCAAGGCAGGACTGTTCCCGAACTGTGTCCTGGCTAAAAACCGCATTGGGGGGGGGGGGGACCTTCCTGGTGACCTTCAGCCATGAGCCAGATCCGCTGAGGGGCTTCTGGGTGGACGTTGATACCTGTTGTCTCCCACATCGGGCACCCTCCCTCCGAGGGAGAGGAAGCCCCTTGCCACAGCTCCGAGGCCCCAGTCAAAAGACACGACATAGAGGCTCTCTTGATCTCCGGATGAAAGAGCAGCACACGGGGACGCCTCTGGCAGACAAACCTTCTGCACAACATCAGAACCGGGTTCACAAATGCTAACTTGTCTGCTTGGCTCTGGAAACATGCAGAGCCAGGCACCCATGCTGGGCGGGGAGGGCGGCGCCTGTGCGTGGGAGCTCAGGGTGCCAGGAGGTCGCTCCGTCACAGAACAGGCACCCCCGTCCCAGTGCTCGTCTTCTGCACCTGGGCGAGCAGCAGATGGCCCGGGCGCCAGGGCAGGGCGGGCAGGGCGGGCAGGGAAGTTGGGTAAAGACTGGGCACAGGCCACGAGGGCTACAGAATGTGGTGGGGGACACACGGAAAGTAACTTCGTCTCCGGAAACAACATGTGGCCTCTGGGAAGTCACTCAGACACATTCTTTTGGCTACTCAGCAGGTGCCTTTACCAACCACATGACTGCCCAGATACTAAGATGCTTGGAATGGAAGCAACAAGTGGTGGGAGAAATAAAAAAAATCCTTACATTATCATACTCTTTGGGCTTCTCTTTGGGCCTTAAGGAGAGCTACACAGCCTTATGCTAATTCCATTATTCCTTAGTCTTCCTCAACAATTTATTTTCGCCCACATTTCCTGTGGCTGAAAAAAATCAAAGAGCCAGGAGGAGTCTAAAATCTCCACTGAAATATTGGCTCTGACCTCCTCCTATACCAGATCTTTCCCTTAATGCCAACAAGAAAGAAAGAAAGAAAGAGAAAGAGGAGGTTAGGTGCTCTCTGCAAATTCCTGGTACTCTCCAACAGAAGAACAAATCAGCAGAGGCTGCCCAAAGTAGCTTAAAACCCGAATAACATCCTCATCTACAACTGGAGAAGAAGACCATTTTGTGAAGAACGACCGTGACTGAGGTTTCCCTTCCTCCAGTGCTTCTCTGAGAAGTTGATATGACCTTGGCCGTCAGCCTCACGGGGACCTGTGGTTCCCACTAAAGCATCCCCAGCTTTCCCTCTCTGCTGGGGGATCCCCGGGAAGGGTGGTCCCAGAGGTCAAAGCCCAACTGGACCGTACTTGGCTTTACCGCAGTAGGGACTATGCCTCTGGATTAATTCATGCTGCACGTGCGCTAAGGGAGCTCTCCAGGGAGGAGGAATTCCATTGAGACTTGTCTGGTGACGAATCCTTTTGAGAAGCAAATAGCTCACCCGTGAAATTGATGATTCGTATGAACTGAGGTTTTCGTGGATCAGGTTTGCTGTGAGTGAACTATGTGATCACAAGCATCTATACAGAGAAAGAGAGAGAGTGATGGGGAGACGGAGGGCGGGAGGAGGAGAGGGAGGGAGAGAGAACCGTTGCATCATCTTAAAGCATCTACAAAGGGCGGTACCTGCAATGTGGTGGGAGCCACACAGGCCACGTGGTCTTCCCTCTGGGAGGCAGGCTGCTGGGCACTACACATTTGATAATCTTGCCCATAAAATGCCGATTGGACACTTATCGTAGAATGCCGAGGGCACTGTAGATTCAAATGGTCCCCATCACAGGCGTAGGCGGTGTGGTTTTGCAGGAGTTTGGTTAGATAACCTGGAAAATATTCAGCTGGGTTACTAGAGGCCCAGGAACTCACCCCTCCTTCCCAGCTTTCTGAAAAGGAGGACCTCGGCTCCCCCCAGAGAAGGGGTTGGTCAGTCAGGAAGATGGGGGACGGAGCTTCCTTAGCAGCTCCCAGGGAGAAGACCCCCAAGCGGGCTCGAGGTGAAGCTGAAGGAGAGGGAGCCAATTTTCCCATCTGGGTTGTAAACCTTGGGTCTGGAATGGCCCATAGGAAGGCTCAGAAGTCTCGGTCCCTTTGGGATTGTCCAGGAGCCAAGAAATCCTGAACCATTTCTACGCAGCTGGAAAAAATCCCAAGTGGGTATCCCTTGGACGTGGAGATGCCTGTCCCTGAAGAGATTTGGGTTCTCTGATCTCCCTCTAGCTAGGCCGTGCCTTCCCGGAGGGACAGGATGCCATTTTATTTTGGGGTGATCACTCCTGGGCCCTGGAAAGAAAAGCAAGGCAGGGTGGCCTGCACAAGCTAAGGGCCTGCTCTGAAGGGAGGGGAAGGGGTGGATGGTGGGGCTCTGTCACCGGTTGAACGATGTCCCACCACAAGTTCATGTTCACTGGGAACCTCAGGTGCCCCCTTATTTGGAAATAGGATCCTTGCAGTTGTGATTAGTTAAGATGGGGTCATAATGGAGCAGGCTGGTCCTTGACAGGTGTGATGATGTCCTTACAGGAAGAGAAGAGACAGAGGGAAGACAGCCGTGTAAAGGCTGGAGTCATCTAAAAGCCAAGGAACCCCAGGATTGCTAGCAGCCACCATGAGCTGGAAAAGGCAAGGAAATGTTCTTCTGTAGAACCTCCCGGAGGCAGCCTGGCCCTGGCACACCTTTATCTGAGGCTCCTCACCTCCAGAGCTCTCAGGGAGTGAATTTCCGCTATTTTCAACCATCCCAGCCTGCAGTTCTTTGTTACAGCAGCCCTGAAAAAACCAACACAAGCTCCTCATCCCAGGGTCCCGGGCCACTTCTCATGCAGGCTGGACAAGCTACAGAGCCTTGGGCTGTGAGGAGCTGTGTGCGTGGCCTGGCAGGTTCTGGCGGCATGGACCCCTTCTCAGAAAGGAGGAAGGAAGGTTCATCTGAAATGTAGATTCCTTTCCGCCTTCTCACACCTCATGAGGTCAGTTGCAAGGCAGCTGGGAAGAGAGCCAGGGACTTTCTGGTGAGGTGTGTGGGAGCCAGCTTTGGCAGCCCGTGGCCTCTGAGGGGGCGGAGGGGTTGCCGAGGAAGGCAATTTCAGAACTCCCCTATTCCCACACAGACGGCCTGCGCTGAAGTCCTCCCTGACGAACTTTCAAAATCCTCTCTGACCATGCTTTTCTGCAAAGGGCACCCACTGCAGCTCCCTGACCTTGCCCGGAAGTCACAGTGAAAGGGACTGTGACATCTGCCATAGGATGGTCACACTTGCCCACTTGAAGACGAAGAGTGGGAGTGCCCACTCTACATGTAACCCAGACCCGAGGTCTCTCACCACAACTCCCTTTTTCCTTCCCACCCTTGAAAGAAGGCAAGAAGTCAGCTACCCTGAAGTTGGTTTCCCTGGGAAAAGTGGACCCTAGCTCAAGCAGCAGAACTGACATCAGGCCCTGGGGCTGTAAGTCAGGGTCCTGCTTGTTGGAACGATGTCCTCACTCTCAACGTGCTCCCCGCCAGCCACTGAGAAAGGCTGGGCAGAGACCCCTAGGTGGTCCTATGGCAGGTCAGCAACTTCCTGCAGGACACACGGGCGGACCTTGATAAAGCCATGAGTTGCGAAAGTTCCAGCCTCCTTTATGAGCCACACCAGGAACTCAGAGTCGCCCTGATGCTGCCCCAGGCCAGCACCCACCCCAAAACTCCCCAGGCTGGTACCCCCACCCCTGGACCTCTTCAAACTCATCAGTAAAACTTTCTCGTCCATCCATTACCACATCCTTCACCAGGACCACGCCGGGTGACCTGCCGACTAAGATGTTAAATTAATCCTGGGAGCATGACTTCGGCTTCATGGCTTGTCCAACAGTCTAGTCTACTCTAACTAGATGAAGGAAATGAGAAGGCTGTGGGGGTGTCAGAGGCACAAGACTGAAGGGGCCTGGGTTCCAGATTCAGGGACAAGATTCTCTGAGCTTTCTCCACAATCTGTTACATGAGTGGAAAAGAAACCTGTGCTGTTTGGGCCATTGTTTTTCTTCTATTTGTCATGCAGTCTGTCCCCTGTGAGCAGAACTTGATCTCCCCGGGGTCATTTACATCAAAACAAGACTGAGTGCATTGCAGTGACCTGAGCCCCACTGCGCGCCATACTGGTATTCTGAGAGCGACGTTCTGGAGGCAGAAGCTCACTGCAGAGAACGGCCTCTGGAGGCCTCCCGGGCCCTTCTGCCAGTGTGTCAGTTCTAACACCAGGTACAAAGAAGATAGCCCGCCAGTAAAATCTGCCCTAGAGTCAGTCCAGTTCCTATGTGTTTGTCCAGACAATGGAATATTACTCAACACTAAAACAAAAGTAGCTATGAAGCTGCAAAAAAGACACAGAGGAAATGTCGATGCATATTATTAAGTGAAAGAAGCCAGCCTGAGAAGGCTATAGACTGTACAAGTCCAGCGACATGACATTGCGGAAAAGGCAAAACTACGGTGATGGTGAAAAAAAGGACAGGGGTGGTCAGAGGATTGGGGGAAGGGAGGGATGAGCAGGGGGAGCACAGAGGACTTCAGGGCAAGAGAACTAGTCTGCACAATCCTCTGGGGATGGACACAAGTCATGACACATTGTCAAAACCTACAGAACACACAGCACCAAGAGGGAGCCCACGGTGAACTATGGACTTTGGTCCATGTTATGATGTGTCAATGCAGGTTCATCCATTGTAATACAGCTACCACTCTGATGGGGAATGTTGATAGCAGGGGTGGAGCAGGGGGGCAGGGGGGCAGGGGGGAGGCTGTGCCTGCATAGGGACTACAGGTATTTGGGAATTTTCTGTATCTTCCATTCAATTTTGTCATGCACCTAAAACTATTCGACAAATGAAAGTCTATTTAAAAGAAAAAAAACCACCAGGCTTCCCCAGAAGAGTGTTACCTTTGGGAGGAGAGGGGTTCGTGACAGGGAGGGGACAGGAGGATGAGCTGGCAAAACTTTTTTTTCGATCCGAAGGGTGGATACATGTTTTACTTTGTGAAAGTTCACCTAGCTACACGTTTGTGATAGGTGCACTTTTTGGTGGGTAAATAAAACTGTTTAGAAAAAAACCCTTTACCTACAGTCATCTGACCAAAGCTTTTTAACCAATGAAGAAAGTCCAGACACTGTGCAGCCTATGGAGGATTGATAGGTCAAGGGCAGTGGTGGGAGCATGTTCTACAGCTGATCACATCCACGCCAGGTGTACGCTAGAGTAATGGTGGAAGATGCCCTCATGAAGACGGGCCACTTGCCCTCATACCTCAGGGTGCCTCCCACACCTCATTCTGATTGGCCCACAATGTCAGAAGCTACTAAGACATCAGGAAGAAGGACAAATTGGAACTACCCCTGATTTTCAGCAACACAGACGACATCAAGAGCCTTTTGAGAGACACTTGGGATGCTGAGTCGGGACACTAGCCAGGTTGGAAAATGTTGAAAAGCAAGTAGAAATTGAGGAAATCCCAGATGGCTCTTGAGGTAGACAGAATAGTGCCCTCCCACCGATGTCCCCAGATCCCCATCCCTAGAGCCTAGAAACATGTTTCTTTTCATTGTAAAAGGGACTCTGAGGTGGTGATTAAGTTAGAAATCTGGAAAGGGGGGGGCGCCTGGGTGGCTCAGTGGGTTAAGCCTCTGCCTTCAGCTCAGGTCATGATCTCAGGGTCCTACTTGTAATCTCTGTCTCTCTCCCTCTCTCTCTCTCTCGGTCAAATAAATAAATCAATCTTTTTTTTTTTTTTAAGATTTTATTTATTTATTTGACAGAGAGAAATCACAAGTAGATGGAGAGGCAGGCAGAGAGAGAGAGGGAAGTAGGCTCCCTGCCGAGCAGAGAGCCCGATGCGGGACTCGATCCCAGGACCCCGAGATCATGACCTGAGCCGAAGGCAGCAGCTTAACCCACTGAGCCACCCAGGCGCCCCAATAAATAAATCTTTAAAAAAAAAAAAAAGAAATCTGGGACTCTGAGGTTGTGATTCAGTTAGAAATCTGGAAATGGGAAGGTGATCCTGGAGGATCTGAAAGGCTCCATATAGTTACCAAAGTCCTCCTAAAAAGGTCAAAGTTGATAAAAAGATGTGGCAGTGGAAACAGAGGTGGGAGTGATGCAGCTATGAGCCCAAGAATGTAGGTGGTTTCCAGAAAATGAAAAAGACAAGGGAACCCTGATTTTAGATCTCTGATTTCCAGAGCTGTAAGAAACTAAATCTCTGCTGTTTTGAGCCACCAAGTGTGTGGTGATCTGTCACAGCAGCCCTAGGAAACAGCACAGTTTATACAGACGACTCTTGCGACATCTTGGTAAAGATGAGAAGAGACACGGGGCTAAAGTTATAAGAACTGATGTCTGGGATCAGATTTTTAAGTAACTATGATCGAGTTAAAGCTAGGAGAGACCTAGCTTTGCATCTCTGTGTGTAAATACATATGTAGATGAGCCCTATGTCATTTGTAAATTATATTTGTTACTGTAAGTTGATGTTGAACACATTCAAAAGTGCTCTTAGCAAGATGGTGGTTGCAGTATTGGAGTGTGGGCTCCAAGCTAGGAAATGAGTACTGGGGAGGCCCAAGGGAATCGAGGTGTGCTGAGACCCAACAAGGTGAGATTGGGTGCAACTACCCCAGCAGGCTGGAGAGGTAAGATCTTGTGCCCCAAGTGATTTCAAGGTGGAGCAGTTGCAGAAAATGGAAATGTCCAAGAGATGGCCATGGAAGAGAGTGTGAGAAGTGGATGGAAAGGAAGGTTGCTGGAAATGAGGGCGACCTCTGGAACAGGCATCTCCCTGGATAAAGGCAGGAGCTGGGATGGAGCAGGAGCCGTCCGCCAAGGTTGACCTCTAACAAGAGGCAGATGACAGAAGACCCTCTCCCAATCTTTCAAGTGTGCTGTGAGCACATACTCTTTCCATTGAGTCGGGCAGAGTCAATACATTACTTAGTGTTTTAGTCCACTCAAGCTGCTGTAACAAGTCACCACAGATCAGGTGGCTTATAAACAACGGAGATTCATTTGTCATAGTTCTAGAGGCAGAAAGCCCAAGATCAAGGTACCAGCATGATTGCATTTTAGTTAGGTCCCTCTTCCTGGTTCAGAGCTAGGGCCATCTTGCCTTGTCCTCACATGGCACAGGGGCTAGGGAACTCTGTGGCACATCTTTTATAAGACATTATGGGATGAGGGAATCTCATTCATAAAGACCCCACCCCAATGACCTAATCACCTAATAGCATCATCTTTGGGTGTTAGGATCTCAGCCTACGAACTTTGGAGGGACTCCAAAATTCAGACTAACATTCAGACTCTAGCGCTTAGCACACCTTGGTTTCTTGGCTGGTTCAAATGAGATCCCTTTTAAAGAATGACTATCAGTGTAGCTTCCTGTTCATGGTTCTCTCTCAATCAAACGCTGCATCATGCTGGATCAGTTAAAAATGCTTAATTTCTTATTAGGTTCAGCCAGGGCTCTGGGTCACACTTTATATGTGTGGGTCAGTATTTCCTGCCCTGAAGGACGGCAGAAGAGCAAACTGATAAGAAATCAGTCCTTAAAGCCTGGTTTGGGCTGGAAATGCTCTGTGGATCCCTTTTAAAAAAAAAATTTCATTCATTCATTCATTCATTCATTCTGTGGATCCTTGTTAGCGTCACATGGTTGAGGGGCCATGGTGCAACTTATGTTTAACTCCAAGATCCTCTCCTGATGAATCCCCACTCTGTGTACCAGCAGAATTTCCCACAGCAATGGCTATGGCTAGGACTTTCCTCAAAGATCATCTTGAAAGGCCTGGTTGGATTGGGCAGATCTTAGAATAGTTTAGATAAAGGCTTTATGTTTTCCTTTTTTAAAATGTATATGGATAGGGGCACCTGGGTGGCTCAGTGGGTTAAAGCCTCTGCCTTCAGCTCAGGTCATGATCCCAGGGTCCTGAGATCGAGCCCCACATCGGGCTCTCTGCTCAGCAGGGAGCCTGCTTCCTCCTTTCTGCCTGCCTCTCTGCCTACTTGTGATCTCTGTCTGTCAAATAAATAATAAATAAATAAATAAAATGTGGATGGATATTTCATGTGGAAGGAGTCTTCCTAAGAGTGACAGCAGCTCTCCTCTGTCTTCAGAAAGACAAGGGGAAGTCGCTCTTAAGATTCTCGTCCCCATCACCTTTACAAGGAAAACCCATTTATCCAGAAATATTCCAGTGACCTGAGAATGACCAGAATGTAAATGACTGATTTTCAAGGAATCATGGATGTGTCTCCCGAAGTGTTCTACAAGAGGAAGAAACATTATGCAGGGGAGAAAGGAGATGTTATAGCAAAATGAGCTTGGGGTGTATGGGTTAAAACAAGGCAAACACAGTTCTTTCCCTGTAGGACTTTGGATACGCCAATGTGTACAGCAGCTGTCAAACATCAAAAACGAGAGGTAGATTCCCTGACTCATAATTGACCAGCCCTCCCTTCTTATTCTTTTGCATGAATCATCTGAGTGTTATTGTTAAGCACATCATTCTTTTTTTAAGATTTATTTATTTGAAAGAGAGCACAGCAGGAGGGGAAGAGGGAGAGGGAGGGAGAGAATCCCAAGCAGACTCCACACTGAGCATGGATCCTGATGTGGGGCTCGATCTTACGACCCTGAGTTCATGGCCCTGAGGTCACAACCTGAGCCAAAAACCAACTGTCAGGTGTTTAACTGACTGCACCACCCAGGCTTCCTCAAGCACATCATTCTTTTTTTTTTTTTTTAAAGATTTTATTTATTTGTCAGAGACAGAGGGAGAGAGAGCGAGCGAGCACAGGCAGACAGAGAGGCAGGCAGAGGCAGAGGGAGAAGCAGGCTCCCTGCTGAGCAAGGAGCCCGATGTGGGACTCGATCCCAGGACCCTGGGATCATGACCTGAGCTGAAGGCAGCTGCTTAACCAACTGAGCCACCCAGCCAAGCACATCATTCTTAAGGAAACAGAGTTTCATATACCACAGTCAGTGCTGACAGCTGCATTTAAGTTGCATGATTTCAGAAGGCACTTCAGAATCCCATATGGTTTCAGAATCATCCTGCAGGGTTGGGGGACAGGGGGGAGGGGCTCAGAGCAGAGAAAGAGATGCCCAAGCACAGGGCTCATAGTGGGATTAAGGTGTGTGACTGCCACCCCCTCTCAGCATTGGTGTCCTCGTGTTTTATGGTGACAATCAAATGATATAACGGCCCAGCATTTTTATCAGCCATAACCCACAGCACCAGCTGAGGGGATTGTTATTGTGCTGCAAACATTGAAGAACACAAATTTACACAGAACTCTTTGGTGGCTTGCAAATCAAACCGTATTCCCTGTCAGCCTTGTCTGCTCTGAGCAGTGATGGTAAGACAATCAATTCAGAGACAAGTACATAGCCCAGTAGCTACCCTCATGGTCCAGAAATGTCACTGCTCAGCTTGAGGAGAAAGGAAAATCCTTCCTTCCCTTACTTTCTACCTCTTCCTCTCTTCTTCTTCTCTCTTTCCTTTTTCAAAATAATTAAGGTTTATGGGACACCTGGCTGGCTCGGTCAGTGGAGCATGAGATTCTTGATCTCGTGGCTCAAAGCCCGAGCCCCACATGAGGTGTAAAGATTACTCAAAAACAAAACCTTTAAAGAATAATTAAGGTTTACAATATTACTAAGATTTAGAACAGGCCAAAGAAGCTGCAAATTCTTCCTCCTTTCCTTTCTGAAGTCAGAGCCCTTCCGCGAGAGTCCAGGTTTCCCAGGGGCTGATGCTGAGTCACTCTAAGCACAGGATACAAGTACATCAGTTGCTGGCCCAACATCCGTATGCTAAAGTCCCCTAATCACGAGAGGCCAATTTCCCCATCTTCCTTCTGGGAAGAGGGTAGAATTCAATTCTGCTGGCCCTGCTACCTCCCTCCACTTGCTTAATAGAGCAGAACCCTCCAATCCATTAATGCTTTAGATAAGAGACAACACCCTTTTATTCACAAATATTCAAAGGTGTTTCTACATGTTTGAAGTTCTTTCCCAGAAAAGTTTTTTTTTTTTTTTCTTTTGTGTTTGTGAGTGTGTTTAGAGAATTGGCAAAAGCAGGAACAAGGGGGCAGTCCACGAGGCTTTAGGGCAGTGAGTCAGAGTCTTGAAGAGTGCAGGAAAGGCCCCACAATGGATGAAGGGCTCATGACTGGGCACCACACACCCAAGAGCATTAAGATCAAAAAGTAAAGTCACTTTAATTCGTTTCTCTAGGCCCAGGTTTGCACAGGAAAGTTGAACCTGGAGGTTAATTATGAAGACAACAAGAGCCATCAGTGTGTGTCTTGGGTGTTTGAGGGGGAATCACAAAGGCTAGGGACCTCCAAAGGTAGCTCTCTGAACTTAAGTGATGAGCTTAGATCCTGGTCCCAAAAGAGAATAGAGCAGGACAGAAGGTGAACTGAGGGTCTAGATGGGGTAGGGACCATATATTTTCTCCTGAGCATGGGGGAGGGGCATATTTCCCACTCGCACTTACCATCGTGTGGGCCAGTGGAACGTTCTGGCCAATGGAAAGGCGGCAGAAGTGATGTTTGTCACTTTCAGATCTGGCCCTTGAGATTGTGTGACCTCTACTCCCTCTCTCCCCATCTGCTGTCACATATGGAAGACAGAAGGGACAAGGACAGCTCTGAGGACCCAGAAAAGATGGGGGAGGCACAAGATGGAAGGCATCGGGTCCCTGAATGACCGCATGGAGCATAGCCTTCCCCTTTTTCCAATTACACTGGAGCACAGCACGAGTAAGAACTAACCCTTTATTTCGTTAGTCCCCTAAGATTTGGAAATTGTTTATTTTAGCAGCTAGACTACTTGGTCTCATACTCCAGCATTTTCTCAATTGGTATTATGTTAAGTAGAAAGCTGGCAGGACTTTGAGAAGTACCAAAAACTTTCATTGGCTTGTGATGTGTATTGTTGACAACATTCCGCACGGCCTCCAGTTCTCATCTGGGAAGTCATCTGAGTTAAGACCTTGCTACAATCAAAATGAGTTAAATTACTAACGAGTTAAAAGGGACTAGAGGTCTCATTAGTTAGTCACCACATCCCACAATGCCATTGACTTTTAAAAACTGCATTAGCAAAAGTGGAGAGAAGAGACTAGTAGGCTTGGATGGAATGCTCTCAGACAGGTAGTATACTTGTTTCTATATACTGATGGGGGTGGGAAAGGGTGTGGGGCTGTGCACACATGGGGTGGTGTGTGTTCTCCACTCCAGAGAGTGCTGGGCCTGGATCAGAAGCTCCAAAGCACAGAGGTGGTGGCCACAGGCTACGACAAGAGGAATTCAGGCTCTGAACCTGCTCACATCAGATGCTTCCTTGAGGATGTTGAGTAGAACCTCTTTAGACCTTAGCTCTAAAACCAGAGAGTTATGCATACTTTAGAGGGTTGATGCCCAAGTAATGAGAGTCAGCATAAGTAGGTCACCTTATATTGTTGTCAACATGTCATTTCTCTTCCCAGAGGAGAGCGTGCATGTACCAGAAGGAAAAGAGACAGACAGTCCAATCTCTGGAAGAGAGACCCCAAAGAAGGCAAAGACAAGGAGTACTCCAAATCCATTTCTTCCCAACTCCATCTTGGTTTGGTCTTGGGACAAAGACATCTGGTAAAAGAGTAGAAAGTGTTTGCTTTCATAGTCTATAAAATTGCCCCCAAGGAGGAGCTCAACAATTGATTCTCATGCCATCAATTACTGGTCCTCAGGTTTCAGGGTGCTGTGGAAGCATTTTTGGCAGAAATGAGTGCAACAATCCCTGAAAAGGGCCAGCTAAGTGCTAATTTGGGTAAATTTGCTGGCTTCTGATAAGCCACTTCTCAGCCTACAAATTCTTGAAATCCAGTCTCTGACAATTTTTTTCTCAACAAAGTGAGCGATTCTCTTTGAGAACAACACTGCTTGGTTTTCTTAAAGCCAACTAAAGTACTATTTTCAAAAACATCGAACCTACAAACTTCCCTTGTTTGCTATTGTTCCAAGAGCATTTAGAGGAATCTCAAATTGTATTGACTAAAATGTTCTCAAATTTCTAATCAAATATGGGAAAAAATTAAATCTGGAAGCTGACTGCGAACTTTTGTTGAGGAAATTGACAATGTTCCCTGGCTCGCTCGGTGACTTTTCTGCTTTGAGAAATAACATCCTGTGTCTTACAGGAGAGCCACATGGCACCCAGTCACCAGCTTCTACATACACAGACACTTTCGCGTTGTCCTGGGACTTGGAATTCTTTTTTCCAATGCTAGTTTCTGGGAGTCACTTACCCAAGTATCTCCTATCTTATTATTTTCTCTCCTAATTCCCCTTTGTTTTCTCTTTCTACACACCTACCCTGTGATTTATCAAGCCCCAGACTTTCCCCTTTAGAATCATATACATATTTTTAAGTGGATTTTTCTGTGTGGAAAGGACCATGACCTAGTCACATTTAAACACATCGATAAAAGCCTCGTGTCTTTGCTTATGTACTCCAACTAACCCACAATAAAGGCACTTGCCTTCAAGTCCTCTCTCTCTCAGCTCCCCACCGGCTTGGTTGAGCTGCTCCCTGGGCACTGCTCCCATGTGGCTCCCTGTGGGGCGCGATGCCTTTTTCCTGGAAGACCCGTGAGTATAATAAACCCTTTAATTTCATATGCCTTCCCAAATATAATTTCCATGACCATGATGGAGTGATCCCTGGAGAACTTACTCCTGAGTTTACAACACAGTAATATACTATATCATATATACATATATGCATACATATGGCATATATAGACAATAATACACATACATATTTATATACATATACACAGAGAGAGAAGGGTACAAATCAACTGATTAAAAATGACTCCAAGCATGCTGTGTTGGACTTGAATTACAATCTTATGATTACATTCACTATTTTATTTTGAACAGGTCTGGTAGGAGCTCCTTCCTGCTTTCCACCAAAGGTTTCACATCCTACAAAAAGGAATGCCTTGTTTGGAAACCAGGAACTAAACCCAGAAGGTTATCCAATGAGCGACCGTCTGGATTAGATTAGCGTGAAGGGAACGGGATGGACCCCCACTGGCCTCAAGCACTGGAGTAGTTTTCCTTTTCTTTGGGGTGCAGAGGAACCCCCAAACTACAGAGCTCCTTGCTGATTAAGGCAGGGGACTGCAGTGCATTTGATAACTTAATGCAACTCTTTAACCAGCACTTGAAACTCAGATATGAAATCTACACTTGATCTTTCCTGCTCCGAATTGGCCAAATTAGCGGCTCTATCCCCAGGGACAACAAAAGGCTCTCAGAAATACTCAGGGAAGCTGACCAACCAGAACGTTCCACACAACCCAGCCCACGGCCGGCCGTGGGGATGGACAGGTGCTGCCTCCCTGCCGCCTGGTAAAGAGTCTTTCAACTTCAGATTGCCTAGCCCCTGTCTGCCCACTGCCGAAATGTGTAGGATGATCAAGGGACGTGGGATCCGTTCAAGGGCAAGGGAAAGACTCCAGGGCACGCATTTTGTGCTTCATTCAGTTAATTGGAAAATTATAGAGTGATTTCACTGCTTGTAATAATGAAACTTTTTTTCCCCCTTACACCTTAGAAGTGATGGTGTTTGGTGAGTAGCGCTGTAAACCTCAGAAAGCCATTTGGAAGGTTGTAACGATTAGATGTAGAAGCAAAACAGGTTTGCTGTTTGGGTTGGTTGGTGAATGGGTTTGGTTCCCTGGAACAAAACCAGAGCAGGCAAGTTTCTAAAAGTTGAAACCAACGTAAACAGCGTATCTCAGACGCTGCGTTTGGGAACAGGCTGGGTGACCCCTCTGCCCCTCACAGCCTCCTCACTGGACCAGTGGAGGATCTCAGACAGATCGTTTGGCTTCCCCTTTCTTTCACCTTAGAATCAGGGGAGGTAACCATATTTCTCCCTTTGTATTTCACAGACACAGGGAGGCTGGACAATTGCAAAGAAATACGGGCGCCCACACAGTAATTGGGCTCGCCTGGCCTTGCTCTTGGTATTTATCCTTAATTGAGTCCCTGGCACGCTCCCCCTCCACTCCCCCTCCCTGGGGCAGGTTTAAAACCTCCCCAGCAGGCTCCAGCACCAGACCGCCCTGGGGGCCCACACTTCCTTAATTCCACCAGGAGCTGCTTATTCACTCTTCTGTCTCCCTCCTTTGCATATATTTTTTTTCTGACTGTCCTCATCTTGGTATGCTTTGCTCTTCTTAATCTGTTACCTAATTTTGTAAACAATCATTTAGGCACCTGCTGAGTGAGGACACCTCTCACTTGTGAGCCCCATCTGGTCTCCTTTATTCTCTACCCACCCCCAGAGTCCTTCCCTAGTTGTTGGCTCCTAGCCGTCTTCTGGATGGTTAGGTTGAAGACAAATCTGACTCTGGTCTGTGGTATAGGCAGCCGATCCTCATTATTCACAGATTCCATATTTGCAAATTCACCTACACACTAACATTTATTTGTAACTCCCAGAATAACAGTTGCAGCGCTTCCCCAGCTCAAAACATTTTTGTCCCCAACAGGCACCATCCCAGCTGAGGAAGCACGAGGTGACACTTTGCCTTCTGGGTTTAGTTCTCTTATCAAAAACAAGTGTCCTAGGGGCACCTGGGTGGCTCAGTGGGTTAAGCCTCTACCTTTGGCTCAGGTCATGATCTTGGGGTCCTGGGATCGAGCCCCGCATCATGCTCTTTGCTCAACAGGGAGCCTGCTTCCCCCTCTCTCTCTGTCTGCCTCTCTGCCTACTTGTGATCTCTGTCAAATAAGTGAACAAAATCTTTAAAACAAAAACAAAAACAAAAAAAACCCACAAGTGTCCTGGGGCACCTGGGTGGCTCAGTCCATTAAACATCTACCTTCAGCTCAGGTCATGATCCCAGGGTCCTGGGATCGAGTTCCGCATCAGGCTCCTTGTTCAGTGGGGGTCTCCTTCCCCCTCTTCCTCTGCCTGCCCCTCTCCCTGCTTTTGCATGCTCTCTCTTTCTCTCACACACACACAAATAAATGAATCAATCTTATACATGAGATACAGTAAATTTGTATATCCACGTGATTGCTAGCCTCCCAAGTGGTTCCTGTTCATGTATAATTCAAACATGCAGAATCACTTTCTGGGATTGCCTTCAGAGCATATCTCAGTGTGGCAGGACTTTGTCTTTGATTTCTAAAAGAATATAATTATATTAATTCCTGCTGTTTTTATAAAAATCTTCAACCTTTTAAAAAAAAAAAATCCTTGTCATCTCCTGGCTCTTATGACCCTGATACCGGCTCTCAGAGATGGCAGGGAGGTGTTTTTTTTTTCTGGCTGTGCAAAGAGGTGGCACAGCCAGCTGGTAATGGGGCCAGAATAAGGCTTCACTCCAATTCCTGGTCCGGAATCTCTTCTCCGGGTCCAAGGGACTCCCCACTAAACCTGAATCCAGGACTCTGAATGAAGGAAGAACTGCTTGCCACTTCTCCCTCTACACTTTGTTGTAATATTATGCTTAATGCTGGGGTAGAGGAAGCACAGGGAGTGTTTAAAACACCGGGGGCAGAAAGAGGGGCAATAAAACCAGCAGGTGACAGAAGGCTTCCAAGTGGGAGGTGACACCTGCAGAGAGAGCAGGAACCAACCAAGTGAACATAAGCCTCAGGCACCAGGGGCAGATGTGCGAAGGCTCAGAGGGCTTGTGGAGACATTCTGCACAGCTGACCAGCGACCAGTGTGCAGGGTATGAGGTCAAGGGCAAAGTTTGGAGAAGGAAGCGGTGCCTTGCTAATGAGTCTGAACTTCCACCTAAAGGCAGACGGGAGCTACTGAGGACTTGGATGCAAAGGAGTGATGCTGGTCAGATCTATAGTTCAGAGAAATCCTTCTAGAAGTCTGTGCTAGATGGATTGGAGAGACCCATGATGAAATTAGGGTGGTTGCAATCCTGCCGGGGAGCATTAATGCAAATCTTGGAGATGGGGTGAGAACAGCTGAGACCAGAGTCAACATCACGGGTGCACGACCGGAGCATTGCGTACAGCCCCACGCTCAGAAGGGCTCCCCACTTGGTTTAACACTCCGCTGTCACCATCTTGAAATTCTTCATAATTTAACCTTTGAACTTGTGTTTTGTAAGCGAAGCTTCATAGGGCAATGGGGCACGTGCGTGGGCAAAGGAGCCACACTATGAGCTGCCACGTGCCTTTGTGCCTCATTCTCGTGGTGATTGAAATGCCCTGAGCATAGAATTCTGGTGAACCCACGATGGTGATGCACCCAGGAAACCCAAGGGGAGCATCAGAAAGGCATACGCCACCTAGGACGGTAAACAGAGATGCGGACGGCAAGCAGGGAGCCACCACAGCATCGGCGAGAATCAGAATTGGCTTTGAACCAAGAACGAGGCAAGGGCGCTGGGAGAATGAGGACTGGCCAGGGAGCCCTGTCACATGCATCCTTCTTTGTGTTACCTCCTGTGTGAGCTCACCGCCTGTGCTGGAAATGAGAGGGGGAAGGGCCGGGAAAGTAGGGAGGCCTTTCAATCCTTCCTCTGCATCCATATGACAAAGGTAGAGAGTGGTAATGACTGTGCAGTGCATGAGCGCGGTAGGAGTTGGGTCATTTCTGTAATCCCATAGATACTCTCAGTGCTCCTAGATCTGTGCTTAAAACTGGCATCACCTGCGGCACCTAGGGGGCTCAGATGGTTGAGTGTCTGACTCTCGGTTTCGGCTCAGATCACGATCGAGCCCCATATCGGGCTCCACGCTCAGTGCAGAGTCTGCTGGAGACGCCCTCTCTCCCTCTACCCCTCTCCACCTAGCTGTCTCTCTAAAAATACATAAAAAAACCTTTTTAAAAAACCTCCCTCACCCCACATGAAGATGAACAGCAAATCCATACTAATAACTTCAAATGCTCATTTTCTTTCCTCAGGACAGCGTGGAGAGCAAATACAAACACCATGACAAGTTAGGAGAGAGACCACAGAAGGAAGGAGAAGACTTCCTCTTTCAGTGCCTTTAGCACATCCGCCCTGATTTCTGAGCAAGGGGCCCCCGTGTTCATTTTGCACCAGGCCCTGCAAATTATGCAGCTTGTCCAGACTGAAACGACAGTGATTTTGGTCCTAGATTGAGTGGGGGCAGGTGACAAGGAAAGAGGAGCCTGGGGGGGGGGGTGTGGCATGAGGGACAGGGAAGACATGACGATGAGTCCAGGCTTGGAACTGGTGGTACGTCCATCCGGGAAACTCAGCTCTGGAATGCAGGCTCTGCGGGTCTTTCCGCAGCACCCGTGGGCATCCGGCCGAGGGCCCCGGAGCGGACACTCCTGGAGGGTCCCTGGAGGTGGTGGCTGACGCCACAGGTAATGGCTGGTAGAAGAACCGTGGGCAGGGGCCAGTGGTTGGGGGTGGGGGGAAGGCGGCACGCAGACATTCAAGAATTCAAGAGGTGAGGCAACAAAGAAGGCTCCAGAAAGGAGTCTGACAGAAAGGGCCACAGAAGGAAGGGAAAGGCTCAGGGTGGCTGTGGGGGAGGGGCAAATATTAGAGAGTTGACCCAAGTGGGGTTCTGTTAGCTCAAGTGGCTGTGAGCCAAGTGCCCAGTCTCTCCTTGCCTCAGGAGGGCACATATACAATGAGGGTCATGAGAAGTGATCCCAGAAGTGATCGCTTATGAGGAGTGCTCAGTAAGTGCTCCCAGCTTCTAGTCCTTCCTCGACCTGTGGGGGGCATCACTGTAACCTTCACATGGGATTCTCCTTGCTCATGTCTCTATCTCTGGATTTCCTCTTTCCAAGGACACTGGTCATATTAGATCGCCTCCCCCCCACCCCCATAACCTTGTCTTAACTCCATTACTTCCACAAAGACTCTCTACCAGGGAGGTCCCGTTCTGAGGTAGCAGGGTTAGGACTCGGACACATCTTCCCAGGGGCAGGGGCGAGAGGACATGATTCAGCCCCCGAGTGCTCTCCCCAGAGTCAACGCTACACAAACATTCTCCTTTACCATAATTGCTTCCATTCGTTCTTGTTCTATTCAAAGTTATGAGGAAGAGACCAACGAGGGGCAGCTTGAGTTTGGGGAACCCACACGTGTTGTGGCCACGATCTCCATGACAACGTGACGTCTCTGGAGCAGCACGCAGCTGCCCGGGGAAGGTAAATATGTGAAACAAGGAGGGGGAACAAAGAAAAAGGAACGACACATTCTGGTAATGAGCCAAAGACAACCCTGGGCAGAAACACTCACAACAAAGCAGAGAGGGAAGGTCACTCACTGTCGTGGCTCACCCAGCGCTGCCCAGGGGGACAGGGACATAGGTGGACAGAAATAAACACCAGCCCCTCTCGACTTCAGGGGATACACTGTTCTCTACAGGTGCATAGAAAGAAAACCAGATTTTGATAATTTATTTAAATAAATAATAGGTGTTATCTGCGGAGTAAAAAGGTCTTCTGAGCCAGCTGCCAAGTGAAGCACTTCTACTAACCAAGTGCTGATGTTCTTAGAAGCGGTGAGAGTCCCCGCATCTGATCTCGAGATAAGCAACAGGTAGTAACAGAGTGAGTCACTGGAGGTGTCAAGCTGGGTATCACCTTCCTAGAAGGTATTTCTAGGACGAATCATCGACCCCAAAGGAAAAGACAGATGGAGCCGGAGGTGAGTCAAAGCTTAGAAAGCGAGTGAGCGGCACTCTGACGTCGGCAGGGGTTTGGGAAGGGAATCGTGGAAGTCATCTGTGGGGCAACAGGGCGGCTCTCAGCAAAGCCAGGGGCAAGCAGTCTCTCCTCTGTGCCTCCCTCCCTAATCCAAACCCCCCTCCCTGCTCCATGCTGTCCTATCGCCTCATCCCAACGCCAGGAGCCACACCGCCTTCTCTAGAGCTCTTCCCCTTGGCAAAGCTCCAGGTTCCAGAACCTTTCCGTCTTCCCCTTCTCCTGCTCTAAGACCTGCTTATCCTGCACGGAAGACCCCCACAGCTTTGCTAGACACACTGCCTATGGAAAGATCCAGGAACCCGTGTGAGTATGGCTGACGCGGGCATGTGTAATCTACAAGAGCGCCACGCCCACCTCCACCGGACATCAAAGCTCACTCCGGAATCGTGAGTGACGGGACACCACATTCCTCCCTGTGTGATGCCCTAGGAGCACAAGGTCACAGTGGTGACGGTCCAGCACAAATGCATGCGAATAAAACCAAGAGGAAACATCAGACAGATCCAAACTCAGGACATCCTATAACGGAACTGTCTTGGAATCTTCACAAACGTTAGCATCGGGATAGATTAAGACTGAAGGACTGTTCCCAGGTCGCAAGGACACTATAGAGACGTGACAGCTGAAAAGAGCAGTGAGCTGGGATTTTCTTTTGCTCTAACGTACGTTATGGGGACGACCAGTGAAACCCGAATGAGTCTGTAGATTAGAAAACAGTATTTCGTTGGGTTCATCTCCTGATTTTGATCGCTGTTCTCGGTTAGGTAAGTCCCTGTTCCTGTGGGACACACAGAAGGGTTTAGGAGTAAAGGACATCTTGCTTGTGACATAGAAAGGAATAAAACAACTGTGATAAAATGGCAACATTTGGGGAATCTGAGTGAAGAATGTAAAGGAAGGACCTGTCCCATTCTCACAAATGTTCTGTGTCTGGAAAAATAACAATAAGGAATTGACCTTTAATAAACACACGGATTCAAAAGTGTGCAGTGCTTCCCCATCGGTCTCCGCCTTGGCTATACATCAGAGGCATCTCAGGAGATTTAAAAATATTGATGCCCAGCTTCCAGCCCAGAGATGCGCATTCATTCAGCCTGGGGCGAAGCTCCAGACATTCATACATCAGAAAAGCGCCCCCCGGGTGACGCTAGCAGCCCAGAGGAATGACCAACAGCCTGTGGTATTGTCAGATGGGGGTGTGTGGGCTCTGAGCTGAGGTTCCTCTGAGCCCCCTCAGCTCTGCGTGCCCTGAGAGCTGATCCTGGGAGCAACTCAGTGATTCAAAACCAGAGCAGGGTCCTGGGTGCAGTCTTGGTCCTGCCACCAATAAGCTGGGAAGCATCCTGGCCAGTCCCTTAGTGGTGCCCGACCTGCATTCTCTCCCTTCTGGATGAGACTTGACCAACAGCTGCCTCGAGACAAAATGATTCAATGACACTCACCTCTCTGGGCCCCAGTGACCTGAGGTGGGTTTACCCAAATCCTTGCGACATCCAGGTGGCAGGAAAAGAAATGGGTAAGGAGGGTTGACCGACTTCTGGCATTGCTGGCAGGTTCCATCACAGTTTTCGTGACTCCCTGCCAACTCCCCACCCCCTTCGCAAGGACTGGAGTCTGAGAGGGTTCTCAGGAAAGGTGCTGGAGGAGGCAGGAGGACACTAGTCCTCCACCAAGTGACAGGGAGCAAGCGGGTGAGGCCGGGCTCTCAAAGAACAACTGGGCACCCGACACCGGCCCTTTCATGAGGCAGGCCAGACTGAGGATCTATGGGAAGAAGGTGCTAAGAAAGGCCTGAGGTTCTGTCCTGATCCCAGATCTCAACCTCTGCCCTGCTCTAGACCTGCGCCCTTCTAATACTGCTCTGCTCAGGATGGCGGCCCTGGCCACACACGGCTACCGAGCACTTGAGACGTCGAGGGTCAGAACTGAGATGTGCTATGTCATAGGCACATCAGATTTCCAAGTGTTTAGGAGCCAAAAAGAACTGTGAAAGTTTCATTAACAATTTTGAACGTATTGGGGCATCTGGGTGTTTCCGTCGGTTAAGCATCTGCCTTCAGCTCAGGCCATGATCTCAGGGTCCTAGGACAGAGCCTCAAGGTCAGTGGGTGGGTGGGTTCAGCAGGGAGTCTGCTTCTCCCTCTCTCTCTGCCTCTCCCCCTGCTTGGGCTCGCTCTTGTGTGCTTTCACACTCTCTCTCAAATAAATAAATGTAGGAAAAAAATTTTGGTAACACATTTACTAATGTTGAAATGATGATGCTTTGGATACTTTGGGTTAAAAACAATTTACTACAGAAATTCATTTCACTTCTTTCTCTCACTATTTCCAATATGGCTACTAAAATATTTAGAATTACATGTGGGTATCGCACCATACTTGTCTTGCACAGCTCTGTTCTAACATCTCTCTATTGTCCTTTGCAACGGGTCACCCCGGTAGAATTATACGATGGTCTAAAGGAGGAAGGGTTTGGTACGTGATAGCGTCAGCCCCAGACCCCAAAAGCCACGCAGTGAGAACCGCTAAAACTTTTCCCTGTGGTTCTCAGGATTCAGTGATTCCAGCCGATTCGCCCGCACAGTCCACTGAAGCACAGATACTGTCAGGTAACGTCCATTCCTCGCAGAGGCTTGAACTACAAATTGATAATTATATTAATTTACGTCCTAACACTCAACACTGTGATTTTAGCCCAATCTATGAGACTGAACCACAAACATCTGGCATTCTTTTTTTAATTTGACACCTTAAAGTAAAGCTTTCTATTAATTCATTGGATCTTGTGCACACCCGCTCATGCTTTAGCTTCTTATAGAAAGAGAAGATGTAGGTGCTAAAGATAAATAGTACAGAGAAAACTCAAGTCTGCATTCTAGAAGGTTCCACAAGATTCCAGGGAACCCTTCCATTTGGGTTTGGTTTGCATGTCACTGACCGACTGCCTTCTAAGGATAAGAGTCCCTTCACTTCTGTGTGCGTGTGTTTTAGCTACACGGACAGCAGTAATTAATTAAGACATTCCCTCTGCTCAAGACTTCCTCACACTCACAGGCCTCGGGCCATGGAGTGCTGAGGTGGGTGCATCTGTGTTCTGTTTCCAGAGATGGATCTTCTTCTCCGTGGTCTGATTTTATCCTGGACTCAGTCTGGTACAATCCATGTTGTGTACAATTCCATGTTTTAAAATGAAAACAAACAAACAAACAAAAACCCCTTAAATTTAGTGATTTTTCGGGTCCCTAAGTCCCGAAGGGACTTTTCTGGAAACCAGCAAGAAAAAAACAGACTTTTTGCTGAGGTCTGGTGGTTCTGGGTATAGGACCCAAGTGACTGATATGGACACAAAGTCATTCCCATAACATGGGTGGGAATGCTTGAGAACATTGTGAGAAACTTTCCCAGCTCAGAAAATTACAACCTATTCATTGTTCAGGTGAATCTTGGGGCTGAATATGATACTTTGGTTCTGTCTTTTTTTTTTTTTTTTTAACATATAGTATATATGATCCCTATGGCCAAGAGAAGGCAGGGACAGAGAGAATGAAACATGTCCTCTATGTTAAAATACATATGTATTTTTTAATAAAAATTACTATTCATTGTTTAGTGTCCTGGGAAGGAAACAACTAGGAAAAAGCTTTTTGCTAATAGTTTTCCTGCTTATTTTTGTAACATCAATACCCAGAAGTAAATATCAAATGCATGAGGCATTTGGGAAAACCAATAATGACTCTAGACTTACATTTCAAAAATTGTATTGAAAAAAAGAAAAGTAAGATCTTGTAAGAGGATACTCTGAAAAAAAAAAAAAAAACCACATATGCCCATAAAGAGTTAGGTGGATAGTCAAAATCTTTCACATATATAAGTATGTACAGGTGTGTCTATGTATATATAAACACAAATATGTTTTTACTTTCATTGCAAGAAGCCATATTCATTTAAAAAACATACCGGTCTTTGCTTCAGAACATGATGCCTTTTTATAAAAAGGGTGTCAAGGGGAGGGGCTTTGATTTTCATACGTGAACTGATTCTCAAAAACTCTAGTTCTACCGCAACAAACAGGTAGGAAGGAGGAAAAAAGCAAAGCCCTCCCGTTGGACAGTAGTGTTCTTACATCACCCACTTTAAAATTAAATCTGAAACAGAGTTCTGACAGGCCTGCTATTTTCTTCAGTGCCAACAGCTACACAATAGACCTTTTTTTTTTTTTTTTTTTTTTTTTGGACAAAGCTCTTAAAATGCCTGGAGATTCAGATGTACTGAGTCACCAAACTGTACAAATACAGCACACCCATTCCTGCTGGGGTCCCGTTCACCCTTTCGGAAACTCTACCACATCTTCTGTGTTTGGCAGAAGGAAAGATATTTTCATTTGAGTTCCAACCTGTCTGAAAGAGGAGTGACTGGGAGGGTCAGGTCTGAAAGTGGGTGACCTTTGATCTGGTGGCCTCTGAGCCGCAGTGACAGTTGTCATTTCAGAAAGATCTGCTGGTGTTCCTCCTACCCCACGTGGGCGCTGCTGCGGTGCTCAGCCCCACGTCCACATGGCTTCACGTGCTCCCGCGAAGGGTATGACATTCAGCACCGGCACTGAGCAGGGTTGCTCTGGAATAACACTGCTCACCCAATTAGTGCTCTTAGAAACATCTCGAAACACTGTAACACATTGTAACAGGCAGCACAGAGACGTGGACACAATGTTTCACAGACACGTCCTTTGGGTATGAATGTGCCAGGAGCCTCCTGAACCCGGTGGGCAGTGGCGGGTGGGGTGAGGGTAGCCCTGGGAGAGAGAGGGGGCAGGGGTGGGGGAGGAGGAAAGGAGGAGGGGGCACTGGGAGGTGCCGAGCAAAAGCAGTTTTCACGACTTTCACTCTCTCTTTTAAAAATTCAAATCAGACTGTGCCCCCCGCCCCCCATGATTGCTCCGCTGAGTGGTGAAATAATTGGGAGGCGCTGCAAACGCATCCCCGTACTGCGAGTGAGCAGCCGACTTCAAGTCCGAACACCTCCCCCGAATGATACTGAATTTGACAGTAATGATAGCCAATGTGTGAGCTGGAAATCAGGAGGGCAGAAGGGCCAGGGGCACAGGCAAGTTCCCTAGAGGTAGGGTTGGGGAGCCACGGGCCGCTGTGAGAGACCCTCACAGCGCCTGGATGTCCATTTCCTTGGCTTTCAAGAACTGGACTCTTCTTGGTGGCTGCAGGAGGCAAGCTGGCCTTGAAGAAGAGTGCCAAAGAGGTGTTTCTAGGATTTCCAGACTCACCTTCAGTTACTACGAATTTTCCCCACCCTTATCAGATTCTGAATGTGTAGAAAATAAAATGGGGACATACCAGCTGGTGCAGCCCCGTGTTCCTTAAGTCCAGCATGAGGACGGGGTCATTCCTTGTAGGGGGGGCTGTCTGAGTGTCCTGGGAAGTTTAGTAACATCCCTGGCTCCCGTCACTAGATGCGGGTAGCACCACTAGTTGTGGCAAATAAAATTACCTCCAGACATTGCCAAGTATTCCTGGGAGGGAGGGGATGAAATCTCCCTGGACCGAGAGCTGCTGGTTTAGAGGAGACATTAGGGCAAGCTGAGTGTTCACCAGGTAAAGACAGTCATCTACTAGAAGGACCAGATGGCATTGGGGGTCAAGGTTGACAACCCCAGATAACATGCCTGAACCAACCAGAGACTAACTCAGAAGTCTGAGACAGGCAGGCCTTTTAGCTCAAAGCACTGATTTACGGCTATAGGGAGTCATGACTATTTAAAGAGAATTCTGGAGAGGGGGAGCCTGCGTGGCTCAGTCTGCTAAGCATCTGACTCTTGATTTCGGCTCAGGTCATGATCCCAGGGTCCTGAGATCGAGCCCAGTGCTTAAGATTCTCTCTCTCCCTCTTCAGATTCTTAAAATTCTCTTTCTTCCTCTCCCTCCATCACCTCCCCCCCTTTCTAGATAGACAGACAGATAGATGCATAGATGGATAGATAGATAGACAGACAGAATTATGGAGAAATAAAATCCTGGGGATCTAGCTTTAAAAAAAAAAAAAAAAAAAGTAAATCAGAAGACAGGCGCTCACACTTGAACTCTAGGAGTTAAAGACGCAGAACAATCACTCGAGACCTGCCCAGCGGAATTCTCCACAGCGTGCCATAACCAGTTCCACAGAGTGGGTCCTATAGCTCTGGGCCATTGAGACCACTTTTCATCCTGAGGCTGCAGACGGGGCCGTCTTTGCATTCTGTCTCACCTGCCCAAAAAGCACCTGCTACCTCTGGAAGGTGTGTTGTGTGGTTCAGGCCTTGGAGAATGAAGGAAGGAGTCTTTAAAAACACCTACCCCTTAATGTCACTAACAAATTGACAAAAAGAAGTGTGTAAGTCTGATCTGGGGTTGAGGTACATTATTTTTTCCCAGTAGAAAAGGGCCTATAAAATGGTGCGCCTTCCCTAAAGCATATCTCTCAAAAGCCGTACAAGCTGGCCTTCTCTATGAGATGGTGTCTTCTCATTTCCACCTGCTTCCCAACAAACAGGCAGAGGGGACAGGGCTGGGGACCCAGATCTCTCCTGTCCCAGAGGACACTAGGATGGTTTATGATTTCTACACCTGAGAACTTCAGATGCTGGTACACATAAAAAGAGTGAAAAATCTTCTGAGCCCAGAGAAAGAAAGGAAGAACTTGGTGGCATAGTGCTCTTCCCAGACCCTGAAACGCTGCTCTGTAAGCTGTCACGAGTGTGCATCACACTGGCTCTTGCAGACAAAAAGGGTTATTTTATCCAGATTATTCCCCCACATTGCAGGGGAGAAGGGACTCATTTGTAATCATCAAAGGAATGCTGACAGACTTGAAACGGGATTACATTCTATTATACTCATCCGAATTAAAGATTTGTTTTGGAGATCATTCTTAGGTTTCCTTCTCCCTGCTCCTCCGACCCCAAATGAGGCGATTTGTATTCACGAGACATCTGAGGCAGACATGAAATCAGACAGTTTGCAAACATACATTTCAGATTCAGTGGCCTGAGTTTTGAATTTAAATGTTGCCTGGTTCTCTGTGTGTGGAAAACTTGGCCCTCCGGTCAAAACTAACCCCAAACATCACTTCATTCCCTAGCTTATAAATCCAGGAGAAATTCAGTTTGGTGGGGAGGGGGGAGCCTGAGTGAGCGAGTGGTATAGGATTTCTGGATACCTATATCCAGAAATACAGGTATGGAAATGAAAAATTTATGCCCAGGCAAAATTGTCTGGTAGGTTCAAGAGCACACAGCTAAATCCTCAGTTCCATGCTCTGCGGTGTGGGTACCATTTGGAGAATGCCACCTGCCGAATCTACCATTCACCCTTCAAGCTATTTGTTCCTTTCTGTGCATGAACCCACTGAAGGAAGCTTCCCCAGGACAGGGCTGACTCTTTAGGGTAGCTCTGTGTCATACCTCACACAGCATCTGGTACTGGAAAGACTTGCACATTTCCTGTTCTTTGACAGAAAACTCCTGTTGTATAGTCACTGTGGAACTGATGGCCACGTGAGCACCAAGCTTGGGTACCTCAGACTGGAAGTCCTAAGACAGTGGAAGAGATCAATTGAGTAAAAAATCTGTCCCTTGGCTTTGGCTGCTCAAAGGACAAGATATCTTTGAGAAATCTCTCTCCAGGCAAGAAGATGGCACTCTCCAAGAAGGAAGACAGAGCAAGGTATATAGGTAAAGTGCCAACCTTTGTACCAATTTTTTTCTTTATAACTCAGTCCTTCCTTCTAGACTCAGTGTCCTTCTCCACAAAGTACATCCTCTGGGAGTTCTTTCAGTAAGTGTTTATCAGTGGTAAACACAGCCTGATTTCATGCTCTTCTTTTTTTAATTTATGTTTTATAATCTCTACACTCTGTCTTGATAGTTTAGCTGGGTATATAGTTCTGCTCTGACAACTTGTTCTGTTCTGTTTTGTTTTTCCAAAACCTGGAAAAATATTTCCTTGGCTTCTGGATTTCACTATTGTTGTTGCAAAGACTTTATAGATGACATTTTCTCTCTCTCTCTTTCTATGATTTTTTCCAAGACTGTCACTTTTGTCTTAGTATTTTATAGTTTAAATATGATAGGTATAATTTTATTTTTATTTATCTTGCTTGGGATGCTTCAATCTGAATCTTTCATTAATTCTTGAAAACAGATTCCAAGATATTATCACTTTGAGTGTTGCCACTCCCTCATTTCCCTACTCTCTCTGGAATACTGATCCAATGTATGTTGAACATTCATTCCATGTTTTCCATGTCTTCACCTTTTTTGCTGCATTCTAGATAATTTCCCCAGCTTTATGTTCCAGTTCATTGTTTCTCTCTTCAGCAATATATGATCTATCCATTAAGCTTTAATTTCAATGAATACATTTTCATTAGTATAGTAGTATTAGTAGAGCTAACAGATATATTTTCTTCTTTTTCAAATATTTATAGCCTTTCATTCTTTAGTCATGTTTTAGACTTGCTCTTTTATTTGTTCTTCTGTTTTAGTTCTCCTCTGTTATTTATTAAGAACTCTATTCTTTTTACTGCTGACTGTTGCTCAGAGAATGTAATTTTGGATTGTGTATTCATAATCAGCAATATTTTATCAGTTGGAATCTCCTGGAGCTTGTGATGATGTCTTTATGCAGGGAGGATGTGTGTGTGTGTGTGTGTGTGTGTGTGTGTGTGTGTGTGTATGTGTTTTGCCAAGTATCCTGAGGCACAACAAATCTTGGACAATTTTGTTAGATTCTCAAATGAGGTTTCTTGGTAAAGATAATGTGAGCTTAAAACCCAGACTCTTGAAAAGGCAGACTTGTGATTACATATTCTTGAGGGAGATTAATTTTTTTCTCCGAACCTTAGCCCAGGCTGAGACAAGTTTTCTTTGCAAGAAAACTGATTTGTTTCTCATCCACTTTTTAAATGAATGTTTAACCCTTCCAGGTCCCAGTTTTATAGGAAGATCTTTATTCCAACTTCTCACTTTACGTTGGTCTAATGCCACATCTCTTGCCTTCATGCACCTGTTAAATACTGGTTGTAAAGATGATCAGAAGGTCCCAGTGTAAGCACAGGGGCAGTGCCAGCTAACTTCTCCAGGTCTCTGATCCCTCTTCATGTTTGTTCCCTGTGTATCCCCTATATATAGTCACTCAAACATTTAAAGGCTGTCTGTTATATTTCACTCAGCAGCTCTAGATGTTTTGCTGGAGAAATAATTACAGATCAACAGTTCTATCATATTTCCAGAAATGGATTACAGATCTTATTCTGTATTCAGTTCCTTGGGACTGTATAGTAAAACCTTTAGAAAGGATGTGGCATGGACAATACCTTTATAGGTATTTTCCACATATCCTGGCAAAAACTTGGGTCTGGTGGATTAGGAGACAAACATTACAGAAATGGCATTGCTTTAAACTACTGTATGTTGTTTTGTATTAGAGGAGCTACCTGGGTTCAAATCTCCCTAAATTACTTCACTTTCCTTTGCATCAGTTTCTTCAATTTATTATCATAGCATCCATTTCACAGATGGTGAGGATCAAATGGGATAATAAACATAAAGTTTTTAGAACAGTGTCTGGCACATGGTGCTGTAATGTGTTTGATACACTAATAGAATTTTCAACTCACCAACTTCTCTCACTTGTGCTAAGGCAAGCCACACCCAGCTGGACCAGAGTCTTAAGTGAGATGGTGCACACATCGGGGTCAGCTAATGGGTTCCAGAATTAGGCACCCCCAGCGAGGAGGAGAGACTCAGAGAACAGACTAGAGTCACGTGGTCAGCCACCCTTCCCCTCTGAGATAGTCCTTCTAAATTCTGGCGACCAAATACTAAAATCTTGGTGACTGCAGGGTTTGTATTGCTAAGAAAAGCTGTTTCCTTCCAGAATGATAAAAACACACCAGCCTCATTAGAATAATGACTTTGTATCATAAAACTTCAGAAAGCCCTCGCCTCAGCTTTTAGGTCCATTACTCAGCTGGAATGACAAGCATATGGATTTTGGAAACCAGTTAGTTGGTTCAAATCCTGCCTCTCAATTTTACTAGCAGGCATAGAGCTGGGATAGGCAGCAAGATAGGGAGCAGGGATAGGTAATGGGAGAGCATATTACCCCCAAGTGGTGCCTTTTCAAGAATTTTAAAGATGTCAACAGGTTGCCTAAGACCAGTGACCTCCAAATCCTTAATATCATGAACGCCATTAGCAGAAAAATTTTGGGACTACATCTCCAACAGATGTACAAACTGTGTACTGTTCAAATGTGGATTTTTATGTGACTTTTTTTTTTTTTTAAGATTGAAAAGAAGCCAGTATGAATGAACAGAAGTTTTTCTCCTACATCTGCTGGATCACCTCGTGTGCAGCCACTTTGGATGGACTGGGTGGAAGAGGTACTGAAGGGCAGAATGGGGCAAGGTCAGTCTACTCAGTGGGCAACTGATGCAGCTGTGATCACTCCATGAACTATCTAGAAAGTGTAGGCAGACTGTGACACCTGCCCCCCTCCCCGGCTTGCTCCCCACCCAGCACCCGCACAAGCCAAGCCATCCCCTCCCCCAGGTTCATGTCAGAGTCTGCCTCTGCTCTGTGTCCCAGCCGGGTGGTCTTGGGCAGGTCAGCTAACGCCTCTGGGGCTTGGTTCCCATCTGGAAAGTGAGGCTAATGTTCACTTCGTGGGGTTGCAATGAGTTGGAAATCAGATAACACAGTGTTCAATTAACTTTTACTCCCTGCCTTTCTGTCCCTTCCCCGAAACTGCTGTTAGGCTGCCCTTTCCAATAAAGTGCCTGCGAGAGCAGAGTCATCAATAATGGAGTCACTCGCAAGCCCAGACTCCTCTTCCCTGCTACGGAAAGAGCCTGCAGAACACTTTTCAAATGTAGTTACTTCCCATGGAAACAGACTAGCAGTTTCAGATGCCTCTCTTCATCTCTCTTCTTCTGTGACAGCTGGGCAACCCCTTCAGACATTGGGCTTGTTTTTCTTTGGTTATGAGCCGGCTTTTCATCCCATAAAATCGGTGACAAGTAAAGATAG
This sequence comes from Mustela lutreola, assembly GCF_030435805.1. NCBI lineage: Eukaryota > Metazoa > Chordata > Mammalia > Carnivora > Mustelidae > Mustela > Mustela lutreola. The sequence goes on along the minus strand of NC_081291.1, from coordinate 213,062,320 downwards.
TCCCTGAATAAAAGGGCGATGTGACTAAGGCACGAGCAAATGCTGAACTCTGTATGTGTGTGCTGGGGTGCAGAGACATATGAGTGGCTGGGAAAATACAGTCCCAGTCTCCCTGGTAGGGAGCCTTGGGGGAGGGGTGGAGGGACACCCAGTCACGCCTGCACACCCTGAATGAACCCATGCACGTGGGAGGTAGTCCTGCCCTCTGAACATAAGAGCAGTGGTTCTCAACTCTGGCTGTCCTGAGTTGCCTGGGAGCTTTCAAAATGATGCCAGTGCCTGGCCCCCACAGACTGGTTACGCGAGAAGCCCTGGGGTGCTGATTGAGCCTCCCCACATTTGTTCAGACTGAAGCCATTCTCCTGTGCTGCCAGGGTGGAGAGCCACTGCTTATCTGAGCAGAACGGGAAGGTTCGTTCTCTCCTAAATGAACAACTGTGTCCCCTCCATCAGGACCTGGTTCCCACCCCTGAGGCTTCAAGAGCGATTGACTTACCATTTTTCTACATTCCGAAATTCTTGGCCAGTGAAATAAGGAGCTAGGATTGGGTTTATTTGCTGGGCTGCAAATGATCTGGTAACAAACACCACTTCTTGTTGGCTTGGGTTACTGGTTTGCTTCGGGAGGGAGCAGGACATCGGCCCAGACAACCCCTTCCATCTTCGAGGTCTGGGGACAGTTTGGTACAAGGAAGACCTTAAAGGCTGTCCCGCTCTTCTGGTGTCTCATTTCCCTTCCCTTCTGCTTCCCACATTCACCATTGTGTGCCCCAGGGTGAAACCAAATGTGTGGACATTGGCTTATGCCTGCTAGAACAATTTTCCACCCCTTCCCTCCCTCCGTCCCTCTCAACAAGCCCATCAACCTCTCTGAACTTCTTTGAGAAGAAAGAAAAGGAAGAAAGGGGTTCCACAAGGAGACAAGCGCTGCTGCTGCCGGCCTTCAGCAGAGAGACGTGGGGAGAAAAGTCACCAAGAAAAAACAAAATGAACAAGACCTGAGAAACCGAACTCAGCAAAATAAGTCTGAGAGACACACTGGAACATGGCTCTTCAAAGCAGGACAAAATGTGGAAGTCCCTTTGCTTTCTATGGCCGGAAACCAAGAGGGCATCCCTCCCGCCTCTCGGACCTCATCCCTGCCTTCTTCTTTGCACAAAGATGATGCTGACATTACACTTGTGTTTGAAAAAAAATAAATAAATAAATCAATGATCAATTTGGACCTCTCTGGCCAAATCCCTGATTTGGGAATGAAGTAAAAACAAAAAACAAAAAAACAAAAACAAAAAACAAAAAACCAGAACTCCATCCCAAGAAGGAAAACCTTTGAAAGCCAAGTGTATTTGAGTATGGGATTAAGGATCATAGGCACTGGTTTTGCATGAACTGTTCTTGTCTTCCTGGGATATGTTTTTAATGCAGTGATGATAGCCTTCCAGTGGCTGCTGGCAGCATCTCAGTATCTCCAGGGATGAGAGGGAAGGGGGTGTTTGGGAAGCCTTTTTCCCAGCAGGCTTGGAGGTGATTAGCACAAGTCACGAGCGTGGAGGGGGAGGAGGAGGCCACCATGCAGCCCCTGGCTTATTAAGAGTGAGATCTGATGCTGGAATCCTCAAAGCAAGAAAAAAAAAAAAAAATCAATGACCCAGGAAAACTACACCAGCTGACAGCCCCAGGAAAAGGCTCAAGGAAGAGTTGCAAAAAAGAGAAAGGCTTAAGTAACTTTCCAAAACTCTGCTCTGTTAATCTGGGAGGCCCTATACTGTACACACAATGGCTGGGACCCCTGACATTCTGGTACTTTCTTTCATGTGGAAACACCATCCTTCTTCCATCCCCTACTTCCCAGGGCAAAGGGCTCCCCCCACCCCAACCTCCCAGCTTCAGGTTTTGATGTTTCCCTTGTTTAGAGGAAACAAGTACTATCTGCATTGTCAAAGGTTGCTCCCCAGTGCTGGGCAATTCTTGTAAGGCTCTGTGGGGAAACAGGGGGGGGGGGCACTATCTCCTTACAAAACCTCTGATTTCTAATGCTTCCCAGTTCGTAAAAAAGAGCAGGACCACCTGTCCCCAGAAAAGCAAGCATCAGGGTTTGTAAGGCCCCCAGGGTGCCGGGTGGAGGGGATTTTGGAATTACATGATGAGTATCCACTGCTTTGACTAAAGCAGTCGAATGAACCCTCAGATGGTCACCTCTGGAGTTTGGGGATTTTTCTCAATGCTGTATATCACAGAGTTAGGGGGTCCTTAAAGGTTTCGAGTCAAACCAATCAACTTCAAAAGACTCTATCTTTCTCTCTGAACCTTCTCTAATGTTTCCCCGATGTCACACAATATAGCATTTAGATTTAAACCTGAACGTGTCTGTGCTTTGGGAGGATGTAATTTTTTTTTTTCTTTCTTCTCCCAAAAAGGCTTCCTGACACTCTCTCCCTAGCCCTCAGATCCCTGAGGAGAAAGGCTGATCAGAATTAAAATGGAGGCTGCTTGTGGACAACTTGGCCAAATCACCATTTCCCAGCAGTGCAGGGAGTTTTAAACCCTGGAATTCAGGTTCACACCGAAAGCAGAAGGAAATACCTCTTTTTATCACTTACTGTCATTTAGAAGAACATGTATCAAAATATCCATTTCGCTTAGGATGTGGCATCCCTATTGGATAGCCCCAACACGTCTTCTAGAACGGTCGCTACATACAGATAATTCCAAACTTGGGTGGTAACCTACAGACAGCAGCAAACACTGCAACTGTTTCACTAAAGAAACGAACTCCAAGCGCCTATAATCTGTGAAAACAATCTAATGGTTACACTGCAATTTACCTAAAGCAATATTTGTTCAGTTGCAGTGATGTCACTGGGAAAAAAAAAATGTTTGTCAGCTTTCAATGCTTTCTCCACAGTATTCAGAGCTAGAGGGTGGCAGATTCAGGACTGCTTTCCATAGCTTAAATCAGCAAATACGGAACTTTTCTAACAGCCAAGAAAGTTCTGTTACAAAAAAAAAAAAAAAAAAAAAAAGTCAATAGCACTTGAAAAGCATTTCCCTAGGACATTTACTGCAGCATTCTGACCCCACAGTGTTCAATTTTAAGGACCGCAGTTTGCTTGCCAAATAGGCATATCTTGGCTCCCTTTGCTAGGTAGAAACACTGCCTTGATATTAAATATTCAAAGCAAAGAACCTCTGACCTAAGGGCTCTCAGCTAACAATGACATTCTCTGTAAGTAAACTAGAAACCCAGCTCAGCTCCTGGTTTGCCAGTGTTCTCTGCCACGTACCAGTCTGCTGCAGAGCAGGGGGAGAAGTGACTCCATTTACCATGATTAGATTGCAAAGGACCCTGCCCGCAAAAGCTCGGGCTTGGCAGAAGATCCCTGGAGAAGGGGGTGAGTGGGGTTCAGAGTTGCCCCCTGGGCTGGGCAGGGGCTGGGAAAGGGTGAAGGCCTCCAACTTCACCAGAGGGAGACCCAGGTCTGTTAAGCAAGTGCAGCGGTAAAACAAGAATGTGGCTCCTCCAGCCATCATCAACCCAGAAACTTCTCTCACTTCGTGGAGCCACACCTACTACCCCAGAACTGAGATCAGCTACGGGAGCTTTGGTGTGAGTTTCTCTCCCCAAAGGAAAGCCTCACCGCTTACTGGGAGGAGGGAGTCATTATTTTATGTAAAGGAGACTGGGACTGGAGGGGAAAGGGGGGCGCTGGTACCTTTTGGCGGTAAAGTCAAGACCCTCCCCCACGCCCAGTCTCTGTTCTGCAAACTTCTGCTCATCTGGCACACGGACCTGCCGGCCGGCTGCCCTCCCTGCCTGCCGGCGCAGACTTCAGGTCAGACGTCCCTCGGGCTAGTCTCCATACATGGGCACCCGGGAGGCTGGCTGGGGCGCACCCGGACCATGCGCGTGGCAAACCAAGTGCAACTCCGCGGACCAGCACGTGTAATGTACAGCGATGGGCGCGGCTCCGGGTTTAGGAGCCTCCAGGGGACACGTATCCGTCAGAGTCGGGTCCCTGAGGCCAGGAGCCGATAATAGGAAATTGACGAGGTAAACAGCAGGGCGAGAAACTCCCAATAGGTTACCCGCCCTTCCTTGGGGAGGGGAGGACCTCCTGTGCCATCACTCCACACGCAGCCACCTCTATGCCAAAGGCTCACACCAGGCAAGAAAACTGGCTATAAGCGTGCCTCAACATCAGTCCAACCCGGCTGTGCCCCCTCGGGTGGCTGCCGCCAGCCGAGGGCTCACCTGGGCGCACTGTGGCGCCCGGGGCGCAAGGCGAGGGAGGTTGCTTCTTACCGGAGAAGTCCGTGAGCGCTGCGATCTCTTTGGAACAGACCAGGACAGTGCAGTAGAAGAGGCGCAGGAGCTGCCCGGGAGGTTCTACCTGCCTGCGGGGTCCAGGATGCTGCGCGGGCTGCGGCGCGGGCGGCGGGCGCGCGTGTCCAGGCAGAAGCATGGTGCCCGGCGCGACCTAGAGCGGGCGCGGGCCCGGGGCGCGATGGGGGTCCCTGGGCAGAGGGCAGCGTCACATGGCGGGGCGAGTCGTTGGCCTGCGGCTCCGCGGCCCCCCGCCACCTCCCGGCTCAGGCTGCCAGAGCCTTTTCCCAGCGCAGGCCAGCCCCGGCTCCCCAGCAAAGGGGAGGGGGCGGAGAAGTGGGGCGGGGCGAGGAGCCCCGGGAAGGATCCGCGTAGTTTCCCCGAGAGGAAATCTCCGCTGCCTCCCCGCGAGAGGAAACGAGGGGGGCCGAAGGGAAAGTGCAGCCTTCGCGCGCCGGGCGGCTGCGGGGGCCGGTCCCTGGCGAGCTGCCCGCCTCGGAGGGCGCCCCCAACAGCGCACCAAGGACCGCGCAACTTGAGCGCCTTTCACTCCTGGGTCCCCGCCCCGGAGACGGCCCGGCACCCCTGGCCCGGCCCGCGCTGGCCGGGCGCCAGCCTCGCCCTGGCTGCGGGAGGAGCGCGGCCGGTGCCCGTGACGCACTTTGGAGCCAGCGCCGCGCGTTGAGCCCAAGAGCCCCCGGGGCCGGACGGAGGTAGGGGCCGTGGGAAGGTGAGGTCCTGGAGGTGTAGGACCCCAGCACTGACGTCCCTGCGACCTGCGTCGCTCCTCGTGTAGAATCACCAAGCACGCAGTTACCCCATTTCACGGAGGAAGAGACTGAGGCCCCGAGCTTTGCCCAAGCTAACGCAGCCAGGACGGGAAGGAGAAGGGTTTGGGGAGGGGGATTCCAAAGCGGGTCAGATGGCTCCAGGGCCGGTTTCTTTCTTCTTTCTCTTCCTACGTTTCCTTTGGGTACTGGTTGTCCAGCAGCGCTCGGAGGATTTGACACTGGCCCGGCATAAATAGCACCGAGCGCTAATAATTGGGCTTTGTTTTAAAATGGGCCACCGCATCTTTCTAAACCTCTCAATTACGCGCGGTGTGACCTAGGCCCAGCCCGTGGGCGAGGAGCGGACTACGTGGCCGGGGCTCGGGGACACAGAGGACAAATGCGTGGGAGCGCGTGGGGGCTCGTAGCTGAGCCCGGGGGTGCGGGAACCTGGGGGCCCCAGCGACCCAAACCCCGCGGACTGCGCGAGCGTCCCGGCCGGGCGGCGCCGGCGGCAGGGAGGAGGGCTGGGCCGGCGGGCGCTCGGCACAAAGTGTTCCCGAACACCGCGGGGAGGCCCTGCCAAGTTCTCGGCGGGCCTGACGCGGAAACGTAGATAATGAGGCCCAAGGGCGGGACCAGGCGCACTGCCCCAGCCGGCTCCCAACGGCACTGCCAGCGCCGCACAGTGCGGCGGCCGGGAGGCTTGGGGACAGGAAAACCCGGACGCGCCGATCTACCTGTGGGAGATGCGCCGCAAGGATCCAGGAGGGCTGGATCGCTTGGAACCCCACAGTGCGGCAGCAGGCGCTCCGTCGAAGGAACTGGTATTTCCCTTCCTCCCAGTCTGCAGGTGGGGTGGCAAGGGCTAGACCTCAGTCCTTGTTCAGTGGGACCCATTCTACCGGGCACAGTGACTTAGAACCTGTGTTAAAATACTCAAGCTTGGGGCGCTTGGGTGGTGCAGTGGGTTAAGCCTCTTCCTTTGGCTCAGGTCATGATCTCAGGGTCCTGGGATTGAGCCCTGCAGCGGGCTCTCTGCTCAGCAGGGATCCTGCTTCCCCCTCTCTCTCTGCCTGCTTCTCTGCCTACTTGTGATCTCTGTCTGTCAAATAAATAAAGTCTTTAAAAAAAAAAATACTCAACCTTCTCCGGGTGCCTGGCCGGCTCAGCTGGTAGAACGTGCAACTCTTGATTTCCAGGTTGTGAATTTCCGCGCCATGTTGGGTGTAGAGAATATTAATTTTTTTAATCTTAAAAAAAAAAAAAACCCTCAACCTTCTCAATAACTTTTGGACGTAAGTATTAGTATGCACTTTCTAGGTTGGGGAAACTGAGGCTGGGAATGTAGGTAAGGATGCCTAGCACTAGGAGCCACTGAGTAAGTAAGTATTGTTTGCTCAAAACTCGGGTCCCGGGTGTAGCTGGGGTCCCAGCCATTCACTTGTCTGGTTTCAGTATGAACTGGTAAGTGCTAGGGGATGTGGGGGCTTGCGCAGTCAGGGAAACTGGCTCCCACATGGTTGGGGGCCGGAGGGGGCCTCCTGCTAAGGTTGTGTAGGCATGAACTTGTTTCCAGGCGCCAGTGTGGGCTCTGTTGCTGACCATGCACACCCATGGTTTCCTTCTCTATAAAGTCTCAGGCTTGCGACTCTTTAATTAGTTAATACACGTGACCAGGACAAGGTCTGAAGCTGGTAAATGCTTGGTCAATATTAGTCATTATTGGGCACCTGGGTGGCTCAGTCGTTAAGCCTCTGCCTCCAGCTCAAGTCATGATCCCAGGGTCCTGGGATTGAGCCCCGCATCGGGCTCCCTGCTCAGCGGGGAGCCTGTTTCCTCCTCTCTCTCTCTGCCTGCCTCTCTGCCTACTTGTGCTCACCCCTCAGTGGGAAGCCTGCTTCTCTCTCTCCCTCTCCCCCTGCTTGTGTTCTCTCTCTCTTGCTGTCTCTCTCTGTCAAATAAATAAAATCTTTTTAAAAATATTAGTCATTAATACAGACAGGAGGACAGTGACTGGAGAATCATAAACTAAAAGGGGACACAGAGCAGAAGAGAGGGGGAGCTGAGCGATAGTAAAAATTGTTTTATTGGCTTATAGTTGACATACTATGTTTTGTTATTTTCAGGTGCACAACATAGCGATGGGACAATTCTCTGTATTACCAAATGCTTGTCACAATAAGTATAGTCCCATCTGTCACCACATGTGGTCACAGTATTATTGACTATATTCCCCATACTGTCCTTTTCATCTCCACGACTGATTTATTTTATAACTGGAAGTCTATACCTTTTATTTATTTTTTTAAAGATTTTATTTAGGGGCTCCTCGGTGGCTCAGTGGGTTAAGCCTCTGCTTTCAGCTCAGGTCCTGATCTCAGGATCCTGGGATCGAGCCCCGCATCGGGCTCCCTGCCCTGATACCCTCTCTCTCTTAGCCTGCCTCTGCCTACTTGTGATCTCTGTCTGTCAAATAAATAAATAAAATCTTTTAAAATAAGATTTTATTTATTTATTTGTCAGAGAGAGAGAGAGAGAGAGCGAGCACACAAGCCGGGGGAGCAGCCGGCAGAGGGAGAAGCAGGCTCCCCGCTGAGCAAGGAGCCCACTGTGAGACTCCATCCCAGGTTCCAGGGATCGTGACCTGAACCGAAGGCAGACACCCTGCTGACTGAGCCCCCCACTGAGCTCCCCTTCACCTACTTCCCTCATCCTCTCAGCCCCCTCTCTTCCGGCCACCACGAATTTGTTCTCCGTATTTATGAGTCTGTTTCTGATTTTTAGTTTCTTCATTTGTTATTTTGTTTTGTTTCCAAGGCAAGATGGATAGGAAAGATGGGAACAGTTTGCCAAGAAAAAGCTAGCCAAACCTAGGGGTTTGGGAGGGTGAACATTGTAGAGAAAGTCACCTGTGGGGCACCTGGGTGTCTCAGTCCGTTTAAGCATCTGACTCTTGATCTCAGCTCAGGTCTCCATCTCAGGGTCTTGAGTTCAAGCCCTGCTTTGGAGCCTACTTAAAATAAAAAAGAAGTCTAGAGTAGGCAGGGCAGAAATCAAAGGGCAGGACATGCTGAGGTGGAGAGGTTGGCAGCCAGCGCTCAGGGATCCAGAGACTTTGGTGAGCACTTGCATCCTTACCCTAAGTCCTTGGGAGCGTTCCTATCTTTATCCTAAGCCACCAAAAGGTTGTTAGGAGATGAGTGAGGCGATCAGGTGTGTGTTGGTGAAAGACTGGCCTGGCCGCTGAGTGTCCCTGGACTGGAGGTGTCAAATATGGGTCCAGGATTTTATCCCCAAAAGAAGTGAAAGCAGGGACTCAAACAGATACTTGTCAGACAATATTTTCTGCAGCATTTTCCACAAGAGCCCAAAGGTAGGAGCAACCCCAGTACCCATTGGCAATGAGTAGATGAACAAAATGTGGACTAGTATTCAGCCATAAACAGGAATGATTTCTGATTCCTCCAAACATTGTACAAGGTGGGACAAGCCAGACACAAGATGATAAACACGTATGATTCCACTTACATGAACTATCTAGAAAAGGCAAATTCATGGAAATGAAAAGTGAATTGGAGGTTACTAAAAGAAGGGAGAATGGAGAATTAGTGCCTAATGGGTCCAGAGCTGTTGTTTGTGGTAATGAAAAAGTTCTGGAAATAGATAGTGGAGATGGTTGCCCAACATGGTGAAAGTAATTAACACCACTGAATTGTACCCTTAAAATGGCAAATTCTATAGGTTTTTACAACTTCAGAAAATTTATAATGTAGTATTCATTTCCTGTAGGTCATTTCCTGTCCATAGAGTTTTTATGGTGCCGCAGAGTTGAGGTGTTTGACTATAATATTTAGAGAGGGAGGAATGAGGGCATAGGCAGTAAGTGGTTTTCCTTTGTTGGGGACCCAAGGGACTTGGAAGTGTGGAGTCCAGAAGAGGAATGACCTTTCCCACCAAGTCCGGCAAGAGGGCTCCTGAAATGTCACTCTTCACAGCGGCCCTTTGAAACAGGTACTACCTAGGATCCAGCTACATCATTCTCGCTGGCCTAGTGCAACATAAAAACTTGGGGTTTCTTGTCCAAAAATTATGAAGAATTTCAAGAGAGCGACGGCAGAGCCTGTGAGCCAAGTGTGGGCTCTTCGAGCATGTGGTCTGGAGCAACGGCAAAGCTCACGTCCCCGTGAAGCTGGCCGTGATGCTACAATTGTCTCTAGACCTCAGACGTGGAAACTGACCACACGAACTCCTGCACATCATTTGGGGCAGAATCTGAAGCTTTCTTAAACAACGAAGACAAAGAAATCCGGGTTGGCTGCTGGTATGGAGTAAAAGCGTTCTTTTCTGTGGGGTGGCACCATTGTGTGGTCCTTGCACACAGGTGTGAGAAGTGCCTCTGTACTGGCCACCCCCATTCTGTGTTAAGAGACATCCTTTGCAGGACATGGTTGATCCCATGCTTTTCCCCCTCCCCCGTCCTCTTTTGAAGCAATCCTGTCCGTTCTTTCCAGCTCTAAGGGACCAGCCTCGTCGCCTCCATTTTTGAGACCCTGACTCCTTCCCTTTCCGCAGAGCCAAGCCTGTACTGGAGGCTGTGTTTTGTGCTGCGTGCTCAGACTCCAGCCCTGCACCTCACCTCTGTCTCCTACGCCATCAAGGTAAAGTTCTGGCCTTTCAGCGAAGACAGGCGGCAGCCATTCTCAGAAGACACAAGTCACCGTTTGTCAGCCTCAAAGAAACCAACCTTTCAGCCCATGAGAGTGAAGCCAAATGTTGTCCAGAGCTAAAAAGGCTTATTTTTAGAAAGCAACAAACGGTGGTTTGTTTATAGAGCTGGCACCAAAGAGCGACATCAAAAGCAAAGAGCCTGCTCACTGAGGACTGAAGGCTCGGGAGGCACTAGGAAGGTTGTGTGGGGGATGTTGGCCCTGAAGGCTATGGAAGGAGGACTTTAAGAATATGCCGACTGATGTCTGTATGGCAGTCCGTCCAAGGTCAAAGGCATCAACAGCAATAGTGTCCACTCTGCCACACGCAGAAGCATTTGACCTCCCTGCCCTCAGTTTCCGCACATGCAAAATGAAAAGCTTGGGCTGTAAAGTCCGTTTTGGGCTCCAAAAGTCCATGACCTATTTAAATTAGATGTAGGATTTCAGGAAATTGGGCTAAATCTATACGAGTCCTTGACCTTCCTTGATGTTCTCTCAAATGCATTGTTTCATTCATTTCTGTATAGACTACCAGTCTGTTTCAATGCCAACCATATTTTTCTCTTTCTAAAGGAAGAATGCAATGCAAGCAAGCTTCTGGGGGTTCTGGGAGCACAGGGAATGACTGAGTTCTGAGCCATGGGAGATTCCAGAGTGAAAATTCCCAGAGCTCTGTTTCTGAAAGCGAGCACACGCTTCCGTCTCAAGACTAGAAGGTGCTGGGTCCCCACAGAAGCTCTAAGGTTGCTCCCTGCTGCCTTCAGCAGACACTGCAGGAAGCTGGGTCTGCCTGAGAGAGACCCGAGTTTGCACCAGAGACCCCCACCCTCCTCCCCACCCTCTTGTCTTCTCGTCCCTTCCCTGGGGGCCCCAGGCGCCCTTCCTACCCAGAGCTCTGCTATCAGAAAGGAAAGCATGCTGATGGAAGGAAGCTCTGTACTATGTTGGAAAGAAGCATGCATAGCTCTGAAAACCAAGCTTGCCCTGCAGGTTGGCAGAGCGTAGGGCAAAGGCTAGTTGTATGGGTCCCACGGTCTAACCTCAGGCACAGCTGTTCGAATCCCAGCTCTTACGTGTGGATAGTGGTGCCGTTTAGAGCTAATATAGCCAAAAGACTAGTCAGAGTAGAAGCCTCATCGGTGGGAGCCATGAAAATAAATATAGCCATTTCATGGGAGAGTTAGTGTATTATTTTTATTAAGCCTAAGACAGTGTTTGATTTCCATTTGAACCACTGGGACTGTCCCTGTGACCAAATACACTTTCCTTTCTTAGGTAAGGATGAAAGTAGTTTCCAACGTATCCATCTCAATGACAGTGGCCCTGGTCCCCTCGTGGGACACTGGAATGGGTTTTAATACCATATTTTGTTTTCTTTCTCCTGTGAACTGGCTAGAACATCGTCTCTGATCCTGGTTCTTGAATATTCTTCTTTTCTCCCCACCTCTTTTCCACTTTGTCAGTCTCCTCAGAGCTGGCTCACCTCCTCCCCCTCTCCCTCTGCCCAGAATGGTCCCTGTCCCCCAACCCACGGTGATACACCCGAGTTCTTGACACCTGGCTTTCCTCCAAAATGGCAGCCAAACCCGACGCCAACCTCCAGAACTTTTTCATCTTGCAAAACTGAAACACGAGCTGTCCAGTCACCCCTCCTTCCAGGACCTCACGAACACTATTCTACTTTCTGTCTTTATGAGTTTGACTATCTTACGTGCCCGTGTAGCTGTCCTTTTGTGGCTGGCCTGTTTCACGTAGCATAACGTCCTCAAGATGCATCCGTGTTGTGGCACGTGTCAGAGTCTCCTTCTTTTTCAAGGCCGAGTAACATTCCGCCCGTTGTATGTACGCATTACCTTACCCCCTCTAGGGACTTCGTCTCTCTCCTAAAGAAGAAAAGGGAATGGTCACGCACATGCTCAGATGGTTTCCCTTTGGTCAGCAGCGGTAAAAACCCTTCATCAAAAACCTCAGGAAGGTGAGCGCTCGGCTGGGGGACCCAGGACTGTTGCAGAGGCGCTGGGGAAGGGAAACACTACAGCTTCCCAAGGTCCAGCTCCTGCACACCAGGCCAGGAGATGCCCCGAGGATCTATCAAATGGCGCCCTCTGTAGGTGAGAATCTCAACTTAGGTCAGTAATGGTGACAGGAGCCCATGAATTTCAAAAATAATTTTTTATTGTGGTCAAATATGTATAAGGTAAAATTTACCATTCTAGCCATTTTTAAGCACAGACTTAAGTGGTCTTCAGCACACCTGTATGGTTATGCAACCATTCCGTCCATCCACCTCCAGAACTTTGTCATCCTCAAACATGTTAAGCACTAACCCCCCATTTCCCCTCTGCTCGGTCCCCGGCAACCACCATTCTACCTTCCATGTCTATGACTTTGTCGACTCTCGGTACCTCCCATGAGTGGAATCATACAATATCTGTCCTTTTGTAACTGGCTTATTTCACTTAGAATAGTGTCCTCAACATTCAGCTATGCCGTAGCAGGTGTCAGAATGTCCCTCCTTCCTGATGTTGAACGATATTCTACTGAGTGGATATATCACATTTCGTTTATCCCACCGTCTATCCATTGACACTTGGGTCCCTTTCATCTCTTGGCTATGGCGAATAATGTCTCTATGAATACAGGTGTACGCCAAAAAAAAACTTTTTAAAATTTAAATGGTCATTCCCAAGAGAGAGTGTACCAAAAGGAAAAAAAAATTCAAAGTCCGTTGTTAGGAATGCAGGATCAACAAAAGTGAGTTCCGATTAAGGACACAGAGCAGAGGTCGCAGAACTTGGCTCATGGTGCCCTTAATGCCTCATTGGTTTTTCACAGAACCCCTGTGTCAAAACAAAAACAAGAACAAAAGACTGAACTGCTCTGTTGATTAAATAGCTAGAGCCAAACTCAATAAAAAGTATTTATGCTCCAACAATTTATTGTTTGGGAGACAATATGTGTTTACTGAAAGGAAGTATTTTAAATGTATTCTTATGTAACTGGTGTAGGAGAGATGTTAGGGTTTGAAGCCGACAGCCAGGAAGAATTCTTGAGACGTCTTTGATGCAAAAAGATGGTTTTATGAAAGCATGGGGACAGGACCTGCGGGCAGAAAGAGCTGCACTGGGGTCATGCAGAGTGGCCCATGATATACTTGCAAGTTGGGAGGAGTTTAGGGAGAGACTAAGTCTCTGAGGAATTTTGGAAACAAGCAATACAGCCTAATGTTGAAACCATGAGCTACCTTGAGTTAGTAGTTTGCAACAGATGTCAGGAATTGCTGTACTTCCTTTAACTTATAAAAATATTCCAACTCGTGAGTCTCCTGTGGCGTTCTCAGTCCTTTGGAACCCCAGTTTGGGAACTGCAAACCCAGAGGATTCAAATACAGTGAAGACCTCCCCTTGCTAGTTCAAGGGTTCCATGAGTGGTTCCCACCTGACTCTCCAGCTGACCTTGATTGCACGCACACCAGCCCCTGTGCTGTTTCTGGAGCTCTCTGATCACCCTCCCGCCTCGGGGCCTTTGCATTTTCTGTAGCTCCTACCTAGAATGTTCTTTCTTCATGGGTTGCCATGGTTCTTCTCCCTAATATTTCAGCATCTGCCCTTCTCCGTCCACGTGAATCACCATGACCCACTATAGGTATCTTCAGAGCACTCATGGTGACTAGCTTGTCATTCTATTCCATCTTCCTGCACTCTGGGTGATTTGCCCAAAATAAGCCCCTCTGAAAATACAGTTAGGTTGGAAATTAGTGATCCAGGAATGAGGATGACATTACATCCCTAAATGGCATTGGGGATGTAATTCAATGTTAACAAATGCAAAAAGAGGTTAACTGAAACATAAAGACCAATGACAGTAAAGGAAATAATGCCAATGGGCAACATTGTCACAATTTAAACCAGCAAGCCAGGGATGCTCTGAGAGGGGGTGTGAGCGGAGGAGATGACAGTGTTGCAGCACTGAGCTGCTGGGAGACTTCAAAATCCCGAAGCCTGCTGGGCATGTGAAGAAATGCCTCCACCTCCTGAGGGAGGAAGCACAAAGTCACATTGCTAAGGGCATACATACCAGGGCCGGGAGGGATTTGTGGCCATATTCTGCAATCTACCGCAGCATCTTTTTCCTTTTGCTTTTTGGTGCCCCTTATTCTGTGACAGAATTTTGGTCCAGTTGTTTCCATTAAAGAGAGCTGATTCTAGGGGTTCGTGAGTGACTCAGTCGATTAAGTGTCTGCCTTTGGCTCAAGTCATGATCCCAGCATCAGGCTCCCTGCCCAGTGAGGAGCTTGCTTCTCCCTTGCCCTCTGCCTGCCACTCTGCCTACTTGGGCTCTCTCTCTCTGTGTCAAGCAAATAGGTGAAATCTTAAAAAAATAATAAAAAAAAAAGTAGTGATTGTAAAAACTACTTAAAACTCCCTCTCCTTCTCCCGCTGTCTCTCTCATACACACACACACAGTCCACAAAACAGTCTCCCTTCCTTCTGGAGGTTTTATGGTACATTATTATCACTAAACAGTCTTCTACAATTAAATTTAAATGGCTAATTGAGACCATTCTTTCGCCACTGACTAGGACAGGGGTGGGGCAGTGCTGTGTAAGTATTCGGGGATAGTATTTATTTAGCCTCCCGAGTGTTCTAGGCAGACTTGGTGACCTTAACCAGTTCCTGTAGCCTTCTTGGCCACTGCTCCTATGACACCCACAACAACTCTCTGTCTCACGTCAGGAACAGCAAAATAACACAGAGGAGGATACTCAGAGAAATGCTCAACCCACATGGGTTTGTCAGCAACTATATTAACAATGGCTGCATCACCAGATTCCGAGAAAGTGGGACCATCTTCCAGCTTGCCGCCCCGCCTGCCCCGCACCCACTCTGACAGCAATCAATCTCTTTCAGCCCAGCACACTTGGCAAGCAGTGTGAGCTGTGTGAGAATCCAGCACAGGTGCATAGCCAGCACTGATTTGGTCTGGATGGTTCTGGATAATCCCCTGAACCATGCAACCAGCTGCTTACCTTGGTGGGTCATTTTTGCTCTCACCAGACAGGTTGCCATGATGAACATTTTTGACGGGGGCATTCTTGGCATTGAAGCCCACGGTGTCCCCAGGAAAAGCTGGAGAGTCTCTCAGGACTTCATGGTACATTTCAACACGCTTGACTTCAGTTATAATGTTGACTGGAGCAAAGGTGACCATGACGCCAGGTCTGAGAACACCAGGTGCCACTTGGCCCACAGGGACAGCACCAATACCTCTAATTTTGTGGATGTCCCAGAGGGCCAGACCAAAGGGCTTGCCGGTTGGATGAGACGTGGCAGAATGTCATGCGGATTTTCACGTAGCATGGTCCCACTGGCATTGCAATCTTTACGGGTGACTTTCCATCCCTCGAACCAAGGCGTGCTAGCACTTCGCTCCAGCACGTTGTCACCATTCCAACCAGAAATTGGCACAAAATGTGTCGGGGTTGTAGCCAACTTTTTAAAATGTAGGTGCTGACTTCCTTAACGATTTCCACATACCTCTTCTGGCTGAAGAAATTCCTCTTGTTAATATCAGTAATTAGTTGTTTCATGCCCAGTGTACGAGCCAGAGGGTATTCTCCTGGGTCTGCCCATTCTCGGAGATACCTGCTTCAAAGTCACCGACGCCAGCAGCAACAATTAGGACAGTACAGCCAGCTTGAGAGGTGCTATGATCACGTTTTTGATAAAGCCTCCATGTCCTGGGGCATCAATGCTGGTCACGTAATACTTGCTGGTCTCCAATTTCCACGGAGAGATATCAATGGTGATACCAGCTTATTGTTCAACTTTAAGCATACCCAAGCCCCAGGGCATCCTTGAAGGGCCCCTTTCCCATCTCAGAAGCCTCTCTTTAATTCTTCAATGCTTCTCTTGTGGATCCTACCTCACATGTCGATCAGATGACTGGTAGGGTGGACTTGCCTGATCTATGTGTCTAGTGATGATGGTGTTGATAGGAACCTTTCCTGTCCCATCTGGCTTAGCTTCAGCAGTGGTTTTCACAACACCCATGTTCTGATGGCAAACCCATCGCAAAATAGCAGTGCCATGTTTCTTGTGCGTCAAGTTGCTATATAGGCAGAGATCTTCATTTCAAATAAACTTTTTAGGATGGAATATTCCAGACTTACAAAAAAGTAAAAAAGAGAGGGATTCTGTACATCATCACCCAGTTTCCTGTAATATCTGTACTTTGCATGCTCATATGGTACATTTGTTAAAACTAAGAAATCTCATTGGTACTCTGTTACTAAGTAAAGCCCAGGCTGGATTCGCAGTTCACCAGCTTTTGCCCCGAGGTCCTTTTTCTGTTCCAGGATCCAGTCCAGGGTATCGAAGTGCTTTGTATTGCCATGTCTCCCCTGTCTTAACTGATCTGTGACAGTTTCCAAGTCTTTCTTTGTTTGTCATGATCTTGACAGTTTTAAGGTAGAGGTGATGTATTTTTTTAGACTGTCCTTCAATTTGGGTTTGTCTGACATCTTTCGTGTGATTGGGCTGAGCTTAAGGGTTTGGGGAAAGGATACTACAAAGGTGATGTCCTTCTCATTTATTACATCAAGGGTACATGATAGCAATGGAACTTATCACTGGTGATGTTAAACTTGACCACTCAGTTAAGGTAGTGTTGGCCATGTTTCTCCACTATGACTCACCAATTTCCCTCTATCCTAATCTAATCTTTGGGAGTTATGCACTAAGTCTCCACTGGTGGGGCTGTGTGTATGAATTAAGCTCCCTTTCTTGGAGCAGGGAATACCTACACATATTATTTGGATTATTTTTGTAAGAAGGATTTGTAAGGAAACTTACTTTGTAAGGAAGATTTTCTCCCCCATTTCTTTATTCGATCATTTTTTATATCAGTATAGACTTAGGTATAGTTGTTTTATACCATAGATGATAATCTAATACTATGTTCATTATTTTGTCACTTAGATTATTCCACTAGGAATTATTTCAGGTTGGTTCCTGTATCCCTTTGATTTATTCCTCCCCTCCCCTCCATTTTTTTCTCCCGTGTTTTGTACTTTATGATGCTATGAGATGCTCCAGGCTCATTTCATGTGCTCTCTCTCCCAGCCATAGAATCAGCCACTTCTCCAGGGAGTCCTGGTTCCTTTTATTTGCTAATGATATTAAAAACCAAGATCAGGGGCACCTGGGTGGCTCAGTCGGTTGAGCATCTGCCTTTGGCTCAGGTCGTGATCCTGGGGTCCTGGAATCCAGTCCCATGTCAGGCTCCCTGCTCAATGCTGGGGTAGGGGGTGAAAGGTATCTGCTTCTCCCTCTGCCTCTCCCCCTCATGCGCGTGCATGTGCACGTGTGCACCCTCTCTCTCCTTCTCTCTCTTGCAAAAATAAATAAAATCTTTAAAACAAAAACAAAAACAAAAAAACAAGATCTGGGCACCAGGTGTGGTAATTACTACTGGAGTGCCCCTACATTTAGGTCCCATCAGTGAAGAGAGCTAAGAAATGTATGCATATGTACCAACCAACCAAGGTAGAATATATGTGTTCACGTACATCTGTATCTATCCATCTCTGTTCATACTCAGCTAAACATGAGATCATACTGATGTCTCTAATTCCAATCCAGTCCCACAGGGTTCTTTTTACCCCAGCCTTCCTGGTTGTATGTAACTTTCCTCTCCAACGGTGGGAAGCCTGGCCTGCATTATCCCTCGTCCATTTACGTATTTGTTCAACCCCAGGTTGTGCATAAAGCAGTCTGGGAGTTGTTAATCTATACTGCCATAACATCGCTCTTTGAGTCTGTCTTCTGTTCCCCTGGGCTATTTGTCAGGTCTGTTACCATCACCAGTGTAATTTGATCATTAAAACCTTGATCATTAAAACCTTCGTGCGTGATAAGGAAGACCCTATTATTCTTTTCGACTTAATCATTCACAGACTTTTATTTTTCCATACAAAGTTATCAGGATTTTTTGAGTTTCTTAATTTGACTGAAATGGCAGAGGTTTTATAGCTTAATTTAGGAAGAGTTAAAGATTTATAACGTGAAGACATTCTTCTATAAACATAATATGGCTCTTCATTCGGTTAGATAGTCTTTCACGGTGTTCTCCTTGACCATGCTGTGTGGTTTTTTTTAGTTTAATTCTGAGATAATTCCGTGGTTTTTGCCCTCTTTGTGAATGGTGTCCTGTTTTCTACTAGTTTTTTTTTTTTTTAAAGAGCATTTTCATTTATTTGTCATTTAAATTCAATTAATTCGCAGGTAGTGTCTTATTAGTTTCAGAGGTAGAGTTTAGTGATTCATCTACTATACTTTTCAATAGCTATTGCTAAAATAGAGGGGATGACACTGAGGTGGTAATTTGATCTCACTTCTGACAACCTTGTGCGATTCTAGTTAGTGTTTCTGTTGAATTTTCTAAGTAGATGACAGTTTTATCTCTGTTAATTCTTTCATATTTTTGTGGTTGTTCTTACCTCATCTCATTACCCAAGACCTTTAGTAATAGATAGCAGCGCAGATCATGGGCATCCCCGGCTTTTCTATTGTTCTCGGTCACAGTTCAAGTGTACCAACAGTTTTTCTATTACACATGATGGTTGCTGCAGGCTTACTGTACATACAGTGATTATCAAGTTAAGGAAGATTTTTCTATTCCTAGTTTTATGGGGATTTAAAAAATCATAGAGTTTTTTTCAAATGTATTTTTTAAAAGATTTTATTTAGTTATTTCAGAGAAAGAGAGAACACGAGTGGGAAGTGGGAGGTAGGGAAAGAGGGAGAGGGAGAAGCAGTCTCGTCAATGAGTGGGGAGCCCGGCACAGGGCTCAATCTCAGGACCCCAGGATCATGACCTGAGCCGAAGGCAGATGCCTAACCGACTGAGCCACCCAGGCACCCTTCGAATGTTTTTTCCATCTATTGAGATAATAATTGGCTTTTCTGCCTTAATTCATTAATGTGGTAAATGACATAGAGCCATCCTTGTATTTCTTGTTTTTTTTAAAGAACAGGGTTGGTTCCAGTTAGCTAATATTTTATTTACACACATTTATGTCCCTAAGGGAAATAAGCCCATCATTTTCTTACTTTGTATTATCTTTAGCTAGTATTGCATTTAAGTTGTATTAGCCTCATACAAGATGTTAGGATGCTTTCCTTCTCTCTTGTTTTATGGACCAAACTGAGTAAAACAGAGATTATCTGTTTCCTAAAAGATTGCTACCATTTACCTGAAAAATCTTCTGTACCTTGAGAAAAATTAGATTATCATGTGATTTTATTCAATGTCATTTAATTTAATTTAATTCTTTTATTTATTTATTCATTTTATTTAATATCATTTTCCTTTATTTAATGTCATTTAATTTAGTTTAATTAATTCTATTGAAACTTTCTGGTGCCTTTTGTGCCAATTTTGGTATTTTTGACCTTTTCCAGAAATATATCTGTTCCTTTTTGTTTTGAAAGTTTTTGAGAATAGTTGTTTATAATTTTTTTATTATTTAAAATCCTCCCATGGGTTTGTTTACTTAACCTAAAAAACAAGAACAGGGGCACCTGGGTGGCTGGGTGGCTCAGTGGGTTAAAGCTTCTGCCTTCCACTCAGGTCGTGGTCCCAGGGTCCTGGGATCGAGCCTCGAGTCAAGCTCTCTGCTCGCAGGGAGCCTGCTTCCTCCTCTCTCTCACTCTCTGCCTGCCTCTCTGCCTCCTTGTGATCTCTGTCTGTCAAATAAATAAATAAATAAATAAATAGATAGATAGATTAAAAACTTAAAAAAAAAAAACAAGAATGAACGGCTTTTGGAGTCTGGATATTCTTTAGCTGTTGTTGTTACTGTTGTTTTTTCATTCTCTTTGTAATCAATTTCCCTCCTTGTTTTTGCTTCTTTTCCCTTCTTATTTCTTTGGCTTGTTTCTGTTCTACTTTTTCCAGTTCTTGGAAAAAGTTCTTGATCTGAACATGCATTATTAATTATTAGCTCATTTGTTTCCAATTGTTCTTGATTTCTGATAAAAGTATTTTAAGCTATAAATTTTCCTTCTAGCACTATGCCCCACAGACTTTGATGTATAAAGTTTTCATTTTGCTACATTCCAAATCTTTCATAACTTCTCATATGCTTCCCAAGGATTACTTAGTAAAAGTTCCCTCCCACACCCCCAGCCTTATGGCGTTTTAAAAAACCTATCCTCTTATTATCGAGGTTACATTTTAGTGCTTGGTGTTCAGAGGACATGGTCTGTAAATGTTGATTTTTTTTTTTTAGTTTATTGGGACCTCCTTTTTAGCCTAGAATGTGGTCAATTTTTATGACTTCCATATTATTTCAAAATAACACATATTCTCTGTAGATATAAAGTTCTATTACTACCTATCAATTTGAGTGTGTTGTGATTCCAATTTTCTATATTTTCTCATATTTCTGTGTAATGATACAGGTAGGCTGGTTTTCATAATATCTTTAAAGTTTATCATTTGATATTTTACCGTCTAAATTGGGTATGAATTTTGCTACATTTTGCTGTTCGAAGAATAGGGCTGTTAATTCAATAACCTAGTACTTTGAGTGGTCTGGTCTAAGACCCTTGTCACCAACATATTTATTGAGGACTTGACTATTGTATGTATCGTCCTGGTAGAATCAGTGCATCTTTCCTAAATGGATTTGGAAGTCTATTTTTAAAAACTGAGTCATGTCCCCCAATTACAAAATGTAACATATGGGATGACGGCTGGAGTTCACACGCAAATTCATGCACCAGGGTCAGAAGCTCCTCTCCTCCTGGCCCATGCCCTCTTCGTGTCTCCCCACCCCCACTCACATTCCCATTCAATGTCACAACTACTAGCAATTCGTTTTGGAGGTTGAGATCTCCAGGTGTCCTCTTTTAAAGTATAAAAATATTTTCACAAGTTGGCTACAAATCGCTATTATTCTCCAACTTTTAATGGTGAAGGTTATGGAAGAAGGACAGGGATGAAGGTGGACTAGCACAGGGAGGGAGCTGAAAAAAGGAATACTAGAGAGGGGCGTTTACCAAGGAGATGACCTATGGGCGAGCTGCTGCAGCTGGGGCTTTAGGAAGACTGGGGCGGGGGGGGGGGGGGGGGGGGGCGGCGGCGGCAGCAAGAAGGTGCTGGGCAGACAGGCATGGGGAAGCAGGCAAGCAGAGACTGGACTTGGGAGATTCAAGAAGACAAACTTCATATATATCAGTTTTTTATCAAGACGAGCTCATTTATACCATATTGGACAAGAAGGCAGCATCTTCTACTTTTCTTCAGTTTTGCTTTAGAGAAGAAAAGAAGGCAAATTTTATGCTCCTGTTTTCTTCTCTGCTTCATTGTCATTTCAGTAAGAAGCCCCCAGTGATAAAACCTGGATCATACTAATGTGACGTGTCTATTTGTCAAATAATTCATTTGCAATGAGCAGAAGGCTCTTGAATATATCATCTTGGGCTCATGGCTGAATTCTTTATTGCTGTTGAACTTACCAGATGTGTCATGTTCTCGGTGATACTTTAAGTCCCTTGGGGGTAGGTATACTGTGTTACACTTTTTTTTTTTTTTCAATCTATTACAGCTGGTTGTATAGTGCAAAGCACACAGCAAATATTGGTGGATATTGGTGTTTTGTTGACTTGAATTGAAAAACTCTAGGTTTACTTACCTTTTCTAGCTTATGTACACAGTGTCCTTCACCTGAGACAAAGTGGCTGTCTTTGAAAAAATACTTCATTTTGCTCACTGCTAAGCAAGCCAATGATGGAACTGTCTTGATGCCAATAAGGACTGCACCAAAACACTCATCACCAAAGAGAGAAAAACTTGCATCAGAATGAAGAAATTCCATATCTCTCCTCTCTACGTGAATGCATTAGCAAGCTTTTAGCCAGATGAAATAATACAGGGTAAGCTATCTTGATAACTTTTTCTTGTGTACAGCAATGTCTACTGCTCACCTTCTGAGTGTCTGCAATAAACATGCTTTAATATGAACTTGATAGGGGCTCTGATTCAGTTTCTCCTTTTACCCCTTTCCAGAATTTGAAATTAAACTTCTAAGATTGAAATAGAAGACACACACACACACACACACACACACACACACACACACCAGTTGTGAGTAAGAAGTGTTGTGACTAGAGATGAATTGGTGGGCTGTTAGAGGTCAGACGCTTCCATTGGCTAATTCACTACAGTCCAGGGGCCAGTTCACAAGGTTGTAGACTCAAAATCCTACAGCCTGAGGCTTTTTGATCCAAGAGACAAACTTTTAGAATAGGCTGAACATTAACCAAGACATATACTTATTCAATAAATATTTATTGAACCTTATGATGTACCACATCTGTCCTAGGTAGTGAGAGTAGCACACAGAACTTTGTTTTGTGCCATTATAGAGTGTATGCTTTAATAAAGGAGCTTGACAAACAAGTGAATATCTAAGACCACCGCTGGTATTAAAGGTAATAAAGGAAAACAGAAGAGGATAAGAAGAAGGGGAGACATGGGTAGGAAGAGCCCACATGAGATGAAAGTATGAGTCATGTGAGGTCCGGGCAGAATTTAAGGGAAAACAGCAAGTGCAAAGAGTCCTGAGTAGATACCAGCCTAGTACCTCATGACAACAGTGGTGTTTATCATCAGTAGACTAGAATGTTCTTTGGGGCAAGTAATGCCCTTTCCTTCCATGCAGGCCTTCAATACAGAAAGCCATGTCACTACCTGGAGGTTGTTCGGTAAGCCTGGTATCTGAACGAGTGGGGTTAGCTAACTGGTGGCAATAATTCACAGCATCAGGCTGGTCTGAAGCATCTAGCCATGTTCCTGAGCCATGCCTCACCAGGCATATCTCTGAATAAGGCTGGATTGGACTGGGGCAACCTTTTTTTTTTTTTTTTTTAATTATTTATTTTTTTTTTTTTTTTGCTTTTAAACTGAGGACAGTAACTGGAGTTAGGATAAACTGGATGAGTGTTTCCAACAATTATTAGCTGGGTAATACTGGCACGCTCCCTCACCCTCTCTTAGTCTTTGTAAAGAGAGACGATGATTTGCCCAAGGTCACACAGGCAGAAACTGAATATAGGGCTTCTGATTGTTTTATCTCTTTCCCTGCTGCCTCTTTGGGTCACCCTGGTTGCAAACGAAGTTGGTGGTTGGCAATTAACCACAGAAGAGCACCAATGCAGACAATTAAGAGTTAAGTCTCTCTTTACTGATTAGAGTGTTGCCCTTTACAGCTTGAATTTTGAGCATATCGTTGTCTCTTAATACCGCCACATCAGCTCAAATCTGCCATTGGGACTCCATCTGACTTGCCCACAACACAGGCATTTCCACGGGTTCCCTCACCTTGCGGGGTCTGAGGTTCAGGGTCAACACGAGGGCTTTTTCTGTTAGAGATTCTAAATCCCAACAGGCCGCAGCAGGCCACACTAATGGATGTTCATTACACATCTGTTTATAGAACACAGGACCCTCTTACCTCAGACTAGGAGACAACCTCACGGAGAATTCCAGGAATCACCAAGTCACTCAATTAATGAGCTGGTTCATGATTTATTTAAACACATAACCAAGTATTGATGAAACCATATTAAGAAATGGACCAGTCTGTTTTTACTCATTCATTTAAACCTCTATTTTATTGCAAAGCATTTAATACGGCTCTCAAGTCATCGACAGCTGACAAAACACGGGGCTTTATTTCCCATCAAAGCAGTTTTTCATACACTGCATCACTTTCTCAGCTAGGGCGGGGGTGGGGCGCCGGGGGACAGCCCCGGAGACTCGGTAGGGCTGTATCTGCCGGCTCCACTTCAAGGATGGGAACTTGGATGTGGAAGCCGCTGTCCTGTCCAAGAAGGGTTTTCCAGAAGTTAAGCGTCCCCCGCACCTGCTTGCCGGAAGGGTTCACGTCCTCCCACCCATTTGAGGAAGACTGGGATGGAGGCTGCACCCCACCATAAACCCATCTGGTTCGGGCTGCGACACAGGGCGCGGTCGGAGTTAGGGGCACCCGCACGGCCCTCGGCCCGGGTGCGCGAGGGAGGATCTTCCGCCCTAGACCGCCCGGTACCTAGCCAGGGGCATCCACCCTCCCGGCCAACTCGCAGGGCCTCACATGGGCAAAGCATCCAAACCCACTGCGTGTCAAGCAAGTGTTTGTGCCGGCAGCGTCAGGGCGCCCTCAGGTCAAGAACTGGTCCTGGTGTGCAGCCGCGACGCCCGGGAGCTCTCGCCCTCGGGGAATGGAGGGCCCCTGGGGCTCTACTGCCGAGAACCCTCGGGGGGCTGCGGGGGCTGGAGGCTCCTCCTCACCGCGGCCGGGTGGGAGTGCCAGGGAGTGTCCGCCCGTCCTAGGAAGCGAGCCAGCCGGCGGAGGCTCCAGAAACTGGAGAAAACTGGGAGCTCAGAGGCTGCGTCACCTCCACCTCCTTTACAGCGAACCCGCTTCCGGCTTTCCCTCAGGCCCCGCCCCTCCCCGCCCCAGTACCCGCCCCTCCCCGCCCCAGTACCCGCCCGGCCCCGCCCCAGTACCCGCCCCTTCCGCCTGTCCCGGCCCTTGCATCCCCGCCCCTGACACCGCCCCCCTCGTAAGGCCCGCCTCTTCCGGCGCACGTGTGGACAGGGACCCCGGGAGGCGCTGCATCGGTTTCCGCGCGTCCCTTGCCGGGTCGCGGTGTGTGTGGATCCCGGTGCGCCGTTGCGCTCTCGGCCATGGGGGTCCCCAAGAGGAAGGCCCCGAGCGGCCAGGACGGCGCGGGTCCCCGCTTGGGCGCAGCCAAGCGGGCCCGCTCCGAAGAGCTCACGGGCGTGCGCTTCAAGGCTCAGCTGCGGGACCCGAAGGGCGCGGAGCCGGGTGAGTGCGGGGCCAGCCGGGGCGGGGAGCACGTGCGAGCGAGGCGGGTCCCGGCCGCGGCCCGGTGCCAGGCTCAGCCTTCCCATGTGCACCTGTTCCCATGTGCTCCTGGTTTGCAGACGGGAAAACCGAGGCCGCGGCGCTCGGGCCTCCTGAGCCCCGGGGGCCGGGGCCGCTGTAGGGCCGCGCGCTGCAGGTACTTCCTTACCCTGGGCTGTCAGGGAGGGCCAGAGGCCGCCTTGCTCGGTTGTGACAGTTCCACGCGACTGCACGCCTCCCGTGGCCAGGCAGCACCCCCCAGCAGGCCCTAAGACTTTTCTCATTGCAGTTGTCTGGGAAGCAAATACCGTCACCAACGGACGGTCCTTAAAACTGCTTACGAGTCGCAACTGTGAGTCAGCTCGGGGCTGCTCAGTGAGGCCGTTTGCTACTTCTCCGGCCGTCAGCGCTGTTTTCTATAGCTATGACCCTCCAGCTCTCACGCCGATCTGATGACACGAAGTAAAGCTACTGCCTGAAGCCCCACAAGGACTTGTCAGTTGACCAGGATCGTTCTAGCGACCAAGATGGAGCCGATTCTCTAATTTCGCATTTTGAAAAGTGTGATCACCCTTCTTCACAGCTTCTTGTAATCCATTAGGAAGTAATGTAGGTGAGGAGGGACTAAAAGTGCAATCGAATATGCCAGTATGGGGAGACACTGGTGCTCCGTCAGAATAAGACAGTAAGCGTGTCTC
This sequence comes from Mustela lutreola, assembly GCF_030435805.1. NCBI lineage: Eukaryota > Metazoa > Chordata > Mammalia > Carnivora > Mustelidae > Mustela > Mustela lutreola. Next base: position 213,036,878 of record NC_081291.1, on the reverse strand, counting down.
TCAGGTTAAGCTGATGGCCAGAGTAGCCCCAGTTAATGACTTGTCTTCCGTACATTTTGCTTTTAAACATTTGATGTCTGCAACGGGCAGCCAGTGCTATGAAGATGATACCTGCTTTAGCTCAGAATTCTACATTTCATTCATTTATTTATTCATTATTTACTAGGGGCTGTTATTTGCTGGGTAGAGATAAAATGATGAGTAAAAAGTCAGACAGGTGCTTCAGTTATGGAGTATATGAGTAGTGCAGTAGGGAAGATGGATGTCAGTCAATAAAATCACATAAGAAGGGGCGCCTGGGTGGCTCGGGGTTAGGCTCTGCCTTCAGCTCAGGTTGTGATCTCGGAGTCCTGGGATCGATCCCTGCGTCTGGCTGTCTGCTCAGCAGGGAGCCTGCTTCCCCCCACCCCACACCTGCCTCTCTGCCTGCTTGTGATCTCTCTTTCTCTCTGTCAATAAATAGAATCTTAAAAAAAAAAAAAAAATCACATAGGAAGAGTTCTCAGTACCAGTCCTCCACCTCAGACCTAATCGGGGAGATCAAAGAAGTCTTCCCAGAGGCAGTGGCTTTTCGGTGGAGTTGTAGGATGGGGTAGGAACAGGGATTGGAACTTTTGTGGCAGAAGAAAGAACACGCTTAATTATTTAAAAGATTGTATTCGTGTACATATTCATGATTTTGCTCAGAGAGCTCCGTGGCCTTCGGTTGCTTCATTTTAATAGGTTTCCCAGGGGAACTCAGGTTGACAGGAGATGGGTACAGAAGTTGTTGGAAGATGGGGCAAAACTGAAGTCAGAGGGGGACAGATGGTGAATCCTTTGAATGAGGGTGTGTTGCATTTATCTTTGAACCTGGTCTCTATCTTGGATTCTCTTTCCCTGTTGATATGTTCTCATAACTTCCTATGATGAGATCTCCTGTTGGAAAGATCAGAAAAGAGGAATTGACAGATGTCAGGGTTTTGTTTGCATCCATTGTTATTTTTGTGTTGTTCTTTTCCCAGCTTTATTGAGATATTATTGACATAACTGATGGAAGTTTAAGGTATACAGTAGGCTGCTGACACCCGTATACTGTGAAATTATTACCACGATAAGCTTAGTCAACACCTCCATCCCCTCACATAATTACTGTTTTTTGTGTGCGATAGCATTCAAGATCTACGCTCTGAATAACTTCCTAGTATATGATACAGTACTGTTAATTATAGTCGCCATGCTGTACAGTAGATCCCCAGAACTTACTCATCTTATTATTTTTATAAGTAAACTCTACTCCCAATGTGGGGCTCAAACTCACAACCCCGAGATTAAAAGTCACACGCTCTACCTACTGAATCAGCCAGGTGCCCCAGAACTTAACTCATCTTATAGCTAGAAGTTTGAACCCTTTGACTCAGCCCCTGGCAACCCCCGTTCTGCTCTTTTTCTTTTTCTTTCTTTCTTTTTTTTTTAAGATTTTATTTGTCAATTTCAGAGAGGGAGAGAGAACCAGCACAAGGAGGGGCAGAGGGAGAGGTAGAAACACCCCACTGAGCAAGGAGCCCAGTGTCGGGCTTGATCCTAGGACCCTGGGACCATGACCTGAGCTGAAGGCAGATACTTAACTGACTGAGCCACCTACGTGCCCTTCTGCTGGCTTTTCTATGAGTTTGGCTCTTTTAGGTTCCCCATATAGGTAGAACATCCAGTATCTGTTTTTCTCTAAGTTATTTTGCTCAGTGCTCTCAAAGGTCCCTACGTGTTGCAAAAGGCAGAATTTCCCCCCTTTTCAGGGTGAATAACATTCCATTGTAAGTAGATCTACATATAGATCTAGATATTCCACATTTTCTTGATCTCTTCTCTGATTTTACCCCCAGGGGGTGGGGAGAGAACTTCAGGGTTAGATTGGTCAAGACCCAGAGGGTGCCCGGAAGCGGATGGATGGCAGGTTCAGGGAGGATCACTGCATCGAGAAGGGTTGGGCTCTAAAGCAGTTGCCTGTTCCCTCACTGGGGATAGAGAAAAGGCCGAGTCCGAGCCCTCGCCGTCCCCGTCTCCAGTCTCCACATCGCTGCTATGTTCTCCCTCCCGGTAAGGGGCAGTTCCAGTCGCCTGGATGCTCCTGCCAGGGGTCCGCCTCTGGCTTGTGATTATTGCTCAGGAGATGGTCCTTGTTAAATTGGAACATTCTTCTTATTTCAGCCTTGGAAGCGTTTGTCGCTGCTGCCAAGAAGCTGCCGCAAGAAGACGTGTATGACGTTGTGGAAGGCTACATCAAGATTTCTGTCGAGTGTGCTGAGATGTTCCAGCTCCTGAGTGGGGAGAAGCGACCAGAAAGTGAAGTAGGTTCTTCCTTACCTGGCTTGCTGAAGAGGAGAAAAGTTCATACCACTATTGTGTTAAGCTTGAAGGAGAGAGATGTGATAGAAATTTCTAGGACGTTTCCAGCTTTCTAGAGAAGACAGTGCTTTGTGCCTGTGCTGTAGGAATACATTCAGTTTTGCACCATGACTTTGTAAAGCATTTTAGTGGAAAGCTCTCCCTTCTTATTGGTGAATGATACCAGGAGGAAGGATCCTAGATTCTTACTCCAAATGCACTTGGTTTTGACATTGTTTGTTTTTAAGTTATCTCTACACCCAACGTGGGGCTCAAACTGGCAGCCCCAAGATCAGGAGTCGCACGCTGTACCGACTGAGCGGGTCAGGTACCCCCTTGATGTGATTTGCTTTAACAAAGAGGGAATAGAAACTGTGTGTCGTGGTTGCAGACACATACTGAGTTGACTGTGGTTTTCTGGTTCCAAAGAGGTTCAAAATTCGGGATGTTTATGGACTTGTTACAATCTCAGGGTTATTGCTGTAAGGCTGTAGACCTGAATATCCCCAAAGTGGTGAGTCCTGGCTATGAGTAGAAATTTTGTCTTTTCATTTCATTTGGCATAATTGTAAGCAAGTCTCTGTTTAGCTGGACTGTGGGAGCTAGACTGATTGCAGAGCCCAGGGTCTTCAGAGCCTCCCGCTAAGCTGCCGCCTTCCCGCCTCTGGCTTAGGGTCTGTTGAAGGTTTTAAAGTGTCTATGGCTAAGACAAGAGGAACATAGGTACCGAGGCAAAAAACAAAGGAACTGATTGGTATGTGTTTCAATTCTGTCTTTGCAGATGCTACTAATATTCCAGGTTTTCGAGGCCATCCTGTTGCGGACAGCAAGCGACCTTTCCCATTTTCACGTTGTGGGGACCAACATTGTGAAGAAGCTGATGAACAATCACATGAAGCTCATCTGCGAGTCCCTGTATGCCTCGGGCTACAGGTAAGTTGCCCTTCTGCGGCAGGACTGGCTACGGGCGCTGTCTGCGTTCAGCTGTCCCGGAGTGCACTTGACCTTCCCTCCACTCGGAAAGCAGAGCTGAGCGGTTCCTGCGGCCCTCGGGGTGGTGGCTCTGCCCCTGCTGCCCCTGTTGACCAGCCCCTTGCTGTCGCCGACTCCTCCTGTGCGTCCGTCCCTCTCCTACCCTGCTGTCCCCTTGCTGACATGGGAACCTGTGACTGCAGACATTCCATTGCCCGTCCTTCTGCTCGGTGGTTCTCTGTGGTGATCTCTCGCTCCCTCCCCACTTCAGGACTTTGCAGTGAGCAGGCGTCGTCTCCGGGAGTCCTTGTTTCGTCACCTCCCCCGTCCACTGTCCCTTTCTGTCTGCTGGTTTGTGGACAGAAGTGTCTGTTTGTAGGTCTGTTTGTGCAACTGGACATTTGACATAATACTCCATGTCCGTCCGTTGACTGTCTGCTTCTGTCCACTCGAATAAAAGGGGCGTACAGGTGGGGGCCTTGACTGTTCAAGGTGTAGTTTTCCACCACCTAGAACAGTGCCTGGAGTGTGGTGGTGTGCAGTAAGCCACGGATGCCGGGTGGCCGTGGAATGGAAAGGCCGCAGAGAGCTTGCTGTTGGAGATGCGCACTGCAGAGAAGTCTTCCCCTGCACCCTGCCTTTGCGGGGATGAGCCGCGGGGCAGCCGGTTATAGGATGATTTGCTGCAGAGAGAAACCGCCATCTTCTTTGTGTCATATTTTGTATTCTTGGATGCTTGTCAGCCAGCTTTTAAGCTTTATTTGGAGATTTTGTTAAATCGTGTCTTTTTGGTTTTGTTTTTTTAAAGCACGTCTGCATGTCTCTTTCCTTTCTCTTTCTGGCTTGGGCATGGCAGACCCCACAACCAGGAGCACAGCTGATTTTGTGCTTCTGCTGTCTCTAATATGCCTGATTTCCTTGTCCCTCTGCAGGATGGCTCGAGCCTGCCTGAACCTGATGGCTGCCATGGTGACCCAGGGTCCCGAGGCTGCCAGGGACGTCTGCAGCCATTTTGATCTGAATAAAAAGACCTTGTACACCCTGGCGTCCAAGAGGGATTCCAAGGTGAGGAGTTCTGAGCATCTCGTACCTCCTGGGTATTTCTTTTTCCCTTTGGAGGGTCACAGTGGTTTGTTTGTCGTCCTTTCTCTGGCCTTGGTCCCCACGTGGGTGGAGTAGGAGGCTAGTGTGTGCAGAAATGTATGGCAGAGCCTGAACGACAGGGACATCTGAGGACAGTGTCTCTGGGGGCTCAGCCTTGCGGTGCTTGGCTTATGAGCGTCTTCACGGAGTAAAGGAAATCATCTCCATGTGCCTTGTGGCGTGGACCCTGTGGGGCATCCCAGTCCTGTTCCTATTCTGTTCACTTCGGAGAAATCCCTTGAAAGTTTAAACCAGTGACATCATCCAAGAGGACATTTATAACTTTTTAATGTTTCCCGCATCTCCCGTCAGTAAGTCTGATGACTGGGTGCTAGAATTTGCCAAAGAGAATGGAGGTGGGAATGGTTTTCAGGAGAGCTGTTAACAAAAGAAGTTTCTGGGTAGCTCCAGAAGTTCCACTTGGGTTTGGAAAGCACAAGTTTGAGGACTCGGAAGCCGGAGGGAGGGGCCGCGTGCCGGCTGCAGGTTGTCTCAGGCCTCGCTGCTGGCCCCCTTTCCCACCCCCCCTTCCTCAGCACAGACTGCAGACCGACAGCCAGCCGACCGACAGCCAGCCTGTCTGCTGAGGTGGAGAAGCCCGCTAGCGTGATTTACCCCCGCGCCCTGTCCTGTCTCTCCCCAGGAAGTTAGTAAGTTTCCACTCTGCCAGGCCCTAGACTGGAAGTGAATCCTAGTGATGCCGGGTGACTTTCCTGGCTCTGTGAGGCTGTGAGGCCTGGAGTTAGGGTTTTCCCGGCACGACAAATAAGGTGTTCTTCTGAGGAAAAAATTCCAGGTCTTAGTGTCTCATGGATACTCGTCTTTATTATCAGGAGTTATTTACACACTATGGGTGTGTCAACAGATTCCGTTCATTGAGGAACGGCTGCTGACAGTTAAATGTGTTCCTCATAAAAAGAATTTGCGTGCTGTTTGCACACTAGGGCAAATGTCATGGGTCTTTGGTCTCACTTGGCAGTCGGCCTGCCAGTACTTATCCATCCGATTCCCCTTCCGCTTCCACCCCGTCTCTCTTGACCTCAGCCAGCTCAGCCCCGCGAGTAAAATATGTCAGGACCCCGACCACCCACGTCGGAGTCACAACGAGGGAAGGAGCACCGGCTATAGGCTGTGCGGGCCTGCTTCACTGCAAGGTCCTCTTGGCAAGTTGTATATTACGTCTCCTTGGTCTGTAAAATGGGAATTATTGTCAGGACGAAAGTATTTTTACTTTAGGGTGTACATTAAATATTTCATTGTTGGGAATATTTATTTATTTATTTTAAAGATTTTATTTATTTGATAGAGGTCACAAGTAGGCAGAGAGGCAGGCAGAGAGAGGGGAGGAAGCAGGCTCCCTGCTGAGCAGAGAGCCTGTTGTGGGGCTCGATCCCAGGACCCTGAGATCATGACCTGAGCCGAGGGCAGAGGCTTAAACCACTGAGCCACCCAGGTGCCCCGGGAATGATTTTTAGACAATGTCTCATTCGTTAGGGACATTAAAAACTAGCGGCACAGAGAACCCCCACATACCCATCGTCCAGCTGCAGACACAGTTACCTCTGCCATGTGTTGGTTGGTTTGGGGCGCAGTCGAGGCAGTCAGAGCAGATCCCACACGAGAACCGTATTCCCTCATGTGTGTTTCAGTGTGGGTCTCTAACAGAAAGCGACCTTCTAAAACACAAAACCACAGTACCATCCCCATACCAGATACCGTTCATCACTGTTAATATCTCCGAATGCCCAGCTCGGTCTCAGTTTTCCCCCCAACTCCCTGTCTTTAGACTTCGTCGTTCAAATCGGGATCCAAACAAGGGCTACATATTGTGTTTCGTGGGTCTGTTTCTTTTTAAATTTTTTCATATCATTGAGTTTTCTGTCCCCACACCCCCCAGCTTTTTTTTTTTTTTTTTTTTCATTCCGTTTAGTTTTTGAAGGAGCTGATTGATATCTAGGATCTTTTTTTTAATAAGTGTGTTTTAACATTTTAGAGGGAATTATTAAAGCCTCAAGAAGAGAGAGGATTATGGTTCTTTTTCATGCAGCCAAAGAAAGCACTGTTTATACTGTTTGCCAAAGAGCAGTTTTACCAAATATGTTTTGGTCTATTTTAGACCGTTGTTTTGCAGAACAAGCCATAAAGACTTCAGGATGCTTTCTTCCTGCATGATAGCACTGTGAAGTCACGGGGTAGGAATGAGGAGTAGGCGTGTGACCCTCTTGCCTTTGATGGAGCTTGCTGGAGTTGGAGGGTGGAGGCCCAGGGGACAGTGAGGAGCTGTCTGGCCCGGAGGAGGGGGAGGAGGCATGGCCGTGGCTGCTTGGAGTGCGGCAGGTGCTCTGTCTTGAGGTCTTGGTTTGTTCACGGTATCAGGAACCTGAAATTTGGGGTTGGCTGGGATATACAAGATGGATACCGGAGGTGAGGACTGCATTTCATGTCAGTTCAAAATACATTGCTGGAGGGACCCTCGAGGACATCTAATCCCAACTGCTATGTACAAGCAGGATAGAAAGATCTCAAATGGCACATAACTGGGACCTGCATTCCAGAGCCCTGACTTCTAGTACTTAAGTGGACAGGGAAAAAAAAAAGCAAAAACAAACAAAACCCCAAACTTGTGGAACCTTTCTAACTAGCTAGCAAAGCACAGAACCTAATTTAATCTTACTGGCAAGTTTTGGCATCTCCCCATTCTTCTGAAACACGAGGCGTCCATAGATCAGGACAGCAGGTTAACTGCTCGAATTAGTTGACCTGTTTCTTTCAAGGAGGTGACATCTGGATAGCTTGGGAGCAGTGGTTACTTTAAGCTTCTGGAGAACAGAGACAATATCTTAGTCATCTTTATGTCCTGTTTGGGCCTGAGATCGTGGCATCTTGAATATAATTGGTGTTTGAACAACATTGTATTGGTGAGTTTTTAAAGGCTGGTATTCTGAGGAAATGCAGCTCATTTTCAAGACTTTAGTGACCACTGTACCCAAACTCTGTATTGTGAGGAAGTCCACAGGGGAAGTCCCCAGAGTGGGGACAATAGTTTTGAGTTCTTGTTGTATTTGGAACAAGCCAGCGTCAGTCTGATGGGCCTTGCTGAAATACTGTGGGGCGTGGACAGAGGTAGGGACCCATGAGTACCGTCAGTGTGCCAGGCCTCCGTCCGCATGTGGCAGAATGTGGGTCCTATGGTCTTTCTCTTCTCCCTGAAAATCATACATCTGACAAAATGAGAGAGAATTAATTAAATACTTACATAGAAGCCTAAGTGGTTCCAAGTGTGGTCTTGCATCTTGACAACAAGCAAAATGTAAATGGCCTGGAAGCTCCGAGAAGAAAGCACTTCTCTATAGTCCTAGGTTAAGTTGGGCGTGAAGCAGTATGTTTGTACAGTTGTTTTATACTTTCTGATTCTAGTACGTACTCATTTAGTAGCTGTGGGACCTTGAATGAGTTTTTAAAACCTCTGTTTCCTCATCTGTGAAATGGGTGTAGAAGTCATCTCCCCCTCAAGCTGTTGTAAGGAGTAAATGAAGTCACAGATGTCAGCCTTTGATTTGGTATCTGACAAACAGTAAGTGCTCAGTAAATGACATGGGTCTCCTCCTCCTCACCACCACCACTACACTGCCACGACTAACCATGATGGAACGATCTCAAAGGCAAACTTCTTAATCTTTCCCAGGCATCCAGGACAGTCATTCTCCATGGTATTAACTTATTTCTTGGCAGCAAATTAAGGTATCTTTGAAATAACTAAAGTGGGGAAGAGAGTACGGTTGAAGCAGTGGCGGACCCCAGTGGCTGAGCTGGTGCTGGTACTGCGGATGAGCAGCGCGCCTGACCGTCCAGCAGGATGGAAAACATGATGAGACACAGTGCGTCTTAAAATTACTGGGAGGGGGAGTTGATCGGATGGCCCCTGCCACTTCCTTGAAGTGTTGAGAACTGGTCATGACTGGTGGGCCCTCCTTAAGGATGCCCGCTGGCCTGGGGCATGGCTGCACCCTGCAGATGGCCGTCCGGGGAAGGCTATGGGTTTGTAATACGGCAGCATGTGGGCTTTGGTGTTTGGTATGAATTTATACTACCTGATAAAACCCAGACACCACCTCACTGGTGTCAGCAAAAGCAGCACTGGTCTTTCCGTTGGCTCTGGATTTTCAAAAATGTGTGTATGATTTCACTGGCAAGTGAAGTCGATGGGATCTAGATGGGCTGAGAATCTTCTGCTCTATACCAAAGTGGTCCATAAACCACAAGTGGTCATGTATGCCGGGGGGAGGGAACACAACTATACTTAGCCATACTTCTGTGTGTATTAAGCAGTGAGCCATTATGCTGTTGCTTTTAAGCATAGTGGATGAATATCGGTATTTCAGATAGACATCTCAATAAATTTTTTTCTGTACTTTCGGCCCATTTCTTGACATTTATCTTTCTTGAGAGAGGGAGAAGGGGGAGGAGCAGGGGGGAGAGAGAGGGAATCTTAAGCAGCTGCCACGCCTGCTGTGTAACCCAGTGGAGGGCTGCATCTCACGACCCTGAGATCGGGACCTGAGCCCAAATCAAGAGTCTGATGCTTAACCCACTGAGCCATCCAGGCGCTCCATACTTCTGTATTGAGAAACTTCTTGAAAGAGCAAGAAAAGTAGACCAGAAGGTGGAGGGAAAAGAGCAAAAGAAAAAAACCCAGGTTCCCACAGAGAGGTGACTGCTGGTTTTTACGATTTTATTTATTTGAGAGAGAGGGTATGTGTGCGAGCACACAGAGGGAGAGGGAGAGGAAGAAGAAGACCCCTCTCTGAGCAGGGGGCCTGATGTGGAACTCGATCCCAGGACTCCGGGATCATGACCCAAGCCGAAAGCAGACGTTTAACTGACTGGGCCACTCCTGGTTTTAGACTCTGAGCCTTTTGATGGCACCAGCCTGGAGGCCTCACTCTCATGGGGATGGGAAGGGCGCGTGAGCCGCCAAGTCCTTGCTTCCTCGGGGGACGGCGTGTGGATACACAGGTGACTGGTGGTCTCCTTCGTCCCCTAGGGCGTGCCCGACGTCCGGCTGGCCTACATTCAGTTCGCTCTTTCCTTTCTCATCGCCGGCGATGACAGCACGATAGTGCAGGTGCTGGAGTTGAAAGGTACGTGCGCCTCTTTATCTCGTAGCAAAGCCCGATTGTGACTGGTTTCGCGAAGTCTCCCACAAAGCGTTTTTCCCAGGTTGAAAAGCCCAGGTTGCGGCATTTGCAGTCACTGCGCGCACGAGTTTGAAGGGTGCGCATGCGGCAAAGCTTCCGAGGTGGCCCAGGGACTCCTGCTCTGCGCTCTGGAATGCCGAGCGATGTCCGAACGAAGGAGGGATGCAGGCTTCAGAGACTCCCCCACACGAAGGAGGCTTTCTGGCTCCAGACCCTGCGCAGATCCGTAGCCTGGCTGCCTGGCTTTCTTCAGTAACTGCGTTTGAAGAACTAAAGGTTAATGACTTCAGGAGCTTTGCCGTGTGTTACCAGCACATCGCTAACAGAGCTAAAGAGTTCCAGCTGCGCCGCTTTCTGGTGGCTGTCCCCCTAGAGCCAGGCTGTTAGGGCCACTTGCATTTTATCCAGAGCTTCCGTAAGACAGAGTGGCAGCCCTAGCCCGCAGTTAGCACACGGCCGTCGCTCCGCACGATTCCCCGGGCTCGAGCCCTGTCTGCAGGTGGGGGGCTGTCCCTGCGGAGCTCTGGGAGCTGTTGGAGGAACGGCGTGATCCCTGTGGCCCCGTGCGGTCAGATCTCCAGCCTTCCCTCACCTCCCCCAGGGTGGGAGACCTGAGCTCTCTCCAGTGACTGCCGGGGACCATTTAAGAATAGGGCGTGGGTGCTGGTCACCTTCTATGTCGTTAGCCTTGATCGGTGCGGGGAGCCACATTGCCCTGGGGAAGCAGCCCCGTGGATGAGTCGCCTTTCCTGCTTGTGGCCGGCTCCTGCCAGGGCTCGAAGTTCTGCAGAATTCCCCTGAGGCCTCCCCGCCATCTAGCCTTAAAGGACTGTGATTTGGGCTTATTCCTGGACCCTGCTAATGGGGCAGGGATGTGCTCCGGTTCGTGTTTTGGCGATGCACTCTGGCCAAAGACATCAGAACTTTAAAAAGGTTCGATCAGCCATTTCATGTCTAGTTGTTTCTCCTAAGGGAAGAATGAAGGAGGTGAGTGGAGGTTTTCTTAGGGGCTGTTTTCTCATGTTAGCTGAAACTTGGACTTCTGACTATCCTCCAGCAAAGGACTGAGTGCGCGAACTGACGACTAGTGCTGACATGAAAGCAGCAGTTAAAACTGGGGTAGAAATATGCTTCCTGACGCCAGCCTTTAAACAGTATGTGATTGGATATGAACTCAGTTGTGAAATCGTCGAGTATCCCATTTTAATAAAAACATGAATGCAACAGGTTCTAGCAGAAGGTTAACAGTTAACTAGTAGCCTGGATATTAACAGTGTTAACCTCGGGGTAACAGAGTGATGGTTCCCTGCAGATTTCATTCTTTCGGTTTGTCTGGTATTTTCCAATTTTTCTTCTTTCGAGAATGACTTTGCTTTTGTAGAAAGTCAGCGTGCCCACTGAGCACCAGTGGAACAAGTGAAATTATAACTGTTTGGATGTTTCTTCCCAGTGTGTCCAGCATGTTAGTGCCTGGTGTCCGGCTGTGGTGGCTGAGTCCTTGGGGATCCAGAAGTAGCAAAAGAAAGCCAACAGATTATCCCGAATTCTGCCCCCAGTCAATAAAATGATTTAAAATACAGCTGATTAAGTCTAAGCAAAGGGAGAGACATTTAGCAAAATTGTGATCATGGCATACACTCAAATATTTCATACAGAATTAATTTTATTTAACTTAATATGAGAAAAGGAAAGTAAAACACCAGAACTTCTGAACTTTTTTAATGATTCTATCATTGTTTTACCTACGGATACTAATTTCCTATGTCATGAAGTGGTTATCCTACTGTGAACTTGTAGAATTGAAAAAAACACAAAACCTTAAATAAAAGGAGGGGAAGAAAATAGCATGTGTGCTGTACCATTTTAAGAAGTAATGTTCTTGCATCTGTTCTCATGTTCAAAATATTTTTGAGTTTAATGCATTGAACTTTTTACTTGCAGAATTTATTCCTTGCATTTTTAGCTCAGGCATCAAGGAAGACAGGATTTCTACTATCAATATTTTGTTATCCACGCTGAAAACAAAGGTACAACGTGTTTTTACTCTGTATTCCTGTTGTTGGTCTGCTCCTGTATTTGGCAGGACCCTAGGGCTGTAATGGTTTAGAACACAGGGGTTGTTGTATAGGTGGAATGGAAGATTGTTTCTTAAGGCTGCCATATCATCCCATCAGGAGAAAACCTGTTGCTCACTCTTTCACGGGAAGCCGTTGGATTAATTGTGAGCTGTAAATTACAGCTGTTTTTCATTTACACACCTACCAAAATGTCATTTTGAATTACTTTGCATTTTCTGCCTCTTACAAGCATCTTGTAGGAATTTTAAAACCGGCTGAATCTCTGTCTTCCGTACAGAATCAACTTAAGTGATCATTTAGAAAACGTCTATGACCCTCCCAACAGAAAAAGTTGTGAAAGCCACAAACTGGCAGTCCACATAAAAACAGCTAATCGGCATAGTATGTTTAATACTGTGGTTCTCAGCTGGGAGTGGTTTTGTGACACCACCCCCCTCCCCTGCCATGGGGCATTTAGAAGGGACTGGAAAGATTTTGGGTCGTCATGGCTGGAGAAGTCCGGGGGCATCTAGTGGGTGGAGGCCAGGGATGCCGCTCGGCCTCCTACAGTGCCCAAGACAGTCCCCTACACCAGTTATTAGGGCTGAAACATCATTAGTGCTGAGGTTGAGAATCCAGGAGATGCGGGTTTTTTTCACCTGTCAAGTTAGCCTTGACCTTTTATAACAGATTTGGTGCTAGCAGAGATGCATTGAATCAGGTACTCTCCTGGAGGAAGTGTCAGAACAGGTCTGGCCGAATGTACCAGAGGTCTTAAAAATGTTCCCAGACTTGGGGGTGGTGGGAGGTTCCCTGAGAACCACCCAGGAAGCAAATCTGAAACACACCCAGGCCACATCCCCAGAGGTTCTGGGAGTGGGTGTGGGGTGGAGCTGAGAACGGGTGCCCCATTTCCAAGCCTGTGATCAAGGATGCAGGGAAGACTCTGTACAGAGATGCTGATGACGGCCAGAGCAGAAACAGCCTAATGGTCCCCACCCCAGGGAATGGTGGAATTAGGGTCATTCATGGGCTAGAGTGATATTCAGCCCTCCCAAAAGAGGTTCTAAAGGATTTTTTTATAATGTGGGAAAAGCTCATGCTATATAAGTAAAAGTAGGCAGGAAACTATAAGTATAGTCTCAAAGAGGCAAAAAACCTAAACCAGACGGTATGTACGCACATGTAGTGCATGTTGCAGGGGGTGGGGAGGCACGGAAAGGAGATGAACCGCCATGCCCACTGTGCGTGGCCCAGGATGGTTTGAAGGTTGTTGAGTTTTATTTTTCATGTTTCTCCCTTTTTTTTGGTCACACATTTTGCCATAGGCCTGCATGATTTTTGTAACAATGAGACACAAGGAACACTCTTAAAAATCAAGTTCTGTGGGGCACCTGGGTGGCTCAGTGGGTTAAAGCTTCTGCCTTCAGCTCAGGTCATGGTGTCAGGGTTCTAGGATCGAGCCCCACATCGGGCTCTCTGCTCAGCAGGGAGCCTGCTTCCTCCTCTCTCTCTGGCTGCCTCTCTGCCTACTTGTGATCTATGTCTGTCAGGTAAATAAATAAAATCTTAAAAAAAAAAATCAAGTTCCTGGAAATTGATTGGTTTTATTGTTTTCAGGTAGTTCATAATAAAAATATCACCAAAACCCAGAAGGTGCGATTCTTTACCGGGCAGTTCCTGACCCACATAGCAGCTCTCTACAGCTGGAACGGGACTGTTGACGTGAGCCTGGACAATGTCGAGGTACTGTCCTGTTGGGTTTGAGGTGACCTCACCGTTAGCGTGTGGTCCTCACAGCTGGCGGCTGAGGGATCTACCGCCTTAAAAAAAAGGCCTCCCGTCTGATCTGTTTCTCTTGGCTTATAGTTCTGTGAATTCTCCACTTAGGTGAAATATGATTTTTTAAGTTTTATTTTTTTATAAGAATTTATTCTCTAATCTCTGAGGTATTATGATATTATCCCTTAAAGAGGAGAAACTCTTTCTCCCTTTGGTTGAATGACATGCTGGTCTTACTCCTTGCGGGGCCGCCCAGTCCGTGTATGCTGTTGCTCTAGGGTCTCTTCCTCCTCTCACTGGCATCCTCTTTTCCTTCTTTCCATACCAGCTTTTGGAATTTCAAGGCCTGTTGGTTTCACTTCAGGATCCCGAGTGTCTAGGAAAACCCCAATTTCCTCACCCCCTGATATGTGTAATTTATTTTGTAATCGTTACTCAAGTGTCGAATTAGACCAGTTGATCTCAAGTTGACCCGAGGCCCATGTACCTTTTAATCTTGCTCATTTCAGTTTTCCTCAGGGTGTTTCTGAACGTGGACTTGGCCAGAGTGGTGAGCGCTCAGACTTCCTGTGAACTTTAGAGTAATTTACCTCTCATGGGCCCTGTGTTTTACTTCCTTTTCTCTCTCTGACTTGCCCACGTCCTCTTGTTTTGAACATGTTTTGTATGATCTGTGACCAGGAAGCCTCGGAGGCTTCATAAAAACACTCCCAAATGTGGAATTTTATTCAAAAGAACAAGAGAAATTAAGTCATTCTTAAGCTCGTTTAAAAATACAGGTTTAAACTTGCCCCTCTTAAGAGTATTTTTTAATCTTTTTTTTTCCTTAATGGTTCTCCTTTATAGGTGAGGACATTCAAATTCAAGTTTAGGGAGACCAGCTCTGTGCAGTCAAAAATCCATGTATGACCTCTGACTCCCCCCAGAAACTCAACTACTAATAGCCGACTGTTGACTGACAGCCTTACCCATAACATAAACAGTGGATCCACACATATTTTGTATGTTAACGTGTATTATATACTGTATTGTTTTGCTAGAGTAAGCTGAAGAAAAGTAAATATTAGGGAAATCATAAGAGAAAATAGATTTATAGTACTGTGCAGTATTTGAGGCCAGCGGTCCACAGAAGCGCAACTGTGCAGTTCAAACCTGTGTTGTTCAAAGGTCAACCATATTTATTTCTTACTAGTCCCCAGTATCACAGCACACAAGCAAAGAGAAGCTTAAAAAAATGATTTTGTAACTGAAGTATATGCTGTAAAGAGAGACTTTTTAATAACGGACCGATGCTGGCCTGCCCTGCTCTCGCTAAGCCATCAGGGAGCTCAGCTGTGCTGCGCACAATTTGCTCCTGCGTGTGGGGTGGCGGGGGAGGGGGGTGGGTCCTTGCTGTCCTGCCAGATGCATGGGGCAGCTGTAAAGACGGAATGAGAACCCACATTGCCAAGTGCTTGGAAACAATAAGAAATGACACGAAATGTCTGGTTATCTGTGCTTCCTTGTTCCAGCAACCCCCTGTTTGTCCAGCTTGAAAAGGAAATATTTTCTTTTTTAGTTTATTTAGAACAAAAACAGTTCATCCATTTCTTTCAACCCCCCCCCCCATCTCTGGCAACCGCCAGTCTGTTCTCTGTATCAGCTCGTTTGCTTTTTTCTTAAATTTCTTGTTTATTTAATTTATTATTTCTTTCTAGAGTCCTTGTATTAAGAGTTTTTTTTAAAAATCTTGATTGGTGCTTGAATGATACCAAGTGTTTAAAATGTTAGCTATAAGTCATCGTCAGGTGTGTGGGATTGTCCAGATTTTACTCTGTAGTTGTTGCTGAGGCTTATTAACTTGAGCTTGTCATTGAGTTTTTAAAAAAAAAACCCTTGCAGGCTTCTGCTGAGGATGCGGGGAAAACCATGGTGAGGGAGCTTGTTCACTCATTCCTGATGGATCTGTGCTGTTCTCTCAAGCACGGGATTAATTTTTATGACGCGTCTCTCGGCACCCTCGGCAGGTAAGGCGGGGCCCTGGTGAACCCTGAGTGCGTGTCCCTCAGCAGTCGTCACGTTCGTCCGTGACTCCCCTGGGGACGTCTTTGGAATGATGGGATGGTGGTGGCTCACAACTGAGGAACTCCTCTTAGGGATGAACATTTGGAGACCCAGAAAGAGGCTGCTCTATACTGCCCTTGGGGTGCAGGGCTCAGGGTAGCTGTTGACTTAGACACCGACCAGGGCTGTCTCACCCAGCGAGGGGCTGCGGGTTTCGCTCAACACTGTGGCGTTGGCGGGGTCTGAGGATAAGTCCTAACAGCCGCCTCCCCAGAGAGGGTGGGCCGCTCTGCAGGCCTCAGTGAGGTCCTGAGGTGGTAGCCACTGTTACCCCCTTTTAGCGGGTAAGGGCAATGGGCACAGAGGGGTCGGGTCATTCAGCTTGGGAGTGGCCGAGTTCAGATTGAAACCCAGGGAATCTGGTTCCAAGCCCAACCTGTTAACAGCAAAATAGTCCTTCCTCTCCTCAGAAACAGCTGCTAGTGAGCAAGGTTTTCACAATTCGGTTTTTTACACTTTGTTTCATGTTGCACGATGACGGTGACATTTCATGAGTGAGGAAATGAAGTCCACAGCTGGTGGATTATGTCCTTTTAGACTTTCTTTTAGTCTCACTATAATATGTGTCTGTTGCTAGTTTTTAATAACCAAAATAGCCTACCGTCGGATTTATCAACCTGCTTTTTTCCCATCGACAGTAAAAGTATTGGGTATGTTTTCTGGTCATTGTGAATAGCCTTATTTTTTTCTTTTCACCTCTGTAACATTTTATTATGAAGATATAGATGGTTTGGTTTAGTTTCACCCAGGCAAGAAATGACTGATTTCTTCAGAATAGGATAATACAGTGAAAATTTCCCTCTCCTTGTGATTTGTTTTGATTCTGAGGTTATTATGAATTAACTTGCCACATCATTGTTTTTCTTTTAACCTCATTTTATGATAGTGTACCTTTTCTCTTATCATCAAAAATCAGCTCACTTGCCTGCTAAAAGTTAACAGCAGATAATGCGATGCCTCAAACACATGTGTTTCTCCCCTTAAGTAGGACCCATAAAATAGACCATCATTTGATGAGCATATAGGAGTCAACTTGTGGCATGTAGGTCTGTTCAAATAAGTTCTGGATTATGTCAGTTCTTTGAAGCCAGGGGCCAAAGCAAATGTTTGCCCTCAGGGGAGAGGAAGGGAATTTTGCTTGTGGGGATGTGGATGGAAAGCTTTGAGAAAACTGAAGTGTGTGGTTCCCCCCATAGTTGCTAAGGATAGTGCCCTCACTCCAGTCAGGGCTCCCTGCACGTGTTGCCACCTCCAAGAGGCCTTCCCTGGCAGCCTTTAAATTTCCACTGTCACTGTCCTTCTGCCCAGCTCTTGCTTTTGATGGTGACGCCAGCCACCTTGCACATTTATTTATTTACTTGTTCGTCACCCAGTAGACGAGCATCAGTGAGAACAAGAGGCTGGTCTGTCCAGGACAGTGCCTGGCACACAGTGGGTGTTTGGAATTCTGTTTGGAATTCTGGCGTAAGCAGGGCTTAGTAAACTTCTTCTCTAAGGGAAAGAGAGTAAGTATTCAGACTTGTTGTGCCATTCAGTCTGCATTGTGACTGCTCAGCTGTGCCATCAGAGTACCCGTGCGGCTGTGGACATAAATGGGTGTAACTGTTCCAATAAAGTTTTATTTATAAAGACAGAGGGCGGACCATAATTTGCCAGCCCCTGGCATGGAGGTTAAGAGAATAGATTCTGGAGTTAGCTCTGAGACCTCCACAGTACTTCTCGCCGCCTCTGTTGCCTCATCTGTAAAATGGAAATGAAACTGGCATCCACCTCAGAGGGAGGTAGAGTATGGTGACTGCCAGGAGCGGTGGCCGGCAAGGGTTGCACGCTGTGTAAATAGCAATGTCATTCATTTGATGACACTGTTGACTGAAATGACGGGGATGTGTGTAGTATTTGTAGTGCACTTTGTAGAATTAGCATTGTGTTCATTTGACAGCATGCAGCATGAACTGTTTTGCTTATGAAATTTTCATATTAAGAATTTTACTTTTTTTTTTTTCCAAGATTTTATTTATCAGAGAGAAAGAGAGAGCATGCACAGGCATGAGCAGGGGCAGGGAGAGGGGCAGAGGAAGAAGCAAGCTCCCCGCCAAGCAGGGAACCAAATGCAGACTCGATCCCAGGACCCTGGGATCAAGACCTGAGCTGAAGGCAGACTTGTAACCGACCGAGCCACCCAGGCACCACAAGAATTTTGAGCTTTTTGAAGGATAGGTTTCTGATCAAAATTATATTCTGATTCAATTTTTGAAAATTTTTTTGTTGTCTGTAAAGCTGCATATTTTATCTTAGTTTTGGTTTATAAGGGAGTACACAACAGTGAGGATCCTAGAAGCTATCAGCGTGGCATGCTTTATTCTCAGATTTTTTGGATTTTATGACTTCCCAGGGAAAGTTTTAATGTCCATGGGTTTTCCTGGTTTTTCTTTTTATGATTTTATACTTTTGAAAACTGCCAACTTCGGGACAAGTTTTTAATATTTTTATACAGTAGATTTTGTTCCCTGTATTATCTTCTTGCACCTACTACGTAAAAGCATAGGAATTTGAAATAAGTTAAAAACAGAGGAGGCAGAAAATCTATGGAAAAACCTTGTGCCATTTTGTCTTGTTTTAGAAATAATTTTGTGGCACTATGGACTTGGGGCAGCTAATGAGCACTTCATGTAAAAAAAATCTTTTCAGAAGAAAAACACATCCTCTGTATTTTTTATACTTCATACTCCCAGGTATATTTTCATGTGCCATAGGAGGAGAGAGGTCGGTAAAATTTCACAGGGAAATCCTGGGAGTGGATTCCTCCCTGCGGGTCTGGCTGTCTCTTTACACTGGCCTTGACCGCTGGGCAGACTGGTAGGTGAGTGGGGTAGAGAGAGAGGACATTTCTTCCTCCTTGAAAGTCAAATGGCACTTGAGGGCGGGAAGGAGAGATGGCCAACAGGACAAAGTGGAGACTTTCTGAGCCACTCAGCAATAGAGGGGTGAAATTCCAGCGCTTTGTTGGAGAGCGAGTGACCCCCCCAGGCCATGAAAACCTTGTGTCTCGAGGACGAGTCACACGTGCAATTTGCCCGTCACTTGAGTTACAGCTGTGTCTCCCGAAGGCGATTTCGAGGAGCTGCTTGTCACCCCGAGCTCTGAGCGCCGTGTGAGAGTTCCCTGCAGACCTTCCTCTCCTGTTCTTCTCCGACAGAGGCGGGAACCTGACCCTCCTGCACTTCCTGCTGGGTCTGAAGACCGCCCCGGACGACGAGCTGGTGGCCGAGCTCGTGGTGAGCATCCTCAGGGTGTGCCCAGACTTGCTGAACAAGTACTTCAAGGAAGTCACGTTTTCCTTTCTCCCAAGAGCGAAGTCCACGTGGTCCAATAACATCAAACTACTGAACAAGGTGATAGCCCGGCTGCCGTGGAGGGGGTTAGGTGGTGGGCCGGGCGTCAGCAGCAGGGATGGGGGTCGAGGGGAGGTGGCTGGGGGGTCGGGGGAGAGTGAAATGCCCATGAACTTTAGGACAGAGAACTCCTTCAGCTTTTCTTCGGGGGGTAGTTTAGATCGTGTCAGGGTGGGGTCCTGGTTCTCTGAGGACATTCTGCTTTTAATGGAGCTGAGTTTGGAGGTGGATGCCTTTTGAATCTATTAAGCTGAATTCCTCTCCTTCATCCAGATTTTTTTTATTTTTTATTTTTAAGACTTTATTTATTTGACAGAAAGAAAGATCACAAGCAGGCAGAAAGGTAGGCAGAGAGGGGGAAGCAGGCTCCCTGCTGAGCAGAGAGCCCGATGTGGGGCTCGATCCCAGGACCCTGAGATCATGATCTGAACTGAATCAGCCGCTTAATCAGCCGAGCCACGCAAGCTCCCCTGTTAAGGTCCTTCTAGTCTCAGACCTCGGCTTCCTTTTACCCACCACAGTGGGAGTACCTGCTGCACATTCTTTGGCAGTACTGCCGGGCTCAGTTAAGCTCTGATCTGTGGTCTGCTTCATGATGAAATATCTAGGATTGTTTTCTTGTGCCTCGACCTGGGCATGGTGTTATCCATAAAACAAGCTTTTTTTCAAGTATTCCCTCTTATCTCTTAGGTGTGTGTGCATACAATCCCTATGTGTATCTTGGGATGAGAAGAAGGGCATTTTGCCCTCATTCTGGGGAAGGTAGCCTTGTGGCCACGACCCCTCTGGGGAGGTCCTATGGTGCTGGTCTCCCCAGGGAAAGGTGGGGGCAAGTGCCTGGCCTTCGCAGGCCTGGGTGCGAGTCCTTGCTTCACTGCTCCCTAGGCATTTGCCCCTGGGAAATCACTTAACCTTATTGACGTCCAATTTTGTCATGCAGTAAATTTTTTATTTTAGTGTAAAATATCCCTACCTCAAAGGGTTGTCATGAAGTATTGAAAAGATGATGTAATCTGTCAGGTGCCCGTCAAGTGCACTAGCTGGTGAGGAACACGATTGTTAGTTCCGGCAGTGACTTACTTGCCATCTGAGGTTTTAAGGGCCTCCCCAGGCTGCAGGCTGGGCTCTGCTCTGAAGGTCATTGCCCTGGTAACAAACAGTCTCGTGACCTGACTTTTCTCTAATAAGTAGATTTAGGGGTTAATCTTCCGGACCCTGTTCCTCGTCCGGCCTTGGACCTTTATCACTGCAATCGTTTCATTGGAACAGCTTCACTGTGGGGTGTCTACGGTTACCCGCCGCTCTGAAACGGAACCTGCATCACCTCATTCTCTGTTCTCTTGTTCATAGATCTATGAGGCTCAGCCGGACATTTCCCGGGCTTTTCAGACCAGAGAGTTCATCCCCTTGCCTCGACTCCTGGCCATGGTGATGGTAACCACCGTGCCCCTGGTGTGCAATAAGATCATGTTCACCCAGGCGTTAAATGTAAGTGATTGCCTTTCTTCTGGAACTTTCTCCTGTTCACCGCACTGGCTTTTGTGGGGATCATTCTGAGAATGCCTGCCCGGATTTACTGGATGGTGTTTTGTCAGTGAGCCTCAGGCTTTCCATGTGCACTTATCTGGGCAAGGTGACCTGGAGCCTGAGGAACATTCCAGCCAGGAACTTTCCAGCTAGGCACTGGAACCTGAGGAACATCCCAGCTGCTGATTTTACTGCTCCAGCACAGAGCCAGGACCACAGCCCCCCCGCATGGCTCCCTGCACCTGCCCGAGGGTGGGAGCCTGTTGGACTCGGACACAGGGCAGTGTGTCCAGCTGCTGTCCACTGTCATGTAAGAAAGTATTAGTTAAGGATCTGTGCATGGGGCAGGACTGAAATTGGCCTGGCAGATCCTGTCTTTTGTGGTGAAAGTGAATAGTGTTAAAATTTCTGGGGAATGTTAACTTGGAGGATCAGCTGTTTTAGGCTGTCATCTTGGGAGGACAAGTTCATGGAAAAAATCGGGCACGTTCACAGAAAAATTAAATTTCCTGTCATTATATGTTATAAAGGTCCCCAAGTCCCTGCAGAAGCTGCGTTCTGAGGGGCGCATGCATCTTTCAGCACAGCTCCGAGGCCTTAAGTAAACTGCTGCGAACTGTTGGCACACGTGGGTTGTGGGCTCTGCCAGGCCCTCCTGTTCCCAGGTTGCCTCAAGTCTTAGCTGGAGGAGGCAGACTGTGGCGTCTGTAGGGCAGGAGGAGTCCCCACCCTGCAGGCTGGCTGGGTTGTCACATGGACACAGGGGGACCAGGGTTTGCCGTGGTGAGTCACACAGGAACAAGGGAGCCCCAGCAGTGATGGGCAGTCGGCACAGAGTGGCGAGGACTCCCGGGGAGAGTGTGCAGGGGGTCAGCAGTTCTGATGCCTGTCCGGGGTCTGTGCTGAGAGTGGGCTGGGGGCGAGGAACAGTGAGGAGGCCGGTGTGGGCCAGGCAGAAGGGCCTTCTCTTCTGGGTGCCAAATCATAATAACCACAGTGAGGACCCAGCTCACTTGCGCACCTGGGAGGCACAGACTGTTCGATCTCGAGGGGCTGTTAAGGAAACAGAACTGAAGGGTGGATGTCAGATGCGGCCGCTTTCTGGGTGGAAGACTGCGTCGCCCGTGGCCGTGTCCCTGCCCCCTGGGAGCGGCTCCCGCAGGCAATCTGGGATGGAAGGCCGGCCGCTCCTTCTCAGACGGACTGTCGTTTCAGGACCGCGGAGGGAGCCCCCGGGGTGTCTGTCCCCCAGGTGGGGTGGCTGCTGGTGGAGGAGGGGACATCCTTTCTGTCCGTCAGTGCCGCCATCCCGTGCAGGCGCACGGCTTTGTCTTGTCCTCGGTGGCCCTTCCCGACTGTGACGGGGTGGGGGGGGCAGCGACTTGGGCGTGATGACTGTGGACTCCGTGTGTGTGTTCCACGTTTGGGTTTTCTTTATGGTATTATCCGGAATTTTATAGTAGCATAATTTCTGATTTCAGAATCACCAAGAAAAGAGCTTATTGTAGAAACTGGAGAGAAATCATTGGGAGGCAGCGTGGGCCCATGAACCCCTGTTTGGGCCCTGCCTTTGAAGCGATTGTGGGGAGGGAGTCATTGCTGGCCTAGGGCACTGCAGGTCGTGCTCCTCTTGGGTCCAGCGTACATGTGAAATGAGCCCCCAGCTGATTAGAAGGCAGGGGGAAGGGGGTGTCGTGGTTGTGTCACCAGCCTGTGCTGCGCCTGAGGTGTGCCTGGGCCTAAAGGACTTGGCCCCGGGCCGGCCGGGGACTGCGTCTCTTGGGAAGTATCTTCGTTTTGGTAATAGCTCAGGTTCTTGAATTTTATTCTGTCTGTGCAGTGAGTGAGGATTCAGCTCAGTCTCCTGAGTGTCGTTCTGAACCCCAGTGGAGAGGCTGGTTGTTGTGGCCCTGGGTTGCAGGCTCCACGCTTCCCAAGCCTGGAGGTAGCTTTTCCTACTCAGGACGTGGGGCCTTTTCTTGTCACTGGGGCACCTGACATGGAGAGCTCTTCCAGGGCCTGGTGGGGTTCTGCTGAGAGAGGAACTCTTCCTGATGCGGACCATCTGCGTGAGCTCGGTGGCTATCAGGAAAGACTTACCGAACACAGACGGGGAAACAGAACTGAAAATAACTATCAGATTTTCCTTGCAGTTGCCATCTCCTTAGCCACTGCTGAGGCAAGGTCTGCAGGAGGTCAGGAGGTCTGGGTCCCCAGGCTGTCCGGCTCGTGCAGCCCTCCCTGCCAGCGACCCCAGGAGAGGCAAGGGCCAGCCAGACCCAGGGCTTGAGAGGTCTGTGTCCGCCAGTGCCGCCTCCACACGTGTGGATTTACCTCTTTTTCTTCCCAGTTGGACAGCAAATCGGTGAAACACACCGCTTTCTCCCTTATTTCCGTCATTTTGAAAAGAGCCCTGAAAACCATCGACCACTGCCTGGATAAAGAGGTGTGGCAAGGGTCAGGTGTGTACACGGCCGCGCTGATGGAGGAATTCGTGCGGCTCTTCAGAGAAGCTCTGAGCAAGGTAGGCATGGTCGCAGCGGTGGCCGTTCTGGATGAGGTTCTGGAGCCTTCCTTGCAGCCGTCACAGGCGAGCACACCAGGGCAAGAGACAGTCCCGGGAGCACGGAGGCTGGGTGTGAAACGCAGTGCCGTGGAGGGTTCGGGTGCTCCTGGGACCTCCAGGCTCCTAGGAAGTGGATGGTTCTTCCCTCCCCAGCTGCCACGCGCACATTGGACTGGGGCCCGGAGTGGGGGTGGCCGGGAGGTCCCTCGTATGTCTTCCTCCCCAGGGCCTCTTCTAGTAAGGGCAGTCGTCGTCTGCAGACGGGGCTCCCGCCCCAAAGGAGCCAAGGTCATGCTGGGCGGGGCCCGAAAGCCCGTTTCCTTTTCCCAGTGTCCTGCTCAGGCAAATGAATTTTGGGGTTTTATTGTAAATATGGGTGCTTGTTTTTCCACCGAGTCCTTGCCATACAGTCGCGGGAGTCAGCACAGGGCAGAACTCACAGAGGATGTGGGCCTGTGTCCCCCCCCACACCCCGTCTCTTACACACTCACACGCACCCACGCGCGCTCGAATCCTCCCTTTGTTTCCGCTTCTCATTAGTGGGTCCGTTTCATTTGTTTTCGTCCCTTGTTGAATGGGACTATTTTCTTGTTTGTTTGTTTTCCCTTTTAGATTCTACCAGACCTCAACACCATCGTGTGGGTCTGGCAGTCCCTTCGGAAGCAGGACGCGAAACAGGATGACGAGAAAGCAAAGAGGAAGGACGGCCGGACTCCGGCCACCTGTGTGGCTCCCGAGTGCGGTGAGGACTGTGGGGCTCTGCTGTGTGCCGACGGGGGGCACGGGCAGCCGGGGACACCGCCTGCCTGCAGGCGCTTTCAAGGGATCTGTTGGAAATGCGCCCAAGCTTTATGCAAGGACCGTGACTCTCTAGAGACCTGAATGATGGGTGCCACATACTCTTGGCCTTTTTGCTCTGCAGATAGGAGTGGGCTACACAGTCCCCCCAGTAATGAGACACATCGACCCAGACCTTGTCATTAGCCTGCCAGGCAGTGGGTCTCATATCTTGTCTCTGTGCTTCTCAGTCCTTACGGTGGCCCTGAGCGGGGAGGTGCTGCTATGTTCCCATTGTTCATCAAGGGCACCCGAGCACAGAGAGTCAGAGCAGCTGTAACCTGTCTTGGGTCACAGCACCGACATTGGGACTTAAGCCCAGTCTGTTTGGATGGTCTTGACCACGCTGGCTTCATAGGGATCCGTCTGCAGCTTCTGCTTTTGGCGTGGGGTTGACTGCAGTGGGTCACGGGTGGCTCGAAGGCTCATGAAGGACAAAGAGCAAGTGCGTTTCTTTCTTTAACGTGTCTGATCTTGGTTCAGATGATGCGGAAACCATTCTTCTGAAGGCCGCTCTGCTCCAGGTCCTGTGCCTTTACCAGAAGGTGGTCCCACATGTGGTCATGCAGTACAACTTTGACTTCAGCAAGCTCCTGAAAGGTACGTCCCCCAAGACCGCAGGCACTCCTCGGCTGGGGGTGTTGTGAGGTGGGGGGTTGCAGGGAGCAAACCCGGCTAAGCCAGAGCAGAGCCCCGGAGCTGGGGCCAGGAGAGCTCATGGGCAGCTTCACCGGCATGCCTGAGCCCCCAGTCCGGTTGTGTGTGTTTAGACTAATATATTTTAAAGATTTTATTTATTTATTTGGTAGACAGAGATCACAAGTAGGCAGAGAGGCAGGCAGAGAGAGAGGAGGAAGCAGGCTCCCCGCTGAGCAGAGAGCCTGATGCAGGGCCCTATCCCAGGATGCTGGGATCATGACCTGAGCCGAAGGTAGAGGCTTTAACCCCCTGAGACACCCAGGTTCCCTGGACTAATGTATTTTAAATAGTCGGTCTTCCTTAAGTAAACATGAGACGAACACTTAGCAGCAGGTGGAGACGGGAGAAGGCAGGCAGCCCGAGCTGTCTGCTGGGGAGGAGTGACAAATCCGATCGTGTGACGTTAAGTCTGAAGCTTCTTTTCAAAGGAGCAGGGGTGCAGGGATCAGAGGGTACCTGATGTAGTGAGCACTGGCTGTTATGGAAGACTGATGAATCACTGGCCTCTGCCTCTAAAACCAATAGCACATTAAGTGTTAATTGAATTTAAATAAAGATAAATCAATTAATTAAAAAAAAGGAACTGAGAGCCACTGAGAAGGGATGTCCCATCTGCACAGAGGCACTTCTGACATCACTGACTCACGTTCTCCCCAGTGAGGCAGGTTCAAATCGCATCTTGTAAAAGTAACGTTATGCTTGCCTGGTCACGTTTCCTTGATGGAAAAGTTTGTCTAATAAAATCGATTTCGTAATTGGGCCTACAGAAGAACGCTTGCAGAAATATCATTCCTGGGATTTATATAAGCTATTGGAATAATCCTGATGAGAAACTATAATTAACTTCTTAATTGTTTGAAGGCAAAAGTTCTCTCTGCTGTGGGAGTATGGAATTGACCATGTACTGTTTGGTACTGTGTCGTTCCCCAGCGAAGAGAAACCCAGACCGCAGGGCAGAGGAGAAGGACCCAGGCTGGGGCTCCGGTGGCCACAGGGTGCTCCTGACATCTCTGCGATCTGGGGCATGAGGGCTGCGCTTCAGGCTGTAGGGAGGGGTCAGTGGGGGCCAGTGGGCTGCTCGGGGCAGGTGGGAGTTCAGGCTCTTTGCTGAAGGTTTGGCCACAGTGTGGGGCCGGGGGGAGGCAGGCAGAAGAGTGGGCCCGGGACAAGGGAGGACAGAGCCCCAGATGGCCCTTCTTATCTCTGCCGGTGGAGATAAGACTAGGACTAGGGCATCAGGGGCTGGGCACCTTCCTCCGCGGGACTTCCTGTCTGCGTTCCTCTCTCCTGCCCACAGGCGTCATCTCCGAGCAGGGCCTCCGAGACCCGGTGCCCCCCATTCTGCAGCATCACATTCTCAAAGTGGCCCTGGAGCTGCCCGCCAGCAAGTTTTTGTGGTTAAAGGCACAGGTAGGAAGCAGAGAGTTCCCACCATCTGTTAACTACCTCGCAGGCACGCTGGTGTTTTGGCCTGGAAATTGCTGACTGGAACCTGACTGTTGGTTTCCAAGACAGCATTCACATGTCCCCTCTCAGACACACTCAGAGCAGAGGCCAGGGCCTGATGGTGAACCAGGAGGCTTTGGAGTCTCTGCTTTTGCAAAATAGGGTGTTTTCGTGTGTCCTGACTGAAGTGGTATCATTGCTGGTTATTGGGAGTTTGGTTTTTTAATTTTTTATCATTATTATTTTGCTTTTTTTAATATTGAAGGCTTTACCTTTTGCTTACTATTTTAAAACCTTTTTGGAAATAAATAAAATACATTTCTTCTCCTTTGTCCTTATCCTGGAAGAAGGTAAGACAGAGATACAGGAATAGACACCAAGCTAGGAAAGGATTGAGGCTGACGGAAGAATCTGTAAAAATTGTTGGCATTTTTTTCTGCCTTTAAGAATGTCTTCTAGAACTTTCTGGAGAATATAACTTTGAATCAAAGCGAACTCAAGGTGTGGCAGATACTTAACCTGTGTATTTAAGCACGGGATGCCTGTGGCTTCTATCCGAAGGAGAAATGACCAGGGGAAAACTAAACATTGTCAGAATGTGATTCTCATTCGCTCAGATCGCTGGTGTTTCAGTGACTTAGATCTTACTTAAAATCTTATGGAACCAATAGGGTGGCAATGGATGTGGGCATTTTTATGTGTTGTATTTCTGC
This sequence comes from Mustela lutreola, assembly GCF_030435805.1. Taxonomy (NCBI): domain Eukaryota; kingdom Metazoa; phylum Chordata; class Mammalia; order Carnivora; family Mustelidae; genus Mustela; species Mustela lutreola. The sequence continues at coordinate 213,010,079 of NC_081291.1, read as the reverse complement.
AAAGGCCTGAGAATGTGGGGAGTACTGGGATCTGTGCCTTTCCCCCAGGTCCTCTCCTGAGGTTCACGGGCATCGTAGTTGAGGTTTGACACATGTGCTCCCTGTGTCCACCCCTTATAGCACTTAAAGACGGGGCAGCCGGGGCACCTGTGCAGGGTGCCAGCCATAGTCGGAGGACCCAGGACTGGCCGCAGGCCATGTCGCCTACAGCCTAGCTCTCAGCCTCTGCGCCTCACTGTGAGGTCACTGCCATGGACCCCAGAGAGGTGACTGGTCAGGGGTGTCATTGAGTTGTTCACCTCAGCTGAACAGGGCCAACGGGATCCTGATGATTTATTTGGAAAGTGAACAGAGGGAAGCCTCTTAACTTCACAAGAACTGGTGTTCAACTGTTAACTTATGTTCAGTGTGCCGTCTTCTGCCTGCAAGGTGCTGTCTGCTGGGCTTCGCGAACACCAAGCCCTTTACGTGTTTGGGGTCACCATCATTGCCAGGGGCTGCAGGGACACCCCAGCCAGACAGCCTTGATGGCACTGGGACCAGGGATCTGGAGCCGTATTCTCCGCTGAGATGCGCATTTGAAGCTCAGAAGCCTTTGCGAGAGGCTAAGTTGTGTCTAAAGGGTCGGTTGTGCCCACACCGGCATCGTGCTGAAATGCAGCTGGCCCAGCTGCTGGTCAGGGGTTTCGTTGAGGTCCTGAGGCTCCCCAGTCTAAGATCCCAGCAGTCTTGCCGGCTCGCGGTTACAGTGAGAGGAAGTCAGAGGCCTGGGAGCACGGGGCGGGGGGCGGGGCACGCATGGCGTGCAGTACCTGTTTGCTCTGTGTCCTGAGGCCGTTGCAGTGTTGATCACGTGCCGCTCTTCAAACTCCAGGAAGGGCCCGATGCAGACATTGTCGGAGGAGAGCGGTCAGTATTTTACTTACTGATGAAAATGTTCGTGACCAGCAGCCACCTGCAGCTCAAGTCATCCACCAGACTCCTGATTATAAAGGTGAGGCTGTTCTACCAGTCCCTGATTCTGAGGGCATTTTCACTCTTTGTTATGGAAGGTACTTGGTAAACAGTTGTTGATTGAAGGGTGTATCAGGGCCTCTTTCAATTTAAAAATGGGAGGTTATTTGACAATTGTAATTTATGATGTCTCAACCCAGCTGCGTTCCCGAGACAGCACGGCGAAGTGGGAGATGCAGGCTTTGAGGTTCTGTTCCCAGATCTGAGCCTTGGTTCTGCTCCTTCCTGGGTGGCACTGGACAGGTCCCTCAGCCTCTCCGGACGTGGTGTTCCCGTGATGAACGGGAATGATGAAGTGGTCGGATTGCAGGGGGAGGACTTGTGATCATGCTGTAGGGCGTGTGGACTCAATAAATGGATTTCTGGCCCTTCGGGGAACTGTTCAAATAGACGATCCCTCTTGCTTCTCCCAGCCTTCTCCGGGGCTCAGCTGTCCTGACCTCCTCGGTCACCCACAGCACGGGTGTCAGAGTCAGTGGAAGGGACAGAGAGTTGGACTGTCAGCTTCTCGGTCTTGGTACTCACTTGGTGTAGCTGTAGGAAATCGCATTCCTTGTTTCTGCTGTGCAGCGGACGTCTCATGGGTGCTACAGAATTCCTGGTGGTTTTTCAGATGCAGAGATTCTGCCTTTATTTGAGGGGCCGATTGTCTTGCTGCCTTATAACCTTCTCACCTGAGCTGCTCGAACAAGGAGAATGTCTGGGTCTTGACCTCTGCTAGTTGCCATTTCCCTGTAGGCCTGCTCTTGACCCCGCCTGATTTCGTGATCCCTGACTGCACACAGGCGGGATTGGCACCATCGGGTCTCCCTTCGGGGCAGGGCTCGTGCACTGGGACTGCTCAGACGCTCAGTCTGTGGCATCAGGCCATTTGGGGACATCACTTAATCCCCCTGATTCAAGATCCTGCCCCTTAACACATTCTGTTCTCTTAGAAATGCTGGTGCTCCTTGCACCAGGTCTGAAGCTTCAGGGGCCACACTGTGGTGACGTGATGTGACGCAACGCGATGCGATCCGACGCGACCCAGTGTGATATGAGCGGTGTGTCGCCTTGGAGAATTTCATGCAGGCTGATGGTGGGCTGCTGTGAGGGGCTGAGTCATGCATGTCTACCTGGGGTCTTTGTGAAAATCCGGATAGAAAAACCAGACTCCTAAGTAGCAGCTGGAGGCTTTTTTCTTTTTATTATTTAGGAGTTGACGGAAAGGAATAGGAGACAGCAAGACCAGAGATGGTGTGATTGCTCACAGGGCGCGGGATGATGTCTCTTCCTTGTTTCCCTCAACCTCGGGAGTGCTGCTTTCTAGGAGTGGCTTTTGGAGTAGAGCTGCACATGAGACTTTGACCCCCTCTGTGCCCTTGGGTCTCCGTGTTGTGCTCCTTGGGCTCCCACAGAGCGCAGCCTCCGTCCTGCCCCCTACCCACCAACACCGCCCCCCCTGGTGTGCTTCCTGACAGATTCTGCGGGACACGGGGGTGTTTGAGCACACCTGGAGGGAGCTGGAGCTGTGGCTGGAGCACCTAGAGGACACCGCGGAGGAGAAACGAGAGACCGTGATTCAGTTTTTGGAACGGGTAGGCACCTATTTCCGGTGTTTGAGGAGCACATTAGTAAATATGCCAATTGCACTTTAGTATAATTAAGGCATTTTTGATGCCCTGGTGCCGAATGCCCTGTTTCTGGCTTACTTCCTAATTCTGCTGAGATGTCAGAATTCGCTTCGTTGTCGAAACTGTAAAATGGGACTGTATTACCGTGTACTATTTTAGTTTCCTTTTGAGGATCTGCTTTTGGACAGAGAATAGTGGTATGCTTAGTGTGATATTAAAAGCAATGGTTTATACTAAATGAAGGGTTTTTTTTTAATTCTATAACAAAAAGTTAAAAAAAACTTTGGGGAAAAATTATTGTTCTTATGGAGGACTGCTGACATGTTAACTCTTCCCTTATTTTACCGGTAAGATTTTTTGGGCATATTTGCATTTCATTTGTGACCATCTCAGTGTTTTCTGCTTGACTCTTCAATGCCCAGGTTTTGCTGACATTGGTGGCAAATCCCTATTCCTACACAGACAAAGCCTCTGACTTTGTCCAGGAAGCCAGCACGCTGCAGGCCACTGGGACGAAGCCAGATGCCGACGATGTCAGCATTCCCATCTCTCACATCGACGGTAGGCGCCCCTGCCTCTGTGCTCCTCAGGCTTCCGAAGATCGAGCCACCGTGGCCAATTAGTGATGAAAATGAGAATCGCATTCGTGTCTTAATGCAGAGTGCACACACCTGTTTCTTTGAGTCAGCGATCAGCCTGCTCTGGAAATGAAAATAGCCTTATTCGCTTGTAGAACAAGGAGTAGGTACAGAGTCTGTTTGCTGGGTAATTTTTGTTTGTGCAGTGTTCCTCTGTGCCAGGTGCTGATCTCAGCTCTTCATAAATCTACCTCCTGCAACCTTGTGACCCACCCTACAGGGCAGGTGTCCTTATCCTCATTTTGTACAGTGATAAGGCAGCCGAGGCACAGAGAGGTTAGGTAATTAGCTGAAGTCACACAGCTAGTACCTAGGAAAGTCAGGGTTTTAATCCAGTCATTGGCTCTGGTCTACGCTTCAACCCTTACCTTTTTGCTTCTCAGATTTTCCTTTGTTTGCCTGAATATCCGGGTTAAGGTTTGGGAGCTTGTCTGTGTCATTTGAGGAAACTTCATTCTCTTACCACCTGAGCTGGAGAGCCTGCGTTTTGTCTGGCAAAGATCTCAAGATTTCATAGGCGATGTCCCGACCGGTTTAAAATCAGCCTTCATGTTAAGCTTTTTCCCCCAGAAACATTTAGCTTTTATCAAACGTTCTCCCTTCCTGTGGAGCTCTTTGCAGTGGGTTCCTTCAGGGGCTCTTGGCCTTGGTTTGACTCTCCCTTTTCTGACTCAGATGTTCTCGACATGGTGGACGTCCTGGTGGAGGGCAGTGAAGGCTTGGATGAGGAAATTGGATTCTTACTGAATGAAGACATGATCCTACTCACGTTCCCATTCAGTGCTGTGGTGCCCGCTGCCCTGGAAGCCAGGAATAAGTTGCTCCTCGGGACGGAAAGTGAAACAGGTACCTGTGTGTCGTCGGGATACCCTGGGTATGTCGTCCGGCTGGGTCTCTTGGGGTAGGTGCTATGAGTCCAGGGGCTCCGGGAGTAATTGCTGAAACTCCAGGGCAACAAGATTCAGACCCAACAACTTGATAGCTTCCTGGTCTCCAGAGCTAAGCATGTAGGGATAAGAATCTAGGGGCTGGCTGAACTTGCGGAGAGTGGTCATTTGAGGATAAATCCATAGTCATTTGCATGGCTGCAGAGAGCCCTGCTACAACACTGATGTTTTCTCTTCATCGTTTATTCTTATCACGATGCTAGGCTACAAGTCCTTCATACTTGGTGGAAATTGCTGGGACTAAGAACCAAGGAAGTACTCGCAGATCATAATGGTGTCCTTAGGCTTGCTCACGCTTTGCTGCAGGAACAAATAAGCCCTGACATGTCATGGTTTAACGAGGAAAGGTGTTCTTCTAGACCTTGGCGTAGTCCAGCACAGGTCACGTTGCTCTCTTGGGTGACTGTCCTCTGGGAGGTAGCTCAGGGACCCAGGCCACTCCCATCTGGTAGCTGTGCCATCTCAACGTGGCATCTGAGGTCAGTGTGGAAGAGGAAGAGAGAGTGGGCAGTGAGGCAGAGGCTGTTCTGCCCAGGTCTGGAAGTGGTGACATCAGTCACATGGTCACAGCCTCCCCACAGGGGAGGCCCGTGTGCCAAGGACGGGAAATCGATTGGGGAGCACCGAGCGAGTCCTGGCCTCTGTGGCTTCTGCACCACCGCTTCTGCACCTGCGTCTGCACTTCCAGGCCTTGGGACCAGAAGCCTGAGTGTGTGTGTCACACATTCAACGGGACGGGGCCTGGGTGTGCTCTGCAGTGATAGCATCTGCCTTTCTGGCGTGCATTTTGCGGGTCTCGTATACGTGTGGAAGTTGGTGTGATTGATGGGTCACAGAAGGGTGGTCCCAGCAGCCACGCTTACACGTCTCACTCCCCTGCAGGAGAGAGCGTCGTGGTGTACCTGACGGCAGTGCTGACAGACCTCCTCCACACCCAGAGAGACCCTCTGGCTCTGTGTCTGCTGCTTCAGGCTTACGACAAGTTGGAGCCTCCAGTCCCGTCTTGCGGTCATCAGCTGGCCCGGTTCCACGGGTACTACAGCCGCTGGATCCCGGAGCCCGCCCGAGAGGCCTTGGTGAGCTGCAGCCTCGCTGCTCCCACGGAGGCCAGGCCTTGGCCTGGGAAACCCCGAGGTGTCATCCGTGGGCCACGCTGGCTGTGGAAGGAGCTCAGGGCAGCACGGCGGCCCAGCGGCTAGATGGGTGGATGGCTACCCACGTACCCAGGGTGCGTCAGGGATGCGGGGACTGAGTTTCCCGCGAGCTGCGTGGCCGCCTTGTCACTGTGCCAGCTTGGGTCAGGAGGGAGGTTGTCTTTTCCCCTCCCAGTTTCCCCTACCAGGTATGGTATGCCTGGGCCTTAGCACGCCCCTCAGCCATGCGGGCTCAGCTGTCAGCCCGGCCGTGGCGGTCCCCAGTAGTCTCCATTCTGTGAAGACTGGGAAAGTGGAAACAAAGAATGTTCTTTATGTGGGGACTACATTTTTGTTTGTTTGTTTGTCTGTTTGTTTAATTTATTTATTTGTCAGAGATCACAAGTAGGCAGAGAGGCAGGCAAAGAGAGAGGAGGAAGCAGGCTCCCCACTGAGCAGAGAGCGGGGACTCCATCCCAGGACCCTGGGATCATGACCTGACCCGAAGGCAGAGGCTTAACCCACTGAGCCACCCAGGCGCCCCAGGGGGACTACATTTTTGTAATGGGTGCTGTAGGTCTGGCCCCAGTGCAGACTATTTGTGAATGTTGGGGGGCCTGGGGAGCAGTTAAGTGTGGCGTGCATTTTTTTTATACACTGAGTTTTTAGCTGTTCTTGAAAAAGGCAGCTCAGGGCCTCCTTGTCTTGTGGTATCTATAGCCATGTGTATGGTGGTTGCACATTTCCATTCATCAGGGCCCGCTGCTAGGGGATACGATGGCCTTTCCAGTCACTTAATCTTCACAGCAACTCCGAGAAGGTCAGGACTTACTGGCCTTTTTATACACATGGGGAAACTGAGGCACAGTGATTCTGTCACGAGGCAGCAGTGGGGGCAGGGTCAGGATTCCGGCCAGGCAGTGGACTCCAGCATCCACCCCCTTCCCAGCCGATGTCACCTTTCTCTGGGGGCTAAGCTGTGCTTCAGACTGGGGGGTGGCCGGTCAGAGCTCAGGGGACGTGTCGCAGTTCAGGGCTGCACCTCCTGGGTGCTCGAAGGAAGGTGTCCCCTCTCTGTCGAGTAGTCAGCAGTGCTTCTCACGCTCTAGGGGGCGTCAGGTGTGGTCTCTGGGCTCCTCCCTGAGGGTGTTCGGTTCACAGGTCCACCGCGGGACCCGGGGGTTGGCCTCTCTCTGTGGTTCCGAGCAGTGTGGCTGCCGGTCCCGGGACCGTGCCAGGACATCTGCTGGTTTCCGGACACATAGCCTCGCTTCACTGGCCTAGGAAGTGGAGTGTGTGGAGTCACGGTAGTACAAGGTGCCTGAGGGTCACCAAAAAAGGCAGAGTGGTTGTCATAGAAGAAATCAACAACTTCGGTTTGAGGTAGAACTCCAGAAATTTGTCTTCATTCTGTCCACTGTCTTGTTAGTCTCCCAACAAGGTACTCTGCCCCGGGCTGCTGGGGAGCCAGCAGGACTCTGGAAGGCTGGGGCTTACCGAGCCGGCTCCTGCACGGACCTCCCACTTCCCTGCCACTTTCACAGTGACTCTGCTTTTTAAGATGTTATTTATTTATGTATTTGAGAGTGAGAGAGCGAGCATGAGCGAGGGGAGGGGCAGAGGGAGAGGCACTCTCCCCACTGAGCGCAGAGCCTGACGCGGGGCTCGAGATCAGGACCTGAGCCGACATAGCGCGTCGGGTGCTTGGCCGCACAGTGCCTCTTCTGAGTGAAATGTCTGTCGCATGCAGCTCCAGACACACATTCCCCCGCGTGTGAACACCTTCCCCATCTAGTGCCTTCGTGTTTACGCCCTCTAGGGACAAACGAGTGACTGAACACTGTGGCTTAATTGACTGAAATAAAACGGCATGCAGTCCCATATATTTTAGTATTTAGGATGTGATTGGAAAGTGTCCCCTTGTTGTGAACGTCACCCTGTACCTTTCTTAGCTGACCGTGTACCTTTTTCATCTGTGGTTGTCTGTGTTTCCTCCTCTCCGGGCTTTTGCTGCCTCTCCAAGCCCCTTCAGATGCCAGGCAGCCTCACCCCCCGGGGTCCTCCCGCCGCCTCCTTCGCCGCCCTGCTGCAGACGGCCTACGAGAGCGAGGGCGCGCTTCTGGACGAGCAGGTCCAGGCACAGCTGCGGGCCGCCCTCCCGCACGTCCCGATGCCCCGGCTCCTGCGCTCGGCCAAACACCTGCTGCTCTACCTCCGGAGCACCGTGGAGAACTTCGGCCAGGTCAGCGCCGCTCCTCTCTCCCGCAGACCCCGCGTGTCCCCACATTTCTGCCTCCAGAGCAGCCCCTTTGGAGTTGGGTCCAGACCGCTTGGCGGTGTTGGGGGAGTCTCACTGTCACCCCGTTGCTCACGAGGAGACTTCGTGACGTGACATACACAGGGCCGTGAGGTCCCCCCGTAGTTGGGGAGTCTTGGCTGCTAGTTCACGGCCTGCCGCTCTCTCCTGGACTGCTGTTTTTTCCTGCAGCAGACATGCAGAGGTGGGTTGGGCACCCATTTTCTGCAGGCCTCAGTAGCCTCACAGAATCTGGCCCCCTCAGCACAGCTGTCCCCCCCCAGACAGCTGCAGACCGGGAGCCGCCATGGCCGACCCTGCTGCTAGGGCCGCCGCCCATCAGGCCGGCCTCTCCCCACAGCGGACTGGATCAGTGCACAGCCAGACCCACCGTCTTTCATAAGTTGTAATTTTGTCCTTCACTGGTGAGCTTTCTGTTCCCAATGTGGTTTACAGAGTTGCGGTGTGGGTTTCCCTCACCTTGGTCAAGATAAACCCCCGTGCTTCAGCAAGGTTAGGGGGCACATCTTACTGGGAGAGGAATTTGAGGTTCTTGGTGTTTTATGAGGAGTTGCCACTCGAGCCTGTTTCTCTCCTTGTTTCTGGTCACGTGGGGACGGGGTAGTCACGGTCATGGTGACTTCGAGGCTTTTCCTGGCCCCCGAGCAATCGTGCGGCTCTCATCCTCACAGCTGGGCCGAAGCGCAGGCCCCGCCGTCCTGCAGCTCCTCCTGGACCTCCTCCGGCGCCTGGTCGTCCACTGTGTGCAGCTGGATGCACAGAACCAGCAGAAGTGCGAGGCTGCCCAGGCTGAATCCGACCTCTTTTTGGACATGGACTGCGTGGCCTCGCTGGAGCTGGCTGGTGACAAGGTACTGTTGCTGTCCTGCTGTGGGTCTTGTTAGCCTGTGCCTGTCGCATCTTGGACCCTGGCCCTCCCTTTCCTTCTGATCCAACATGAGGACATGTTCGTTGTAGATAAATAAGGACAGAACACTGCAAAAGAGACACTGTACCCCCCAACTTAGCCCCTGACCCCTAACCCCTGCGCCTGCAGAGAAGCACGGTATAACGTGGCGTGCAGCTTTCCAGTTGCCTTCCCTCCAAGCAGTTGCCCTCACACCGGGCAATGTGAGCATCTTGAGAAACTGGGAACGTTCTCCTTTGGAGCAGTAGCGGCCTGGGTCGAATGAAGGCTGGGCGGTGGGTGCGGCCAGCCCGGTAGCTCCAGAGCGGGAGCTCATGGCTTTGGGAAGCAGCCTCCCCCCTGCTGGGGACCCCCAAGATGCCGCTGACGTGGGGCCAGGGTGTGTCTTTCTCTCACCACCCTCTGTGTTCGCTGTTTCACTGAGCTTGGGAAGCAGCCGCGCTCTTCACGCCACGCTTCTCACGGATGGCCTCGTCTGATCTCTTTGGTCACTCTGAGTGCTGGGATTCGTGTTCCCCATGGCGGCTTAGAACGACTGGATCAGATTATCCTGTCACCCGGCAGGGGCATGCAGCCGCTTTCCGCTGGGTGGTCTGAACACAGCGGGGGTCAGAGCTGGTCCCCCGGGGGTCGCTCAGGGCTCAGCCTCTACCTGCATGTGACCTTCAGTTCCTGCACCTGGGCTCACCCAGCTGCTTGATCCTCATCTGCCATTCCCAGATGTGGGGTCTCTCCTGTGCCGTGACCCCGCTGCTCCTGGGATGCCCGTGTCCCTCAGTCAGACAGTCGTCAGAGGGCAGGGCCACTAAGCAGGAGCCAGGTGACCGGCCTTCAGCACACTGGGCGTTGCTGCGTAGCCAAGCCCCGTTGTATGATTGATCCGTTTGTTCAGGCTGAATTGGTCAGCCCCTGCTGGTGTGGGTGGGGCACCAGCCCGGTCTCCATCAGCGTCACAGTCGCCCTGGGGGCTGGGGGTTGTGCTGGTGGGATGCACTGTGGTCAGGATACAGCTTTGACTAGGCTTGGGTTGGGATGCTGTGGGATGGCCCTGAGAGGAGCGGGAGAGCTCGGGCTTGCGGATAGAAGGCTCAGGGATGCTGTTGTCCGCCCTCCATCCTACAGCGGGCTGGCCCTGGGCCGTGTGTGAGGTCTGTGCCTTGTCGCTGTATTTCAGACGCTGGAGGAGGTGCTCATGGCCATCCTCAGACACCCCACGTTGGAGGGCTGGTTCCTGGCCCTGGAGCAACAGGCCATCCCGCCGCACGCCCTCAGCCCTGTCCTTGTGAAACTCCTGGCAGCCCACCTCAGCGCCGGGGTCCTGCAGCTGCTGCTGGCCAGCGCCCCGGTCCTCCAGCGCACGGGTCAGCGGGGCCTGCTGGCCAAGTACTCCGAGGCCATCACTCAGAGTGTGCTGAAGGAGCTGCGACACAGGAGGACAGGCTCGGCTACAGCGCTGCCGAAGACGCTCCCGCAGCTGGAGGCCCTGCAGGGGCTGCATCCCTACATGGAGGGTGCCCAGCTCCGAGAGGTCACCCTGGCCCTGCTGAGCCTGCCTGAGGCCCAGCTGGTGGCCCAGCGGCTCCCGAAGTCTCCCGGGAAGGAGAGACACCTGAACGCGCTCGGCAAGACCCTGGTCCAGCTGTTGGCCAGCAGCCCCCAGGACCCGCTGCAGAGTGGCGAGCTCCTTTGGGCCTCTGAGTTTGTGAGAGGCCTGGGGGCTCTGCTCCCCGCGCTGGCCGTGGACGAGCTAGACGCTGTGTTGCTGCACACCCTGCAGAGAGAGCCCGCGCTGGCCCCTGCCGTCGGGGTCAACGTGCTCGACTACTGCCTGGCCCGGCGGACGCAGGTGGCCCTCGGCATCGCCGCCCTGCTCCTGCCGCTGAGCTGCACCCACGTCCTGCGCTTCGAGCTGTGGTGCGCGCGGCCCGGCGCGGGGCTCTGCCTGCAGGAGCACCTGGACGACTTCCTCCCGCTCCTCGACGCCTACCTCCAGGCCAGGACGCAGGGATGCTTCGCACGCCCGGCGGGAGGTACGGGAGCTGTGGGCTTTGGGCAGCCGGCGGTGCTAAGGCAGAGGGCCGTTTCTGACCTGGAACTTCCATGTTTGGGGTGTGGGCGAAGTTCTTTCCCCCCCAGACACTGACCCAGCCCTGGAGATGGAGAGACAGGAGACATTCGCACTCACCGCCCCACATCTCAGCCTGTGGTGTGAGGTGCTGCCCCCACGCTCCCGTCCACCCCAAGTCCCCCACGGGAAGCCAGGGTGGGCTGGGTCGAGGAAGGTCCTCCCCGGGGCAAGGGAGGCATTCGGGGTGACCTCCCTTTGTCCTGTTCCTTGTCCCCACCAGCAGTGGTGACAGTGATGCTGAGTGGAGGCGGCTTGGGCCCAGCCCCCGTCTTCCACCTGCAGGCTTTCGGGGCTGAGGCACTTTTTATTCATCTGGAATTACTTCATTTTTTTTTTTTTTTATTGTGTATATGAATAATTGTTCACTTCTTGCTTTCCCTCAGGGTGTCATGACTTCATAGCAGCAATGACAGACGGTTTTTAAAAGTCATAGAACCTGCTTTTATCAGTGATTCCTCTTTTTTTTTTAAGATTTATTTACTTGAGGGGCATGTGGAGGGGGAACGAGAGGGAGGGGCAGAGAGAGCGGGAGAGAGAGAATGTCAAGCGACTCCACACTGAGCAGGGAGCCCAGCGGAGGGCTCGATCTCACAACCCAGGAAATTGTGACCTGAGCTGAACCCAGCAGTTGGATGCTTACCCAACTGAGCCACCCAAGCGCCCCCTTTAGTCAGTGACTCTTGGGGCACTTCTGACGTGCCTCTCCCGTTCCCATGCCTTTGAGGCACGAGTCCTGAGTGAGTCCTGAACTTTGGTCCTCAGAGTCCCATGCCCAGCTTGGAGCTAGGCCTACGCTCAGGGCCGTGTCGGAGGCTTGACTGCCCAAGGACCAGTGACGTGCTGGGCAGCGTTTAACCAACTGGCCTTTGTGTTTGCCGGTCTCTGTGGCATCCGTGCTTCTGCCCTGGCCAGCCTCAAGCTACGAGCGTGACCCCAGCCAGTCACAAGTTCCTGAAAGTTAGCCGTGGACTCTGTGAGCTGGTACATGCTGGTCCCGGACACAGCAGCATGTGACGGTTTTTCCTTTTTGTCTCTGCCTAGTGTCCTCTGCTGTCATTCCTGTCTTGAGGAAGGCCCTGTGGAGACGGCTGCAGACCAGGCTTCTCAGCACAGAGGGGCCCCCAGTGTCCGGGCTGCATCAGGAGGTCCTGGCCCAGCTGGTCCCGTTTGCAAAACCCAAGGACCTTGCTGTCCTCGTGGACCATTTGCCCAACTTGCTGCAGATTCCAGGCAGGCATGAGAGGTAGGAAGGCTTGTGTCCATCTCTGCTTCACTTTTCCCAGTAGTTTGTTTTTTGTTTTGTTTTGTTTTGTTTTGTTTTGTTTGAAGATTTTTATTTATTTGACAGAGATCACAAGTAGGCAGAGAGAGGAGGAAGCAGGCTCCCTGCTGAGCAGAGAGCCCAATGTGGGGCTCAGTCCCAGGACCCTGGGATCACGACCTGAGCCGAAGGCAGAGGCTTTAACCTACTGAGCCACCCAGGCGCCGCATCCCAGTAGTTTTTAAAACTAGTGAAAAGTTGCCGCACTGCTGTCATGCCCATCGATGAGAAGGCACCTCCTCCAGGAAGTCTTCCTCCAGCCATCCTGCCTGGAGCGAGCACATCTCCATGAGTGGATGGCTGGGTCTGATGCCCTGAGAGCAGCAGTTCTCAATCGGGGGTGATTTTGCTCCCCTCCTGGGGACAGTTGGCCACGTCTGACATTTTTTATTATCACAACTCAGTGGGTGGGCAGTAGGGGTGGTTGTCACTTCTGGCATCTAGAGGGTAGAACAATGACCAGGGCAGCCAGGGACTCCGGTGCTTGGGTGCTGCGGGGCAGTGGGACTCAGGGCACCTGTCCCAGGTGGCCCACTGTAATATGAGGGACAGTTAAGCTGGAGGCAAGTAGGCCATGCCCCTGACTCTGTGCCTTTTGTCCCCTGCTGCAGTTGGAGTGTGGCCGACTCTGTGTCGGCAGTGCTGGAGGGGTCGGCTGGAGAGCTGCGTGCCTGGAGGACGGCTCTGTTGGAGTCCTGTGTGAAATGCCTGATTGCGTCTTTCAGTGGGGGCCAGCATGACCATGACAGCGCCCGGGATCAGGAGCGGCAGATGCTGCTGAGGTTCCGTGAGCTGCTGGTAGGTGTCTTTCCTTTCCGTGGAGAGCCTGACTGCACTTTGAAGGGGAAGAGTGGAAGAGACAGCAGAGTTCACAGCCGTGCTCCCAGAACTAGCGGGAGATGAGCACGGTCAAGTCCGAGAGGCAAAGCGGCAGCTGGGGGAGGCCCCGGGACCGTGCACTGCCTTCTTCCGTGAACAGATGTGGGATTTGGTTAAGCACGCTTCACTTCTACTGAAACGGTTTATGGGGTTTTTTTTCTTACTTAGTCTGTTAATAAGATGACTTACTTTAATTGGCTTTTGGTGGTTAAATGAACTTCACATTCCCGGGATACACCTGCTTGATGGCAGTGTATTACGGTTTTTCCATATTATTGGATTTGATATTTTATTAAGATATTTTAATATCTTTTATTGGTGATATTTTATTAAGAATTTTTATTATTTTATTAAGAATTTTATTAAGATTTTATTTTTGATGGTGATATTTTATTAAGAATTTTTCCTTCTGTGTGCATGTGGGGTATCTGTTTATGATTTCATTTTCTGGCAGTTGTTCTTTGTCAGGTTTTAGGATCGGGTAACACAGCCCTGAGAATGAGTTGGGAAGTTTCATTCCAGGTTTTGTATTTCCTGTGAGCATTTTGAAGCATTGCTTTCCTGCCTTCTGGCATACGTTGTTCTCGATAAGTCTGTCATTCTTAACCTTTGTTCCCCTCCCTTAGGATCTTTTTTTTAACGTTTTTTAAAGCAACGTGATCGTGATGTGCCTTCGAGTAGTTTTAAGATTCTTATGATTGGGGTTTCCGGCTCTTCTTGCCACTGTGAGTCTAGAGCTGTCATAATATTTGGAAAGAGTCAGCTCTTATTTGTGGTCATTATTCCCTTCTATTGAAGCATTCTTTTAAAAAGAATTCTTTATTTTTTTGCACAGGAATAACATCTTGAAGCATATGAATTATTCCTCAGTGCATGATATAAAATTACACTAAAACTCATAAGGTCTGTGACTTGTGTTTAAAGTCTGGACCCAAATTTAAAAAATAATCCTCAGGAAAATAACCCCAGGTGACAGTAATGTGATAAATAGATTCATAGATTATAGATCAAGCAGTTTGCTTACCTTGTATCAAGAGACTTCGTAACCCGTATCTCAGCCTTAATCCCTTGTTACAGGTTTGTGCATTCAAGGTTTCTAGAAGCCCAAATATGGCAGAACGAGGGGGGCACATGGAACAGCCCAGCCTGTATTGTGAAATACAGCTCCGTGTGTGTGTGTGTGTGTGTGTGTGTGTGTGTGAAATACAGGCTGTTAAGCGTGGGGTTTAGTGTTAACAAATGCACATAGACCTTGTGCCCACACTCCTGTCAGAGATTTTCATCATCCCACGAAGTTCCCTCCCTCCAGAGCACCCAGCCCTCTGGTCTCACTGGGCGCCGTATTTGGAGATTTTCTCCACCTCAGGGACTGTGGGCCAGTACTGGCCCTGCCCGTGGGGCAAAGGTCTTCCCCTGGGGAGAGGTGCTGTCCGGTATGTAAGCCACGTGTGTCTGGCCCTGTGTGTGATGTAGGCCACAAGCGCCTTCTGAATTGGTGGACAAAGGGAAAGGTAACAGGGCTGTCGGGATATTTTTTCCTGCTATTTGGTGACCATAGACACGCTAATGAAATGACAGAGCTACTCACAGAAGTAGTAAAACAGCTTAGAAAAAAATCCAAGAAAGAAACAGCTGTGTGCTTTTGTGGCTTGCTTAGGTCACCGAATTCGTGTTTCCTGGACGGCTCTCATTTAAGCTCTGTATTTTCAATTTTAAATTAATTGGAGATGACCCCTGAATATTTCTTGCTTCTTTAATTCACAGAGTTCCCTTAACGAAGTTGATCCCGGTGATTGGCAGAAATTCGTGAAGACTGGACTCAAGTGAGTCCGTTTGCTCTGTCGGGGTGATTCAGCGTGGGCGTGAGCGTGCGACACTGAGCCCACGGGGTGTCTCATCCGCATGGCATCCGGGGACCACGCGGCGCTCCCGGTTCACAGATGACGGGGTGTGGGATGCCGGTGCGGCTGGACGATTTGCCCACTGACATGGAGCTGGCTTCTGGAGATGATGACAGAGGAGGCCTTTTAATTTTTAGAAACCAGAAGTGTGCCGAGAATAGTAGAGCGGCGCCCAGATTGAATGAGTGCCGACAGCTTCCTGTGTTGGTCCCGGCCCTCCTCCCTCCCCAGAAAGCGTCACTCTCCTGAGGTCAGGCTTTGTCACTGCCCTGGGTGTTTTCCTACCTTGGTTGCATGCCAGCCTGTCTCTAAGCAGTAATGACATTATTTTAGTTGGCTTCATTTCCTGTACCAATGTGTCTATCGCTTATGTGGTTTTTTTTTTTTTTTTTTGGAGTTACCCAGGCTGATACACACAGATCTCAGCCCATTTGTTTTTGCTGCGCGGTGGGGTCTGTCGTCAGCCCCCGCCCGCGGACGTCTTCCTCCCGCCCCCGCCCCTCCCATGCCCGCAGTGAAGGCTGTGCACCCCCTCGTGCCTCGTGCCCGGTTTTCTCAGGGAGGGGCGCTCGCTGGTGGGGAGTGTGGCCACAGCTTCGGTTTTACTAGATTTTTCACTCGCTGTCTACAGTTTCCGAGCTCCCCTAGGGCGCGTTTTCCTCACACCCTCACTCACACTTGATAGGGTCAGACTCTTCGGCTTCCAGCAGTCAGGTAGTCCCGAAACTTCCTCTTGTGCCCCTGATTTTCTCTTCCCTGATGAGTCGCCACGTTGAAACAGAAAAATACTGTCCCAGAGGAGAGAAAGACGTGAAGGCGGGTCACAGATCAATGACCCCCGAGGATTACCATCATGAAATGGTGACATTTCTCCCAGGCTTTGGCTAATGTGTATTTCTAGAATGGCCCCTGTATGTTAAGTGATTCTTAATGTCAGTGAGTCCCACATGATAGAAAAGCTGCTTTGTTCGAGAGCAGGATGCTCTCATGCCTTCGGTGGGTTCTGAGGGTTTAAGACCGAGGAGGCCTCTGAAGCCCCGGATGGGGTTTCCCAGTCGCTGGACGTGAGGAAGGAGGGAGGCTGCCGTGGCGGGGCGAGCTGAGTGGTCTTGGTTCAGGTGCAGCACTTTAGTCAAATAGGAGGTTGGTTTGGTGTTCGCACTGCAGGAAAATGAACGCATCCTGTCCCTGTTTTCAAAAGTGCTCCCTGCCGCACGTGGAGGGCTAGGAGGGTGATCAGGCGAGTGTCCAACAGTGACCGTAGTGGGATCAGCATGGGTAGATGGCTGTGCGCTGTAGAATTTTCACCTTTATGATGTGGTAGAAATTTATCTTTGGAAAATGCCGAGAAAAAGGTTTTTTATTGTCTTCTGTGAAATAAAACTCCCCTATATGAAGCTATCCCCCCCCCCCCCGCATCCCCGATGCTTGCCTCCTAGATTTCGGTATCAGGACCACGCATTTTTGAAGGCCCTCCACGCTGCCATACAGCACCTGTATCTTCCAGAAAACTCTGTGTGCGCGAAGCTCATCCAGCTCCCCGTGGTCCACATGATGCTCACGCAGCACTCTCTGTTTTTGCCGACTCTGCTGAAATCTGAAGAAGAGGAAAACCCAGACAATCAAGTAAAAGGTGACCCCCCCCGCCCCCACCGTCCCATTTCAGAAACAGATTTTATTTCTTGATTTGTGGCGCTCGCTGTGCACCAAGATTTACCACCGATGCGTTTTCAGAGCTAAGGAAGCGTTACCAGAATGGCGTTAGGGTATTTTGTTTCTCTCAAATCCAAGCTCAAGAAGTGTTTCCTCTGACTTCGGGCCAAGCAGCAAATACAGACTTCTTTTCAAAGTCTGTTCTGGCTTCTAGAAGTCACGTTTCAGGTCTTAATGTTCATGCCATGGGCAAGTGTTAAAATCTGGGAATTGGGGGAAGTTCATTGTGGGTCTGCCCTAAGAGAAGCTGTTTAGTTGTGTGAAATGCTTTAATCAGAAGATTGAAACTTTCCTCAAGGGTGAAGAGTTTGAACGTCCCAGTTAACAGTTCCCTGCCAGGAAGCTGTCAGAAAGGCCAGGTTCTGGAAGCTCTGCCCCAGTTCAGTAGGGTTTATTTTAGCGCCCGTGACCCCGAGTTTGGTGTAGGCTGCGGGAGAGGTCAGAGGAGATGGTCCGAAGGGTCCTGTCCCCTTGAAGCCATGCTCTGCTTAGAGACAACATGAACGTGCTTAGGCCGGTAGACGTCCCCACGGTCGGTCTGTGACCACAGCTAACTGAAGAGAGCCGACCCCCGAGTTGCTGGAATGCGGGTAGGAAAAGCACGAAGGCCCCGCCGTTTATTTCGGCAGGAGTAGAGCTGCAGAGGTTGCCAGTACAGTCTCGGAGCTGCTTAAGCTTGAAAATCTTTGGCGGCTTCAGGTGTGGGAGGGGGAGCGAAGAGAGCGGTGACAGCCTTGCCGAAGCCCTGAGGAGAGACATGGTGGTGAAGACAGGCTGCTTTTAAGAAGGGAAAAAGAGGAGGCGGCTCAGGCCAGAGACCGATATTGTTCAGAGAAGGCGTTTCAAGCATTTAAATGTTCCCGAGATGCTTCCTCTTCTACTTCTCTTCTTGTGCGCACATCCTCTTGCGCTGCTGCGCAGTTCAGTCTTGTTTCCTTCCAGAAGCGCTGGTGGATCTGATGTTCGTGGTGGTGAAGATGTGTCCCTCTGTCTGTGAAAGCAGTCACTTTGCGGTGCTCCTTGGGGCCTATGGTGCCACTCTCAGCGTCCTGGGTAAGGGTGTGGGGTCTGGGTGGGATGGCCAGGGAGTGTGGGGACCAGGCAAGTGTTGTAACTAGAGGGTGTGACCAGGGAGTGTGACGGCACCAGGCAGGCCCTGTGACCGGGGAGTGTGAGGGGACCAGGCTGTGTGACCGGGCAGTGTGAGGGGACCAGGCCGTGTGACTTGGGAGCATGAGATCAGGTGGTGTGACAGGATGGGAGGACCATGTGACAGTTCAGCTTTCTAAATGGGCCTTGGTTTGGCTTCTAGACCAGAAGATTTTACTTCTCCTCCGGGCGTATGAACAGAATGACCTCAGCCTCGTGAACTTCAGGTGAGGTTGGGCCTGGAGGGGCGAGTGGCAGCCTTTGAAGGCGCCGTCCTGAGACTTGGGGAGTGTGTTCCGACAGCAAGCTCCCCAGGTTTTCTCTCGTACCTTTGTGGTTCTCGGGGAGAGCTCGATGGAGGGGGCTCCCTTCCGTCATACCCCGGCTCCCGCGGAAGGCCTGGCCTCACGCTCTAAGGATGGTCCATGGCCATCCCTGAAGGAGCAGGCCTGAGTGAGGGGCCCACATGGCGCTCTGTGGGCGTTTAGCAGGCAGCCCTCATGCCAGCACACCATGCCCGCTTGACTGATGGATCCGGGGGGTCTGCTGCTTGTCCGCTTCCCCTACCCGCCAGAGAACAGCCCCCTGAAATAGCTAATTTATTTTGTGACTCGAATGACTCCTGCTGCCCTGTGCAGAAATGAGTGTGTGTTTGGAGTTCAGTTTAGAAGTCTTCGTTAAGTAGATGTTCACCTGAGCACTTGCTGTTTGACAAGGCACTGGGCCCAGCGCTGTTGGGAACACCTAGAGGCGTAAGACACGGTCCTGCCATGTCTGTTAAGGGGAACAGTGACTGTGAACGTAACTCTTCCGTAATTGGCGTTTGGTGGCGTGACCCAGCTGTCAGGGGAGCTCGTGGGAGTACCGTCTCCCGAGGGGGCATCAGGGCAAGCTCCGTGACCCGGTTGGCACTGGAGGGATTTGATGGACGTGAGGGGTCGGTGGAGGAGCCTGGGGACACCACGTGGAAGGACCAAGGTCGCCATGGCGGGGAGTTGGGAAAGTCAGCACGTTCCTGGGAATGGTGAGCAGCTGAGCTGTGTGCATCACGAGACAAGCAGAGGGAAGAGGTAGCGGGGAGGCCAGACAGCCTGGCTGGTCGGGACTGTAAGGATCAGACTGAAAGACTCTCATTTCCATCCAGGAGAGAGACAGCTGATAGACCTTTGGGGGCAGAGAAGTGCTCCCCGTCAGAGCTGGGCTCTCACGGAGCACCTTCGCCAGTGGGGAGGTGGGTGGGCGGGAGTGGGGAGAAGAGGAGGAGGAAGGGGAGGCGATCTCCGGGGCCGCCGCAGTGGGTGTTGGTGCTAACGGGTTCAGGCGTTTACATGGTAGACTCGAGGCAGCGACGGCCAAGGCCGTTGGGTCAGGCCTGCGGGGCTGGTGGCCGCCTGTGACTCGGGAGGGGTTTGAATCCGGAAGCCTCACGGAGCAGCCGGGATTCTCCAGCTGTGGCCCGGCATCTGGACTCTGGAGCCAGACTTCCCCGCTTGGCATTGCAGCTCTGCCACCGTCCAGCTGGGCAAGTGGCCAGCTGAGCAACTTCCTTAATCCTCCCGGGATCGCTTCGCCCGTTTGCAAAATGGGGATAATGATGGTACCCCCGTCCTGGGGTTGTCCCACAGATCCAGTGGGACTGGTAGATGGAAGAGCTCCGAGTAAGGCGCACGTCGTAATGATGGTACCCCGTCCTGGGTTGTCCCACAGATACAGTGGGACTGGTAGATGGAAGAGCTCCGAGTAAGGCGCACGTCGTAATGATGGTACCCCGTCCTGGGTTGTCCCACAGATACAGTGGGACTGGTAGATGGAAGAGCTCCGAGTAAGGCGCACGTCGTAATGATGGTACCCTGTCCTGGGTTGTCCCACAG
Source organism: Mustela lutreola (assembly GCF_030435805.1). Taxonomy (NCBI): domain Eukaryota; kingdom Metazoa; phylum Chordata; class Mammalia; order Carnivora; family Mustelidae; genus Mustela; species Mustela lutreola. The sequence continues at coordinate 212,990,548 of NC_081291.1, read as the reverse complement.
ATACAGTGGGACTGGTAGATGGAAGAGCTCCGAGTAAGGCGCACGTCGTAAGCTCCGTGCAGGTGTCCCCCCCCGCAGTCACCCGCCCCCATCCCTGCTAGCCTCTCCGCCACGCGCACCTCCCCCTTTGTTAGGGGGACTAGATGGCGGCGCTCTCGTCCCGTGCTCTGGGCAGTGCCTGGCGTGTGCTGGCTGTTTGGCAGAGCTACCCTTGCTGGCCATTGTCCCCGTCGTGCATTCTGTCCCGGGGGGAGGCGTGACCCGTCTTTGTCATCCCACCTGGCTCTAGAGTCCTGCTGTGGGGCCCCGCGGCGGTGGAGCATCACAAGACGTGCCGGAGCCTGGGCAAGTCACTGTGGCAGCAGCCGAGCGTCGGGGACATCCTCCGCCTGCTGGATCGGGACCGCATGATGAAGACCATCCTCCACTTCCCCCAGAAGCGGAAGCTGCTGCCCCCCGAGGTGCGGGGCTGGGGGCAGAGCCAGCGGGGGGCATTCTCAGCAGCAGTGGATGCTTTCCTGCTCGCCCCGCTGGGGAGTCCGTCGGCCCCCTCGGCTTCAGCATCCTGTGAAACACACGCGCTATTTCTCTTACGGGCTGTTGACATCGCGTTCCGTACAGTTCCAGCTGTACACAGAGGGACCGAGACAGGGCTGCCGTACACCTGTCACTCCGCTTCAGCCGTTATCGTCACTGGCCATGCCCATGTCCTTCAGAACTGCCCTGCACACACCCCCCGAACCCCGGCAAAAACACTAGTTTTTGCAAAATGGGGATACAGATGCCAAACATCCCAAACGTAGCTGTTTTGTGTTAGAAGCGCTGTTTTCTTATGCTTTTGAATATTCAAAGTCATTTAAACTCTAGATTAGTGGCTAAGCACTCATGTGTTTTTACATTTATGAGTCCAGACCTCACTTTCTGTTTGTTTTGGGGTGTCTCAGGATGCAGAGGAACTGATCTTTAGAGACCGAAGCACAGTGGATCTCAATGACCTTTATGACCCCTGCTTTCTCCTGCATCTCTTCAGCGAGCTCACCAGGCCGGGTGAGTGCGGCCTTCCGCGGGCCAGGGCGCGGGGCCGGACCGGGACGTGGGGCCGGACCAGGACGTGGGGCCGGACCGTATCAGCTTTCTCATGGGGGTGACTACCATGGTAACAGAAGTTTGTTACTCATCCTAGAGTATCTCCATCCGCCTTCCTACCTTTTCATTCCAGAGATTTTTAGAAGAGTAACAGTGAATGTTTTGAATATACAGTGACTTAAAAAAAAAAAACAAAACAAAAAACAAGGCCATTTATAATCTTAAATCCTGGGAGTATCCTTTCATCCGTGCTGGGTTTTTCTAATTTTCAATGGCAGGAGCCTTTTCTGAATTGCCACTAGATAGTGATCAAATGCCACCAGGTTTTCTCTTTGAAAATGAGGGAGAGCCTGCCGAGCTCGGCTTTTTGTTGGCGTAAGTGTGATTTTGAAGTTAAGTGTCGAGTAGCCGGAGGGCGGGAGTGTTTGTGAGCGAACGTAGGCGGGACACAGGACGCGGGCTGCGCATGGGCATGGCGGGTCTCTTGGTGTGCGGCGTTTTGTCACTGGCAGACGTGTCGTGATACCTCACTGTGGTTTTCATTTGCATTTCCTGATGGCTGACGGTGTCCAGCGTCTTGAGGTTCGTCGGCGCTCTGTATGTCCTCTTTATTGAAATGTCAGGGCATGTGGTTTGCCCATTTTCTAATGGGATCTTTTTTCACGTTTTTCCCCATGAGGTTTGGGGGTTCTTTATATATTCCAGGTACTCGTCCTTTGTTGGGTATGTGGCTGGCGAATATTTTCTCCCAGTCTGTAGCTTTTGTCATCCTCGGGACAGAGCCTTTCACCGAGCCCAAGTTTTTCATTTTGAGCAAGTCCCATGGATCAGTTTCTGCTTTCATGGATCGTCTGTGCTGATGCTCGGGGCCGGGAGAGTCCGGAGCGGCTCGTGACTGCTCCTCGTGGGGCCTCCCCTGAGGAGGCCTCCGCTGGTGCTCAGTGAGGAGCAGGAGGGTCCTCTGGTACTGCCCCCCAGCCCCCTCTTAGCCTCCCCGACAGCGTCACCCTAGCAGGGGACTTGGGGTCCCGTCTCACAGCCTGCCGGGCGCCACACCGCGCCTTCGCTGGGGTGGGTGGGAGCAGGGCCGCGGCCTCCTCTGAGGTCTTCAGCTGGGGCGGAGCAGCTACTGTCCACATTTGGTCTTGCTAGGCTACTTCTCTTCTAGCCTTCCTTCTAGAGCCTAGAGAGAGCAGCCTTTTCTTCAGGCTTTATCAGTGCCTATTGGTTTCCTGGGCTGCTGGCTTCCTCAGCTCAGAGTCTGTGACACCAGGGGCAGAAGGAGAACACGGGGCGCTCACCTGAGCCCCCGGCTGGTCAGCTTCCTTTCCACCTTTCAGTGTCGTCTTACATCTGTCCAGGATTTTTCGTTTGTGCTTACTGCTAGAAATAGAGAAACTGTGTCCACTTCATCTTCCCAGAGCTATGTATCTAATTTAAGTGATTTTTAACATTAGCTGATATATTCACAAGTTCAAAATTTAGGTGGTACCGGAGGGTCTGCGCTGAAACTCTCTTCCTACCCAACCTCCGGCCTCTGAATATTCAAAATCATTGAATTTCCCCTCCTCCAGTGGGAACATGTTAGCTGCTTCTTGCAAGTGCTCCCGGGCCCAGCTTGCTCCCTCGTGGCCTGTCGCAGCGGCAGTCAGGCCTACACAGAGGGCACCGGGGGCGGGTGTGGGGAATGGGGCAAGGCCTGTGTTCTGTGGCTGTGCCCATTGGTGTGGCTGGTGTGATGCCTTCAGGACCCCCAGGCTGCTTCCTGCTGGACTTAGTTTAGCCGCACTGGGACACCATGTCCTTATTTGTGCTGTTTTGTTCCTTTTCAACTACGGTTGTCTTTTTTTTTTTTTAAGGCTTTATTTTTATTTATTTATTTTTAGTTAACATGTAAGGTATTATTTGTTTCGGGGGCACAGGTCTGTGACTCATCAGTCTTACACAATACACAGCACTCACCATAGCACATACCCTCCCCAACTCCATCACCCAGAAGCCCCCTCCAGCAGCCCTCAGTTTGTTTCCTGAGATTGAGTCTCTGTCTCCCTTTCTGATTTCAACTTGTTTGATTTTTTACTCCCTTCCCCTGTGATCCTCTGCCTAATTTCTCAAATTTCCCATATCAGAGAGATCACATAATTGTCTTTTTCTGATTGATTTATTTCATTTAGCGTAATAGCCTCTAGTTCTATCCATATCCTTGCAAATGGTAAGATTTCAAATTTTTTTTAAAGATTTTATTTATTTATTTGACAGATAGGGATCACAAATAGAGGAAGGTAGAGAAAGAGAGAGAGAGGAGGAAGCAGGCTCCCTGCTGAGCAGAGAGCCCGATGCTGGGCTCAATCCCAGGTCCTGGGGTCTTGGCCCACACCGAAGGCAGAGGCTTTACCCCCTGAGCCACCCAGGCAGCCCCAAGATTTCAAATTTTTGATGGCTGCATAGTATTCCATTGTGTATAGATATACCGCATCTTCTTTATCCATTCATCTGTTGGTGGACATCTGGGCTCTTTCCACAGTTTGGCTATTGTGGATGTTGCTGCTATCAACATTCAGGTGCACGTGCCCCTTCAGATCCCTACATTTGTATCTTTAGGGTAAATACTCCATAGTGTGATTGCTGGGTTGTAGCGTAGCTCTATTTTCAACTTTTTGAGGAACCTTCATCCTGTTGCCCAGAGTGGCTGCACCAGCTAGCATTCCCACCAACAGTGTAGGACGGTTCCCATTTCTCCACAACCTCACCAACACCTTCTTTCCTGATAGGTTAGTTTTAGCCATTCTGACTGGTGTGAGGTGGTGTCTCATTGTGATTTGGATTTGTATCTCCCCAATGCCGAGTGATGTGGAGCACTTTCTCATGTGTCTGTTGGCCATCTGAATGTCTTCTTGGCAGAAATGTCTGTTCATGTCTTCTGCCCATTTCTTGATTGCATTATTTGTTCTTTGGGTGTTGAGTTTGATGAGTTCTTTATAGATCTTGGATACTAGCCCTTTATCTGATATGTCATTTGTGAATATCTTCTCCCATTCTGTCAGTTGTCTTTTGGTTTTGTTGACTGTTTCCTCTGCTGTGCAGAAGCTTTTTATCTTGATGAAACCTCACTAGTTCATTTTTGCCCTTGCATCCCTTGCCATTGGCGATGTGTCTAGGAAGAAGTTGCCGCGGCTGAGGTCGGAGAGGTTGCCGCCTGTGTTCTCAAGGATTTTCATGGATTCCTGTCTCACATTGAGGTCTTTCATCCATTTTGAATCTATCTGTGTGTGGTGTGAGGAGACAGTTCAGTGTCATTCTTCCACCCATGGCTGTTCCATTTTCCCAGCATCATTTGTTGTCCTTGTATGCTCCAGCACTCCTACGTGTGAACAGACGTGCTGGTCCCCCACTGCTGCCTCTCCTAACAGAGTGTCAGGGTTGGGTCTCCTCGGGGCTTCCTCACTGGTGGAAGTAGCTGTGGCCCCCCGGCCTCCGTGAGCACAATGTTCTGTGGCTGAGCTAGGTCTTTTTTTTTTTTTTTTTTTTAAGATTTTATTTATTTATTTGACAGACAGAGATTACAGATAGGCAGAGAGGCAGGCAGAGAGAGAGGAGGAAGCAGACTCCCCGCTGAGCAGAGAGCCTGATTCGGGGCTTGATCCCAGGACCCTGGAATCATGACCAGAGCCGAAGGCAGAGGCTTTAACCCACTGAGCCACCCAGGCGCCCCTGAGCTAGGTCTTATTTGCCAGAGAGCAGGGGCATTTCAGGCCTGCATACAGTCACCGCCATGGCTGGCAGAGATCTTCACTGTTTCCAGGGACTCCCCGGTAAGCCTAACAGAGAAACCAGGACCAGCGTGCGGCCCAGACATTCTCCTGCTTCCCCCTGCCTTCAGCCCTGGCGAGGTCTGTTTCTCATCCAGCACAAAAATAGATTTTTCAGAGTCTGAAAACATGAGGTAACTTGAGTGGATTATAACAAATCACTTAGTCTGTTGCTCAGGCTCTTAAGAGAGCTTTTAAGAGACAGAAGGCAAAGGCTTGGAAAAACACTAATAAAAAATACTAAAATTAGGACACAGTGTTGTTCTCAGGATCTTGCCTACTGCCCTTTTTTGGGTGGGGAGGAGGGTGTCCGGGAGACCTTTTGTGAAGAGAGGGAACTCGTAAATGGTCTTTGAAGTTGGGGAAATCGCCACATACAGCCTACTTTAAGTTTTATAGGCATAATACACGTAGGAAAATTTGCAAAGCATAGCCACACTAAAAAGGATTTGTGGTAGCTTAAAGTACCAATTACACTAAAATCATTCACAACAAAGTAGAAAATTTTTAAAAGCAGAGAGGTGAATACAGATGTAAATACGAAAGTTAAAAGGGAAAAAAAAACAGACAAGAAAAACTAGGTCATTAAATTTTGCTCAGGAATACTTGTCATCCGGAACAAAAAGTAGAAGCATAATGTTTTAAACAAATGTTGTTGTCCTACAGAAGGAAGCATACCAGTTTGTAGGGAGAGAGAAATTTCTAGCAGTAAAATGGTAAGTTGAACAGAACAGAAATCTGCGAACAGCATATGGCCAGTGTAGGCTAGATTTATTATTATTGAATTAAACCATGAATTTATTTTTCATGTTATTTTTAACATGTATTTTTCTTTTTGCTTCCGCCCTTGGTGGAAAAGTAAGCATGGAGAATGTCTTGAGCGAACTCTTACTGAAGCGGCGTACATAGAAATGACCACGAGGGGCGCCTGGGTGGCTCAGTGGGTTGAGCCTCTGCCTTCGGCTCAGGTCATGATCTCAGGATCATGGGATCCTGAGATCATGGGATCGAGCCCCGCATCGGGCTCTCTGCTCAGTGGGGATCCTGCTTCCCCCCTTCTCTTTCTGCCTCTCTGCCTACTTGTGATCTCTCTCTGTCAAATAAATAAATAAAATCTTTTTTAAAAAAAAAGAAAAGAAAAGAAAAAAATGACCATGAATCACGTGCGTGTATGGTGGGAGTTTGGGCAAAACCACCAGCCCGATCAAGGAGCAGCACGTAGTGGGCGCCCCTTGCTAGGCAGTGCCCCTCCCTGTCCAGCAGGAGCCAGGACCCTGTATTTGAACTTTCTGTGAATGGTGCTAGGCCCTCGGTGTCCTTTGTCTTAGCTCTCCATGCCCCATACTGTGTTCGTGAGATTCCTTCATCCTGTGTGTGGGGCAGAGGTTCTCAGCAGCGTTCTTACGCCCTGTACTGTTAACAACCCTGTGTTGCTAACATCTTGCAATCCTCAGGGTGCCAGGGTGGCTCAGTCGTTGGGTGTGTCTTCCTTTGGCTTGGGCCATGGTCCCGGGGTCCTGGGATCGAGCCTGCATCGGGCTCCCTGCTCAGCGGGAAGCCTTCTTCTCCCTCTCCCACTTCCCCCTGCTTGTGTTCTCTTTCTCACTGTGTCTCTGTCAAATAAATACACAAAAATCTTTAAAAAAAAAAAAATCTTGCACGCCTCAATTGGGCAGATAATTGGTTTTTAAGTGTGGCTGCCAGACTTCAGAGAAACTCTGGTCTCATTGCTCCATTACAGCCTTTGCTGCAACTGGGAACCTGTTTTGCTAACCTTACTGCCTCCCTTCTCCCGAGTCCTTGGCTGAGAAACAGGGTCAGCCGGGGCTGTTAGCAATGACAGTGACAAATGCTTTTTCCACAGCGACTTCTTGTCCTCGGCAGAACTGGATGGCTATCTGCAGCTCGTCGTGCACGAATCTCACAGAATGGAGAGGCCGGTGTGCAGCTCTCTGAGCCTCGTCCCCAGATCACAGGGACACAGACCCCGTGGACTCCTCAGTCCCCGGCCAGGCTGCCCCCAAGGAAGGGGTAGAGGAGGGGGCGGGAGGAGGAGCTCTTTGGACTCTGGGGCACAGTTGTACTAACTGCTGAAGCCCCACGAAACATGGGGTGCTTTTTATTTTAATCCTTGATCGTTGTGCTGGTTTGGCCATTTCAATCAGAGATGTGTTGTCAGAAGGCCAAACTGCTATTTATGAGGTTCCTGAAACAGAGAGTGGTGTTTATATCCGTGTTTTGATAGCCTGTTACACTTTCCGCACCCCAGGGCGGCTCTTTTCCTGAAGGGTGACAAAGCCAAGACTTCAGAGAAGAGCACGTGAGCATGGACATGAAATTGACTTTTCCTTAGGGACACGTGGAAAATCCACTTGTCCTGGAGAATGTCAGTGATTACTAAAAATACCCTTGCCAGCTGAGTACTAGCTGCTTTTAGTGAGTGTAATATTAAATGTTTAGACTGTTCTCTTTCCCAAATATATTCCATTTGTGTGTGTTTGGTGTATAGGTATGTAGGTGTATCTTAACACATCTCATCTTTTCCAAAACAGGGTTATCCCACGGTTGGAGGCTTTTCTAAAGCTTTAGGGTTTTTTCCCCCTTTTCATCAAAAGCAGTCACTTGTTAGAAATGAAGAAATTTAGTCTGTACACTGTTGGAGTCCAAGATTATTCTTTCTTCATCCTTTTAATTTGCATCTGTATATTAAAAATGGTGTTTCTGTTGATAGACGTATTTGGGTTTTGCCTTTTTAAAATCCATTCTGGCCATCTCTCCCTTTTAATTGGAATGTGTACATCATTTACGTTTAATGTGATTATTGATCTGATTCTGGTTTTATTTTCTTTGTTGGCTTTTAGCTACAGTGCACGTGTGTGTTGCTTTAGGGTTTATCGTGCTCACCTTGAATGTATTACAGTTTGCCTTCGTGTGAGGCTATACCACCTCACGGATAGTAGAAGTCCCTTACAGCGGTATCGATCCGTTTCTGCCCCTTCTGGCTTTGTGTGCTGTTCTTACCAGATATTTTACTGCTATATGTTGTAAAACTCACAATATGTTGTTTTTGCTTCAAATTGTCAGTTACCTTTAAGGAGATTTAAACAGCTTATATTCACTATCTTACAGTTACCGTTTCTGGTTCTGGTAATTCCTCTGTGTAGACCCAGATTTCCATCTTCTGTCATTTTCCTTCTGCCTCAAATACTTCCTTTAAGAATTCTTGTAGTTCACATCTGCTGATCAGTTCTTTCAGTTCTTTTGTAGAAAAAAGAGCTTAACTTTTGAACGGTTTTCACAGGGTATAAAATCCTAGGCTGACAGGTTTTTTTTCCCCCTTCTTACTGTATTTGAAAGATGTTGCTGCTTGATTTTGGATTGCAGTGTTTCTAACAAGAAATCTGCTGTTAGGGGCCAGCATGACTGTGGGTTGAGCATCCGACTCTTGATGTCAGCCCAGCTCTTGATCCAGGGTCATGAGTGCAAGTCCTGCATTGGGCTCCACACTGGGCATGGGTCTACTTAAGAAAGAAAAGGAAGGAAGGAAAAAAGAGAGGAAGGAAGGAAGGAAAATAAATCTACCATTGTTCGTTCTTTTGTGTCTCTGTATGTTGTGTGATTGCTCTGCAGATATTTTTTTATCGTTGGTTTCAAGCAGTTTAATTAGAATGTGCCTTAGTGTAATTTTCTTTTATGTTTCTTATATTTGGGGTGTTCATTGAGCTTCTTGGCTCTGTAGGTTTGTAGTTCTCATCAAATTGGAAAAGTTTTGGCCATTATTTCTTGAAACTTTTCAGGGACTCTAATTACATGTATATTATCCTGCTGGAGAATTGTCCCACAGCTCCATGATGTTCTGTTCCAGGTTTCAATTTTTTTTTCTCTGTGTGTTTCAATTTGGATCATTTCTGTTGCTGTCTTAGAGTTCACTAACCTCTTTGTCTGTAATGTCTAATCTGCTAATAATCTCTTCCAATGCATTTTTCATCTCAGACATTTTAATTTTCACCTCTGGAAACTTGGTTTGAGTTCTTATATCTTCTGTGTGTCCATTTAACATGCTCGGTGATTCTTCTAGCTTCTTGAACATGTAGAGTGCAGTTGTAGTAGTTACAAAAGTAGTTACAACAACTACAACAGAAGTTCTGTTACCTTTGTCATATCTGAGTCCTTTTCACAGGGTGGATTTTCCTCTTCTGATGGGCTATATTCGTGCTTATTTGAATGTCTGGTAATTTTTTATTGTAAACCAGACATGGTGAATTTTATCTTGTTTGATCCTGGATATTTTTATATTCCTGTGAATGTTCTTGAGCTTTGCTCTAGGACACATTTGAGCTACTTAGGAATGGTCCAGTCCCTCCGGTCTTGCTTTGAATCTGTTAGGTGGCACCAAAGCAGCATTTTAGTCGGGGGCAAGTTTTGCCCCACAGCTGACATTAAATCGTTCTGAGCAGTCTCCCTTTTCCCTGTGAACTGGGAGGATGTTGCCCTGCTGGTAGGGACAGGAACTGTTTCCAGGCAGGCACGAGCCTGGGGTTGTCCCTGTTCCTCAGCCTCGGCCGGCTTCCTCATACACTCTTGCCAAATGGTGCTCTGGGAGTGGAGCTCTCTTCCCCGGGACTCTGCTGTGTGAATTCTGGCCACCTTGGCGTCCCAGCTGGGCGCTCTTGTCTGCATAACTCAGCATTCTCCAGTCTCTGCCTTGGTTTGTCCTCCCTGGGCCTTGGCCTAGAAATCTCCAGGCTTTGAGCTGGGATGATCAGAAGGTTCATCTTGTTTTCTCTCTTGGAGATCACAGCCATTTGTTGCCTCAGGTCCAATGTCTTGAAAAACCTTGTTTCGTTTCTAGTTTTTAGTCACTTCTGGTGGACAGGTAATTCAGGTTTCTGCCACTGTCTTGGGTGGAAGTGGAAATCCTGGTTATTCCTTGATAAACATTGAGAAAGAGGAAGGGAACTGTATGCGTGCGTCTGTGCCCCCATCAGTCACCCTTCAGGGGAGATGCTGGTGGAAGGTCTAGGGAGCTCTGCCACTTCTGAGGGACAAGGACACTTGATGGTGTAAAGGGATTTCTGTGCTCGTGGGCAGCCACCCACTTGGAGACTATTTTGTGCTGTGGAGCTCTTGGAATTATAGAGAAGTAGCTTATTATTGCAATTTTTCTTCTTATTATTGATTCTCAGGTTTTTTTAATTGCCAGAATTAGCTTTTAAAAATCTAACATTAGGAAGAGAAGAAAAAAAGAGTTTGACTTTTTAAAAACACTGGTGGCATTTCTTTAATCGATAGTACATTCCAAGATGACGCTCTGGGGGTCGTCACTTCCGTTGGTTTGTGTTGGGTTCCTGATTTAACAGGAACACTAGCTCACCAGTCCCTTGGTCTACAGAGCATCTGCGTGGGTGATTTCCGTGACCAAACCTGCCACTTAGTTGTTTTTAAACACAGTGACCTGTCCCTTGTTCTAAGGTTTTTCGTCAATTTTTATCTTAAAATTTGTGACAGTATTTATGTTGTAAAAAGCCTCAGATCTTTATTAAAGAGGATTCTAAGTGTCCCGAATTTTGTTATTGGTAATCAGGCCCTTTAAGTTGTGGTCAGGTGGGTCCCTGTGTATATTTGACCTTCTCTCTTGGTCACGTCATTTCCTGAAGTGGTTGTAGGTTTTTACTAAAATTGATGGGTTGGAGGTGCGTGGGTGGCTCAGTCAGTTGAGCATCTGCTCGGGTCTCCATCACAGGAACCTGGGATGGAATCCTGAGTCAGGCTCTCTGCTCAGTGGGGAGTCTACTTCTCCCTCTCCCTGCCATTCAACCCTGCTTGTCTCTCTGTATCTCTCTGTCAAATAGTCAATACAATCTTTAAAATTAAAAAAAAAAAATTGTTGGGCCAGGTCAGACAGGTTTGCCCTGGCTAAACTTTCCAGCTTCCCTGCCTTTCATGTTTTCCTTACTGGTGTTCGTGGCTAGGAATTCAGAAGCTGTGGGCTGAACAGGGTAGAGACAGGAAATTGGTTTTCTCGGCCAGCTGCCCAGTCGTGTTCCCCAGGCCTCCAGCCTGCTGGGATCTCGTGTCTCAGGTCTAAATGGCACCTCATTCTTCTCTGGCTCGTTGAGTATTTGTGAGAAGTCATGAAATAATCCCAGTTGGGATTGACAAGCATTCTAGAAGCTGCAAGTAGGGGTTATTGCCGTGCAGGGGAAGCTAGGCTTTAATCCAACTTCAGCAGAAGTTAAAGGGAGCTGGAGAGACTTCCATTTCTTGTGTCTCCCACTCATAGCTGATGTTGGCAAGAGGAGACTTAATTCCCCATGTTACACAAGCATCGTGATCGTGCTGTATGTGTGTGTTCATCGCTAATGTTGGCAAAATGCAAAAGGAAATTTAATTCCCCATGTTACACAAGCATCATGATCATTCCTTGTGTGTATGTATTTAATGCTGTATTTTACTTCCATAGAATTTGTGGTGGATTGTCGAAAATTTTTGGATTCCAATGCTCTGGGCCTAACTGTTGCGGCCCTCAGCAGCTATGACCCCCAGATGCGGGCTGCAGCCTACTACGTGCTGGCGGCCTACTACTCACAGCTGGAGGGGGCGCGGTTCCGAGAGCAGTCCCAGGTGAGTGGGGCTGAGGGTCCTGGTGGACCTCTGGAGCTGGCTTTCTGCTGAGTCTGGTAGCGGCATTTCTGGGGAGCATAGAAGCATGTTGGAAGGAGACTGCTGAAAAGAACCAAGGTCCATTCCCTTGTAGGGAGTGATGCTGGGGGTTACCTCTGGTTCTCAGCCCTCGTGGAGCCTGAGAAAGCTCTACCCTTCCTAACACTTCTTGTGTGTAGGTGGGCAAAGCAGTTCAGTTTCTTTGGTCTGAACTCAGTGGTTAAGGCAGCTGTTACCCAGAACACACCGAGCTCCAGAAGGCTGGGCTCCAAGGCGGCAGGGAACAGGAGGAGTCTCGCTTGTCTCCTCTGCCCTTGGGTACGTGCCCGACTCCTCAAGGAAGTGATCAGGGACACTGCCATTCCGAGCGTCATCTCTGGTGGCCGCTGGGATGGGGAGAGTGGGCCACCCAGCAGAGCTGTAGTTTCAGCTGCACAAGACAAGGCTGCACAAGTTCTGAAAATTCTTTTTTTTTTCCCCCGTTCTTCTGTTTTCCTGGTTTTAAGCTACTCTACCTGTTGGATGTAGTCCGGAATGGGATCCGAACTCAGAACATGAGACTCACCTTTACCTTGACTCTCTTCATTGCCAAAGCAGCCTCGCAGATTTTGAAACCAGGTACCACCGCAGGTCCGCATGTCGGCATTAATCCCACCAGCGTGATCCGCCACGCATGTAAATAAGGCCGTGTCCAGCTCACGCCCTGCTCTGACAGTGAGCCATGGGTGTGGGCAGTGAGTAAAGCGTGGCTGTGAGGAAGCTCTTTCCGGGCCCCATGGCTGAGATCAGAAAGAAGCCCAGTGAGGAAGCCCAGCGCAGAGCAGTGTGTGTGAGGGGGCGTGGGATGTGTCCTCGCTTTCGCTGTGGGCCTGGGACGCCACAGGACACGCCTGTCGTGGTACCTGCCCCCTGAGGCTGCTGTGAGGGGGCACGGGGGGTCCTGCACCTGCAGGGCGCCTGACGCAGGAAGTCTGTCCCACAGCAGCTGTGGGTCTATTCATGGAAGTGAGAGTCTGCACAGCTCGTGGGTCCTGAGCTAGAAGGTGTTTGGCCTGGAAGCCGTCACCATGCAGGTGCCGGCCTGGGTCCAAGAACACACGGCTCCTTGTGCGGCGGCCACGGGCACCACTGCCAAGGTAGCCTGAGGACAGGTGTTGGCTGTGTTGGGGCCACAGGGTTCTGTGTCATGTGGTCTCGTTCAGATACAGAAGCAGCCCCCCGCCATCCGAGGCCCCCCATGTCAGATAGCCTGTCCAGGGTCCCGCAGGTCCTCTCCAGTCGCATTGCTATTACACTTCAGATCTAGTTTCCATCTTCTCCGTATAGTTTTTATTTCATGGTTTTTCTTTTAGAAATTACAGGAGGAGAGAGAGTAATCAGTCATTTGTAGACTCTAAAGAAAGAGACACCTGGGAGAAACTATCCTAGCAGAGGCCAGGGTGATTGGTCCGGCCTGTGCCATCTCAGACCAATGTCAGGGTCGGGAGCACAGGCAGCAGTGGTCAGGGGGTGGCCTCCGAGGATCTGGGCAGTCAGGACAGGTCGGAGGCAGTGATCAGAAGGTAGGTGGCAGCAGGGGAGGAGACGTGTGTCCACATCGGCCTCATTGCATCCCAGAGTGACCCGGGGGGCGTCTGAGGCTCCCGTGCTGGGACACTGCCCTTCAGCTAGAGGCCGGTCGGGGTGGGCGCCAGCTCCCCTCTGCACCCCAGCCGATTGGAGCTCATGCGGTGGGCTGCTGGCCAGGGCGGGGCAGCATCCTCCGTGGTTTCTGAACCGTGTGCAGCCTGGAGCCAGGTGTCTTCTTGCTGCAGTCTGGTTCTCGAGAACCGAGAATCGGAGTAAGGATACAAAAACTCCGTGGGGGGTACGGATTTCTGATCCCCAGCTCCTGCTCCCCAACTCCAGTGGAGTGTGGGGGTCCCGCTGGGGCCTGCTCTGAGCGACTCTCTGCCTTTGTTCTCAGAGGACCACATGTACTTGAAGATCAACAAGTTCCTGCTGTCACACGAGTACTTGAATATGAGCAAAGTTCCGGGCTTCTACCAGTTCTTCTACAGCTCAGACTTGGAGGTGAGGCTTCTAAAGTCCCCGAGGGCCCCGGAGACTCCTCCGTTGGATCATGAGCCCCTGCTGTCACTCTGGTACTCTCCCCTGGGTGCTGTTGGCGGCCGGCAGCCCAGTTGCGCAGACAGTGTTGGAGCGAGACGGTCAGGAAAGTGAAAGGTCACGCAGGCTCGCTTGTAGAAATGCTTTTCATGCCATGTGTTAATTCTTAGGTGGTTTCTCACACATTCAAAACAGTCCTTAAGAGGCCTACGTTTTATGGCACTCTCATTCTGTGTCCTTGGTGAAGGGCTGGGGTCAGTATTAAATGTGATTTTGTAGATGTCCACATGAGTCGATTCAGGGCAGTGTTTGAACTTGGTCTAAAAAAACCAAGTCAAATCCTAAGGCTCTTCAATGACACAGCCAACAACAGACAAACGTTTTTGCAGCTGTGGCTGTTGCTCTGCTGCTGGCACTCGGGAGTGGTGGGGTTTGCAGGGCCCTCAGGTCGGGAACAGCAGTCTCCTGCTTGCCTGGGTTACAGCATAAGACAGAACGGGAATGGCTGTTCGAGATCCTGCGGCAGGGGATGCGGGACAGGCACTGCTACGAGCTCTGTGCCCGGAGAGGCGTCTTCCACATCGTCCTGTCCTTCTTCAACAGCCCGCTGTGTGATGACGAGGCCCAGGTAGGTGGCTCCCACAGTCTGTCTGAGCACAGCAGGGCTGTGCTGCTTCTCAAGGTGGTTGGGGGGGGGGGGGGCGGGTTGTAGAGAGAGAATGAACGGGAAGAGGCAGAGAGGGAGAGAGAGAGAATCTCAAGCAGACCCCATGCTCAGCATGGAGCTGGATGGGGGACTTGATCTCATGACCTTGAGATCGTGACCTGAACCAAAACCAAGAGTCAGACGCTGAGCCACCCAGGGCTGCCCCATATTTCTAAAGGTTTTATTTGCAAGTGAAATCTGTGTGAATTCTAATCCCAGCCTGGACATGACCGACCTACTAATGTGACATCAAGCTGACTTTCCACGAGGGAAAATGAGATCCCACGAGTGCCTTTCCTATAGAGGCTGTGGACTGGCACTCACTGCCATCCGTCCTCAGGCGATGTGCTGTTTGTCGAGGCTGTGGGCTGGCACTCACTGCCATCTGTCCTCGGGTGATGTACTATTTGTCATGGCTCCTCCGCTGTGGCTTGGCTTGCTAGTAGAGCTACCCAGTAACTGTGACCCTTTGGAGCCACCAGAATGTCACTAAATGCACAGAAGCTGTAGATTCCCAAAACTCAGCTAGGAAACAAGAGTTGGAGTCAAAACCAACAGTGTCAGAGCCAATGAGGAAATGCCCTCGACCAAGAGCTCGTGTTTGAGTGTTCTAAAGGCCAGGGGTGGCCGAAGGAGTAACTTAAGTGAAGCCACGGTATTTGGATTAATTTGTAGCCCCGTCAGCTTTTGTGTCTGATGGTGTATAAAATGTGGGTAAATGTGAGCAGTTCAGAAGAGAGAAACACGTCGGAATAAACTGAATTTGGATACAGTAGTTTTTTATTTTTTATGGCATGGGAGAACTCTAAAAGGCCCAATTCACCGTTCAAGGGGCAGTCCCGTTTTTCTGTCTGCCTTTCCAGGTGGTAAAACCGAAGGGACAAAATGGGCCACTAGCTGTTTCTCTGGACGAAGTGGGTCCGTGTTCTCTCCCAGCCTCACATCTGGGCCATGTGGTTTCTGAGCCAGGACTTGAGGCCTGTGGGTTGGTTCCTTAGGATGGACTCGCAGGTGTGGGCTCCCCGAGGGCGGGCAGTGGCTGTGGAGTCTGTGTCTGGCCAACATCGCCACCACACTCCCAGACTTAGCCAGGCAAGCTTCGTCTGCCACCGCCTGGGAACAGAACAGACCGTCGTGTTGTTTAACTTGTTCCTTTGATCCAGTAAAATTGGTTTTCGTACTGAGAAGTAACTCTTAGTTTTGGGTTTTCAGAATTGGATTCTCGAAATTCTGCAGAACGCTGCCCGGGATGCCCAGTCCGCCTATGAGATCCTGCGGGACTATAGCCTTTTAACGTGGATTTTGCACATCCTTGAGAGCAGGTGAGCACCTTGTGTGTGAGACGTGTGTTGGGTGGGAAGAGAGCGCGGTGGAGACCGTGGAGTCCGCTGCGGGCTTCGGTGTGGGTGGGAGATGGCAGTAGAATCCAGACTCTCTCGTTGGGACTTCAGGGGATGGCGGAGCTAGAAATGAGAATCACGCCCCGCCCCACCCCATGCCGAAGCCGTTTGTGTGGCCTGCTCGCTGTTTTGACTCGGATGCTGTGCCTTTGGGGGCTGCGGTGCGGGTGAGCAGGTTCCGGATTGCTGGGGGAGGGGCCAGCCTGCCACCCACTGCCGGGGCGGCCACTGCGGGCAGAGTCTGTCCCGTGGCTCCCCCACCCCTGCTCCAGCCAGGGTCACCGAGAGGAGAGGACACAGCAGTGAGCGTTCCGTGCTTGGTTGCAGGTTTCTGGAGACCCAGCTGCTGTCCAACATCATCTCGTTGCTACACACACTGTGGGTGACCAACCTGGGGGACAAAGGAGTGGCGTCAGAGGGCCCGGCTTCCTGCCAGCCAGGGTCCCAGGAGCCTCAGAAGCTGCTCGCCCTGCACTTGGTCAACGAGTTCCTGTATGTTCTTGTTGCACTCACGAGGCACCTGAGGTAAACGCCTGCCCCACCGGCACGGCCCCTAGCATGGGGCCTCTGTGGACGCCCCCTCTCAGTGGTCCCCTCGGTCCTGGCTCCACAGGTGGGGCTGTGGGCCCGAGGGCTGCTGTCAGCCATGGATGATGTCAGAAAATCTATTTTAGCTGTTTCTTCTTTTCTGCTTCAACTTCGGGAGGCTCCTTTCACGACCCTGAGAACCTGACACTCTGGAAACCTAAAACGTGTCATAGCAGATCATTTTTAGCGGCAAACAACTTGATAATTTGATTCAAGCACTTTAAGTGGTATCTTGTAGAAAGAACATCTTTTCCGTGACTTTAAGCCTAAGAAAGGCAGGCTGTTCCCAGACTTGCCTCTGCCTTCGCCAGCCCGCACAGACTCACTTATCTGAGACTCTCCTCGAAAATTCCAGCATTTCCATCTGGCCCCTGGTAATAATGCTCCTCGGTTCCTCAGACTGCTGACTGCTCCCCAGATTCCACAGCACAGTCTTAGAGAAAATACAGCCTGTGCGCTCGGAGTTCTGGCTTAGGCACAGAGGTAGTACTGATTAGAACCGGAAGAACTGATCGCCAATGGATGATCATCTCAGTGAAGACTTTCTTGATAAATCTGAGAGCATGTGGTCTTTGGTTGCTCTGAATTAAGAAATCAGTGTCGACAGACCGCTTTCTTATTCTGGGGCTGTTGAAGGACACACTGGTGTTTGAGAACTGATTCCTATTTAAAATAATTTTTAATATTGTGTAGAGCAGCTGGTACTGAATTTTCAGTTCCCTCGAGGTTAGGGCGGATTTCCTGAGGGAGCCCATGGTGGGGTTTGGCCGTGGGTGAGGCTGAGTCTGTGAGGCCCTGAGGCCCAGGGGCGTCGGCCGTCCTGTGGTACTTGTCAGGCGGCTGGTGCCCCGACCCTCACGGCCTCTCCGCCTCGCTCTCCCGGTTAGCCATGGTTTCCAGGAGATTTCTATGCCTTCAGCATGGAGGGGAGACTCGGGTCCCCACCGAGCCTCTGCTGGGGCGGCTTGCTTTTTCCTATTCTTGGTGGTGGGCTCCATGCTTCGGTGTCTGTTGTGAAGGGTCACCCGAGTCGTGGGTGGACCTTCGGCCCCTCTGGGTCTGTGGCATTGCCCAGCCGCGCTGGTCCTGGGCTGGAGGATGCGGAGGAAGCTTTCGCTCAGTGTGTGACGTTGGCTCCCTACAGGCCGACCTTGGCCTCCGCCCAGCTGACCAGCTTCTTCGCGGCGCTCGACTCCGTGCTCAGGTACCGGGCCACCGTCATGCAGGCCTTCAAGGACATGAACCGCTTCACCGTGAACGAGACGGTGCTGTCCACCAGGGACGTCCTCGTCCTCCTGCACAAATGGAGTCTCCTCGAGAGAGACGCGAAGCTCCAGGACGACCTGAGATCGGCCATTGAGAAATACCAAGTTAGGGAGCTCCTGAGTGAGTGTCGGGACCCGACCGGGTGGTGTTCCCCAAACTGTGCTCATGTCCCCCGCAGAGCCGCCGGCACGCGCCCTCTCTGAGCAGCGTGGCTGAAGCTGCTGAGGTCCCGAGGGCCCCCCATCCTTGGGGAGACCTGGCTTGGAGCTCTCCTTGCCACTGTCATTGCTCCCGGGGAGGGCCAGCAGGTGGCTCTGGTTGTGGTGAGGACGGACGGGGTTTGTCCTGAGAGCAGCGGTGACCGTCACAGTCCGGTCCGGTGTGGAGCTCTCGTGGGTCTCCAGGGTAGGAGCATGTCCTGGGGGAGCCGAGCAGGGCCAGCTCTCGGGACCTCTCCCTCTTCCCCGCTCCATTACCCACCTGCCCCCGATCCGTGTGGGGAAGAGGGTGTCAGGCTCACTCCTTCCTCTCTGGGTGGGTGACAGAGATGCTCAAGGACAAGAACAAGCCTGTCGTGCCAGCCCGAGCCCGAGGCCCACGGGGCCGGAAGAAGAAGCCAGGGGAGGCAGAGGAGACGGCTGATCCCGAGGCGCAGGCAGCCGCCCTGGAGACGTGCAGGGGCCTCCTGAGGTCCATACTGACCCACTGGGGGCCCGCGGTCGGGGCCGCCCCCGAGAGCACTGCACCGGGCCTGGCGTGCGCTGCCACGTCCCTGGCGGTCCGCTGGGCGCTGCGGTCGGTGGCGGAGTGTCCACCGAGCAGGGCGGAGGCCGCAGGACTGCTCGGCTGGCTGAAGAGCCACATTCTGCCGCAGCCGGGGGTCGTGGCCGAGCTGCTCGGGGACAGCGCCATGAGGAGTAGCATCTTCAAGCTGTACAGCCGGTTCTGCAGCGCCGGGGAGCTGGCAGGGCCTGCGCGGAGCCTGGCCTGCCTGTTCAGCGAGGTCCTGCTGCAGCTGCTGGCGGCCCAGGGCCCGGCGCGGAGCCCCTGCTACCCGGCGGTCCAGCGCCTCTGCCTCGCCTCCCTGCAGGAGGACGATGGAGCCACTGCAGGTGAGGTGCCGCGTCGAGCCTGTCGGGGACTCGGGATGTAGCACTCACGCGGCTGAGCCAGAGTGCCGGGCTCGTAGCTGCCGTCGGCCCGGACGTGAAGGGAGCGGAGGCCTTTGCTCTCAGGCGAGAGCCCAGGGGCGGCCATGTGTCTGCGGACAAGTGCCCGCTCAGGCCTACTGCGGGGCGCCAGCTGTCCTCCGTTCCCAGCCTTCCTCCTGCGAGGGCTTCCTTCTCACGGGCCCCCGGGGTACCCGTGGCTGCAGGTGCATGCATGTGCGGACTTGCACATACACGCCCGGGCACGCTCACGGGCCGTCCTTTCCATGCCCCTTCCCCAGGGATGGGAGGGGGCAGGACGGGAGGACAGCTGAGCCAGCGGGCCCGGCAGGTGACCCCCAGGGGCAGGAGCGGGGGATGGCTTCTCTCGTCTGGACGCTTTCGGGGAATTGAGTCTGGGCCTGGGAAGCCCTGTCACCTCCCCTGTGCCATTGATGAAATGACGTGAAATGATCTCGGAACCTTAATTCTTTCTTTCTTTCTTTTTTTTTTTTTTTTTTTTTTTTTTTTTTTAAGATTTTATTTATTTATTGGACAGACCGAGATCACAAGTAGGCAGAGAGGCAGGCAGAGAGAGAGGTGGAGGCAGGCTCCCTGCTGAGCAGAGAGCCCGATGTGGGACTCGATCCCAGGACCCTGGGATCATGACCTGAGCCGAAGGCAGAGGCTTAACCCACTGAGCCACCCAGGCGCCCCCTCAGACCTTAATTCTGATTCTCGGTACGGGTGGCCAGAACCAAGAAGAAACTTGGGTTGTAGTAGCTTTCCGTACATTTTACACACATTGATCAAATAAAAAGATTAATTTTAGAGCAAAGAAGATTAACCCCAAAGTTAAGCAAAGGCAAAATTAATTTTTTTTTAAACATTTGCTCGCCTCCTTTTGCCACAGTTCACTGGGCGTTGAGCAAAGCCCCTGTGTCCCCATGCGTGGGGGGAGGGGCATTGGGGGGAAGTGACCGGTTTTCCAGCGAAGTAGCCTGTGTCCTAATGGCCCTGTTGTCCACCTCTTCCTCAGCCACCGCAGCATTCCTGGTGTCTCTGTACATTAAAGACGTCTGGCTGGGGGCCCAGCAGCCAGACACCCTCCTAACCCATGTCCAAATGATCTGTGACGCCACAGAGGACACGCTAAGTGGCAACGAAGAGGCCATCGTCATCCTCTGCAAGGACATCGCCGCCTCGGCCCCTAGCGCGTGATGCCCTGCCTCCTGATGCCTCCTGACCCCAGGTTCTAGAAGTTCGGTTGAGTCAAGGTTTTCGTGCAAAAGTTCTGTCTGCGGTCACTGCGTTTCCTGACAAGTGACGTTGACTCATTTAATGCACTAGCAGGCACGGAGCGCACACAGGGTAGTCGGAGCTGTAGTGGGCGGGGGGCCTTCCGGGCCGCAAGCCCGTTCAGTGTTCAGACAGGCAAGACCCTTCCTCTCGGCTTCGTCGCTCTCCAGAGAAGACACGTCAAGTTGAGGTGACACTTTGGAGCACGGAAGAGATTTGTACATGTTAAAGCCAAAATGTCCAAGAATACAGTCCATCAGCTAAGAGGGTGAAGAGAGATGTTTCAGCTTTTCTTCGCATGAGAAGTCTTACAGAGCTGTGTATAGCCTTGTGAGTGAATGAGCTCGGGCCAGAGTTAATTATTTTAGTATGTAAAAGGGCATTACACTAGACCCTTACAGTGTAAAATGGATTCAACCTCTGCTTTGGAAAGAAAGCCTGTATTTTTTTTAATTGTTTCAAAGCAGGGTCTTGGGATTTTGTAACTTGTTAATAAATCTCTATTTTTGTTAGACATTTGTGTTTTGCTTAATTGGTATTAACAGGCCATTTTATTTCACAGAAATGTGCATTTTAAAGGTCAAGATTTGACTTTTAGGTTCCTATGTTAATCGGCGCAGCAGCCCACAAACCCTGGAGAGCTCTGGTGCGTGCGGCTAGAGCTCCGCGTGTGCCCACCGCCCTCCCTTACAGTGTGGGGCTAAGCGGGGGGATTGCTGCTTGGCCTCAGTCACAGGACCGCACGGCGGCCTTCCCAGTCCCTCGGCCTCAGCTTAAACGTTGACACGTTGATGTTCCTGCGGCATTCCTTAGACTGGGTTCTGGTGGTCTTTCACGATTGAGGACTTTTGACCGGATAAGGGTAGTGCTTGTCTGCCTCCAGTCCCCTTACCCAGTCCGGGCTCCTTGTCTAGAAAGCAGGGTGTGGCTGCCTCCCCTCCCCCACACCCCAAACACCTGAACAGTGTGTTTTGAGACCATACCCAAATCAGACTTGTGCTTTTAGGTTCAAGTAAGAAAGTCTACGAGTTCCTTCTCGCCCCTTTTCTGTGTCTCTGGAGCTCGTCTCCCCGCCCTCCGCTTCCTTTTCAGCCCACTGCCCCCAAGTCAGGGAAGGCTGAGCCCGCCCCCGCCTGGGGGATAGTTCAGTCCACCCGGGGTGGGGTGCAGGTTCTGGGGCTTTGCACTTTCCGTCTGCCAGGGCCAGGCTGTTGGGCACTGAAGGACTGGGTCCTTCAGAGGACTCAGACCAGAGGTCCCGTAACGTCACCCAGGTGGCTCTCATCCAACCAGCTTAGAGACGTCCTGGACACCATTCCAGTGCACCCCTCTCCCCTTGGGTTCTGCCTTTTAAAGGCTTTGGGGAGGTCGGGAGTGTGACTTAGGTCCCTTGATTGCAGTCAGCGGGGCTGGTGGGGCCAGCACTGCCCTGTCTTAGTAAAGGTGGGTGACAGTGGGGGATGGGGATGCCCTCCCTGGGTGTCCTAAAGAAGGTTCAGATCTGCCTGAAACTCAGGGTTGGTAAATATTACAGCAGTAGGGGGCGCCTGGGTGGCTTGGGTGGTGAAGCATCAGACTTGGTTTCGGTCCTGGGATGGAGGCCCCTCCCCGCCGCCCACGCCCTCCCGTGATGCTCAGCGAGGAGTCTGCTTGTCTCCCTCTCTCTCTGCCCCTCCCCACCTCCCCCCACTGCGCACGTGCACACCCACTCTCTCTTTCTCAAATAAATCTTTAAAAAAACCATATCACAGCAGTAATAGTTGAAGCTAAAAAGTGGCCCAGTAATAGCAAGCAAATATTTTTAAAAATTAATTCGTACATATTTTATTTTCTACCCTTCCCAAAGTGAACATAAGAAGTACATTTGCAGGTAAAATGCACTGGAAATCCGCACTCTCTGGGGCTGCTTCCTTGTGCTAGGCGGGGTACTCTGAGCCCTGGGTCATGCGTACTTGTGTCCCCTCATAAAGTACATCCTGGCCTGCACTTCCAGCTGCACGTAAGTAGGCTTTCCGAAGGCAGCCCTGCATTCAATCTGAGTTCACCGATTTGCTGGTGTCACTTCTACAGTTGAGAGGTTCTGTCTTCAGAGGGAGGCTCACCCCACTTGTTCCCGACATCAGCTGATGCTGTGGGGGTCCCCGTCAAAGGCCAGTTCTGGGAGGAGAGCAGGGTAGGTGCGGGGGGCAGAGTGGGGCAAGTGCAGGGGCTCGTGGCCGCTGCTGCTGCTCAGGGCTGCGTGCTCGGCCGCCTGGGGCTCCGGCCGAGCTCCGTGGAGCCGGGGGGCTGCCCCCGGATGCAGAGCGGGAGGTGGAGGCTGTGACTCCAGGGGCATGTTGTGTGGTGCTGGGTGTTGTTCCTGTGGACAGAGCAGATGGGAGGCAGGCATCAAAGCTGGCAAGAACGTACTGGGTGCTTTCCTGTTGCGCCATCCTGCCTGCCCAGAACCCACAGAGAAGACATCATGGGACAAGAGCACCTCTGCTAAGGGAACAGGCCGTGGGGGAGGGTCAGCCCAGTTCATGAGGGTCACCACTGTGGAGCAATGGAAGATAATAGGCAGTGCTCAGTGGTGACCTTGACCCTCGGTCATTCCGTCTGCGGTCACATCTCCCTTGTGTCCACTTACGATGAGGAGCCGGTGGGTGGATCTTCCAGCCATCCACGTGCTTGAGTATGTGCACCTGTGCCTCCATCCTCTCTGACGCCTCTCCCAAACGGGAGGTGCTTGGGGCAGTGGGCACAGCCGCCTGGAGTGAGCCGGCCCACCACGTCCCACCCGCCTTCCTGTCCCATCAATGAACCGGGACCGTCATCACCTCTTAGCTGCCGTCAGGATAACACGAGGTGATGCTCTGGTACAGAATCCGTCCCCGCTAGAGTAGTTCCAAATAGTTCTAATTCTAACATGAAGGAGGAGGGTCCGGACGGGAGCCTGATAGAGCAGAGCCCTCCTTTCAGATGATGCTAGTGGAAATTTTTATTTTTAAGCATAAAAAGAACAACTCCTTGGAGCAATGCAGCATCTCCTTCCCAAATCTTACAAAGACCCACTTAGCTCCCCTGAGCATTCCGCGCCCGTTGAAATGTCTGGAGAACGTTTCTTTGGTATCAGGGTGAACAGCATCACCCATGTGCCGTGTAAGATGGTAGCCCTTAGACAGGCAGGACTCCTCAGCCCCGGCTGCCTGGGCACCCACCGGACCAGGGAGCGTTCCGCCTCCCTGTGTGACCAAAGGGAAGCCTCCAGTTTGGCCGCTAAGGCACACAGTACGTATTCAATAACAGATGGTGGTCGTAGATGCCTACATTTGGGTCCCCTTTTTCTGGTGAGTCATTTGACAAGCCCTAACTGCCACATGGGGTCATTTTGACTCGGTTTTCTTTAACAGCTTAATGGAGCTATATTTTATAGACAGCAAAGTTCACCCGCTTACATGGAAAATTCAGAGATCTTCAGTAGAGTCACAAACTGTGCAGCCATCCGCACAGTCTGCCGGAGAATATTCCTGTCATCGGACCAAGAAGCCCCGGCCCCAGTAGCCAGCACTAATCTGCTTTCTGTGTCTAGATTATTCTCGATGTTTCATATCCATGGAATCCTACAACACGGGGGCCTTTTGCATCTAGCTTCTTACACTTAGCACAGGGTCTTGGAAGTGAATGCATGTCGGACCAGGAATCGGGGATCTGTTCCTCTTCGTGACGGAACAGCACCCCGCGCTGCAGACCTGCGGCCCCTCACTGTTCAGCCCGTGACTTACCTGTGCCGGCGCCCTCCATACTCACCTGCCCTGTGAGGAGCCCGACCAGGACATGTAGAGCAGGATGAGGAAGAGAAGCATGACGAAGGACGCCAGGCTCACCCAGAAGGTGATGACGATGAAATCTGGGGGGGGGGGGGGGGGGGGGGCGTCTCCACGTCAGCATGACGCCACAGGAGCCCACAGCTCCGGGCAGTGGGGCCTGAGGAGAGGACTTGTCTCCTCTCCCAGCCTCTCAGCAGCCGCCCCTGGGAAGACCTTTCCACGAGCACCAGGGCCGCAGGGAAGAGACTTTTTCCCAGAGCAACTAGCGGCAGGCCCAGGTAGGGGATTGCCGAGGGAAGACCAGCCAGTGAAACGAAGGGACCCCCTGGATTTGCTTTTTCAGCCGCTGCTGCTCCCCTTCCCCTTCTCCTTCAGAGGGAGAAGAAAGGGCTGTGGGCAGCTCGTACACAGCCAACCTCCCCTCCCCTGTGAGGGCGGCAGGGGCCTTTGGGGACTGCTCTATTAGGGGCAGCCTCAGAGACCCCAAGACGGAGAGATTTAGGAGGAGGTGGGCGAGACTGGGGTGCTGGAATGCTCCCGTGGCGGGCAGGGCAGAGCTTTTAACCGAGGCCTCACTGGCCCCTTTCTTCCAGGGGCACGTGGCCAATGTGGGGACGGAGGACAGCGACAGGAGGGAAGATCACCTGCGTGCAGCCTACCCTGTGCCTGTATTTGTGGCCAGAGGCTGAAGGGACAGGAAAACTAGGAAACATAGTTAGCCTCTTGGGGGCCCTAGGCAGAACCTGACAGGCCAGGAGGTGCTGTCCTCCAGGACTCCAGATCAGGAACATTCTGCAAGTTGCGAGGCACTGTTGCAATACGGTAGTGTTTCTTGGTGATCGATGGCGGCTATGGGCACAGTACACTAGGCTCGTGATGAGTGTGTTTGAGGATCTTATCCCAGACACACTCGTGCCCCCAGGCCCGGATGCCCCCAGCTGGACCTGCTAGACATATACATGTGTGAGCAAAGGAGGCTACTGAAGGCTGATCACCCACAGGAATGTATTAAGCACCCACTCGTGCCAGGTGCCACCACAGGCTGTGAAGGACTCAGAGGGGCCACAGGAGCACAGCGGAAATGGCTGCCCCCTCTCTCCCGCACGCTCCTCCCCCTACAGCCTCCTCTGCACTACCCCCCAGTACTTCCAGGGATACACCTGCCCAGACTTGCGCTGTGTTCTGTTAAACAAAAAAGCTTTTATGAATGGGTAAGCAAAAGAGGAAACAAACAGAATGAATGAATGAATGATGAATCACTGAATGAATGAATGAGGTAGCTAGAGATTTGTTCGGCATCTACATAGAGCCGGAAGTGAAGACCCCGGCGGTAAATAAATAATGGCACTTGAGGAAAGGGTGTCACCTCTACTCTCCATGACCTGGGACAGGTAGGGAGAGAAACTGAAGGCTCGTAAGAGTTCATCTTAGACCTGGACAGCATCAAAAACAGTTACAAGGAAGGGAGGCAGTTCTCACCAAAGGAGTCAGATCCCCACTGCCTTGTCACGAAGCATCAACAACTTGGCCTTCCCAACTCCAGAAAGACAAGGACAACGAAGACCTCCAGGCTGGCTCCCACAACCTCTCTCCTCTCTGACCTTGACCTGAGAAACGCTGGTGGTGCCCCAGAACCCTGACCAGTTGTAGGGGTATATGGGCTCCCAGGAAATAGGGAATGAGGTTGTTCCTGTCTGCCCGAAACTGAAGGACTTTCAAAAAGGAGCCCCTGAAGTTCTCACCATTCCCTGGCTGCTCACTCAGTATTCTAGAACACCTGCTTCGGTTCCAACGGCCAGTCACAATTTCTTTTATAACCCTTGGAGTGGCACGGAATAAATGCTTTCAGAAGTTTTGGTTTTATTCTGTAAGGATGTTTCGGATTTAGGCAGACACCACTCTGCTCTGTCTCCATAAAAATCATACAGGGTTTGAGATCTTCCGGCAGCTAGAGAAGTTCTGTCGGGGCCTCTAAGAAAACAGGTTCAGAAAGTTCTGCCGCTGGGACACCCCCGCCCCTTCTCCTGGGCTCACACGTGTCTGCTTGGCCCGTGGTCAGTTATCTCCACATACTGAACAGGAAAAGAAGTAACACCTTCCACAGGACACAGTGTCTTCAGAGAAGTGAGATCTGAGTTGTTTTCAGACTGAAAGGGGGGATCAGTAGCCACTGGCCCTTTCCGATACTAAATTCTCTTTCCTAACATTCTGTTGAAAGGGACGGCCAAAATAATAATAATAATAATAATAATAATAATAATAATAATAATAATGGGGTTCTTTTTCCTCTTCCTACTGAAGGTTCAAAGTGCTTGGAGAGAACATTTCATTCCAGGTCCAGAGACCTCATTCCCCAGGGCTGGAAATGTGTAAACATCCCTGAGCTTGTTTTTACAACAAGGAACCCCAGGCTGGCTTGACAAGGAAACTGGTCCAACCATGGAAAACCTTCCTCCCCTCTCTCCTCTCCTCCCCCTCCCTTCTCTTCTCCTCCCCCTTTCCCTCCCCCTTCCTAATTTACTTCCTTTTTCTCCTCCCCCCCTCAGCCTCCCCTCCTTCCTTCCTTCCCTTCTGAGCCCACACGGGCAGAATGAGGGGAGCGAGGCATCTGCAGTTGGTCGACAAGAGGGGGCTCGGATGGAATGGTGCGGCTTCACCCGGGGGTGGGGGAGGGAGTTTCTCATCCTTCCTTGGAGCTGTTCAATTTTGTGAACTGCTGAACCTCAGTTTTAGCATTCCTCCAAAGGCTACCAACATTTGGGTCCCAGAGTCCTGATAAGAGATTCACTCCAAGACTTTTCCCTTCTTTGGGGAACAACAACTGGGTTAAGGACCTAGGCGATGCAGGTGGGCGATTTTGAACTCAAATTCTGACTTGGCCATTTTCTAGCTGGGGTATCTGAGGCAATCTGAGATTTTTGCATCTCTAAATCTTTAAATGGGATGATGGACTGTGTTAGATAGACTTTTAGGTGGATTAAATAATATGTATATATAATGCCCATGGCGTAGTTCCTTGTTTAATGGTTATGAAATGATATATCAATAGTACTAAAATTATTTTTTCTGTTAAGAGGGTGTTGGGCAAGTGATACATACCACTGTGTGCTTCAAGCTCCACTGAAGTATGGGATATGAGTAAAGGTAATCGCGGTACAGACAGCTAGTTGCGAATCCTAATGTTTGTAGGTTCTTACATAGTAAGAGAAGCCCTGCCTTTCACTGCCTGGAATAAAGACTACATTTCCCAGACCCCCTGTCAGCTAGATATGGTCATGTGACAGGGTTCTGGCCAATGAGATGTGAGTGTGGGTTACTGGACTGCTGCTGGACTTCCTCCTGCAGAGCCTGCTAGATTTCAGATAACATTGTATCCCTTCCTATTTCTGTATTCCATTTTGCTGGTGGGAACCTGGATGTGAATCCCAGAGAAAGGCTGAAGGGTGAGGATAAGGGGCAGATCCGGGGGACGGCAGAACAAGGAGCTGGAAGGAAGCTGTCTTTGAGGAACTCATGGAGCCCACCCTGCACAGGGTCCTGCAGACTTCTCTGTGAGACAGAAACCAGCTTCTCTTCCATCTGGTGCTGTTGACTGCAACCAACTTCTTCACTGAATCAGTAAAAAGAGCTGACTTTTTAAATGACCATACCCAAACTTACAAATCCAAATGAATGCTAGCTTTCACAATAATCATCTATCACAGAATCATATAAATCTTCCTGAAATAATACATGTCCTGATTAAACATCTATAAACATTTACCAAAGATTCATAAACACTTGTAAAGCTTTCTTTTGGGATTATCATCTAGGGCAAGCGTGCGTGCACGCGCGCACACACACACACGCGCACACACACACACACACACTACTTCGTAAAAGTACTTCTACTTCATAAAATAAGTAGAAGTACTTATTTTTACGAAGTACTACTACTTTGTAAAAAATCATGTTTTATTTTCATCACCCAGGCGGTACCAATAGCTCAGTCATCCCTTCCATTCACCTGATTGGTTGAGGGTCACTCTTAACTATTTCCCCAAAGCAAATCCACCCTCGAAAGAGATACATAGTTTATCACTGTAGATGTCCCATAGAAGATGCTGTCACTACCACAGTCAGTTCCAAAAGAAGAGCCCCAAGCAGTTTGGGAGCAATAATGGAATCATTCATGTGTAGCACCTCTAGCTGGGGCTACTTTGATGGGATATTCATTCCGAGGTAAACAGTCTCATATCTTGTTTAAATCACTTTCTCTCTTTTTTAACATTTTTAAAAAATTTTATTTATTTATTTGGCACAGAAAGAAAGAGTGCATAAGCAGAGGGGATGGCAGGCAGTGAGAGAGGGAGAAGCAGACTCCCTACTGACCAGGGAGCCTGATGTGGGGCTCGATCCCAGGACCCTGAGATCATGACCTGAGCCAAGCGAAGACGCAAAATCACTTTCACTGTTTATGTCTTATCCATAAGGCTGGACTTTTGCTGAAGAGTTTGTAGTCTCGTTAAACTTGTAACATGAAACTGATTGCTCTGATGAGAGAAAAGAGTTACATGTAGGTGTTTGGCTCAATCTTTTCGCTGAGTTCTCTGCCTTATGCTCAAAAGAGATGGGTTAGTGGTGTGTTTCTGTTCTGGGAGCAGCAGATGAACAGACTGCCTTCTGATTGAAGCTGCCAGAGCCGGCACATCAGTGGAAGTCGATATGAGCTATGATAGATTTTTCCCAAGCCATAATTAAAGGAAGAAGACATATTGACCTGAGAAGCAAATAATACAGCATGAAAGCCAGGCAGGCTTTCCTACCATGAAAGCTTTCCTACCCGAAGGAAATCAATCCATTTTACCGCTCCCTGCAAGGGAGCATCAGGGCGTATCTGGAGAGTCCTTGTGTTACAGTAATATGTAACATTGGCATATATTGTAACTGTAACATTGGTATATGGAACTGTTTTCCCCTAAGCCTAGCCCCTGAAAGGGGGACAGCTAGAAAAGCAAACATATGATTCATTCAGGCAGAGCCTCAAGAAAACG
Source organism: Mustela lutreola (assembly GCF_030435805.1). Classification (NCBI taxonomy): domain Eukaryota; kingdom Metazoa; phylum Chordata; class Mammalia; order Carnivora; family Mustelidae; genus Mustela; species Mustela lutreola. The sequence goes on along the minus strand of NC_081291.1, from coordinate 212,961,632 downwards.
GATTTGCATTTCCCACTTGGTCGACAGTGTCGGGGAAATTCTTAATCTTTCCCTGAGACAGAAGTCATATCTGAAAATCACAAGGGTACAGATCCTTGTGAAGTCCCTCTAACAAAATCACACCAGATTTCAAGCCAGCCCTGGGAAAGAGCAACCCAGAGCCTTCCAGTCAGCACTGCTCCATAAAATATGTCTATCAGTCCCTGGATGCTTCCAGCGCTCTGCCCAGCCTTGACGGATAAATTCCAGTGTATGGGCACGAACACAAAAATCTTTAAAATCCTCTCTGCTTGTTAGGTAAACACCTGAGCCTGGGTATTTTTCCTTCTGTTTGCCTCCTTTTCTACTTGGTACAGGAGTCGAACCCAGCCTGATCTTCCGCATCTCAACCAGCCACACCACGTGACCTTCTTTGTCTCACCTTAAAGCATCCCTGGCTCATGGCTCCATTCCCAGCATCCTTCTGCCTTTGATGTGTACCTCTGCTTCGAGGTGAAGAACTGGGAGGTGAATCTCTCTGATCTGTTTGACTGGGTCGGAGATCCAACCCAGAGGAACTAGCGAGGAGAGAAAGGTGCATTTGTTAACAGAGAAGCTCACCTGCTTTCTGCAGCGTGACCTCTGTCTCTCCTCACCGGGACTCATGCTTGCCTTACCCGACCTTCAAAGCCAAGTAAAAGAGCATCTCTGAGCCTGCCAGAAGCTGCCTTTTGCCAGCTTTTTCATTATGGAAAACAAAATTGACACCGTGATAACAGTAGCACAGAGAGTGGATGGTAGAGATTTCTGGCTTTGCATGTGTGTGTGGGGAGGTGGGGTGGGGGGGTTGTTGTTTGTTTGTTCTCTTAAAGATTTTATTTATTTACTTGATAGCAAGTGAGAGACAGAGAGGGACCAAAGAAGGAAAGAGAGAAGCAGACTCACTGCTGAGGAGGGAGCCAGACGTGGGGCTTGATCCCAGGACCCTGGGATCATGACTTGAGCCTAGGGCAGACGCTTACCCGACTGAGCCACCCAGATGCCCTTGTTTTGTTTTGTTTTGTTTTTAATAAACTTCCTTGAATTCAAATACCGTGGACAAAAGTAGGCGAGATAACTTTACTTGACATACAACAGAAGATTTTTTCTCAAGTCCACTGCTTGTACCAGCAAAAAACAAGAATCATTCTATATGTTCAAAAATAGAAATTTCTAACACACCATGCAGTTGTTCACAAAATCTTTGTGAAAGAATATTTAACAACACAAGAAAACAAAATATCGTCAAGTGGGTAAGAGCAAAATACAAAACAGCATAGACAGTCGGGGGTGCCTGGGTGGCTCAGTGGGTTAAGCATCTGCATTTGGCTCAAGTCATGATCTCAGGGTCCTAGGACTGAGCCCCGCATCGGGCTCTCTGCTCAGTGGGGAATCTGCTTCTCTCTCCCTCTCCCTCTTTCCCTCTCCTTCTGCCCCTTCCCCCCAGCTCATGTTTTCTTTCTCAAATAAATAAATAAAATCTTAAGTGTGTGTGTGTGTGTGTGTATCCAGATCCTATTTGAAATCTCTAGGGGAGACAGGACGGTCATAGTGGACTCTGTAGAAAGGCGATGTTGTGGATTGACTATGTTCCCCCACCTCCCAGGGCGGAAACCCTCGTCTCCAGATGGATGGTGTTTGAAAGTGGGGTCTTTTTTTTTTTTTTTTTAAGATTTTATTTATTTATTTGACAGAGAAAACAAGTAGGTAGAGAGGCAGGCAGAGAGAGAGAGGAGGAAGCAGGCTCTGCACTGAGCAGAGAGCCCGATGCGGGGCTCGATCCCAGGACCCCGGGATCATGACCTGGGCTGAAGGCAGAGGCTTTAACCCGCTGAGCCACCCAGGCACCCTGAAAGTGGGGTCTTTGAGAGGTAATTAGGTTTAGAAGAGATCAGGAGGGTCCGCATGACGGGATTAGTGTCTTTGTAAGAACAGGAAGAAGCTCTCCTCCCTCTCACTCTCTGCCTGCCTGCCTCCCTCCCTCTCCCCTCAGCCTCCTGCTGCAGAGCCCCCTCCTCTCTCCTTCATTTGCAGGCCTGGAAGAAAGGCCCCGTGAGGCCACAGTAAGATAGTGGCTGTCTACAAGGCACGAAGCAAGTCCTCATCTGACAGCAAATCTGCTGCGACCTTGATCTTGGACTCCCAGCCTCCAGGAATGTGGGGCCTGAATACCTGTTGTTGAAGCTCCAAGTCTATAATATTTTGTTACAGCAGCCCGGGTAGACTAAGAGAGGTGTTGACTGCTTCAAATCAACTTTTGGGATGTTTCCCTCCAAGGGATTTTCTTTCGAGACGGTCGACCGTCCCCCACCACCGTTACCCTGTATGAGAGGGTAGTTGGTACCCTGCAAAAGGGCCACTCCAGAGAGCTCTGCACGTGTCCTTTGCAGTTAGTGGGACACATAGGACAAGAGTCTGTGCTCGAGAAAATCTTGAAAGCCAGAGACAGGGCAATCAGCATTAGCAGAGCAGAAAGAGTATCCCTGCCACCCCCTGCTGCGGAAGATGTCACCAAGGTCGTGCCAGGAAAGAAGGAGCCAGCTTGACTGGCTTCCCGCCCCCTCCTCGGGAAGAGGACACCCCTGCCTGGACCAGCGCCAGTCCAGCTGGCGGGCAGGGCAGCCAGTGAAGAGGCCAGTGTACGAGTTCACTCAAGAAGTCACAGCAGCTACAAAGTCACTTTCCCACACACAGGTTGCCGGAGCAGGTGACCACTGTCCCAGGGAACCCACAAGGACCCCGGCTGGCCGGTGCTGATGGGAGGGGTGAGGCAAGACTGACAGGATCAGGGTTCTGGAGTCAGGTCGCGGGCCCCATGGGGAGCAGACACTGCCGGGACACATCGCCCTCCGTGGCCCAGCTGCCGTGCCTGGCCGCCTTCCAGGTCAGAGTGTGGCTGCCTCGCCGACAGACCCCACTGTCCTCCCTGTCCTCACCACGTTCCATCCTTCCTGCTCCAGCGAACAGGGGTCCCAAACCAGGAGGGGACCCAGGCGTATCCGTTTGCTTAGGCTGCGCTATGATCAGAACATTTGTGGTTCCTTAAATTCATCTGCCCAATCCTAATGCCCAGGGGGATGGTATATGGCGCTGGGGCCTCTGGGAGCTGCTTAAGCCACAAACAGACCCCCACCTCCCCCCCGTGAATGAGATCGGTGCCTTTACAAGACAGGCTGCAGAGCGGTGCCCGGTGCCCTCACCCCTTCCCCCGCCGGGAGGACACAGCAAGAAGATGTCAGCCCCTAAGCAGGAGAAGGCCCCTCACCCAAACTCAACCATGTTGGGGCCTCTGTGTTAGACTTCCCAGCCTGCAGAACTGCGAGAAATACATCTTCGTTCTTCATAAGCCCCCAGTCTATAGTATTTTGTTATATTAGCCTGAACCAATGAAGACAGTGGCTTAAAGAAGAGGAATTTAGTTTCTCACAATTCTGGAGGCTGGAAGTTGGTTCTTCCTGAGGCCTCTCTCCTTGGCTTGTCCTCACACGGCCTTCCCTCTGCGTGTGTCTGTGTCCTCACTTCCTCCTCTAAGGACACTGGTCATATTGGATTAGGACTCACCCTTATGACCTCAGAATAATTTGATCACCTCTTTAAAGACCCCATTCTCCCAATACAGTCATGTTCTTCTTGAGTACCGGAGGTTAGGATTTCGATATAGGAATCGGGTTTGGGGGGGACACAGTCCAGCCCATCACACCAAGGAGGGACATAGTTGGGGGAGGTTCAGACCTCAGTGGAGATGTGGTTTGGCCACTGGATAGCAGAGATGTTGAGCTGGTCTGGAGCTGCTGGACAGACGAGCGACCACCCTCCAGAGCACCGGCAGGGTGCAAATGACCAACAGCTGGTAGGGGTCCCCCTGTCAGGGGCTTGTGACTTCTGCTCCCTGTGGGCCACGGAATGCCTAGGGACCTCAGTTTCCAGGTCAAGATGGCTGCAGAGAGGTTATTGCCACGTGAGGCCACAAGATTTTAGAAGGACTATGTTCGGGGCAGTGACAGGGGCCGACTGCCCCACATGTCCTCACACACCCCTGCTGACCCCCAGCCACAGCCCAACCCTCCTACAGATCCCCCACTCCCAGGGCCCTGTTCTGAGAAATCTTGACTCCCAGCTCACTTTAAAGGAATCCCATCATTTATCACTGAGCGTATTTTGAAGGCAGTAAATTGATAACTGACACAGTTATCCATCATGAAAATTAATGGTGTGTGCAGGAGCTGCCTACTTCCCATGCGTTTATCAATCCAGCCCACAGAGATCATGTAGGGCACCACTCAGGAACTGGGGCTAGAGAGAGCAAGACAAGAGGAAGGTTCCCGCTCTGTTGGTTCCTCCGGTATGCTGACAGTCTGCCCACTAATCATGTCTAGTGTCCTGGAAAGAGTCCCCAGGGATCAGAGCCTGGAATTGAAGTCCCAGCTCTGCAAATATTTCGCTGGGTGACCTGGGGAAAGTCACTTGGCTTCTCTGGGCCCTGGGACCCCCTCATACTTATATTCCGATGGCTGCAACACTACAGCACCCTAATTTATTTATGCTGACCCCTCCCTCCTAGACTGTTAGTTCCTGAGGGTAGAGATCCTGGCAACTGTATGTTTCCAGGGGTGGCATGTGGCTGTTTCCTGCCTCTGTGCCACCCACCACCCACCCAAACCTCAAATTTATATATTCGCCAGAGGGATATTCTTAGCAAGCAAATTGGACCTTGTCTCTTCTCTGCCTACAATTTTAAGTGACTCCCTGAAGCTCCCATGAATCCTCTGAGGCTGGCCTGCAAGAATTTCGTCACCATGTCACTCTTCCCAAAAAACACCCTCCTTGTGGTACTTGCCAGAAGCACCTCTTGCCTATGCAGAGTGTAAATGGTCTACCTCACCCGGGGCCACCTGTCTGTGGATTGGGCAGAGTCCCTTTGGGTCTTTTGATTCAGCTTAGCCCATCTTCCCCGTGAAGGCTTCCTTGTGTCTTCCCTCCCTGAGCTCTGCCGGCCACTTCTGCAAATCTCCAGCATAACACCATGAATCACGTTACAGCTTATTAAGGATGTGTACCTGCCACCTTACTGGAAATGGGGAAAGTTGAATGTTACACGGGGTGTTAGATGACACTGAGGCCCCATTATTGCAATGTTTAGATACAGTGTTATGTTCTCACTTGTTACTATCTTACGAGGTTTGGTGGAGGGATGTTGTGATGTGTGTAACCTGCTTGGAAATATAGCATCATCGTAAAATAGATAACAATGGTCATAAAATAAAATCGTTCTTGAGAAAAATCAGGTACAGGGATTTAGTCTTTTGGCATTTGTGCCTCCAGCTGCCCATGCAATGCCTGGCCTATCATGGATAGTTACAAAATTTTGATTGTTGAGTTAATCGTGAGCAAAAGCAAGAAGACAAGACCAGTATGGTGAGCTTCTGGTATGATATGGAAATGGAGTTTGTTGAGATGGATGAAAGACCAAATTGACAGCACTCAATTTCAGAGAGACTACGGAAAGGAACAGGGAGCTTAGACTCATCAGAGATTGCAGGGACAGGGAATGGTGCAAGGAGTGCATGGTTGCACCTGGAGTCTCTCCTACGCACGGATGCCATGAAGAGTTACACAAGTTGTGCACTGCTCAAGGAATTTCCCCTGGATGAATTGTGATTAACTGTGTTCACAGAGTAGGGGTCTTTTTCTGATTTCTGTGATTGAGGATAGTGGCAGCTTTATTCCTACATAGGTGGGACTGGAAGGAGAAGAGGGGAACCAAGATGACCATCTGAAGTGCCTCAGTTCCCTAAGATGCATCCCTGTGACGGTCCTGGGCAAACCTAGGGGGTTGGTGACCCTAAGACGAGTGCACCTAGGGAAAGAAGAAGGAGGTTGAGAGGGACAGAAGAGAAGATAGACACAGAAACCAGGGGGAGGAAGGAAGTGAGTGTGCAGGGTGATTTTTTGGAAGGGGCAGTTTCAGATGATGGTGGGTGCAGAGGACCAGAGAAGGTGAAAGTGGGCACCACTTGGAGAACTTTAGAGACCAGGTGGGTGAGACTTTGGTTGATGGTACAAGAGAGCAGCAGGGATGCAGACCCGGGTATGTTTTAGACAGCAAGAAGGAAGCCAGTGGAAAGGGAGAGAGATGCTGGCAAAGAAGGGAGTCCTCCAGACTAAGCTGATGAGCTATGGGGAAACATGATGGCATTTTGTGAAAATAACAAGTGGACACCCCACGCTGGGGCCCCCCTGCCAGTTCCCCTGTGCCCATTCACCACTCTGGTGACCAGGTCTCTGGACGTCCTGCGGTAGCTACTGTTCCTGACCCCAGGGGCTCCCATGTTCCCTCTACACCACTAAAGCTCCTCCTCTGATAACCAGCTTGGTTGACACACTACGATGGCTAATTTTATGTGTCAAGTTGACTGGGCTCAGGGATGCCCACACAGCTGGTAAAACGGGATTCGTGGATGTGTCTGTGAAGGTGTTTCAGGGAAACATACATCCATACATCCTACTGGTGCGGTTCTTCTGGAGAACTCGGATAGAACCACCATACTGGGAATGTCTCTGTTTCTGGTGTCAGGAGACGATCAACCTCAAGGTCATTTTTGTGGTCTTGGGCTAACCCACCATATATTTCTTTCTGCCATGTGGCTCTGTGAATGGGCAAAATGGCCTGCTTATCAAGAGGGTCCTTGTCACAATGAAGACTTAGTGAAACAAGCCAGTCACAAGAGGTCACACAGTGTACGGTTCCACTTAGGTGAGGGAAGATCTAGGTCAGTTCAAGCTGCTGTAACCACAGTTTAGAAAAAAAGAGGGTACCTGTCCAAATGAACTAAATGTTTATAATTCTGCCAAATTGCCCAGAGCATGGAGCTATTGTCCCTAACCTCCAGCAGGCTCCAGGTCCTTGCTCCCTGTTCCCCAGCTGAGCTCGTCCATCCGCTGGAGAGAACAACCACTTGCCACCAGCTGGGCCCTGCCCGATGCAGTCACCGACAGGCCCAAGGGGGAGAGAGGGAACTCAAGGGAATTCTCCATTTACCCTCAAGAGTTCTTACAGACAGCATGCAGACACGTGGTCCCTTTGTGTGTGCACACAGGCATGTGTGTGTGTGTGTGTGTGTGTGTGTGTGTGTGTGTGTCTGTGTCTGTGTGCATAGGGATGAAAAGATACAGAGAAACCCTAGTCGGCCAGGCACCAAAATGCTAACACTGATGGTTCCCGAGTAGCAGAGTGAAGTAATTTGCTGTCTGAATCTTTTATTAAGAGCATATGAATCTTCATTATTTTTTATCCTTTAAAATATACATTTTTAAAGGCGCCTTGGTGGCTTAGTGGGTTAAACAGCTGACTCTTGGTTTCAGCTCATCACAGGCTCCTGAGGCCCTGGAACCAAGCCCCGTGTAGGGCTCCACACTCAGCTGGGGGGGTCTGCTTGATATTCTGTCTCCCTCTGTGCCCCCCCCAACTCATGCACGCACATGCTCACTCTCCCTCCCAAATAAATAAATAAATAAATTTGATAAACCTGAATTATAAATGTTCCAAATATGTAGAGAAATACAGAATATGTGTCCACCAAATATTTGCTTCAGATCCTTTTACAGAAAAAGGATATTAAATGATTGCAGGTGAAGTCAGAGCCCTTTTCATCTTCTTGGTTTCCGCTCCAGGGAAAACTGATGTATGCTGTTATATTTTCCTATGTGTGTGCACCCCCCTAAGAAAGAACATATGTGTTTTTATATTTAAGAGTTAATATATATTAATTGCATCATTAATTATAACAAATTCATTGGTATTTAAGGAGACGTCATTATAATCAATAGGATCATGAAGCACGAACAGAAGTTAATTCTATAGGATGTATAATTTGCCTCATGGCTTTTTTTTTTTTTTAAGATTTTATTTATTTATTTGACAGAGACAGACTTAGCGGAGAGGGAACACAAGCAGGAACAGGGGGAGAGGGAGAAGCAGGCTTCCGGTGGAGCAGGGAGCCTGATGCAGGGCTGGATCCCAGGACCCTGGGATCATGACCTGAGGTGCAGGCAGCCGCTTAATGACTGAGCCACCCAGGCGCCCCTGGCCCATTGCTTTTTACCTCATGATACTTTAGCAGTTTGCTCGTCTTGTGACATGCAGATCTGGCTCATGTGTTATAACTGCTCTGTATTACTGGTGATAGTAATACAATCATAACTCATGTATCCATCCTCCTGTTGAGGAGGGATATGATGTCCTTCCCAATTTCTGACTATCACAAACAGTGCTGCAGTGAATGCTGAAATATGTGTATCTTTGTGGGCGCGTGCAAGGGCTCCCTGAAGGTACCTGGGAGAGGGACGCCTGGTTTACGCCTTGTGAGCATCTGCAACTTGTCTGGTCCTCGGCAACTCCACTCTCCAAAATGGTGAACCCAACTTTCATCTCATCCGCCGCATCTGGCAATACTCATTTCTCCACTTCCTCCCCGGACACTCTGAATATCCGTATCTTCATGCTTGAATGCCTGGAATATGGCAGGCATTCATTCCCCTGCCTTGGAGCCTTGGTCCTTGGTGTTCCCGCTGCCTGGAAGGCTCCTTCCAGGGCCATCCTCAATGCCTGATCTCTCACCGGCTCACAGTCGCCGTGGGGAGCCCTTCACCCACCAGCCTAGTCAAGGCTGCAGTTCCTCTTTGCGCCCCTGCTCTACCTCGCTATCCTTCTAGTTTTATTTTCCTAACTGCTGTATTTTTTCATATTCATGGTGAATTAGAGACTGCTTTGAATTGTTAACACCGTTCTAATTGCAAGATGGGCTTTGATTCCCTCCTCCTGAATCTGGCCTGGCCTCGGTAACTGATTTGCCCAAAGTCACAGAGCTAGTGAGTGACAGAGCTTAGATGGGAACTGCAGCTGATGGGCTTGGGAACCCACGTGCCTGGCCTCTAATCTGTAGGTCACTGCCCCCTAGCTGACCCTCTAGAGCGAGCTAGACAACTACCCAACAAGACATAAAAAGCCTAACATAGAGTTTTTGTCTAGCCTGAAACTTCTTTTCGAGAGAAAGCAGAAATTAAGTTCAGAGAACACCTAAAGACGGAACTACATCAGAAATAGAAGTCAGAAGGAGTAGCTCTCTCTCTATGGGTGTCAAAAGCTCCTGACATGTAGGGTGTCTGAGGGGACCCAGCGACTGAGCCCCCCCTAAGTGTCCTCACTGAGATGGTCTTTATGGCATTGGGGAGTTTGGGGAGGAGTTTCTTATTTGCCTCCGTTTGTATGCCCACCATGCTATAAATTTGTATCTCAAGTTCATGTGTGCAAGAAAGAACATTTTTTCTTTTCAAACCTCACACACAGCTCACATCAGCCACCTTCCCCAGAAATGGAAGTTGTTTGTGGGTGACTGAATGGGGCAGAAGGCTGAGACTGTAGGTTCGAAGGTTTTAAAGTTGCAAAAAGGTGTCCCTCCTCGAAGCAAGGAAGAGAGCTTTGGCGCCCGGGGGTGGGGGGTGACCCAAGTGGGGTGTCTGGCCCACAAAAGGATGGGAGTGTCCGAAGCCAACACAGAATTGCACTTAAATCATGTTCATTTAAAAAAGACTCTCCTGAATACAAATCTACATTTCAAAAACTAAAGAAAACAACAAAATTACAACAACAACAAAAAAACCCCAAAAAGCAGAATCGACATTTTGTCCAAATCTCTATGTATCCTAAAGTTTTGAGCTTCTGATGATACATATGAATGGGCTTTTATTTCAACCCTGACATGTTCTCCCTAGAACTCTACATCTTCCTTATTGTGAGCTGTATGTGCAAAAATCTGCATTTTAATTTCATGAGTATATACCTTGCAGCAGAAAACACACCAAACCTATTGTTCCCCCTCCAAAAAGCTTTGGTGCCATGTTGGGGCAGATGTGGGTGAGTAGCTGGCCTCCTGGAAGTTGTAAGGGAAACTGGAAACAGAAAGTCCTCCTAACAAAACATTCTAGATGACTTCCTCCAAAGGGATCTGCCTTTTATTAGCAATAACATCCAAATGGATTTCAGTGTTGAGCTGGTGTGTGACCACGTTCTCTGGCTTTTCATACAAAAAGCATCCTGTTCCTTCCAGTGACCACACTTACTTTTTGTCAGATTTTGTGGTTGTAGGGCGTGAAATACCCAAGAAGCCAGACACGTGGGGCTAGCAGAGAATGGGTCCCCAGTATTTGGACTTTGTTTTGTCTTGTTTCTCATAGTCATATCCTCAGCTAACTTGTTATCTTGACTCAGTAGCTGGAATAACCAGAGACAACTGTTCCCAAAGCACCAACTTACCCAAGAGAGAAAGCCCGAGAGAGAGATGAGCAAAGGAGGTTGGTTTGTTCTGGTGGTCCTACCTGAGACCATGAAGATTAAAATCAGTGGGTATTTTCATAGAAATTAGTAGGTCATTTATCTTAGGGGTGGACACAATGCAACATCGGCAATTCAAAGAAACTGACCTACCTCACGGGAAACCCAGACAGACCAAACTCCATCAAGGAACTCTATCTTAAAATGCATGTTCTGCTCCCAAGGTGCCTGAGTTTCTTCCCAGGTTAGTTTCAAGCCTATTTCAGAAGATAACAGACACCATTTGACACCTGTTTCCTTCTGTCTCCGTGTACAGGGTCAAGTGTGGGCTCATCTTTGACATCTGTCGGAGCAGGAGGTGAATGGAGAAAGTCTCATGGGCCAACCCCCCAGGCTCTGCCTCAACTCACATTTGTTGGCTTTCAGCTTCCTCTCATCAACGGGAATGAGGTCCAGGTAATCCAGGTAGTACTCGTAGCCGTAGCCGTCGTACGCGCTGGAGGCGTTGGTCTCGTTGGCCATGTCTGCGGCACTGGCAAGCGGCGCATCCGAAGCGGGTCCAAGCCCTCGGAGGGACTGGCCAACTGATTTCCGTAAAGTCATCCAAGTGTGTCTGTGGGTCTCCGGGCTCAAGGCCTGCCCACTTATCAGAGCTGTTTGGCTAGGAGAAAGGCCAGGGGGCTGTGCCTGACAGCTCAGCCCCCGCGCAGAACTTTCCGCCCCGCCCTCCTTGATAAAAGTCCAAGACAAACAGAGCTGCGATGCAGCAGTTCGGGGTGTGCAGCCAGGTCCGAGTGTGCCCCTCCGCGTGAGAACAGGAAAACCGGTACCTGGACCCCTTGAAGGACAAGGTGCCGAATAGGACTCTTTGCTTTATGACTTTAAAAAGTAATCAGACCAAAATGAAAGGCTGGCTGTGCCCTTGACTCACATTAAGGCAGTTCTGGGCCCTGTTGAGCAACCAGCGAATCGCTGACTTAGACCGAATATCTAAGGGCAGAAATTGACTGATGTCAGCCCTGAACTAGTAGCCTCTCTCGTGTACGCAGAGGCAATTAATTAAACCAAAAGAACCCTCTCGTCCCGACAGAGCTGAGAACACCTCCCAGCTTTTATCTAAAGTCCCCAAGAACGAACCAGTCAGCGGCATTTGTTCCGACGGAAGAGGCTGTTTGCCTGGACCAGACTCCCACGCGGATCCGGCTCTTAGGCAATAGGGCCGGAGGGTTCACCCAGCCCCTGGCTGACGACAGGAGTGTTTCTGCAGGGAGAGCCTCTAAGTTATCCCTTCGTTTTTCTAAAGCCACGGATTTGATCAAGGGGAATATTCCAAATAGTTGGAATGAGCAGGACTGAATGTGAGAGGAGCCTCTGAGAATGGGCAAGGAGCTCCAAACTCCCAGAATGATGCAGCCTTTCGCTCCAAGACCCCAGCTGGGAGTGTTACTGTTTTACACTCCAGAGGAAAGCTGAGATGTCCCAGCATGCGTGTCCCCATGTGCATTTGCCCGGGACTCCCTGTATCCCCAGCCCGGTACTAAAGCTTTTGCCGGGATACCAGGTTTGATGTGTCTGACTTTGCAGGATGTGTTGAACAGAAAAATTCTTCTACCAGCTCTTCCTTAATTTGGGTTGTATGCATTTTTATACATTTCAGCCAGATTACGTGTCTCTGTCCAAGTCACTATATAATATTTTGCTTTTCTCATTCTGAACTTAGAAGTTTGGAAGGTTGGAGTTGGGGGGATGGGCAGGTGGAGGGGCACCTGGGTGGCTCAGTTGGTTAAGTGTCTCCTTCAGCAGGGGGTCCTGATCCCGGGATCTGGAATCCAGCCTCAAGTTGGCCTCCCTGCTCAGCGGGGAGCTTGCTTCTCCCTCTCCCTCTGACTACAGCTCCTCCTGCTTGTGCTCTCTCTCAAATAAACAAATTTTTTTTAAAAAAAACAACAAAGGTTAACAGGTGGACTGGATGTAGAGTGTGGGAGTAGCTGAGTCAGGTAGGAGTGTTGCCTTTCTGTCTGCCAGTTCCTAAACCGTCCTCCATCTTGGCTCCTTCAACTTTAAGCTCCCCTTGGCCGAAAACAATTTCTGGTCCTGCCAGGCCCCTTCCCTCCTCTCTGCTCCAACTACATGAACTTGGCATCATCACCACCCTTTAAAAATTATTTTAGGGATGCCTGCCTGACTCAGTCAGAGGAGCATATAACTCCTGATCTCAGGGTCAGGAGTTCAAGCCCCACGCTGGGTGTAGAGATTAACTTTAAAAAATAAAATCTTTAAGAAGTATTTTAAAATGGGGGAATAACTTACAATAAATTAAATGCCTAAATTTCACAGATACAGCTTGACAAATGTCACATACACACCCCACACACTTACACACAACCATCACTCACATCAAGATAGAGAACATTCCAGTGCCCGGGCAGGCTTTCTCATGCTCCTTCCTGCCTGATAACTCCCCCTTTCCCCCCACACACCAAGGTTCTGAGTTCTACCATTACAGATCAGTTTTGCCCAATTTCAAACCTCAACTAAATCTAATCGCATAGCACCGTATGTATCCTTTTGTGTCGGGTCCTTTTAGTCACCATATTGCTATAGGTAGTGGTCTTTGTCCTTTTATTTCCCATATGGTATTCTACCATGTGAATATTCCATAACGTATCTCTCCATTTTTCTATTGATGAACATTTGCATTGTTTTCTGGGTTTGGCTATTATAAGTAGGTAGACATAGACACTAATTTCTCCTAAGTATGTATCAGAAGTATAACTAATAGATAGCTTTACTAGGTACAGAGCTAAATAGTCCCCAAAAGCCTCAGTTTACCAATTTACACTCCCACAAAGTAATATACGTGTATGGCATATTGCAAGAATGGCTGCTGTTCTTTTCCTTGTATACACAGTGACTTTGTATCTCCCCCTCAAAGCTAAAAGCACGTTTCTCCATCCTTCAGATGTGGGTTGACCTTGTGACTAGTTTTGGCTTTGATTTCTACAACTGTTAAGAAGCTGTATAAGAAATTCCAGGCTAGGTGGCTCGGTTGGTTAAGGATCCGACTCTTGATCTAGCTCAGGTCTTGATCTCTAGGTCATGAGTTCAAGCCCTGCTTTGGGCCCCACAAGAAGAAGAAGGAGGAGGAGGAGGGAGAGAGAGTGGGGGAGGGGGAGGGGAGGCAGACCCATGACCAGCTGCTAAGTGCAGACCCATGAGTGAGTATAGCAAAACCCAACGACCACTTGGCTGAGCTAATTTTCAGAATTGTGAGCTTTGACCTGGAAAAGATTTGTCATCCACAGTGTTCAGAATTCCATTAAAAAAAAACCACTGGAATTACAAAGACACAGTGTTTGGAATTCCATAAACACACACACACACACACACACACGCAACAACAACGCTGGAATTACAAAGACACAGGAAAACTGGGACTTCTGGTTTGGAGGGAAGATGACCTTAAAGCAACTATTATAAATATGTCCATCAAAGACCTGAACAGAAAACAAATAGGCAAGTCAGGTACTGTAAGAAAGCACTTACAGGGGCACCTGGGTGGCTCAGTGGGTTAAGCCACTGCCTTCGGCTCAGGTCATGATCTCAGGGTCCTGGGATCGAGTCCCGCATCGGGCTCTCTGCTCAGCAGGGAGCCTGCTTCCTCCTCTCTCTTTCTTTGCCTGCCTCTGCCTACTTGTGATCTCTCTCTGTCAAATAAATAAATAAAATCTTTAAAAAAAAAAAAAAAAAAAAAAAAAGCACTTACAAATTATAGACCCAATAAAGAATTTTTATACAGAATCTATAACTCAGTAATGAAAAGAGAATCCCAATTTAAAAGATGGCAATAGACTCAGGCACTTCACAAAGAAAGATATGGAAATAGCTAATACACACATTAAAAAATGCTTAACAACATTAGTCATCAGGGAAATGTAAATAAAACCAAGAGATATCTCTCTATATAACAGATTGTGTAATATTAAAAATACTGACAGTGTTGGGGTGCCTGGGTGGCTTCGTTGGTTGGGCGCTAGACTCTTGCTTTCGGCTCAGGTCATGATCTCAGGGTCATGGGATTGAGCCCATGGGATCAGGCTCTGTGTTCAGTGAGGACTCTGCTTGAAGTTCTCTCCCTCTGCTCCTCCCCTCCTCAGATAAATAAATGAATCTTTTTTTTTTTTTTTTTTTTTTTTTAAATTTTTTTTATTTTTTATTTTTTATTTTATTATTTTTTTTTTTAAGATTTATTTATTTATTTGACAGAGAGAGAGAGAGAGATCACAAGTTGGCAGAGAGGCAGGCAGAGAGAGAGGAAGGGAAGCAGGCTCCTCCTGAGCAGAGAGCCCGACGCGGGGCTTGATCCCAGGACCCCGAGATCATGACCTGAGCCGAAGGCAGCGGCTTAACCCACTGAGCCACCCAGGCGCCCCTAAATAAATGAATCTTTAAAAAAAAAATACTGACAGTGCTAAACGTTGGTGAGTAAATAGGACAACTGGAAATCTCAAGCACTGTTCATGGGAATGCAAAATGGTATGACTTTGAAGGAAAGAAGCCAAGCATGTACAACCTCATACAGTACTATCCTATATGTGTGATGCTGGAAAGGGCAAAACTAGCAAAAAACATCATTTTTGTAACTGGTTGCCTCTGGGAGTTGCCGTTGGGGAGACACTGGGGAGAGACAAAAGGGAACGTTCTGGGTGTGATGGCAATGTTTTCTATTTAAACACAGATGTGAATTACATAGGTATAAACATTTTTCAAAACTCATCAATTTGTACACTTAGGATTGGTGCTTTCCAGGGGCTCCTGGGTGGCTCAGTCATTTAAGCATCAGACTCAGGGGTTCAGCTCAAGTCCTGATCTCAGGGTTGTGGGATGGAGCCCCGCATGGCATGGGGCCTGTTTAAGAGTCTCTCTCTCCTTCTCTTTCTGCTCCTTCCCCACAGCTCGCTTTCTCTACCTCTCTCTCTCCCTCTCTAAAATTTAAAAAAAAAAAAAAAGGCAAAACAAACAAAAATATTTGTGTTTTTCACTGTGGGTAAATTTTACCTGATCTGTAAACCAAATAAATGCTGTTTTAAAAAGAACCATTTCCCAAACTCAAACCAAAACCAAACAGCTTAAGTCAATGACCTCTTTCTAAAGAATTATGTCTGCAAATGATCAGAATTTACACGTGGATTTTGAGGTGCTCTTCACAGTACAATCTGTCCATAGGCTGTGGCAGAGTCAGCTCGAGACCACCTCACACGCTCAGCTGAGCCAACCTGTTGCATGGTCTGAAATCTAGTCTCCTCCCTGTGACCACCCACCTGGGAAGCGAGGCTGGGACAAGGCTTCCAGAAGATTATAGACTTTCCTAAAGCTCGTCAAATTTGTGTAAGTAAATCTGTGGATTGAAAGTAGGAGGCTGGCTGGGGCTTCGGGCAGGATGTTCACGTCTTTGTGTAGCCTTTTTAAAATCAAGGAATTGTGGATTAATTTACCTTTTTCTTTTCTTTCTTTCCTTCTGTATTATTTATTTCCTTCGGTCAGTGCTCTCTATTAGAAACAGAGCCAATGTATTGAAGGAGCCAATCTATTTAAATAAATCTCTGTACCTCAATGTTTATAGCAGCAATGGCCACGGTCGCCAAACTATGGAAAGAACCAAGAAGCCCTTCAATGGACGAATGGATAAGGAAGATGTGGTCCGTATACACTATGGAGTATTATGCCTCCATCAGAAAGGACGAATACCCAACTTTTGTAGCAACATGGACGGGACTGGAGCAGATTATGCTGAGTGAAATAAGTCAAGCAGAGAGAGTCAATTATCATAT
Organism: Mustela lutreola; assembly: GCF_030435805.1. Taxonomy (NCBI): domain Eukaryota; kingdom Metazoa; phylum Chordata; class Mammalia; order Carnivora; family Mustelidae; genus Mustela; species Mustela lutreola. The sequence goes on along the minus strand of NC_081291.1, from coordinate 212,945,453 downwards.
GGTTTCACTTATTTGTGGAGCATAACAAATAGCATGGAGGACAAGGGGTGTTAGAGAGGAGAAGGGAGTTAAGGTAAATTAGAAGGGGAGGTGAACCATGAGAGACTATGGACTCTGAAAAACAATCTGAGGGGTTTGAAGTGGCGGGGGGGTGGGAGGTTGGGGTACCAGGTGGTGGGTATTGGAGAGGTCATGGATTGCATGGAGCACTGGGTGTGGTGAAAAAATAATGAATACTGTTTTTCTGAAAATAAATAAATAAATTAAAAAAAACTCAGAGCAAACATTTAAAAATAAATAAATAAATAAATCTCCTTAGGAGAGATAGATAGATAGATAGATCCCATATAGAGAGATTCCATATAGATAGATCCCAATAATATCAATCATTGCTGTAGCTGAAGACCTAGAAAAGCCAGTGGTATCGTTCAAAAAGGCATGAGAGCCTGTGAGCTGATGATACAGATTCCAGACTAAGACTGGAGGCCTGAGAGCCACACAGAGGATCTGTGTCCCAGGTCACCACTTGGATAGGGAACAAATTCAAGCTTTTCATTCTACTCAGGCCCTCAGTGGATTGAAAGCGTCCATCTACATAGGGGAGGGTCATCTGATTTACTCAGTCCACTGATTCCAATGCTAGCCTCCTCTGGAAACACACAGACACACCTAGAAATAGTGTTTAACCAGATATCTAGGCATCCTGTGATCAAGTCAACACATAAAATTAACCTTTGCACCTTCTGTCTTCCTTCTTTCTTTCCTTCCTCCCTCCCTCTGGACCCCTCCCTCCTTCCCTCCCCCTCTCCCTTCTGTCTCCCTCCCTTCCTTCCTCCTGTTGTCCCTGGAGCCTTGACCAAGCCTGCCCCAAAGATGTCACCAAAGGCTCTTGGTCTTGTAAGGAGAAAGAAGTCAAGTCAGACACAATACAGCAGGGGAGTAACATGAGGTGAGCCGAGCAGGCAAGTTTATTAAAACGAAAGTATACTCTAGACTTGTGAGAACAGGTGAGCTCCAGAGAGAGAGCTTTGCGTCCTGGGTATGGGTTTCTATCGTTCAGGGACAGCTGCGAACAAGGAGGTATAATACTGTCACTTGGGGTGGGATTTCCTGGAAGCTGGGTTTCCTGCCTGTTCTTCCTTATTTAGTCAGGGGTTTCCTGTCATGGCACCCGCCATCTTGGGCCTGTCTGGCTTGATAGGCTTCTTGTGGGATGCTGCCAGGACAGGACTCTGACTTTCCTGTTATCTCATTTCTTGTTATTTCATTGTTATTTCTTGTTATTTCTTGTTATTTCATTCCAGTATCTTATTAGAACCTAAATAACTGTCTCTAACCCTTCCTTCCTTCCTTCATCCATTTTCAAATTGAACACAATTTAATTCCACTGGTTTGGATTTTTCACTTTTACCTGACAAATACTGATTATTAAAATGAATTTCTTGGTTTGGTATTAATCTTGACTTTAAAATACCCATGAAAGTACCCTGGTAGAAAAACAGATTAAAATAGTGTGTTTCCCCCTTTATCATTAGTAAGAACTAACACACTCATCAAGGTCAACTCTCTGAGATAGTAACCACATATTTCTATTAGCAAATACCTCAAAGACCTTATCTGTTGGCAGTGTTTTTCTTTTCCCTCTAATTTATAACCTGAAGCTTGAAGGTGAAGCTGTTTTTTTATGGTGCTTTCTTTTATAGGGAATGTGCGCACTTGTTATCTGTCATTGTGTTTACAGATTAGGTGAAGGGGAGAAGGTAAAAGGAAGAAACCTAAGAAGGGAGAACAAACATTTATTGGACAATAACCAGAGCAGGCTACTATATTATGTCCACTTTGTGTGATGCTTACAATACTCTGCCTCAGCTGCTGGGAGCCCCCTTTTCCTGGCAGACAGCTGGGACACAACCAGGTAGTTGTGTCCTGCTGGCTACCCCCCAGAATCCACAAACAGAGGTGTATTACTGCCTTATGGCTGGCGTAACAAATGACCACAGATTTGCTGGCTTAGAGCAGCACAGATTTATTAACTAAAGGTCCTGGAAGTCAGAAGCTGAAAATGAGTCTTAGGGTACTAAAATGTAGGTGTTGCCAGGGCTGGTTGCTTCTGGTGGCCACAGGGGAGAACTTGTTTTCTTGCCTTTTTCAGCTTCTGGAGGCTGCCCTCACTCCTTGGCTTGTGGTTCCACATCACATTGCCTTCTGCTGTCATGTCATCTTCCTCTTCTGTAGACAAATGTCTCTCTTCCTCCTTCTTATAAAGATACTTAGGATTACATTTGGCCCACCCAGAGAGTCTCCCCATCTCAAAGTCCTTAATTTAGTCACATCTCCAAAGTCCCTTTTGCCATACAAAGTGATATTCACAAGTTTAGGGATTAAGATAGGGATATTTGGGGGTGCCTGGGTGGCTCAGTGGGTTAAAGCCTCTGCCTTCAGCTCAGGTCATGATCTCAGGGTCCTGGGATCGAGCCCCACATCGGGCTCTCTGCTCACCAGGGAACCTGCTTTCCTTCCTCTCTCTGCCTGCCTCTCTGCCTACTTGTGATCTCTGTCTCTGTCAAATAAGTAAATAAAATCTTAAAAAAAGATTAAAAAAAAAGATAGGGATATTTGGGGAGGGCTGTTATTCAGCCTACCACACGTGAGCAGACAATGTTATCTTGTGGGTATACACATCTTTAAAATAAACCCAGCACTTTTCTCTAGAGTGTCCATTTTCTTTGAAGATTTTTGGTTAAGAGTTACATTCAAGGATAGGAATAAAGCAGAGTGATTTTTGGTAAAGAGTTAACATTTTAATATGCAAACTTTACATGACTTAAACTTTTTTTTTTTTTTTTGTCGTAGACTACTTCAAACATTTGCAAAAGCAGCAAAAACAGCACAATGAAACTCCATGGAATGGCCACTCAACCTGAGCAATGATCAAGTTGTGACAAATTTAGTTTTATCTGGACTCCCATCCACTCCCCTGTGTTCTGGATGACTGCAAAGCAAATTCTAAATATATCCTCTCATCTGTAAATATTTTGTATATGTATCTCTCAAGGAGGATTCTTTCTTTAAAGAAATAAAACCATAATACTATTATCCCACCTAGAATTTAATAATGATAATCATCTAATTGCATCAAATATCCCTTCAATGTTCAAATTTTCCCAGTTTGTCTCAAAATTGCTTTTATAGTCAATTTACCCAAATCAGGAGCAAAAGAATAAAGCATATGTGTTGCAGTTGGTTGCTATGGCTCTGAAGTCTAGTTAAATTTACAGATTTTTCTCTCCCTCCTCCCACTTTCTTTTTTTCAACTTGCAATTTATTTGTTGAGGAAATGGGCCATTTGCCCTGAAGAGCTTGCCATTTGGACACCATGGTGGAGTTCATCATATTCCCCATTCCTAGTATTTCCTGGGAAGTGAAGTTAGATCTAGAGGCTTTGGTTTGATTTTTTTTTTTTTTTTTGGCAAGATTGTCCAAGAGACACAAAATGTCTGGTTGTCTCTTTTTTGGTGATATTACTAGCCAGTGATAGTCCTTGCTGCAGTTCTTTAATGCATTAAGCCTTGCAAGAATGGGGATCACCTTCTTCTATTATTCCTTCTTCATTTAGTAGCTACTGTCCTTTAAAAATGAACAAAAAAGAAAAGCCTTCTTTCACGATCTATTCAGTTACCTGAGGAACAATTCATATCAAGGCGGGATAAATGTTTGTTTTTTGAGAGAGAGAGAGAGAGAGAGAGAGAGAGAGCATAATCAGGGTGGGGAGCAGCAGAGGGAGAGGGAGAGAGAGAATCTTAAGCAAACTCCATGCCCAGCACGGAGTCCACACACCAGGCTCGATCTCATAACCCTGAGATCATGACCGGAGCTGAAATTGAGAGTTCAACACTTAACCAACTGAATCAGCCAGGTGCCCCAAGGTGAGATACGTGTGTGATTTACTTGTCTGTTTAATTGCCAGCTTTCAAAATAATTATTGGGTTTTCTAGCTCCTCCCAGTGAACAGTGAAAGGAATTTTTAAAATCATTATGAGTTCATGTAATTACATCTATTTGCTGTGTTCCAATCCATTACAGCTACTACCATTAGTGATGCACAGATTACCTATTTAAACAGTGAGAGTTTCTTCATGTTGGTTACATTAGTAGTTTGCTTTGCCTTGGTTTCTGTAATTTCCTTGTTTTCTGGAGTGACAAGACGGTCCCAGCTCATTTTGTACATTTCTTACCCCAGACCATGGATTCAGCTATTTCCCCAAGGACTCCTGGTTGTCTTTAAATGGGAAATGGTGTTTAGCTACCATAATCTGAGTGTTAAGGGTGCTTACATGCAGGGAGCTATTCAATGCAGGGAGCTAGGATGTATTTATTTTTTAAGATAAAAAATACCATGAGTTCATACAAATACTTCCAATTCAAAATTAAAGCTGTAGAGGTTTCACTTAACCTTATCTTTCTTAGCTGTATCTCTTTTCTCCAAAAGTTAAAATCCTGTTCCAAACAATACGAACATAATTATTCAATATGCAATATACACTTAAACAGTCTTTAATAACAGTTTAAGTATCAGCAATAGGAACAATATGATTACTGAAAACAATTTGAGACGTTTTATGAAGGGGGCAATTTTTTGTTATTGTTACTTGAGTATCTTATTTGAGGATCTCCCATAAGATATGTACAATCAAAATTGTGTTTTAAAGTCACTTGAAACAATTCTTCCCTATGCAGTTTGCCACCCACTAAATACATAAACTATTTCAATTTTTGAAAAATTTTTTTCATTTAGTTTTATACTCACATAAAATATTGACATGATTCCAAAGTCAAATGCACAAATTAAGGTATATTTGTAGAACTCTATCTTCTATTCCTGTATTCCCTTACTGTGACTTTCACCCAAGTGAGCACTTTCTAAAAGTTTTTTGTTTATCCTTCAATTTTTAAATTTCTTTCTTTCTTTCCTCCCATTTTTAAATTTAAAATTTTAAATTTCAGTCTTTCTCTCATCCCATTTGTAGATGTAAAAAAACCCACATTTTTTTAAACTTTGCATTTTTTACTTAACAAGTTATTCTAGAGATAACTCTATTGCATGGAGAGATCTTTCTTTTTCTCAGAGGTATAATGCTGATATTGTGTGGATACAGTACATTTTATTCATCCAGCTCCCAGCTGGTGGATGTTTGGATTGTTTTCAGTCCTTGCTATTGTAAATAGTGCTGCAATTCCCTTGTGTTCATGTTTTTATCATATACTTGGAATCCATTCCTGAAAGTGAGAATTCTGTCAAAGTCTACATACTAATGTACTTGTGTTCAATATTGACAAATTCTTTTCCATAGAGGTTATAAGAACTTGTATTTCTATCAGCAGTGTATCAAACTACCTCTTTTCCTGGGTGACAAATTATGTTGCCAATCTTCTAAATTTTATCCAATCTATAGGTGAGCTATTGGTTTTCAGTGTGGTTTAAAAATAAATATGGCAGAGAGTCTTTCCATATATTAAATATTTGCTTTTCTTTTAGTGAGACCTCACATCTCACATTTCTTGTTGCAGCACATTTTCCAATTAGAAAGGATATGGTGAAGATATATTTTCTACCTTCAGTTACATCTGAAAATGTCAACCATACCTAGATCATGATTTGAGTGGGTATGTAATTCTTGTCTGAAACGTAATTGCCCTCTGAATTTTGAACTTTCTAGCTTCTGAAGTTGAGTTGCTGATGAGATGTGTAATGCCACTCTGATTCTTGCAACTTTTTTCTCTTTTTGAAATTTTAGACTCTGAAGCATTGGAGTTCTGTTATCTCACAATGCTAAGTCTTGGTGTGAGTTTATTTCATTTCTTGAGCTGGGAAGTTTGTATTTTATTTTATTATTTTATTTTATTTTATTTTATTTTATTTTATTTTATTTCAGTGGGCTCCATGCCTAACATGGAGGCCAACACAGGGCTTGAACTAGTGATCCTGAGATCAACACCTGAGGTAAGATCAAGAGTCAGATGCTTAACCAACTGAGCCATCCAGGTGCTCCAGCTCTGAGAAATCACATTGTATTATTTATTTGATTATTTGTTCTCCTTTATTTTGTCTTCCCTGTCTACTTGATCTGGCATTGCTCAGATGTTGGACCTCCTGGACTGATTGCTAATTACACTTTATCTTTTTTCCCACCTTTTATATTTCTTAGTTATTTTAGTCTATAATCTGTGAATTTTCTTAAACTTTACTTTCCAATTCTACTGTGAATGCAACCTTGCCTCAAATCTCTGTTAACATACATAACTTGCATCTTTGATACACATGGTCTTTTTAGTATTGTTCCAGATTCAGGAGTTATAATCTTTCATTTTTGATCAGTCTGCATTGAGTTTAGAGGACTTCCTCTTAGTTAAAAGGGAGATTTAATGCCTATTTGGTACAGGCATTAAAGACTCTGATTCTCTGAGACCTTCCTCTGGCTGTATATTTTTTTTAAATTGGGAAGAACCAGGGAAACAAAGGAATTATTGGAAAGAATGTGAGAGACTGATGAATTTTTACTGGAAAAGCATTCTTCTCTTACATGATATTGTAGTTTTCCTGAATTAGTCGCCTTGAAAGACTGTATTTTGAAAACTACAAAGCACCAATAAACACGTGGTATTACATTTCAACAGTTTGTGTAGTTGTGTGACTACTGTACTTGGGGTCTAGGGACCTAGGTTCTAGACTGAAATCTGTGTATTAGGACTCTTTGTAATAAGTGACAGAAACCTGGTTCTTAATGGGAACATGCTGTGAGGGATATCCACAGAACTGGAGGGCGACCAGTTGATCTTCATCTACACCTCATATTTTGTTTCTCTCTGAAGGTCAGGGTCATGTCAGGATGTTCTACATAGCTGGGGTGGGGAGGCATGGCTGATGACAGCTCTGGGGTCATGACTCAAGAGGAATGAGTAAGCAGAGGACTCTCCCTCCAAACTTTGGCATGAAAAGTTCCAGGGATGGACTCAGACTGGCTCTATTTCTCACTAGAATCAATCTCTGTGGTCAGGAAGGTGGTGGTCTGGGGTGAGGTACACACTGGGTAAGACCTTCAAGATGGGCAGCCCTACCACAGCCAAACTGCTGGAATGAGGGAGGGAGTGGAGCAGTTTTCCCAAGAAGAGGGGAAGGGTGTTGGACATGTAACAGCCCAGATGTCCACAATCACTGCCACTCATTAGATCCATGACTTCTGAACCAGGCTGCGCCTCAGCCTTTCTATTTGTGGAGTGAGACACAGAGACGAAGCATCTCTATGATTCTCTCCCAGCCCAAATATATTATGAATTTACTGAAAATCATGTTTTTCTCCTTATTCTTTTTTAACTTGCATGAGAATTAAATATCTCTGTTAGAGACCAGAAAAGCGTGATTCCACACATTAAATAGCAGAGGGAAACAGACCTATTTAAAGAACATCCTGCCTTTGAGGATTTTTAAGAAGGTGAAGAATCTTCCCATAGTTTCACCCCTGAAGCACAGAAATATCCAACCAAACTTTTCCCACAGCCCATTTTTATCCCCATGAGGAGGGCTCTGATTGTGCCAGCAGGTCCCCGGGGACTGAGCGCCTACCATGGCATTCTCTTGGTGCCAAATGATCAGGAAAGGCAGGTGGGGATGTCATTTGGATCTCAGTATCTCCACCAGTAAGAGTGGGACCAAGTGGTCCTCAAATGCAGCCAGCTCGCTATATACTAACGGGGCCAGCTGACTCACTGCAGGGACCTGCAACCACTCCTCATTGTCATTCTTGTGTACGAGTAAGGAAGTGTAGCAATTAAAATCCAGTCCATGATTTTAATTAGCAACCATTAATTTCTGATTTTCCTCAATCTCCAACGCAGTCCAAAAGGCATAAATGCTTCCAGCAAGATTGTCAAGGTCTCATTTGTTTCTTCTCCCCATTTTGTTTTTGTTTGTTTGTTTGTTTGTTTGGGGGGAGGTTTTGTGTGTGGGGGGGGTGGTTCCTTCTCTCCTCTCCCCTAGTTAAATTTTCTTGTTTTGTCTCTCTCTTTCTACTGTGGCTAGCCATTGATATTTATTAGAGTAGCATTTGTTAATGACATCAATGCTTTTGAACGCAGCCAGAAATGAGGGTTATAATCAGGTAGTCTGAGTAATCGGTATGTTGAGCAAGAAGGATGGAGTCAAAACGGAATCTTATTTTGAATGTTGCTTCCTACTATGACCTTAGAACTTATTTGGTAAGGACAGCCATTCCTTTGCCTCTGGATGAAGACAAGGGCAGGTTGTGTTTGGGGTTGCCTCCATCCACTCAAGATCCACTCATCAACCAGAGTCGTGTGGACCACAAGATCCACTCATCAACCAGAGTCGTGTGGACCACATCAATATGCTATGTGCCCTATGGATGCTTGTTGAACTTGGACAATGGGGAGCCCCAGCAGGAAACTGGACAAATGGGAGCAAGGTCAAAGAATTTAATCTCTTGCTTCTCTCCTTGTGAGGTCAACTCAGCTGGCTTCATCCCTTGATTGAAGGGCGATCCTCCCAAGGTGGTTTGCTCTTCATAGCTCTCTTTTCTTTGGGAGAACTCCTTCCCCACATCCCTATGGGTCAAGGCTGTTGACATGGGTTCCTGATCCCCTGAGGATCTCTCCTACATGCTGTCTATACTTTTCTCATTTGACACTTTGTAAAGAAACCCTCCCTATATTATTGCAATTCGGGTGTACTCTCTTAGGGAGTAAACAGTTACACAGCTACTTAGTTGCAGACAGAATCTCAGTGACAGAATGATAGTATCCAGTCCAAGATATTAATCAACGCTGCAGTCTTCTCTCCAGGACAAGAATTGTTACCCCTCTCCTCCAGGTGGTACATGTAGGTGGACACCTTCCTTTAGTAGGGGAAGGGTGTGTGGCTGGCCCTGCTTTCTTTTTCACCTTACCTGTTCTGGGCTATTTCCATTCCTAAGTTGAAATGGGGGACGAAATGGACAGAATGGTTTTCCCTTGACTTGGTTCCGTCATAACCTAGTTTTGCGCCCTCTAGCCTGGCGTGGTTAGAACCAAATATCTCCTGACCCCTCAGAAGCTCCTGCACTCTCACCCCAAGCTGCTCACCCATGACCCAGGAAGTTCTCCCGTTGGGCCTTTTCACACTTGGATTCTCACTTCTGGAAAATCATTATCCTTCCAGGTTATATTGGGCAGAATTTAAGATTCCAGGTGCGAAGTTTAAATCAGCAAACTCATACCTGGTTGACAACCTGTCTGGCTCATCTTCGTTGTTCCACCAAATCAGCTTAGCTGCCTGACTCTCCTGTTGGTCACTGTAACCCCAAACACCTGGGAACCCACAGGCCCTGAGAATGGTTCCTCAAAGTCTCCTCGCAGCTGAACTGAAGCAAGGGGATATCCTCCACCTCCTCTACCGGGGAGAAGTGGAACTCACAGCCCAGGCCGTCTCCAAAGAAATTCTTCTTATGAAGTCATCTTGGTCACTATTTGCTCCAGTCCTTAATATTGCCAAAATGTGGGAGGCAGGTTAGTGCAGGAGGGATTTAATTCTCCAACATTCACTCTGAGGATCCCTCCAGGGGAGGGAGGCAATCTGTCTCACACATGTTTTGGTGTGTCATTTTTACCCCATCTTGGAGTCTCAGTCAAAATCTCAATTTTAAGATACCATAACAGATGGTTACATACACTTTTAGTTGCTACATAAAACAGTACAGTTCAAACCTTCTTCCACAATAAAGAGGATTTGTTGGTTCACATAACTGGAAGAGGCCGGAGGTCGCATGCTCCGCTGTATCTCTGTGATCACTCAGCTCTGCCCTTCTCCATGTTTTCAAGATGGCTGCCAGAAGCAATCTGGGTATGGGCTTTTTTGTTCATACCCAGGGAACAAAGAGGACATCTTTTCCCTCAACCCCTGAACAAGAGTCTTGAGATTTACTCTAACTGGACAAAACTTGATAACTTAGGTCAAGCTGTTAATTTGAGTGAATCCTTATCACCAGGCAAGCACAATGTATTGATTGGTTCAAGTCTTGGGTAGGAGCCATCACTGCACTGTGACTGTGGAAGAGAGATGCGTTACCTTAATTGGGTTAATCCATTCCTGGAATTTGGGGTGATGTTAGTGGACTTGAGGGTGGGACTCAACCTTGTGCAAATCTCCCAGTTGTGTAACTAAGAGGAGGGGTTGGAATGGTGGTTCAGGAAGCACCTGCCACCACCCAGTCCAAGGTCATCTTACCCAAGCATCTAATTTCATCCCCACATAAAATGAGGTTTTGTGGAGTTCTAAATACTTTATATTCATAATACAAACATACTTGTGACAACAGAGGGGTTCATTTTGCCTTGGGGCCGACTTCTCCATTAGGCACAGTGCTTAGGGCCGTGATACTTTTACAGCCCCATGAAAATGTTTGGATTTCCTTTAAAATCAGAAGAGAAAAAGGAACTTTAAGGTCAAAGAAAATGTTTTAATATAATATATATATTCATCTTTATAGTAATATAGTTATAAAATATAATTTGTATAATAATAATAATTATTATTATTAATGGGGAAATGGGCTACTAAGGCAGAAGTGCATGGGTGGGAAACTAATCAGGCAGCCCCTCTTCGCATTCCTTCTTTACTGTGATATCCCACGACAGAATGTAAGCGTTGACAATAAAAACCCAAAGTCTGAGGCAAGGAGATCACCCCTTTGAATTCCGAGTTACCATCCACTTACTTAAAGAACAGATGTGGGTTGTACCGGAGATATTACTGTGCCTGACAAGAGCAGTCCAGGGAGGTCAAACTTGCTTGCACACAGAGGAGAGAAGGCAGCCCCCCCCCCCCCCCCCCCCACTCCGTGCAGGCTAATGGACGCAGACGCGGCACTTTAGAGCATTCCAAGCCCATCGTCTCACTGGATCCTCGTAAAGAACCCGGTGCGGTACTGACCCAATTAATCCACGAAGAATCAGAGTCCGGGAGAGCAAACAGACTCTCCGCAGTTTGCTTCATGGTTACTGCGTCGCGGCCCACCCGACCCCTCGGCTGGATTTGGGAGGACAGGGCCGAGAAATCTGTTTCCACCAGCTTCCTGGTGACCCCCGGGCGCGCTGAGATTTGAGGGGCTGCAGCCTGGAGGAGGGGGAACGAAGCTGTAGAAAGCAGATGTGTTCCCCAACTCCTCTTCCCTGGGTGGTGTGTGAGGCGGCGTATTCACTTTAGTAACTAGGAAAGGGGCTCAATACCGCTCCCCACGTAGACTGGCCGCCGCATCTCCAGCAGCTTCAATTTCCTAAAGATGGAAAATCTGACAGCGCCAGAGACCAACCGGCGCGGCTCAGCCCGCCAAAGAGCATGCGCACTAGCAGGTTGCCCGCCATGTCTTCTCTCCCAGGCGCCGCCCCCTAAGGCCCCACCCCCCCGTCTGGCCTCCGCCTCCTTGCTCCCGCCCCGCGCAGGCGCAGGCGCGCATTTCCCGTGGCGCTCCGCGACGCGGGCGATTTGGAGGAATGGCGGGCGCTCGGCCTTCCAATTGTTGCAAGGGATGCTCTTCTACAAGCTGTACGTGTGGCGGTGACAAGGGCAAGTGCAGCGACTCCTCTCTGTTGGGCAGGCGGCTCTCGGAAGACTCGAGCCGTCACCAGCTGCTGCAGAAGTGGGCAAACACGTGGAACTCCGTGAGCGCGGACGCGTCGGTGGCCTGTGCAGAGCGGTCGCGGCGCGAGGAGGCCGCGGAACCCGCCGAGGAGGAGGACAGGCCGCTGGTGTTTCTGTGCTCCGGCTGCAGGCGGCCGCTGGGCGACTCGCTGAGCTGGGTGACGAGCCAGGAGGACACCAACTGCATCCTGCTGCGCTGTCAGTCGGGGTGGGGGTGAGGGGGTGGGGAAGGGCTTGTGCCGCACCCGCACGGCCCGGGACGGGAAGGGGAGGCGGCTGGTTTGGGGCCGCCCAGGGTTTTTAAAAGCAGAGAAATCTTAGAAGGTGAGCTGTCCCAGGACAAAGGGAGGAGGAGGGTCACCCCTGCACCTTGGGCTCACGAATGAGGGGTCCTTTTCTGGGATTCCGCCAGCCCAGAAGAGCAGCGATTCAATCGGCATCCTTGTGAGCATTGTACAGTAAAAAGTGACCTAAACTGTAAGCATTTGGGATGTTGCCACTCTATTACTCCCCACAGAAATTACCTAGCTGTTAATTCGTCAATAATATGTTAATAGTTTATTTAGGCCTGCAGGGGGATGTCAGGATTGGTTTTTCTTATCATCTTAGTTGTGTTAGAGTTGTCAGAACACATTACTATCAGAATTTTTTTTTAAAGGAAATTTGTAATAAAACCACTAACAGTCTCTTCAGAACTGGAGAGGAAGGAGTTAATTGTAAACAAGTCAAGAAGGTGGCTTGACATCTAGCTTCTAGAGGGAACATAGCCAGTTACCTCTATGTTTTTCTGCTTTGTTGATTTCATAGTGTTTACTTAAGGGAGTGGTTCACATGTATTTATCTGAACGGCTGTAAAAATGGCTATTCTTTTTGGACTTGTGGTTTTCAAGATCAGGTTTATGTCTGAATTCTATAAATATTTGGAAGAAATTCACCATGGAGATACTATTAATCCTCCCAATCTGTGTCTGTTGTTGGAGGTCTAAATTGTTTCCAGAGTTGCTGCCATTAGAACAGTGTGTACTTGGGTTGAGATTTTTGATACTGTAGGAGAATCTCTTTTTCTTAGTAGGTAAGAAATAATACATTTGGTGTTTAACCTTTCATTTTATTTGTACTTTCTGTTTTTACAGTCTCTCTTCTATCATTTGCCACATGCTTTTTTTTTCCCTTTTTTTAAAAAAAAATATATATATATATATATGAACACATTTACTTTGCATCAGTTTTTAAATTTTTGAAAACTTGGGGCATCTGGGTGGCTCAGTTTGTTAAGCAACTGCCTTCAGCTCAGGTCATGATCCTGGAGTCCCAGGATCAAGTCCTACGTCAGGCCCTCTGCTCATCATGGAGCTGGCTTCTCCCTCTGCCCCTCGCCCCTTTTATGCTCTCTCTCAAATACATAAAATCTTTAAAAAAAAAAACTTTAAAAACTTATCAGCTTTAGATAATTCGATTTACTCCCCCTCTTCATCAATGCTGCTGTGAAAGATAAAGAAATGAATTCTTTGGGGCGCCTGGGTGGCTCAGTGGGTTAAGCCTCTGTCTTTGGGTCATGATCTCAGGGTCCTGGGATCGAGGCGCTCTGCTTGGCGGGGAGCCTGCTTCTCCCTCTCTCTCTGCCTGTCTCTCTGCCTACTTGTGATCTCTCTCTCTGTCAAATAAATAAAATCTTAAAAAAAAAAAAATGAATTCTTTGGTTAATTTCTATTCCCTCCTGCCTCGGTTTGAGTTAGTTTGATTATTTTTAGTTTGTCAAGGTTTATAACACTTACTCTGTTCTGTAGCCATAGCATGGTCGTTGAACCTTAATATACCTTCTTGTATGAATTTGTTTTTTTAACTCCAGGACTCTTATTAATATAAGGAAGCTTATTAATAGCTTTCTCATTTCTGAGTTGTTTATTTCATTATCATCAGTAGACACTCTTCACCCCCACCCCAGTCCCCAAGAAAACTTCAAGTTTGAATGGTTGGAAATGTCTTTCTGTTCTCTCTGTATATGAATGGCAACCTGACTACATGTACAATTCTGGGGTCATGCTCTTTGCTTTTTCCAGCCAGAGAGAAGCTAGTGCAAAGGCCCTGAGGTTAGTGTGGACATTTTAGGTGTGATGTCCCTTCTTCATTTCCCTCCATCCCCTATCCCTTCCTTTAGTGCATCCTGGACCTGGATCCTCTGGAAATGTTTCCTGCTTCTGGGGTCAAGTGTGACCCCATCCAAGACATAGTCTAATTAAAAGATTTTTGTCCATGTCCCTAAGAACTCTGCATTTGAAACCTGGGCTTTTAGCATCTTTCTGGGGGTTTTCCCACTTTTATTATACCTTGCAGGTATTCTGCCAAATCTGTGATTGAGGTTCTAATTGTTTCAGGTTTTACTGGCTGTTGAATTTTCCCTGCTAATTTTACTCCTTCTATTAATGTCTGTGGTTTTCAGGGAAGAGAAAGAAGTAACTTTCATTCTGCCATCTTTTTTCCAGAAGACCTCTGTACATTTAGTTTTTTTTTTTTAAAGATTTTATTTATTTATTTGACAGAGATCACAAGTAGGCAGAGAGGCAGGCAGAGAGGAGGAAGCAGGCTCCCCACAGAGCAGAGAGCCCGATGTGGGGCTCGATCCCAGGACCCTGAGATCATGACCTGAGCCGAAGGCAGCGGCTTAACCCACTGAGCCACCCAGGTGCCCCATGTACATTTAGTTTTGAACCACCTTTGTTTATATGTGACTCTGGGCTCTCATTTTTTCTGGTTCTCTGAGTGCTAAAGTAAAAATTGAGTTAGAGTTTCTTTAAATATCTGCAGGTGTATTATAGCAAACCACATTAATACGTTATTGTTACTTTGCTCTAGGTGTTTCCTGTAATGTTTCTGTGGATAAGGAACAGATACTATCCAAACGTAAAAATGAAAATGGTTGGTGAGTAAGGCTATTATTTGTGTGAATATATGTATTCGAGAAAATGTTTATTTTTCAACTAAAAATCTTTAATAAGGTCATTATCAGTAAGAGTAGTTGGGATATAACTTTCTTCATGGTGATCAATATAGAATCAGTCATTTTAATGTAAGAATTTTTGAGTGATGGTGGTCATTTTTAGATATTGTGATGAAAGAGTTTCTGAATTTCTAAAGTCACATTGTGACTCTCTTCTGGGTCTTTGGGCTTAGTGCTAAAGCAAATTAAAAATAAAAGTAGAAAAAGAAATTATCTGTATCATAAAATCCCAGCTAAAGGGTGCCTTAGACCAATGCTACCTACTTTTCCTTAATGTTATGTTACCTATAGAAAATGCTGGCATCACACTCACACGCGTGGACATGTGGCCTGCTGAGGTAAACAGACAAGGCTGCACAAGGCCAGAAGCAACCAGCACGGGGGCTGCAGCAGTCCAGGGCCCATGCTGCAGCTCCAGGGGTTGAAGGAATCACCATCTTGGCATACCCACCACCCACTGCTACAAGCTGCATCCTCAGTAAATTGAATAGAAGGCTCTGCCTGTGTAATTGTTGCCCAAAGTGTGTCTTAACTGATCTGTCTTAAGTAACTTTAGGTGGTATACAAACAACTAAATGGAAATTAATAACCATGTATTTGTTTTAGTGTATATTTAAAAATACTCGTTTTTCATTTTAAAGTAATGCCGGAGGGTCCTATTCAAATAAAGTGTATTTCAATTTAAAAAATTACCCTCTTGGGGCGCCTGGGTGGCTCAGTTGGTTGGGCGACTGCCTTCAGCTCAGGTCATGGTACTGGAGTCCTGGGATCGAGTCCCGCATCGGGCTTCCAGCTCGGCGGAGAGTCTGCTTCTCCCTCTGAACCTCCCACTTCTCATGCTCTCTCTCTCTCTCATTCTCTCTCTCTCAAATAAATAAATAAAATCTTTAAATACATACATACATACATACATACATACCCTCTTTAAGGAGAATTAAATTAATAACAGTACAGGTAGTATGTGGATGTGACGGAAATGGTGTTGTGGGGACACAGGGGACCTCAGTCTGGAAAACCAGCCTTAGATCATTTCTCATTCTGTAGATAAAGAAAGACCTGGCAAGATTAGAAGTTTGCTTAAACCATAAGACTGTTTAGTAAAGCTAGGATGGTGCCCGTGTCTCTCCTTCATTCTTTTTTTTTTTTTTAAGATTTTATTTATTTATTTGAGAGAGAGAGCGAGCGCACACGAGAGGGGAGAAAGTCAGAGGGAGAAGCAGACTCCCTGTGGGGCTGGGAGCCTGATGCGGGACTCGATCCCAGGACTCCAGGATCATGACCTGAGCCGAAGGCAGCTGCTTAACCAACTGACCCACCAGGTGCCTGTCTCTCCTTCCTTCTTGGAAAGTGTTCTTTCTTCTTTCCTTCCAATTTTAGTCTTTTGATGCCACTGTCACCATTTTTGCCCTATTACATACTAGCTTTGCTATCGTGTACTTAATATCTTTCATTATATTGACTCCAGATTTTTATTTAAATTTATTTCAAAAGGAATCTGATATATTACTGTCATATCATTTGCTTGAACTAGAAATTAACCACAGTGAAAACAAATTGTTATTAAACTCCAGCAGAGATGCTATCACCTGACTGGTTCTGAGCCTGAGGTCTGGATTCTCACTGTTAAGAGATCTGCAGCTGTGAGATTCTTGTTAAAGATTTCCTAGCCCTGGGGAGGGACGCCTGGGTGGCTCAGTTGGTTAAGTGGCTGCCTTCAGCTCAGGTCATGATCCCAGCGTTCCTGGGATCGAGTCCCACATCGGGCTCCTTACTCAGCAGGGAGCCTGCTTCTCTCTCTGTCTCTTCCTGCCATTCTGTCTGCATGTGCTCGCGCGCTCTCTCTCTCTCTGACAAATAAATAAATAAAATCTTAAAAAAAAAAAAAAAAGATTTTCTAGCCCTGGACTGAGACTTTCTTTTTATAATTGGGATTGATAGGGAACTGAAAAGGGGAGTTGGCTCCTACTCTGTGAGCCATTGTTATTTAGTCCTGTTTACTTGTGTCACCCGAACCCATCACTTTTGCCACATAAATTTAAATTCAAGACATTCACTAGGGTCCCATATTCTGCACTTGGGGAAATACCTACCATATTGCCTTGGGATGCTCGTAAGTTTTTGATAGGCCTGTCTGAATGGATAGCCACCTGAGCCATTCCGCAGCTGGCCAACAAGGGCACTCGTGGGTTTTAGAAACGTGTTGTGAAGTTAGCGCCGTTTCCTGGGTTTTTTCTGTCATTCGTTAAGGTTCTTACATGCTCACTCTTTTCTTCGAAAACTCATTTTCTTTGAAATCACCCTAGGATTTCTGGCACTGCTTTCTCAGTATTGTTCAGTGTTAAGGCTGAGTTCTGGCCAAATCCTGGCCAGTGGGAAAAGCAGAAGGATGTTGCAGGAACTGTGCTGCTCTCCGTTGTTTCTCACAAGGTCACTCTGGAGGTGTGAGCGGGTTTGCGTGTGTATTCCTCAGTGCTGTTTTTTGATTTGGGTAATCTGGGATAAGACACTGTTATCTGTTGATGAGTGTGTTTTGTATTTTAGGTTTATTTAAGGATCCTTTTTGGTGATTACACCTGCATTATATGTTTGTTCACAATCTTGGTAATTGTGTATGCAGCCACACAAAGATGACGAAGTTCAAGATGTAGTATGGACATCTTCCTGTTCACTCTTGGCAGTATGGATAGGGTTCCCTCCTGGGCTTTACTAAGAAATATAAAATAAAAAAATAACTATAAATTTGAACTATTAAAAAATATATAATATTTTAAAAAATATAAAAACATATAGGAGCTTAATATATGGTCAGTGGCATATTGTCTAGCTAATTATATCACCAGTAGGGACTTATCATTTATTGGGCATTTTGTTCTTTGTTCCATATGTAGCTGCAATAGTTAAAAAACTCTCTCAGTATCTTTAGGGAAACAATAATGCAATCTCTAATATGTTGTTTGAGTCTTGGTTGGCTCCACTTTTTGATAACAGGAATAGCTCTGTAGTTATTACAAATGACTATACCAAAAGGAATTTTGAAATAATAGCCATCTTTTGTGATGTATATTATGTTATGATCCCTAGATTTAAATCTTCAGTTATCAGTTTGCTAGGTGTTGGGACTGTGATTTATTATAGATACTTATAGAACTGCAAGTTTGGATAGGTCAACTTGAGAAGGCATTTGGGTGACTGGATTCTAAGATTTTCAGAAGACATGAATTGATATTGTGGGGGAGATTATAGTCAAATATGCAGAGCCTGAGATGAGAAATAACTAGAATGAAGGAACAATTATGTGGAGAACTTGGATCATCGAGTAGAATATTTGTGAATTGTCTGTGTGCATCATATCTGTAGAGGATAGAAGAGTGTTAGGTCAAAGTATAATTAAAAAGAGAAAGGCAGTCATGATCCCAGGATTCTGGGATCGAGTCCCACATCAGGCTTTCTGCTCAGCAGGGAGCCTGCTTCTCCCTCTGCCCAGTGCTCCTCCTGCTTGTGCTCTCTATCTCTCTGCCAAATAAATAAATAAAATCTTAAAAAAAAAAAACAAAAGAAAGAAAGAAAGAAAGGCAACCCTAACAGATACATGATAAGCACATGTCAGAGATATATTTAACGCATTACTGGGGGAGTCGGAGCCTGCCAATGCTGGTTTAGGGAAGGAGTCTCTGTAGAACAAATCTAGTTACTGTCCTGCAGGACAACAGAGCCTCAGCCTTTGAGGTTACCTTTTCTAATAGCCAAGAACATTTGTATCTCTACCAGACTAAAATTATTTCTGATTTTACAAATTGTCAATCTTATTAATCTCCTTTCTTTTTTTTTTTTTTAATATAATTTTTAATTTTTTATAAACATATATTTTTATCCCCAGGGGTACAGGTCTGTGAATCACCAGGTTTACACACTTCACAGCACTCACCAAAACACATACCCTCCCCAATGTCCATAATACCACCCCCTTCTCCCAAACCCCCTCCCCCCAGCAACCCTCAGTTTGTTTTGTGAGATTAAGAGTCACTTATGGTTTGTCTCCCTCCCAATCCCATCTTCTTTCATTTATTCTTCTCGTACCCACTTAAGCCCCCATGTTGCATCACCACTTCCTCATATCAGGGAGATCATATGATAGTTGTCTTTCTCCGCTTGACTTATTTCGCTAAGCATGATACGCTCTAGTTCCATCCATGTTGTCGCAAATGGCAAGATTTCATTTCTTTTGATGGCTGCGTAGTATTCCATTGTGTATATATACCACATCTTCTTGATCCATTCATCTGTTGATGGACATCTAGGTTCTTTCCATAGTTTGGCTATTGTGGACATTGCTGCTATAAACATTCGAGTACACGTGCCCCTTTGGATCACTACGTTTGTATCTTTAGGGTAAATGCCCAATAGTGCAATTGCTGGGTCATAGGGCAGTTCTATTTTCAACATTTTGAGGAACCTCCATGCTGTTTTCCAGAGAGGTTGCACCAGCTTGCATTCCCACCAACAGTGTAGGAGGGTTCCCCTTTCTCCGCATCCTCGCCAGCATCTGTCATTTCCTGACTTGTTGATTTTAGCCATTCTGACTGGTGTGAGGTGATAGCGCATTGTGGTTTTGATTTGTATTTCCCTGATGCCGAGTGATATAGAGCACTTTTTCATGTGTCTGTTGGCCATCTGGATGTCTTCTTTGCAGAAATGTCTGCTCATGTCCTCTGCCCATTTCTTGATTGGATTATTTGTTCTTTGGGTGTTGAGTTTGCTAAGTTCTTTATAGATTCTGGACACTAGTCCTTTATCTGATATGTCGTTTGCAAATATCTTCTCCCATTCTGTCAGTTGTCTTTTGATTTTGTGAACTGTTTCCTTTGCTGTGCAAAAGCTTTTGATCTTGATGAAATCCCAATAGTTCATTTTTGCCCTTGCTTCCCTTGCCTTTGGCGTTGTTCCTAGGAAGATGTTGCTGCGGCTGAGGTCAAAGAGGTTGCTGCCTGTGTTCTCCTCAAGGATTTTGATGGATTCCTTTCGCACATTGAGGTCCTTCATCCATTTTGAGTCTATTTTTGTGTGTGGTGTAAGGAAATGGTCCAATTTCATTTTTCTGCATGTGGCTGTCCAATTTTCCCAGCACCATTTATTGAAGAGGCTGTCTTTTTTCCATTGGACATTCTTTCCTGCTTTGTCGAAGATTAGTTGACCATAGAGTAATGTGATACAACACATCAATAAAAGTAAGAACAAGAACCATATGATACTCTCAATAGATGCTGAAAAAGCATTTGACAAAGTACAGCATCCCTTCCTGATCAAAACTCTTCAAAGTGTAGGGATAGAGGGCACATACCTCAATATCATCAAAGCCATCTATGAAAAACCCAGCGCAAATATCATTCTCAATGGAGAAAAACTGAAAGCTTTTCCACTAAGGTCAGGAACACGGCAGGGATGTCCATTATCACCACTGCTATTCAACATAGTACTAGAGGTCCTAGTCTCAGCAATCAGACAACAAAAGGAAATTAAAGGCATCCAAATCGGCAAAGAAGAAGTCAAATTATCACTCTTCGCAGATGATATGATACTATATGTGGAAAACCCAAAAGACTCCACTCCAAAACTGCTAGAACTTATACAGGAATTCAGTAAAGTGTCAGGATATAAAATCAATGCACAGAAATCAGTTGCATTTCTCTACACCAACAGCAAGACAGAAGAAAGAGAAATTAAGGAGTCAATCCCATTTACAATTGCACCCAAAACCATAAGATACCTAGGAATAAACCTAACCAAAGAGACACAGAATCTATACTCAGAAAACTATAAAGTACTCATGAAAGAAATTGAGGAAGACACAAAGAAATGGAAAAATGTTCCATGCTCCTGGATTGGAAGAGCAAATATTGTGAAAATGTCTATGCTACCTAAAGCAATCTACACATTTAATGCAATTCCTATCAAAGTACCATCCATCTTTTTCAAAGAAATGGAACAAATAATTCTAAAATTTATATGGAACCAGAAAAGACCTCGAATAGCCAAAGGGATATTGAAAAAGAAAGCCAACGTTGGTGGCATCACAATCCCGGACTTCAAGCTCTATTACAAAGCTGTCATCATCAAGACAGCATGGTACTGGCACAAAAACAGACCCATAGATCAATGGAACAGAATAGAGAGCCCAGAATTAATCTCCTTTCTATAAGTTATCATCTAACTTCGGAGAGTCTGGGCCCTGATCAGTAGTACTGAGCAACCAGTGTGACCTTCCGGGAGGGCAGAGTATGGCCCATGGGCCAGGCACTTATTTTGGAAGTATATTTGTATTGGAACATAGATGTGGTGTGGATTCAGTTATGTGTTATCTGTGGCTGCTTCTGTGCTGTAAAAGTAGAGGTGAGTCATTGTAGCAGACACACACGGCCTGCCGACTGGAGATACTTGTTTCCCGGATCGTCACAGAAGGAATCTGCCTCCTTGTCCCTCCTTGTCCCCGGGCGTCCATAACGCTTGGTGGGCTTGTTGGACAGTGTGCCAATAAAAGGGCATGTGGAATCCTTGTCTTATTTTTAATTTTTAGATCATTTTTCTTAATACCAGATGGAGACATTTACATTCTAGAAAAACACATCAGTATCCTCCCTTGTCACTTTTTAGCATGTCCCTTGTCACTAGGTGCTGCAGGCAGTGTAGCCTGGAGGTGACTGTCTACATTTTTTAATATAAATATTTCACTATTATTTTTTTCCTTCTTTATATATAACATGTGACCTAGTAGGATTGGAATAACATATTTTAGCAACTTAAATATTAAGCGTTTATGGGTTTTAACAGTGGGATTTTTGTGGTAACGAGTTGCTCCTTCCCTGGCTAAAGCAATGGCCCTTCCTCTGTGCAGCATTCTGGAGGCCCTCTCCTGCACGGGGTGCTCGCTCAGGCTTGGCTACGTGTACAGGTGCACACCCAAGAGCCTAGACTACAAGAGAGACTTGTTTTGCCTCAGTGTGGAAGCCATTGAAAGGTAAGTATACTGAATAAATGAAAACCTTGTAACTGATTTCTTGAAAAGTTGTTTGCAGAAAAATTGGTATGAAAACATCAGAACTAAATCAACACTGTTTGGTTAAAATATATTTTCAAGTAATAATTTCTGACAGTAGAGCCGGTGATTTTTTGTTTGTTTTGACCTGATGTATTTGGTATTGGAAAATCAGACATTATAAGTTGTAAGGAGAAGTCACTGTGAGAATGTTTTTTTCAGAATAAAAATAGGTTCAGTTTTCCATAAAAATTGATTTAGTTTAAGAGGATTTTTTAAGCAGTTGTGCGGATCAATATGTGCCGTCCATTTTATTCCAACACCCCTTTCCCAAGTTTTTAGCCATCTAGAATATGAAGGATTTGGAATTTCAAAACTGGTTAGGAAGGAAGTCCCTTTGGTCTTCTGGAAAAGCAGAAATACAAAGTCCAATACAATCTTTTTTAAAGATTTTATTTTCTTGCATCTAGTAAGGAATCATCTGTTTTTTTTCTGAGGCATGCAAGGAAGTGCCTTCATTCTCTAGATTTCTATAAAAAGTAGACATTTGGAAACAAGACAGATAGGAGGCTGATGACAGATGTCAGTTAAAGAGTTTTCAGATAGCTTTTATTTATTTATTTTTAATTTTTATTTACTTATTTTTAAAGGATTTTATATATTGGAGAGAGAAAGAATGCATGAACAAGGGGGTGGGGGCAGAGGGAGAGGGAGAAGCAAGCTCCCCACTGAGCCTGACATGGGGCTCAGTCCCAGGAGCCTGGGCTCATGACCTGAGCCAAAGGCTGACTGAACCACCCAGGCACCCAAGAGTTTCAGGCATCTTAGTGGTCTTCTAATTCATGAACCTTCTCTTCAGATTGTATAAATCTTTCGCCTCATAAAATAGGAAACATAAAATTAAATCACTTATTTGACCCCAATGTATTTTCACTTATCCTGCAAAAGATGTAACCCTCAAGCCTTTAAAGATGCCTGAAAACCTTATACATCAGGAAAGAAGAATAGTTTAAGAAGAAAAGAATTTTTTTTTAAAGATTTTATTTATTTGACAGAGAAACATAGCGAGAGAGCGAACACAGCAGGGGCAGTGGGAGTGGGAGAAGCAGGCTTCCCACTGAGCAGGGAGCCCAATGCGGGGCTCAATCCCAGGACCCCCGGACCATGACCTGAGCTGAAGGCAGATGCTCAAGGACTGAGGCATCCGGGCACCTCAAGATGAAAAGAATTTGAATGCCAAGGAACCTGGTTGGTTTTAGAAGTGTTTATTTACACTTTTGGGGTTTTTTAAAAAGCCTTTATTTTTAAGTAATTTCTACACCCAGTTTCGGCTCAAACGCATGACCCGGGGATTGAGAGTCGCGGGCTCTGCGGCCGGAGCCAGCGGGCGCCCCGGTTAACGGTTCTGTGCATTACGGCGCGCCACGCCCTTTCCCACCTCATGCCTTCTTCTTTCCTGAACAGGATGGTAATTGCCTTCGGCCATTTTACCTCCCATGCCATTTTTCAGAAATACAATCACTAAGGCTTCCAAGGGAAGCTTGGTCTTATTTGACGAAAGAAGTGACCTGCTGAAGTGGCTGCGTGCGAGGAAAGACTTTGGAGGAAACGCACATTTATCAGCGTTCTTTGGAGAAATACTAGCACCTTCTTGTTTCCTGTTTAGACTTAGTGGGTTACCAACACGGGGCCTGTATTCCTCGTTTCCACGCCAACACTTCTCTTGTCTCATATTTTCTACACCGCGGCGTCTCCTAACCCGAGAGAGCTGAGCAAAACGTAACTTGGAGGATATCTGTTGAAGTTGGCAAATCCAAGTCACCAAGAATTGACTCCATATATTATTTACTAAAAGTCAAATTTGAAAGTACCCATGTTCTCAAAAACTTACAGAAAGCAAAAAAGCAGTGGCTTCTTCAGAATCTTTTTAAACTTTTTAATTATAGAATATTGAACTATGAGGGGCGCCTGGGTGGCTCAGTGGGTTAAAGCCTCTGCCCTCGGCTCAGGTCATGATCCCAAGGTCCCGGGGTCCCAGGATTGAGTCCCGCATCGGGCTCTCTGCTCCATGGGGAGCCTGTTTCCTCCTCTCTCTCTGCCTGCCTTTCTGCCTACTTGTGATCTCTGTCTGTCAAATAAATAAAATCTTTTTTTAACAAAAGGAATTTTGAACTATGTTAATGTTTTGCTACTCGGTTAACTAAAGACCAAGTTTGTTCTAGGAATGGATAATATAAAGCAATGCCTGGACCAGGGTATTTTGGAGAAAAACTTGATTTTAGGTGGTACAACTTCCTGTGTAAGTTAGTAGTAACAAAAACGTTATTTTATGTTCATTTGGTACAAATACATAATGTAAGATAGAGTTAATGTTATTAACTAACATGAATTTCATATTTGCCTCTTTTTCATATTTTAACTTTGTACTGTGCTATACCATAGTTATATTTTAGGGTCCTCAGAAAAGCAAATTGTGTCAGAAGATAAAGAACTTTTTAATCTCGAAAGCAGAGTTGAAATAGAAAAGTCTCTAAAGCAGGTAATTCTGTTCTGTACTTTTTCTATCTTTGTATGAACAACTTCCTGTTAGTGAGCAGGCGCTCCTGCAAAGACAACCCTCGGAGTGGCGTCTGGTTTGGTCTTAGTACTTTCCTGGTAAGAGAGCGCCTGTTTTATTTCAGGCGTTAATAAAGTTGATTTTGGGGGTTAGCCAAACTTACGCTAAAGCTTTATCAAAAAAATTGTAAGGCATTTCATGTCTCAATCAAAACCATATAGATCCAGAAACTAGGAAACTATATTTCATTTGATTCAGTTCTCCTGGTCTAAACAGTCTGCAAGTGTTTTTGAATGTTAACGTCGTCCCAATGCAGACAGGCAAGGTACCGAGGAGCGGACAGAAGCTCAGTTAGAGGCTGAGAGCGATGCCTTATTTACATAAAATTCAGAGTATGCCTCTAAACACTTTCATGTATAATGCGTAACTTATTTTTGTTGTTAACTTATTTTTCTTTTATTTTTACAAAATTTGAGTATAGTTGGCACACAATATTACTTTAGTTTCAGGTGTACAACTTAAGTGTTTTGACAAGTTGATACATTATGCTTTGTTCACCACAAGTATAGCTACTGTCTGTCCTATTACGTCACTATTACAATATCGTTGACTGGAGTCCTTATACTCTTCCTGCCATGGCTTACTCATTCCATAACTGGAGGCCTTCACCCATTTTGCCCAACACCCCCCCTCCCCTCTGGGAACCGCCAGTTCATTCTCTGTACTTATAAGTCTAATTCTGCTCTTTGTTTATTTATTCGTATTTTTAGATTCCATTTATGAGTGGAGTCACTAATATTTGTCTTTTTCAGCCTGACTTATTTCACTTAGCCTGATCGCCTGTAGGTCCATCCATGTTGTCTCAAGTGGCATGATCTCAGCCTTTCCGATGGGAGTATAATATTCCACTGTAAATTCATGTGTGTATGTGTATAGAAATGCATAACTTTTCATAAATTTTGTTAATGATAGGTATTTTAATCAGGTGTGATTTTAATCATCTATGTGTATCTGAAAATATTTTTTTAATTCAATAGATGGAAGATGTTTTGAAAGCCTTACAAACGAAGCTGTGGGAGGTTGAATCAAAATTGTCCTTCACCAGTTGCAAAAGCTGAAATCGTCTAAGTGCCCCCACTCTGGACTCCCTGCTGATGGACACTTCTTTCATATGTAGCAATTCTGGTTATCATTTCATTTCACCTAGAATGGAAGGAGTTCTAAAGGGCTGTATGTATATTCTCTTGTACTGATCAAGTGAGAAGAATTGTAGTACAACTTTACAATATAATAAATGGTAAAGAGATGGTTATTTCCTGAAGTTGAATTTTAAAGCCATTTTATGATACTTGCTGAAACTGGAATTGAGTAGCTTTTGTGTTGATAAGAAACTGCAATGATCTTCTGAACTCCTCTCTCTGTACTGAGTTCATTATTCATTTCCTTTAAAAAAATTTTCATTCACCTTTAATGCTTTGGGAAATATTTAATATTGAATGGCACGAAAATCTTAGGGGTTTTTCCTCCCACTGTGTCACTGACTGTCTCTGAAAATGGATGCGTAAAGCTCTCTGAAGAAACCGGTCAGTTGAATCACTTGTCAGAACTGTTTGAAAACTTGCACAGGAGCCGAACAGCATAGAGTCTCATGGTAGTAGAATTCCTCTGGGTCTGTTTGTTTACTACTATATGCCCCCCAAAATCTGGAATAGTATTTGCCAAAGAGACCAGTAGTCATTCTCTGAGGGTGGGGTTCTGGGGAATTTTCAATATTCTGTAATGTGAGACTTAGAGTAAGCCTGTGCTATCTTTAAAATCAGGAGGAGACTAAAGATGAAAACAAAGTATTTTAAGATTGATTGCAACAAAACTGAGTTGCGGTATATAATTGAATTCAGAAATCCTGATGCCATGAAAGCCTGCTCAGGACTGTACAGGTAACCCAGATTTCTCCAGGCGCCTTTCTGGTTTTGGGTCCTGATGAGGCTGCACAACATCAGTACTCAGTATGTATGAGGAACTCAGCTCAGTTTCTGCTCAGGAGTTCCCTAATTATTTCTGAGAATACTTAAAGGTATCCCAACAAAGGACTGACTGGCTCATTTACAGTTACTACGTTTGATAGATCGGCAGCAAGGCCTGGTCATTAGAGATTAGGGAGCCCCCTGGTCTTGTCTCATGCAGACCTGCGACCAGGTAGAATGTGGTAGTGAGACAGCGCATACTTGTCCCTGCTGGCAACAACACAGTCGTCTCGCCTCGGTCAGCTCGAGGCAGTCCCCAGTGTCTGTCCCCTCGGGTGCTTCAGGGCAGCTTGCACACGAGTTCATTCGGAGCAGGTGGGCGAGTGCGGTAACAGCAGGAATTCCTCCAACTTCCTGGTTGTGCGGCGGCAGCAGGCTGGCGATCACTTTCAGGGCTGTTCCAAAGACAGGTGGTTTGGCTCCCTAAGTCCTTTACTCTGCTCCTACTGGGGCAGGATTTCGAGTCAATCCACGCATCTTGAAAACTGCTCATTTCACCAGTGAAAAATCATTTCTAAGATCCAAAGTGCCGACTGAGCATCTGTTGTGGATCAGAGATGAGCCCAGCTCAGGTGCTCTGGCTGCCTCTGGTGTGGGACTTGGATTAGCCACAGTTGCCTTTGCTGTCAGGCTGTCCTTCAGGTGAAGCTAACGGAACACTCCTGGGTGCAGATGGGAAGCTCACACGCTTGTATCACATGCTCTGCACTGAAGCCCCCGGAAGGAGATCCCAGGAGACGGTTACATTTCGTAAGGCGGAGTCTGCGTCTTTGGCCTCTGCCCGTGATGTCACTGAGGGATGTTCTCGCCCCTGCCAGAGAGCTGCTCAGGTTCCCGGACCGCTCACCTCGAGGCCTCCGGGCGGGAATTGGCCTCTCTGCGTGCTGCTCTGTGACACCTGCAAGAGGACGGGGTCCCCCCCCCCAGTTCTGGGCCAGCCTCTCCTCTTTCCCCAAAGGCTGGGAAGCCTGGCTTTCCTGGCTTTAGCCTGAGGTCTCAGAAAGCTGCTGTGAAAACGCATCCTGTGTATCCACGTCCTGTCACCGACAAGACTCGAGGCGATGGGTTCTTGTTTCTGTTCCTTGTAACTGAAAAACAGTGTGCTCTCGTTGCTGCTTGCCAAGTTCTGATGAAGCACGGCTTGTGGGCAGGAATGCGGTTGCTGAAGCAAGACACGGACATTCCGGCCCAAGTTGCAAAAGACTCAAGAGTCTTCAGGCAGAGCTACCCAGAAATTGTCCTGTCAGCCATCCCCGTAAAGGGGCACTCCCCTGTTCTTTAGGGAGAAGCTCTGGAAGCTGATACCAGGACCTATTACATGGCCTTTCTAGATTCTTCTAACCACGTCTGCATAGAACATTATAGTTTCATCCGAGTGTGGGTTCTGCCCTCAGCAAATGCTCTCATTGTGTTTGTGAATTTCCAAGCCAGAGATCCTACTGCGGTCATTGCTCTGTGTGGCACCCGCGCCAGGATGGAATGCGCCCTGTCTGGATGGTTCTAGTCAAGCTCTGGACATGTAAAATGGGCAGCATCAGGAGAAGGCCTCCTTGCAGAATTGGGTTTACGCATTTAGTGGGAAATTCTTGAACAAAGAAGCTGTGAGCGAGACTTCCCTCAGCTTGTGTTTGAGGGATGGTCTCACAGGTAGCAGAAATCCTGGGTCAGGATCCCAGTCGAAATGCTTTCTTCATCCATGTGACCTTGAGCAAATTATCTAATCATTTTGAGCCTTTGTTTCCTTGTCTATAAAATGAGGCTATAATAACCTTCCCCTGAATCACAGATTATCAAATTAGGTAATGCTTATGAGAGTGCTTTGAAAACAGTAAAGCATCACAAAAATGAAATGACAGTGATTTATAGCCTTGTTTAGAATAGAGTTGATCTGATTCCTTCCAACGTAGTATCCCCTTAAGATTCTAGGAGCGTAAAGGGAGAAATCTGAAACACCATAATAAAAAAATATATATTACAATTTACTTCTTTCTCCAGTTACAAATACAACATATGAACATTGCAGAAATTTTGAAAAAATAGAGGAATGGCACAAAGAAGAAAAGCACATAATCTCACAACTAAAAGAATTATGATTCACTTTTCGGGGTATATCTTTATAGTCATTTTTATATGCAAATTTGGAACCATACCAAACATACTGTTTTCACCTAAACTACTTCATAACTACGTTTCTGCATTATTAAATACCTGATTTTTAGTGAACACTTATTTTTAAGGAAACATTTATTTTAAAACCTGTTCAAGTGCAATCATACGGTTTGAAATTCACACTTTCAGTGGTTTAACAACTGAGTTTAGTTGTCGAATAAGAGGGAAGGTGTGAGCGAAATCTTAAACCAGTTACCTCCGTCTGGCTCCAGGGCACGCAGGATCTGAGAGCCAGCTGTTAAATTGTCAGGAATTTTGTGAGTTGGTTGTTAAACTGTTGGTAGCTTTGTGTTGGCCGTGGCTGGGAGTGTTTATACCAGAAAAATCAGCACGTGCTAAATGCCCGCTTCACCCCGTCACCAGCTGGTTTCCCAGGACATTACTGTGTATTTTGAATCTCCTTCCATATTGTTTGTCTTAAAGTTTAAGGGAAGGAAAATGAATTCTCCTTTTGTCACCCAGAAGATTCCGTCCTAATGTCTTTTCATTTAATAAATCTAAATTGAAACACTGTATCTTAAGACTTTAGTGATTACAGCCACATTCTTTTTTTTTTGTCTTTTTTAAAGATTTTATTTATTTGACAGACAGAAATCACAAGTAGGCAGAGAGGCAGGGGGAGGGGGAAGCAGGCTCCCCGCTGAGCAGAGAGCCTGATGCGGGGCTCATCCCAGGACCCTGAGCTCATGACCTGAGCTGAAGGCAGAGGCTTAACCCACTGAGCCACCCAGGTGCCCCTACAGCAACATTCTTCGCTGCCTGGAGAAAAAGCCCAGATACCTGAAAGCTAATGACTTAAAATTTTGTATAAGTAGTCAATGTTATGTATATATATCTGTATATCTCTTTTTGTTCTTCCTGAATAAATAGTGGGCGGTTGCACGCCTGTGAAGCAGCAGACACGCATTTGCAATTGCTTTGAACTAAGGGAAGATCATTTACTCTTTGATCTAACCCAGACTTGTTTGGGTACTGATCATTAATTTTGTTTAATAAGAGCTGAGTTCCATCTATCTGGCAGGGGTTTATCTAGGCAGGTGATCACAGCGGCAGGCAGTCAGGTCAATCTATGTAATTGTAGTCTCTTCAGAATGTGTATACTTGTCTAAATGCTTGTGATAATTAGACGGCAACGGGAAAGGAGAGGTTGGAGGGGTGACGTCCCACCTGTGATTTGAACTAGAACTGGCCTCATTTCGTTCAAGTTAGCTCCGATCGACTTCTGCTAGCTGGACAAAATTAAAGTAAGCCTAACTTTCCCCCCCTAAACAATTAGCACCATGGTTTCAGATATCCTCCATCGGCCTTTAAGGCAGAGAGGGACAAAGTGCCCTCAAGGGCCCTTCCAGCCTCCTAGCTCATGGGAGCTGAGAAAGGAAATGAGAGAGAGTTCTAAGGGGGGCAGTGAGAATCCCTGAGCTGACTTGGCAAGCTTGAGTTCTCTCCCCCACACACATCGTCACATTCACGAGTCTCCCGCTGACCGCCGTGGGACTCCCACCCCCACTTACCAGGAGCTGTGGGCTTAGAATCCTGGAGGCTTCCCCAGAGCAACAGGAATTCTGGAACAATTGGGTGTATGTTTGGTTGAGTAACAATTCTCAAACCAAATGTAAGAGAAGGTCACCATTTTGAAGAGAAATGTTCTGAAACCTGCCGAGGATCTTCCCTGAAGGGGACGGACAGACAGCTGCTTCCCCCCCCCCCCCACCTCGCTGCTTCCCCGGGGGGTGGGGGGGTGACTTCTGTTCCTTGGTAGCCAGCACACAAAGGATTGTTTCCTACATACCAAGCACTGTGCTGGGAGCTGGGAGCTGGGAACTCACCTGCTTCTCACAAAAGCCTCTTTCATAGGAATCCTCCCTCCCATTTTACAGGTGCGGAAACTGAGGCCCAGAGAAGTTAAGTCCCAGCCCGAATTCCCAGGGCTTGGCAGCGCGCTGCTGCCTCCTCGCTGTGGCCCAAGCTGCAGCCAGATGCCTCCTTGGCTCTTAGCAGTGAAAAACCTAAGGGGAGGTGAATCCCTTCCTGGAGTCTTAGCAGCCTTAGCCCCTAAAGGCCTTAGAAGTCAGGAACATCTCCCTTTTCTACAAAATGAAGCTAACTGAACCCTTGTGCGGTGACGTCCCTGCACATTCTTTGCCCCGGCGCTCAGGTCCCCGGCTGCCCTGGGGCGAGCGCTCCCTCTCCCGCTGCCTCCTGGCTCCCAGCTCCCGCCCACCCCCTCCTTTGTGTCGTTTCTCTGCTTTACTGCGCTTACCCCTCTGCCCCCCACATCAGATTTTACGTTTGTCTGTCCCTCCATCGTCTTTCTGTCGCACGGTCATCCTCACAGTCCTGTGGCCTCCGCCGGAAGGGACGCGGCCGCTCGGCAGGTGCTCTGAGCACCCCGCGGGGCGCCGATCGCTGCGACGCCCAGCCGCTGCTTCCTCACGCCTCCAGCCCCGCAAGCGCGCTCGGGTGTCTGTCTGGAGACGGGCAGCCTCCCTGCGGCCCAGCCAGCTCTCGGAACCACCGTCCTACCCCTAACCGTGCACGCTGGCGACAAGCCTTTTGGTCGCCCATGGCAAACATTTTGCCGAAACCCCTCTCTTGAGGGCTGCCAGTCAGTGTTTCCCACCAAGTGTTCCTGTTGGTCTGAAATCCCCAAAACTTACAATTTAAACCCCCCTCCCCCACCTTGGGGCACCTGGGTGGTTCAGGTGATTAAGGGTCTGCCTTGGCTCAGGTTAGGATCTCCAGGCCCTGGGATCGAGCCCCTCCTCAGGCTCCCAACTCAGCGGGAGTCTGCTTCCCTCTCCCTCGGCCTCTCCCTGTGCTGTGATCTCTCTGTCTCTCTGTGCTCTCTGTGTCTCTCAAATGAACAAATAAAATCTTAAAAAAAAAAAAAAAATCACCCTCCCCTTTAGAATTCTCTTTTTCAGTTGTCCGTGTTTCTTAGCCGCGTGGGATGAAACAAAGCTGAAATGCCACAGGGCTGGGGAACTGCTTCCCGATAGGCCAGGGAAATCGCCACACAGCAAGTGGGGGTCTTGTGGCCAACGTGGCTGATCGCTGCCGCTCATCTCTGACAGGGTATGGAGACTTCATGATGACCTTGCTTCTGTGCACGTTTGCAAGTTTTTGTCAAACCCAAACACCAGGGTGCTCTCACGCTCCAGCTTTATGGGCATCTGAGCCTCGGATGGCTTCCAGTCTCTCTCTCCCATTTTTCATACCTGGGACTCTAAGCTTTTGCCAGTCAGAACACTGTTATGCCTCACATATGCCGTTTAAAAAATATATACAGTTTTGGGTTGCCTGGATGGCTCCGTTGGTTGGATGTCTTATTTCAGCTCACGTCATGATCTTGGGGTTCTGGGATCGAGTCCAGCGTCCAGCTCCCTGCTCAGCAGGGAGTCTGCTTCTCCCTCTGCCTCTCTCTGCCCCTCTGCTAATGATGCATGCTCTCTCTCTCTCAGATAAATAAAATATTAAAACACACACACACACACACATACACACACACAGAGTTTTTACTTGTCCTTCAAGGTCCTGCTGAGATGTTACTTCCTCCAGGAAGCCCTTCTTGGTTTCTTTTAGAAGTAATTTCTCCCACTTCATCATTCCTAAATTACTTAAGGATGTTTTCTTGCCTCCTTTGATTTCAACTAGAGTTATGTGTGTAACTTTCCTGCAAGACTAACTTCTTTTTTTTTTCCCCCCAGAGGCCCAGCACGTTGTCAGGTCTTGTATGCTGAAGGTAATTAATACTTACCTGTTAAATGTAGAGAGAATTTTCATCCCTTGTCTACTTTGTACAGTTGTGATGGTAAGTTGAAAAAATCTGAAAAGATGAGAAAAATGTTTATGCCAAAGCATGCTAAATTGCTTTCAATATTTCAGAAGTGACGTATGAGAATAAAAACAAACTGGGCGCCTGGGTGGCTCAGTCCATTAAGCGTGTGCCTTCCACTGGGACCCCCATCCAGGGATACTGGGATCCAGCCTGTGCTCTGTGCTCAGTGGGGAGTTTGCTTCCCCCCTCCCTCTGCCCCTCCCCCTGCGTGTGCTCTCGCTCTCTCCTTCTCAAATAAATAAAATCTCTAAAAAAAAAAAAAGAAAAAAGAATAAAAAGAAACTATTCCAAAATGCAGTGCTGGTGTGGGGTTGGAACTCCCCGTTAACCATGTAAATAAGAATTCAAGGGGAAATTAGCAAATTGAGCTCATTTACATGTGTAATTACCCACCTGTGATCATTCTCCTGCCTTACCTATTCCCTCTTTCTCCTCCCACATCAAAGTTAAAAATACTTTGTATCAAACATTTTCTCCCTAACCTAATACAATGAATTCCTGGAACCCTGTCTGTGCAAAGACCACCCTGCTCCTGAAACAAAATGGGGGACTCAGGGTGCCCCCCCCCACATCCCGCCCTGGGGTGCAAGCTGTGCGGGTGGGGAGTCCCGCTCATAGATCGCAAGTCGCCTTCAAACGTGCGGCTCCCGAGAGAAGACTTGGACATTGGTGGCACTGGAAACATCCTGCCGGGGATGTTCGGAGATCGGGAAAGCCCGGAAGGAAAACCTTGGCTTTTAATCCTGTGAACATCCAACAGGCATGGTCCTAGGCCACCCTGAAAGAGCTGCTTTCTCTGATAAGATAGGAGGGTGCTGGGGAGTGGGCTTTGCCTCAGGACACCCTTTTCTGGGGGCGGGGATCGGGGAGGATAACCAGGGAACTGGGGTAGACAGGCCGTTGAGGTTGCAGAGGCCGAAGACAAGTGGTTGTCCTGGTGTGCTGGTGTCTGGGGCGGCAGGGAGTTGGGACTCCGGGGGAGTGCTCTCCGGGGGCCTGTGGTCCCTGCAGCAGAGTCCGATGGTGCGGGCCTGGCCCACCCGAGGGCAGGGGCTTTCTCTCCAAGACTCACAGCGGCGGCATTGCTGAGGAGCTCATTAGTCTGCTGGGCCCCAGAACCCAAGTTCAGCAAGACACCGCCACTACCCTCTGGCCTGGGGAGACCCCCGTGCACGCTGGGATGGGGGATGTGTTGGTTTAGAGTGAATAAAACACCTCATTAGTGGTATTTTGTCACGATTATTAAGTTCTCTGAATCCCAGAGCTGTGTTCCCTGGGCCTCCAGACACCCTGTTGAGAGTAGGTTCCTAGGACTGTCCTATTGGAGCTGGATGGATTTTCCCCTAATCTGACCACAAGGGGCCGCATTTCACCAAATAAATACTCCTCCTGTCTGGCCCGCAGGCCCGCGGGGGGCTGAGCGGCTGCAGGAGGGTTTCCCCAGGTGGGTTCCCTCATCTCGACCTGGAGTCTAATCCCTTTCCTAACGGAGCCCCTTAATTAAAATCACATTCAAGACCCCCCACCCCACCCCCGTGAACCCCAACCAGATTGCCACCAGCTTCGGTTACTCAGTCTTCATTCCTGAAATTGTCTACACCTACACTCACAGGAGCATTTTCCCCAGGAGACCGAAGTTTTACACTGAGAAGTTAATTATGTTTTCTCTTACAGTCACTTTTGGAGTTTCCATGACTCAGGTTCATTACTAAACCCCCTCCCCCGATGTTGTCTCAGTCCTTAAATGGGGGTTTCCCAGAGCCCTTTGGAATTGTCAAGTGAGAGGAGTCGGCCTTCCTGAAAAAGCACGCTTCTGGTCACTGGGCTAGATCTGACTCACAGGACTTCCCAGGAATCTCAGCCTGTATCAATGCCATCCGTTGCTCCGGAAACAAGAACGGATGCTATTATCTTTTTATGGGATGAGGCATCCAAAGCGTTTCATTCAGATTCATACGTTTTCCAAGACCTTAAAGTAAATTCGGAAATCCCATTTAAGTCAGACCTGAAACGGGCGTTTTTAGGCACGTGTGTGTATATACTCGAGCATTCAATTATTTTACCCCACAGAAGGTAGCAAAGGGGTGCCGCAAGCGCACCCCAGACTGGGCAGCCTAGAGCCTGGAGGTCTGGGTCCAGCTATCAGAGCAAGCCTTGTCCTGGCTTCCCGTCTCCTAGCCTTGGTTTCCTCACCCATCTAACGAGGAGGCTGGCCTAGAATGATTGGTAAGGTTCTTGCTTTCATTGATCTAGTAAAAGCAATCAGAAGTGTTTTGTTGTTCTAACTAAGCATCGACTTGAAAAGGCAAGCAGGGTCCATGCCTGGTGGCGCACACTAAGCATCCGGAATCAGACAGACATCGGCAATGACTCCCCCTTTTGGAGAACCAAGACCACGATGGAAGCGCTGCCCACCTTTGCCGAGACTGCTGCTTAGTCCGACGTATGTGGCTGGCAGGTGGCGCGTCTTGAAGCTATTCTTGAATCAGCTCGTAGAATTCTGAATAGAATTAACACATGGCACGTGAACACTTCATTTAACAGCAGCATCTCTGGTCACCACCATTTCATTAAGAAGATTCATCTTTTTTTTTTTTTTTTTTTTTTTTTTAATCAAGCTCCTTGCCCAACGTGGAGCTCAACGAAGGGCTTGAGCTCACGGCCCTGAGATCAAGACCTGAGCCGAGACCATGAATCAGACACTCAACCAACTGAGGCCCCTAGGTGCTCCAAAAATATTAATCTTTAAAATACACGAATGATTCCTTTTGTCGTTGCTTGAGTTGCTTTGCAGGGAAAAGACGTATGCCCTACTGGAGTCATTTTCCTTGGGCCTGTTCTCCTGTCTCCCCTCCGACCCCCATTACTGGATCCCCTTCGCCAAGCCAGAGCCAACCAGAACCAAAATTAGTCAGGGCTGGATATCAGCCACAGAGCAAGCCCAGCAGAAAACCCCGCGATGCCAGCCCACCCCGCAGTTTCCAAGGCAACCCCTGCCGTCTCTCTCCCCAGGCTGGAGGGGAGCCTTCCAGAGTGTACCCTGATGAGGCTCTGGAGAGAACCAGCGCAGGGCCAGACAATCCGTGGACTTGGACTCTGGTTCCAGTCCTGTTTTTGATTTTCCTCTGGAAGGAGAAGGCTGACTCACATTTATTTGCTCCAGTTCTGGAAGGAGGACTTGAATTTGAATTGAACTGTTTCGGGGGGAGCCGCCGAGAACAGATTTAAAAATATACACAGACCACTGGTCTGAGAATCCCTAGATGACCTTCCAACAGCGAGGCAGTAACAGAAGCAGGAAAAAGAAATAATTTTTGTCCCTACTTGGGGGGAAGGAAGAGTGGGGAGCCAAGACATGGAGAAAGGGCTGGCGATGGCCCCCAACCAGAGCAGCTTCTGTCTTGTACCATTTTTCCCATCGGTGAATCTGTGTGATGTATTGTCCAAACCAGGGCGCGTTAGAGAGGGACAGGGGGAGATTTCGCAATGAAGCCGGGATGACAGACGTAAACCATTCGAGGCAAGCCAGCGCACGTCACCCTACTTTGTGTGCTGCGTGGTTAGAAGTCCTTGGAAACGCAGATCCCTCCAGCCCGTGAAGATGGAAACTCACCAGTCTCCAGAGATAGAGAGTCCTGGTCATCTGATGAGATCAGTCTGGTGGGAGCAGAATAGGGGAGCCGAGAAACGTCCGAGGGCTTGGACGGCGGCGGTTTGGGGAAAGGGGACAGGGAGTCAAACGGAAGTGAACAAAAAGGACATTGAGGTGGGATCCGAGGGAGCACAATTTGGGGTGGCCTCGGTCAGCAGTTTGGTGACTTTGTCCAGTAAAGAGTATAGTAATTATGATTTATGTTTGAACAGAAATACGTAACATTTCTGGGAAGAAAAATAATCCCAACACAATACATATGAAAACAATGTGGTTTATGATTTGTCCTGTTTTCCTAAAGAAATTCACTAACGGTAGACATCACTAAGCTTATGAAATATGCTTATTATTACCCTCAGAAAGGTAAACTGAGTTTACCATACATAGCAAGCTAATGATAGGAGAAAATAAACTGAAATATTTTTATAATATTAAATATACTTACCTCGGGTGAGAGCGTGCATGTTTGTTCTTTAATCAGATGAGCTTTCCTGATGAGATCATCTTAAAGCTTTAAAAGGGGTGTTTTAGGGGTGCCTGGGGGTGGCTCAGTTGGTTAAGGGCCCGAGTCTTGGTTTCAGCTCAGGTTTTGATCACAAGGTCTTGAGTTCAAGCACCATACTGGGCTCCAGGCTGGGCATAAGCCTACTTAAAAAAAAAAAAAGAAAATGATTTCAACATGAATTTGGGGAGTGACAGAACTTTCGGTCTGTTGCAAAGTACTCAAGAAATGTACTTCTGCTGTAGAAAAATTAGCAGATGCGGGTAAATGAAATGAAGACAATAAAGTCATCTTTAATCCAAGCATTAT
This sequence comes from Mustela lutreola, assembly GCF_030435805.1. Lineage (NCBI taxonomy): Eukaryota > Metazoa > Chordata > Mammalia > Carnivora > Mustelidae > Mustela > Mustela lutreola. The sequence goes on along the minus strand of NC_081291.1, from coordinate 212,908,685 downwards.
TCAGATTTTAGTATGTATCCTTGCACACCATTTGTTATGCATTTTATTTATAGCTATAATTATTTAAACAATAGCCATAATAATAATAATGATCATATTATGAACAGTTTTCCATATCAGCAAATGTACTTTATAGACCATTGTTTTAAACACTATATAATATTTCACAGTATTAAATCGTTCATTTACCCAAATTCTTGGCGTTAGGTATGAGGCTGTGTCCAGACTTTCTGTATGACAAACAACAGGGTATGGAACATCTTCTGGTTTCCTAAAGAAATTCACTAATGTCACAGAATGTCTTTGTGCACATAAAATGAGTGACTCTGGAACGAATGACTTCAGTGGGCGGTGAGAGACCCGTTAACTCTGGGCTCTGTGTACGATCTGATTGTGGAATGCACACGCCACAAAAACAGGGAGGGACATGGGTTCTCGCTCCCGCCCAGGCGCATAACCTGAGTGCATACCTTCATCTCTCGGTGTCAGGGTTCCGCTTTGTAACAGCACAAAGATTAGACCTTATCAATGCACCTGTTTCTTGAACTGGGTTACTGTAAGGATTTGATCCAGCAAGTGCATGTTTAAAACCATTTTAAGTCATAAAGGGGTACCTGGGTGGCTCAGCCAGGTAAGTGTCTGCCTTTGGCTCAGGTCATGATCCCAGCGTCCTGGGGTCGAGCCCCACGCTGGGTTCCCGGCTCAGCGGGGAGCCTGCTTCTCCCTCTCCCTCTGCCCCTCCTCCCGGCTTGTGTGCTCTGTCAAATAAGTAAATAAAATCTTGAAAAAAAATTATAAAGCAGTTTATTTATAGGGATTTATTATTTTCTTTTCAAAATGTTATTTTAAAAAAATCTATTTACATCGACTTAAACTATTTCCAATTCTCTAGGAAAACTGATTTTTATGAACCAACCGACAAGCATTGCAAAATGTAGAAGCTGCAGCGCCTGAATGACCGCTTCCAGGGAGAAGCTACTAGAAACTCAGGCTAATCAGACACCTGCCTGCCCGCATTCCAGATAATGATCGTGAACCAGATGCAGAGGGAGCACGGGCTTTGGGAAGAAGTAACCTTTGGTGCACCATGTGGGGTTGGGGCGATGGGGAGCGGAGGCGTGAGTAGCTCCAGACTCCCTCGCTGCCTCCCCCTCCCGTCAGCCCGGAGACCGCTCTGAAACTGGAGAGTGGTTTGGGGCTGATCCTGTCCAGCCTGAGAGAGACAGAGGCCAGCCTGCTGTCAGAGATAAGAGCGGCTGTTGGAAGGGAAGTCTGGGGGGAATATTTTAATAAAGAATTCTGGGAATTCCAGCTCCAGTTGGAGAGGGCCCCCCCGGGGGCAAGTCGGGAGCATGAATGGAAATTTGCAGCCTCAATTAACCCCAAAGAGGCGATACTACGGCTGGAAACCAGGTATGCCTCCCACATCCCAGCCATTCACCCAGGGGATGGAAAATTCCAATCAGCAACCATGAAAGAGCCCAGAACCTTCCCTCCCTCCGACCCTCCCCCGCAGGCCATGGGTGCACAACACCGGTGGGGGTGGTTGTGGTGGGGGCACCCTTCACACAGTGTTCTGTGAGCACCTCCTCCAAGGGCCTCTGCTAGGGGAAAGGGAGCACAGAGCACGTGCTCTTCGCGCTCTCTGAACCGTTGAGCCAACAGTAGAGGCCACAGAGCGGGGGTGGGATGGGGTGTAGGGAGTATGGGGGGATAGGGGGGGTCGGGGGGGGCGAGGGTCTCCCACCCAGCCCACCCATCAGGTAGCTTGCGGGAGTTCCGCCTTAATTCTCAGGGTCCCTAAAGAAAACAACGCTCACCCCCTCTCCCACAGGAAGACGTCTTGCGCTGGGAGAAAACGGGAAACGCCCCACCGTAAAGACAACATTTTCGAGTTCACTGAAAGGTGTGTTGTAAAGCGAACACATTTTTCTTCCCCGGAGATGACTCAAAAACAGGAGTTCCACGTAGCAGGCGGCCAACTGAATCAAGAGGGGAGCAGAGCGGGAAGCAGGTGTGCCGGGGCCAAGGGACAGGAGCACCCCATTCCGCTTGAGCGGAGATGGGCAAGTGCCAGGCTTCTAGAAGCCCTTTCTTTGCCTAACTCTAATAGCTCCACTGCAGTTATTTTAAGTTCTCCCAGCTGTTTTAAGTACGATATCTAATGCTGACCGAGTAAATGTAGCAGCACGCTTCCCCAGGTCTACAAACTCTACTGATGAGAACGGGTAAGGAGGGGAAGCGTACTGGTCCGACTGACTTTTATTTTAGTTGCAATTTAAGTGCAAAGAAAGGCTGGTAGTCCCTGATAAACAGAAAAGGCAAGGTTCTGCTGTGAACCATGAGCAGGAGAATACCAGCGCTTCTGAGATGTGTTAATCCCCCCGCACAGAGCTGGTCTCTGGTCTCCTGCCTTCAGTGGAGTTGGGGAAAAGCCTTTCTTTGGAGTAAATAGGTCACTTTTTGGGTGACTGTCCAAGATCAAGTTCCTGTCTTTGGTGACTTCATTTTTCCGTTGCTAACAAATCGTTAGGAGAGGGACAGATTTTATGTGGGTTCCTTCTCTTTACTGATAAGTTGGAGAAGAGATACACGGAAGCTCCAGGTGGCGGTGAGAGGTTAGAGGTCATGTTGGGAGCTGCCTCTACCTGGGCATCAGGTGCTTAAATGGGGTGGTTTCTGAAGGGGAGGTGGTAGTTAGGGACCTAAGGGTTTGCGGTCAGCTATCTTGAAGACAGGGAGTGTGGAAGAAAGGAAGAGATAGTGAGAGACGGGGAGAGGGAGAGAGAGAGACCGTGCACGAGAGAGAGAGAGATAGAGGGAGGGAAGGAGACTGTGAGCTGATGCAGCACCTTTAGGAGCCACAAAAATCATCCTAGAAAATTGTCCCTCAATGCAATTTTCATGCTGGTAGAAAGAGGCTCACTGAGAGTCCTTTGTCACCTCTTAAGGGACAGCCTTGGAGGAAACGGATTAAAACCCTTCTTTTCCCTTCTTGGTTTCATCCAGGGCTCTTAATTCAATGGGGTTTTCTCAACTGAGAAAGAAGTGTGAGGAAGGGGGTTGCCCAAGGGTTTGTGCCAGAGCGGCCCAGCCAAGAGAAGTGGGACATCTAGCGAGAGCTAAGACTTTACACCATCCAGTCAGCCTATGAGAAGCTCAGGCCTGCTTTCTGGAAGCTCTAAGGGCTCCTCTGGACCCCAGTGGGCCGGAGGAACCAGAGCTGGAGAGATGGGACAGGCGCTGTCCCGTGGGCCTTGGTGGGGGGCAGCCAGTGCAGGTGTGTACTCTGGGGACCTCTGAGAAGTAACTAGGGGGACAGCAGGAGAGACCTGAGGTCCTCCTAATGTGGGTGGATTTAGGGGTTTGCTATGGGACAGGGGAAGCTTGGTTGGTATAGAACATCTATATTGTTCAAAACAATTTTTTCCCCAAGTGTTTATTTTACAATTACGGGAAACAAACAAACAAACAAACCCAGTACAGATATTTTCATTTTGGAAAAAGAAAGTTGGGGGCAAGAATCAAGGCTTAACAAGGTTCAGATGTTGGGGGCTTGGTGGGACCTCTGCTGGTGGTCAGCTCCCAGGCTGGGCAGAAGGCAAGGGAGAGATGGTTGAGTTTGAAGTCAGAAGACAGGAGCTTTTGCTTCTGCCCTGCCTGCTCCTTGCTGTCAGGCAGCAGCTGTCGCCTGAGCCTCAGTGCTCCCCTCTGCAAAGTGGGGTGGTTGAGAGGTTTACGTGGCACCCGACAGAGTGGTTGAGAGGCTAAGAAAACTCTCCAGAAACACTGCTCTTTGTAAATTGCCACATAAAGGCAGCGCGCTGACCCACACGCCGGTGTGTTTTTCTCCCCGCTGAGGTTGGACTATTCGTCATTCTTCATTCATTCGTGTTTCCATTAACCGCCATCCCTACACAGTTAATTATGGCTTCTGGATAACGGAAACACAAATATTGTCAGTGAGCACCTGCTCAGCGTTTTACTGCATTTTTGCTGCCTTTCTCACTCTGAGCCCCTGTGTTCGAGTGTGGGCGACCAGGAGGCCCAGGCAGCGGGTCTGGGGGGCCTGGGACAGAGCTCCATGCAGGAAAAGACCCCCGCCCTCAGCCTTTCTCCCCTGGTCTACAAAATATCAGAGGATCCTGAACAGCTAGCTCCCTCATGGCCCCACGAGGCTGTGGTGAGGGGCCAGGGCGCCCTCCTGAACTTCAGGCATCCCCGTTGAAATACAAGATGGCAAGGCCATATCCACCATCCTTCTGCCTGCCAGCCAGCTTTGGAGTCTTTGTCTGCCAGGGAAGTTTAATGACAGCTATACAAGTGATTTCGGATTTGTTTGGGGGGTTTTCCAAAGCGAGAGGGGGGAAAGTAATTTTGTTTTTATAAAGATGAGGGAAATGCCCAGAAATCCTTTGCCAGCCCAGAGCTTTCTTCTTTTTCTCCTCCTCCTCTTCTTCTTCTTCTTTTTTTTTTTCATTCTATCTTCTTGATTCCTCTGACTTCCCAAGCCCCACGAGAGGCAAGTTTACAGTCCTGGACAAAGGGTGGTGTGTATCTTTTTTCTACAAGATAAATGGGAGAGGGGCAGGAAGCAAGAGAGACTCAGGGTTCAGAGATTTCTTCTAGAGAATTTGAAATCCTCCTGCTGGAGTAGCTGCCCTGGTCCATAGAAGAAGAAACATCCCACGTAGGGGAAGAAGTAGAGAGGACTCGCGGGGTCAGTGGGGACAAAACTGTTTTGGTCTTCCTGAGTGAGTTAGAGATACAGAAAACCTAGTTTATAATCTCCAACCTCATTCAGCCTGCACGGAGCAGAAGGGTAGAAGGATGGATGAAATTCTCACATGAGTTTTATTTCCCTTTGGCTTTGAACATACCGTGTATTTACCTATCCTTTGGTGTATGAACAGAACGTAAGTCCATGTATTTGATGAACAAGACTTTTTTAAAAAAAAGATTTTATTTATTTATTAGAGCATGTGCACAAGCAAGGGGAGGGGCAGAGGGAGAAGGAGAAGCAGACTCCCCTGCTGACCAGGGAGCCTGATGCAGGGCTCCATCCCAGGACCCTGGGATCATGACCTGACCCAAAGGCAGATGCTTAACTGATTGAGCCACCCAGGCACCCCTGATTAACAGGGTTTTTTTTTGAGCACCTACTGCATATCTGCAGGGGGAACATGGAGGGGATGTGCATCAAGCACAGGGTGGACAGTGAAGGAGCATGAGTACCACCAACTCCATTTCCACCACCTTGTGACCATGACCAGATACTGTGCTGGACCCCAGTTCCTTTGTCTGGAAGATGGGGCAGGTACACCTATGGGAGAAACTAAACCACATGAGGCAATATATGTAAATATCATGGTTAAAGTGCTTTGGGTAGCAAGGAACACAACCCACTTTGGAAAAGTTTAACCAAGAAAGGGAGTGGGGTGATAGAAGGGGATTGAGGTCTCTTCTGGAATTTGCTGAAAGGTAAAGCAGGGGGGCTGCAGAGAGGGCAGGGACCCAGGCTGTTGTGGGGGTCTTGGCAGCAGGAGTATATTCAAGGTTCTGCTCCGGCTGCTGCTCTCGGTGACTCTCTTCATCCTCCCTCCGATGTGAAGGGTCTGCATGGCTCAGTTAGCAACAGCCTGGAGGACAGAGTCCCAGTCCAGGAGCTCGGGTAGGATGGGCAGCGGGTACCAGTCTTCGTCTGCTACCGCTGTCATGACAAAGTACCAGACTGGGTGGGGTACGCAACCGAACTCTATTCCTTCTCACAATTCTAGAGGCCTGGGATCAAGATGTTGGTAGATTTTTGGGTTTTGTTTTGTTTTGTTTTGTTTTCAAATTTAATAATTTTTTTGCTCTGTACATATATGGTCTCCTCTGGAATTGGAGTCCAGTATGCCAAAACTTTTTGTTTTTTATTTTTTATTTAAATTCAATGAGGCAACGTATAGTACATCATTAGTTTTTGATATAAGGCTCAGTGACTCATCAGCTGCATATAACACCCAGTGCTCGTCACATCACGGGCCTTCCTTGTTGACCATCACTGAGTTACCCCATCCACCCATGGACCTCTCTTTCTGCAACCCTCAATTTGTTTCCCGAGTCAGTTTTTTTCTGAGGACTCTCTCCGTGGCTTGTAGATGGCCGTCCTCTCCCTGTGTCTCCCCGTGGTCTTTTTTCTGTTGTGTCTGTTTCCTGATCTCCTCTTATGAGGACACCAGTCATATTGGATCAGGGCCCATGATAATGCCTTCATTCTGACTTAATGACCCCTTTAAAGACCCTTTGTCCAAATAGTCACATTCTGAGGTACTGGGGGTTAGGACTCCAATATGTGAACTTTTTATCATACACAATTCAGCCCATAACAATGCACTCCAGCAAAGAGGCTTGCTGGGCCCTGGGAGACGTGTCCAAAAGTGTATACTCAGTAACGCCCCTATCCCAGTGACCAGAATGTAGTAGGCTCTTTTCAAATGTCAGTTGTCTCCTCTCTTCTGGGCAAAACATGAGATATCTGTTATCAAAGGGCTCCTCCTCCTCTGGGGAGCCATGAAATCTTAAGTCATGGGAAGGACACAGACTTGGAACTCAGGGGTTCAGGTTCTCAGTCTGGGCTGTGCCACTGCTCACCAAGTGGGTACGAGATGTTATATTTCGAGTCAGTTCCTTGGGTGTAAAATAGGGAGGGTCAATAGAAGTAAGTGGACCCCATGATCCAAGGGCTCGTTGACTCCGAACCCTGCAGTGGTTAAGAGCAGGGTGCCAAAGTGAGGAGTAGTGACTGGTGTTGGCTAGAGTCACTGAAAAAATATTTGTGCTTGCTCAGAACTGGGTGTTTCCCATAATCTTAGTCTGGGTTAGAGCCAGCCATCCTCCACACTGGCTGACTTTTTTGGTCAAAAGGAACCCATCTCCTTTTCTTCCATGCTTCTCCCCCAACCCTTAAAACCAAACAAAGAAACTGCCCTTTGGAGCCAAAGCAGCACATGCTTTTGGGGGAAGTCTCAGAGAAAGTCAGTTTCTGTTTGTTCCCCTCAGTCATCATCCTGCCTGCCAGGCTCTAGCTGTGGCTGACACAGCTGGGATGTCTTAGTGCAGCTCCACATGGTGCCCTGGAAACTCTGAAGGCCAATTACTGGAAAGAACTTTCTGGAAAGGGTTTGCCAGGGTGCTGGCAATAAAGTGAGGGAGTTAGAATGGGAGTCAGACCAAGATAACCCCAGGAAGATCTCCTCAACTCTGTGTTCTGGAATGTTCCCACGAGGAGCCTGCCCTGGGTTCACTGTTTAATTGGATGACTCTTGGAGCTTTCACTTCACACAGAATCCCTTGCTGGAGTTTGAGATCTCAAGGGATTTCCTCCTCCCCTCTTCGCCTGCATCCAGAAATAACTGAGGATAAGGAAAAAGGGAAGGAGCGTGTTCTCCAGGAGCACATTAATGATAGAATCATACACAGGCCTATGAAACTGATGGTAAGGAGGTACAGACCAAACGCCCTGTGTCTCAGATCTCAATTTGGCCAGCTCTGAAGAACGACAGAGGGAGCCAGGGTCTGAGTGATGACCCCGTAACTCTTTCCAACAAATGATGGAAGAGCCTTCTGCTGATGGATGGCCAGCCTCACGAAAGGAAAAAACAGGAATAAGGAAGAAAACCTTCTCCACCCTGTTGCTCTCCCCAAGACCACCCACTCAAGCTATGCAGGGTAAGAAGACTTTCCTGACACTTGATGTGACAGAAGGGAGGTTGCACTGCAGGACACCGACAAGTTAACACTGCATATCAGCCGCTAGCCCGCTTTGTCTTTGGAAGTCCTTTGGCTAGCCCATCACCAGGAATTCTTCCCTGCCTTCCTCCTCACCACACTACAGCCCCCCTGCTCTTTGAGGAGACTTCTACAAAATTCCTTTTGTTACACAGAGAGAATTTTAGCTGTTCACCCCCTTCCCTGGACATCCGAGGAGCATCAGAGTGACCTGAGATCATCTGTCTCCTTGGAATTTCACCCTTTGGCATCTCAGAAGGACTACCAGGAGCTTTGCCCTTTTTCTGTCCTTTGTCTGGGCAGGTGGCTGGGAACAACCGTAGATCATTATTTTCCCACTGTGATGATTGATGCCACCTCCCATCAGAAGGCAGAAGTGCCTACAGTTAGTGTGGGTGTTTGGTAGAATCCTTTTTATTTACGGTAAGACCTTATCATAATGTGCTAAGTGGTCTTTCTGCATTTAACAGGGTAATGAGATCAATGGAGTGAGCCTGTAAGCTAAGTCAAGGGCCAATCAACCAATTATGATTTAAGTTTTGAGAATGGTGTGAATTATGGAGCAAACTTCATTCTTTTTCCAAATGGAATCCAGATTCCAACTCAACTGATTCAATAGTCCATTCTTTCCCCACTAATTTAAATTGCTTCCAAAGTATTTACTAGAAATGCACACTGACCTGGATGGTACAGGTTTTGGAACCTACGTCAGTTGATTATTTGTGCTGTACCAATAGCACACTTTGAAAATGATGATCATCTTAAGGTGTACTTTGGTATCTCTTGGAGCACATTCTTCCATTGCAACACCTTTTCTAACCTCTTCTGGCTTCACCTATGGGTTTTTGCCTCCCATTGATTTTTTTTTTTTTTTTTTTTTTGATCAGCCTTGTTGAGGTATAACTTAAGTGCAATAAAATTGGGGGGATTAAAGTTACTATACAATTTGAAGAGTTTTGACAAATAGGTACAGTCATGTGACTACCTTTAGTTATGATAAAGAATATTTTATTACTCCAAAACTTCCCTTGTGCCCTTTGGCAACCAATCCCCTGCTCACCTCGGGCCCCTGGCCTGCTCTTCTTCCTTCTGTCACTGTGGGGTTTTGTACTTTTCTGGCATTTTGTAGTAAAGGAATCCTACAGGTTGTCGTCTTCAGTCTCAGACTTTTTTTCACTTAACGTAATGCTTTTGGGATCACCCATGTCCATGTAGGAAGCCATGGCTGTTCCTCTTTCCTGCTGGTGATGACCATTGTGTGACTGTTGCACGTTGTTTCCCGTCCACTGCTGGAGGCACCTTTGGGCTGTCTCCTGCTTCTAACTGTTATGAATAGAAACCTTCAGGGGTCCCTGGGTGGCTCAGCCAGTTAGCGTAGGACTCTGGTTTCGGCTCAGGTTCTGATCTCAGGGTCGTGAGATGAATGCAGAGCCTGCTTGATTCTTTCTTCATCTCCCTCTGCCTCTCCTCACTCGCTCTTTCTCTCTCTCTCAAACAAATAAGTAAATAAAATCTTAAAAAGAAATAAAAACAAACAAGTCCCTTCAGATTAACATTTGTATACAAATCTGTGGGTAGACCTATGGGCCTGGGAATTGGGTTAGGAATTTGGGTAAATTCCTAAGGTCTGGATTGCTGGGTCATTGTCATATGAGAAGCTTATGTTCACCTTTATAAGAAATGTTTGTATGTTCTGGTTTCTCTACATCCTCACCAGTACTTGCTATTATCAGATTTTTAATAGGTGTGTGGTGGTACCTTGTGGGCATTTGTGTTTGCATTTGTCTGAGGACAAATGGTGAAGACCTGTTCATGCACTCATCTGTCACCTGTATTATTTTTTGGTAAAATGTCTATTTAGGCTTTTTGATTTTTTTAAAAAGTTGTTTGTTTCCTTACTGATTCTTAGGAGTTCTTGATATATTCTAGATACAAGTCCCCTTGATCAATTAAGTGATTTTCAAATATGTAGCTTAACTGCTTCCACAGACCAAAACTTTTAAAAAAGATTTTATTTATTTATTTGACAAGGAGAGACAGAGTGAGAGAGGGAACACAAGCAGGGGGAGTGGAAAAGGAGAAGCAGGCTTCCCACTGAGCAGGAAGCCTGACTGCGGACCCAATCCCAGGACCCTGCAATCTTGAGCCGAAGACAGCCACTTAATGACTGAGCCACCCAGGCACCCCACAGATCAGAACTTTTAAATTTTAAAATTAATTTTAACTTTTAAAGCCCAATTTAACAACTTTATTTTCTTTGGTGTCCTAAGAATGCTTTGCTAACCCCAGACCCCAAAGATTTTCTGCTATGTTTTCTTCTTAAAAGTTTAAAGTTTTATATTTTTCATTTTGAGTTACCATCTATTTGAATTTTTTTTTTTTTTTTTGTAGAAAGTAAGCAGTTTATACTGAAGTTATGATTTTGTTGTTGTGGTGTTTATGGACATCCAGTTTCTCCAGTGCCGTGTGTTGAAAAGGTCACCCTTCTTCCTTTGAATTGCTTTTGCTCTTTTGTAAAAAATCATTTGGTCATATTTGTGTGGGTCTATGTATAGTTCCTCTGTTTTGTTCTACTACTACCACACTGTCTTGGGGAGATGGATGAATGAATAGAGTTCACTCATTTGTTAGGCCTGAGCTCACACTTTTATTGGAATAATTCTCTTGAAACCTTACCAGGTAGAGCTGGCTTCTCCACATTTGCCTCTTTGCAACCCTGGTCCCTCTACTCAGGCCCACAGCCCGGTGAGCTTCAATTTTTTTTTTTTCTGAGAGAGAGAGAGTGAGAGAATAGAGGAGGGGAAGAGGGAGAGAGAGACTCTTCAGCAGTCTTCATCCTCAGCACGGAGTCCAACTCTGCCCTTGATCTCCTGACACTGAGATCAGGACCTGAGCTGAAATTATGAGCCCGATGGTTAACCAACAGAGGCACCAGGCACCCCAGCCCCTGTGAGCTTCTTGAGGTCAGGGATGGTGGCATTCCTTTATATCAGCCCAGTACAGGACCCGTCATACAGCAGTGTTCAGTGACATTTGTTGAATAAAATGACTAACCCTGGATGGGCTGAGTGTCGTCTAGATTCAAGAGGACAGACCAGAGGTTACCTTCAGAGGGAGGCTTTTTGTTCACAGGGGAGCTATCACAAATGAGGAATAGACAGACATTCTGCTGTGTTGCAGTGGTGAGAAGTATTTTTGCTTTTGTTGTAGGAGAGCCCAATTCAAGTCAATCAAGAAATATATTTATGGCTTATGACTTTTTTTTCAATCAAAATGAAATGGTTATATTAAATCCTGAGGGGAAAAATGATTTTTTAAAGTATTTATATTACTTATTTTATTCAATAAAATAATGTGGATGAGGAAATAGGCCCTGCTTTTCATCTCAAACATCCACATCCAGGTATATCTGAGAAGTGACAGTCTTTGGAAGACTTAGCCTCCTTCATCCTAGAGTGGATTGTGGCTCATATTGGGAAAGCAGTGTCAAGCTGTTTCCTACCACTGTGAAGAGTTTTTCTAGTAAGCAATTGATTGTCAAGAGATCAACAAAGAAAATTTCTTTCAGCCTTCTGTGGGACATGGAAATGACTTGATAAGACCATTTTCACAATGGTGCTCTTTATAAAGAGATGTTGTCTGTGAAGTCTCTGAGTTATTGGAGGTTGACATGTGTTTCTCCTACAGGTGTCAGGGGTCAGGAAGGGTCAGCAACCCAGCCTGAGAATTCCCTGTCCTTCTCCGATGTTTCAGTCAACTCCAGGAGACAAGTGACAAGCCTAGAGGGGTTGGCTTGGAAACTCTAACTTCTCAAGGACTCCCTGTTTTTTCTTTCCACAAAAAGGGAAATCCTCAGGATCTAATGCATCGTGCTGGTGTACTGTCTTCCCTGATGGGGAACTGCTGTGAGTGATCACTTTGGAGGCACCACAGTGGTGTCACACCTATGGGAACTGGTCCTCTTACCTTCTTGGGTGTATCTCACCATCAGCCGACATTTTGCTTCTCCAGATAAAGCAGCACTCTTCTGAAATGTTGCTTGGATTATGATTGTATTTTCTTTGGTTGGTGAAGAATTTGAAGTCCCACTTTCATGATAACCACACCTAATGATCTACTTGAACTGGAAAGTGAATAGTTATATATTTGATTTTCAGAGCCATGAACTTATTTATGAAGGTTGTGAATAGGTAAGACCATAGTACTGACTTTGAAGAAAACCACAAATATAAAATTACTGTGGCTCCTCCAAAAACACTGAAAGCCAAATACAACCTTGACATTTAAGTGTGACTTTGAGATGTAGGACCACATTTTAGCAGCTCTAGTGACCTCATTCTTTTTAGCTCCTTTCTTTAAAGAGAAATTTCTAAAATATTTAACTAGCTTCTGTCAAGTCTCCCAGAAGTGAGCCACGAACGAGACTCCCTGTGTTCTGGAATTGTAGTAGCTGCTGGGAAAATAAACCACAAATAAATAAACCCAGGGAGGAGGCGTGTAGATGGACTTGGCAGTAATATTTCACTGAGAAGTGACTGCTGGATAAATTTTCTTGAGTAAGAAATTAAAAAAGAAAACAAACCAGCGCTCCAAAATAGCAATGAAACTGTGACGTTAACAATAAATAATAATGGGGCGCCTGGATGGTTCAGTTGATTAAGTGTCTGACTCTTGGTTTTGGCTCAGGATTTCAAGGTCATTGGCTTGAGCCCTGCACCAGGCTCCACACTCAGTGAGGAGTCTGTTTGTCTGTCTCCCTCTGCTCCTCCCCCGCGCTCACATGGTCTCTTTCTCTCTCTCAAATAAATAAAAACCTAAAAAAAAAAAAAAAAGAATAAATAATAATAGTAATAGGTACAAGAGTAAACCTCTGGGACATCGAGGATTGTGGCAGTTTGTATGTATAGCACATACACAAAGACAGGATCCCAGGTAGAGGAAATGTGCACCTGTTTTGGAGGGAAAAAGGAGTCAACTCATCCTGCATACCCAAGCCTGACTTAATCCTGACAACAATGTCATGGGCTGTTATTATCCCCATCTTACAGACATGAAAACAGAGTCTGGCTCTATCTCTTGATTTTGCCCAGTGCCACGTAACTGGTCAGTGTTGGTTTTGCTTGTCTCAAGAACCTCCTGGCACACTGACCCTGATGTCACTGAGTGCTCCCCCTGCCTCAGACATGGGCTTCTGATTTCTACGTGATTCCCAGCAACTAAGATTCAATTCCAACATCAAAGGTCCCTGTTTCCTTAGTTAGAACTGCCTTTGTTTCTGCAGGATCAAAAAGAAGCAGAAGCCTGTGGTTGAGGAAATGTGACCGCAAACAACCCAGGAACTGCGCTGTATTTTTCTTTCAAACCACGAAGGATTTTCTCCTGGGAGAAAGGCCCCCAGTGTGTCATAAATGCGCCAGTCTCATAGCACTTTTCCTCCACGGAGGGGCCAGACAGGAATGTGAGCTTTTATTATTTGCAGCAGCAAACACGGAACCAGAAGTTGGATCTCATCTGAGTCTTTCTCCCATTCTGTTTTTCTTTCTCGTGGCTTCTCTGTGGCCAGAATATTATGAAAGCCTACCTCCCATGGCCCGGAGTGCGTCAGAGATCTCATTTCTCTTCCGCGGCAGCTCACACGTGCCTGCCTGTATCTACCCCTTCGTGGGGTGAGAGTCGACCCCTTTTCTGGGTGAGAGTCTTATAAACACCTCGCTCAAGAAAGCCTGTGGGGATGCAGATTCTTGACCCTCTTCAGCTTTCTTGCCAACATTTTGGGGCAAAAATGACTGGAATTTGATTTTCTGTCAAACTTTACTAGTATCAGCTAGGCTCTGAAGATTTTTGAGACAGGTTGGAAGGTGGTTTCAACTTTAAGTTGAGGTCATATACCCTTCCCCCGTCCCTGTGTCCTACTTCCCCATCAGACAACAAATCCCTGAGAATTATACTCCTTGATGTCTGTGCTGGGAATTAACTTTTCCTGGTCACCCTGAGCACAACTGTATGGAAGAAACACCTGGAGCTGAAGGAATCTTGACTTCTTAAAAAAAAAAAAAAAGTCCCTCCCCTGTTCCTATCATTAAAGGGTTACATTTGTATGTTAAGAAGAAAATTAAAAGGACTGATAATCCCAGTGCATAGGTATAAACACTATCCATATTTTACTAAGATTTCTCTCCAGTGCACATGTAGGTTTTTTTTTTTTTTCACACAACTGAAATTATAAAGTTGATGTTATATCAACAGGAGGGCATCTGCATCTCTTGCATAAAACTGAGAAAGGTTTTTGTTGTTGTTTTTTCAGGAAATGAATCTTTGTGGTATGAGGTTGGAACGACTCTTTAGACATTTTAAGAAAAAGCGAACCTCACCTTGAAATGGGAGACTCCTGATGTGCTTTGTTCTCAATCCATACCCACCCCAATTCCATCCCTCCTTCTTCTCCACAGCAACAACACGTATAAGAACAAATGCTTTGACTTAGTAGAAGTCGTTAAGATTCAGGAAGAACTTGGACGCAAGGATATCTGAGGAAGGGGGAGATCACATGGGCCAGAGAAACAAGGGCGATAGTATTGGGGTTGACTGAGGAAGGGGTAAGAGAGTAAGAAAGGGAGAGGTGATAATAAGAAAATGCCAGTGTGGCAGAGATGGGGTTTCATGCACCCCTGCACACATTCCTGTTTGCTTGCAGCAAGGTGAGGCCATAGGACAAGGTGTGATTAAAGAAGGTGGAAGTAGCATGAATTACTTTCAGACTGAAGGAAAGGAGAGCTGGTGTATAACTCCAGCTGCCTCTCCCTCTGCTGTAGGGAGCAAGGAGCCCTTGCATTAGAAACGGTGCATCCTGGATCCTTGAGAGACTCCATGGATGTCCAGTGTAAGTGTATGAAACAAATGTGAGTTGTATTAAGTCATTGAGATTTGGGGGTGTTTGTTACCGCAGGTACACCTATCCTGTCCTGACTCTCTAGCCCGGCAGGTGCCCACTACAGAGGCTGACAGTACCAGAACTTTGCTTTCCTGATCTTGTCTGTGGCTTGGTGTGGGCAAAGTGCCTGTGTAGTGCAGGTGAGGATCTCCTGTAGGGCTTCAGAAAATGGCTTTCCTGTCTTAGGAAAAAAGACGAGTGAGGCAACGCTGCCTTTCTCCCCTCTTTTCTTGCCAGAGGTTGTCATAAGTGGATATGGTGCTTGGGACTGTGGCAGCCTCGTTGGGCCATGAAGGGAGACATCACTGACACTCTGAGGATGCAGAACAAAAGTATGGGAAGCATCTCAGTCCTCAATGACACCACAGAGCCAGTGAACCAACCCTGGAGCTTCCCCGCCTCTTTGCTTTTGATGGAATTAGTTTTCCTTTTCATTTCAACCACTTATAGTGGGTTCTTCCCCTGCTTGCAGTCCTAATATCCTAGCCATCCATAATAAAATCATTAATATCATCATTTTCTCCTAATTACAGGGCATATAATTTTATAGTCTTGCCATTTGTGAAAAGCTGAACTCAGAAAAGGTATTTAAGGGCAGAACTTATTCCCCAGAGATTCTTGTTTTATGAAATGATTCATCCAGTAGGGTCGTTTCCAGTAGCAGTAACCTGTATACCTTTAAGTGATGAATTACAAAGTGCAAGCGGTAGGAGCCATCTGTAAACTGATTATCAACACCAAGCGAAGTTTAATGATAATGTGTTGGGCTTAGCTCATTGTAAGTGTTCCATAAAAGGCATCCATTTGTACTATGATGGTTATATCAATAGGCTGTGTTTTTTGAACAATGATTCCACTGTAGATCCACTGGCAGGAAGGCACAGGTGCTGAATCTGTCCTGCTAGGCTGGGCTGTGCTGCCGTAACCAGCACCCTGGCAATCTCATTGGCTCTCAGAAACATAGAGGTTTATTTCTCCTTCATGGGATAAACCCACCTTGGGGGAAGCTGGGGCTCTGTTCACATCAGCAGCCTCTGTCTAGAACATCCCTAGTCAGTCTCATGGTAGAGGGAAGAGAGACACCATGAACGGTGTGCTGGCCTTTAAAGCTTCTGCCTGAAAGTGACACACGTCACTTCTGTCCACATTTCATGGCCAAAGCACGTTGATGTGGAAGGAGAGGAAAGCAGAATTTGGTGGCCTGTGGCACTGACCTGAAGCATTAGAGACCATCAGTCACCCCGCTTTCCCTAAAATAATGCCATTCGTTCCTCAAGTCATTGCCTGTGTTCCCGACATCTTATCACCTCACTCGCTGTCCCCTAATGTCCACTCTCTTTTCCCTCATAATAAAAATAATGCTCAGTTTCTAGCTGGACTCTAGGTTAAACCCTTTCTTCCCCAGTTTCCCATGGTTTTAGGTGTGGCTGTCTATCAAAGTCTTGGATCTACGGAAAATGAGCCACCGTGATATGCAATCCAGATCATTCCCTTAAAAGGAAGAGACAGATGCCCTCTCCTCTACCCTTGGCCACTTCCTGGTGTCTGAAATGTAGAACTGTGTTGGATACTCCGTGGACAGGAGGGACACTCCAGGGGATGACAGATCTGCAAAGTACAAGGAGTTTGTACCCCCCGGAGATCTGAGCCATTGAGCCACAATACCAGTCTGCCCTTCCGCATGTGAGATAAATAGATTTTTATTTATTTTTCACCACTGTTATTTTAGGTTTGTATTTTAGCAGTCTTACCCATTTCCTACCCAATACATTCCATTTTTGTAAGACTCAGCTGGCATTAAACAATAGAATGGAAAAAAGCAAGGTTATATTTAGTAATAAAGATGCCCAAATGTGATGCTTCCCCGATGCCATTCGTAGGAATGCTCTTAAGACAGTACACCTGCTCCTTAACTATAATGCTTGGCCAAAGAGAGTGAGAAATGTCTCCTGCTATTAAACATGACAGCTTCTTGCAATAAGGACTCTTATCTCCTTAATACCACCTTTTCCCACTTTGTCTTGCAGACCCCCTTCCTGTAGAAAAACTTGTCCTGAGTGATGGACTGAAGAAGAAGAAATATGGGTGGACAGGTCTCCAAACCTTACCCAAGCCCTGTGTCTCAACAACAAAGTCACAGGCTGTTCACTCTGCAGGCTGTAGGCTCTCCTTTGTCTTTGCAGAGGCCAGTGGTTAAACTGAACAGTTCATCTAGGTTCCTGGCATCTTTGTCATTGTTTTCTTTTGTGCTGGCATAATTTCTCCTATTTGTTAATAATATTCCCGGC
The DNA here is from genome assembly GCF_030435805.1 of Mustela lutreola. Classification (NCBI taxonomy): domain Eukaryota; kingdom Metazoa; phylum Chordata; class Mammalia; order Carnivora; family Mustelidae; genus Mustela; species Mustela lutreola. Next base: position 212,891,693 of record NC_081291.1, on the reverse strand, counting down.
CAAGATGTCCCATAGGTTTAGCCTCGCATGTCAACTCCTATCTTGGTACTGGCAGCATGGCGACGATGTTGAGAAGGATTCTGCATCGTATGTTCTGGTGGGTTCCCTGAAGCAGAAACGGACACAGGATTCCGATGCTCTGGGCTTATTGGGGGAGGAATTTCCCGAGAAAGGGAGCAAAGGAAGCCAGATGGTGCATGGAAGGAGTTACATGAAGATGGATTCTCAGCAGCAGCCTAGCTTCAGTGTGATCTACGGGGGGGCCCGAGGCACATGACTCACATCTCAGAGTTGGTCCCTGGCCCCTTGTCGGTTGTTGGTGGTAAGCTATCTCAGATGAGGCACCTCTCATTTTGTTGAGGGCACTTCTCCGGAGATGAGGGCAGCTGTGAGCCTCTGGTAGGTGACATTCAAGGCAGCTGGGAGAAGGACAAGGATCCTTGCTGATGAAGAGGTTCTGGGTTGAACATCCCCAACATCTATCACTCTGTGTTCATGCTCCGAGAATGAGTGTTGTGATCAGTTAGCGATGTCTGCCATGGGCACAGGCACCATTTCTGTAGAGAAGTGTGTAGAGGTCTCATGCTGTGAGAAGAGGAAGGGCTAAACTAGGTGCTGCTCCGTGTCAAACTACTACAGAGTTCAGTCAGGAGGAAATTATATGGAAATTATAGAACGTGATTCATGTTATGGCCCAACCATTGCCTTCTAAATTGAGAACCAGCACTCCCTCTTTCCTGAGGACTAAGAAGTAGAAACTGAAGGCAAGACCTTTGGGTGCAAGCAACAGAATTCATCCTGGCTAACTTCAGTATGTTCAGAATATGGGAAAGAAACTGAAAGAACTTGAGGAATCAGAGAACAATCATAAGGCTGGCCAGGAATTTAGGGCTATTCCTCAACTGCAGAACCATATGGGCAGCTCAGGATGGATTCACAATGCTCAGCTCCAACCACTTTTGGTCTCTCTGTATTTTTAATCAACTTTTGATCTTAGAAGATTTTCAGATTTACTGAAAAGTTGTAAGAACATTAGAAAGGGTTCCCATATCCAATCTCCTTATTGTTGACATGGCTATGGTGTATTTGTCACAACTAATGAACCAATATTGATAGCCTGCTGCTAACAAAACTCCATAGTTTATTCAAATTTCCTTATTTTTTACCTAACATTACTTTTTAAAAAGAGTTTATTTATTTGAGAGAGCAAGCACACACACAAATGGGGTGGAGGGGCAGAGGGAGAAGCAGACTCTCCACTGAGCAGGGACCCCAAAGCGGGGATGAATCCCACAATCCAGAGATCATTACCTGAGCCAGAAGACAGATGCTTAACCCACTGGGCCACCTAGGTGCCCTTTACTTAACCATATTTTTACCGAATGACATTTTTTTGTCCCAGGATCCTATCTAGGACACTATATTACATTTAGTAGTATAAATCTTAGGCTCCTCTACACTCTAAGATTTTCATTCTTTCCTTGTTTTTGATGACTTTGATGGTTTGGAGGAATACTTCCGGTCTTGGAAGGTCTACTTCCGGTCAAGTATTCTGTAGCACATCTTACACTTTGTGTCTTTTCAAATTTTGGCCCATTTTGAGTCCAGCACCTCCCTCCTTGGACCAACTGCCCACCGCCAGGGGCAAGATGCAGGCAGACCTGCCCATGGGAGTGGAGGTAGGGGTGCGGGGGAGGGGGGTCTTTGTGAATCCCAGCCACCCAAGCCTCTGCCTGCAACCTGGTGATCTAATTAGGGTCCTCTCTCTGCAAAATTAGCTGACACGAATTACAACTCCCAGCAAGATGATTGCCTGTGTCCCAAATAGTAAAATAAGAAGCTGTACAGAACTGATGGCCAGGGTCAGGTAATTACGGAGAAAAAACCCGAGTTATTCTGACCAGAACCAAATATATGGCTTTTGCAGACTTTATTCCGTGCCTAAGCTTTAAAAAAAGCCAGTACGCCCGAAATTCCTTCCCCATCACTAGGCATTTTGATTACCGTGTCAGGGCACATAGCAATTTTTGCCTGTAAACAAAATAGCAACCCCCCAAACGGTAGTTTCCTCCCGATTACAAGATACAATTAATTTGTTACTTCTTTTGTTTTTCTTCCCCACCTCCATCCCGAAGATTACAGAACAACGGATGTGCCAGACCCTTGGTTAAAAACGACTGAAGAAAATTCAGAAATTCAATTCATCTCTAAATAGGTCATTTGCACAGCAAACAGCTGTGGTGCTCGCTGAACTGAGCTGAACTCACTGAATTCATTGACTCTTGCCTTTATTTAGAAAACAAAGAATTTATCCGGGAAAGCAGTTAAACTCCGGCCTATTTCAAGAAACCTGTTGCTCTTTTGTAAACCGGACTATTATTTGTTTGCATAGGATGGAAAAGTTAAGGAAGCTTAGACACTTGCCTCTTTGTGGCTACATCACAGAGTCAAAAAGAACCGTCTTGCCAGGGTACGTCAGAGCAGAACAAGAGAGAGAAAATGATGATTCCCAAGTTCCCGATGACTCTTCTGGTCTCTAATACCCTGCAGAGAAAAAGGGAGGAAGGGCCAAGTTTTGAGGCCACTGTTGTTGTGGTTATCTCTTTTCTTTAGCATAGTATTTCCGAGGTTAATCCATGTTGTAGAGATTGTGCTCCCTCCCTTTGTCCTGCCAAGTAGTATTTCATAGTGTTTATATACGACATTTTATTTATCCATGCATCCATTGATGGACATTTGGGTCCTTTCTTCCTTCCTTCCTTCCTTCTTTCTCACTATGAAGAGGCTGCAGGGAACATTTGTGTATATGTTTTTAAGTGAACATGTTCATTTCCCTTGAATATATATCTAGGAGTTGATGTAGCATAAGTCACACTGGACCTTTTAGATAATACCATGTGGCAACTCTGGGCATCAGACTCTTGCCCCTCTCCAGGGTTTGTTGTGTTGTTTTAGTGGCTTTTCTGAATGGATCCTGTAAAGTCTGTATTCTCCATCACAGATGGCCGTGACGTCTGTGTGCATTTAGCTTGGTGATAGTCTCATGATGGCACAGAGATTCCTTGAATGTCTAGAACCAGTGAGTCTCTCAAACTTTGCGGGGAGCTCTGTGTGTGTTTGGGGGGCGCAGCCCTTCAACACTCAGACAGGCTGTTTACAGCTTCGCCTTAGCCTTCACTTCCTGCTTGTACAGAGCGTCAAGGTCAGTCGGAGGTGAGAGCACAAGGTCTCCTCAGTCTTTTCTGAGTGTGACACGGTGTGGGGCATGGCTACCATCCTACCCGTTTGTGTGGCTTTCTAGAAGCCCAGGAACATTGGAGCTTTTCAAAACCTCCCGTGAATCACTCATTCCCTAGCTATTTCTTTCTTGCTTCTTGGCTGGCCTATCGCTCTGTGCACCATTCAGTAGCATTCCACCATTTTTGCTGACATTCCCCCCCGCTCCAGTGCACCTTTGTGGTAATGGCACCACAAAGTCTTGGGACCTCATCCTCGAATGTTAGATTTTTTTTTTTTTTTTGGTCATGGTCTAGATTTTGGTGTTCTATCTTGCTATCTTTCTGTTTACATGGAGTTTCAAATAATGAGAAAACCTACCATCAAAACAACGTGTACCAAACTGTCTCTCAGTTTTGGGTTCAGAAATCAGATCACTGTAATCTGTAATCATGGGACAAAACCATCATATGCCAGAGAATCAGGGGACTAATGGCTTCTCCAAATAAGCTTGGAGGCTCCTCCAGAACCTTTACAGGGCAAAAGGCATAAGTAACAGAGCAAAGAAGAAAGACAGCAGTTAATTTTGTGTCCCAACAAAAAGGCTCTACATCCAGCCTGCTTCTGCCTCCCCGCTAGATCTCCATCGGAGATGGACACCAGCTTCCTCTGCAATCTCAGCGAGGGTGACATACTGCGCCCTACCTTGGCCTCATTTAAGTCCTAGGCTTAAGTTCCCTAGTTGACATTTGCACAAGACCCAACTCACTACCCACCTCTGTCCCTTGCCTCTGGGTCTACCAGGCTCCCACTGTCTGGGAAATCAGCCTTGCGGGGAAGCCATTATCTTTCCTGTTTAGGAACAGCTAGCAGAGAAGCTGTTAACAGCCAGGCCAGAGCCAGAGCTCTCTCCTAAATGTTGCCCCACAGTGCTACCCCTGTAAGTTTTGATGGAAAGATGATTCAGCTCAGACAAGGTGAGTGCAGGCGGAAGATGTCCCCTTGGGAGGAACAGCAGGGCAAGCCTGGGCAGCAGCCTGCTTCCTGGCCTTGGCTGTGACCCTGATTTGCAATGTCTCCTTCAGAAGCTTTCAAATCACATTAGGCTCTAGCCCTTGCTGACTTGATGAGCTATGTCAGAACTGCCAAGGGCGCTTCTGCTTGGCCTCACCAGGTGGCCCAAGGCCCCTGGGAGTCAATGTTTGCAGCCTCTAGGTGTTGTGTGGCCTGCTTTGCTCCCCGAGACTGACCCCCCGCCACCCCCGCCTTCCCAACTGTTTCCCTGCCCCCAGGTCCGAGGCATCCTGGAACAGCTGTCAGACAGGGGCCGGGGTGTTCAGCCAGTGGTCTCAGCCCTGGCTTCATGATCCCACCATTGGGGAAACATTAAAGAACACCAAGGTCTGAATCCCACTCTTGGCCAATTAAATCAGAGCCTTGGGAAGAGGTGAATTTTGGGCAAGAAGCCTGAGGCCGTGAACCGGAAAGTGACTTCCCCACTTTGCACAACTAGTGGGTGGCCAGAGCCAAGACTGCTTTGGGCGTCCTGACCACCCCCCCTCCTTGCCCAGGGCTCTTGGTACTACCATTAGCCAGCATTGCTCTTGTCTTCTGTGTTGTTTCTGTACCTGCTGCTTCCCCATCCAGACTCTTGGACTCTCAAGACTTTTATCCTTAGATATATAATGGAGGTTTATGTGTTTTTGTTGGGTGGTTTTTTTGTTTGTTTGTTAAGATTTCATTTATATGAGAGAGAGAGAGAGAGAGAGAGAGAGAGAGAATGAGCAGGGGGAGGGGCAGAGGCAGAGGGAGAAGCAGACTCCTGCTGAGCAGGGAGCCCAATGAGGGGCTCGATCCCAGGACCCTGAGATCATGACCTGAGCCGAAGGCAGACACTTAACTGACTGAGCCACCCAGCTGCCCCCACTCTTGGATATTTTTGAAAGCTTAATGGAAATTATGCCTTAGTTTGTGAGTAAATGCATGGGCTGCTACTTAGTAAATGTAAATTGTTTGGAAGAAAAAAGCTTTTAAGACTCAAGAGCTGATAGGAGAAAATTAATAAAAGTGTCACTGGTCAACCTTTTATACCTAAAAATAAATAAATAAATAAATAAAATAAGGTGGAAAGTGCGGCACAAAACTGCCTGGACTGCAACCCTTGTGACTTGTCTAAATCCTAGCTGTCTCACCCTCGGGGGCTCTGGCCAGGGCAGCTGACACCATCAGAAATGCCAAGGGCCCAGATGCAATGGATGATCGAGGTAAGGCTTCGCCAGCTGCCAAGATGCGGAGCTCTGCGCAAACCACCAGGAGAACGTAGTACATTCTCGAATGTCCTGTCCCAGGGTGGAGGCTGCCGGGCCCTGCAGGTGGACCTGACTGTTGAGCTCATCAGAGAAGAAATGTGGCGGAGTGAAGGGTCAAGAGCACAGGCACCCAAGGGCGTGAGAGGGCAAGGTCTTTAACGCAGCGAACCCGCTGGTTCACGGCCCATGCTCACCAGAGTGTTCACTCCCGTTTCTAAGAGAACAGGTGCAAAACGTAACGAAGAGAGAACAGAGTGGTTTTTTTCCCCCATTTTCCCATGCTCCCTGCCCTGGGCTGAAGAATGGATGGCAGCGATGTGCATGTCCGAATCCCCAGAACCTGTGAACTGTTGTGGACAATCCTGGGCTCCATTTAATTACAAGTGTCCTTCTAGGAGGGAGTCGGGAGGGTCCGAGTCGGACCGGAGATGTGACCAGGGAAGCAGAGGCCAGAGAGGAGATGGCCACAGACCAAGAAAGGCAGGCAGCTTCTCGAGGCTGCAGAAAGCCAGGAACGGGATTCTCCTTTAGAGATTCTGGAAAGAACCAGTCCTGTTCCTACCTAGACCTCGGCCCAGTGAGACTAATTTTGGACTTCTGACGAGAATGTTGTCACCATCATAATGCCTTTTATAGCTAAATGTGAGGGTTTTTGCTTAAAAAAAAAAAAAAAAAAAGAATACTGGACTATGGTCCACACCTGAAAGGTGGAAAAGGATACATGATGCAAAGAAAGTCTCTCTCCTCTGCAGCCTCCCAACCACCCCAGACTTCTCCTTAGAAGGAACTGCAGTCAGTCTGTTTCTTGTGTGTTTCTTGCGAACACGCAAGCATGTTCACACACAAAGGTACGTTGTGAGCGAATAGTAGCGTGTTATACACCGTATTGTGCCCTTTCTGCTTCTGCTTTGTGGTGTCGTGGAGCTACTCCTGTATCAAGGATTGAGTGTAGGGTGTGATTCTTGTTTCTAATGACAATGTCGATTTCCTTAGTATGTGCGTCGCCATTTACACAACCGGTCATCTAGTGATACATTTAGGATGTTTGCGATTTCTTTCTAGTTCAGATGGCATGGTAGTGGGTAGCTTGGTGATATTGTACGTTGTGTATGTGGGATGGCTCTCCCAAGGGGTGGCTGCATTTTTTTTTTTTTTTTAATTTGGCTGGATATGGCTGAGATGCCCACCTTCAAGATAGTAGCAATTCACACTCCCAGCAGCAGTGTTTGTAAGTGTGCATCTCCCAAGCCCTGGCGACACAGTATGTCATCTGACATGATGTTCTCTAACAACTTGACAGGTGGGAGTGGGAGACCTTGAGAGCTCTGGGAGTGGGTCTAGAAAGGAACTGGGTCTCTGGGTGAGGCACCAATGCCCCAGCCTGGGAGCCTCCTGCCCAGTGTCCCCGGAAGCTGCACACCTACCTAGACCATGGGGGCCTCTGGATGCAGGCCATCACTCTCTCTTCCCCACTTGGCTTTCAGATCTCCTGGAGATGGGGGTGTGAGAGCCTGACTTCTCCAGCTCTTTCTGGACCAGCATCCTTTATGGCTTGATAAAATTTAGGGCCTTGCAGCTGAGAAGCAAAGCCCAGGGCATTCAGGGACACGACAACGGCAGTGAGCTGCTGTGTGTTCCTGTGAATCCTGGAATATAGAAGGACGAAGACATGACTGCATTTTCAGGATGCATTAAAGCCCTGTCTTCTGATTGCCGAGCATTGGACACTTATCAAGCCTCTCCTAGTAATCCGAATAACAACTTTATATAAGGGAAGATCAACGAGCTACGCAGACCAAAATCACCCCGGGTTGCCTTGATGCTAGCCTTCTGTCCCCTGACTTGCTTCCCTCCTGTCCTGTCCCCAGCAGGTTTATTTTGTGAGTACCGTCATCAGCCCATATTCGCACTTTGGTTAAAAGGCGTTAGTCTTCTTAGACCTCTTCTCTTACCAAAGAGTTCTTATTTGCCAAATAGTTCCCCATCTGTTATGCTGACATCGGAGTGTATATGGGGAGATGGAGTGCAGCTGCGGAGTCTGTTGGTGGGTATGGAGATAGGGAGGGGTGGGCAGAGGAGAAAAAGGAGTCTCGGGTCTTACCAGATACTTTGTCTCTGCAAAATATAGAGTGATGCTGTCGATGCAGATGGGGATGAAATCATGTAGTTCAGGCTACATTCCTTGTACACACTATTCTGCTCATCTTTTTTTCCTTTTTTTTTTTTTTTTTTTTTTTGCTATTGCAAAAATTGCGTTATTTTGAAGTCCATCAGAAAAATGTCTGACCGAAGGATCAGCAATAGGAATGGGAAATCCATAAAGAGAAGTTTCAAATCCCCCATCTAAACTGGATCCTCCCCTCAGGCTTCCATCATGGGTTGGTTGCCTGCTAGGATGTTCCTAAGAGCAAGGCTCAAAGGTCACCAAGGGGCTGCTGAGCATATGGATCTCCCAGGCACCCTGCAAACAGGGTCAGAGCGAGGGGGAAGTCATCTCTAAGAACAGATCCTGTTTTTAGGAGTTAGGGGTCTGAGGTTCCTGTTAAAGAACACAGCTGGCAGGGGGCATGTTAAATTTCTTGATTGAAATTGGTAAAGGGAAAGAAGAGAGAGGTGTGATTTGCTTGAACAGTTATACATCGACTCTGTCATTCTTTCAGTTAAAACTCCTGCACATTGCTTGGCTTGTGTGAGCTGCTGCCTGGTTGGACAAAAAAGGGACAGCAGATTGCATGTGACTTTAAAAGTCATCTTTGAAGAAATAAAAATCGATCCACTCTTGATGCCTCGATGGGAAAGGAATGGGTCATATTGTTCACCTTCTCCCCAACCGTGGAATGCTTATCTGAGTTATCAGAGACAGCATTTCTGCTCCTCAAACTTTGTTCCAAGTGAACAATGAAATTAATTTTCAGGAGACCTTTGTGTTCATGACAGCCTAGTGTCATGGCTCAATGTACGGAATGAGGAGGTAGCAGGCACGTTAAAACATACCAGTCCCATTCGATCAACACTGTCAACCCAATGCCTTTCTTGGCTCATTAAAAATGCATGAGCACAGGCACCTTGTGGCTCAGTCAGTTAAGCGTCTGCCTTCAGCTCAGCTCATGATCCCAGCATCCTGGGATCTAGCCCTTCATGGGCTCCCTGCTCAGCAGGGAATCTGCTTCTCCTTCTGCCCCTCCCCCATTCATGCTCTCTTGCTTTCTCTCTCAAATGAATAAGTAAAATCTTGAAAAAAAATGCATGAAAAAACAGTTAGGCCATGCACAAAATAAATATAAATGGCAAATAGAGAAGAGTTCATCTTTCTAGGTCTCCAAGTGTGAGCATCGAAACAACACGAAGATTCTTCTTTTTTGTCTCCTGATCATTTTTGTCTCCAAATTGTGGAAGCTATTTAAAAATAATTTCCAATATTGGTGACATGAAAAAATAATTATTAAAATATTACCACAAATAATATCAGTGAGCACCACGGTGCTTCTTATGAGCTAGGACTTTTAAAAAACACTTTACAAACAAAAACTCACTTAATTCTCACTGAAACGCTATGAGATTGGTAGTGTGATTATTCCAATTATAAGGTTAAAGAGACTGAGGCATGGAGAGGTTAAGTGACCTGCCTAAAGTCACAGAACTAAGAAGTGGGAGCCAGAGACATCTACTAGAACCTTCAGAGACACACAACTTCTTAAAAAAATTTTTATTGTGTTATATTAGTTACCATACATCATTAGTTTTTGATGTAGTGTCCCAAGATTGATTATTTACATATAACACCCAGTGTTCCATGCAATATGTGCCCTCCTTAATACCCACCACCAGGCTCACTCATCCTCCTACCCCTTTCTCCTCTAAAACCCTCAGTTTGTTTCTTGTTGTCCACAGTCTCTCATGGTTCTTCTCCCCCTCCAATTTTACCCCTCCTTCACTTTTCCCTTCCTCTCCTAATGTCCTCCATGTTATTCCTTATGTTCCACAAGTATGTGAAACCACACGACAAATGACTTTCTTTGCTTATTTCATTCAGCATAATCTCCTTCAGTCCCATCCATGTTGATGCAAAATCTGGGGATTCATCCTTTCTGATGGCTGAGTAATATTCCATTGTATATATGGGCCACATCTTCTTTATTCATTCATCCATTGAAGGGTATCTTGGCTCTTTCCACAGTTTGGTTATTGTGGACATTACTGCTATGAACACTGGGAATACATATGGCCCTTCTTTTCACCAAGTAAACGTTTAAAAAGAAACACAAAGCTGAGGGCATCATGTTGCCTGATTTCAAGCTTTATTACAAAACTGTGATCACCAAGACAGCATAGTACTGGCACAAAAATAGACACATAGACCAATGGAAGAGAGTAGAGAGCCCAGATATGGACCCTCAACTTCATGGTCAATTAATCTTCAACAAAGCAGGAAAAAATATCCACTGGAAAAAAGACTGTCTCTTCAATAAATGGTATTAGGAAAATTGGAGAACCATGTATAGAAGAATGAAACTCGATCATTCTCTTAAACCATACACAAAGATAAACTCAAAATGTTTGAAAGACCTCAATGTGGGACAGGAATCCATCAAAATCCTGGATAAGAACATAGGCAGTAACCCCTGCGACATTGGCCACAGCAACTTCTTTCAAGACATGTCTCCAAAGGCAAGGGAAACAAAAACGAAAATGTACTTTTGGGACTTCATCAAGATAAAAAAGCTTCTGCTTCCTTTGCTTCCTGCAAAGGAAACAGTCAAAGAGGCAACCCACAGAATGGGAGAACATATTCGCAAATGGCACTACAGAAAAAGGACTGATATCCAAGATCTATAAAGAACTCCTCGGGCGCCTGGGTGGCTCAGTGGATTAAGCCGCTGCCTTCAGCTCAGGTCATGATCTCAGGGTCCTGGGATCGAGTCCCGCATCGGGCTCTCTGCTCAGCAGGGAGCCTGCTTCCTCCTCTCTCTCTCTGCCTGCCTCTCTGCCTACTTGTAATCTCTCTCTGTCAAATAAATAAATAAATAAATAAATAAATAAATAAATAAATAAAAAAAGAACTCCTCAAACTGAGCACACACAAAACAGATAATCACGTCAAAAAATGGGCAGAAGACATGAACAGACACTTCTCCAAAGAAGACATACAAATGGCTAACAGACACATGAAAAAATGTTCATCATCATTAGCCATCAGGGAGATTCAAATCAAAACCACATTGAGATAACACCTTACACCAGTCAGAATGGCCAAAATCAACAAGACAGGAAACAACATGTGTTGGAGAGGATGTGGAGAAAGGGGAACCCTCTTACACTGTTGGTAGGAATGCAAGTAAGTGCAGTCACTTTGGAGTGGAGATTCCTCAAAAAATTAAAAATAGAGCTACCCTTTGACCCAGCAATTGCACTACTAGGTATTTACCCCAATGTTGCAGATGTTGTGAAAAGAAGGGCCCCCAACTTTCAACTGCAAAGTCTGAAACTTTGCGGAGAACCCATCTGGGGAGGTGTCACTGCCTGGATGTCTCCCAAAGCTGGAGAGGTCATGGAAGGAGAATTTTGTTGGGAGTCAGCAACACCACTCCCCATTCTATGGCCTTGGGCGTGTTATGCAACTTCTCTGGGTTTTGATTTCTTTACCTGAACAACAGCAATGATGTTTCTTACCCCAAGGAGTATCAAAAAGATGGAATATAGTAATCTGGGTATACAAAAACCCTCTGTTTATTCTAGAATCCTAGGCAAGATGTTGGAGCTGAAACTCCACCCCCTGCTCGTCTGGGACTCTGTTAATTATGCAAGTGAGCCTGTGTGTTTGATGAAGAAAGATCTCAAAGGTCCATTTAACCTGTCAAAATCACAAGACTAAGTAAACTTTGGCAAACTGTCCCTAAAATGCTTTAACATACGCTCAGTTTTTGTGTGAGCAGCTCCCATCCGTCTCTAGGAACCCATCCAGTTTTAACATGCTTTGATTCTATTTTTTCTGAGTTTATTATTATCAAGAGGATTCTATGAAAAGCAAGTAAAGACACACTGTATCAGATGAATTTTCCTTTTGATGGGTTGCCTTGCATATATAAAGTGACTCCTTCCAGACGGACAACTTTGCTTTTTAAGCACCTGAATTTTTGCCTGAGAAGAGAATCTGACTAACAGCTGCGCCATTTCCAACCACTTTAAACAAGGGAAGGTTGCCCATTGTTGGCGCTGTCTCCTGCATCGGAAGAGATGCCTGGTAATGATGGCATCTCTTAGCCTACAGAATGGTTTAGCCTACAGAATGAACACATTATGTCATTATGATCTACATGCCACCTATTGTCAATAAAATTGAGAGATGACTTAGGATGAACCACACATTTATCCTGCATTGCTAAAGAGGAACTGGAAGGTCAAATGTCCTTGGTGATTCTTAGGCTGTTGGGAGTCATGGAATTTTTGGGAATCTGATAAAGACTAGGAAGACTTGAGAAAAATCATGTATGTGTGTCTACAAGTATATGAAAAGGTTTGTGTGCAATTTCAGGGGCCCTTAGATTAAGAATCGCAGAGAGAGAAAGAGAGACGAGAGAGAGAAATATATTAAAACGTCAACTAATGTGTCTTCTTTGTTCAACCCTTAAATTTAGTCTTGGACTTTAAGGCACGTGCAGGACTGGCTACAGAGTTTGCAGGACTGAGTGCCAAATGAAAATACAGGGGCTTCCTGTCAAAAACTTACTAAGGATTTTGAGACTGCAGCAGCAGACCATTAAACCAAGTGTAAGGCCCTTGTTCACGGCTAGTGCACCCGTGAAGCTGGCCCAGGGCACGAGAGGCAAAGAGACTCTTTGGGCTCTCCTGGTCTGGCTTTGAAACCATAGCCTTGTAAAATGTAATACCCTGCACTGAGAAACGTTTGGTGAGCTTGGTATTATAATTTTCTTTAAACTTTAATATGGTCTTCTTATGTATTGTGGATGAAAAAAATCCAGCGAGAGCCAATCTGTTTCCCCACTGATGCGAACGCTGAACTGTTAGTAAGAGATCCATGAGCACGGTCCACAGCTGATAACTGGGGACAGATTAGCAGCAAACAGTTTTTGGCAGTGTGTGATTCTACAAGGCCAGCTGCCCTGGGCTAGCTAAGATGCGTCACCTTTAAATTCGGATGCTTATAAAATGTGACCCTTTAACAGTTCTACATTGATCAGACTATCACAAACACATGCTATAAAGCAAATTCACATTTCCCAACGACTGGTATGAGAAAACAGCTCTCCCTTAACCTACTGCCTTTTACTTCCCGACCTTCTTTCCAGGACTTTCAGCTCAAGTTGTTTCTTGTGGCGTGGACCACTATTTTTTTCTGGATAAGATGCCTGTCTGCAATTTTTGGCTTTATCAGTTTTCTTCATTATCTGTTGACTTCTGGAAGTAGGCATTTGTCATTTGTACAGGCATGGAGTTGTCGGAAGACTTCTCGTCTGTTGGGCATTTTCTGCATTCCCAAGATAGAAGCCATAAGAATCGCATTCTCAGGCTGCCTGACAGCTGGGTGCAGGAATGTAATTTAGACGTCATCAATCATATGCACCTGCTCAAATTTTGATTCGGAAGTGAGCACATGAGGAAAAAGACGTGCAGAGGATAGAGTCTTCTGGCATCCATGGACGTGTAGGTCTGGTTTTGGGGAGGCCAAACCGGCAGGGGCTTGGACACATGGTTCAGGGTGTCAGTGGTGTGATGTTCTGGCTGCAGCTTGGGTGCTGGGTCTTGGAGCGCCCGCCTGGACAGTCTGTAGTATGGCAGACATGGCTTCCAGGGATTCTAGAGTTCACCTGCTATATCCTCAGATAACCTCATTTCCTGCTTCAACAAGCCAGAGTGAAGCCTGTGCTTTGCATCTAGGAGCCTTGACTTACACACTCTGTGGATAAAATGGCTCTCTGAGTCTGTTCCCCAACTCCCATTATGTTCCCATCATCATTTTTGGTTAAATCAGTCTTCAGCATTTACATTATTAGGACCTTGTAAATATTACTTACTACTGAGCCAATTTGCATATGATGTGAGATAGGATGTTAAAAAGCCTCCCCCTTTTCTTCTCCAAATTTAGGCTACATCTGCAAGGCAGTGGATAATAATGATTCCCACTTTTCAAAATGGGGCATGGAGTCCCCTAAGTAGGAATTACAATGGAGAATCGAGTAACTAAATTTTGCCCTTAGCTGACACCCTGCTCTAGTCCATGAAAAGGGGCTGTAGAAACCTAGGAAGTTGGGAATTAAATGAGTATTTTGGGGGCAAGCCATCAGAATGTTGAGAACTGTAACACCAGCAGTCACCCAGCCCCATCCCACACCAACACATATGGGAGTGATGGGTGGTACTTTTCCCCCTCACTGCAGCCTAGAGAAGGAGCTTCTGTGGGTCCCCTCAGAGCCTGTTTCGAGGCTCCAAGATCTTGAGGGCACCTATTAGTGTCTGAAACACTCCTGAAAAATCTGAAGATGCGACCTTGTGGTTTTGGTGGTAGGGACAAAAAAGGTGACATCATTGAGGATTCCCTGCACTTCCAGAGTTTGTCAGAACAAAAGCAGAAGGACATGTCACTTGGGTCAGATGGCCCACACAAGAGAGGTCACCTACGTCCAAGAGGAAGAGCATTTTGATCCTGAAAGCAGGTAGACCATTGGAATCCCAGGAGCTGAAGGGGAAACAGTAGGTGGCCAGCCAGGGAAAGTCATTTGCCTCTGTCAAGAGAATTACAGATGAGAAATTCCCAAGAATTATTGGGGTGGGGATATCTCTGCTCTCAACCAAAGTGTCCCATAAAGGAAGGCATCATTTCTAAATGCACACCCAGCTCAGAAATAGCTTTACCATCTCATGGTAGCACCCATCACAATGAAAGGAGGGGAGACCTTCTTATCCTCTTATCTCTCTCCTTCCGCTTGTTCCCACCCTGAAAAGGCTAGAACTCTTGCTTAGCAAACTGAAAACAGAGAGGTGAAGCCTAAGCCTGGGGTGTCCACCCTCTGTGACAGTCAACCTATCATAGACCCGAATAGTCAACGGGGCATAGCTTTCAATTTAAGTGAATGCCATACTATTAGATAGGTCTGGAAATTTCAATTACTGAAATGAAACATTTTTATGATTGTAGATGACCAGAAAGCTTGTATATCACTTAATAGGGACACCTTTCTCCAAACACATACAAATCAGAGGACTAGCTCCAGATTTCATTCAAATGGGGGGACAGAAACTAGCTTCTGTAGAGTGGATTTAAGTAAGGGGTGGGGGAAGAAGAATAAAGTGGGGTTTGTTTTCGGATGCGATACCAGAAACCAAGAGTGATGGAGTGGGGAGAATTACCCAGAAGAAGGATAAGCCCATGTAAAGGTGTGTTAGTTAAGTCATTGGGAGAGCAAGGGTGACTTAATTCTTCCAGGGCTTCTGAATCATGTACAAAATGGCTCCCAGAATTGGTTGTCAAGTGCATGGAAAGCCATGTCATTCATCTATCAGCCCTTGTTGTCCATCAAAAGTTGTACTTTAGGGTTGCTGCTATTTTATTTTATTTTTTAAAAAACACTTATTTATTTGACACACAGAGAGAGGCTCTGTGTTGGACACTATGCTGGGTGTGGAGCCTACTTAAAATTAAAAATTAAAAAATAATATTCTGGAGTGCCTGGGTGGCTCAGTCATTAAGCAAGTGCCTTCAGCTCAGGTCATGATCCCAGGGTCCTGGGATCCAGCCCCATCGGGCTCCCTGCTCTGTGGGAAGCCTGCTTCTCCTCTCCCACTCTCTGTGCTTATGTTCCCTCTCTCAGCATCTCTCTCTCTCTCCGTCAAATAAATAAAATCTTTAAAAAAACAATATTCTGTTTCCAACAGTATCTCTAGAACTTGGGGTTTTTAAATCCTTAGTTTGTTGTGTTATTTGTCTTTAATGTCGAGGGATTTCCTGGAATATCAGGTAACATTCAGCTTTCTATTCATATTTGAGTGAGGTAATGCAAAACTGAATGGAAATTTCTGTGATTTTTGATAGGCAGTTTTCGCCAGAGAATCAGGGAACAGCGAGGCAGTTATTTCAGTTGGGGATCCCAAAATGTCAACATCTGGAGGTCTTTATTCTGGTGTTTTTCAGACACTCAAGAGGAAAGCGTAATTGCCGACCAGAGTTCTGAGTGGGGGAGGGTACAAGGATTTCCCCTGCTTTGTAAATAAACTTTCACTTAATTCTCATATTTTTAACTGTGTTTCTCCATCTGCCTCCTGCTTGCTCGAGTTGACAGCCTCTTCAGTTCAATGTCTCTACAGAACAAGTTTCCTGTATCCATTCTAAGCGATAAGTGTGGGAAAATAGAGACGCAGCTATCCTGTGTGTACTTTTGGACTGTCCTCCTCTTTCGGACTTGAGACTTTCACTCTGTGTCTTTGGGGGTCTCCATTTCCTGGGCTTCACCATGGCTCGTGAGATGGGGGTGGCTTACTTCTCTGTACGTCTTCTGGAGCTTTGGTAGCTGTACTCATTGCTTAACTCCCTCCTTCTACTTTGTAATCTATTATCTAGGCTCTTGCCCCATTCTTTTTAATCTTTGTGGTTTACAATTAAAATGTTTCCTTTACTGCCATTTTTGGAGTTTTGGAAACAAGAGAAGAATCATCTGCAAGGTTAATCTGTGTAACTAAAGGTTACAACTATTGACTTAAAAAACCATCTGCATTATTAGAGAAATGTCATTCTTGCTTGTGATTCGTTGACTAGGATTCAACACACCCCATTTCACAGAAACTGGCCATCTTTATTCAAATGTTGGGCCAAACTTGCAAAGTAAGTCATTTAAGTGACCAAACAAATGGTATGACATTTGCAGTAACAGAACCTGCCCTAGTTAGCTGTCTGCCCTAAGGATTTTTGAATTTTGTCTTGTGTAGATGAGTTTCCCTCTTCTTTATCCTCAGTCCAAAATGTCCATAGTTTTCAAGGATATAGGATATATCTAGGATATCTATTTTCCCTCCCACCTCCAACCTCAGGTTCGTAGTATGTCAACATCGTGATGTATGTGCAGGAAACACTTTGTGGCACTAACTGTTAATTTCCTACCCAACATGTGGCCTCTACATCTCTACCAACAGAACCTCAATTTTGTTTCAGACAGCAATTATATAAAATTAAATCTCCATCTCCCAATCTCCTTTACAGATAAGAGATTTCTGATGGATAGAATGCAAATCGGTGGGACTCGTAGAAAAGCTTTTCAAAATGGAGATCACTCGGCTGGCATGACCTTGACCTCTGCCATTTCCCTAATTCTTGCCTCCACCATGGACAGGGTGCTAAGGCTGGAGTTGCCATCTTGCAGCCATTAGTTGACCCACAGGAGATCAGTCATACAATAAGGATGATTGACAGTAGGGTGGAGGGAGGCTGGGTCTCTGATGGCATTGTGGGGGTCGCCATGTTAGATCTGATGGATTCAGGAATTTCTTGTTATGTGAGAAAACAAAACCTCTAATATATTAAAACTTCTATTTAGTCACATTTTCTGTTTTTTTTTTTGCCACTGAATGCAGCCCACACGGATGCCAGCTTTCTTTGTTAGTAGGAATCTGTGCTCAGTTATATGTTCAGAGAGCGTGATATAGAAGTGGTGGTTTATCATGACCTGGCAGATGCTGCTGGTGCCCCAGATGCCACCCTCGGGGCTTGCCATTTCTCTGTAGAGCAGCCTGATTTCCATCTGGCCAGCACCTACACCTTTGCCTGAGGGCTTCCTCCAGCCACTGGAGCCTGTTCTGTTTATACCTGGGACAGTCTGGAAGGATGTTCCAGGGAATTAATGTCCCCTCATTCTCACCATTTGGGAGCATCCTCCAATGAGTGGCTGATGGGGTTGGTGTATAAATACCCCAGCTCCCTTGCCCCTCAGGTGAGATCATTCTGAACCAGTTTCCACACCAGCTCCCAGGAAGCCCATCGATTTCAGATTTGAGCCTCAGTAGTTACTGTCTTGGTAGCATGTACATTTGAGACTTCCTTCCCTTCACTGTCTCACTTCCACACTCTCCTATTGGGGTCTCTGGGATCACCTCACAAACAAACTACCTGCACTAGAATCTCTGTCTTGACGTTTGCTCTTGGGGGAACCCAAACCAAGGAAATGGAATTTTACATGGGTTGTTTTGAGGTCACAAAAGTTAAAGAGGCCCAGAAGTATTTGTGGGCCCTTTGCCTAAAACTAAATCAGTCTTTGCAGAACGATGTTAGGTGATGGTGCCTAACCCAACATCAAAGGGTGTCTGGTTGTCAGTCTTTTCTTGGTGATTATTTTCCTCTTCTACAGCTCTCTGTGATCTAGACCTCCGTGTGGCAGGCTAGGAAGGAGGAAACAGGATGAGACTCAGCTCGGCAGACATGTTGATGGGGGCTGCTGTGGACAGCCAATAGGTTGGCCATAAAAGGTGAATGGGAAGGACATCAACCCCAGCTCTAGTTTACGGCTGGATAAAAATGTTTATAAGCTCTGGTGAGTTAAGTGGCATTTACCTTAGGTAACTGGTTTCTTCCTTCTCTGGTTCTCTTACGTACTGAGGGTCATCTCAGGAGATAAGCACAAGAGCACCAAGCAGCCAGTGCAATAATCTGAATTTCTTACAATAATTGCATTTCTTACAATAAGAAGAATAATAGCATTTCTTACAATAAGAAGCATATTTGAGGGATGCCTGGGTGGCTCAGTTGGTTAAGCATCGGGCTTCAGCTCAGCTCATGATCTTAGGGTCCTAGAATTGAGCCCTGTGTCAGGCTCTTCACTCAGCAGGGAGTCTGATTCTTCCTCTGCCCTTCCCCCTGCTTGTGCTCTCTCTCCCTCTTTCAAAGAAATAGATAAAATCTTAAAACATATTTTTAAAAAAAGAAGTATATCTGAGGAACAGCGCTAGATCACATGTTCCTAATTTTCAAGAAAAAGCCTTGAATTTTTTTTTTTAATTTGAGACTTTTTTAAAACGATTTTGTTTATTTATTTGTGTGTGAGAGAGAGAGCACACGCAAGGGGAGCAATAGGCAGAGGGAGAAGCAGGCTCTCCACTGAGCAAGGAGCCTGATGTGGGACTTGATCCTAGGACCCTGGGACCATGACCTGAGCTGAAGGCAGACACTTAACTGACTGAGCTACCCAGGTGTCCCAAAAAGCCCAATTTAAGTATTCTGTCTCACTGACAAAGCTGGGTTCAGAACCTAGTGAGAACCCAAGTTTTAGGATCAAATGTAATCTAACCTGTAACTGGTCTAGAATATTCCATACTGTATGAAGACACACTTGTTCCCTTAGATCGGGGATCAACAAAGTACTGCCCATGAACCAAATCGGACCCAGCTCCTATTTTTGTAAAGTTTCACTGGAACACCGTTATGCCCATTTGTTTACATAGTGTCCGTGACTGACATTTTTGTTTGTTTGTTTTGGTTTGGTTTTTTGCCCCACAGTGATACAGCTGAATAGTTGTGACAGAGACAGTATGGCCAGCAAAGTTTACATATTACCCTCTGGACTTTACAGAAGAAGTTTGCTAACCCCTGCCTTAACAACCACCAAGAATCCCACCCAAATCTGTGCCTTTAGGAAAAACTTCCTCTGCCTTACCCCATCCCCATCCCGCCACGAGCTCCATTTCAGTTCCTGGAAACTTTAACACTCATATGAGTCAACTGGCAATCAGTTGTTGGAAATACAGCTTCTGATCCAGTACCTCTAGGATGGGGCCAAGACTACATTTCCCAGGCTCCTGGGGCATTCAATGCTGCTAGTCAGAGGACCGTACTTCAAGGAGGAAGGTTCTAGAAGAGTGGCTTCTCCTCCCTGGAACAGCAACTTCTTACCAGTGTTCCTCATTGTTTAGCATTGTCAGGCTGACCCTCCCTGACCCTCTTCCTTCCCTGACACAGACCCCCCCATGTCCCCCTCCACACCCCAAATACAGGAGTGTGGAGTCACTGTCTCCTTTTCAGCAAGTTCTGGTCTTCTCATCTAAGGAGCATTTCAAGAGTTAACGAGCTATGAAACCAACAGCCGGAGAGATGCCAGAACTCTAATTAGTCTCCCTTTTTATATTTAGTTTGCTATTAGATAATGCTCAACACCTGTTCACCAGACAAATCTGTTTTTAATCTCTTCCATTTCACTTTCTTGGACATGTGGCTACACAGACATGTTGCACTGCATGAGAAATGGGGCAAAAGCCAAGCAAAATAACCATTTCTTTGGAATTAGAAGCATGACAAGGGACTAGAAACAACGGCTGCCTGGTTTGGACCAAGCGTGAGGCGCTAGTGGGGGAGGCAGCTCTGCGGCTGGGAGGTGCAACCTAGACCTCAGGTGTCCAACTGCTGTCCTTCCCTTGACTTCCAGCCCCTACACATCTGTGAAAAGTGTTTCCCACCCTTCCCTGAAAAAGGGAGGAGATTACCAGGAAACTCTCTTCTGTGGGGCTTTCATCAGACAGCCAGCAGACGGCTTTTACAGAATGATCTAAACAGTTCTAATTTTGATTTGATTATTTCCTTTGTGTGAAGTTGCCCCAAATAAGCAGTTTCAGCCTTATGGATCCCGAGACATTTTCTTAGATGCCGCAAGCAAACTGGCAATGCTGAATCAGTCGAAACCTTTCTTTTCTTGGCCCATCCTTCTTAAGGGTCCATGTGTGTTCTAGAAGTGGAGATCACCTCTCCCATGGGGTCAGCAGGATTGGCCGTTTGTACACACAGGTGCCACTTTAACCCAGTTTCCTTGCAAAATAACCCCTGACTCAGTCCCATCAAGTGGTAGAGAAACCTTTGTCTAGCTGGGAAGCATTGTCCTTTTGAAGAAGTCTTACCAACCATCGAGCTCCTCTGGGCCCAAGAAATGACTTTCCTGATGCGTATGTCAGAGTCTATGCAAAAGTTCAGATAACTGGGGTGCCTGGGTGGCTCAGTGGGTCAATCCGCTGTCTTCGGTTCAGGTCATGATCTCAGGGTCCTGGGATTGAGCCCCTCATTGGGCTCTCTGCTCAGCAGGGAGCCTGCTTCCCCCCTCTCTGCCTTCTTCTCTGCCTCCTTGTGATCTCTCTCTCTCTCTCTGTGTCAAATAAATAAATAAAATCTTAAAAAAAAAAAAGTTCAGATAACGCATTCCCTTCTAACTGCTCAGAACTCATTCATCAGCATTAAAAGTTTTTGGCACAAGCTGAACATTACATAATCATGATGTCAGTACAGAGGCTCTTAGCATCTTGTCACTGTTCATGGCAAGCCATCCCCAGTGTTGTCATAGCATTGATATCTCCAGAAGATAACCCGAAGCTGTCTACTGGCTATGTAATTCGACAGACATTAATAAAGACAGGAATGATCAGAAAACAGGACAAAGCAGTGACCACCACAAACACTTTTTTTTGGTCCTTGGGCTTTATCATGTGTTTGGCAGTGGCTAGACCTGACTGATGTATGTGGGACGCAAACCCATACATCATGCAACACCCACAGATGGACGGCGAAAGTGGGTCGGTGGGAAACAGGTAGGAGACCCTCAGGGAGCAATAGCGATGGAGAGAAATTGCATGGGGTGACATAAGAAATCACAAGGCAATGTCTTCTTTGAAATAATGAGGACAGAGAATGTGAAGAGAGGGCTTGGTTCAGAAATTTCCTTCTTTCCAAAACCCGTCCTAAGGCCAAAGTCCCCGAAAGTCTAACACAGTGCAGAGACACTAAACCTGGATACGAACAGGAAGTCGTAGTAGGTCTTTTTTTTTTTTTTTTTTTTTGGATCGTCATGTTAGCATACATTCTTAAATGGGGACTTTCCTGTCCTGACCCTTCTGAAACACTGAAACAACTTGTTATTCACTTACAAAATGAAAATGAGGTGTCGGGGGACTACATCAGAGCTGGGCGGGTTTTACTTTATTTTAATTTTTTAACGTCATGCTTCAGACAGAGGTGAGGCACTGCCCAAATGCTGTCTGGGGGGTTCACACCTGAGTGTGCAGAGTCGTGCAGCCGCAGATGGGAACTCCAAGCTCAGGGGGGCTGTAAAAAACATGGCAGATGACAAGCCGGTGCCTTGAGACCGAGTTGGGATTCATTACCAATAGGGAGACAAAGCATTTCTGTTCTCCGAGTGACAACCATGAGAGAGGAAAGTGCAGGATCCTGAAATGGCTCCAGGTCAGGGCGTTGGGTGGGGTCCACACCTGAGCCCAGTGCCCCAGTGCCTGGCCCTTGACTCCTAGCTGTTGTCCCGTGTTCCACATCATTCTGTGCTGGGATGGTAGATGACGCCCAGATGGCAGCCGCGTCACACGACTCCCCCAGGACCTCTCCCATTCACTCTTTTGACCCCTGGACCTTCTCTGCAGCTTCTTTGAGCCTTTGGCCCCTGAATCTGCCCTCCAGTTTATGATGCCTGCTTCTGGCCTTCTTCTTCCCCCTTATCTGGGCCACCAGCCTTGGCTCCCTACAGACAAGATACACCCTCCCAACAGAAACCCTCAGCTGCAGCCCCATGACTCCTCTCTGGGAAAGCTGGGACCTCTCCTGGGGGCCAGGGAGTCAGGATCCAGGGGCTGAAAGAGGCAAGGGATCTCTCCAGAACCAGGCAAGTCATGCTTCTTAGCTACTCTGATTGCGACATTTTCTAGCACGATAACATGAAGGGATTGGTTCTTAACCCTGGGACCTCTCTGTAGGTTGTTCTCAGTTTATGGGATTATGTCTTGGCCACATGGTAAATCTGCATTAGTTCATTCCATAGGGTGGGTTCAGTGGTCCTCAGCAAGGTTATTTGTTTGCTTTTTGAAATCCTACCACCCTGGGGTTAAGATATTATAAAGAATAGGTCTGTACCCTAGGAAGTGAACCTGTAGCCCATTTCCCTGTATGTTCACGGCATCTTAACCAAGCACGTTTGTATCATGGACTTTAGACTCAACTGGTTTGTTCCTCAGGGTTCTTCAGAGAAACAGAATTGATAGGATGTATGTATGGATATCCTAAGAGATATAGAGATTTCTTATAAGGAATTGGCTCACGTGATTATGGAGGTTGCGAAGTCCAAGGAGCTAAAGGAGCTAAAGGTGGAGTTCCAGTCCAAGTCGAGTTGGATGGCGAGGACGATCGATGGCCCCAGCATTCAGATAGTCAGGCAGAGGGCTGCCTGGGTGAGGTAGTCAGTTAAACAGCGGCTCTAGGTTTCCGCTCAGGTCATGATTTCACGGTCCTGGAATGCAGCCCTGCGTGCAGCTCCTTGCTCAGCAAGAGAATCTCCTGCTTCAGATTCTCTCCTTCTCTTCTGCCCCTCCCCCTGCTTGTGCTTGCACGTGCGCTCTCTCTCTCTCTCTCTGTCTCTCGCAAATAAATAAATCTTTAAAAAAAAAAAAAAGGCAGGCAGAGAGAATGAATCCTTCCTCCCTCAGTCTTTTTTCTGTTCAGGCCTCCAGTGGTTTGGATGAGGCCATCCATACTGGGGAGGACACTGCTCTACGCATCACACCATTTCAAGCATCAATCTCACTCAGAAACACTCTCACAGACATGCTCAGAATATTTGGCCAAATATCTGGGTTCCCATGGCCCAGGAAAATTGACACATACCATTCACCATCACGGATGGATGGAATCATAAGGCACCCCCCACCTCCTTCCTCCATTCTTCCAGGCTTCCCTGGAGCACAAAATCCACATTTAAAAATACATAAATACACCCTCAATATCCCCCATGTACAGAATCTTCCTTGAGAATTTTGCCAGGAAAGTTCTAGAGAGGTTTCTGGTTGGCTTGGTTTGGGTCAGGTACCCGCCCCTGAGAAACTCACTAGGTCCAAAGGGAGGGGACATCCGACTGGCCGGCGTGGAGCACCAGGTGGTCCCTGCAGTGAGGGAGGCAGAACTCCTACACGAGCGTATAGAACCCACTGGAATCCTTGGGCCTCTGAATTCTGAGAGTTTGGTGAACTTGAACGGAGAACTTGCATTTTTTTTTTAAAGATTTTTTTTATTTATTTACTTGAGAGAGAGACAGTGAGAGAGAGCATGAACGAGGAGAAGGTCAGAGAGAGAAGCAGACTCCCCATGGAGCTGGGAGTCCGATGCGGGACTCAATCCCAGGACTCCAGGATCATGACCTGAGCCACCCAGGCGTCCCGAGACCTTGCATTTTGAACCATGCCTGAACTGAAATGGAATGTTTCTTTTAACCACAAACATAGGCCGGTAGTATTAGGAGTGCCCGCAACTTTGAAACAAGAGAAATCACAGGCATATTTGGTATCCCATTACAGTTAGGGCAGACGCCTCAAACCATCAGGAGTGCTCCTCACCACTCTAAAAGTGCCGGAATTAATAGGTCTGTCCCCAGACCCTGTGAGCTAATGCATTGATAAAGACACAAGGATAGAACTCTATCAATGGATTATAATCTTTTTGGTAACTGTCTTTTGATATAATTAGTTCCCTTTGTAACCTTATGTGTCTTATTTTAGAAACTTTAAAACATTTTTTCTGAGGAGGGGTCCAGAGGCTTCGCCAGAGGGCAGGAGACTGACGGAGTCCCATGGAGGGAAAGAGAGTCCTTGCCGGGAGGAGTCACGGGGCAGGTAAGACAGGGAGCAGATGCCTCCGTTCCCGTTGGCCGGATAGGAGCGTTCGTGCGTTGCTTTGATCCTCCCTGTCCTTGTAGAATAATCCATCTGCATCCACGTCTGGGCAAGGTACTGATCTCCATGCTGGTTGGATGCCGGTTGAATGAAGGCACCCTGCTCTCCTCAGACTGTGCTTGTGGACAGATGACTCAAAGTCCCTTCAGTATGGAAGCTCTTCTCCTTAGACATTTATGTGCCCCCCTGGAGTCTTGCTGTCGGTTGTCACATCTGACAAGGCAGGGTGCTCCTGGCCTCTGGTGGGTGGAGGCGAGGGATGGAGGTGAACATCCCGCCAAGCCCAGGACAGCCCCGCGGCAGTGAGCTCTCAGGGCCCCAGACATCAGGAGAGCTGACCCTGAGAAACCATTGCTGAATTTTAGGCCAAAATTTGTCACCAAGTCTTTCCTGGGCCATTTGCAAAGGCACGTGCTCAAACATCAGAAAAATATAATAGGACCAAAGCAGTGATGAACACCGCTGTCTCAAAAGAAGAGAGTTTAACAGGTTACCATCGGAAGCAGCAGCCCTCTTGAATAGAAGACATTTCTTAAAGGAAGGGAATGGGGGCCGAGGGAGGGAAGATGGGAAACGGAGATCATTTCTTCCTCCAGATTGTTCTCTGGAAGTTATTCATGCAGTTCCAGAGTTCTCTATGGTTTCAGCTTGAGTGCACGTTGGTACCTATCTATCTATCTATCTTTTTAAAAAAAAAAATTTGTTTATTTGAGAAAGAGAGAGAGAGTGAGCACCTGAGCAGGAGGAGGGGCAGAGGGAGAGAAAAAGAGAATTGCAAGCCGGCTCTGTGCTCAGCACAGAGGCTGACACAACACGGGACTTGATTTCACAACCGTAAGATCATGACCTGAGCCAAAATCAAGACTTGGACGTTTAACTGACTGAACCGTCCAGGGACCCCCATCTATCATCTCTCTATCAATCTCTTTTATCTATCATCATCATCATCATTATTATTATTTACCACCTGTGTATCATCTAACATCTGTCTATCATGTCAGGAACCAACTGCTGGAACTTTGGTAACAAGGAACGAGATACTTTCCCTTTGGGCCCAAACCAGTGGGCTCTTATTCCTATGGCCAGGGCAGCGTCCAGCTGTGGGTCTCAGACTCTCAGCTCCAGTGGCTGGAAGCACTGATGACTGTAAATCTATGCCATGAATGCTTCAGGGTTTGGGAGACCTTTTCTCCCTGATGTTAAGGATGGACCAGCACACACAGCCCCAGGCCTGGCCCTCCTCTGCTCTCTCCCACATGGTGCTGATCACTCCCGGGGCAGAGGCAGCGAGGGGCCCCTTTCAGCTCATGTTAAAATAAAACAAATCAAAGTCAAAATCCGAGACGGATTCTGGGCATAGGACCTTTGCTGTCTTCCCTCATTTTCATTATCATGAAAGCAAAGTACGGCTCCTCTTATTTTCTCATATGCCCGGGGGAGCCCTTGATGCTGATTTACTCTGACCTAATCAGGTAAACAAGAGAGGGGCGGGGGCCCACCTGGAAGCAGTTGCAGGTGCCTGCCTCGTGTTCCTAGGGGCCCTTCAAGCGCCCTTCAAGCTGCGCCGGGTAACGACCTCCCACTGTTCAGGTGGGCTGACAGGTGACTCTTCTTCCTCTCAGGAGGTTATTCAGCCGACATGCTCTTTGGATTCTTAGAGGACTGAAGAGCATAGGGGCACCTGGGTGGGCGGAGGGGAGACCCGTAGACCATGAATGCACGGAGAAGAAGAACGTGTTAGCATTTCCACCATATGTCCCACTCTGCACTGATGTGTGGCCTGACATCTCTTGGGCCATGGAGTCAGGACAAGGGCCCAACAAGGTGAGTCAGGAAAGACAATGTGAGACTGTAGCATGTCCAGAGGGAGTTGGGGAGGGGGTTAGTCCTTCTCCCACAGCTCCAGGGTGGCTTCAGAGCCCTGGGTGTCTGGGGTCCCCTGCAGAATTGGCCAAGCTCTGGATGGGGTCAAAGAGGGCAGAACAGACATGAAGGAGGCCTGATATGAAATTGTTCATGAGCAGAAGTCAGACACCCCAGGGAGATCCCAGGGCAGGCCTGGGGTGCGGTTGCCTGTGTGCAGTCAAGTGGAAGATTTGGGAGGAAGGTCACTAGGAGTACGTGGGCGTCTAGGACTGAGGACCATCTAGGACATGCATGTGCAGGATGGCTCATCCCATCTGGGCTGGCTGATAGGACTGCGGGACTCGCAGGGCCACTGAGCAGAGGAGGGTTCAGGTGTAGAAGTCAACAGAGCCCAGAAAGCAGAATATGAACTAGGTGCTATCAGTACCAGTGTCTTAGCCTGTTAAGGTTGAAGGAAAAAGACCACAGACTGAGTGGCTTATAAATAACAGAAATTTATTTCTCACAATTCTGTAGGCTGGAAAGCCCAAGATCAAGTTGCCAGTAGATTTGGTGTCTGATGAGAACCCGACTCCTTGTTCATGGATGACCAACTTCTCTCTGTGTCCTCACATGGCAAAAGGGGTGAAGAGCTCTCTAGGGTCTCTGTTATAAGGGCACTAATCCCATCATAAGGGCTCCACCCTCAAGATCTAATCACCTCCTGAAGCCCCACCTCCTAATGCCATCATATTAGGGGTTAAGATTTAGCAGACCCATGGACGTTCAGTCCCTCAGCCATGGTTGATGGTCTCACTTTCCTCTGATGGGTTTTGCTTTGCTGTTGTCCCCAAACATTTGTATCCCCCTTAAATTGGGAAAGAAAGAGCATAGGTAAAAGAGTGGTGTGAGCTTTTTTGTTGAAAATGTGAGATGAATTTTGGGCTGTGGAATATAGTCAATTTTTGCACCTTTGAAGAGAAAAGACATTGGTGACCCCAGCAATTTATGGTCAACTTTAGACTGGAAACATCCTTTCACTTGTTTATTCATTCACCAGGCACTTATTTGTTGAACATCTATTATATGTTGGGTCTGGGGATGCAGACATGAACATGAAGGTGGTCCCTACCTTCAGAGGATACACAGCCCATGGGCTGGACAAGTGCCTTTGGCTGAACTCAGATTGTAAATCCAACACACAAGATGCCTAGTTCCTTCATTCTACATTTGTCCTGTTTTATTTTTAGAGAAATCTGTGTGTTTTGGAGGTTGGGGGCTCACACAGGGAATATGGCACGTATCACTCAATTTTGCTGGCTCAGTAAGACTTACAGTAGCAGAAGAACCCCAAAATGGCCAGGAGCAGGAGGTAGAATTAATGAATGCAGAATTTCTAGGTCAAGCCCAACTTCCATAGAGCAAAAGATTATGGAAAATTATTTTCATGGCTTCTCTGCCTATTTATTACCCTCATGCAGTGAGACTAAAGTTGTCAAGAGGTCACACACCATCTGCTACTCGGTCGCTTCTGTCATATCCTATGGTTGGTTTACTTTACAAAAAGCTACAGGACCTGAGCCCTCATCTGAGAAAGTGTACTCTGTGTTCTGTCTCTTCAGAGGCACAGGGCCGAGGAAAATTAAAGTAGTAAGGGGCATAATCTGGGCACTTTATTTAGTGCTGTTGTTGTTATTTTTTTTTAACCAGGGGACCATGGGCTTCTATCAAGGCAATTGTTGGCAAAATTTTATGGGTAGGTGGGTATGTAAATTCAGGTGAAGAGAAGGTCTATGTATTCATCAGATTCTCTATCACCAGTGCCCATCACCTCTGAAAACAAAAACAAAGCTTTGGAACCACCAGACAGACAACGGAGCATCTTTCACTTCTCATATTTTCTTCTGTACAGCAGAGGTGGGTGGTTCCTTTATGCCTCCAGGGGATTATGCAATACTGTTGCATACAACTGGTATGATTGTGCACACACAGGGAAGAGAGAATAAAGGAAAAAGAGAGACACAGAGAGGGGGATGGTATAACTGAGGATCGCTTTTCAGGAGAGGAAGAAGGGGAAATAGTGAAAGAACAATAGTGGAGAGAAAGAACAAAATTTCACTACCTCATGACACTTGGGGGGCTACTTAAAAATAGAGTTTTCTGTAGCACGTGGTTGAGTTCTGTAAGCTTCACATTCGCTAATGATCTGAGACCTTTGTGGACTCAGACCTGTGATGTCAAGGACAGAGTAGAAGAGAAAGTGAGAGTCATTTTTGGTGAAGGTTTGTTGATTAACTACTGGCCATGATGGGGGCATAGAAGGGAAACTACATGGTTCCACGGGTCTCTGCATTCGATGGCGGGGAGGGACACAGATAATCAAGAGTGGTGTGGAAGGGCAGTGAGACAGGTAGACACAGAGGATTCCAGGAAGCCCAGGGAAGGGCACTTCACAGGCCTGAGGTGATTTAGGAGGGCTGCCGATAGGTGAGAGCACGTGAGCCAGGTCTGAAAGAAGGAGGAGTGAATCAAGGGAACTGAGTTTTGAGGTAAGAAAGACAAGAAGGACTGCATGATAAAAGGTCAAGGGGTGAGAGAAACAGCAAGGTCTGGAAGCAAGACCACAGCAGTGGAAAGCTCTTGCAGTATGAGATATGAGGCCGTAAGCTGCCAGACATAGGGCTGGGGAGTTGGACAAAGAGCAGTTCATGAAGGTCTGCAGTGCCTCTTTCTGTCTCACTTCTTCTGCACATGCACGCTGAGCCGCGTGGCTTTCTGCACCTGCTTTTCCATGGCTCCTTCTACATTTCATAGGGTTACAGCCAAGGGGTTTATCCCAGAAGCCTCACCATGGATTGTATTTCAAGGGGATCCTATAGTTAGCCCAAGCGAGACAAATGCAACCTTGAGGAAATTTCTATTTCTTTCTTTGAACATGTCTTTGGCTTTAGAAAATCATTTGGTGGACAATTGACATTCCTGGGTTTGATGGCCTCTGTTGGGAGTCAGTTCTTCCCAGGAGAGTTCTTGTGTAATTTTGCACATCTGTGAATGGGGCACTCACTTATCTTTTTTTCTAGACCCTCTTTTTGGGGATATTTATTGAGTGAATAACCTTGGGAGTCAGAGTGGATGACTTTTTCTGGGGCAAAGTCCAGGTGTACTTACTACCCATTATAAAAGCTTCAGATTCCCTAAGCTCAGGGTTCCTCTCTTGCAATGTAACTCTCTTATGTGTACCAGGGCTGCTTGGCCTCCTGTGTGTCACTCTGTGGGGACTGGGTTTGGCGAAACTTCTTCGAAGCCAACACTGCTATTGCTGTGAGTGATGGAAGTCTTTTGTCTCTGACTAAGGAGTTTTGTGTCTTTGGGCAGCATCCATGAAACTGGCCAGCTGTCTTCATCAGCTCAGGCAGCCATAACAAAAAGACCATAGACTGGGTAGCTTAGACAACAGACATTTATTTCTCACAGTTCTTGAGGCTGGAGGTCTGAGATCAAGGTGCCAGCATGGTTGGATCCTGGTGAGAGCAACTTCCTGGCTTGTAGATGCCTGCCTTCTTGCTGTGTGCTCACATGGTGGAGAGGGAAAGCTCTGGTCTGTTATTATAAAGACACTGATCTCATGATGAGAGTTCTACTCTCATGACCTCATCTAAACTTAATTACCTCTTGCAGGTCACACCTCCAGATACCATCATGTTGGGGACGAGGGCTTCAACATGTGAATTTGGAGGGAGATACAAACATTCACTTCATAACACCAGCTAACCTGTTCTTGGAAACAGAAAAACCTTAGACCCATCACAGTTCTGGGAAGCTTTTTCCAAGGGAGAAGGAATTACCCCCTCATCTCTGACCCCGTGGCTGTCTATGTTTTTTCCTATTATAGCTCGAGTCCTGTTATTGAGATTTATTGTGTGAGGGTCTCTTCTGCTGACCTGTCAGTTTTGACTTTAAGGAGATGGACTGCATCTTAAATAGTTTTGTTTGTATGTCCCAGAACGTCTGATACTTTGGGGGTACATAGTGGATAAATGGCAAATGTGTGTTGGATTCGATTGAGGCAGAGACTACGCATACTGGTTCTGAAAAGAGATAGTAATCAAGAGGTGATTTTCCCCTACTCCTCTGGTCCCAGGATGACTTCAAGAGGGGCAACTTCAGGACATCTGTGTGGCTCAGTGGGTTAAAGCCTCTGCCTTCAGCTCAGGTCATGGTCTCAGAGTCCTGGGATCGAGCCCCGTGTCGGACTCTCTGCTCAGCAGGGAGCCTGCTTCCTTCTCTCTCTCTGCCTGCCTCTCTGCCTACTTGTGATCTCTGTCAAATAGATAAAATCTTTAAAAAAAAAAAAAAAAAAGAAGAAGAAGGAGGAAGGAGGAGGCCAACTCCACACTCAAACTCCTGAAATCTCTGTCTTCTCCCATTTTCCGCAGACCTTAGTGCTGAGTCACCTACAACTGGCCATTGCCCTCGCCCTTGAATTAATTTCAAAACATGACACTGACGGGAGGCTAACTTTCCAAGTTCAAGCCCCAGGAAAATAAAAGTAAGTAAATAAGAATTCAACGCCAGATGGCTTGAAAGGACAAAGCCGGAGTGCAGGATTAACTGGCTGGTAATAAAAGCTGTCATTACAGAGTGTCATCGTTGGCGGGTTATTTATTAGCTCTTCCCTTTCGATACCAAATGTCAAATGTGTTAATGTGCAGAAACCAAGCTTTCCCCACCCAGCTGCTCCGGTGTCAGGCTGCCAGCTGCATTGTCTCCTTTGCAAGAACTGCCAGGAATTTAGCATTCATATGTCATGTTATGCATACCATATTGCACTTAAAAAAGGCCAGATGAGGACAAGTCGGCCCAATAATCAGCCTGTCAATCATTATGCTGCATAGTGCATGGAACTGCTTTTCCCCAAACCTTTGTTCTCTGGTAGAATGGGCTCTCTCTCTGAAACCTGGGCACCAGACAGGAACGTATGGTTTATTTCGTCAGTCGTTGCCTAGAATCAAAGAGGCATATCTACCCATCCAGTGCTCATGGAGGCTTAGGGAATTGCAAAATGATTGTACTGAGAAAAATTTTGTCCTTGTGAATGGCACTTGGTCTAAAGACTGCCCTTAAGTCTCTCTCTGTCTCCGTATGCTTCATTTTCTTTTCTCTCTCTTTCATACACACATCCCCTAAATTAATTTTATATGCTCATACTCTTCTTTCTTTACTATATCTGCAGCCGAGGCATAAAGTTTAACCTCGAGCAACCAAATACTATATTACATAATTAAAGAACATGATCAGAGTTTGGAGATGATTCCTATTGTTAAGAAAAAATTGATGTAACCTGTGTTCCCTGAGCACCTCCCTCTACACAACACCAGAACCACTGGAGAGGCCGAAGAGACATAAGGTCTATTCTGAAAGAGCCCACAGGTATACGGGAGATGGGAAGCTACCATGCCTGGACTATGTGCTTGCTATCTTGTGCTTTGCTCCTTGTTGAAGACAAAACTATTTGGGACAGAATAGACATGTGTGGTCAGAAAAAAGGTTCTCTTATAGTCTTCTGAAATGGACTTTTTTCTCTTTCTTTCTTTCTTTCTTTCTTTCTTTCTTTCTTTCTTTCTTTCTTTCTTTCTTTCTCTCTTTATGCTCCTCATCCAATGCAGAGCCTGATGCAATGCTTGAACACATGACCCTGAGATCAAGACCTGAACCTAGATCAAGAGTCAGATGCTCAACTGACTGAGCCACCCAGGCACCCCTGTTTCTCCACTCTTCAGGTGGAATTTTTCTCTGAGGCTACACAGTGTGAGAAATTACAAAGACCATGCCACTGTGGCCCTGAAGCTATGCCTTGGCTCTCCTTGAAGTTTGGGGCTGACATAGTGAGGCAGGAAGCCCCCCTGTGCACTGTCTGTGGTTCAATTAGGCACCCAGTTACCCAGAGCTTTCCTGGAACAGGACCTCTTGCCGGTGCTCTGGAGGATGAGAATGAGAATGAGTGTAAAGGGAATATAACTACCCTCAGGTATAATTTGCCAGGAAGGGGGGCTGGTGCCTGAGTGGCTCAGTCATTACGCGTCTGCCTTCAGCTCAGGTCATGATCCTAGGGTCCTGGGATCAAGCCCTGCACTGGGCTCCCTGCTCCTGGGGAAGCCTGCTTCTCCTTCCCACTTCCCCTGCTGTGTACCATCTCCCTCTCTGTCAAATAATAAAATAAGATCTTAAAGAAAAATTTACCAGGAAGGCAAAATATAAGCAGGTGAGATTTTCCACTGGAAAACAAGATGAGTTTTCTAGGAATATTCCATGGCCGTGCAGGATAGCTAAACAGCGGGAGCAGCCAGGGGCTGTGAGATGAAGGGGAGAGTCAAGGGTCTGAGAGACTATGTGGTGATGTGGGAGTTTGAGGGGATGGTTTCTGGAAACAGGATAAGAACTAGAAGACAGAGGGAGATGGTGGGTGTTCCTGGGAGGGGGAAATGAGACCAGAGGCAGTGAGGCTGTATATTATTGGGACACAAAGGGACCCAGTAAGGATCCCCCTCTTCCCCTGAGTTCTACATTAATTGAGAAGCAGTGATAAAGAATAAGGTAAATGGGAAGCAAAAGGCAAAAAAAAAAAATCACTTTTACTACTGAAAAGTCTGGTATTGGAAGATATGGGTCACGCTGACGAGTGCAGGAGTTGGCTTCCTAGCATCTGCAAAGGCTGTCTGTGACCTGGATTGGCCTCCCCAATGTGGGGGCGGCCTCTTAAAATGTGGGTCTGGATCCACTGAGTGGGTAGCCTGGCTCCCAAGATATGAAAGGAGGAGAAAGGTACTGGGCTAGGATGCCTCATGCCTTGTCCTAAATTAACCAGAGAAGCCACTCCCTCCTCCCAGGGAGCTTCCCCCAGGAGAAAGTTGTAGGGAAGATGGGATCCCCTCAAACGACAGGGTCCAGAGAATGAATAGACCTGTCTGAACTGCCTGGGGTTAAATGGGGGCCAAGTGAAGCATCCACCGGCTGGCAAGTGAAGCATTGAGGTAGATACTATGGGCACTAGAAACCATTGAAACATCTCAGAAGATGATTTAAGCAGTATGAAGGGAGTTCAATTTCGTGACTGCAGTATGGGCGGGATTCCCCCAGAGGAGAGCCTATAGGAGAAAGCCTGGCTGGAGCTATTCCGGGCAGATGTAGGAAGTGTCCAAACTAGTGGGCCATCTGTGGGTGGCCAGGGAGCACCAGGAAGAGCCTGAATGGCCAGGACCTAGGGGTCAGCTGCAGGGGACAAGGAGAAGGCACAGCTAAAAAGAGTCCAGGTTTGTGTCCAGATGACTGAGAATGGTGCCCTGTGAGTAGAAATGAAGGCATGGGCAGAGGGAGCCTGGCCTGTTGTGGGGTGGGCTGAGTGTGCATTTCTGTGCACTGAGTTGAAGGTGAAAGTAGGACACCCAGCAGTCCTAAGGGACTGGGAGGTGGTGGGGGGGTGGGGGGGGGAGAAGCTGTGTGAGTCCCAGAGGGCAGCTACCAGAGCAGGGTGGGCAGGTGTCAAATGCTGAAGGGAGTCGGGTCGGATGAGGACAGATTGGGTAATTAGGATGTCACCAGTGACCTTCTCACAGTCAACGCAAGAAAAGAGATGGAGAAAAGATTTCAAATGTTCTGTTTCCTAAAGAAGAACCAGTGTAACCTGGATCTGGCATTTCCTAT